>NC_080174.1:45836502-47331945 GCF_950295315.1 Erinaceus europaeus | reverse complement strand
GAGGGGGAGCAGTCACAGCCTCTGTGCCTGGTGGACCAGTGTGTCCTGTCATCTCAGAGTCCTCCAGCCATCCTGGTGGCCTTTTTGACTCCTCCTGTCACCCACTTCACCTTCTCCATGCCCCCTTTCTCTTCCAGGAAGGGGTTTCCATTCAGCATCCCAGTGCAGAGTGTCCAGGGGTAAGGGCTCACTTCCTTGGTCAGTATGGGTCAGGGAGAATGTGGGGGTGGGGAGATGACTGGGGGAGCTGGGCACACAGCCTCAGTGCCTCCCTCCTCCCTCACAGTGTGACCCAGTGGAGAATGAGAAGGAAGAGCCTAGTGACCAAGGTGGGGGACAGGACACAGGTGAGGGGCTGTGGAAAGTGCCCCCAGTAGCTTCTGTCTCGCAAAGACTGATGTGTACCTGAGGGGATTCATGCCCAGCTGAGGGCCCCTGCCCTTGCTAGGATGCTTCTCCCCTCATTCTGTGCCATCTGTCTACAGTCCTTTCCTGAAGAGCTGTCCCCCCCCCCTCACTGCAGGGTCCCTGGGGGTGGGGCTCCTCTTCTGCCCAAGTCCCTCAGCACTGAGCTGCCCTGTTCCCTGGCATCTGAGCATCCCTGGGACCCATGACTCTTCCCCCACAGCTCAGGAGCAGCCAGCGCAGGACACTGAGGTCCGGGCCACTGTGGTCCGTGCCATGCAGGAGGTGCTGTGGAATCGGTAAGGTCTCCTCCCCATGTCCCTGACACTTGTGACTTCCTGATAGGCCGCTGTCACATGCCCTCCCCTCCTGCCTCCCTTTGCAGGGCCACACCATGCTCTCGGGGTGTCTGTATATACCTCTGGCCCCATTCTGTAGCTGTGAAATCACTTGCTCACACAAAGAACCAGTGGAGAGCTGAAATCTGAACCTGAGTCTCTGACTTCAAGGACATGCTTTCCCAGGAAGCCACTACAAATCCCAGTGTGCTCTCAGGTCCTCCTGTGGGTCCACCTACAGCAAAAGCTTCCAGGCACCCTGAGACTATGTGCCAGGAGTACCTCAGAGGTCTGAGTCCAGTGGTGGTGGTGAGCCCCTGCCCAGAAGGGGGCGGGACTTTGCAAAGGCCACACAGCATGTTGGTGGTAGATGCAGTGTTATCTCCAGGGCTAGTGCTGCCCCCACAGATGCCTTACCCTCCAACCTTCCACACGTAACCCACTCCTACTGACAAGGGTTAGAGCATGTGTCACTGATGGTGTGGCCGTGGACAAGCAAGCCCCATATCATATTTGAGTTTCTCCACTTGTAAATGGAGAATGACCACCTTTTTTCCTTTTCTCTCCCTTTTCTTTCTTTCTTTTTTAAAATATTTTATTTTATTTATTTATTCCCTTTTGTTGCCCTTGTTGTTTTATTGTTGTAGTTATTATTGTTGTCATCGTTGTTGGATAGGACAGAGAGAAATGGAGAGAGGAGGGGAAGACAGAGAGGAGGAGAGAAAGATAGACACCTGCAGACCTGCTTCACCGCCTGTGAAGCGACTCCCCTGCAGGTGGGGAGCCGGGGTTCGAACCAGGATCCTTATGACGGTCCTTGTGCTTTGCGCCACCTGCGCTTAACCCGCTGCGCTACAGCCCGACTCCCTCCCCTTTCTTTCTGAAGCTATATTTATTTATTAACATGAGAGAGAAAGAGAGAGAGAGGGAAGGGGAGGAGTTAAAGGAGGGGGGAGGAGAACTAGAGTAGCACTGGCACACTTGGCACCAGGGAAAAAATTTAGGACCTCATGCTTTTTATTTTTTCCAAATATTTATTGATTTGACTTGATAGGACAGAGAGAAATTGAGAGAGGAAGGGGGAATATAGAGTGAGAGACATCTGCAATACTATTTCACTATTTGCGAAGTCCCTCCCCACACACTCCTCATAGTTGGGGACTGGAGGCTTGAACCTGGGTCCTTGTGCTTGGTAACACGTGTGCTCTACTGGATTCACCACTGTCCAGCCCCAGGACCTCATACTTTTAAGTCCTCATGCTTTTAAGCTCAGATAGGGGAGATAGCATAATCATTATGCAAACAGATTTTCAAGCTTTAGTAGGCTTTGAGGTCCCAGGTTCAATCCTCCATACTACCATAAGCCATATCTAATAACAAACAACAACATATAAAAGCCCTCACTATTTGATTGAGGGAGGTGGTGCACCTGGTTGAGCACACATGTTATAAAGTGCAAGGACCCTGGATTAAGCCCCTGGATCCCACCTGCGGGAGGGTGGAGGAGGAAGCTTCAACGGGCTGTGAAGCAGTGCTGCAGGTGTCACTCTGTCCTCTCCCTTTATATCTCTCCCTTCCCTTTTGATTTCTCTGTCTCTATTAAAAACAAAAACGCCCAAAGCTCTAACCACTGTATCTCCTGGACATTTTTCCCTCATATAGTTGGGGTGAGACTAAATGGGTCCAGGCTGGAAAAATGCCCAGTGCTGAAACCAGGGTTGGCCCAGCCTTGGCCTCCTAAATATCTCCCGTGGGCTGAGTGCCTGCATCTTGTTTGTGAGCTCAGACCAAGGCCCTGCCCTTGTGCCCTGCAGCCTTCAGGAGCTCCCGGACCTGGTGCTGAGTGAGGAGACAGTGGAGGGCATTGCTGCTGGCATCGAGGCAGCCCTCTTCAGACTAACACGAGCCACCAACTCCCATTACAAGGCCAAGTACCGCAGCCTGCTGTTCAACCTACGTGATCCCAGGAACCTTGTGAGTGGGATTCTGGGCTGGGTCAGGCCCTCCTTCAGGGTCTTCACAGCCTGATTAGATGCTGGCTTAGCGTGGTACAGCCCCTACCCCTGTCCCTGCCCCCCACAGGACCTGCTTCTCAAAGTGCTCCATGGAGATGTCACCCCCCACAGCCTGGTGCGAATGAATTCCATCCAGATGGCCCCCCAGGACCTGGCCCGCTGGCGGCACCAGGAAGAGAAAAGGGTGAGCTATCAGGTCAAGCCAGACCAGGGGACAGGACCTGTGGGAGGCTGTGTGGAGGAGGTGGCTCCAAGACACAGAGAATCAGCGTGGAGAGGAAGGTGAGGGGACACCAGAAGCACATAGCAGCTAGAAACACGAGAACAGGGACAAGAAGAACAAGGAAGCAGACAGGAAGGAGCCAGAGAGACTTCTACCACCAACTAATTTAGATAACACCTCTGAGAGATGCTCTTCTTCCATTTGCTTTTCCGTGGAGCCTGGCTATGTGTGTGTGTGTGTGTGTGTGTGTGTGTGTGTGTGTGTGTGTGTGTGTGTGTGTGTGTGTGTGTACACGTGTGTGGGAGGGAAGAGGAGGCTAGTGGGAACGATTGTCTATTGTCTGAAGTCCAGGATTATCTGGGCCATTTGTGTTTGTGGGTAGGTGAGGTTTAGGGTGCTGGAGAACCCAAAGTGCCTCTTTCCCACCTCAGTCTCACAAGCCCTGGAAAAGGCTGGAAGCCTTCCTGGTGCCCCGGGCTAGGTGAGGGACTCCACAGACACACTTCACAGATACAGCCTCTCATACCCTGCACTTGTGGGCATCTCCCTGCCTGGTCAGAGACATGGACACTGAGTAGGCTTTGCAGCTGGCTGTTTGCCACATGGTTGTAAATGGCCCAGTAAGAGGGAAGGGATAGAATCTGTGGGAGGGCAGGGCACTAAGGCTCCTGTTCTGGAAGACACTGGGTGATGAGAATTAGCACCTAGAGTCCCTTAGTGCATCCATCTGCCATCAATGGAATGTCTGGCATGTCTGGGCAGGCATCATGGGGCCAGGGAGCAGGACCAGCTACGTTGTGTGTGGCTGATGCAGAGTGAGAATGTGTGGCTTTTGGATCAGCGGCTACTGGATAACAGCACTGAGCATGGGGCCCTTATTAGTACAGGGAGGGCAGGACCGCTGGTTCCAGGGTCATTAGAAAGGGAGAGACAAGCCTTCAGGAAGATCTTCAGATAGGACGGCATTGCTCAACAAGAAGAATTACTTCTGACGAGCCAGGCCCCAATTCTCACACTTCATCCACACTGTGTAATGGAATGCTTCTAATCAAATTCCTCAAGGACAGATATATCTGTCCTTAGGGCAGTGAAGCACTTGCTTTCTCAAGGCCACGCCACCTGTGAGTCTATTTTTTTTCTTTCATATTTTATTTGTTATATTATTGGACAGAGACAGAGAGGGATGGGGGAGATAGAAAGGGAGAGAAAGGGAGTCAGGCTGTAGCACAGTGGGTTAAGCGCACGTGGTACAAAGCACAAGGACCTGCGGAAGGATCCTGGTCCCAGCCCCTGGCTCTCCACCTGCAGGGGGGTCACTTCATAAGTGGAGGAGCAGGTTTGCAGATGTCTGTCTTTCTCTCCCCCTTTCTTTCTTCCCCATCTCTCTCCATTTCTCTCTGTCCTATCCAACAACGACAATTTCAGTAACAACAACAATAATAAAACAATAAGGGCAACAAAAGGGAATTAATTAATTAATTTTTAAAAAAGAAAGGGAGAAAGAAATGAGAGACATCTGCAACACTGCTTCACCACTTCTGGAACTTCCTCCACTGCAGTTGGGGACCAGGGGTTTGAACCCAGGTCTTTGTGTATGTTAACATGTGCACTCAACCGGGAGTGCCACTGCTCAGCCCTTGCCATCTGTGAATCTTTTTTGAAATTACTTTTTATTTGCTAGAACAGAGAGAAATTGAGGGATGAGGAGATAGGGAGAAATGCTCATGGAGCATCTGCCCTGCAGATAGGGATAAGGTGGTTGAACTGAATCCTTGCACATGATATTGTGTGCATGCCACCGAGTGCACCACTGCTCAGCTCAGGGGTTTTTATTAATGATTTGGACCAGCTCTTTGCACCATGCTCTTCTCAGGACAGAGGGAAATAGGACTTGTGAATGAAGACAAGAAGGCTTCCTGGAAGAGGCAGGGCTTGCGTTGGAGAAATGAGTAGACCTTGGAGATAGAGGAGGGTGAAGGAGATATGGAGGAAGAGAGAGCAAAAGCCTGGAACACTTGCTGCAGGGGGAGGGGGCTCGGTCTGGGGAGAAAAGAGCACCCGGGTTCTTCACACTGGAGAGCCCTGAGTCCTGCTGAGCTCGGGCTGCTCCTCACTCCAGGGCCTGGAGATCATTGAGCAGCAGCAGAAGGAGCCGCGCAGCCTCCCAGCCTCCAAACTGACCCACAAGGGGGAAGTGGAGATCCCGAGGGACACAGACCAGATGGGGATGCAGGAGGACCTGGTGGTAAGCAGAGGGTGACATAGGACTGGTGTAGGTTGGGTGGGGGATCCCCTACCCAGGGTCCCACTCCTCACCTCACCTGACTACTATGAGCCCCTCCCTCAGTCTTCTTCATAAAGCAGAGGCATGGCTCTCACCTCCCAGAGTCAGGATGAGCAAGGGTCAGGGTGCTCTGGGCAGGGAGCCACCCAGAGTTCATGGCAGCAGTGCAGAGGGCCTCTAAAAATGTGTCCTGGGATCCGGAAGACCAGCAGCATGGACAGAATCTAGTTTTCCTCTTGTTACTGGGGAGCTGCTTCATCCTCCTGCTCTTCACCCTTCACCCCCTTGGCTCCTCAGTCATGTGCACAGCTGATGTGGTTGCTCAGCAGCCCAGCAGCCCAGCTCCCTGCAGCCCTTAAAACCACCCTTTTCTCCCACCTTGCCCCATCCCTGGCTCACTCAGTCACTCTCAGGGGAAGGCAGCTTTGTCTGGTTGAGTGCTCTGTGGGTCAAATGTCTACCCTTGTCTAATGAGCGCTGTGTCTACACCAGAGGATGGGATAGTGGGGCAAGCCCCTGGTGCCATGTTCATTGGGAAAATGGCAGTGAACATGACAGACCAAAATCCCTACTGCCTTCAAACAGTATACAGGCCAACCACGAGAACCACTGTTCCTTCCAGTGAGGAGTCCTCAGGAGTGTGGCAGAAAATTCTTTCTACACAAGGATGTCCCCTGTACTGTTTGTGACAGTGGAAACCTGGGAGTGACCCGTTACCTGGGAACAGAGGTGATATTGCAGTACAGTCTGTCCTGTTGAAGGACAGCCATGTGCCACAGAACGATGTTTCCAAACCAAAAACTATCTCTCCTTCTAATAAAGTGGATGCAAGGAGATGACTTATCCTGTGAGAACACCAGCTTGCAGGCCCGAGGCTCCAGGGCCATAGGTTCAGTACTTGGCACCACCTTATGCAAGAGCTGAACATCTCCTCTCTCATTCTCTTTCTCTCTTAATAAGTCTTTTAAAAGGATGAAAATAAAGTGCAGGTAAGTATAGGGGAAGAGGAAGAGAGAAAGGGAGGTGACAGGATAGGGGAGGGGAGTAGAGGACACAGCAACCGCCACTTTATTGTTCATGTGCTATGCTGCCTTTTATTTAAAAATGTATTTTGGGAGTTGGGCGGTAACACAGTGGGTTAAGCACATGTGGCACAAATCGCAAGGACTGGCATAAGGATCCCGGTTTAAGCCCCTGGCTCCCCACCTGCAGGGAAGTCATTTCACAGGTGGTGAAGCAGGTCTACAGGTGTCTTTCTCTCCCCCTCTCTGTCTTCCCCTCTTCTCTCCATTTCTCTCTGTCCTATCCAACAATGACAATGTGTGCTTAACCTGCTGTGCTACCGCCCGACTCCCCCTTCACTTCCTTATTTACTTCACAAATCATAATCACTGCCAGTCCCATTCATTTAGTCCCAAAGGACACATTATGATCTTTTTAAAATTTCTTTATTGGGGGATTAATATTTTACATTCGACAGTAAATAACAGTAGTTTGTACATGCATAATATTTCTCAGGATTCCACATAACAATACAATCCTTTTTTTTAAATTGCTGAGTAGTACTCTATCTTGAGCATATATCCCATGTCTTTTTTTAATATATATGACTAAAATTAATGGCTTTTATTCCACTATTATAGGCTTCCCTTCCCCCTGCACTCTAAATATTTCTCATGGGGTGCCCTCAGCAGATATTTTAAATTTTTAATCAGGAAAATGAAAAGGTCTGCACCAGAGAAGCATGTGGGCCATTTGGGCAAAGATGGCTGACCCCATGTGGAAGTTGATGCCCATTTTTAGTCCTTGTTAAGGCCCTGTCTTCACTCCCTTTCTAAGCCATGCTGTGTGGCCCTTTTACATGTCAAGCCTCATACACACCTCACAGTGACCTACATGGTTGGAGGTGCCAGCTTCCTAGTCTGAAGTCATATTCCCCAGGCCCTTCAGTTGATGGGGGAGCTGGGACATGAACCCAGGCTGTGTGATCTACAACTTGTGCCTTGGCACTCCATGGATGTGGCTTATAAAGCAAAAATAGAGTTCTAAAACCTTAAATCTCCCCCAGTGTTTTCTTTGTAGGTAACACTGGCCTGTGATGAGTAAAAAAGATGACTTGGCAACAAGCATCAGGAATCTTAAAAGTTTTTATTCTCCCTGATTCTCTCTTTGGGTCTGAGTACTGTCTGCAGGAAGTAACTGGTAATTTAGAAAATTCTTTCTACACAAGGATGTCCTCTGTACTGTTTGTGACAGTGGAAACCTGGGAGTGACCTGTTACCTGGGAACAGAGGTGATATTGCAGTACAGTCTGTCCTGTTGAAGGACAGCCATGTGCCACAGAACGATGTTTCAGTCAGAAACAGATGTCATGTATGAGGGCAGTCTCTCTAGCAGCCTGACTGTGTCATAGGCTACACCACCTAGACCTGTGCAAATCCATTTTATGACGTTAACACAGCCGTGAAATTGCTTAATGATGCAAAGCATCCCTGTCATTAAGTGACTCATGACTCTGATGTCTATAGGAACTATATTATAAATATGACAGCTACCTCCACTATGAGTTATGGGAAAAAAGGAAGTGTGAGTGTCAACATTTGATCCTGGATATTTTAGCAAAGGGACCCCACCCCTAAACCCTCTGTAGAGAAGAACCATAATAAAGACATACCCAGAATGTTAACATTTGTCTCCAAGTGGTGGCACAGGGGGTGGTTTTTTTTAAAAAATATTTTTTCTTTCTTTCTTTCTTTCTTTCTTCCCTTTTGTTGCCCTTGTTGTTTTATTGTTGTAGTAATTATTGTTATTGATGTTGTTGTTGGATATGACAGAGAGAAATGGAGAGAGGAGGGGAAGACAGAAAGGGGGAGAGAAAGAGAGACACCTGCAGACC
The DNA here is from genome assembly GCF_950295315.1 of Erinaceus europaeus. NCBI lineage: Eukaryota > Metazoa > Chordata > Mammalia > Eulipotyphla > Erinaceidae > Erinaceus > Erinaceus europaeus. The sequence goes on along the minus strand of NC_080174.1, from coordinate 47,323,784 downwards.
TGCTTCACCGCCTGTGAAGCGACTCCCCTGCAAGTGGGGAGCCGGAGGCTCAAACTGGGATTCTTACGCTGGTCCTTGTGCTTTGCGCCACCTGCGCTTAACTCGCTGCACTACTGCCTGACTCCCAAGCTGGTGGGTTTCAAAGAAATATTTTCAGGAGTTGGGCGGTAGTGCAGCAGGTTAAGTGCACATGGCACGAAGCGCAAGGATGTGCATAAGGATCCCAGTTCGGGGAGTCGGGCTGTAGTGCAGCGGGTTAAGCGCAGGTGGCGCAAAGCACAAGGACAGGCATAAGGGTCCCAGTTCGAACCCCGGCTCCCCACCTGCAGGGGAGTCGCTTCACAGGCGGTGAAGCAGGTCTGCAGGTGTCTATCTTTCTCTCCCCCTCTCTGTCTTCCCCTCCTCTCTCCGTTTCTCTCTGTCCTATCCAACGACGACGACAACAATAATAACTACAACAATAAAACAACAAGGGCAACAAAAGGGAATAAATAAATAAAATTTAAAAAAAAGGATCCCAGTTCGAGCCCCTGGCTCCCCACCTGCAGGGGTTGCTTCACAAGCAGTGAAGCAGGTCTGCAGGTGTCTATCTTTCTCTCCCCCTCTCTGTCTTCCCCTCCTCTCTCCATTTCTCTCTGTCCTATCCAACAACAATGGCATCCATAACAACAATGACAATAATAACCACAACAATGATAAAACAACAAGAGCAACAAAAGGGGAAAAATATACTTTCGGGGGGGCAGGTGGTGGTACATCTGGTTAAGCGCACACATTATAGTGCACAAGGACCCTGGTTCAAGCCCCCGGCCCCCATCTTCAGGGGTGAAGCTTCCTGAGTAATGAAGCAGGGCTACAGGTGTCTCTCTGTCTCTTTCCCTCTCCTCTGAATTTCTCTGTCTCTATCCAATAAATAAATAAATAAATATTTTAAGATATCCATATTCGTATTTTCAGGGGCCTGGCAGTGTTGTGACTGGTAAAGCACACCAGTCACTTTGTGCTAGGACCCCAGTTTGAACCTTTGGTGCCCTTCTGGACGGTGGGAAGTTTCATGAGTGCTCAAGCAGGCTGCAGGCCTGCCTCTCTCTCTTCCTCTCTCTCTCCTCCCTATTTCTTTCTGTTTTATCATAATAAAAAAAACATATAAAATAAATAAATAAGAGCTCTGTGAGCAGTGGATCTGTAGTGCAGGTATTAAGCCCCAACAATAGCACTGGTGGCTAAAAAACAAAACTAAACAAAAACTGTATTCTCCAAATTTTCTTTTTTCTTTTTTTAAAAATTTTTTTATTAATTTTATTTTTTAGAGAGATGAAGACACACACACACACCAGAACACTGCTCAGCTCTGGCTTATGGTGGGGCGGGGGATTGAACCTGGGATTTAGGAGCCTCAGGTATGAGAGTCTATTTGCATAACCATTATGCTGTCTCCCCCGCCCTTCCAAATTTTCTTTTAGCAAATTCATCATACTTTTGCAGCAAAACTGCATTAGTTGGAAAAGTAAAACCATAGCCCTGCACACAGACGACTACTGGCTTCCCCAGCTACTGTCCCAAGTATCCCAGTGCATCCTCTTTCCTGTGCATCTTTAGGGACCCATGGTGTCCATCGGCTGCAGCCCCCTGACCCTGCCTGCCATGGCCAAGGACACCCCAGAGCAGCACCAGGACAGCACAGCACAGCATGAGCACCACTTCTTAGACCCCCACTGCCGCATCTGCATAGGTAGGAGAGAGGCGGGAAGGCTGCTGGGTGGTGTGCAGTCTGGGGCTGAGTGTGGGGCTTGGCAGCACAGGGGATTTGTGGTTTGAAGGTAGGTCGTTTGGGGATGCTTATGCCCTAGGACACCTCAAGAAGAATCTGGCTCAAGGGACTGGAGGAGCGATAGTTCAACAGGTAGAGTGCCTGCTGTGCCATGCACGCAGCCTTGGTATAAACCCTGGTGGCACCATATGGGAGATGCTATGGTATTGGAGGAAGCTCTGGTGCTGTGGTGTTTCTCCGTCTCTCTTCCTTTCTATCTGACTGGAAAAGTGGCCCTGCGTATGGAGGCATGCATGAGAGGCTGGGCGGTGGGGCAGCAGGTTAAGCACACATGGCACAAACCACAAGTACAGGCATAAGGATCCCGGTTCGAGCCCCCGGCTCCCCACCTGCAGGGGAGTCACTTCGCAGGCGGTGAAGCAGGTGTGCAGGTGTCTATCTTTTCCCCCTCTCTGTCTTCCCCTCCTCTCTCCATTTCTCTCTGTCCTATCCAACAACAATGACAGCAATAACAACAACAATAATAATAACAACAAAAACTGATAGGACAACAAAAGGGAAAAATAGCCTCCAGGAGCAGTGGATTTGTATTGCAGGCACTCAGTCCCAGTGATAACCCTGAAGGGGGAAAAAAAAACATGCACAAGAGCCAGACTGTTAAAAAAAAAAAAAAAAGGAGGAGGAAGAGGAGGAACGAAAAAGCAAAAAGAAAAGAACTTGGTTGAAACTCTGATTCTAAAGTCTTGCAACAGTTCCAATCTAGCTGCCTATCTATTTCAGCTGCTGCCTGCTTTACAGACTGGGGCTCCTCATGTGAGCTGCCAGACTCCAAAGCCACAAAGAGAAAGGAGGACAACATCTTCCAGAGAGTCCTAAGCTCAGCCCTGATGTCCTCTCCAGAGATGCCCCAGACGAAGGAGAAGCCTCCTAGGGAGCCCCAGGACAGGTGTGGGAGGCTGCAGGGCAGGAAGGGGGTAGGGCCACTGTATGTGGGGGAGATGCAGGGAGGGGGTGCAGATTTTGCATGGGTTTTGCTTTCTCTTTGGCCTTGGGCAAATCTTAAGAGTTTTGTGTGCCTCACTTTCCCCATCTGTATTATTAACCATCCCAGTCTACTGCTCCCATCACACACACACACACACACACACACACACACACACACACACACACACACACCGCCATGCTTGAATGAATATTCCATTGTTCCAACACTCAGAGTGAGGAATTAGGATCTTCTCTGAAGAGGAAAGAGGTAGTGGGGTCAGTCCCAATGATCTGCCTGTCTCTCTGTCCTTCCTTCTAGGCTCCAGATGCCTGCTGGGCCCACAAAGATCTTGCCTAGCCAGCCTCCTTGGGAGGGTACTGTGGACATGTTCTCTATCAAGCGGTTCCGGGCCAAGGCCCAGCTGGTCTCTGGACATAGCTGTCGCCTCATCATGGTACTTCTGCCCTGCTCACGGGAGCTCCCTCACACACTAACCACCAGCTACTCACCCAAGTCCACCCATCTGCCCATATGCCCATCAATCCTTTCACTCATTCTAAAACAAGTTTATTGACACTCTTCTGTCTGGTTCTGTGCCAGTCACAGGGGCAAATGAGAATACATTCCTGAAGGGGTATACTTAAATTTTTTTTTTTAATTTTTTGCTTCCAGGGTTATTGCTGGGGCCCAGTGTTAGCACTATTAATCTACTGCTTCTGGAGGCCATTTTTCCCCATTTTTTAATTGGATAGGGCAGAGAGAAATTGAGAGAGGAGGGGAAGATAGAGAGGGGGAGAGAAAGAAAGACACCTGCAGACCAGCTTCATCACTTGTGAAGCAGCCCCTCTGCAGGTGAGGAGTCAGGGGCTCAAACCAGGATCCTTGCATGGGTCCTTGTGCTTTGCACTGTGTGCACTTAACCCAGTGCACTACTGCCTGGCTCCTGAAGAGGTATATCAAGTAGTCCTATAGCCCCATGCAGAAGGGAAAAAGGACTCTAGAGGGGAGTCTGATACTCCCTGACCTAGAAGGTTTTGAGAGTGAGTTTTGAGTGAAATTGGAAGAGGGAGGATATTGTATAGAACTAAGCCAAACAGGCTGTAGGTCTCGGGGGCGGGGGTGGGAAGGGTAGCCACCAACCTTTCTGGGCTCTTTCCTGCTTGTCCTCTGTGCTACTAACCATGGCTTCCAGGTGGCTGGTTGTTGAGGCTGCCCTAGTTAGCTAGCATCTTGGGGATTGACTGGCCGTTCTACCTGCTCCTAGGACCTGCCTGAGGTGATCCATTCAGCAGGCTGCATCCCCTCTAACACTGTCTGGGACCTTATGGCCAGTGTCTGCCCTGCTGAGGCCAAGGTAACTACCTACCCTTGGACCCTGCACTGCCTCCTGGCCCTGTCCCCACCCCTGGAGCCTGGTGGAAGATAGTCACATCTAGTTTCTAGACTGTGACAAGGCCCTCTGTTTACCTTCTTGAAAACTGGGGAGTGGTCTGGGAGGTGGCGCAGTGGGTAAAGTGTTGGATTCTCAAGCATGAGGTCCTGAGTTCAATCCCCGGCAGCACATGTACCAGAGTGACGTCTGGTTCTTTCTGTCTCTCTCCTTCTATCTTCATGAATAAATAAATAAAATCTTTAAAAAAAAAAAAAAGAAAAGAAAGAAAACTGGGGATGTGAGGGGAGGTGGCGCATCAGTTACAATGTGCAAGAACCTGGGTTCAAGCCCCCAATCCTCACCTACAAGGGGAAGATTCACAAGTGATGAACCAATGTTGCAGATCTCTATCTCTGCCTTTCTGTCTTTCCCTTCCCTCTGTTTCACTCTGTATCCAATAAACCATCATCATTACCATCATCATCATCATCGTAGAAAAATAAGGAAGTACTTTCTCACAGTACTTCCTTAGTACTTTGTACTTTGTACTTAGTACTTCCACAGTACTTTGGGGAAGTACTTCCCCAAAGATTTAGATGAGTTGAGGAGTGAAGCTGGGAGCAAAAGATGACGGGTACTAAGCCTCTGTCTATCCTGCTATTGCAGGACATCTGCGTGGTCAGACTTTGCCCACATAGGGCTCAGGATACCCAGAACTGCCACCTGCTCTACTCCTACCTCAACAACAAGCAGCGCCATGGCCTGGCAGCTGTGCAACACATGGGTGTGATCCTGTTGCCCCTGCCTGCTTTCCAGCCCCTGCCCACCCGGCTGCGCCCTCTTGGAGGCCCAGGTAAGCACCCCAGTAGCCACCTCAGACCCTGTCTCTCCTCACTTGGTGACCAGACTAGGCATTATTGTACACAAAGTTGACTGGAGGTGGCATGTCTTAGAATTTCCGAGACAGGCAAATGTGACAGCTTGTAATAGCTTGGACTGTTGTATTACTGTGTGACAATAGTATCCTCAAAGTGTTGCTTTTAATTCCTCTAACCCTTGAAATGACCCTGTCAGGTGGTAGTCTTCATTGTGTTTCCTTTCACATATGAAGAAACTGAGGTGGGGAGAAGGCAGGCAACTTGTCCAGAGTCACACAGCCAGTCTGTCACAGAGAGCCAGGTTTCACACCCAGGCGGTGTGACTGCAGACACTGGGCTCCTAACCAGCATACTACAGTCTCCAATTAGCCACCCTGAATAGACCTTCCAGGACAGCTACACTTGACACAGACACAATAGGACAGAGGCAGCACCCACAAGGAACTAATAGCGTCACATGAGGTAAAGAGGAGTGCTTTTAGCAGCTGTACTGGTAGCCTCTGTATGTAGATACCTCGAGAGTGGCTCAAGAAAAGTGTTTGGTGGTGGGGGTGTTGGGGCTTAGGGGTTGAAACTGCGCCCAGCCATGGACAGAGTTCTTGGCCTTTCTATCTTGAGGACAATGAGGAAGGCTTTAAGAGTCTAAGGTCAAGCCATCTATGCTTGTCCTCAGTCTAGTGAACCCTTTTGTGTGCTGAGCAAATCTTTCTTATTTCATTTTCATTAGTGATTTAACAGTGTTTCACAAAATTACAAGATTTTAGGGATGTCCTTTCACACCCACACACAGTTTATGTCAAGTCAACATACCCTCTACCAAAGTCCTATGCCCCTCCCTAACCCTAGCCACCAAAATTCTCACAAAGCCCAAAGGGGAAAAAAACCTTTTTTTTTTTAGAGAAAATCTTCTGAGATACATGCACCCTCCCACTTACTTTTCTCAGCATCTCATGGACTCCTTCCCATCCCCCATCTCACTGCTAGAAAGCCCTTCTTGGTATCTAACCTATAGGCCTCCTGCGACAGCCAGAATGCAGATTCCGGGGTTTGTGTTCTCTCTTTTACCAAATATTTGGTCTCTTCCTCCCTCTTTCTCCAGGTCTGGATGTCACTCACTCAAGCCTGCTGCTGGCTGTGTTGCTGCCCAAGGCAGGGATTCCAGGTTCAGCGGAGTCCAGCCCTTTGAAGGGGAAAGTTCGCAAGGTGGTTTCCTTCAACAGGAAAGTGCAGACACGGTGCTACCAGCCAGATGACAGGAGGTCAGGTGTGGCCCCAAAGAGCAGCCCTCCCCCAAGAGGTGCCCTGAGGCAGAGTCAGGACAGTGGTAGCCTTACTCCAAGGGGAATATGTGCATGGCAGAGGCCCCCCAGAGGCAGAGTGAGGCTGTGGAGAGAGCCTGAGACCTGGCAGGGCCCTGGGCATGGACAGTGCCCCACTGAATCAGGTTGGTGTCAGTCTTGGCATCACCATTCAGCAGCATCAGCTGGTAATTGCCAAAGCCATGATCAGCACCTCTGTGGGGCTTCCTGTCCCCACCAAGCCCTCCTCCGCCATCTTGAATCCCTGGTGACTATCAGCCACCAGCTCCAAGCCTCACTAACGTCCCTGGGCCAGAAGCCCACCCTCTCATCCTCTACAGTATCTTCCAGGTCCCCTGAAACCCCTGGAATTCTTGGCCTCCTTTGTCAGCCTCCTGCAGTTGCACAGTCCCTCAACCTAGCCCCTGTCTCCTCCTTAGACCCTGCAGAGGGAGCAGGCTCCGAGTGTCCTCTCCCTACAGAGACCTGACCTTCATTACCCAGCAGAAGAGGGGTTTTAATTTCCCTAGCTGTTCCAGGGAGAGAGAGAAGTGTAGGGGAAGAGGAGGGTCATCTCATTGCTTGTTTGAGTTTCCTGTTTCATAGTCTGTTTGGTCTTGATGTTTGGTTCAATAAAAATGTTGGAAAGTTGCATCTGTATCTACTGGCTGGTAGAGAGATCCTGGACCTGGCGAGGTGTGGGTTGGGGTTATGTGGGTTGATTTCTGTGCTGGGGATGGAGGGGGCAACCTTGCCAGATGCTTACCTGAAGTTCTGACTCATAAATGTGCCCAGGCCACAGTGGTTGCCATGGTGGCTTCTGGAAGCATTTTTCAAGTATTCTAAATTATTGGGGAGGAAGTGATAGATGAGAAGGCAGGGCTAGGAAGTGGAGAAAGAAAGTGAGATTTCTGAAGTGGTGTAGACCTCCAAAGATTGTTTTTGGAAGGAAAGCAAGTTGCAGTGGCATCACTTTCCGCTACCAAGATTGTTTTCCCTTTAGATATTTGGAGTGTAGCCCCACCCCTCCTTTATGCCTCTGTAGGCACATCTTTGAGGGACTGCATGTATGCATGTGACTGTAGTTCTCAGGGTGCAGATGCTGTTGAGGAAGTCGATATTGCAGGTTTCCTCTTTTGTCCTCTTGTCAGCTCCCAGAGACTACAGGTGAAGAAGGCTACAGGTCTTGATAGTGGGGGCGAGTTGGGAGACTGCTGTTTGGGTTGGATGGTGCTGCTTTGCCTGGAGCCTGCAATGAGCATCTAACAGCAACTACAATTGTAAAGCATTGTATTGCGGGGTGTACCTTGAGGACTGAGCCTTGGTTAGTCAACCAGATAATAGCTAGTAGTTGTCCTCTGGCTTGCTAACCCAACACTCAGAAGCAGAGCCTGACTTCAAAGAGAGAACTTACAAGGAGGCCTCCTCCCTTCGTTACCTGGGGCCTGAAATACCTCCTGCACACCCTTTCTCAAAGTCTGCTTAAGAACCAGTGGTCCCCTGAACCCAGCTGGGCCGGGAAGGATGGGACAATGATTGTTGGCGTCCCTCTTCTCTGCCCCATGCGCTCAGCTGCCTTTTCTACCCATGGCCGACAGTAGAGGGAGCTCTCGGCCTTGGGATGGAGGGCAGGGCTGGCAGGACTGGAGGCTGAGCTGGGGGCGGGGTGAGATGTGGGGAATTTTGCTCAAGGGCCGGGAAGCAAGAAGGGTGGGGTGCATAGGTAGCAGGAGAGAAGGAACTGGGCAGGCGAGCCAAAAGGGACTGGGGCAGGGCTCCGTGGGGGAACTTGCCCGACTCGGAGGGGCTTGTTGGAGTCAGAGCCTCCGTGCTGTATGTGAACGTGGCAAATAGCTGCAAACCGACAGCTGCTAGCTGGGGTACTTTTATGGCACTTGGGGTAAGGTGTGAGGGAAGCGGCTGCGCACCCCCGGGAGACAGAAGGAGGGGTACTTAATGCTTCCTTGGGACACTCGGAAGAACGAGATCTTCTCTGGGCTGAGGCTTCTTTTCAGAACTTCAGTTTCCCTCTCTGTAAATGGGGATGATAACACGGCCCCCTAAGCCCTCGCGGGTGAAGTGAACTGCTACAGAACCCTGGAGTCCTGCAGTCTTCTCTGAGGCTGCGGGCTACTACAGGCCTCCACCCACCTTTTGGCAGCAGTCCACCAGCCCCTGCTTTCCTTTTGGCAGCAGAGGCCAGGAGCGCAGATTGGGGTGAGCTGTTGCTAGGGGGCGTGCCCTGCGGTTGCTAGGTTCCATGGTCGTTGCTAAGTAACGCTGGGCGGGGCTCGCGTTGCTAGGCCGGAGTGGAGTAGGAGTCGCCAAGGACCAGAAGGGCCTCCCAGCTCTCAGCCGCAGGCGCTGCCCTCTCCGCCACTTTCTGGGGGCCTCAGCTTCCCCGGGGCTGGACGCAGTCTCCGGGGGTCCTTCCGGTTCACACCCTCGCCACTCCGTGATCCTCTGGGCGCTGGAGCGAGGAACCCTGGGTCTTTGCGCACATGTCTACGCACTTGCATCTGCGGTGGGGAGGGACAAGGTTGGCCCAGCGTTTCCACAGCAACCATGCAGTGTCACCCCTTTGCTCCCCAAGGCTCAAGCGGTTGCCTATAGAAATTAGCATATATCTGCATGTCATTAACATAGAGGCGGGGCCGGAACTTGTTTGGGCAACTATGTCTGGATAGTTCCATTTGCTGCTCTCCCATCCGATGGGCACGTGAGCTGCGCTTGCGTGAGTGTTTTGCTTATTACTACGGCCAGATTTGGGGATGGATGGGCGAGCAGTAATCATGACCACCGGTTCCCGGGGCCCATATCACCTGACTGAAACTACTTGCATGAATCCTGTTAAGGTATCTCTGACCAAAGATACCCACTCTCCCTACTCAAACCCCCTAACCCCAAATATCAGGCCTGACTGGAATCCCAATTCTCCCCTTTCCTGAATATGACCTTGGTCAAAGTTCTCTCTGTGGCTCAGTTTACTTCTCTGTAGACTGGAATACTGAATCCTAATTTATCAAGTTATGTGAGAAGTCAATGAAATGCCACTTTCATAGATAGGCACTGCTGCTGCTCCTGACACACAGTAGGCCTTCAGTAGCAGGCTACACCTTCCTTCCCTGGAGTCCAGCTCCTCCCAGGAACCAACCATCACACAAACTTTCTTTGCAGCTCAAGATGTGACAAGCAAGATTCAGGGCAAGCTGGATTCCAAGTACAGATTAAGGACTGTTTTGCCTGGTGATCTTTCTTGGAGACTGGAGGGCAGGTTGGTGAAACTCGGACCCCCAACCCCTTATTTAGCTAGCACAACTCTTATGCTTTCTCAGGGGCTGACTGTTTCTATAGAAACTTTACCTTCCTGTCTTAAGGTGCTAGAGCCTGAGGTGATTGCAGTATCCACTGAGGTTGAAAGGCTTTAAGATCAGAACTAAGGAGGAGGTGCCCTCCAGGATGGAAATAGATATTTTGGCTGGAGCAGAGACTAACAGGAAGTGGAGGGTCCAAACTTTGCTTGGAGAGCCACATATCTCAGCCTTTGCCAGAGAGGATATGGGACCTTTTGGGTCACCCACTTTCTGGACCTCAGTGTCCCCACTGTGGACAACTGTGGTTCCTCTGCTGTGGCTTGAGGCAAGGAAAGAAAAGCAGAAGTCAGCCTTCTGTGGAGCCTGTTGTCACTTCTGTGTCTGTATCAGTGTCATCCAGGGAGTGGGTCCCTTGTTGTCTGGACTTCCATAGCAGAGGCCGAGAGAGCCCTGGGGCATGGCTGGGAGGGTGCGGTATACCTACTCCTGGAAGTTCTTGCTCTTGTTTGGACTCTTCAGTAGCTGGGAAGTCCTCCCTTGGTCTTATTTTACCTTTCTACACTGACAAAAGCACCTTCTTTTTCTCCTTCTTTTTTTTTTTTTTCTCTTTATTCTTTACCAGTGCTTCACTGTTCCAGGCTGACCTTTACAGAGAGAGAGGAAGAGAGAGAGAGAGAGCTATCACATAGCATGAAAGCTTCTCTCAGTCCTGTAATATTCCCATGGGGTATACCAGGGGCTAGGATCTGGCTTATGTGTGTGGCACAGTGGGCATCCTTTCAGGTGAGCTATCTCTCCTGAGATGCCTTCTTTCACCTCCTTTTTCCCTGTGTGTTTGTAACCCAGACAGCTCGTGCTGCAAGGGCTCAAAGGGGAGGCGGGAGAGGTGTGAAAAGAGGAGAACCAGTTCTACTATGTGTTGATATCTTCGTTCTCAATTAGGCTCAGATAATTAAAATAAATGAGGTTGGCTTCTATTCTGGATAGAGGAAGGTTGTTAGTGATGAAGAGGGAGATGTAGGCATCGGCTTCTGATTGGCTGACTTCTTGGAGGAGCTAGGATTATGTGATAGTGATGGCCGTACCCTGCGGCTGTCACTCTCACCGCTGTATGCAGGGCTGCTGTCTGCCTGAGGATGGCAGCGGGCCAACTCCTCCCTTGCTAGCCACCTGTACTCCACAGGTAAGTGTTCCAGGGACAGGCTGAGAGACTAGCAGTGCCCGGCTGGTCTGCCCGTGTCCCACTCTGGGGGCCAATTAAGTCTCCATCCCTAGCCGCGCCGATTAACAGTTAATAAGGCAGCAAACACCTGCAGCTATGGAGGCGAATTAAGAGCAACAGTCGGCATAATACACAACCCGATAAGTGAGCAATTAACAACCGGAGAAAGATTAATAGAAGCAATTACGTCCTACTTGGAGCTCTGTAAATACAACTGTCAGTGAATGGGAGATTCAGTCCAGTTCCTTCTGGCCCCACCCCAGGCCGTAGGCTCTGGGGGGGTACACGGGGGTGGGGGAGGACCAGCCCTGCCAGCCTGTGGATTCCAATCTACAGTGTCATACACAATGAGAAGCACACATATATGCTAACATTCACATGAACATACACACAGAGACACACTAAGAGAAGTGGTCTACAGGGGGCTGGGTGTGGCACATGTTGAATGCACATGTTATAATGCATAAGGACCCAGGTTTGATCCCCGGGTCCCCACTTGCAGGGGGAAAGCTTCACGAGTGGTGAAGCAGGGCTGCAGGTGTCTCTCTGTCTCTGTCTGCCCCCACCCTCTCGATTTCTGGCTGTCTCTATCCAATAAATAAAGATAATTTAAAAATATTTTAAAAAGAAGTGGTCTACAAAATACAGCCACTCAAATTCACAAACCACCACTGTCATCTATATTCACATTCACACAAATGGGTACAGTACACACAGCTACACATGGTTCTTGCCAGAATTACACAGACACAGAAAAACAACCACAGTGTCACAAAGAGGTACATCCCCATTACATAAGGCTAAAGTTACACTGTTAGACAGTGACAGCTGCATATGGACACACATAGCCGTACACTCACAGGGTCCCCTCTACATAGCCCCGCCCTCTGTTGATGCTTGCCCAGCAGGGTGCTGAACTAGAATTCTAGCAAGGGGAAAAAACACAGACAGGGTATGTGAGTACATGTGAAACATGTCTGCATGCCTGTGCCTCTAAGCATGTGTATCCTAGCAAGAGAATGTTTTACCAAAGTATGCCAGTGTATGTCTCTTTCCCAGGAATGTGTTCCTAGCTTGTGATAGCTGCATGAGGATGTGTATTAGCGTGCTGGTGTCCCACAACCCTGGGGCCACACATGTTGGTTTCTGGTTCATGTGTGATGCTGTGCCAGTGCCCAACTCTGGGTATCTGTGTGCCTCTGCCTCAGAGCGGCTTCTTACCTGTCCTGGCTCTGTGCTGCAGTGGGTGAGCAGAGTCTCTGGGATGCTTCCCGGGAGCCTGGGAGTTCTAATGATGCCAGAAACCATGTCTGTGTCCAGGGTACTGGAGCTAGGAGTCCCCTGAACTCTTTGGGTTAACTTGGCCAGAGGAGCTTTCCTGCCTCTCTGGCTGAGCTTCACTCAGGTGGAGAAATGAGGAAAAGTTCTTTCTTTCTAGATTTGTTTATTTATTACTGAGAGAGAGTGTATCAAGGAGAGAGAACCAGAGCAGCACTCTTGATATATGTAATGCTGGGAATGAATTTGGGACTTTATGCTTGAGAATCCAACACTTTATCTACTGCACCACCTCCTGGGCCACAAAAAGCACGATGTTTTCCCTTTCTTCCTTCCTTATCAGAGTACTTCTCAGCTCTTGTTTATGATGGTGCTAGGGATCAAACCTGAAACATCGTAGCCTCAGAACTAAAGTCTTCTACATAACCACTATGCTATCTCCTCCACTTGAGAACAGTTTCTAAAGAAATGAATCTGAGGGTGACTTTCTTCTGATTGAAAGCTGAGTCAGAAAATCTCTGAAAAACAGGCCTTGTCTTCTCAAGGTCATGGTGTGCTTGACTCCTCCCTACTCCTCTCTCCACCTCAGAGTTCCCCATAGAACCTGCCCCCTCGTGACACACACACACACACACACACACACACACACACACACACACACAAACACGTCCCTAAATCACAGAGTCCCGTGTCTGGGACATTCAGAAACCCCAAGGTGCAGCATATAGTCACGCAGACATTAGACATAGACAGGCATGAATGCAAACACATAAAATCCTGCTCATAGTCACAGGCAGTTCTAGCTGCTCACACACAACCTCATCATATACACACAGACACCACGCACACCTGCACTTTGATATAACCATCTACCTGTGACTCTGCCGTGAGCTTAGTTCCAGGTCTGAGGGTGAGGGCCCTCCCCACCTCCCTCAACACTGGCCAGATGGTGGAGGCCACCTGGCCCCAGGAGAGCTCTCCATCACCACTAACCTGCCAGCTGACAGGCGCGTTCACTGAGGCCTGGCTCTGTCGGGGCAAGGATATAAATAAGGAGTTAATGAGAGTCACCAACATCCTGGCCCCAGACCCTGATGGGGCTGGCTCTTGGACCTCTGTCCTTGTTAACCTGGGAGGAGGCTTTGAGCAGAAACAGAGATTTACACACAGCCACCCACAGACATTCAGACTTCATCAGGACATAAGAACCCAGATTGAAAGACAGCCCTACATTGGTCCTTTTCTGCATGGAATGAAAACATTAAAAGTTCACACATCCACAAGACTGTACCTACTAACACCCCAGCCCCCCCCCCCCCCCCCCCGTTCTAGGCCATACTAACTCAGAACCCCAGAATACTATGCACAAACAACTCTAAGAGTGCTGCCAGAGCCCAAGTGGCCTCACTCCCATATTCTTTCTCCTGAAGTCGGGAGGAGGGGAAGGTGCAGAAATGTAGCTGTTTGCCAGCGTGGCCAGTTATAGGCAGGTCCACAGGGCCCAGACACAGGCAGGCACTTGCCCTCTGCTACCTCCAGGCTCAGCACTCTCTCCAGGGACATGAGCCACTCATCCAAGCCAAAGCTAGCTTTGCAGAGCGCCTGGCCAGGACCTTCCTCTTCTTGCCTCCTAATGCAAATGATCTGGTTCAGGGAAACAGAACTGAGGCCCTCAAAGCCAAAACATCTGCCTGTCAGTCACTCAGTCTATCAGCCAACCTAGTCTGCTTGACTTTTATTCATTCCATCTTTTTTTTTTTTAATCCTTTATTTGTTCACTCACTCATTCAACCAGTAAGGACATTAAACAAATCATTACAAATTCAGTCCACTGACCATTTTGCCCTCCTGGCATCTTGGCATGCTGGCCTGGGGGTTCAAAAGCTGGGGAGTCTGGACTGAGAGGGAGGTGGGAAAGAGAATGGAAAGGATGTTCCCATTCCTTACTTCTTTCAAAGTGAAAGAAGAGCTACTCCTTCTGCAGCTGGAGGGAAAAAAGCCAAATCCCAGGATAATAGATAATAATAGCTAGCACTTACATGCGCTCACTTTGTGCCAGGCACTGTTCTAAGTGCTTTACATGAATTAACTCACTTCATCCTCATAACAACTCTGTGAGGCAAGGTACTATTATTAACTTCACCAGGGGCACAGGGAGGTTAAGTGACTTGTCCAAGGTCAAACAACTTGTTTGAGCTACAACAAATGTTCAAAGAGCCTGGGGCAAGAATGCAACACAAGAACCCACCCATTCTCCTTTTCTTAGAACCCTGGACCCATCTGGTAGCACAGGGGCCTTGAGTGCATGCCTCTGGACACCCTCACTCTGGAAGTCCCTGGTTGGTCACATTGCTGGCAAACAGCCTCCCTCCAGGCTTCTGGGGGAAAAAAAGAAGGTGGGAATGAGACCACTTAGGCCCTGGCAGCTGGCTCAGAACTGTTTGGGTATAGAATTCTGAGGCTCGAGTTGGGTATGGACTAGAAGGGGGCTGGAGGTGTCAGGAGACACAATATTGTTTTTTTTTTTAAGTTTATTTATTGGGTAGAGACAGCCAGAAATAGAGAGGGTAGGGGAGATAGAGAGGGAAAGAGAGAGACACTTATAGACCTGCTTCACTACTTGTGAAACTTCCCCCTGCAGGTGGGGACCGGGGCTTGAACCTGAGTCCTTGAGCACTGTAACATGTGCGCTCAACTAGGTGTGCCACCACTTGGCCCCAGGAGGCACAATATTGTGCGCACCCTCTCCCTCTCCCTCCCCTCCCTCTCTCTCTCACACACATATTCAGGCAGAGAAGGAGAAAAAGTGAGAGAGACCACAGCACCAAAGCTTCTTTGAATGTGAATCTGGGTTGCATGCATAGCAAAATACCACATTTAAACAAGTGAGCTATTTTGCCAGCTCACCTCATATTTTTTGTTTTGTGCAGAAGATGGCCAAAGAGGAGTTGTTTAAAGTGTGAGCCCGGGAGAGGAGACTTCAATGCTTAGGTCTGAGAACATCAGAGCTAATAAGTGGCAGATAGGGGGGATGGGTGGTGGCGCACTTGGCATGTTACATGTGATAAGGAGCTGGGTTTGAGCCTCCAGTCCCCACCTGCAAGGGGAAAGTTTTGCGAGTGGTGAAGCAGGTCTGCAGGTGTCTCTCTGTCTCTCTCCCTCTCTATCTCCCCCTACCCTTTCAATTTCTGGCTGTTTCTACCCAATAAATAAAGATAATAAAAATTAATTGTTATAAACGGCAGATACAGGATCTGATCCCAGGTACTCTAGATAGACTCTACTCTTATTTATTTATTTTTATATTACAGAATTACATGTTGACAGGGAGTTGAATCCACACCATTCCCACCACCAGAGTTCTGAATCTTCACTCTCCCCACTGCAATCCACCACAGTTTCCCTAAAGTTGTGGACATGGGCCAACCATCTTCTCTACAACTCTCTGTCCACATTTATACATAGTTGCCCCTTCTTTTTCTGATTCAATCCTCTCTTCCCCGCCAAGCTACTCATGACATCATAGCTACCTCTATGTGTCCCTCTCCTTTTCCTTCTCTCTCTCTGGGTGCTGATGGAGCTGGAGTGCAGAGTCCTCTTATCTTCATCCTATCACTCCCCCCCCTCCCCGGGAGTATGGATCAAGGTTGTTTATGGGGAGGATAGAGTCTATTCTTTATTTCTATTTTTAATTTAATTTCTTTATTCGGCACCAGGGATCAAGCCCAGGACCTCTCACACACAAGGAAGCATGCACTTTACTAATGAGCTACATCTGGGGCCCTCTTAACCTGATTGCTGGGGGGAGAGGGAGGTCAGGAAGTGGGCAGGAGGGGTTGAGTTTCACACCCTCTGCCCACTGTAAACTCCTAGTTCTACCTATAACCAAATGCAAGCCACTCTCATCAGTGGGAATGCTCTGCATCCAGCTACATCTGAGTAGGCTAGGGAGGAGGCTCTCAAGGATACCTCGATTCCGGTTACCCCCTTCACACTCTCACCCCACATCACTACCCCTCCTGCACCAGGGTTTAGGGAGAATCGGAGGCTCTTGGGATTGGATGGGGACTGGCAATGTCAGTAGATCAGGTCCTCCTGCCTCTGTTTCCCAGGCCTCAGAATTTCTGCCTGTCTCCAGAGGCTTTTTCACACAATTACTCAGGCTGGGAATTTTGATCTCTGGTGCCAGCCAGCCCCTTGTTATGCAAATATAGGCAAATGAGATGCAAATGGAGCAGCCCCAGATTAACAGAGAAATCCCCAGCAGCTGGAGGAGTCACCGTAAAGTCAGCTCATTCGAGCTTCCCCAAATCCCCCCCTTACCCAGTGTCGGCCCATCTGGGTCTGTCTGATCCCTCCTCATCCATGCCACCACTCTCCTGCGCCCCCTTAGACACTGTTTACTGAGACATAGGGAGGGGCTGGATAAGAGGGACACCACGGCCTTCTGCCACTTAACCAGCTTGAATCTCAGTCCTCCTTCCTTTTTAAAAGAGATTCAGGGGAGTTGGGCAGTAGCACAGCGGGTTAAGCGCACATGGTGCAAAGTGTAAGGATCCCGGTTCAAGCCCCCCCCCCCCCCCCCCCCGGCTCCCCACCTGTCTTCCCCTCCTCTCTCCATTTCTCTCTGTCCTATCCAACAACAACATCAGCTATGACAACAATAACAGCTACAACAAGGGTAACAAAATGGGAAAAATAGCCTCCAGGAGCAGTGGATTAGTGGTGCAGGTACTGAGCCCCAGCGATGACCCTGGAGGCAAAAAAAAGAGAGAGAGATTCAGGGGTCATGCAGTAGCATAGTGGGTTAAGCGCACATGGTGCAAAACACAAGGACCAGCATAAGGATCCCAGTTTGAACCCCAGCTCCCCACCTGCACGGGGGTCACTTCACGGGCAGTGAAGCAGGTCTGCAGGTATCTATCTTTCTCTCCTCCTCTTTGTCTCCCCCCCCCCCGATTTCTCTCTGTTATATCCAAAACAACAATAGCAATGACAATAATAATGATGATGATGACAACAACAAGGGTAACAAAATGGGAAAAATGACCTCCAGGATTTGTAGTGCAGGCACCGAGCCCCAGCAATAACCCTGGAGGCAAAATAAATAAATAAATTAATTAATTAAATAAAAGAAATTCAGAGAGTCAGGTGCTAGTGCAATGGGTTAAGCGCATGTGGTGCAAAGCGCAAGGATCGGCATAAGGATCCCGGTTCGAGCCCCCGGCTCCCCACCTGCAGGGGAGTCGATTCACAGGTGGTGAAGCAGGTCTGCAGGTGTCTTATCTTTATCTCCTCCTCTGTCTTCCCCTCCTCTCCATTTCTCTCTATCCCATCTGACAATGACGGCATCAATAACAACAATAATAATAACTAAAACAACAAAAAGGAAAATAAATTTAAAAAAATTAAAAAATAAAAAATTCAGACAGAAGGTGATGAAGGGGCCTGGAAGAGAGCTGGACCTCTGAATTAGCCATGGTAGAAGAGGGAATTCACACACACACACACACACACACAGGAGGCTCCCAAGGTGCACACAAACATTCAATCATTAAGACCTCACACACACACACACCACCACGCAAGGGGAGGTTAAGCTTCCCTCCCCCTTCATCCCCCAAGGCACTATAAATTCAGGCACACACATCACAAACTGCAGTAGGACGGCAGGGTGAGCCCCCATTCCCGAGGGGTCTGGAGGGTGGAGGATAGTGCAGATAGACCCAGGGTCTATGGCATGACAGGAAGGAGTGGAAGATCCTGCCCAGAACGTGACCCTCGGGAAGAAGGTTGGGGTGTGTGTGGAAGAAGCCTAGGCATGATCACTATTCCTCTGAACCCCCAGAGGGGTGGAGCCTGGTGTCTCTGCCCTGGGGTACTGCCCTGGGGAGCCTGGCTTGGTCAGTCAGTGCAGCCCAAGCCCAACTTCTAAAAATAAGATCTCAGCCCCTGGTTGGTGCTGCAGGAGCCTGTTGCCTTGGTAACACTTTCTCAGAGGCCTCCCTTCCGGCTGCCCCATTTGGCTACTGGTCCCAGTGCCAGTCCCCTGGCTGGCCCCTCAGCTAGATCTCTGTCTTGTTTTCTTGAGGAGGGAGGGGCATGTGGGGCTGAGGGTGGAGCATCTGGGGCATCTTGGAGGCTGCAGCTGAGTACAATGGCCTGAGTGTGAGACCTGGCTAGGGCTGACTGTGTCAGAGGCTGTCTGCCAGTGGGTGTATGGCTATGTGTGCAACTGGCCTGTGTCTAACAGCTTCTATCAGAAGCTGTGTCTCAGTGTACATCTCTGCCTGTAATTTGGCTCAATAGAGTCACCTGAGCGGCCCTGCTTTCTGTCTATGGATATGACGATGTCACTAGTGAGGACCAACTTTGGGCCTTTCTATGCCAGCCTGTGCCCATGCTGCCTGCCTCAGCCTTGTGGGTCTTCCCTTAACCTGCCCACCTTCACTTCTGGTGCTTCCGGGCTGAGAGTATGGAGGCACATCGATGCCCCAGGGAACCAGAGATCTGATGTAATGAGGATTCAAGGTCACCTGTCTTCCAGGGTCTGTAGTCAAAATACCAAGTTCCAAACCTTACTTGCCCTTTGGTATGGGGGTAGGGGGTGGGACAAAGGAAAGCTCACTGCTGAAATTGTGATCTACATCTCTGAGTGCATGCATGTGTGTTCATTCCCTAGTCACTATCAGAGCAGAGCCTCCTTCCCACTAGGCCTCCTCTCTTCAGTTAATCACCAGGTCCTGTCAGATCTTCCCATAGTCACTGCTCCAACTGGCCCCTCCTCTCTTCATCTCTGTCACCTCAGCCCAGCCCAGGCCAGTTCCCTCTCTCACCTGGTGATGCAATAGCCTCCTGACAGTGGCCCCCATCTAGCCTTACCATCTCCCCCCACACCCTCTCTCTTCTCCATTCTGTGACGAGGCTGTCTATCTGAAAGGCAACTTGATCCTGTTACACCCCCTTGCTTAAGGCTATCAATGCTTACTTTGTTCTCAGAGCAAAGCACCAGCCCCTCAGCCTGGTCTTCCAGGCTGTCCCTCTTCCCACCTGCACCCCCCCCCCTTTTTATCTGGTTTCTGCTTACTACCTGGTAGAGCCAGTCCTCTCTCCTGGTGAGGCTCATTCTGAAACTCAGTGAAGGCATTACTTCCACCAGCCAGCTCTCCCTGCCTTTGTGATTCTCATGACTCCAGGGCTGCCTCCCTCTCTCCTACGTGACTGGTTGCATGACTTTTTTTCCTTTCCTTTTTTTTTTTTTCAAGAGTGTGTAGAAGACTTAGAAGGAACAGAAAAACAATTCAATAAAATCATCTATAAATCTCTCAACTCAACTCTTGGGTTTATTGATACTTCCAATTTTTTTCTTTTAAAATGTGTATTTATTTTGGATAGGACAAAGAGTAATTGAGAGGAAAAGGAGGGCATATGGAGGGAGGGAGGGAGAGAAAGAGAGAGGGAGAGGGAGAGGGAGAGAGAGAGAGAGAGAGAGAGAGAGAGAGAGAGAGGGGAAGACATCTGAAGCACTGCTTCACCACTTGTGGAGCTTCCCCCCATGTAAGGGGCTTGTACCCAGATCCTTGTGAACGCAACCAGGTACACCACCACTCAGCCCCTTCCTCCGAGATTTTCCTTCTTTCTTTTTTCCTCTTTCTTTTTAAAAACATTTTTTAAAAAATCTTTATTTATTGGATAGAGACATTCAGAAATTGAGAGGGTGAGGAGATAGGGAGAGAGACAGAGAGACACCTGTAGCACTGATTTACCACTCTCAAAGCTTTCCCCCTGCAGGTGGGGACCAGAGGCTTAAACCTGGGTCCTTGTGTGCTGTAACATGTGTGCTTAACCAGGTGTGCCACTGCCTGCCCCTCTACCTTCCATTTTGTCTTTAAGCGAATCAACCAAATATTTTCTTTTAAAAATATCTTTTATTTCAGAGAGAGGCAGAGACAAACTGAGAGGGGAGGAGGAGGTAGAGAAGGAGAGATACACTCCTGCAGCACTGCTTCACTGCTCATGAAGCTTCTCCCTCTGCTGGTGGGGAGTGGGATCTTGAACCCAGGTCCTTGTGTGTGGTTATGTGTGTACGTAAGCAGGTGCACCACTGCCTGACCCCCTTAAATATTTTCTTTATAGAATTAAGACTATTCTATATGTTAGGGCTGAGCGTCAGGTCACCTAGTAGAGTGCATGTGTTAACGAAGCGTGAGAACCCCAGTCCTCATTTGCAGGGGGGAAGCCTGTGAGGACAGTGGAGCAACTCTGCTTTCCCTTCCTATTTCTCTCTTTTTCTCATCCCATCTCTCTCTCTCCATATATATATATATATATATATCCTGTAGGTCTAGCTTTGTCTTTTGTTTTATTCATCTATCGTTCCATAGTGAACATTTCCTTAAGTTATTAAAACTTCTTCAAGAACACATCTTTAAATGGTTGCATAATATTCTTACATCTGGGTATATTGTGATTTATTTTTTTAATATGTATTTATTCCCTTTTTTTTGCCCTATTTTATTGTTGTAGTTATTATTGATGTCATTGTTGTTGGATAAGACAGAGAGAAATGGAGAGAGGAGGGTAAGACGGGGGTGGGGAGAAAGACAGACACCTGCAGACCTACTTCACCGCCTGTGAAGTGACTCCCCTGCAGGTGGATACCTGCTGTATCGTGATTTCTTTAACCAGCCCTCTAGCTAGACATTCATGCTGGTTGTGATTTTTCAGTTATAAATAACAGCAATGGGCATCCTTATGTATGATTCTTTTTTCAACATCTTTGGTTACTTCCTGAACTTTTTTTTTTTAAGTAGATTAACAGGACTAACTAGTCTGTTCTTCTCCTTCAGTTTTATTTTATTTATTTCATGAGAGAGAAAAACATAGCAAGAGAGAGGGAGAGAGACTAGAATATCAGTCTTACATATGTGGTACCAAGGATCAAACCCAAGACTTCAATTCATGCTTGCAAGTCCAGTGAACTATCCATTACACCACCTCCCAGGCCACTCTATCTGTTCTTGGTACAATGGCCTGGTGACCTTCCAAAAAACTGTGCAAATGTACCCTTCTATCAGTGGGGTCTGAGAGCACCCCAGACTCCATTCTTACCCATGTTGACTGGTCTTAAAAAAAAAAAAAAAAGAGTGGTCCGGGAGGTGGCGCAGTGGCTAAGGCATAGACTCTCAAGCGTGAGGTCCTGAGTTCGATCCCCGGCAGCACATGTACCAGAGTGATGGCTGATTCTTTCTCTCCTCCTATCTTTCTCATGAATAAATAAATTCTTTTTTTTTTTTAAAAAAAAAAAGAAAGAAAGCTATATTAATTTCAGTAGGTAAAACTGCATTATACTGTTGTTTTAATTTGCATGTCTTTGATTACTGGTGAGGATAAACCTTTTGTGTCTCCTCTTTTGTGTCATGCACAAATCACACTGAGTTATAATTATATTTTTACATCCCGCCTCTCCCTTACTAACCTCAGCTCTTGAGGGCAAAGCCTGTTTGAGTCTAATTGGGAGCAGGGATAGAGGATATGTTGCCGGAGCAGAAGTGGATTCAATTGAGACTGGCTTCAGCTTGAACTTTGACATCGGGCATATCTGGGGTTAAGCTTATTCCTGAGACCCGAAACTAGGGAAAAATCACTTTGCCTATCTGGGGCTCAGTTAAATGGGACCAAGGGTGTGGATGGGTAGTGTATCAACAGTAGGCTATGAGCACTAGTTATTATTTGAGGACTTCCCATGATCAGGAAGTTGGTTTTGCTAGGGAAGGAATATGCAGTAATGACTAATTCCCTTTCCCAGAGACAAAGCAGTGCTCAGATGCCTCTTGACCAGAGGTGGGCAGGGAGCTCAGAGTCAAGGATCTGGGCAGGACTAGGGCGGGTTGTGACACAAAGAGGTTTGTGGCACCGAATCAATCTCAGAGGGGAATTGCTGGCTTTCTTTACATATAGAAGGATTTGTGTGGTGTGGGCTGTTAACTCACACCATTGTCTGATCTGCTTAAATTACTGGACTCACTGAACAGAGAGGGAGATCACCAGTGCCCTGATGGCTCAGCTTCTCTTCCTGAGATTGGCCCTCTGCCACAGGGAATGTCTTGGAGACAGACCCTGACTGGGGTGCCTCCACCCATTCTGGCACAGGACATGTTCCAAGACAGACACGCACAATTTCTCTGCAGATTACCAGCCTAATGATACTGTCACTTGAAGTCTGGAAATGAAGAGGAATTGGCTTTTTCTCAGTAATTAACATGAGTTATGGGCCTTGAGATGGAATGGCAGTCCCCCCAAGTGAGAACTAGACTCCAAGGAAAGTCAGCCAGGTCATCCGTCCCCCTGCCACTGGGCAGGTCTATATTCTCTCTGCAGCTGCTGCTTGGCCTCCCTCTGATAAACCAAGCCCCACACTGCACCTCACCCCTGTGGCTCACTGGTCATTCCTTTTAGGGGATCATCCCTGACAGTAGCAGGTTCCTCCTGGAGTTTGTCCACAGTCCTTCATGCTGTAATTCTGTTTTCTATGTCATTGCCCTCAAGAGAACTGTCTTTACTTGGGGTGGGGTGGGGTGGGGTCCTTACTGTAGTAGGGGCTGTTAAAAGCAGAGGTGAAATCACCCGGATATGAAGAGAAGGTTGAAGTGAGCTACTTCAAGCTTTGTGAGGGTGTTTAGGAAAAGATCCCAAAGGCCAAGTTTGACTCCAGTGGGCAGAAAGCTTATTAGCCTCTTACTCTTTTCTTTAAGAATTTTGAAAAATTATTTATTAGAGACAGAGAAAAATGGGATGAAAGGGGGGAGATAGGGAGAGAGAGAGAGACCTGCAGCACATGTGAAACCCTCCTACCGATGGGGCATTGGGGGCTTGAAC
Organism: Erinaceus europaeus; assembly: GCF_950295315.1. Taxonomy (NCBI): domain Eukaryota; kingdom Metazoa; phylum Chordata; class Mammalia; order Eulipotyphla; family Erinaceidae; genus Erinaceus; species Erinaceus europaeus. The sequence goes on along the minus strand of NC_080174.1, from coordinate 47,300,788 downwards.
CTAGGTCATTGTGTATGTTAACGTGTGCTCTCAACTGAGTGTGCCACCACCTGGCCCCGTTCAGCCTTCTTTTATAAGCAGAACATCCATCGTAATTATTTTTTTGGTCCTTGCCTCAGTTTCCCCACCATCCTCCAAAGGACCTTTTTTGGGTTGTTGCACTACTCCGTGTGCTGACTTTGTTTTTCTCTTCTTCAAATAGAGAGACAGAGGGAGGGAACGAAAGACACCATGACACTGAAGCTTCAGCAGGGAATGCTTTTATCCCATCCCTTTATCCTCTCTCTATTCATTCACTTTAGGTGCTGGATGAAGAAGCCATAGGGTAAAGTAAATCAGGTTCAGGGCCTGCCAGGAGCAGTTCTGAGCCCAGCAGACAGGCAGATGCCAAGTGAACAGCCTCAGAGAAGAAGGATGTTACATAGGACCCTAGAGTAGAAAGAACATGTGCTTCCTAAAGGAATTTGGGAGACAGTGGAGGAGGTCTGGAAGGATGCATTTAGTGACAAGGAAGGAAGGAAGGTTGCTGGAGCAATTTAAGTGGAGACAATAGCATGGTCTAAGGCTGGAGGTAAGGAAGAACCCCTTGGCACAATCAGGAAGTAGGGTTGAGTCTCCAGGGTACAGGGTAGCTATGCAAGCAGGGAGTGGGGAGTGACAAGAAAGCCACATGGTAAAAGGCAGTGCATGCTGAGGTAGGGAGTGTGAACTTTACCATGAGAGTAATGGGGAGTCACTGAGGGTTTAAGTTGAGAAGGAACATGGTTACTCCTTAAGATGATCATTTGGGGGGAGGTAGGGGCAAGGAGTGGGCAGGCAGGACTGGCAGCCACTCATGTGGTCTTGAACAAGCTGATGGCTTCCAGAAACTTTAAGAGTGGGACTGCAGGGGACCCTGTGGCTACTGTAGTTGTTTGCTGGTGAGCCAAATCAGGAGTCCAAGATGAGTTTCAGCACAATCTCCTCCTCCTGTGCTGAGACCCTAATGTCTCCTAAGATCTCCAGGAGGATGTTTAGGTTCCTGAGGTGGGAGAGTGGTATTCCCAGTCTGGTCCTTTTCTCTCTGCAGCCTGGGCTACCCCACCATCCTATTCTCTGGCCCAGCTGGTTTTTCCATTGGTCCTGAGCTCAAGTGACCCACCCCTACATCCAAAGCTGTTCATATTAATTACTGTCCCCCAAGTCTCCTCTCCTCTCTGCCTTCTCCCGCTTCTCTTGAGTGAGGCCACCCTGCCTACCTCAGCTCCTCCCTGCCCCTTCTCTCCATTCACCTTCCCTTTCTTCTCACTGAATCTTAGCAAAAAAAATCTTAGCAAAAAATCTTAGCAAAAACTCCCTACCCAGAGCTTGTTGTTGAACAGACCCTGTCAAGTAGCTTTAAGATTCTTAAAGGAGAAGTGCAGGTATGGGCCAGGGTCAGGGTGGAGAGCCCTGGGGCCTCTGATCAGGCCAGGCCAGGTGAACAGTCCTGTCTGCAGCTATCTCTCCTCGGCCAATGGAGCTGTCATTATTGCTCCAAATTAGGCACCAATTTGCCCGTGTAATTGTTTGCTAATTGGCATGAAATCCTAATGTAATTAGTTGGGCCCCTTATCGGGGGAGCCTGGGGAGCCAGAGGCAGTGGGGGGCCACTGGAGCAGGGAGGTCTAGGAGGCTGGGGAAATGCATTTGAGAGAGGAAGCCCTGAAGTGCCACTAGGACTGAGATAAGGAATTGCAGAAGTTCATTTTTGAAAGGGGCTTTGGAGAAGTCAGCTCTTGCCTCCAGTCTTACAGATGGGGAAACTGAGGATAACTGGGAACAGCTCCTTTTGGGAGCTGGCAGCAGAGCTGGATCAGATATCCATGTCACTTATTGGTAGCAACCATAGCTGGGGTCTGGCTGGGGGCCAGTATGACAGGGCGTGTGGCTGGCTGGCCTCTGTATCCAAAAAAGGCACTTTTTTTGGGGGGAGGGGGGTGAAGGCAGGGCAAGTGGATGGGTGTAAAACACCTTCTGAGTTTTACAGCAGGGGTAGAGGACCTAGGAAGGATGTCAGGTGGTGAGAGCTGGAGCCGTCACAGGGACAGACAAGAGACTCTCAGTCTCACCCTGAGGAATGACTTGGGTATTGAGCGAGATGATGAGAAGCCTGGCTTTTCTCCCTTCTTAACCTATGGTCAGATTGCCCCAATTGCAGCTACAAAGCCAGGCTTTTTGCCTCTAATGAATGTCTCTGGAAATTGTTTGACAATGATGCTGGAGTCAGTTTGCACCAACTAGCTGATCGCCGATTGCTAGGTTTTCAGGAATTTTGCCAACCAGTTGGTAATGCAAATTGGTCATCATGGGAGGACTTATGCCATGGAAATTGGCAAATGCTGCAAATCAAGGCTGTCCCTTCTTAACTCCCTACCCAGAGCTCGTTGTTGAACAGTTACCAGCACACCACTGGAACCATCTGAAATGTCATGAAAAAGCCCCAGAGAGTCTGATCCCATTAAGGCTGAGAAGATACTGCTTAGATATTGTCTTTCCAAATCCCAATACAAGGGGGAAACTGAGACTCAAAGGACACTTAGACAGTCTGTGGCTCTCCAGAGCCTTAGTCCAGGCTCCCCTACCTTCTTGGACTGGAAACAGCTGAAGTGGCTGCAACATCCCTTAAGGATTCAGCCTTACGCTAGAGGAAGGCAGCACTAGTGGTGGACAGGTGGCCTTTGGTAGCCAGAGTGGGGTTAGAGGAAGCCCAGGAGACCAGAAGGGGTCATGAGGGAAGGGGCTTTGTCAGCAACTCAGCCTGTCTTCCTGGCTTTCTCCCAAGCAGCAGGGTAGTTTGGTAAGTGACGTGAGGCTGGGAGCCCAGGCCGGATGGGAAGGAGGAATAGCTAGTCCCAGATCATTACAGGATGCTGTCTTAGTCATCCTGTCATTACGCCCCACCTAGCAGCTCCTCTTCCCAAAACTGACACTCATGTCTCAGGTTCCTCTTCTCTTCATTCTTCTCTCTGCAGTCTATCCTTAATCTCTCTCCCCACATCAGCTCCCAGAGTTCCATTCTCTCTAATCCCTATCTTTACCCAAATCTCTTCTGTTTCCTGGTCACTGTCCCTGGATGTCCTGAAGGCACTTCAACACAGCACATCCAAAATAGAAATCAACATTGACTTCCCACAAGTCTTTTCCCAACTGAGTTAATGGCACGCTCCCCCATGGGCCTGTGCATGGCAGCTCCCCTGACAGAGGCAGCTCTGCCTCCAGATATCCCTCACCTCCTGCAGATCTCTGTTCAGATGCCACTTTCTCAGAGCTGCTCTCCCTGACCACCTCAGGAAGGCAGCCTTCCTTCCCCTCTGCCACTCCTGCCCCTTACCCAATGCTAGTTTTCTTCTTTAAACACATGGATGTCTCCATAATGGCCTTGGGTCCCTACTCCCAGAGGGTTAAAGAATAGGAAGGCTATCAGGGGATGGGATATGGAGCTCTGGTGGTGGGGATTGTGTGGAGTTGTACCCTGTGGTTTTGTCAGTGTTTCTTTTTTATAAATAAAAATAAAAAAACCACGAATGTCCAGTTTATTGTTTCTACCTATCTTCCCTACCTCTTTTAAAGGTAGACCCCACGTAAACAAAGTAGTTGTCTAATCAGGTTCTAGGAGTTCCTTGAGGTCCTAGATTGCAACTATTTCACTGTCTCAGTGCCAGATACTACTAGCAAACATTCAATAAATATATCTGTGGATGGACTCAACAAGTCCCCTTCTCCAATCCCAGCTCCTCAAACAAATCCACCTTCTAGTTGCTCCATTGTCTTTTTTAAAACTTGACTGTGATTGCTTCCTGTCCAAAACCCATAAGACATCTATTGCTTTCAGAAGAAAATTTATCTTTGGTTTAGCTTACAGGACTTTCAGGAATGTGTTTCTGGTCCAACTGTTGGCTTCCCATATCCTCTCCCAAACGTGACTACACACACATGCACACACAGGGCATGCAGAGAGCCCGATACACCATTTCTGTTCTGTATAAGATACCCTCAGCCCTGTCTTTAGGTGTTCTGTATAAGTCCTCTGCATCCTGATTTACTTATTTCATTCCTTCATTCAGACAATACATGTTTTTGGAGTAGCCCTTGCTGAACCTTACAGGGCTGTGTATGTATGTGTGTGTATGTGGGGTGGGGGCCTCAACTCCACCCCTTGTTAAAATGCTTTCAGTCTGACAAGGAAGGAGGAGTTGAAGCCACCATCCCATTCCTAACCCCTCTTCTATTGTTTTTTGGACACCCTGACCTACCTTCCTGTGCCCAGTCAGATCCCCAGGAGGCAGCCCCTGGCTCCTGCTGGCTTGTGGTTGTGGGATGGCATGTTAGGGAAATGCTTGGGAATTCCAGCTTGCAGGAGACAGCATGCAGAGTGAGCTCTGTGGGTCCCAAGGCCCAAGTTGGGACCTGAAAGAGTAGAGGAAGACAGTGGGTGACTCAGGCTGCCCTTTTTCTCTGGGCTTCAGCCATCTTCACCAAAGGGGTTAAAGTTAAAGCCCAGGGAGGGGTGAGGGGTGGGTTGGTTCTAGTGAGTGTGCATGGTCAGTGTGTGTGTTTGTGTGTGTGTGTGTGTGTGTGGTGTGTGTATGTGGTGGGTCTGTCTCCCTGTATCTGGTGCCAGGGGCCCATTCCAGAGCTCTTTGTGGGTCAGCTGTGCTTGGGCCTTTTGTGGTAGTGTTTCTGTGTGCACGTGCCATCAGGAGATGCTCTTACCAGGACCCTTCCCATTATCCCTGTGCTGCTCCAGCTGGAGTCTCTGGTGTAGCCACAGGACAAAGAAATCACTCAGCATGCAGACCCATCACCCAAGACATAGAGGCTGCCCCCTTGGTTGCATTACTCTGCCCCTCCCACTAATGGCTCATGGCTCATCCTCTCAGGCCACTGCCTCCCAGAGCCCATTGAGCAAACCACTGGTCTGTGAGTTGGTTGCTGTGGAAGGAGGGCTGCCCAGTGCAGGTGGCAGACTGGGTGGGAAAGGACTGTTCACTTGGTCCAGTGAGGGTACTCACCTGATTTCCTTTCCTTTCCTTTCCTTTCTTTCCCTTTCCCTTTCCCTTTCCCTTTCCTTTCCTTTCCTTTCCTTTCCTTTCCTTTCCTTTCCTTTCCTTCCCTTCCCTTCCCTTCCCTCCCCTCCCCTCCCCTCCCCTCCCCTCTCCTCTCTTTTCCTTTCCTTTTCCTCTCCTTTTTTTCTTCTCTTTTTTCCCTCTCTCTCCCTCCCTTCCTTCCTTCCTTCCTTTCCACCAGAGCACTGCGCAGCTCTGGTTTATGGTGGTAAGGGGGATTGAACCTGGGACTATGGAACCTTGGGCATGAGCGTCTCTTGGCATAGCCACTATGTTATCTTTTCTCTTCCCTGCCTGCTTCTTCACTGCACCTACCTGACACTCTGAATGCTGTGTGCTCACTGCACACTCATACACGTGCTCACTCAGCTGTTCTCAGGCACAAACACTTGCAGGACACACACAATCACATGGACACACACATACATTCACAGGCTCATATGGATGCCTGCCTACAGAGACCCACCCGCATAAACTCTCAGATGTTTGCCCACACGTGCTCACAGGCACCCCGACACACCCTCACACCCTACTTACTCAGTGACAGACTTTGAGCACCCAGACACACTGACACACTTGCAGACAGACAAAGGCACAGACAGGCTACTCCAGCTTGTCCTAAACCCCCCCTTACACACACACACACACACACACACACACACTGACACCCTTAGGGGACCACGGTGACAGGGACCCCCACACACACTTGGACTCCTGGTCCCACACAGCCCACATGGAGACTTGCCTACCACCTCTCAGATACACACTCACCTAGACACAGGCCACACGTACGGGCATGCCCTCCACAGACACACCAGCACTGCTCTCACAATTGCACAGCACAGTCAGTCACACTGAGATCCCAGCTGCCTTTGAAATTCAAATTTGCTAGCTTCTGCCACCCTGGTGGCCCTTCGGCCCCATACCCCCCGCTGCCAGGCTGCGGGCTCCCAACTCATTATGCCTGCCTGCCTGGAGCGGAAATTAAAATTCATTTCAGGGGAGACCTGGGCTGGATGTGAGCCACAGGTGGCCTCGGTTGTAGGGCCCTTTGAGGGGTGCAAAGCATCCTAGGAGAAGAGAGAGAGTCCCTAGCCCTTCTGCTCTGTGACCTTGACCCAGTCAGTCTGTGGGTTCTGTGAGGTGCTCCTCTCTTAATTCCTCCTCTGCTTCAGTTGACCAAGCTTATTGACAGTGCAGAGCATGGCGAGCTCTCAGTCTGGGAGAGGGAATAGGGTAGGTCTTCCTGGGAAGTATTTGTTCAAAAAGTCCCCAAAGACCAGAATCAGAGGGTCACAGGTACAGATCTGCAGACACATTCATCCACACCTGTCATCCGGGCACTTTTACAGATCCCCCAGGTCCACAACCACCCAGAAATACACACCAAACAGTATCATACACGCAGCATTTTCACCACCACCACCCAACTTGAAGATGTGACAGTACCACTAAATATACACAGGGACACATACTACGGCTGGCAAGGACATGTACCAGACACTGACACAGACAGATATCCTGCCTCATACTCAACCCAAAGTCACAGATGCACACAGGTCTGAAAACACTCCCCCACCACACACACACACACACACTCAACTTAGACTAAGCACAAAGAAATACCACACATACTGGTGCAACACATTCACCCAGAGACTGAGTGGTTGGATGCATGAACCTTAGCTCCACACACGTGTCTGCATTCTACACTATACCTGTGCAAACAGAGAAAATAGATGCATGGAAAGTGCCACACACCCTGAATACAAAGACGCACACACACACACACAGAGAGAGAGAGAGAGAGAGAGAGAGAGAGCAGAGATCTCCAGAGCTAGGCCCAGGTTCCTGATGTACAAGGCAGACACACACAGAACCCATGCACTAACACCCCCCCCACACACACACAGACTCCCCCCTCCCATGCATTGACGCACACAGCCACCCACACGTGTACCCGAGTTCAGCCCCACTTACTCCCACTCTAACATGCAGAACACTGGTTTGGCGATGCAGCCCAGGGCCTCTCCTTTCTAACCACAGCATTTAGTATTCCTATTCCATAGGCCCTGTACCCAAGCTCAGGACCCTCAGAGGGCTGAGTTTCTCCAGGCTTCTTAGCAGAGCTAGAAGGCTGTACCCTTCACCGCACCACACCCCCAGCATTAATTGCTTCTCTGCCAGCAACACGTGGTGGATGTGCAAGCCAGACTGATGTCCTCTGGGGGTGTGTCAGGTATAGTTGTGTCAGCAGGGAGTGTGGCTATGGCTGCAGGGAGGTGTAGGTGTCACAGGTCCTGTGTTAATGGTCTTTCTAATACCCCCCAGCAGCTCTGGCTGCCTCCCACTCAAATCTGTGCCCCTGCCTCTGTTTGCAGCAGTCAGACCCTGGGAATCAGGCCCCCTCAAATCTCTTATCCTCCGGGAGCTGGTCTTTTCTGGAAGATCAACCATAATCCTGAAATAAATTGTTTTCCACAGGTGATGCTTGGCCCAGCATCTGAGGGGTAGGCAAGGAAGACAAGGACAAGAGAGCAGGGCTAGACCTCTCTGGATGAGGGGAGGCACAGGTCCTATCCCTGCCTGTGTGGCTGTTCCCCAATGGTAGGGTGGGGGTAACTGTACCAATTTAAGGCTTGTTCTGAGTCTAGTGTGATAGGGAATTAAAGGCAACTGACACCACAGAGTAGCCACTCAGGCCTCCTGGGTACCCCCATTCCTGCCTGCTATGTTCACTGCATCTTGCTTGGCTCAGCCTTCATTTCTGCAGGACCCAGGTGGCACAAAGCCTGGGGGGACAGAACCTGGACATTGTGGATGCTGGTAATACACTGTCCCACCCCTCCCACCTGCACCCCACTGCCAGAGTGCCTCATTCCTGTTAAGTACCTGGGATTTTCCCCTCCAGCATGATAGTAAAGATACAGGGTTGGGTGCTGTCATTTCTGAAGTGGATTCCAGACCTCTTGGCCCTTAAGGTCTGTGGCAGAGGAGTGTGAAATCAGACCTTAGGGACAACTTATAGGAGGGGGTGCGGGGTGGGAGTGGGGCTGAAATGGTGCCTGCTCTTGTCAACCTGTAGGGGTTGCATCAGACCCCGGCCTACAGCAACAGGTAACAGGACTGATTGGTAAGACAGCTTCTTCCACTGTATTTGGAAAACAGACAGGGATGGTTATGTGTATGAATGTGCATGTGTATGTGTTTATGTACCTGTGTGGTTCAGTCAAACGTGCTATGGACCAGTGACTATGTAAGTGCATGGTTTAGATTTGTACAGTCATCCATGTATGTGTATTTTATGCAGAACTGGAAGGGAGAGAAAAAAGAGGAATTTCCAAACAGAGAGGAAGTGGATCCAGATTCAACTTCTCTGCTGTAAATGCACATGCACACTGTCCGGATCACGTGGTAGCTTCTGTGGCTGCCTCCTTTGCTGTGATGGCCTCAGCATATAAGTGCCCTCCACTGCTGCACCTTTCTCCAAGAGTAAGGGTGGTGGAGGGGTGGTAAGGTCTCAAGGTCAGGGTCTCCAGAGTCCACTTCATGTGTCGAGAACCTGAGATACTCTGCAGCCTGGAATAAGTTGAAAATGGGCCCACATCCATGCAGGTGGTACTTCTGTGGGTCGGGCTCTCTTTGAGTCACTTCACCTTTATTATCTTGTGGGACTCATCAGGTTGGCTAGGGTGGGACCACTGTTTCCATTTTACAGAAGAGAAAAAGAAGACTTGGAGAACACAAATGACACATCAAGGTCATACAGTCAAAGGTCAGAGGCAGAAGTCCAAATCTGCTTTTCTGGTTCATCACTTGGGAAACTAGAACAGTTTTACTAGACATACATCAATCAAGGGTCACAGACTGGAAACTCTGAGGGCAAAGACTTTGCTTTCTCTTTACTGAATACTCACCACACACTTGGCATGGTGCTACATGCCAGGGCACCCACCTGTGAATGGATGGACAAGATCCTTACCTTTATAGCACTCACTGTCCAACAAGAAAACGGATGCTAAATATAAACAGACAGCGTGTTTTTGGAGGACTGAATGCTAGGAAGGAAATATGAGGAGATCATGAGATGGAATCACTTGGGATGTTAGTGTTGCTTTAGAAGTATAATCAGGAGAGGATTCCTGGAAGAGGTGATACTGGAGCTGCAGGCCCTCCTGGTGATAAGGGGTTGACTTTGGGAGGTGACAGGGGAAGGGGTTAGAGTTTTCTAAGAACAAAGGAAATCAGTGTGATTGGAGCATGTGTGGGTTGGGGTGATGGGATGGAGATGGTTCTAGAGAGGCTGGTCAGGGCCAAATCATGCAGGATTTGAGAGGCCACACAGCTCAGTGCAGCAGAAAGTCATGGGGGGTTGTTAAGGAGAGGCACTTTGTTTTAAATTGTATTTTACTGTTACTACTTTTGTGTGGCTCTAGGGAATGAACTCAGTGTCTTACACAAGCACAGTGCCACAGAGGGAACTCAATTTTCTTTTTTTCTTCCAGAGCGCTGCTCAGCTCTGGTTTACGATGGTCCTAGGGATTGAGCCTGGGAACCTCAGGAATGACACTCTTTATTCATAGCCATTATGCAATATCCCCAGCCCCACAATTTTCTATTCTTTATTTTTGGGGGAAAGAGAGGGAGAGACACTACAGCACTGTTTCACCATTCGCGGAGCTCCCTTAGTGCGGTCTGTTATGCTTCTTTGTGGTTTCAGGGCTCAAACTCAGAGTCTCTCACACATGATAAGGTAAGCTATCACCTGCTCTCTGATTTATATTTAATTAAACTTATTTCTTTATTGACACCAGAGTTATTGCTGGGACTCTGCACTTGCATGATTCCATTGCTTCTGGCAGACTTACTTTTTGTAGAGAAAAGTGTGGTGGGGGTGGGAAGAAGGAGAGTGAAGAAACAGAAGGAGAAGCACCATAGCACTGCTCTATTGCTTGTGAAGCTTATTCTGGGCAGGTGCTCCCACCTGGTTGGTGGCTAGGGGCTGGAATCTGGGTCCTTGTGCTTGGAAAAAAAGTACACCCTTCCAGGTGAGCTATCTCCCACCCCCTCCCGTGATTTATATTTTAGAGAGCTGGCTCAGCAGGCTCCAAGAATGGGTCAGGATGGAGGAATTAAGTAGTGGGAGCCCAGAGATGAAACAAGGGAGTGTCCAGGCACCGGATGATGGTGGCTGGGACTCTGGTGTTGGCAGTGGGGATATGAAGAATGAACAGATTTGGGATATTTTTGGAGGTAGAAGCAAAGGAACTTGCTGATGGCCTGGATCCCAGTGCCTAGAGTGTAGTAAACACTCAATAAATATTTGTTGAATGAGTGAGTGAAGACACCTTCTTGGTGCCAGATTTTTGTGCACACCATCCAGTCTAAGACATATGTGAGGATAACCCAGGATCCTAGAGATCTTTATCCTTCTGTTCTGGAGATCAGGAATGAGAATAACAAGCACTGCCAGCGGACTACATACTAACCAGGCACTGCCCCTCTGTGAAGAGTTGGCTAGGGAGCAACTAATCCTGCTTTCTCTCCTTAGTCTACAGCTCTGAGAAAATGACAAGCATCCAGCCTGGATAGCCTCAGGCTCCTCACTCATTTGACATCTGCAAAGGAAAGATGGAACTAGATTTGCAGGACTTCTCAGAGGGGGTCAGTTGCTTTTCCCAGGATACCATGCAGCACCCAGGACACCCAGAGCAGTGGTGTGTTTATCTTGTGACCTCTGGGGCAGACGGTGGTGAGAAAAGTGCCACATACACTTGGGTATCTTTCAGGACATGTGATGACTTCATGATAGGTGTCTGAGGCAGGGCATGGGGCTGGAACGGGACCTTGGTACTCAGAGTTGTGGGTTGCTATGAGGACTCCTAGCTGAGTGACAGTGGAGGGCAGGGGCTAAGGGTAGGGTGCTCCTAGGTCCCACTAGCTGGAAGGAAACCTGCCTAGGCTTGGGGCCAAATAAATTATTGGGAAGGGAAGAAGAACATTTTCTCATCTGTTTAAAGGGCAATGAAGCATAGCCACAGTTGCTGGCCCACAGTGGGAGACAGGGCTGAGGCCAGGGGGGTAAGATTGGGGCTACTCCTTTCTCAGTCCACTCTCCCCTCCAGAGCTGCTTCACTGAGGACTGTGCTACTTCCTGACTGGGCCACTGCTGCTTTTCACTGTTATCAAAAATACTCATTAGTTGGTAATGTGATGATGTTTTTTAAAAGGCCCTTTCCAGGGACATCACTCTGGCTGATCCTTGTCTATCATTTTACTGGAGCCCAATCTCTGATCATTTGAACCATTTCACAGATGAAGAAACTGAGCCCAGAAAGCAGAAGGGATTTTCTCAAGGTCAATTAATATGGCATCGTGAGCTCAGGCTAGCAAACCTGACTTCTAGATCGTCATTGTGGGATTGGTCTCTCCATTCTCTCAGAGGTTCCAGAGGTGACCCTACTGGGGATAAAGAGCTCTGGTCATTTGTTCAGTCTGTATGGGGAGAAGGCAGGCAGAAGCATGTCCCTTCAGTCTGTCCAGCCTTTGTGCTCAAGTTCTGGCCAGTGCCCTGGACCAGTGCCTAGTCTCTGTCCCAGGCCTCCTGGAAACTCCTCTTAGGGCTAAGACTTGTTCTTCTTACCCCACTCGGGCTGTCAAAGAAGTAATCTCTCTTCAACTAGCTGGATTTGAATATGGAAACAATTTGTAATTACTCCATGTCCTCCTCGGTGGCATTATCACCAGAGTGCGTCTGGAAGGGCAGGGGCTCCTGGGAAAGGAGGTAGGGAAGCCCTGATGCTGGAAGGCACCACTTAGGAGAGCCTTCCAGAGGTTTGCCCCAGGCTTGCTTCGTTCTACACAATCCCAGTGAGGTCCTACCCGGTTCTCGGCTCCCATAGCCCTTGCTGACCTCCTGCACCTGCCATAGTGAGCCCACAGGTAAGGGGCACTATTTCTGTCAGTCTCTCGCTGTCTGACCACCTGTCTTTGCTAAGGCAAATATCGCTATGGCTGAGTGAACAGGGCCAGAAAATCATAGAGCAACCAAGGAACCCAGAAACAGATAATCACAGCTAGCTACATTCACTCCAACCTCAAGGCACCCAGCTGTATCCTGGGGAGAAGGGGATAGGCCTCAGGGAGCCAGCTGCATCACATCTGCAAGAGACCTGCCTGTGTTTCTTTGCTGTAGGTCTTTAGCATGCTTTGTCATGAATATTCATCAAGAAGGAAGCAGAATCCTTGAAGGAGAGGAAGAGGCTGGAGCTCTGGAGGATAGGGTCCTGCATGGAGGCCTCTGAGATCCTGTCCTTGTGTTTTTGTGTAGCCCCATGTTCCGACCATTCTCCCCACCTTTGTCCACTTCCTTATGGCCTCAAAACCTAGCCACCCTTTTGCTGCTCACAGTGCTTGAGTAAGGAGGGTACCCAGGATTTCCCACTGCCCTTGGGATGGTTCTCAACACCCTTGCAGATGGCAAGTTCTGCCTGACTTGGCTTTCACCACAGTGGCTGAGTATCCAAACCCAGGGTGTGTTTGAGGGTGCCTAGTGAGACCCCAAGAGCCCTGACTGTCAGAGCTAGGCCCAAGGCACAGGTCTCCTTGGACTCTGGCTGGGAACGGAGAGGTATCAGCTCTCCTCCATGCTTCTTAGTCTCATAAATTCCCTTAAGGTGACGGGCGAGATTCCTTCATCACCCCTTATTACCTCCTTCCATTAAAGTCGATAATCTCTCACAATCACTCACAACATATGTCACCTCAACTGCAGGAGGGAGAGGGACAGAGAGAGAGGGATCAGAGGCCTTTTCTCTTCATCTCTCCCCAGTACTGGGAAGAAGTAGAGGCTTCTCAAGGCTTCTATTGCTGTCCTGGTCTGCAAGTGACACATCTAATGGCACCATAACTAGAAAGGGTGGGTTGAGGCTGGATGGACTGGAGATTTCCTTGCTCCTTCCTGGCCACAGAACCTTCAAAAAGTAGGATTTCTGAAACTAACCCACCCTTACTGCATATCTGCCCCCTGCTGGTTCCTCCTCTGACCAAAGCCATCTGATTAACCTGCTTGTCTTCGGTGGCAGTGCTGTGTCCCCTAGTTTGCCCACCTTCCTGGTGGCATCATGCCCAGACCACAAGCCACCAGACTGGGGCCCTGAGCCATAGGTATCTCCTTGGGTACTGCCTGACCATGTGGGCTCAAGCTCCACCCAGTTGTGTCCCAGCATAGTGCCAGATGGGGAGGGGGTGGGTCTGTACATTTCTGCTGCTTTTACACAAACAGATGCAAGATGGGGGCGCCCCTGGCACAAGGAAAGGCACTTGTGGGAATAGACAGATAATTAGGAAAGCATGTAACACATTGCACACGTGCAGCATCCACGTGCCCAGAGACATGCAACACTGCAGTTTACACCAGTGTATGCACTGTCTATACCATACTGCAGTATACATGTGTGACTTACACACAAGCGACAGCACTCAACATATGTACCGGCTTGCACACACAGAGAATCCCTACCCACAGGAACAAGCACCATGCATTCAGGAACCAAGCATATGTTAACACACTGCATGTGTGTAGCACTTGTACGCATATTGCCAGGCCACATTGCAGTGCACACAGAGGGCACCTGTATGCACAGGCTTATGCAAAGTTCAGAGCACACGAATGGCACCTGCATCACAAGGATATGCAGTATGCAATGCACACGTGGGGGGTGGGGTGGCGAATGCTTCGGCTCCCCAGAGGCTTTCCCTAGGAGACGCTAGCAGCGCAGGATGACTCTGGTCTGGGGTATCACTGGATGGGCGTAGTGGATCGCCTCATTCTGCGGTCCAGGAGGCTGCGGGCGGGCGGGCGGGCGGGGCGAGGGCTTACCCCGGGCTTCTCCAGCATCGGCGCCTGGAGCCCCCGTGGTGGGGAGGAGGAGGTGCGCTGGGCTCCGCTGGCGCTGCTCCCCCTTTAACAGGAGGCGGCGCGCGTCGCCCCCGCCCCCCGCCCCTTCTCCCGCGGCTCCTCGCGCCCTGCCCGGCGCGCGCCCCCTCCCCGGCCGGGCCCGCGCAGGCGCCGCGTCCCGCCTCGGCCGTCACTCGGCCCGGCGCGCGCTGCGGGCAGCGGCCGGAGCGGCCAGAGGACCCGGTTCGGCGGCGGCGGGGGTGGCGGCGGTGCTCGGTGACTGATGCGGCGCCGGTTTGTGGAGCCCGGGGCTGCGGCCGCCGCCCGCGAATAGGAGAGCACGCGGCGCGGGCGGTGCTGGGCGCGGGGAGCGGGCGGCGGGCGGCGGGCGGCGGGAGGCGGGCGGGGAGGGGAGGGGGTGTCGGCGCGGCGGCGGCGGCGGCAGGAGCCCGCGCCCGGCCCGGCGCCCGTCCGCTCGCCCCGCGCTGCTTCGCGGCACCTTTTCTGCAGCCGCCGCTCCGCCGAGAGGGAGCCCCGGCCCCCGAGCGGCTGCCCCGCGCCAGGCCCGGCCCCCGCCTCAGGGATGGCAAACTTGCGCCCCGTGGCCGCCCCCGCCCCCGCCCGAGCCCGCGCCGGCCCCCGCTCCTGCTGCTGACTGCGCCCAGGTGAGTGCTCGGCCCCGGCCCCGGCCCCGGCCCCGGCCCGGTCCCCACCCGGCCGCGCGCCCAGCCCTCCCGGCGCGGGACCGAGTTTCCGCACCGGCTCGGACTTGCCCCCCCCACCCCAGCCCGATTCTGCCGAATTGCCCCCGCAAGGACCGTGTTCGTTCAGTATCCAACCATCTCCATCTCTCTGGGAACTTTCAAGTCTGAGACTGAGGTCCCTTTCGTCTCTGGTGGATTCTTTTCCCGTCCCCTCCCTCTTGACCCACCCTTGCTACCCCCTACCCCGGCCCCCTCCTCCAGCTCTCACCCAGACCGTACCCCCATCGCTGTCGGATCTCACCCTGTCTGTCTCACTCACCAGGACCAGCAGGATCCGGGCAGGGCGTCCCCCCACCTCGATTACAGCTGCTCTCACCAACCTGCAGCTCCCCTGTGTACCCCCACCCCCGAGTACCCCCTCCTCCATACGCTGTCGGACCCTGCGCCTCCCCTCCATTTCATCGCTGCCCCGAGTCCTCCCAGTCTCCATCCATGTCTGCCCATAGTTACTGCTCTTCCCCGCGCCTGTACCTCAACCGTGCACCCCCAGATTTCTGTCCCAGTCGTCCCCTCCCTCACATGTGTCGGGATCCCGTCCCACTCTCCCTCGGCCTTCTCTGCAGCAAGGCCCCTCCCCCTCAACCTGGACTTGGGGCCGCGTCGCCCCAGGTCTGCTCTGAGCCCTCTTCTCTCCAGCCGCGATCTCGCCTGGCTCCGCATCCCTGGCTCCCGTGTCCATCTTTGGCTAGAGTCATATTTGTCCATCCCCCATCCCTCTCCCCCAACCCCTGGAACCGAGAACTCAGCGTCAAACGCATCCTCCCGCAGCCCCGGGGGGCTGGCGAGCTGGGGGTGGGGGTGGTAGCAGGCTGGGAAGTTGGCGGCCACTCCTGCAACCGGCTGGGTCCGAGGGAAGTCCATCCACTGCGCGGCGGCCGGTGCAGGGCGGGCGGCGGGTCTGGTGCCCGCGGGGGGAGGGGCTCCAGCCGGCAGAGCTGCCCGCCTACCCGCCTCGCCAGCTGCGGGCCGGCCCCTGGGCGTCCTCTGGCGCCCCCTGCCCGTCGCCCGGGACCCACCGCCCCTTTCCCTACCCTCCCACAGCCACCCCCTAACTAGGCACCCCCCGGGTTTCCGCTGCCCTAGCAGCAGCAATAGCTGCGGGACTGGCGCTGGAAAGTCCCTGGGGGAAAGGATGGTGGGCGAGGCCGGACAATGCCAGACTGGTCCCTCTCTGCCTCTCTACGAGTCCTGCGGTAAGAGGACTAACAGGTCCTGGTAGCCAGACATCCCCTGGGTTCGAGGTGGGTGGGGTGGGGAGTTCATCCCAGGGTGGCACCTGGCTTTTAAATGGTCTGGTTGGACTTGGGTGGGTAGGTGTCCCTCTATTCCCTTTCTACTGCTTCTATGGCCACCACACTAGATGTGTGTGTGGTGGTAGTGGTGGTGGTGGAGGAAAGGATGGGCTCTGTTTGGTTTGTAGTAGAATATGGGTGGGGGAATAGGGCCCTAGGGACAGAGCCAGAACCCAGGGAGTAAGTGTCCCCCTACTGCCAGGGGCCAGGGTCGGTGAGGACTCTGTACAGGGTCTGCACTGGTAGTGTGGGTGTCTGAGGGAGCGTCTTCCTTTTACCAGAAAGGACAGATTTCCCCTCTTTTATCTTCTCCATGGCTTCCCCTCTCCCCA
Organism: Erinaceus europaeus; assembly: GCF_950295315.1. Lineage (NCBI taxonomy): Eukaryota > Metazoa > Chordata > Mammalia > Eulipotyphla > Erinaceidae > Erinaceus > Erinaceus europaeus. The sequence continues at coordinate 47,284,414 of NC_080174.1, read as the reverse complement.
TTTCTGCCATCACTTGTCAAACAGGGAGACATAGGTTTGGTCTGGTGTGTGTGTGTGTGTGTGTGTGTGTGTGTGTGTGTGTGTGTGTGTGTGTGTTGCATTTCTGTGACCTACCTGGTTACATCCCTGCTTCCCTCCCACCACCCCCACCCCACCTCCAGGTAAATGGAGCTGAGTAATTAATTAGGAACTCAGTTTTAGTCAGATGTATAGGTTCAAAGGTTGTGCAACTGGGCAGACTTACCCTTTCTGAGCCTCTGTTGGCCTTCTCTAAAATGGGTCTGTGGTCACTGGCTCACGCAGTTGCTGGGTGGGTGAAATTAAATTGTAGTGTCTTGCACCTATTAGTTGCAGGTAGATGTATTAGGCTGATTCTCTTGAAGGCCAAGCTCAGGCCCCTCTCTAGCTTAACTCTTAATCCAAGAGGAGAAATACTAGTGTCTTCATTCTAACACTGGTATACTAAAAGCAGAAAATATCTTCCTCCCTCGCCCCCAAGTGGCTTAGGATGACTCTTATTCTGCTGCCCTCACCCTCTGCCCCCAATCCTTCCACATCCCAGTGGATGGATGGCTCAGGGATCAGTTGTAGCCAGAGTCATCAGTGAATCCTGGTTTAAGTGTAGAGCCTAGGGACTTGGGATAAACAGTGTAGAGCTAATCAAGACGACTCTAAAGGTAGGGGCTGCCTATTACAGCGGGCGGGGAAAGTCCGTCGTTGTAGAAGAGGATCTCGCGCATAGAGACCGCTTTCCTTCTGGAGGTCAGAGGTCATCGGGAACTTTCCTGGGCAGTTAGCTCCAAGAGTTAGCAGACCACTTGGCTTTGGCGTGGGTGCCTCGGTGAAGGGCAGATAATGGGAGAGAGGGGTCTCTAGCCCATGACATTGTTCTGCAAGACCTCTGGGCAGTGCCATTCAGCCTGGGTCCCACGGGGGAGTGGCAGCTTCCCAGCCTCCTCCCTGCCCCGCCGCCCTGACATTGGGGAACAAAAGCTTTCGGTTCCTGTAGCAACTGCGGAGGCTCCAGCTGCCGCAAAGTTCCGGGTAGGCGAGCGGAGGGCGGCTGAGTCACCGCCCCCTCCCCCGCTACCCACGCAGCACAGACCCCCGCGGGACTGGGGCCGAGCCAGTTACCTTTGCTTTGGGGTGCCGGAGGCCCTTGGATTCCTTCTTTGCGCACAGAGATTCACCCGTCCTACGGGGTGGTGCCATACGGGAAAGAGTTGCCCCCTCCTTTCGGTCCCGCCCACCTGATCCAGGGGTGCTAGCCCTTCTGGGTGCTAGAGCTCGGAAGACAGGACCTAGAGCACCCTACCCTTTGCTCGGAGCATGGACTGGGAACCCGGAGGCGCCGAGTGGGGGGTCCCTGCCCACGTGGCGGCCTGGGTTTGGCCAGGCGGCAAAAGCCTGGGAGGCAGAGGGTGAGTGACAGACGGGTGAATTGGAGCTGCCAGGTGGATAAACGTGGCGGATGTGCTCACTGCAGCGCCCCCTCCCCCATGGCCGCCCCTCCCCTGCCCGCCTCCAGGGCTCTGGGCTGCAAGCCCAGCACTCCTACTCCAGGCTGGGATCCATACGGGGGATTCCAGGGTCCTGGCCCTTGCCCTAGAGTGCCCCTCCTTGCCATTCTGTACCTGCACCCCGACCCCCCCCTCCTTGCCATTCTGTACCTGCACCCCGCCCCCCCCCAAGGCTTGACCCTTCCTGACGCTGAGGTTCCCTCATTGGTGTAGAAGGGAAGCCAGAGACTAGGCAGACCTTTGGAATCTGTGAGGAAAGGGGTCTCTGTGTGTCAGTGTGTTTTGGGGGCTGGGCAGAGGGTGAGATTCTAGTATTTGCAGGGTGGGCGGTGGCCTTGCACTGGAGGGAGCCTGTACCCAGATAAGGGGGCCAAGCAGCTCCTCTCCCTTCTCAGCCCAGAAATGTCACCAGGGAGGTGGCCTGTCTCTGACCTGGGAAGTTCTTCCTCAAAGCTGACCTCTACATCTCCTCCTGTTGTGGGAGGGGCTAGGGGCCTCACTCCCAACCCAGAGAGCCTTGTGAAAAGCAGCCACCTCCGCCTCGCCTCGGTGGGGGGGGGGGGGGGGGAACGACGACTTTATAAGGTTTTGAGAAGAGGGAGACAAGGGAGAGGGCAGGTATTTTTGTGCCTTCTAGGTCCTCTCCCAGGGGAGGCTCTCACCCAGTTTGGAATTGAGCTGCTGGCATTATTACGGGCTGGGGAGTGATAGACAAAAGGAGCCCCTGAAAGTTCTTGTGCCCCGAAGGCACAAGGAGGGTCATATAGTCCAGGGGAAATTCCAGAATTGGAGCAAAGGGGGTGTGTGAAGGAGAGTGAATGGAGGAAGGAAGCTGGGCAGGGTTTAGAGGTGGCTCAGTTCAAGCTGAAGGCTGTGGACTTAATGCTATTTATGGGATGAAGACTGTGGAGAAGAGGAACAGCAAAGGCTGGGGGTGGGAGGATTGAAGCCCCCAGCTTCAGAACACAAAGGAAGGAGCAGCAGGTCGTGGCTTCTTTGACGTTTACCTATCATTTGCTGGTCTCCAGGAGCCATATACCATATACCAATGCTTTCTCCCACTAGAGGCTTTGTTTGCATCCAAGTGCAAATGTACACAGGTCTGGCTCTTTATACCTTTGTGCTTTGATTGTAGGTGTGTGTGTGTGTATGTGTGTTTCATTCATCTGTGGATTATGCTGATTTGTGGTATATGCCTGTGTGCATATGTATCTGTTCATATATGGAACTTCTATGAATGTGTGCCTGTATATGTAGTTACAAAGACAAGCTTTTGTGTGCCAATCTGCAGGGCACAGGATGTTTAAGCCACATGTCTGCGTGTGCTTGTGGGGAGATTCCCTGCTCTGTTCCAAGTGGGGGAGGTGAGGCCAGTTATAATGAGCCCTACCTCCCCTCTGCTGAGCTACAGCCATGGCCTGAATTTTGCAGGCTGCTTAAAAATAATTGGGGGCAGCGGGGGGATTGGATGTCACTCATCACCAGCCGCCAGCTTCTCTGGTGTGCCAGCAAGCTGGGCAGGCTAAGCAGTTTGGGACAAGCCTGGTGTGCGATGGGAGGGATCAGGGGTCTGGGTCCTTTTTCAGCTGGGGGTGAGCAGTGGGCAGTGGGGGTGTAGCCTATTCTGGTTTCTGTTGAATGAATAACTCCACGCAGATCTTTGGAGGAAGGTGGAGTGACTTCTCCCTAGTAGGTGAGTCTGATTTGGGCTTGTCTCCCCACATATTACACACACACACACACACACACACACACACACACACACACAACTTGGGTGGTGCAAGTACTTGTTTATGACTGGGGCTTGGGCCTGAGCTTGTTGCAGTTACAGCATTGTAGCTTGTGGGGTCTGGGAGCAGTCAGAAGCATTGTGGCTGCTGTGCAGGAATAGCAATTGTGGGGTGCTAGTTTTTCTACCCTCCCCTCCCCCCCAGTCATTACTTAGATTTCTAAACAGCTAAGGGGAAATATGTCTCTGGGGATCACCTGTGTCTTTGGGAAAATATAGCCATACCTATGAACTATTGTATGCTCTTGACTCAGTTCCCTGAACTGATGACTTGTCCATCTGGCCTAAAGCCTGAGTTGCACAGAAGGGATGGAGCAGGAGGCTCTTAACTGGAGCTGAGATGGGGCTCCAGGTCCTGGACTTCAGTCCCAACTTTTGGCTACCCTTGGAGAACTTGAGCAGATTGCCTCCCCTCTCAGTGCCTTGTCTTTTCTCTAATGTGGAACAACCAGGCTCTGGGGGCCCATCCATGCTGTGAGTTATGCTGTGAGAAGGAAGGCTGTGTGGATCACTTGAGGGGCAGGGCTGAAAATGGGACCCAAGCCATCCCAGGCATGGGGTGGAGGCTGGGCAGTGAGTGGGCAGTGAGTGGGATGGTACCAGCTGCACCTGTCTTCTCCAGCCCTTGCCTCTTATCAGGATGGGGCTTGGTTGCCTTCCCATATGTGAAGCATGTTCACACCTGTTGGGAGCTGGGCTTAATGCCACACTTTGGGGAAAAGTAGAAACCAGTGAAGCTGGATCTCTAATTCTTTGGAACTCAAAGAGTCTTGTGATGAATGAGCCTGCCCAGAGGAGATAGCACTAGGTAGAGGCCATGACCGGGTGATGTGGGAGCTAAGAGTAAGGAGATAGCTTGAAGGCCTCATTGTGGATACCAGCCCTGGGCCAGAAAGATAGCCCCCTGGCAGGAGGGGAAGTAAGGTTTGAGAGGAATTACTGTACCCATTTTGCAGATGCCCCCACCCCCAGTTTCCAGCAGGAAACCCACAGCAGTGACGCTTACGGCATTCATACTTGTGATGCCCTCCCCTGGGCATGGCTCAGGTTGTGCCAAGTCTGGCACACTGGTGGTAACTCCTCCCCTTTCCCTCCCTCCCACTCAGTAACGCAAGTGAGTGAGAATGACATTGTTCTGGGAATAACCTTGAATTGCTCTGATTTATAAAACAGCAAGTCGTTGTCAAACACCGCTCCTCTGACAATTACTGCTGGATCACGCGTGACACACCTCACAGCCGATTACAACACACTGTGCCTGCGAGCCACAGTTCTGGAGAACAGAGGTTGGGTGGTGGGATGTGGGTCTGAATATCAGGCAGAGGTGCTCATGGTTGGTGGGACTGACCAAGCAAACAAAGTAATCATCAAAATAGATTCTCTCTCTCTCTCCATTTTTTCCCAGGAGTTAAGATTCCAGTTACCTTCCTACACTCATCTCATTTAGTCTTTGTAGGAAACCTGTGATACAGGTGGTAGCTTTGGTCCATTTGATAGATAAGAAGGCTCAAAGATGTCAACATCCTGGTCCAAAATCACACAGGTGGTCCTGGCTGACTTAAGAGAAGATGGTCTTTCTCTGTGTCTCACTGTGGGAGATTCAGAGCCTGTGCTGGCTGGGTCTGGGGCCACTGACTGCTGTCTCTCTCCACAGGGCAAGGGACATAGGATGACCCCAGCCTGTCCCCTCTTACTATCTGTGATTCTGTCCCTGCGCCTGGCCACTGCCTTCGACCCTGCCCCCAGCGCCTGCTCTGCCCTGGCCTCGGGCGTGCTCTACGGGGCCTTCTCACTGCAGGACCTCTTTCCTACCATCGCCTCAGGCTGCTCCTGGACCCTGGAGAACCCCGACCCCACCAAGTACTCCCTCTACCTGCGCTTCAACCGCCAGGAGCAGGTGTGCACCCACTTCGCCCCTCGCCTACTGCCCCTGGACCACTACCTGGTCAACTTTACCTGCCTACGGCCTAACCCTGAGGAGGCCTTGGCCCAGGTGGAGTCGGAGGTGGGGCGCCCAGAGGAGGAAGAGGAGGCAGCAGGCTTGGAGCTGTGTGGTGGCTCGGGCCCCTTCACCTTCTTGCACTTCGACAAGAACTTTGTGCAGCTGTGTCTGTCGGCTGAGCCCTCGGAGGCCCCGCGCCTGCTGGCGCCTGCGGCCCTGGCCTTCCGTTTTGTGGAGGTCTTGCTTATCAACAACAACAACTCCAGCCAGTTCACCTGTGGTGTGCTCTGCCGTTGGAGTGAGGAGTGTGGCCGCGCTGCTGGCAGGGCCTGTGGCTTTGCCCAACCCGGCTGCAGCTGCCCTGGTGAGGCAGGGGCTGGCCCTCCCACCACCACACCTCCAGGTCCTCCTGTTGCTCACACCCTGTCCAATGCCCTGGTGCCTGGGGGGCCAGCCCCACCTGCTGAGGCCGACTTGCACTCTGGGAGCAGCAATGACCTGTTCACAACTGAGATGAGATATGGTGAGTCTGAGCAGGATCCAGAGGGATGAGTGTGTCTGGGGGCATATGGGGCTTGCCGGTGCCCTTCTGGGCAGAAGCCCTGGCCATATGTATAGTCCTTCACTAATGTCTGCTCTGTGTCTAGATGTTAGAGCCACCAAAATAAAATGGGCTCAGACCTCACACTGGACAAGTTTGCAATATGGGTGGATGAATGGGGGTGTAGATTAGACAGTACAGCATGATACATCCAGGGGGAAATCCCCCCTAATTGGGCAGTTAGGGAAATCTGCCTAAACGGAGCAGAGAGCTGAAGGACATGTGCAAGGGAGCAAAGCCAAAGAAGCAGTGAGGGCATTCTAGGCCAAAGGAGCAGTATGACACAGACCCAAACCTGGGAGTGACTGTGGCAGGTCCTGGCACTGCCCGCTGACGAGTTTGCCTGGAGGCTTTAGTAGGCAGGGAGTGTAGGGCTGTGTGCCTGCCCACATGGGTCAGTGATTTTTGGCAGTGGCCCCAGGGTCAGGGCAGAGGGAAGAGTGTGCCTGGGTGAAGAGGCTGGAGCATCTAGGCTGCCTTTGGAGGACTGGGCTGGCTCAGCTCCCAGTGTCCCCCACTCCCCCCCCCCCCCCCCCAGGGCCCATGTCTTCAGGGACTGAAGCCGCCAGCTGCTAGAGCTTCCTGCTGACTGGGCAAAAGCTCTGGAGCCCTTGAATCCTGCCTGCTTCACAGGCCCTGCCTCTCCCCGGCTCCCTCAGCCACAGCCACTCTTCTGCCCACCCTTTTTCCGCAGCTTCAAGGGCCCAGTCACTTCTACGGGCTCCTGTGCACTTGCTGCCAGGGGACATGACAGGAGAGAGAACCAGGGCCAGGGGATTGGGCAAGAGGCAGATCTGGGGGCTGGTTCCCACCTCTGGCACTAACAGAATCCACTCTCTTCTCTGGAAATCTCAGTTCCCCCATTTGCGATAGCAGGCACGAGCCTCGCGTCATGAAGATGTCTTGAAAGGATGAAAGTCAGAAGGGGCTCTCATATTTATGAGGAGGCAGGGGGTCTTGTGTGGGTGACTAGGCATGTTGGTAGACTGTGGTCTGTCCCCACTCTTTGGTTTGGAGGCAAGAGCACTGGAATTGGGTGCTGCCTTTGACTGTTATCTTGAATGTATCTCCTTTTATATTTTGGCATTAGTTTCTTCTTCTGTAAAGCAGGGAACTACCCCTGAATTAAGTAGAGGGAGTGATTATCATGACAATAACCTCTCCTAATGCTTTGGGGTGGGGCTTCTCAGCCTCCCCCAGGAGACATCTGGAATCCTGCCCAAGCCTAGCAGGTGCCCAGTGGCCTTGCTTTGGCCTCCCTCCTCCCAACTCATCCCCACCCCCAGCTAGTTTGGCCTCTAACAGTGGTCGATGAAGATGAAGCTGTCCTAGTGACAGCCAGGCTGTGGGCAGGTTACAGGCCCTGGAGGCTGGCCTGGGATTTAGTGCCTGCAGGAAGAAATTGAATTTTGCTTCTTTGTCGAACATGAGTGGATAGCACCAGACATATATCAGGAGGTTTATGGTTCTTCCTGCCTGACCAGCACTCCTTGCCACTCAACAGGGGGCCTCCTCATGGTGCTCAGTAAAGGGCAGGTTCTTTTGTCTGGCTTTTCTTGTGGTCCATCAGCCCAGTGGTCTGCAGTGGACAGAGCAGGGCTCTGCCTTCGTGGGCAGGCACCATCTGGGCAGGCTGCCACGTGGAGCATGGAGCCAGGAGCAGCCAGCTGGGCTAGGTTGAAGCCGGAAGTGGGAGTTGGTTGGCAGCTAGGTTGGGGGTCAGAAAGGGCACCACCACCACCATTGTGAAAACCTCTCAGGAGTCTCTGGGCTGAGGGTGGGTGCTGATTATGCCTGGGCACTGGGCACTGGGCTTCCAGCTGCTCCCAAGTCTGCACTTAGGTTGTGCCCCCTGTCCTGCTTGACGTGTTTCCAGGCTGTACCATTGGGATTACTTGCAGAGGAGGCCTAGGTGGGAATTGCATGGGGTGATGTGGAATCAGCCATCATAAGCAGGTCCACAGGGCTGGCACTGCCTTTTTGTCTCCCCTTGGCAGACAGGAGACTCTTCCTTTTTGCCTCATCCTTCCTCTGGCTCAGTCTCTCTGGGGCAGGAGACAATGGAATCAATTTATTCAGTGTAGCTGGGAGGTCTGAGGACTGGTAGCATCATAGGGCCTGGTGGCAGCGCCACCTTTGTTTTGATTGGTTGATTTTTTTTTCTGCCACCATGGTTATTGCTGGGGTTCAGTGCTGGCACTACAAATCCACTGCTCCTACTCCCCCTTTTTATGATACTTGATAGGACAGAGAGAAGTTGAAAGAGTGAGGATATATAGAGGGAGAAGGAAACATGGACACCTGCAGACCTGTTTCGCTGCTTGTGAAGTATCCCCCTCTGCAGGTGGGGAGTGGGGGCTCAAATCTGGGTCCTTGCGCATGGTAATATGTGTGCTTAACTGAGTGTACCACTGTCCAACCCCCGACAGCACTACGTTTGCCAAGCTCTTGGCCTTGCCTTCGTGCCTCCTTTCACCTACTCCTCACTGGGTCAGTTGGACACATGTCCCAGCTGCAGGAGAATCAGCTGGCACATGGAGCTGCCAGATTTGAGACCAAGATTAGCAGATTAGCATGGGTGGTGGTGAGGAATAGGGAAGCCCAAACCCTTAGTCTGACCCCTCTGCCAGGGGAGAGCTGGCACAGGAGAGAGCTACACTCACCTTCTTTGAGGTACCCTGAGTAGTACCAATGGCATGACCGGGTGGGGGTGGGGCTGAGATGGTCCCAGCAGAGCAGTGAGGTCAGGAGCTGGTGGGCAGTAATGGAACAGAGTGCCTGGGTCTGCCTCAGAGCTGAGTACATTTGACAAGAGGGTATAGGCGCCTGTTAATTTCACGCAAACTGCCTTTGATAGATCTCTTGTTATTTTTGGTGAGTTGAGCCATAAATTTGTGCCATCTTGCTGCCGCAATCTGTTAAGTAGGGGGAGAGGAAGAAAGGGAAGGCAGGCAGGAAGGAGCTTGGTGGTGGAAGACTGGCATAGAGACCATCTGAGACTGGAGCAGGAAGGTGGGCTGTAGAGGTAGTGCAGCAGGCTGAGCCCGACTCTGGAAAGGGCTGGGTGGTATTGGTCTCCAAACCACAGGCCCTGCAGGCCCTGCTCTCTGACCATGCAACCTTAAGGTCACCTAGTGAGGCTGATAGTACAGAATGAGGCCTGAGAAAGTGTCTTACAGCCTTGTAGCCTGCCTCTGCCATGCTTCATGCCTCCTCCCAGGAGCACTGCTCACCTGTGGCTGGGAGCAGCTTGCCCACCTCCCCCATCCATCACCCAGGCTCATTCCTGAGGCATGCCCATCACGTGAGCCTGCACTTTCCTGGGAGGCAGGAGTGGGCTCAAAGGTGCAGTCCCTCTTGGATCTCAAGACTCCCATTCTCTGTAAGTTACATATGTGGTCTAGGCCAGCTATTCCCCACAGTGACTTAGACCCCTCAGCCTGACATTCCAGCCCTACCCAGTTCCACTTGCCACCCCTTTCACCCAGTTCTACCTTCTTTAAAGTCCTTTCTTGCCTTCAAGTTCCCCAGACCCCAGCTTTCTGGCCTCACTGCCTTTGCCGTCCCCTCTCTCCCCTTTCCCCCTAGAATAATATCCTTTACTCTCAGTTATTGCAGTCTTCCCCATCCTTTCAAGCACAGTTCAGCCCTGTCGCTTCTAGGAGGCTACCCCCGCCGCCCCCCCGCGACCTGCCCAGCCTGGCCCCAGAGCAATGTTCTCCTCTCAGGTCAAGCTTGGTATCTTCTGTTAGCTGCTGTGGTGTGGTGGCAGGAGGTGGGACCCTGTCTACTTGCTCAGGGCTTAGACAGCAGGAAGGCAGGGCCTCACAGGGTGGGTGGAGGGGGCTAGCACATATAGCACTTGTCTGGAAAGTCCTTCCAGCCCCGGTCTGTGTGGCTGAAACTGTGGAGTGCAGATTCCCCCTGGTTATCTCAGCAGGACCTAGTTCTCACAAATCCACCATCCCCCTTCATGTCTGATCTGAGTGGAGTTTGCCAGGCCTTGGCCAGCTCTGACTGGGTATGATCCAGGTGCACAGATGCACCTTCAGCCTCTGGTGGGACTGAGTGATCACTAGTATATGGTGAAGGAAAGCCAAAGCTGAAGTCATGCCCCAAGTTCAGCTCCCAGCCCCACCACTCACTAGCTGTGCAACCTCAGGCACATTGCTTCTCCCCCCCACCCATTTCATCTCCTGTAAAACAGGGGGAGTCTAATTATTCCAGAGCCATGGAAGGAGTAATCAAAAAGTGGGTGCAGGTGCTTAGCACAGTCTTAATAAACAGCTTTGAGTTGTTATAGTTTGTTACGGTTGCCAGATGTCACAGGAGGTGGAAGACTGAGGGATTAAGCCACCTGTGGGTAGGAAGGTGGTACAGAGAAGGCGATTCTAGCTTGGGTTTTGAGGAATGAATAGGAATTCAAATGACATTGATTTTGTTGTTGTTGTTTTTGTTTGTTTTTACCAGAACACCGCTCAGTTCTGGCTTATGGTGGTGCTGGGGATTGAACCTTGGAACTCAGGGCCTCAGGCTTGAAAGGCTTTTGCATAACCTTTATGCTGTCTCCCCAGCCCAGACATTGAATCTTTAAAATATTTATCACTTCAGTCTATTAAAATGCTATGTTAGAAAAGATTATCTTCAGTGATTATCTTCAGTGAGGAGATAGCTCACTAGGTAGGTATCCTGTGATGTCGTGTTTGTGACGCAGGTTTGAGTCCTGGCACCACTTGAAAGGTGCTAAGGCAGAGGAAGCTCTGGTGCTGTAGTTAGTCTCTCTCTTTCTCTCTCTCTCTCATCTGAATGAAAAAAAGTGGCCCAGAGCAGTGAGATCACTCATGTGTAAGTCCCCATTTCCACACAAGCAAGATAGAAAGAAAAGAGGGAAAGGAGAGAAAAATGAAGGAAGGGAGAGGGAAGGAAAAGAAGAGAAAAAGAAAGAAGAGAATGAATCAGACTTATCTGAATTAGAAACTTAACTAAAGCAAAGACACAAGCTCAGTGAAAACAAAGCATTATTATCCAACCCTAGTGAGAAATTTATTCTTCCTCGTCTCAGTTTGTTCGAAAAAGGAATTAGCACATGCAGGGGATGTACTAAAGTCTAGGATGGTACAGAGATGTTATCTTTCATGTATTTGGAAGGATTAAAAGTGAGGTGACCACATAGTTTATCATCTAAACTGGAACATTTGTGAGGCTATAGAGAGGGGAGGGGATTACTGTTAATTACATCAGGACAGAAGACACAGGCTGGACTATCGCAGGCAGGCTGGCAAATAGTCTCCCTAAATCAGAAGGGTCCTCTAAAAGGCCTGGCTCTTTCAGCCTTGGGTATATGTATTCTATAATGAATACATATATTTATAAATGCATTTGCATACAAGTGAGACATATCTATTACATGTTATATATTGCATATATAACAAATGTATAAATCATGTTTTTAGTTATTTTTAGAAAGTAAAGTCCATTAATTTACTTATGAGCAAGAGACAGAACCAGAATATCACTCTGGCACATGCAAGGCTGGGAATCTTGTGCTTGAGAGTCTAAAGCTTTATCCACTACACCTTCTAGGCCTCTTTTCTTTTTTCTGTTCTTTTCTCTTCTTTTCTGCTCTTTTCCCTTCCTTCCTTCCTTCCCCCCCCCCCAGCAGAGCTTTGTTGGAACTCTGTATATGTACTCCCAAAAGTCTCTCTTTTTCCTTTTGTTTTCCAGGTAGAGGGTAAGTGGTACAGAGACAGAGAGACAGAGAGGAGAGACACCACACCAATACTCCATCGCTTATGAAGCTTCCTCTTTGCCTAGTATTGTCATGTGCTGGCTGGGCTGTCAAACCAGATCCTTGTACATAGCAAATTGTATACTTTAATGGGTGAGCTACCTCCTTACCTCCTATTTATATATTTCTAAGATGTATTTTTATGAGAGAGAGAGAGAGATACAGACTAGAGAACCACTCAGCTTTAGTAGATACCAGTATGAGGCTCTAACCAGGGTCCTCAGACTTGTAAGTCTGATGCTCTACTGGTGGGCTACTCCTGACCCTCCAGTGTATTAAGCAGCATGTGTGTGAACTGCCTCAAGTAATCTGCTGCCCCAAGCTGTGACAGAGGAAGCAGCCTGTGCAAGGGTGTAGAGGTGTGAATGTGCCAGGCACGTAGGTAGCTGCAGTAGGTGGGAGTGCTGGGTACCTCCCTGTAGTGGGGTGTAGGCACTTACTGCCATCCCCAAACACCAGGACCTCACCCTGTCAGCCAGGGGCCTGTAAGACAGCAAAAAATTGTGGGCCTTGAGGGAGCAAGGGTGAGTCAAAACTGGTCCCTACTCTTGAGGAAATCCTGGCTGGGGCGGGGGGTGTGAGTGGGTGGTGGTGATGGTGGCAAGGACCCAGCTTGTTCTGTTGGAAGCTTGGTGAGGAGGTCAGTGGAGGGGGACGGTATCCCCTTTGGATATCTGGTCTCTGAGGGTGAACCCCTGTTGTATTGCACTGTAGGGACAGTGTCTGGAGCTTTCAGATGAGATCGGGTGTGTTCAGGGTGATATGGCTGTAGACATGTCTGGAGTTTTCAAAAGCTATCTCTCTTGTCTCTCTCCCCCAGGATCCTGATGCACTGTGGGGTACAGAAACACAGCTGAGTCTGGGGACCCATGGGGGGGCTGAGATGGCAAAACATTTCACATTTCAGGAGATCACTTGGTGCCTGCTCAGGGCTTTGGACCAGCCTCAGGGAGCCTGCAGAACCTTGGGAAGGGAGGGCTGCTTTGGAAATCCCAACCTTCTCTCCTCTTGGAAGTGATGATTATCATGGCTATTTTTAACACATTCATGACAAAGGAGGCTGAGGGGGCTGGACTATATGGAATTGGTGGGGGCAGGGTCTGCAGAGCTTAGTATAGCAGGTGTCTGCAGTCCTGCTCAAATGGCAGAGAGCCTGCACTCATCCTGCCTGCCCTGCCCTGCCAGGAGCAAGACAAGAGTGGTCCCTGAGTGGCTGGGCTGTGGAAGACTCAGGGATATGGGGCTGCATTTGTGCTTTGCCTGTCATATATCTGGCTGCTCAGAGGTAGCCCCACTGCAAGAGGGGTGGCAGGGATTGAGGCACTCCCTCTGGTCCCAGGAGGGAGGATACTCACAACTGTAGCTATTCTAATCCATAGACAAAGAGGCCAACATACTCAGACTCTTGTGTGACCAGCCTAAGGAGGCTTCCTGGAAGTAGTGGGCTAGAACATGCAGAAGATTTGGTCAGAGGACCAAAGGACATTCCACAGGACTGGTATTAGCAGATGAGAGGAGGGAGGAAGCACATTTAGGGATAACAAAAGTAGATGGAAACTCCCTTCCTTCCTTCCTTCCTTCCTTCCTCCCTCCCTCCCTCCCTTTCTTCTCTCCCCCCCCCCATTCTTTCTTTCTTCTCCAGGGTTGTTGCTGGGGCTCAGTGCTGGCAGTGTGAATTCACTGCTCTTGGTGGACATTTTTTTTCCATTTTATTGATTAGGATGAGAGAAATTGAGAGTGGAGAGGGAGATAAAGGTGGAGAGGCAAAGATAGACACCTACAGACCTTCACCTTCGCAGCTAGTGATGTGCCCCCCTGCAGGTGGGGGTGGGGGTTCAAACCTGGATCCTTGTGCAGGTCCTTGCGCTTTGTACTATGTGCACTTAATTGGGTGTGCCACCACCCAACCCTCATGGCAATTTCTTTTCATTGAGAACTTACTGTGTTCTGGGTGGGCCATATTTCTTGTTTCACTTAATTCTCACTATACACCTGTTGGAGGTGTATACACCTTATTTTCAGTTGCAGATTAAAAATATATGTTATTTACTTATTAACACAAGATATGGGGGGACAGAAGAGAGAGAAAGAGAAAAAAATCATTCTGGCACACGGATGCCGGGGGTCAAACTCAGGGACCTCATACTTCCAAGTCTAGAGTCTTAAATAACTGTGCCGCTTTCTGGGTCCCCAGTTAATTAGTGACTTAATAACGATTGACAAGATTGTGGTATAAGAGGGGTACAATTCCATACAATTCTCACCACCAGAGTTCTATATTCCATCCTCTCCATTGTAAGGTTCCCTGTTTATCCCTCTGGGAATACGGACCAAAGATCTTTATGGGGTGCATAAGGTGAGAGGCCTGGCTTCTGTAACTGCTTCTTCACTGGGCATGGGTGTTGACAGGTCTAACCATACTCCCAGTCTATTTCTGTCTTTCCTTAGTGGGGTAGGACTCTGGGGAGGTGGGGTTCCAGGACATATTGGTAAGGTCATCTGCCCAAGGAAGTCAGGTTGGTGTCATGGTAGCATTTGCAACTTGGTGGCTGAAAAGCATTAAGACATAAAGTAGAACAAATGGTTTAGTAATCAGGAACCTAAGGGTAAGAATACAGCAGATGAAATTTAGGGTCTTCATGTTGGAAGAAGCTAGGAAGTCTATTTTAGGTATATTCCAAGGGGCCCATGACTTTACTAATTTTTGCCTGAGCCTGACAGCTAACATGCAGGTGGGCTAAAAGTATTGTCTGGGAAGATGGTGTCAGAGTGGGGAATAGGACTAGAAAGCTGGATCAGGGTATTTAGTACAGGAGCCTGTGTAACCTCTGCACCCCTGTCTGAGCTTAAATCCCATGGTCATAGCTAGGAGCATTCTAGGCTGCACTCATTTCAGGATTCATCCTCTTCGAGTGGCAGAGTATGTTGACCCAGCCTCCCTTTGGAGATTTTTAAAAATTTATGTATTTTTCTCTTTTGTTGCCCTTGTTGTTTTTTATTGTTGTAGTAGTTATTATTGTTGTTGTTATTGATGTCATCTTCGTTAGGACAGAAAGAAATGGAGAGAGGAATGGAAGACAGAGGGGGGAGAGAAAGATAGACACCTGCAGACCTGCTTCACTGCCTGTGAAGTGACACCGCAGCAGGTGGGATGGCTGGGGGTTCGAACCAGTATCCTTACGTCGGTCCTTGTGCTTTGCACCACACTTCTGGAGATTTTTAAAAGAAGTAAGGAGACACACAGAAAGACTGTAGCAGAGCTGGAGCCAGACCTACCCATGCCTGACTATTAGTGTCCTTCCTACCAGCCCACAGGGCCTCAGAGCATGCTCAGCTGCCTGGTGGGGAGGGGAAAACATCACTGAGTAGATCAGCAGGAGGCAGAGCCTTCCAGGCTCTGGTTTACACCTTGGCTGTGGCAATGGAGAGCCACTAAAGGTTCCTCAGCAGTGGTGTGTGTGTGTGTGTGTGTGTGTGTGTGTGTGTGTGTGTGTGTGTGTGTGTGTGTGTAACTGGATTACAGAGGAGAACCAAACTGCTTTTGGGGATGGCAGGAGTAGATGTGCCAGAGAACAAATAGAAACTGATGTGTAAAACAGAATGAGAGGCTGGGGTCAAGTGAGGGGAGTGGCTTGGGATTTGGAGGGGGGATTAAGAGAGGTCTACAGGTGGAGATCTAAGTTCAATTGCATACTGCTAGAGGCCATGCAGGTCTGTGAGAGGTCCTGCAACTTCATTCCAAATTAGAAAAATGGGAGAACTGGGGGCCAAGTGGTGGTGTACCTGGTGGAGCACACATTATAAGACATAAGGACCCAGGTATAAGACATAAGGACCTGGGTTTAAGTCCCCCGTCCCCACCTGCAGGGGGCAAGCTTTGTGAGTGGTGAAGCAGGGCTGCAGGTGTCTATCACCCCCTTCCCTCTCGATTTCTGGTTGTCTCTACCCAACAAATAAATAAAGATAGTAAAAATAAATAAATAAATGAGTGGCTGAGCAAGTTATGGTATATATACACAATGGAATACTACTCAGCTGTAAAAAACGGTGACTTCACCGTTTTTAGCCGATCTTGGATGGACCTTGAAAAAATCATGTTGAGTGAAATAAGTCAGAAACAGAAGGATGAATATGGGATGATCTCACTCTCAGGCCGAAGTTGAAAAACAAGATCAGAAAAGAAAACACAAGTAGAACCTGAAATGGAATTGGTGTATCGCACCAAAGTAAAAGACTCTGGGGTGGGGTGGGTGGGGAGAATACAGGTCCAAGAAGGATGACAGAGGACCTAGTGGGGGTTGTATTGTTATATGGGAAACTGGGGAATGTTATGCATATACAAACTATTGTATTTACTGTTGAATGTAAAACATTAATTCCCCAATAAAAAAATTAGAAAACAACAACAACAACAACAAGGGCAACAAAAATGGAATAAATTTTTAAAAAATGAAAAAAAAATTAGCATGCAAAGGTTAGGGTATAATAGTTATGCAGACAGATCTCCATGGCTGAGGCACCAAAGGTACCAAGTTCAATCCCCAAATTCACCATAGTACAGAGCTGAGAACTGCACTGGTCTTTCCCTCTATGTATCTCTCTTCAATAAAAAAAAAACCAAATAAATTTTAAATTAGCATTTAAAAAATAAATAAGTAAAAATGTGAGAACTGGTCCCACTGAGGATGCAATGAGGTGATGCAGTGGGTGTGGTGGCTGGAGCTGCATTGTAAATATTACCCTCTTCAAAATGAAACAGAGCACTTTAGGGACCACCAAGGGTTGAGTGACAGCTGAGAGATCATAGGACTGTGTGCTGCAGAACCACAAAGCCAACAGACCTTCAAAGTTTGCTGGGTAGGACTCAGAGGTTTTAGTGGCACCACTCTGGACACCTCCTTTTCCTTAAGACTTCTATTCTTAGCTTGCTGGGACTTGCATGTGGCATATGCTGAACTAATGTGTTTGTTTCAGTGGCACCTCTGATCTTATATATCTTCTTTCTACTTTAGGGAGAACTGGGTTTCAATTGTGGTGGAAATAAATTACTGGCCTTTCCTTAGAGGGTAAGGGAAGTAGCCAGTGTGGGTCCTGCTTCTGTGGCCTTAGGCTTGTTCCTTTCCCTCTGTGGTCCATCCTTGGAGGCTAGGAGAAGGATTCACAAACTGTACCTATGATGCGTGTATGTTCAGATTTTCCAATAGGGTGGATTCTAGAAATGTTAGCCACTGCCTCTGGTTATATAGTGGGGTAGGGCAACAAATGTTTGGTAAGCAGTTGGAGGAGGTGGGGACCCCAGGGAGCAGTCTGGGTCCATTCTGGTGGTCAGGACAGCTGGGAGCTTTCCCATTTATCTGAGCTTGAGGGGTTTGCTGGAAGCTAGGTAAGTGAATGTGGAGTCACAGACATGGTGATGGCTAAGACTTTCAGAGAAGGAGCTGAATGAGAGGACTCTTGGCTGGATTTGCAGTATATCACATGGTATTCCCAGAATATTTATTAATACATGGGTGTCAGACTTGAGGGTAGCCTTAATGGAAGGATGCTGGTCTTTGAACTGAAAATCAAGATAACAAACAGCCATTCCCAGTCACCCTCTGGGGTAGGAGTGGAGAAGTTAGGAGCTGTGCATTCACTGGTGTTGACTGATATTTCTCTAAGCCTGGTTCTGTCTTGGGGGATGGCTCACCCACCACCTTCCATATTATGGATCAGGCAAATTCAGCAACCAGAAGATGGAATAATCTGTGATGAGAAGGCCCTATAGAAGGTGGGGGCAGGGTGCAGCAGCTTTCTCTGGGGAATATGAAGTGAAGGTCTCACAGATGGTCACTTAGGTTTGGGTTTTGAAGGTCAATTAGAAGTTTTTCTGGAGAGCAAAGCAAGGGAGCAAACTGGTGGAGATAATAAGAGTAAACAATAATGAGTTTGTTTTGGACATGGTGACTTTGGGGGTTCCCCTCTTCCCTACCACCAGGAAAACTGTTCAGGAAGCAGGAAAACTATACAGGAGTGAAATGGGGAAAGGGACCATGGAAATAATGATTGGAGGCAGCTATTCACGGGCTTAGTTCAGCCTGGGGATGGTGTTCAGTGAAGACAAGACAAAGTTGAGATGCTGGGTGTGGGAAGCAGCAGGAAGCTAGTCCAAAATCTAGGAGGCTGCTGGAAGCTAGAGGTAGGAAGGAAACTGGAGGAGAGGAGTCAGCAGGGCCAAGTGCTGCCGAGGGGGTCCAGCAGTCTGCAAAGTGTCTGTAGCCTTTAGCCACAAAGAAGGTGTTGATGATTTTGTCAAGAACAGTTTCAGCAGAAATTTGTGGTCAGGAGGCAGACTACATACAGCAGGTTACTGGGAGAGGTGACATTTGAGCCAGGATGTGAGTGGCAGGTGAGAAAGTACAGTGCCATCGGCTGCAACTAGAAGCTGAAGAGCAGCAAAGGGGGGAGTCCCCCCACCCCCAAATGGAGGAGTTTCACTGAAACTTGAGAATGCAGGTGACATTTGGGCCAGTGAGAGAGGGTGTGGGGGTGGAGCCTCCTGTGAAGGGAGGAGGAATAGGAAGCAGGGCCAGGGTGAGGGACTGACCCTTGTGAAGACTGCAAGGTTGGGAGGTGGGGGGCTGGGGTAGATGAAGCACCTACTTGGGGTGGGGTGGTGTCCCTCATCTTCATGGTCCTAGCTTCTGCTTTCTCTGTGAAGGAATTGGTTGCAGGAGTCGGTAGAGAGGTCAAGGTCAGGCACCATCAGCCAAGGAAGGTGGGGAACTGGGGGAGGCAGAAACAGGAAGGAGTGCTGAGAAACCCTGGGCGTCCAGCGGATGTGGAGCCTTGAATCTGTCCTGGTGCCAGTTGGCGCAGCTGTGGATTTCTTCAGCAGCCTGGGGGTGGGCGTGGAGAAGGCGGCTTGTCACACGGCTCCTGGGCCAGGGACTGGCTGAGCGGGTGTGGTGGAAAGCTGGGTGAGGGGATTCAAGAGCTGGCAGGCATGGCACCAGCACCCACTCAGCAGTCCTGATGGAGGCAGAACCCCAAATGAGGTCAGGTGGGATCACAAGTGCTGTTCAGAGGTCCAGGGGTCTATAGGAAGGCACAGAAGGGTGGAGTCAGAAAGGGAAGGAGATGGCAGAAAGCCGGCAGCTAGCCACTGCCTTCTAAACACATGCCATGTGCCAGGAATAGTGCTAATGGTCTCATGGCGTCTTGTCAGGGAGTTCTCGTGTTAGCCGTCAAAGTGTGTGTGGGGGGGCAGTAGGACCACTCTAAGTATTGTTCTAGAGAAGGAAAATGAAGTCAGAGAAATGAAGGTACTTGCTCAGTGTCTACACACCAGTTGTGACCCCAGAGCTGTCTGGGGTGGGCGATAGGTGTTGGAGATGGTGGAGCAGTTTGGGGAATGATATGACTTGGGTTCTGGGGCTAGTGGCTCGAGTGGAAGAAAGAGCTGTGGAGTGATTGAGACCTGAAGCTGGGCAGAGTGACAGAGCAGGACTCCTGGGTCAGTGAGTTTGCTCAGGGAGCTCCCTCTTTCATGCCCGGCTTGGAAGGGCTTCCTTGGATGCAGGGACTGGAAAGGCTACATACAGCCCTGGCTTTTTTTTTTTTTTTTTTTTTTCCGAACACAGCTTCTCTAGTGACCTGGCTTTAAGAAATACGAGTGGGCCTGGAGGTGGGAAAGAGGCATTTGCTCTTGCCTAGGGTTAGCTCAGGTCAAACCATGTCTCTACATACTGCTCCAGCCCCACCTGCCCAGCAGCCTCTGACCTGGGACTTTTCCCTCTGCACTGATTTCCGGCTTGTGGTGGAGAGCCTGCCTGAGCTCATGTCTGAGCTGGAGCCGGAGACTTTGGGGCATGGGTGCTCCCAGCCCCTCCCCCAGGGCTGGCAGCATTTCTAGGGCTAATCCAGACACAGAAATCAGGTGGGCTAAGAGCCTGGTGGGGCTGGGGCCTAGGCCACTGTAGACTCCCAGAGTGCTGGCTGACAGCTCTTTGGGCTACATGGGCTGTGGGATTAAGAGCCTTTTGGCTGTAGGCACCTGCCCTGGATGCAGAAGACCAGGTGGCATTCTGATCTGTGCCTCCAGGTCAGTTTGGTGTTGCTTGGGGCATGGAACCTGGACCCAGGATCCAGCTCTTATCTCTACATGAATCATGTATGTCCCAAGGACAGGCTTGGGGGAAGCTGCTGGACTCAGCTGAACTGGCAGCCCTGGGAATAGCTTTGGCAGGGGAAAGAGTCCAGGCTGCAGGTTCACTTAGCTGTGTGATCATGGACAAATCACTTTGCCTCTCTGGCCCTGTTTCCTCATCTTTAGATAGAGAGGATGATTCCTACTTCTCAGGGGGTGGGGGGGGGTGGGAGCTAAAGGAGATAAGTTAGGACAACATTTGGCACAGAAACCTTCCAGACTCATTCATATGAGTACCTCCTTCTCTCCAGCCCCTCTGCCTCTGGCTAAGGCAAAGGGAGGAAAGATGGTTGAGAGACTCTAGGTGATTCCCATGTGGCCTTTTGGGTCTAAGTTTCCTTATCTGTGAAATAGTAGTAGTTGGGCATGGGGCAGGACATGATGCTTCCTCAGCATGGCCTGCAGTTGGTTCCAGACCCTCAGGCTGAGGGCAAGCAAGGCTGCCCCTCTCTGTGCCACTTTGGCACAACAGAGCTGGCCTATGCTGAGCCCCTGCCACCACTTCCGTGTTCCAGGTGAGGAGCCGGAAGAGGAACCGAAGGTGAAAACCCAGTGGCCAAGGTCTGCAGACGAGCCTGGGCTATACATGGCGCAGACAGGTAACTCGGGCCCACCTCCCACCCTCTGTGGCGGGGGCCCGACTGTGTGGCGTCTTGTGGCATGTATGCTTGACGTGTGCCTGTCTGTGTCTGTGTCCCAGAGCTCCGTTGCGTCTTTCTGCCACATGAGGCCTGTGGGCAGGGCTGGGTTGCCTACTGCAGAGCCTGTCACTCGGGTAGGAGGATCCCCACAAGGCTGAGTGCTTGGGAGGTGCCCCTTGCCGCCGACGCTGTCCCTCTCTCGTAGGCGACCCTGCGGCTGAGGAGTGGTCCCCGTGGAGCGTGTGTTCCTTGACGTGTGGGCAGGGTCTGCAGGTGCGGACCCGCTCCTGTGTGTCCTCCCCCTATGGGACCCTGTGCAGCGGGCCCCTGCGGGAGACCCGGCCCTGCAACAATTCAGCTACCTGCCCAGGTATGCCCGCCCTCCCTGCCCGGTCTGCCTGCACTTAGGTCCTGTTTGCGACTTGGGCAAGTTCATCTTCCAAAGATAGTTGATTGCCTTCTTCTTTCATTCAGTAACTTGACTGTGCCCCTCACCATGGCCAGCCCCACGCAGGGTCCTGGGGACACATGAATAAGACCAAGGCCTACACTAGTGGCCTCAGTTCTGAGCACACCAGACCCCTGAGACCTGCATCTTAGTTATTGAGCCTCATCTTCACCCCCTCACTGCCCTCCATGGTTCCCTGTGCTCTGATCACACCAGCGCCTTCTTGCACTCCTCTCCCTCCTGAATTTGCTTATTCAGGTCCTATTCCCCTCTCCCTTACCTTGACTATTAAAGTCAGCCTGCCCTTCAAAATCTAGGGCAAATTCCCCCCACCACCACCACCTTTCCTAGTGAAATCTTCTCTGACTGCCCTATGTGCTCTGGCTGCCTATCACACTCCCCAGGGAGGCTCCCTGGACCCTTCCTCAGTTCAGCATGGGATTGTTGAGAATGTACATGTGCCTGCCTGGGACAAGTGGTCCACTGTGTGTATGTGTGTGTGTGTGTGTGTGTGTGTGTGTCTGTGTGTGTGTGTGTGTGTGTGTGTGTATGTGTATGTGTATATGTATGTGTATGTGTGTGTGGGGCAGCTTGAGCCAGTCCTGTTACTTTCACCCCAGGAAGTGAAGTGGTGCCTAGGCTGTGCCCTGCTCCTGGCTGTGGGTTTACAGTAGGGCCTACCTGGAAAGGGGCCTTGGTATATAGGAGTGTAGTGGCGTTTGTAAAGGGCCAGGGCAAAGCTGTGTTCCAGAGTGTGAGCTCTTTGTGTCAGTGTCCATGTAGGGGTTCCTGTCTCTGTATGTCTTATTAGAAAGGGGCGGGGCACTTCTGTTGCCCTAGGTCTGTTTGGATTCATGCTATGGTCCTTTGTCAGGGAGGGGTGGGAATGGGGTGGATCTTGTGTCCTTTCCTGGACTCTCCCTTGTCCCCAGGAGGGGAGACCCCAGGCTCCCCTCCTGGGTTGACCCTAGTTTCCCTGTCCCCATGTCCGAAGGCCGTATCCTGTGTGAGTTGGGACTTGAAGCCTGTGTGTTCAGCACCCGCCCCCAACCTCTGCCTCCAAAGGGCGGAGTTCTGGGGCTCCGGAGGAAGGCCCAGGCTACATAACCCAGGGCAGAACCAATGAGGAGCGTCTGCAGAGCTGCTGGAACTCCTGATTGGTGGACGGATGGGCAGTGGGCAGGGCCAAGGTGCTGCCCAACCACCGGCCACGTGCTTCCTTGCAGTGCACGGCGTGTGGGAGGAGTGGGGGTCCTGGAGCCTATGCTCCCGCAGCTGCGGGCGGGGGTCCCGGAGCCGGATGCGAACCTGCGTGCCCCCCCAGCACGGCGGCAAGGCCTGCGAGGGTCCCGAGCTGCAGACTAAGCTCTGCAGTATGGCCGCCTGCCCGGGTCAGTAGTGCCCGTGGGCCTCCAGGCGGGCACTGCCCAACTGGGTGGGGGGTTGGGAGACCCAGGGGAGACAGTCAGATCCTATTGACCAAGCATGAGGAAGACTGGCAACTTATGCTTGCCAGTGTGGGGGGGTGGAAGGGTTCACCCAGACTTGAAGTTGACACACTGTGGCCCCATCCAGAGGGGGGCACTTGCCAGTACCCCTACCCCTAAGTCCCTGTTCACAGTATTTTAGTGCCCATGGCCAGCCAGGCAGTGACAGGACACAGAGCTGGGCTTAAGTGTGAGCATAGATCTGAAAGTGCTCCCGTGTGCCTCTGTGCAAAGCGGAGAGATGGCCTGTGTCCCTGGAGCTGGTGATAGGCAGGCAGGACCAGGCCTTAGCACCACCTGCTCACTCCAGCCCCCCTTCATCCACCCCTTTCCAGTGGGTCTGGCCTGGTTCAAGTCTGAATGCTTAGTAGACTGCATCTCCCTGTGGTCAGCCCCTGTGAGTTCTGCACCCCCTTGCTCAACAACCTCCCCATCTCCACTTGTGTCTCCCCATGCAGTGGAAGGCCAGTGGCTAGAATGGGGTCCCTGGGGCCCATGTTCCACATCTTGCGCCAACGGGACCCAGCAGCGCAGCCGGAAGTGCAGTGTGGCAGGCCCAGCCTGGGCCACATGCTCAGGTGCCCTCACTGACACCCGGGAGTGCAGCAACCTCGAGTGCCCGGGTGAGTGCTCTGCACAAGGGTGGCAGGTGCAGCACCCCTGGGGCACCGAGGGCCACTCACACCCCCTTTCCCACAGCTACTGATGGCAAGTGGGGGCCATGGAACTCGTGGAGCCTATGCTCCAAGACATGTGACACAGGCTGGCAGCGCCGCTTCCGCATGTGTCAGGCCACGGGCACACAGGGCTACCCCTGTGAGGGCACAGGAGAAGAGGTGAAGCCTTGCAGTGAGAAGAGGTGTCCAGGTACAGCTTGCAGGGCCTTGTGGGGGCAGGGACAGGGCCCAGCCTATGTATCTGGCTGATGCCTGCTCTGTCCCCACAGCCTTCCATGAGATGTGCAGGGACGAGTACGTGATGCTTATGACATGGAAGAAGGCGGCCGCTGGAGAGATCATCTACAACAAGTGCCCCCCCAACGCCTCAGGTGAGGCGGCGGCTCTCTTTGCCAGCTCCTGATTCTTGCTGCCCCCTTCTGATCCCCCACCTCAGGGCTTCCAGTGTAGTGTGGGGTGGTGAGAGCCTGCCCTTCATACCAAACCCTCTGTCCTGTCCCCTGCAGGGTCTGCCAGCCGCCGCTGTCTCCTCAGTGCCCAGGGAGTAGCCTACTGGGGGCTGCCCAGCTTCGCCCGCTGCATCTCCCATGAGTATCGCTATCTCTATCTGTCAGTGAGTGTGCTCCACTGGGTAGGCTCTGTCTCAGGCTCTGGCAGGGAATAGGGGGAGCTTGAGTCTCACTCTTGCCCAGCATAGGGACAGGGTACCTTCTGTCCACCTTCTGCCTGACTCAGCTTCTCCACATCTGCTGCACTTCTTCTCATACCTCAGGGCCAAACTCTCCAATGTCCTTTCTTAGCCTTGGTGCCTATCTCTGCACTCCTGTGGTGCCCCCTTTGTACCCCCCCCCCCCCATCAAGCTTCATCATTAGCTGTTGTGAGATCTCAAAATATCTATGTCTTCCATCAGACTGAGAGTTCCTTGAAGGCAGGGACAAAGTTGAATTTATTTTTGTATCCCCAGTGCCCAGCCTGGTAAGAATGTTATCAACAGACATGCTCTGTGTGGTCACGTTTATCTGGTGTCATCTTGTTTGTTTTGTTGTGCATTTGCATTTGGTGCTTGTGTTTGAGAGACGGCACACACGTGTGCGCACTGCACCCCAGAGTGTGCATGACCCCTCTGGGATGGACAGGTACCCCTTGCCTGTGCTTGCCTGTGCTGTGCTGTCACCTTTTATATATACATCTAAGCACCGTCTTTGTCTAGGTGCTTCTATTTCAGTCTGTTAAAACATATCTTTGGGGGTTCTTTCTCTTTGAGTCTCTTTCTTAGACTCCATCTCCCCCACAGGCCCCTTTGAACATCTCTATCTGACTGTTCCCTCCTCTCTCTCGCTGGATACAAGCAGTTGGTAGACAGGAGTAGGATGGGTCGGGCTGGTCCCAGCTGCTTACACTCCAAGTGACAGTGGCCCACCTGTCACCCACAGCTTCGGGAACACTTGGCCAAAGGGCAGCGCATGCTGGCAGGGGAGGGCATGTCCCAAGTGGTGCGCAGTCTGCAGGAGCTGCTGGCCCGGCGCACCTACTACAGTGGGGACCTGCTCTTCTCTGTGGACATCCTGAGGAATGTCACTGATACCTTCAAGAGGGCCACCTATGTGCCCTCAGCGGATGACGTGCAGGTACTGCCTATTTGTCACAGGGAAAGGAGGGCTGAGGGCCAGGAAGCCCCACACCAAAAGGGTGGCCCTTCTCTGTGACAGACTCTGCTGCGGGGAGAGAGTGCCCAGGGCCAGGACCTCCCAACACTCACTGCTCTTTCTCCAGCGCTTCTTCCAGGTGGTGAGCTTCATGGTGGATGCAGAAAATAAGGACAAGTGGGATGATGCTCAGCAGGTGAGGGGCTCCCAGATGGCCTCTCCCACAACCTACCCCCACCCCCCATCCTTATACACTCTGTGTCCCCAGGTGTCCCCTGGATCTGTGCACCTGCTCCGTGTGGTAGAGGACTTCATCCACCTGGTGGGAGATGCTCTCAAGGCCTTCCAGAGCTCTCTGATCGTCACTGACAACCTGGGTACAAGGGGGTGCTGGGTGCGGCAGAAACTTGGTGGGGTGGAGGGGTGGTTTCTGAGGACTCTTCTGACTTTGCCATCATTTAACCTCTTTTTGTATCTCTCCCTGTTTCTTCCCCTCCTTTATCTCTGTGTATATCCCCCCGTACCACTCCCCCTCACTCCTTGCACTCTATGTTTGTACTGTGTGCTATCGCCTGGCCCCCTACACACTCTTTTGCCACAACCCCTTTGTCTGCGTCTACCTACCTTCCTGGTGTCTGTCTCCCCCACATCTCTGCCTCTGACTGTCTCTGGTCTGCCCACCCTCCACCCGCTGCAGTGATCAGCATCCAGCGAGAGCCCATCTCAGCTGTGTCCAGTGACATCACGTTCCCCATGCGCGGTCGCCGGGGCATGAAGGACTGGGTGCGGCACTCAGAGGACCGCCTCTTCCTGCCCAAGGAGGTGCTCAGCCTCTCCTCCCCAGGGAAACCCACCACAACAGGGACGGTCAGCAGCCCTGGCAGGGGGAGGGGCCCTGGCACGGTGCCCCCTGGCCCAGGCTACTCCCACCAGCGTCTCCTTCCTGCGGACCCTGAGGAGGCCTCCTCTTACTTTGTCATCGGTGCTGTGCTCTACCGCACCCTCGGCCTCATCCTGCCGCCCCCCAGGTGAGTCCCTGGGAGCGGTGGCTAGGGCTGTTGTGGGCCCAGGGAGGTCTATCTGAGAGCACAGAGGACCGAGCCTGTAGCCTCGGGGACCCCTCTTGAGGCTGTGAATACAGCATCTTCATGGGGGACCAAGGAGCCTTTGGCTTGAGCTCTAGACTTCAGAAGTCCTGGTGCTCTGCCTACCTTATCTGCCTGGTGCCCTGCCTGCCACATCCACCTTTGGGTGTGGGGGGTGCTGACTGGGTCTGGGAGCCCACTGTCAGGAGCTGACCTCAGTATGTGCCTCCCAGACCCCCGCTGGCTGTCACATCCCGAGTGATGACCGTGACTGTGCGGCCCCCCACCCAGCCACCAGCTGAACCCCTCATCACAGTGGAGCTTTCCTACATCATCAATGTGAGTGGAGAAGTGGAGACCCAGGCAAGGTCCTCAATATGGGTGGCCAAAGGCTGTCTGATGGGGATATGATTTGTCCCAAGTGTAGGCTGAACCTTTGACTGGTGTGGGGTCTCTTGTAGCAGGACGGGTGTGTGTATGTGTGTGTGTGGGGGGTTCTCACCACTCTCCTGTCCTCCACTCACCAGGGCACCACAGACCCTCACTGCGCTAGCTGGGACTACTCCAGCACGTAAGTTGGGCAGCATTTCTGTGGGGAATATTGACCTCTGGGAACTCCTCTCTAGGAAGTGGTCTCCTGCCTGGAAGATGAGAAAGTCCTTTGGTGTCAGCCTTGGCCTAAGGGATCCAGGACATATCCTGGGACTCCCAGATTCCTGCCTTTCAGACGTGGACTTGCCCTAGATTTCACCACTCTGGGGCAGTGGCCAGCACTGGGGGTGGGCCTGCATAGGTAGACAGGGGTTCACGCCATCTCTTCCTCCTCCCAAGAGATGCCAACTCAGGGGACTGGGACATGGAGAGTTGCCATACCTTGGAGACCCATGCAGCCCACACCCGCTGCCAATGCCAGCATCTGTCTACCTTTGCTGTGTTGGCCCAGCCACCCAAGGACCTGGTGAGTGTGAGCGAAGTGCCCAACCTGGGCAGGGGCTTCAGAGCCACCAGTGGCCCTCTGTGACAGTGCTGGCAGGGACTTGGATGATCTCAGGTATGTGATTTAGTAAGTGCACGTGTGGGGTTGCAGAATGTCTGTACCCCTGGGGTGGTGCTCAGTAAAACACATGCCTGAGGGTGTGTGGAGGTGGGAGGCGGTGTGCCTGCACGCAAACGCATGTCTGGCTGTATGTAAAGGTGTGAGTGACAGCATAAATACGAGTCCCCATGTGCTTTGGGGTCTGTGTGCATGTGTGAGTACAGGGAAGAGTGGGTCCTCCTATGCACGTGGGCATGAGGAAGGTGCAGGTGCCAGACTGTGCCAGGAAGGCAGTGGGAATGGTGGCGGCACTTTGAGCCACCCTGTCCCATGATGACCTGCGTGACCATCCACTCTCCTCTTCCAGACACTGGAGCTGGTGGGTTCCCCCTCCGTCCCCCTTGTGATTGGCTGTGCTGTGTCCTGCATGGCACTGCTCACCCTGCTTGCCATCTACGCTGCCTTCTGGAGGTAGGTGGGATGCAGGGCCGAGGGGGCAGGAGGTGGCCAGCCACTCCCGGTTGCCGGTTGGGCAGGACACCTAGCTCCTCTGTCTGCCTGCCGTGCCCTTACAGGTTCATAAAATCTGAACGATCCATCATCTTGCTGAACTTCTGCTTGTCCATCCTGGCATCCAACATCCTGATCCTAGTGGGCCAGTCACCGGTGCTGAGCAAGGCAGGTGCAGGTTCCCAGGAGTGCCTGGGATGGGAGGTGAAGGGGTGAGGGTGGAGAGTGTCTGCAAGGGTCAGTGATGTGTTGGTGTGGAGCCATGTTTGTGTATACTTGAGCCTTGTGTCTGCCGGGGAGGGGAGTGTGTGTGGGAAAGTGTGTGTGAGCCTGCATGAGTGCGTTGGGGAGTGTGTATGTACTTGGATAACAAGTGCCTGTATGCACCTGTGAGCGTGTACTTGATCTAGTGTTGCGGACATGTGTGTCAGGTGGGTGGCATTTGAGAGCCAGGGTCACCCCATAGGGTTTGTGGGAGCCCCAGCAAACCTGGCCCACCTGCCTGTGGGTCACCTGTATGCTGGCTGTCCCTCACACCCCCTGGCCTTCTCTACACAGTGGCAACACTGTGTATCCAGCGTGGGGCCTGCCCAGCCCTGACGTGGCAGGTGCTCCTGTCTGATCCTCCTCCCTGCCAACCCCTTCTGTGTGTGGGCAGCCTCCCCGCCTGCCTCCCGGATGCGGAGTGCTGTGTGCATGTCACCGGGCCTGTGTCGTGCTGTGTGTGGGTGCAGGCAAACGGGGGTGCCTGGCAGGGCTTTGGGGGTGGGGTGGAGCTCAGTGGGCGGCCATGGCAGCGCCCAGTGGCGGGCGTGGGAAGCCTGGCACCTCCCGTCCTGGTGGCTGCTCAGGGCCACTCCCTCCTCCTCCCTCTCCCTGCAGGGAGTCTGCACCATGACGGCTGCCTTCCTGCACTTCTTCTTCCTCTCCTCCTTTTGCTGGGTGCTCACTGAGGCCTGGCAGTCCTATCTGGCTGTCATCGGGCGGATGCGCACCCGCCTCGTTCGCAAGCGCTTTCTCTGCCTGGGCTGGGGTGAGCAGGGCCTGTGCGTACTTGCTGCTGGGCCCAGGGCTTTGGCCTTGACAAGGACCCAGCTCTGGGCACAGGGATCAGCTGGGCTGGGAGTTGAGGAGGGTGAGAGGACCCTGAGGACTGTCAGATGTCTTACTCTGGTCCCTGCTCCCCCAGGTCTGCCTGCATTGGTGGTGGCCGTGTCCGTTGGCTTTACCCGCACGAAAGGATACGGTACATCCAGCTAGTACGTGACCCTCCTGTGTGGGCAGTGGGAGTCAGTGGACCTGTCAGGGCACCAGCCTGGGCATCAGGCCTTTTCAGGCTGCAGCCCTGACTTATGCCTTCTATGGGAGGACTCTGGGCAGACTCTCCGGTTTGTGGGCCTCAGTTTCCCTGACTGCAAAAGGCTATGTTGATATTGGATAATTTCTAAGAACCTTTTTGACCACAGATCAACCTTCTGAGACCCTCACTGTAGCCATCAGAACTGTGGTAGCCAAGGCTGGTTCTGATGCTTGGATCTTTGTTAAAAGAAACTTCAGGGAAACTTTATTAGAGGGGAAACTGAGGCTCGGATGAGCCAGTGACTCAGCTACCCTGTTGGTGCTTAGTCCCATTGGTAATGCTGGCCTAAAGGTCAGGGGCCACTGAGGGATGGTGTTTGAGAGTGGAGGATGGGCCTACTGGGCCTACGGGTGATGCCCGTCTTCTCCCTCCCCCCAGCTGTTGGCTCTCCTTGGAGGGTGGCCTGCTCTATGCCTTTGTCGGTCCCGCGGCTGTCATTGTCCTGGTATGTGCCCCCTTTGGCATCCTGGGAGGGCCATGGTCTCAAGAGGGTCAGCCTCCTCCCATACAGCAGCTCCCCACCTTGGGGGGTGGGGGTGCCCCACCAAGAGTACACCTGGTAAACCTGTCTCCCCCACCCCCTCTGTGGGGGATCCCCAGGTGAATATGCTCATCGGAATCATCGTCTTCAACAAGCTCATGGCACGTGATGGCATCTCAGACAAATCCAAGAAGCAGAGGGCCGGGTAAGGGGGTCTCTGCCACTCGACCTTGTGGGAACTGGCGTAGGAGTGGGGTTGTCACAGCCTCTATTGGAGTCTCAGAGCTTGATGATGCCACTGGGGTCCCCTGATCTGGGTGCATCAAGGGTGCAGGCAAGGTGGGCACCCGGAGTGCTCAGCTCAGCTGCAGCCCCTCACCCACCCTAACCCACCTCTTTCTCTCTCGTCTACCCTCCCCCTCCCATTCCACTTGGGGCTCCTGCTGCCCTGTCTCTTCCCACCCATGTGTTCCCCCCCTTTTCCCATGTCTGTGCCGCCCCCCCCGAGGTCGGAGCGGTGCCCCTGGGCCAGCCTGCTCCTCCCCTGCTCAGCGTGTGGAGCGGTCCCCAGCCCCCTGCTCAGCTCAGCCTCGGCCAGGAACGCCATGTTAGTTGTGCCCCGGGGGATGGCTGGGGGTGGGGGGGCAAGAGAATGGGGGGCTGTGCCCTTGGTGGGGGGAGGAGGGATATCATGCCCTGTGTCCTGGAATAGTGGCCCTGCCCCTTCAAGTGCCACATACTCTCAAGGGTGACAAAAGGGCAGCTGGGAGTGAACGTGCCTCCTGGAACATGCTGGGTATCTGTGCCCACCCCTGAATCCCTGCCCTGCCTGCACACTGGCTTCCATTGCACACAGGCAGTGGCAGGCCCCGCCTCGCACCCTCAATCTGAAGAGACTCGGAGAATCTTAGGCCCTTAGAATTTTCTAGCCTGTAGAAAGAACCTTAGAATTAGAGTGACAGACTCTGAGAATTAGACAATAAAAAGCTAGAGGTGTGAGAATGAGTGAATCATAGAGTCTTATCATCTGTCAAAGAATCTGAGACTTCACATTTCAGAAGTATTCAGCCTCACAATTGGGGCAGAGAGAATCTTGGAGGTAGAGAAATATTTTACCGAAACTCGCTCAACCTTCTGTCCCCCTCCTCCCCCCAGCTACTGAGAGTCTGAAAATCTCCATCATACAAGAGTAGGATGAATAAATCCACAAGGACGTCAGTCTCCCTCCCAGGCTTGGGAACGTGCCTGGGCCTCCCTCACCAGTAACATCTTGGGGAGCTTACTACCTCTGGAGGCAGCTGGCACCATCCTGGAAGTTCTGTGTAGCCGAAAGTGCCCTCTCACTCAGGCTGCCATCTGCCTCTCTGACCCAGTGTGTCAGGACTGGCAGTTAAAAGCTGGGGGCCTCGGGGTTGGGCGGTAGTGCAGCGGGTTAAACGCACGAGAAGCAAAGCGCAAGGACCAGCGTTTAAGGATCCCGGTTCGAGCCCCCGGCTCCCCACCTGCAGGGGAGTCCCTTCACAGGCAGTGAAGCAGGTCTGCAGGTGTCTCTCTTTCTCTCCCCCTCTCTGTCTTCCCCTCCTCTCTTCATTTCTCTCTGTCCTATCCAACAATGAACGACATCAACAATAACAATAATAACCACAACAGGGCTACAACAACAAAGGCAACAAAAGGGGAAAAAATGGCCTCCAGGAGCAGTGGATTCATGGTGCCAGCACTGAGCCCCAGTAATAACCCTGGAGGCAAAAAGCAAAAAAAGCAAAAAAAAAAAGCTGGGGGCCCGGAGGTAGCCCAGCTAGGTTTGCAACCCAGCTCTGTCCGTCTTTGGCCAGCTGGGCACACTCCAGTTTCCTCATCTGTAAATTGGGATAATAATCCCTATGCTTGTTGATGGGAGTTGTTTTGATCACAGTGTGAACTGATGTATGTAAAGTGTTTGGCCTAGGGCTTGGCAGAAAATTGGTGGTTAATCAATGGCTGTTCTTATGACTGTGATTAGGCCCTCTTTTAGTATTGGCTCTGCCCCCAGGGGCTGTGGAGACCAGTATGCCCACCCCCCTGTCAGGCGAAACAGCCACAACTGCTTTTCCCAGGACAGGTACTGGCCCGCTGCCTACCCCTGCCTGACTGTCCCACCAGGTGTCCACGGGCAGACTGCGCTAGGCATGGCATCCAGTCCCCTGGGGACTGAGGCTGTTGGGGAGGGCTGGCACTGGCACCTGGAAACGGGTTCATCTGTTTTTTCCCTGCTTTCCTCCCCTGTCAGAGTGGAGAAGACCATGTGGGATTGGTTTGACCTGAGCTCAGATCTTTCTGCCCAGGGGTCTGAGCAACCTGTGGAGGGCCTGGTGCTTCCTCCCGGGGGCCCTGATAGGGGACGGCCCCTGCTTGCTAGCTCTGGCCCTCAACTCCTCTCTGCAGACTGCTCTGTGGTGATGCCCCGTGTGCTCTGCTTCCTTCATATTGTCTGTAGTGCTTGTCTCATGTTCTCTCTCTTTCTCTGTCCCGATTTCTCTTCTTCCCTCAAAATCCCTGGGGACGTGGCCCAGGCCTATGGTTCTGTATAGATCAGCCTTGCAACTCACAGTGTCAGTATCTGTTGTCCTCCTCCTGGCTCCTACTATTGTTCGCCTCCTCCATCTCTGTCCCCCATGATGCTTTATCACTGTGTCAGTCCCACTGTTTGTGTGTTCCCATTCCTCCCACTGTTCCCCATCTCTGTCCTTGTCCCTACTTCTCCGCTCTCTGTCACTGACCTCTGCTTCTCTGCTTCTGGTTTCTCAGTCCCTCTCTGCTTGGGGACATCACTGAGGTCTTGGAGTCTGGGACCTTACCAGTCCTTTGCAGCCGAAGAGCCCTGGGCTGTGTGCAGGTCTGGGCGCAGTCCCCTGCTCCCCTGGAGCAGCACTGGCCATGACAGCCCCTCTGCTGCTGTCCTAGGGCCTCCCTCTGGAGCTCCTGTGTGGTGCTGCCGCTGCTGGCGCTCACCTGGATGTCCGCTGTCCTGGCCATGACAGACCGTCGCTCCGTCCTCTTCCAGGCCCTTTTCGCTGTCTTCAACTCTGCGCAGGGCTTTGTCATAACTGCTGTGCACTGCTTCCTGCGCCGAGAGGTGGGCTCTGCTTCTCCTGCTCCTGCCTGTCTGCCTCCCCAAGTTCCCTCTGTGCAGAATGGGGTGCACAGGAGTTCCCACCAGATGCCCAGCAGGGGAACCCCTAATGTGGAAGCTGATAGCCTGGGACAGTTTTATCCATTGCCTCTCAGGGTTCCTCCTCCCTGCTTCCCTGACCCAGCCCAGTGTCATCACCTTCCCCTGGGTTGGACCCACTGCCTTCCTGCCACACCTGCCTGGTGTCTGGGCTGGGAGGCACAGCCCTGTAGCGAGTGGCCTCAGGCCCAGCAGGCACCTGCTGCTCCCAGGTCCAGGACGTGGTGAAGTGTCAGATGGGCGTGTGTCGTGCTGATGAAAGTGAAGACTCCCCCGACTCATGTAAAAATGGACAGCTGCAGATCCTGGTGAGTGAGGAGGCCTGAGCAGGGCACAGGTGGGAACTGAATATGGCCCCCACCCTTCTCCCCCAGGCCCCTCACCTTTCCCTTCCATGGCAGGGAGGGGACAGAGTTCGGTTTGCTCCAGACTCAGCCATGACAGCTGGGTGCAGTTTCCCCACTGGTCACGTGGGACTGGACCACGTCTGGGGCCTCCTCCAAGCTCTGTTGGGCATTGTGGCTAGGGGCAGCTCCTCTGGGTGTATAGGAAGGATCAAGCCCTCCCCCCATACATTGATCCTCTCTCTGCCCACTTGCTCGCTCTCTCTCTCTCTCTCCCTCTCTGCCTATAGTCAGACTTTGAAAAGGATGTGGACCTGGCTTGTCAGACAGGTGAGTGTGTTGGTGCAAGATGAAGAGCTCAGTATTTACCCTAAGCTCTGGGGTTTGCTACTTGTCCAGCCTGGATGAGGGGAGCTGGGGGTAGGGGTGAGGGAGGTATCCTCCCCAGGACTTACCTCCCTTCCATTCCTGCCCCCAGTTCTATTCAAGGAGGTCAACACTTGCAACCCATCCACCATCACAGGCACTCTGTCCCGCCTTTCCCTGGACGAAGATGAGGAGCCCAAGTCCTGCCTCGTGGGTCCCGAGGGTGGCCTCAGCTTCTCACCACTGCCTGGGAATATCCTGGTCCCCATGGCATCCTCTCCTGGGCTGGGGGAGCCACCACCCCCTCAGGAAGCCAACCCTGTGTACATGTGCGGGGAGGGCGGCCTGCGGCAGCTGGACCTCACATGGCTCCGGCAGACGGAGCCGGGCTCCGAGGGTGACTACATGGTGCTGCCCCGGAGGACTCTGAGTCTGCAGCCTGGAGGTGGGGGTGGAGGTGGTGAGGACCTCCCCCGGGCCCGGCCCGAGGGCACTCCCCGGAGGGCTGCCAAGGCACTCACCCACACTGAAGGCTACCCCAGCTTTCTGTCTGTGGAACACTCTAGCCTGGGGCTGGGCCCTGCCTATGGATCTCTCCAGAACCCCTACGGGATGACCTTCCAGCCACCACCACCGACACCCAGTCCCCACCAAGTGTCTGAACCGGGGGAGCGCAGCCGGACCATGCCCCGCACTGTGCCCGGCTCCACCATGAAGCTGGGCTCCCTGGAGGTGAGGGGTTACAGAGGGTAGCCTGTCCCTCTGTGCTCAAGAGGGGTCCTGAGCTTTAGGCAATGGCTAGGAAGGAACAACGGGCAACTCTATTGGAACTCCAACTTCTCTTGCACTCCCATGGGCTTGGACTTGAAGGGCTGGGATGGACTTTTCAGGGTAATGAACACCCCTTGTTTTAGTGCCTACTTTGAGGTGACAGGTGTGAGGCATGGGTGCAGCACTGCCATTAACGCCACATACTAGAGTTGCAGCACCCAGGATGGCACAGACCTGAGTTCACATCTGGGCACTGCTGGTCAGCAGGGAGACCTTGAGTGTAATCTTTCTCTGGATCTCAGTTCCTTGTTTGTAAATGCAGACATAGCAGCAGCTCCTTTGTGGAGTTGCTAGGAGGACTAATTGATATCAAGCATTTATCCTTCCTTGTGGAGCAGATAGAAAATGCTAAGTAATTGGGATTGGCAGCTATCCTCAGCCCTGAAACCATCCTCAGGTGTTGCTCACAGGCCTGTGCTAATTGTGGTAATTTCTGGTCCTGAGAAAATGGAAGCCTTTCTCTATTCTTGTTTCATGTGGATGCCCCACCTCCCCAGGCTGTCCACAGGCCTGCTCCCTGCAGGGAGTCACTGGGAACAAGGTGATAATGATAACGACTACAATGGAACTCTCCATTATTCTGGAGTTTTAGTTGGTGGGGTGTGGAGAATGTGGATAAGGAAAGGGGCAGGAGAGCGAATTAAACATTGCTGGCTGCTCATGTTTGACCTCAGAAACTCGCTTCCCATCCTCCGCATAAAGGAAATTAAGTTAGCAGCTAGAGCGTTTGCAAGTTTAGTTTTCCTCCCAAAAATGTTTCTTGAACATTTGGTGCCTGCTCCTGCTGCAGATGGCAAAAACAGGAAGGCATAACAAAGACTGGACTGACGCCGGCTCTGCAGAGGGTGTGCTCAGCGAGGCAGGTGCTTTTCTGCAGATACCTGCCTGGGAGGGGCCAGCATTGACTTCTTGAGTGGGAGGTAGCTACAAATGTGGCAGAGTCTTGAGGGGTCAAGGATGACGTCCAGGATTATGGTTCGACAACTGCAGCAAACTGCAGACGGAGGAACGGGTTTGGGGCTGGGACTCCTGAGTTTATTCAGTTGAGTGCAGTGTGTGTAGTGCCAGTGGCATGGGAAGGGGCAAGGGAGGTGTCCTCCTTCCTCCAGAAAGAGATCCATGACCAGGAAGAAGAGGACACACGGGTGTGGAGAAGAGCAGGCAGAGTGGGGGCATGGTGTTGCAGAAGCCACGGTGGGTGGCAGAGAAAGTGGGGGTGGGGTGGAAAGAGTGATACCGTGGAGCTCTGGGGAGGTGAGCCTGCAGTCAGGCCTGGGGTTTGGTAAATCTACGTGGTGGTTTTAGTGTCTTCTCAGAGGCCTCAGGCCAAGGGCTTTCCCCTCAGCCCTGTATCCCTGGTATAACCTAGAAAGTTGGACTGAGTCATTGAAGTGCTCCCAGTGTCAGCATTGTAAGGTGCTGGTGCTCCCTCCTGTCTGGCACTGGCTGCCATACAAGTTTGTTGGGGCCTCGGAGTTGGACTTAGACAAGAGAGGGCCAGGGAGGAAGGATCTGGTTTCACAGGAAAAGTGTCAATGAAGGGTCCTGAGAACTTTTGATCAGGGGTTTCCAGGACAGGTGAAGAGCCCTGGCAGCAAGGGAACTCATGACTGGCAGACAGACGGGTGAGATGGAGCAGAATTGAGGGGCAGATCCAGCGCTGAGAGAAAGGAGCCTCAGTGTTGTGATCTGCATGTGGATTTTGTCCCTGCCACTTTAGCAGACTGCACTGTGCTGTGAGCACGTGCCTACTTGTCCAGCACAGGTGTGCACTGCAAATGGGGCAAGGAGTGGAGTGGTGCTTCAGCTCCTCACCCCCCCCCCCCCCATCCAGGCCTCAGCTCTAGCTCCTACAACATCTGGGGCTCCCCTTTCAACACTCCCAACTCCTGCCCTGGACTGGGGGAGGTGCAGCAGTCAGGCCCCTGGGGAGTAGGCTTCTAGTCTCTGAAGCCCCTTCCTAAGGTGAAAAACCTTTCTTTTCCCTCACTACCTGCTGTTGTTCCTTTTCAGAGAAAGAAATTACGCTACTCAGATCTGGACTTCGAGGTAAGTGCTGTGTGTGCTCTGAAGGCATGGGTAACTTTTTGTGTTACCCCTAAAATCAGCCCAGGCCACCGTGCAGGGGCAGGACACCCCTGCCTCTAGCTTCCATGCGATCTTCTCACCACCACCACCACCCTCCCCAGTACCTCACCCTGGGAGGAATAGAGCCCGGTCTGGTCACAGAGGGGCTAGCAGCTGGTAGGGATGTGGGACCTGGGATGCTAAGTACCCTGGGTGGGGGCTCTCTGTGCTGCCCCAGAGGGAAGCACTTCCTCTGATGCACTGTGGCTCCCAGAAGGTGATGCACACCCGGAAACGGCATTCGGAACTCTACCACGAGCTCAACCAGAAATTCCACACATTTGATCGCTACCGCAGCCAGTCCACAGCCAAGGTGAGGCTCCTCCTGTCACCGTCCCTGCCTGAAGCTCATGGCCTGACCTGGCACAGTAGCCCCTAGGTTGGCCTCTGACCCCTGGCTATTGTTGCAGAGAGCGGAGCCCTGGGTGCTCTTCGGATAGGGCAGCCAGATGGAATGTGTCCAGCATAAGTCCACCTGGGCTGGGGTGGGTGTGAGATGGACTGATTCTCTCCCCTCACCCCCAGCCCCACCTCCAACCCCTGCTTTCTCTGCCTAGGGAACCTCAGTTTGACTCATGCAGGGCCTTTATGGGACAGTTCTGGGGCTTGGGTGGAGTAGAGGGAGTGCCAAAAACTGAACACTGATAGGGGCCTCCCCA
The DNA here is from genome assembly GCF_950295315.1 of Erinaceus europaeus. NCBI lineage: Eukaryota > Metazoa > Chordata > Mammalia > Eulipotyphla > Erinaceidae > Erinaceus > Erinaceus europaeus. The sequence goes on along the minus strand of NC_080174.1, from coordinate 47,247,676 downwards.
GCATCTTGAGCAGGGTGAGTGGTTAGGAGACATAGTCTGGGGTTGGGGGTCACTCTGAGCATCAGAGTCCTGCTCAGGCTCTGATGGCTCAGGGGCTTGGGCCCCTCAGTTCCAGTGTTGAGACGGGACTGGGAACTAGCTGTCTCCATGGGCCCTTTCTGCGCCCCTCTCAGGAGAAGCCCAGTCCTGGGGAGCGTCCCAGTCTGTCCCAGCAGCGACGACATCAGAGCTGGAGCACTTTCAAGTCTATGACACTGGGCTCGCTGCCCCCCAAGCCCCGAGAGCGGCTGGCCCTACACCGGACACCTGCCTGGGAGCCCGCAGAACCACCAGACGGCGACTTTCAGACAGAGGTGTGAGTGCCATGCCGGACTGCCCACTGCGTATAAATATATATATCTCTCTATTTTCACACTTCACTTTGGAACGACCCGGGAGCCAGCGCCCCCTCCCCTCTCCCGAGGGCTGGGCAGGAAAGCAGCGTAGTGGACTCAGCCGGCTGGGGGAGGGGGGTGGACCAGAGCTCTTCCCTGTTTCTCAGAGGCACCCCAGCCACTGGAGCCCCATCTTCACCCCAGCCTGTCTGTCCCTGTCCCGGGCTGGGGAGGGGGGAGGGGAACTTTGTTGGGAATAAACTTCACTCTGTGGACTTTGTTGCTGAGCTGTTTTGCTTCCCGCCAGGTGGAGACCCAGCCCTGGGACCCAAGCTCTGCTTCTCTTTCCTCTGTTTAATCTCACTTGGTCTCATCAAACTGTACCATGGGGTCACACCAGCTCTGACTCAGAGAGGACACCCTGGGCTTTGACTTTGGCTTTGTCCCTGATTCCCTGGGTGACCTTGAACTTGTCCATTCTCCTGGCTGGACCTGGGGATTGGGCACAAGGGGTGGGACCTTTTGCACCTGGCTGTCCCCAGTGACTATGATGGTCATGGCTGCAGCTTTTCAGTGGGGCCCATGGGCTTGATTGCCTAGAGCCAAGACAGAGCTTAGCAACTTCAGTTTTTCCACCTGTAACATGGGCATGGTAATATTCTGTTCTTCACAGGTTACTGTGAAGCTGAAACAAAGGTCTAGCCAAAGAGTGCTTAGCGACTGCCTGACACATAGTAACCCTTTAAAGATTAGCTGTTATCACTCAGCACTTGTTCTGAGGCTGAGCTAAACACACACGCGCGTGCGCGCGCATGTGCGCGCGCGTGCACACACACACACACACACACACACACACACACACATGACTCCTTACAATTTTACTGCATGGTTTTAGGTCATCCATTTTGTGGATAGGAAAAAGAAATCAGAGATGAGAAGTGATTTTTTTTTTTTTTTTTTTTTTACCAGAGCACTGCTCAGCTCTGGCTTATGGTGGTGTGGAGGATTGAACCTGGGACTTTGGAGCCTCAGACATGAGAGTCTTTTTGCATAACCATTATGCTATCTACCCCCACCCGAAGTGACTTGCTTTAAGGCCACAGTCGAAGCATGTCCTGGCTAGGTGGATGGGAGGCTTTTTTGCCTTTATCTTCCCCCTCCTTGGTAGCATAGGAAGCCTGAGCTCTGCTCCCTGAACCTGCTCTTGTGGCTGCTAGGGAGCAGCAGGGTAGCTGGCAGGCAGCTGTGCTCACACTGTGCCAGCAAGGCACTGCAGAAGGTTGGGTGGTGGTGGAGCCTTAAGTTCCAGGATTTTGGATAGGTTTGGGGTGGAGGAGTCAGATGCAGAAGGAGACTCATTGGTGGGGTGAATGCTTGCATATCTCAGTGGAGACACCCTTGCTTAGTTCCTAGGCAGCAAAGAAGAGACACAGGGTCGGGCAGAGAACTCTCATGTTTTATAGCCAGACCACAACTCCTTTGCAGTCAGACAGCACCTGGAGAAAGGGCCTCAGGTGCAGCTCCTGACCTGGCCACTCAGCAGTGTGGACACTTCTGGGACTTGGAGACAGAGCTAGGACACCCGGCAACTGTAAGAGCTGGTTGACACAGGAGAAGAAGCGGATTAGGTGCTGTAGGAATCTGCTGGGATGGAGGGAGAAGGCACTTGCTGCTGGAGTGGTGGGTGTGGTGGCTGATGGCTCCTGGGCAAGGAGGGGGCAGAGTCCTCAGGCCTGTGCCCCCAGGCCCTGGTTGTTTTCCAGCCCTATGCCCCACCCTCTGATCTCAGACCACTGGTGCCTCCCAGCAGGTGGCCCCAGCACTTCAGGGCAGAGTGCTTACTCTGGCGCCACCATCTGAGTCTTCACAGTCCGCACTGTGACTCCCCCATTTCATAGATGCAGAGATTAAGGCTCCCAGGTGACTGTGACTTTCTCCAACTGCCAGAGCTTGGAAGTGACTCTGGGGACATGTGGCCAAGAGAGCAGCAGAATCCCAGTACCGGTCAGTTTAGGGAGAAAGGGACTTTTGCATTTCAGGAGTGGCAAGCTGCAGGCACAGCGGTGGACATGTATGATTGGCCTGAGGTCAGAGTGCCATCACTCGGGCTGCTGTCTGTATTAGCTTCATTTTGGTAGACAGACTTATCCACCACCACCACCACCACCACCACCACCACCACCACCACCACCACCCAGCCCACCAAGGCTTTGTCCTTCTTCCAGCTCATGTTATTCAACTTTGCTCCCAGAGGGGAAGGAACTTTCTCTTGAATTCCAAAGGGAGCTGGTTGGTGGGTGTGGGGTGTGTGGGGAGAGACACATGACTATGATTGGTACCTCTTGGGGGACAGGGAGAGAAATTAAGTCTCCAAAAGTAGTGGGCCTATCTCCTTTTCACACAAGGAAAGTTTATTCATGACCTTGTGCCAGCAGACCCCACACCACAATCCTGGGCCAGAATTTTTCTCTCAGCTACCACTTAATGCCGCCTCTCCTTCCTTTTCTGCCTGGGCACTGGGGCTGAGCTGAGAAGCGCATTCATAGTTTCTTGCTCTGCATCTGGTTCAAGGAGGGAGCTTTGTGTTACCTTGTTCAACACAGCTGCAGCAGAAGTTCCTGAGGGTGTTCAGAGTCACTGCTAACATGATCAGGAGCAGCACTCTCCTGACTGCAGGGCTCTGCTCCTCTCTGCCCCTCAGTCCTCATTCTCCCAGGCACTATTTGCCTAAGACAGGCCACTGGACCTTCTCTGACTTGGGTGCCCTTTTTGCAAGCCTTCTATGTGCTTTAATACCTAGTAACCTGTCATTTCTTCCCTGAACTTGGATTTCTTGCCCCCACTCCCCCCCCCCCCCCCGCCTTCTGTCTCCAGTTCTTGCCATATGGTTCAGGTGGGACCTTTCCAAAATTCAGACCTGGTCAGGCTCAGAAGCCTTTCAGAGTTAGCCTTGATCCTAGAATTAGCCTATAATGAAAGACTTGCGGTGATGGGTCATTGCCAACCTCTGGCCTGTCTCTCTCACTGTTGTGCTGTGTCTGTGTATACACCATTAACTCATCATCACCCTCCCAGAACCAGCTCAAGTGACTCCTGTGAAGCTGTACTCCCTACCCAGCAGCCAGTGCTCCCTGAGCCCTGACATGCACATGCACTGTCTCACTGTTCACACAGGACTGTTGGCATCTGTATCAGCCTGATTTGGGTTTGTATGCTCAGCCCAGGGCTCCATATGGAGTAGGCAGGCATCAGTGCATCGTTACTGAGGAAACAGAGTTCACACATCTTGAGCATGGGTTTCCTCTTCTGCAATGTGGGGATAACTATTAATATAATCCTTAACCTTTGCTGGACGTCTAGAATGTGACTTGGATTTATGTATGGGGAATGTTTTGCAGATGTTATCTCCCCCTCCCCCAGTAATTCATTCCCAGGCTCCACTGCTTTTCTGACTCAAGTGGGAAACCAACCCCCCCCCCCCACACTGTCCAGGGTTCTGAATGGCACCTGCCAACCTTTCCAGGAGACAGAACCTGCAGTCTCATGTGAGCTCAGCTATAGTCTCTCCTTGAGATTGGCAGGGTCTTGGGAGAACAAACCATGTCTGCCTTCATGAGATCAGTCTCTGGGGAATGTCCAGTAAAAATACAGTTCAAACTATAGTTATTTAAAATTAGTTATTTAAAGGAGTCAGGCGGTAGTTCAGCAGGTTAAGCGCGGGTGGCGCAAAGCACAAGGACTGGTGTAAGGATCCCAGTTCGAGCCCCCAGCTCCCCACCTGCAGGCGAGTTGCTTCATAGGCAGTGAAGTAGGTCTGCAGGTATCTATCTTTCTCTCCCTCTCTGTCTTCCCCTTCTCTCCCCATTTCTCTCTGTCCTATCCAATAACAAAAATAATAACTACAACAATAAAACAAGGGCAACAAAAGGGAAAAAAAATAGTTCTTTAAAAAAGGAAAAGAAACAGATGAAATTTACGCAGGTGTATTGAACCTAACATATCAAAACCATAATGTCACTCCAACTAATAAAGGTCAACAAAGGTCATTGGCAATGAGATATTTTACAGTGATCTGCATAGTAAATCTTTGAAATGGAGCATGTGTTTTACATGTATGACATATTTAAATTCAGTCTCAGTCACTTTTTTTTTTTTTTGGTAGAGACAGAAATTGAAAAGGGAGGGGGAAGAGAGATCCCTGCAGCATTATTTCACTGTTTGTGAAACCCTTCCACCCCTGAAAGTACAGATTGGGGGCTTGATCTGGGGTCCTTTTCCATTGTATCATGTGCATTCTACTGGATATGCCACTGCCTACCCCCCTGGCCAAACTCTGAGTGCTCAGTAACCATGTATTGATAGATTGGTGGTAGCCGTGTCCTTAAATCTTTGCACTGTCTCATATTAAAGAAGGTAAGAGATTACCTACCTCACTGGGTCACAGGGAGGATTCAGAGAGGTGCTATAGGAAAAATTCATAGCACTGTCAGCATGAAGTCAGTCTTCCTGGAGTCTGTGCATTCAGGGCATACAGGTGGGCAGGGAAGGGGAATTGGAGATATAGAAGGTCTTGAAAACCCTATGGAGTGGTATCAGGCTGACCTCAGCAGGGCTGTGCTCTATTCCCATTCCCATAGCCTGTGTCTTTCTCCTACCTGCAGCCCCACGTTCTTGAGAAGGAGGCAGGTTGGGATTGGCACTTGAACAGACAAAAACTCAATTGGGCTTAATTCACTTCCATTCAGTACCAATTAAAAGGGGATTAGGTGGCCAAGATGGCCTGAGGGGGGATCCTGGGTGTGTGATGCTGCCAACTTCTTCCTCTCGACATTCATGCCCCTCCAGGATCCCTTTTGCCAACTCTGGCATAGAATTCCTTATCCAGAACTTCTTTTTAGGACCAGTCCTCAGTACCCCCATTGTTCTTCTCTGTACTCCTTCAAGGCTACCAGCTCCCCAGCTCCCCCCCTCCCCGCTACCACCAAAGACCCTCTTACCTTCACAGATCCTCAAAATGCATGCTAACGGGAGTCGGCCAGTAGCGCAGCCACTAACGCACTAGCGCAGCATGCTAACGGGAGTCGGCCAGTAGTGCACATGGGGCGAAGTGCAAGGACCAGCGTAAGGATCCTGGTTCAAGCCCCCAGCTCCCCACCTGCAGGGGAGTCCCTTCACAGGCAGTGAAGCAGGTCTGCAGGTGTCTGTCTTTCTCTCCCACCGTCTGTCTTCCCCTCCTCTCTCCATTTCTCTCTGTCCTATCCACCAAAAATGACATCAATAACAACAACAATAACTACAACAACAATAAAAAACAACAAGGGCGGGAGTCGGGCGGTAGCGCTGCGGGTTAAGTGCATGTGGTGCAAAGCACAAGGACTGGCATAAGGATCCCGGTTCGAGCCCCTGGCTTCCCACCTGCATGGGATATGGAAGAGGGGTGACACTGAAGGATGAGAGCAGATATAGAGACCAGTGAGAAGACCATCATAGCCAGGGAACTTTAACTGGAGGTTTCCATGGAGACAGCATGGGATCTACATGTAAAGAGTCATCGTATAGCTAGATGGTGGTGTCATCAGCCCTTGGTGTAGGATGGTGTGGGAAGAAGCCAAGGACATCTTGCACACTTGGGGTGGATGATTGTGCCATTGAATCTGGGGCACAGGCCTTGGGCCAATGGTGGGGAAGACAATCATAACTTCAGCCTTGAATACCTTGGAGACGCTTGGGGGAGGGCTGTATTTCTCAAGTAGGAAGTAGTTTGATGGACACACAGAACGGGAACTCAGGAGCTAAGCTGGACCAAAGTCCTTAGCATGGCAAGAAGCTGTATGGGAGGGAGCAGGCCACCCAGTGAATGGGAAATAAAGGAATGAAGGGGAGATAGACAGTTTGTGAAGTGGGGCTGGGAAAAGAGCCCAGTGGAGCAGGGTGGGGGAGGGGAACCTCTAGAATCTGAAGGTGAATTAGCCGGAGCAATGCTTTAGGAGTGAAGAGATTGTCCTTACCCCCTCCCCATGATCCTACATAACGATAGACCAAAAATAACCAGCCTGACCATCCTGGGAGACTTGGTAATGGATATCAACACAAGATTGATTCTGCTCATTTGTTGGGCTGCAAGCCAGCTACAGTTTCTGAAGGGGGTATGGAGACCTCAGAGGGGGCCTCTAAAACCTCAGAGGATGGCACTGTGCACTCCATGGAGAGCTCTTAATGCACAAAATGGGGCTACAGGCACCCTGCTGGGCCCTCTGCAACTATTGCTCCCTCTTTTTCTGAGTAGGCAGCAGCAGGCTTGGCCCCTCCCCCAAGCCCCAGTTACCCCTCCCCACTGGACCTGCTCAGGGCTGGCAGGTCCCCACCTCCTGTGGTGGCACGACATGGCCCAAGCCATCAATCCAGGCATCCCTAGAGTCAACCAAGAAAGTCAATATTTAATTTGGGCACCATGTTAATGCCATCGATCGTGTGCCCCCACCCCCCTCTTCTCTAGACTCATTTGTCACTTCCCATCCCAAGAGAGATGGGGTGGGGGTGGGGTGATGGAGCCCAGTGGGGACAGAGCTCAGTCTGGGATTGGCTTGGGAAAACTAGCCTGCATGTGGGTGTGCTGCTCAGAGCCACCAGCTTCCCATTCTCCCTTCAAGAACTGAATCTAGAATCACAGATCTGCTTTGGATTTCCTAAGTCCTGGCTCCTGGTAAGGCAGTGAAGTGGGGAAGGGGAAGCCACCTTTCCTTCCAGGGGGACCAAGTTCCCTGCAAGGGTCTGAACTGGGGTGAGTGGGGGGGAGTTGTGTGATTTAGGGAAGTGAGGAGAGGAGTCTTAAAATTACCACCTCAGGAGAGAAGTGAGTAAATCCTGAAATCCAGAACCTGCTCAGGCTTCTGGAGTCCCTCCGAGGAGCCTGCACTTGTCTGTGATGCTGAGGCCCCCACATGAGAACCCTGAGAGGAGAGTCTGGGTCCCAGAAAGGAGCCTGGTATAGTGGAGCTCAGACACTTAGCGTCTAGATGGGCAGTGAGAGAGTTTGGGGGGAGGGCAGGACACAAACCATTGTTTGTTTTTGCGAGTCCTGCTCATCAAGATACGGGCAGGTGGGCTGTGTCACTTGGTGCCCTCCCCCAGGCTGGCCTACCCACCCTCAGGAAGGGAATGAAGTCTCCTTTGGGGACAAGGCTTGTGCTTATGGCACAATTGCATCTCTTGCTGAGTGACTTTGAACAAGTAACCTCTCTGAACCTTAAATCCTTCCTGTCTCTTTGGGCACTTTTGTACAGTTCTCAAGGGGCTGGGAATGCACTAAGGTAAGCCTTGGTGGCCTAAGATGTACCCTGGAGTTCTTACACTTGAGACACTGAAACACTGCCAGCAGTAACTGTTGGGCAGCCCACTGTCATTTAGGCTCTGGTCACAATGACACCCTTGGTGCTCCTTGTTATTCCCAGCCCACTGTCAAGGTGACATGGCTAAGAGAACATTTGGGTCAGATCTGTCATCTAGCACTATCCATTGGACAGACCAAGTTTATACTGGGGCATCATAAGGTAGTAGCAATACACACGCACACAGAGTTGTCCGTTGTGTTGATGAACTTTTCCAGATTTTTGAGAGCTTGTTTGGAGGTCCTAGCAGGGGAGTGCAGCTACTCACATATCCTCGCCTAAGACCTGTCTGTCTCTATTTGGGGAAGGACGTCCACTTTGACCAAGCACTCAGCTTCAGGAGGGACGCACATGGAGCGGTGAGGGAAGAAGGGGACACCCACCTAGTCAGCCAGATCAGCTGAATCAACCCTGGAGATCAATGGAGTGACAGTCACAGCCAGATCGCCCTCACATCTCTTATCCAGAATTTTGTAACTGAAAAAAAATTTTTTTTTCATTACAGCACATGTGTAAACATCATGCTTCATGAATTAGTGTGCTATTTCTATTATGTATTGGGGTGTTTTCATAGGAACACCAGACTCTTCACTGGGCAGGGCAAGAAATATTTTAATGAGGTCCACATGACCCATATCCTGGGTTGCCCAAGGACTGTTGTGTGTCTCAGCTGACACACAAGTTCAGTTAAGCCTTGCCCTGGAAAAACACTATTTGTTATTCATTCAGTGAGCATTGTCTGATACCAAGCCATCCTGGGCCATGATCTGGGCACTGGTAAAGATACAGTCTTGAGCATATATACCATGACTCAACTGGTAGAGCACATACTTTACCATACTTGAAGACCTGAAGTCAAGCTCTGGTCCCTACCTGCATGAGGGCAGCTTCATGACTGGTGGAGTAGTGCTACATGGCTACAAGTATCTCTCCTCTCTATTTCTGTTACCTTTATTTTAAAAAAAAGCCTCTCAAATGGTAACATTATCATTAGCACTGAACCTCAGCAATAACCTTGGTGGAAAAAAATGGAAAATATTCACAAGTGGTGAAGCAGGTGTCTATCTTTCTCTCTACCTCTTTATTTTCCCCTACTCTCTTGATTTCTCTCTGTCCCGGCCAACAACAATACAATTAGAACAAAAAAGTGGAAGAAATGGCTGTCAGAAGCAATGGATTTGTAGTGTAGGCACCGAGCCCCATTGATAACCTAGGAGACAAAAAAAAAAAAAAAGATATAGTGTCTAAGAAAGATACCAGAAGAAAGGAGGCAGGAGGAAGGGATGATTTTGCTTTCTCTGCCCAATACCTTTGGAGCCTGTTAGAATAAAGTTAAGTCGGGGCTGGGCAATGGTACACTTGATTGAGTACATATTTACAATGTGCAAGGACGTGGGTTCAAGTTCCCGGTCCCCACCTGAAGGAGGAATATTTTACAAGCTGTAAAGCAGAACTGCAGGTGTTCTCTCTGTCTTTTTATCTCCTCTTCTCTGAGTTTTTCTCTATCCCTATCCAATAAATAAATATGTAATAAAAAAAAAAGAACAAAGTTAAATCTGAGTGTGGACCCAAAGAGGGGGCCTACTCTAGTCTCTACTTACTGCCCTGATGGCTTTTCCTGTCACTGTGTTCTCACTGACTGCCTCCAGCCACGTGGCTGCCATGGTTTCTCCCAGTCTGATTCTCTGCAATTGCTGTAGCTTCCACTTGAAAGGCTCTTCTAAGTCATCTGCTCTGCTTGCTCTTCATCTTTTGATTGAAACGCCAATGCTACCTCCTCAAGAAGGTCATACTTGCATCCTTTTGCAACTCAGTCATTTTTTTTTTTTAATATTGCCCTAATTTTTCTATAGCACAACTTCTCCCAATCTGAAATCCTAGTACTTGTTCCCATTTCTTGTCTGACATAACCACTAGACTGTGAGCCTCTGAGGGCAGAACAGGGTGGTATTCATTCACTGCTTGGCATATAATAGGGGCTTCATAGGTCTTGTTCAATGGATGGAGGATGGGTGGGTGGGTGGATGGATGGATGGGATGAATGAATGAATGAATGAATGAATGAATGAATGAATGAGGTGTTTAAGGTTCCCCTAGGACATTGAGAGGGAGTTGTCAGGAGCTGAAGGTCCAGCCCTCTAGTGCCTTGCCACAGGCAGACTGTGTTGATGGTTAGGCCTGGCATGGGGTGGGCAGGGAAAGTGTGTGCAGGCTCAGGAAGGAAGAAGGCCCACAGGACAGCAGCCTCAGGGCATGCATATTACAGGAAGCTCATTCCTTGAATATTAACCTGCTGCTGGACTGGCAGTCCCTGCTGCTGCTGAATTCCTCACTGTCAGGGCCAATGCTGGGACTGTGGCTGGGGGCTGGGAGGACAGTGAATCCACATTCAGAAGGCCACGTGCACTTCCCTGTGTCTTGTGGGCCTGCTTAGGCAGGTGACCAGACACAGTGCTCTGTGTGCAGTGCCTGTCTGAGTGTGCACTGCCCTTGTCGGCCTGCAGAACTGTGATTTACATGCCTTTGTTTCCAAGGGAAGTGCAACCAAGAGAAAGGAGGTCCCTTGAGAGACTACTGAATTCAGGGGGCTGGTGTACCTGGTTAAGCACATATGCTACTATGCGTAAGTAGTGAAACATTTTTTCTCCTCTCCTCTCTTTCTCCCCCTCTCCTCTCAATTTCTCTCTGTCCTATCAAAGAAAAGTTAAAAAATATATAAAGGGAAAAAATGGTTGCTGGGAGTGGTGGATTCATTGTGTAGACACAGCCCCAGTGGTGACCCTGGTGGCAATTAAAAAATGAAATTACTGAGTTTATTTATTTATTTTGCCATTTTAAAATTTGTGATTAATAGTGGGTTACAAAATTGAGTGCGAGATTACAGGGTATAGTTGCACACTGTACCCACCGCCAAAGTTCTGTGTCTCCACCCTCTGAAAGATAACCACTATAGTTCTCACAAAGTCTTAGAAACAGTCTGTTTGCTTGGGTTTATTTTTTCTCTTGCAAGTTCGTATGTATCAGTTTTCTAGATTCCAAATGAGTGAAACTATCCAGTAGTTGTCTTTGATCTCTTCATTTACTTCACTAAGCAACATCAACATCACCTCCAGTTCCATCCATTTTATCCCAAAAGACACAATATTGTCCCCCCCACCCCCATCCTCCAAAGCACTGCTCAGTTCAGGCTTATGATGTTGTGGGGGACTGAACCTGGGATTTTAGACCCTCAAGCATGAGAGTCTCTATATAACCACTGTGCTATCTTCCCCACCCAATACTTTCTATCTCTCTTTTTTCCAGAGCAGTATTTCATGGAGTATATATCCCATAACTTCTTTATCCAGTCATCTGTCAATGGGTACTTAGGCTGCTTCTACTTTTTGGTGATTGTGAAGAGACTCCTGAGTTCTAGTCACCTACTGTGCAGACAGGAAAACAGGCTCACCAAGGGGGAGAGGTAACCAGTCTGTGGAGGCTCACGGCTAGTACTCAAGGTCGGTGAACATTTATGGAGAAACTGTGGCACTGTGCTGGGCACTGGGGGCTTGTTACACTAAAGAGATATACCATCCAGGGGACACTGCTTGAGACCTGAGTGTCAGGAGAAGGCTTCTTAAAGAAGGAAACACGTGTGCTGAGCTTTGGAGACTAATTGAAAGCTCGGCAGGCAGAGAAAGGGGAAAGGGCACTCCAGGCAGAGGATGCCATGTAAGCAAAGGCACAGAGGCATGAAACAACCTGACAAGTTTGGGGAACTGCAAGTTGTGTGTTTCAGTGGGAGAGGAAGGGCCGGGGAGGGTGGGCTACAGAGATGAGGCCACCAGGAAGGAGGGTTTTGATCACAATAAGCTTCACCAGCCATAGCAAGGTTTTCAATTTTATTCTGAGGGCTACCGCCAGCCCCTCATTACAGCAGACCTGGGCTTGAAAAAGAATTTGATAGCTACCAAGGAAAAGCAAATTAAACAAAGAATCCTGAGCACTTCCTATGCGCCAGGCACCGCTTGAAAATTGTCTTCTGAATGAGGCACGTGCAGTTTCAGCCCTATGGCGGGGAGACAACAGACAGTTGTAGCAGGTAGGCTCTTGGCACATAGACCCAAGAAATCATCCATTTCTAGATTCTTGTTAAATCAACTCCAATCTGACTCACTCTAAATTCTTTCCTATCAGTTGGCAGAAAATTCTCACTTAACCGTTACTAGTACCCCCTTCCACCTCCTCCACAGGCATGTGCAGGGCCCTGCTGTTCCACCTGGGCCGCAACAGGGCAGAGGCACCAGGCTTTAGTTCTCCGTGGTGACAGACATGCCCACTGTCCTAGGCCATGTGGCCCTTGGCAGCTCTGCAACTCAGCTATTCCTCTGCTACTTTGGGGTACCCAGAGCTTGGGTTGCACCTCTGCAAACATACCCTCCACCCCTCACAGTAACCATCATCTGTGTGTAGGGACGCCACCATGAACAAAATCCCCACATCAAATCACCCATAGGAACCCCACTTCTGCCCTCTCTGTGACTAGCTGCTGTTTCTCCTTTCTCTGCACACATTGCCCATTTCTCCCACCCCCTGGGATTACCCAGAACAGTCACCTCCACAAGTCTGCTTTTTCAAAAGTCAGGATGAGCCAACAGACTTCAAGCAGCTTCAGTGTCCACTCCCAGAGGCTAGGGAAATCAAAGGGCTGGGGTCCCTGCTAGAAACTGGAAGAGAAGCAAGACAATTAACATCTCCATAAAGCATTCTGCTGGGAGAGAACCAGACAGTGACCACTCTGAGAGGGACAGGGACAACTGAGGCTGTGGGAGTTTGGAAAAGAGGTACCTAGCCCACACCTGACCGGGAAGTGCACGGTCAGTGAGGGCCTTCCAAGGACAGGAGTTTCTATCAGACTGAGCCTGACGAAAAGGAAAAATACTCTAGTAAAAAAAAGGAACAGTAGTGGTCCGGGAGGTGGCACAATGGATAAGGCACTGGACTCTCAAGCATGAGGTCTTGAGTTCAATCCCCGGCAGCACATGTACCAGAGTGATGTCTGGTTCTTTCTCCTATCATTTCTCATAAATAAATAAATAAATAAATAAAATCTTTAAGAAAAAAAAAAGGGAACAGTAGAGGTGACAACCTCCTTGTGAGAACCAACAGGAGTGTGGGAAGAACTACCGTTGAGGGCAAGACTGGGTGTAGAGGAACCCCTACACCAAACCAAAGTTTGCAACTATTCTTGACCATGAGAAACCACTGAAACATTAAAAAGAATGTATTTATTAATGAGAAAGTAGGGAGAAAGAACCAGGTCATCCCTCTGGCACATACAATGTTGGGGATTGAATTTGGGACCTCATGCTTGAAAGTCCAACATTTTATCGACTGCACCACCTCCCAGGCTGCTGGAAGATTTTAATCATGGAAACAACTAGATTTTTGTTGTAGAAATGCACAGTAGGGGGGTGGGTGGTGGCATACCCAGTGGAGTGCATACATTACCATGGGCAAAGGCCCCATTTGAGCCCCCCCACACCTGCAGGGGGGACACTTTACAAGTGGTGAAGCAGGTCTGCAAGTGTCTTATCTCCCTTTCTATCTCAGTTTCTCTGTCCTATCAAAGTAGAAAAGAAAAAAGAAAAAAATGGCCACGGGTGCCGTGGATTTGTAGTGCTAACACTGATCTCCAGTGATAAGCCAGGTGGCAAATAAATAAAATAAACACCAAAATTTAAAAAAAACAATAGATTAGGACAATGGAAGGGAATGGAGGCTGAAATTGGAGGCAAGAAGCAGTTGGTGGAATTAGAGGGACCCAACCAAAAGATGGTGACTGCCTAATGGTGAACTGGAAGAAAGGAAGGAAGGAGGGAGGGAGAAAGGGAGGGAGGGAAGGACATTAAACAGTTGCACGAGGAAGAAGGGGCAGGACCTGAAGTTGGGCATGGATAGGGGAGGCAGACCTTCTTTCACTACCTATGGGGGCTAATCCCATAGGCGGAGCAGACTGGACAGGATGCTATTGTATGCGGGAATCTGTAGAACTTTCAGGAATAGAAAAGCTTTGGGGTGCAATGAACCCCTCACACCACCTACCGTCCGCAATTCCCAAACTTCCCACTAGATGGAGGGCTAGTGCTGGGAAATGGGCTCCGCCTCCTTCTCTCCCCCAGCCCCCCTACTCTCAGAAGAATGGGCCTCCATTTGGGCTCCCCTAAACCCCACTGAATTCACAAGAGCGCATTTCTGGACCCCCGACTCTGTTCACAACTGCCCCAGGACTGTGGTCACAGCTTCTAGGGTCCTATGTGTGTGTGTGTGGGGGGGTGGTGGCATCAACCCACAGACCTCTGCCCCCATGGTGGTGGTGGTGGGACAGCTCCATTAGTGCAAATGCGTCCTCAGCCTAGACGCCTCCATGTTGCCTCTCCCTCCGCTCTCCTTCTAATCCTACTCACGCTGGGGGAGGTCTCCTCTCCCTACTCTTCTCACTTCTGCCCCAGTTCCCCAGGGGCAGATCCACTCCATCCATTGCAGATGAACAGATACCTGACCAGGAGGCCTTGGGCGGAACTTGAGCGGAACCAGATGAAAGGAGGGTCTGAGAGGGCACCCAGACCTAGATGTGGCCCCAGGAGGGTGGTGGGCGTGGCCTCCGGGGGTGAGGTCTTTTTCCCCAGAACCTGGAGCTGATGGCCCAGTTCCCCCACCCGCAGCCACGTGGGTCGCCGGGAGCCCTGCCCGTCCTGGCCTCTCGCCCAATAGCCAGACCCGCGGTAGGTCGGAGGCGCCGGGTCTCCACGGGTGAGGCCTGGAACAGCCGGGTGGAGCTGCGGGCCCGGTGGAGGGGAGACGGCCTGGGGGCGGGGGCCTTGCCCCGGGTCGGCGCTTCACTTTCTGTGACTCCACATCGCGCCCCTCTAGGGCTCCTACTCTTCCAGACGGACAGCGGGAAGGCCGGGGCTGGGGAGCCTCGAGGAAGAAGAGGTGGTCAGGCGCCTGCGTCCCACGAGCCCCCCTTCTCTGCAGCTCTGCACTCAGGCCTGCAGTCGGCTCTAAAAATAGCGGCGCAGGAACGTGCCCACCAGGAGGGGTCTGGGAGCCCTGAGTCACCGGGAGCCGAGGCCGCCGGCCGGGCATCGCTCCGACCCGCTTGGCCGGCTCCGCTCTTGGCGGCCGAGGTCCACCTCCCAGGCCGGGAGCTGGCCAGGAGAAGGCAGCGCGGCCCGCAGAGCGGTAGCAGCCACAGCCGGGAAGGATTAGGAGTTCCCTGTCCTCATTTATATTCTTGTTTTGTGTGTCTGGCAGTGTGCCTCCCCCCCCCCCCCCCAGCAAGACAGTCTTGTCTACACCTGCCTTTCTGCCCAGGCCCTGGGGCTGTTCTAGGCATCTGGGTGGGGGCCTTTCTAGCAGCGGCAGGATCTCAGCTTGGATCTTAGAGGTTCTGGAGCTAACAGCCCCATTCTACAGAAGAGGAAACTGAGTATCAAAGAAGGGACAGGGTCTGTCACAGGCAGAATGGCAGTCCTGCGTTTATTATTTTGTTTTAAAGATTTATTTATTAATGAGAGAGAAAATAACAGAGCCACACCCTGGCACATGTAGGGATGGGGATCAAACTCAGGATACTTGGGGTTGTCCTGATAATTAAAAATTATTATTATTTTTTAAAAGAAGAAGTGCCATATAGGAAGTTACACATATTTGGGTTCAATCCCAGCTCAGCTAGTTATCATCTCTGGCATTCTTTTCTTCTCCCCTTAAGGATGTATGGAGGAGGAGGATTAAAGGGTGCAAGCACCCCTCTCTGGAGCGGCTCAGCCAAGGAGGTTGGGCCTAGTCTTGGGAGCACCCAGGTAGATGTGGACCACCTGGGCCCAAGTTCAAGATAAGCAGCAGCATCTAGGCTCTGCACAGGCCTGGTTCGCCTGCCCCTGTTCCTGGTTCTGAGGAGGGGGCATGTTTGGTTCATTACAGGTTTAAGATTCTCAGACTTGGAGAGTAGAAGGGACTTAAGAGCCACCAAGCTCATTGTTCCTGTTGTCAAATGGCAGACTCATCCTAAGACAAAAAGGAACATCTAGACTGACTTGTCCCAAGGTTAAATTCAGATCTCTGGTGTCAGGCTTTTGCTCCCCATCTTCCAACCACCAGTAACAGGCCACTTCTGGATGCTTCTCTCCTCCTCCTCTTCCTTCTAAACATATTCTTACCATTTCGACCATTTTGTGGAAAAAATACTATCTTACATCTGTCAGAAATGTAATTAACCCCTCACAGCTACTTGAAGTCAGCTATGTGTAAATATTGAAAAGGACTGGGGGGGGGGGTGTCACTGAGATTTTGTAGGTGTGTGAAGTATAGGGCAAGAATCCCCAGTAAACACTAATTGTCCCAAATACTAATAATGTAAGTAACTAAATTCAATTATTTACTATGGACTTGGCTTTATTGTCTCATTTAGTCCCCCTCAACACTTCCGTGGGGTTGTGTTATTTTCATCTCATTTTACAGACATGGAAACTAAGGGCTCAGAAAGGGATTTTGCCTAAGAAAAGCAGCAGCCAGGATCCAAACCTCTATGATCTTTGTTTTTATTTTCTACTTTGATGAAAAAGTTGGATCTTCACCTTGAACATTCCCTTCCCTGTGTGCTCCCTCCGCCTCCTGTCCTAGCCAGGTTGTCAGGCCTAACTAGCCCAGTCTAGGCAATGTTGGGAGGAGGTGGTGCTGGGCAGCAGCCAATGCCTCTCTCCACCCTGAGTTTCCAGAACTCGAAGAATTTATGAGTCCAACTGTCTGCGGCCCTTGCATGCAAACAAAGAATCTGGGAGTCCCCAAATGCTCCCCTCTGCACCATGCCTTGTCCAGGACACCCCTTGTCTTGCCCTCTGTAGAGGGGGTTTATCCTCAGAAGGAACTGAACCCCCCTTTTCACTCACACAACAAATTCTCAAGAATTGACCAGTCTTTGCCATGGCTCTGGAAATAAACTAGTGGCAAATGCAGCCTTTCTATGACCTACAATCTAGAAGGACACACAGACAAATCAGTGGCTGATAATTGATTCTACCCCTTGACCTTTTAGACATCTATTCAGATCTACTTTGGGAAGACAGTTCGCAATGACCTCCCCCATACCCCAGTCTCAAAGTTGAACCTCTGGAGGGCAGATGGGGTAGGGAAGCCACCCAATAGATGGTGTGTTGTGACAGCTGTAGTCGTAGCCTTCATCCTAAGTACACATATCTGGCATCCATTGGTTTCCAGGAAATGTCCTAAGGTCTTTAGACATGCCATCTCAGGTAAACTTCTCTGCATCCTTGTGAATTGTGAATAATTTGTTTTTACCAACAAGGAAACTGAAACCCTTTCCAAGAGCTAAGGGGACTTGCCAGAAGTCATATCACTAGTAAGTGGCAGAGATGGGGTTTGATCGCAGTTATTTCAGAGCTCCACACAAGTTATAGTTTCACATGAGAGAGAAAGAAGTCAGAACACTGCTCTGGTATATGCAGTCTAAATGGAATCTATTGGAAGGGAGCCTCAGACATGCAAGTCTGGCACTCTACCAGTTGAGCTATTCCTCTGCCCTCCTGGGAACTTGTTTGAAAAGAAAACTGCAGAGTCAGAAAGTCTGGATGTGGGTCCTGAAAATCTATGCTAGGGCCTCCAAGTTTGAGAACTTTTGCTTTACTGCCTTCAGCAGTAGACTATAGTAGAAGCAGGGGACTGTAAGTGGCCTGATTATAGTTATGGACCCTGGGGCCAGAGCTAAGTTGAAATCTCTGTTCTATTACCTATGACCAAGACCTTGAGACTTAAATCTAGACTCCTTCCTATATTTCCCCCAGTCCTGGAACCTCTAGGGTGGGGCTAACTTTCTTGCATGCTTCTCGCAATTCATACCAAATGATAATCCATCTGCCGATCCCAACCTAATCAATGCAAGGAGTACCACCTCAGCATGCTTCACTTCAGACTGTGTCCAGAGACATCAGGTATGGAATGTCAACCTTTCACTCTCATTACTTGGGTGAGACCTTTCCTTTCATAGTATTCTCAAATTCCATTCTAGGAGGTTCACTTCCTAACAAGATCCCAAAACCTAGATATAGACCAGGTCCCATGAGATAGAGCATATGTTCACATGTACCCATAAATTAGGGCAAAATGGGGGTCGGGCGGTAGTGCAGCCGGTTAAGCACACATGGCGCAAAGTGCAAGGACTAGCATAAGGATCCTGGTTCCAGCCCCCGGCTCCCCACCTGCAGGGGAGTCCCTTCACAGGTAGTGAAGCAGGTCTACAGGTCTCTATCTTTCTCTCCCCCCTCTGTCTTCCCCTTCTGTCTCCATTTCTCTCTGTCCTATCAAACAACAAACGATATCAACAATAACAATAATAACCACAACAAGGCAACAACAACAAGGGCAACAAAAGGGGGATAAAATGGCCTCCAGGAGCAGTGGATTCATGGTGCAGGCACTAAGCCCAGCAATAACCCTGGAGGCAAAAAAAAAAAAAATTAGGACAAAATATATACCTGAAAGCAAAAATACACAATAGTCTGTAGTCAGTATAAAGTTCATAATGAAATAGTGTCTACTCAGACTTAGCTATCCTCCTCACCTACTTCCTATTACAGTTCTCTCACTCACTCCAAAGCTAAACTCATCAAAGCAAGGACTGCAAAAGCTGAATAAGGGCAAGAGACTGTCATACTTTAATGATGACTCTTTAGTCATTATCAGGCCACCCCATTAGCTGGGGCCCTATTCGGGGCGTCCTGAGATTCCCAAATAGAGATGATGGGCCTAGACCTTGAATAAATCCCTCTCTCCATTGTTAATGGTCATTCCTATCAGTAACAATACAATAAGCCCCTTTATGGGCCTCTATAGGACCTTGCCCTCAACTTGGATCAACAGTGGTAGAAAATGTTCCATCCTCTGAAGGGAGGCTGGACAATATACTCTATGCTACACCTGAGGAAGATGGGTCCTGATATTGGAGCAGCTTAGAATGTTCCTACTTATGACCACAGAATGTGAGCTCAGATCTATAGGGATGCAGAGGTCACACAGGCTCGTAAGCTGAATATGGGCCCCAGACCACATCAAATTGATGGGGTTTATAGTCAACAGTATTTATACACCTTTCTCATATTTAGGAGCTACTCTCTTCCCTGATCCAGCATCCTGGTCCTTCTGCCAGCCATGCCATCACCTCCCCAGACAATAATTAGGATCCACCTCCATTTCAGATTTCAGGTTCAGGAAAAAAAAAAAAACACTAGTATAGCCATAGGCCCTTTGGAATATAACTAAAATATGCCTACTAGCCATCTACAAAATGGAGGACCCCCCAACTCTTCATCTGCACTATTCCAGGCTTTAGGTCCATGATTGGTAAACAATTTGTTTGGCTTTATATGTTAACTCTCTTTTATTTTTTATTTTTAAAAAATATTTATTTATTTATTCCCTTTTGTTATTTTATTGTTGTAGCTGTCATTGTTATTGATGTCGTCATTGTTGGATAGGACAGAGAGAAATGGAGAGAGGAGGGGAAGACAGAGAGGGGGAGAGAAAGATAGACACCTGAAGACCTGATTCACCACCTATCAAGTGACTCCCCTGCAGGTGGGGAGCCGGGGGCTCGAACCAGGATACTTAGGCCAGTCCTTGTGCTTTGCACCACCTGCACTTAACCCACTGTGCTACCACCCAACTCCCGTTAACTCTGTTTTCAACCACCAGGTTCCAGATGCTAGCATGATGTTGACCAGACTTCCCTGGACAGACCACCCCACCAATGTGTCCTGGAGCTCTGCTTCCCCAGAGCCCTTCCCCACTAGGGAAAGAGAAAGACAGGCTGGGAGTATGGATCGACCTATCAACACCCATGTTCACTGGGGAAGCAGTTAAGAAGCCAGATCTTCCACCTTCTGCATCCTACAATGCCCTTGGGTCCATAATCCCAGAGGGTTAAAGAATAGGAAAGCTATCAGGGGAGGGGATGGGATACAGAGTTCTGGTGGTGGGAATTGTGTGATGTTGTACCCCTCTTATCCTATGGTTTAATCAATGTTTCCTTTTTATAAATAAAAAATTAAATAAAAAAAATCTAGACTCCTTGACTTTTTAACCCATGAATCTGAAATCAACACAGAACTTATCTTCTGAAATGTTTGCTGGGTTGAGAAAATAGAACCCATTTTGTAGATGAAAAATAGAGACCCAGAGAGGAAAACGGACTTGCCAAACTCCCTTAATTCTGCCTGCTTCTTCAGGCTTAGAAATGGGGTGGTAACAGTGTCTAGACTTCCTGTGGGTGTTTGAGAAGCAGATGAGTTTCTTGATATGTCATGTCAGCCAGCACTTAAGAAGGATTCAGTAACCGAATGATCTCACTCACAGATAGGATCTAAGAAACTGAGCAAAGGATGGTACAGGGTGACCCTCAGTGGACTGTAGTCTATCACGATTAAAAGGGAAGGGAGAAGCACTAAGGGGAAGTTAGGGACTTGAGCCCCTGCAGTGGAATGGAATGATGGTTTGGTGGAGAGAAATTGAGAGCTTTAGTTTCCTTGTACTGACGTCTATCTTGGGGAGATGTAGAAATGTACCTTCATGACAACAGCAGCGCTATAAATCAACATTCTCTCAATAAAGTGATAATGAAGTTAGAAAGAAAGAAAAAATGTTCTGAATAAACATTAAGTGTTGTGTATACAGACAGAGCCTGGATCAAGCTGGTATCTTCTGATAGTCAGAGCATGATGAAGAGTTTAAAGGAACTGGGGCCATGTGGTGGCACACCTGGTTGAACACACAATTACTATGTACAAGGACCCAGGTTCAGACTCCTGGTCCCCACCTGCAGGGAGGAAGTTTCATGAGTGGTGAAGTAGTGCTGCAGGTGTTTCTCTGTTCCGCACCCTCTCTCCCCCTTTTCTTTCAATTTCTCCCTGTCCTATCAAATAAAAATAAAATAAAATAAAATAAAAAGAGTGGCGAGGGTGAAAAGAGTTTAAAGGAGTACAGAGAGTGAGGAGACGCTGAGGTGCATCTTCCCTTGGCGTAGAGCAGGATTTTCCCACGTTGGCACCACTGGTATTCTGGGATATATAATTCTTTATTGGGAGGACTGTCCTGTGTGCTGTTAACTGCTTAGCGGCATCCCAGGTCTCTACCTTCTAGATGCCAGTAGGTCCACCTTCATGTCATTTCACCCAAAATGCCTCTAGACATTGCTCGTGGGAACTAAGAATGCCCCATTTGAGAACTATTGAGGTAAAGTAAGCAGACACAGTACTTCTGAACACCAGGATGGCTCACTCATGGTGTGGTGGGGAGACTGGGGTCCAGAGTCACATGGTGGAGGGAAAACAGGAATCCAAGACCTTTGTGTCTGCCACCTCTCCACAGTTCTCTCAGAACAGGTGGTAGAGCCCAGGGAACAAGCAAACCCAAGATCCCTGGAATGTTCTCCCATCTTCCCCAGCACTCACTGCCTGGCCATGCCCTGCCCACAGAGTGCCCATCTGTCTGAGTTTACCTCTCCAGGGTGGTCAAGCCAAACAGGTGTCTGGTGCCATGAGATGTTGAATTAAGATGCTTTGGCTGGGCAGCTGGAAATGTTGCCAATGCTGGGGTTGTGAGTATGAAGCTCGCCAGGTCCTGCAGGGGACGTGGGCATCATTGGGGTGGAGCATGGGTGCACTTGGGGGACCACACAACTGCCACCAGAGGTGAAAGATGGGTCTTTCTGCCACAGGCATGCAGATAGCCGTGGCAACATGGTGGTAGGGCTGATTTCGGGCAGGAGGGGGGAGGGCAGAAGAACAAGAGACTGTAAAGAGACACGGAGCCAGAACACAAATATAAGTAGATGGAGACAGAGCAATGCATAGATAGATAAAGGGTAAACAGATGCAGAGAAGAGTGAATCTTGGAGATACAGAGAGACAGGAGACATACAAATATAGAAAGTGTGAGAAAAAGGCAGAAAGAGTTAGAAATGCAGATCCAAACACAGAGGGAAATGGCAGCATTAGAGACAGATTTAGAGAGACCAGAGAGAGCTGCAGTGGGACTTAAAGTCACAGCAAGGGAGGAGGGAGCTAGAGAACCATAGATCTGACAGGGACACAGAGAAAAGAGAATGGAGACAGCAGCGTCACGAGGACACAGAACAGAAGCGTCAGACAAACTGAAAGAGCAGTGAGAAACAGCGGTCCTCTGCTTTCTGTCTCCCCTCTGTGACCCAGAGGTTTCAACAGCGCATGTGTGTGTATGTACATCTCGGCACACGTGCACATTCACACCTGTGGTGCACATCTGTGTTGGTGCTGGGACTGTGCTCCTGTGTAGTGATGCACTGACGCACCAGTGGGGTGCCAGGCTCAGCTGAAGGACAGTGATTACAGCAACCAAGGCCCTACGTGAAGCCTCTTGCTTATTAGTAGAGAAAGACAGTACACAAACAAATACCAGAGCTTTGCAGAGATTTAAAACAGAGTCATGTGAGAGGGAGTGACCAGGGTGCTTTTAGATCTGGTGGTAAAGGCAGGCCACTCTGTGGAAGTCACTTTCAAATGAGACCTGACATCACAGAGCCAGCTTAAGGAAGATCAGACTTCAAATTCAGGCCAAGGAAAAAGTTGTGCAGAAACCCTAAGGGACAAACCAGCTTGGTGAATTCTAGGCTGAGAAAGGAAGCCAGGGGCTGGACAGGAAGGCCGAGCCCAGTTATGGAGATAGATAAGGCCAAGGGAAAGATTTGCAGGTTTATTCTATGTGCTGTGAGAACTGACAGAGGGTACTGGAGAATGGTATCTATAGACAGGCTTGGGAGCAGGGCTGGGGGGGAGGGGGTTCAGCATTAGTTCCGGCAGCAGCAAGCGGTGGCTGGAGTGAGGTGGGAAGTGGGTGGAAGAGGGCTAAATCAGTGGAGGGGTAGAATCCACAGGATTGAATGGGTGTTCTGGGCACCAAGGGGATGACACCTAGGTTTTGGCTTGGACATCTGAATGAATTGCAGTGGTAATTACCAGAATGATGAAGGCAGGGAGCAAAAGATCTCCAGGGGAATAATTGAGAAGTCTGTTTTGTCTGTGCCAGATATACGTGTGTGTGTGTGTGTGTGTTCATGCACACATGTCAGGGCCCAGCTGTGCATATGGGGATTCAGACCATTTCTGCCTGGCAGTGTATGTGTGTGTGTGGGGGGGGTTTCTGGGTTTATCCTGGGACTGGGCCCTGTCACAGCTCTTCATTTGCCCTCAGACCCAGGTGCTGCTCCCTCCAGATGGGGACTCCCCAGTGGCCAGTTGGGATGGTGGGGTAGGCAGATCCTTGGGGACTGCTAACATCTGGGCCTACTACCCCAGCCCAGGAGGCCTTGCAAACCCTGCCTGGCAGGCAGGCACCAAGGCAGCTGTCGGCCATTAGTGACACTGATTACCTTGTGGTGATGCCATCTGGGGTGAGGGCACAGAGCCCAGCCCCGTGGAAAACCCTGCTGCTGTTGTGTAGTGCCTGAAGGGGCTGAATGCATGGAAGCATGTCAGCATGGCTGCATATATGTGATTCTATGTGTGGGGGGTTGTGACGGACAAGTCATTATGACCCCTCTATTTATATACACACATGTGCCAGGGGTTCACAGAGTTTACTGTTTGTATATATGAATCATTATGCCTATAAGTACATGTATGTGCTTATGTGTGTGTGTTCACAGAAGTTTATACAGTACTAAATCCATGCATTCTGAAAATTTCACAGTTCTCTTTCCATGTGCCTAGGAATACAGGGCTCTTCCATGCTCACTTAGGTGGCTCTGTGTATGTGTGTAAGTGTTTTGTATGAAGGAACAGCATCTATGTGCACGTGTCCATGTGAATGAATATGAGTGCCTACATGCTCACATGTCCTGAGAGACCATATCTGACTGCTTCTGGAGCTGGCCATGTATGTCAGAAGGTAGAAGGGTAATAAGAACATTCCTTTTTAAAAAATATTTATTTATTTATTTTTAATTTATTTTTTATTAAAGAAAGGATAAATTAACAAAACCATAGGGTAGGAGGGGTACAAATCCACACTATTCCCACCACCCAATATCCATATCCCATCCCCTCCCCTGATAGCTTTCCCATTCTCTATCCCTCTGGGAGCATGGACCCAGGGTCTTTGTGGGTTGCAGAAGATGAAAGGTCTGGCTTCTGTAATTGCTTCCCCGCTGAACATGGACGTTGACTGGTCAGTCCATACTCCTAGTCTGCCTCTCTCTTTCCCTAGTAGGGTGAGTCTCTGGGGAAGCAGAGCTCCAGGACACATTGGTGGGGTCTTCAGTCCAGGGAAGCCTGGCCGGCATCCTGATGGCATCTGGAACCTGGTGGCTGAAAAGAGAGTTAACATAGAAAGCCAAACAAATTGTTGAGCAATCATGGACCCAAAGGTTGGAATAGTGGAGAGGAAGTGTTGGGGGGGGGTACTCACTGCAAACTCTAGTGTACTTCTGCTTTCAGGTATATATTTTGCACTGGTTTATGGATACGTGTTAACATATGCTCTCTCTCACAGAACCTGGTCTATATCTAGGTTGTGGGACTTTGTTAGAAAGTGATCCACCTGGGATGGAATTAGAGAATACTATGAAAGGAAAGGTCTCACCCGAGTAATGAAGCTGAAGGGTTGTCATTCCACACCTGAAGTCTCTGGACAGTTTGAGCTGAAGCATGTTGAGGTGGTAATCGTTGCATTGATTAGGCTGCGGTCAGCAGATGCAATATTATTTGATATGGATTGGGAGAGGCATGCGGGAAAGTGGGCCCTATCCTAAGGTTCCAGGACTGGGGGAAATATAGGCTCTATAGTGGAGATGTGAGGTTCCTGCTGTCTTAGGGTTCAAAAAGACAATGGATAGTTAATGTTATCATTGCATTATTTGGTAATTGGGTTGACTTTGAAAAGTCCTTTTGTTAGGGTTTGCTGTATAGTACCCAGTATCTTGTATATAGCTGTGCCACCAGTTGCTTCTGATCTACTTGGTCTAGGCATTTGAGAGAGTCCGCATATCAAATACACAGCCTACATATTAAAAAGACTCAGTCTGTGTTTTAAAAACTTCGAGACATACAATTAATTTTCCCCTCTCATATTAATTAAGTAGTGATTTATATGACTACACTTTACTAGGAGTGTACATAAACACCATTCCCACCACCAAAAGACTGTGTCCCATCCCACCCACCCACCCCCACCTCCCACCAGCCCAGGAAGTCGCATGTTCACCTTCCCCCTCACCACAGGGTTTTTACTTTGGTGCCCTACTTTAAAATATTTATTTATTTATTCCCTTTTGTTGCCCTTGTTGTTTATTGTTGTTGTTACTGCTGTCATTGTTGTCGGATAGGACAGAGAGAAATCAAGAGAAGAGGAGAAGACAGAGGGGAGAGAAAGAGAGACACCTGCAGACCTGCTTCACCGCCTGTGGAGCGACTCCCCTGCAGGTGAGGAGCCAGGGGCTTGACCTGGATCCTTAAGCTGGTCCTTGTGCTTTGTGCCACATGCGCTTAACCCACTGCGCTACCGCCAGACACCCATAAGAACATTCCTAGACTGTGTTTATGATAGTGTGTCTAGCCTCAGGGTAGGCCCTGAGCTTGGCTGTTCTCATGAGCATCCTCTCAGGTTCTTCTGTCTCTAGCTGGCTGCTCTGGGTCCAGCCCCGCCCCCTGGAGTATGAATCAGGGGAAGTATAGGCGTTGCCCAGGATGGCACAGTGGTTAGGACTGTGTGCTGAGTACACACTAACTGGATCCAGGCCCTGTCTGCACCACTGACTGAGCATGTGATTTGAGGCACGTCATGTTGCTCTTGTGCACCAGACTTCTCTGGGGATACCCTGGTAGCTGAAAGCAGAATATTCCTATATGGCATAGCTTGGTAGGTTTTTGGGCCTGGGAATACTTACTGCCATTAATTATAGAGAAAAGAAAATATGTGTGCTTCTAGACCCAAAGAATTCTACTTTTCTATCACAGGGGAAACCCTTAAGAATAGAACTCTCCCTTCTGAAGATGTTGTGAGGACTAGAGGACTTAGCCTATGTGCAGTTCTCAGTGCAGAGCTTGACCTCTAGGTGTGGCCTATGATTTCTCAGGTCTCCAGCACTAGGGGCAGCCCCGATGGACAGGCTGGGTCTGGGCCTACCCACTGCTCAGGCCAGAGCTCCCAGAATCCCTCACCCCCTCTTCTTCCCGCTTGCTGAGCTCAGCGCTTCCCAGGGCCCATGACTGCCGCCTCCGCTGCCACATCTGGGCTGCTACTACATCTGGACTGGCTCCAGTCAGGGACCACACTGGGCGCCTCTGTGGTCATGGTTGGGGTTTCTGCTGACTCAGCACCTCTGGTTCTCTTGGCGGGAAGTCCCAGGGCTACCCCCAACCCCATCTTGGGTTAGATGGGAACACAGGGATATGATGCCATCACATTGCTTCTTTTTCTTTATTTTTTAAATATTCATTTATTTATTCCCTTTTGTTGCCCTTGTTTTTTTATTGTCATAGTTATTGTTGTTGTTATTGCTGTCGTCGTTGTTGGATAGGACAGAGAGAAATGGAGAGAGGAGGGGAAGACAGAGAAGGGGAGAGAAAGACAGACACCTACAGACCTGCTTCACCACTTGTGAAGTGACACCCCTGCAGGTGGGGGGGGGGGCTCAAACAGGATCCTTACGCTTTGCACCATGTGACAGTAGCTGTGCTACTGCCTGACTCCCCACATTGCTTCTAAGGAAGCTCCACCCCAACCCTCACTCCGAACACTCCAGTAACCTCCTTCCCTCATTCCCCACATCCACACCTATGATGACTTGAACCTACTTCTCCATAGTTCCTTAGGTTTGGTGCCCAGAAATCCATTTGCTGCCTCTAGGAAAGACCTGGAAACATCACCTTGGTCATCCTGGACACCTGGACGCCCACACCTACTCCTTTCTCCTTGGAAGTCCAATCTCTAATTCACTTCATTTTCAATCTGCTCCTTGGATCCTAACATAAATGCCTTTCCATCAGTGGTATACAAACTTGAGTGCCATCCCACCCCCACCTCATGGCAGGGCTCACAATATAATGGCTACAGCAATGACTACTTCCACTCATTTTTGCTGACTGCGTCCCTCTGAGGTCTATACATTCATTATCCCATCTTACAGATGAGAACAGAGTGCTAAAAATAACATGTGCAATGGCCCAAAGCTCAAGCCCTCCTGACCTCAGGGAGTAAAGATGAATAAGATGATCCACTTGGTTCCACTTCTCTGGGAATGAATCCAGAGCAGAGGAGGTTAATTTAGCGTACACACACACACACACACACACACACACACACACACACAACAGTTCAGACAGAGAAACAGACTAACTGTGACTGAGAAGCTGGAAAAAGCTGACCAAGGAAGCTTGGGCAGCAGCCACGTCACGGAGTGCCACGAAACGGGAGGAGGGTCTCCCCCCTCCCCCAACCTTCTGGAGGCCCAGCCTGGGAAGGGGAAGGAGGTGGCTGGGGGGAGGCCCTCCAAGCTCCAGGCCTGGCTCTTAAAGGGCCGGACTTCCCGCCCACCGGCCTGCCCGCTGGAGCCCCCTTCCAGGGCAACTCTAGGCACGCAGGGTCCCTACTCACTACTTGCTCACCTGGCTGGGAAGTGGGCGGGGCGGAGCCAGGAGGCCAGCCAGGTTTACAGCGAGCTGTGCCTCGGGACTGTGCGTGGGTCCCACCGCTGCCTGAACCCCCTCAGGCTCTTCTTCCCTCCTCCTGCCTGGTGGGGCGGGTCCAGCTGGATCCCATTAGCTGCCTTGGCAGGTTCCCAGGCCCCTGGAACCGCCCCCACTCCCCCACCAGAGTGGCCAGCAGTCCCGGCAGACTTCTGAACAGCCTTCAGCCCCAAGGAATCAGGACCCTGGAAAAGCTGGGAACCCTGTGGCCCACCAGAAGTGATCCAGGACACCCCAGTGGGCCGGAGGAGCCCAGGGCTCCTTCTCTTGGTTGACTGTGCTGGGCTGCCTGGGCTACTCAGTGAGGTGGGGATCCCCTGCCAGCCAAGGTAAGTGGACATGGGGTTAGCTGCCTGGGACTCTGGACTGAAGGGGTCCTTCTGTTCCCTACCTGCAGTGTGACTTGGGGCAAGTGACATTCCCTCTCTGGACCTCAGTCTCTAGCTCTATGGTGGGCTGAGCTGGAAACTCCATCCTAGTTCTGACTCTCTCTGCCTCCAAGTCAGTGCCTTTGATTTGGGGTGATTCACCTCCTTGGAAGTTTATCTCTGGTTCCTGTAGTCCATTGCTCTGGCTGGGGTCAGGAGCAGGAAGGGGATTCAGCACATTGATGCTCATGCCTCCACATGCATTCGCATGTCTCCCACAGTTGGCAGCCCTTCTACTGACTTGCTGACTTGCAAGAGGGGGAGGCCAAGATCCACGATGGTTCAAGGATGTTGGATGAATGCGGGAGTGGGTGTAGGGGAAAAGAAGACGCGGATCTGTCCCTAGAAGTAGATCAGTCTTATCTCCAGATCTGCTGGGGCGGGTGGTGGTGATAGGGTGTGTGTGAGGGGGGCTGAGCAAGGCGGGGCGGGGGGGAGGCTTTCTGCTTTCATTCCCTACTCAGGACTGAGGGAGATGAAATAGAATTCTCTTACAGCTGGTGGGGCTGAAGTCAGACTGGCACAAGAACTTCCCTGCTCAGGGGCCTGCTGGAAGGGTGGTCACAGGCTGGTTGTGCATGAGTCTGTGTGTAAGCTGGTGTGTCTATGCGTCTCTGTGAGACCGCCTGTGTGCAGGCAGGTATGGCTGCACATACTGACACGTATGTCTGTGTGCCTGCTTGTGGCATACTGACACACACATTGCTCTGTGCTGTGCATGCAGAGCTGCCTGTCTCTGAGGAAGCTGGATGATGTATGGCTCTCCTGGCTGCTTGCTGAGCCTGCATTGATTTATCTGAGCCCATTCATCAGGGTTTAATAAAACTAAAAGACGAGCATCCATCAGCAAGGGAGGTTGGCAACAAGGTCCTGAGCCCCGGTGACCTGCTCTTCCTCCTGCTGTGCCCATGGGGGAAGCTTCCTTGGCTCACATACAACCTTGTGATGCCTGCCAGGAGACAGTCCAGCCCTCAGCCCCTGGCCTTGTGGGTGCCTGGCAGGGCTGCCTGGGTGAGTTGGGTGCTGCTAGCTTGGGACCAGAATGTTGTAAACCAATACAGCATGGGGGTTGAGAGAAGTGTGAAAAAAGCTTCCAAACGCCTTGGTAATAACCTCTGCCTTGGGGTCCCTCACTATCCAATTGATTTGGCTTTCTAAGACCCTCTAGAATGTTCCTGTTCGCTGGCCAGTGTCCTGCTCTGGCTGGTTGGTGTCTGTGCCATACTGGTGGCTAAGTATTCATATTTTGAATAACACTTGGGCCCAAATCCAAGTCCAATACCTGTTTTTGGGCCTCTGGGAGGGAGTTTGGCTGGCCAGACCTCCTGCCACTGCCATCCCAGTGCCTGGACCCCATGGGCTGGGCCCCCTTTGCCATGTGTGTAACTGCACTGTGTGAGCCCAGGTATCCATCTCTAGATCTCTCTGGTTTCCAGGTGTTGCGGCTGTGGATGACCTCTCTGGGCCAGGATGTGGACATCTTGGGTTCCTGGCCTGTGGCTGCTGGGTCTCTGGGCCACCTGCAGCCATGCTGCTGATACAGGTGAGATAACACTAGAAGATCAGGCTGCCGAACGCCTGTGGCTTGCTCTTGTGTATGCACATGTGTGACCATGTCCCTGGGCATTGGACATTGCTTTAAGGGACAGTATGGAGACTAGGCTCAGCAGGACCTGAGGTGTGTGCACACCTGAACTCTATAGGGTGTGTGGTGCTTGCAGGTGTGTGCTCCTGTCTGTGTGCCTCTGAGCCCCTCTTATTTGCATGTCAGAGTTGTTTCTTGGATCTGTACACATGTCTGTGTGTATGAGAACAAGCCCCCTCTCCAATGCATAAGCCCACCCTGTCACAAAGTCCTGGTGGGGTCTGTGGAGGAGGGGAGGGAGAACAGGGGTTGAATTCTTCCTGCAGAAGGAAGTGGAAGGCCCCTCCAGTCCTTTTCATCCTGGGGAATCCATCCTGCGGCCCACGTGCTGCTCCACCCACCATGGCTGGCCCTGAGTTGAGGGCCCGCCCCAAGGCCCAGACGCTGGATGAGACAGGGTGCAGCTTTCCAGGGCTCAAAGCCAGAGGAAGTTGACCGGGCAATTTGCCCTTCTTTGCTAGGTGCCCTTTGGGCTCAGGAACTCAACTGTCTCACTGAGCACAGACAGAACTAGACCTCAGATGTAGGTGAAGGTGGCAGAGAATCCAGGGTGCAGATGTGAGAGGTGTAGGCAGCTGGGGTGCATGTGCTGCCTAATACCCGTACACACGTGTTGGTTTCTTCGTATGTGCGTGTGTTGCCCTGCTCTTCCCCTAGGTCCCCTGGGGGTTGGGGCAGAGGATTTCAACATCTGCAAGGAATCTGGGCTCAAAGCCAAGGGGTGAGTCACCCATTGCTGCTGCTGAAGACAGTGATAGTCTTTCTGTCCAGACCTGGGGGAGGGAGACTCCAGTGGGTTTACCGGACCTGGGGATGCAAGTTTTCTCCTCCAGCCAGGCATCCAGGGAGTCCAGTGCCCAGCTTCTAAGGGCTGTGGTCACTGCCTTATCCCAACCATCCAGTCTGCATTGATGAGCACAGTCTTTTGATTCAAACGCCCATTTCTCCTGTTGTATCTCCCAACTTCTGCTCGAACAGCCCCAGAGAGGCAGCAGGTCTCTAGCTTTCATTTGTATAGTTTTAGAGTGAGTGAGTGAATGACTAAGCCAGTGAGTTTATCTATCTAGCCACCCAGGTTGTCCCTAGGGCTTGATGTCTGTACAACGAATCTGTTGTTCCTGGCAACCTTTCTGTCTCTCTTTCTTTTTCTCTCTTGATAGAAACAGAGATAAATAATGAGGGAGGGGGCCATAGAGGGAGTGAGAGAAGGAGAAAGAGAGACACCTAAACACTGCTGTACCACTCATGAAGCTTCCCCCACTTTTCACGTGGGGAACTGGGGCTTAAATCCAGGTTCTCATGCATAGTAATGTACACTCTGCTGCCCCAAGGTTTAAGAGACTTTACCTCCTTAATCTGGCCTGTGTGGATCCCCAAGGTCCTGTTGGTCCCTTGAGCTTGTGGTCTCCTCAGGTCACTCTTTTACAAGGTGGTTTTCCAGTGAAAAGTCATTCTGGTAGCTCGGATCTGCACCTGGCCTACTTGTCTGCTTTGGAGTTGGAAGTAGAACCCCACCCATTACTGAGAACATGCATATAAGCTGCACATGGCATCCCTGGTGGCATTGGCACCTGCAACTCACAGGAGCAGACACGCATGTTCACTTGTATTTAACACAGTGGGCATGTTGTATTTCCCTGCCTGGCATTTGCTTATCTCTGAAGTGCTCCTCTCACCCCCACTTGGGTGTATGTCTGTAGGGAACACAGGTGGTTACACTGGTCCCTACCTCATCCCAGCTCTAGGGCTTCCCAGGGCTTCCTATCATTCTCTCTCTCTCTCTCTTTTTTCTTTTTAAAATATTTATTTATTTATTCCCTTTTGTTGCCTTTGTTGTTTTATTGTTGTAGTTATTATTGATGTCATTGTTGTTGGATAGGACAGAGAGAAATGGAGAGAGGAGGGGAAGACAGAGAGGGGGAGAGAAAGAATGACATTGGCAGACCTGCTTCACAGCTTGTGAAGCGACTCCCCTGCAGGTGGGGAGTTGGGGGCTCGAACCAAACCGGAATCCTTACACCAGTACTTGTGCTTTGCGCCACTTGCACTTAACTCACTGCGCTACCGCCCAACTCCCCATTCTCTTTCTTATGTCCCTGGTCCCTGACTTCGGGTCTTGGGTGATCTGAATGCTAGAAATTCTGGTGTGAATTCTGCTCTGCTGTAAACTTGTTTAGTAGCCTTGGGCCTGGCTTCAGTCTCTGGGTCTTAGTTTCCTCATGTGTATGCTAGGGTTCCTTCTGGTTCCTAGGGTAGTCTTGCTAGCATTAAAAGGCAAAAGTTGAAAGCCTGGCTAAAGATCCAGAATAAGGTGTGACCAAGAGGTGGTGCAGTTTAAATAACACTAGATTTTCAAGTGTAAGAACCCTAGTTTGATCCCCAATATCACATGTGCCAGAGTGAGTGATGCTATGATTCTCTTCTTTCTCTTTTTTCAAATGGATGATAAATATAAACAATTGTTTTTTATTTACTTTTTTTTTTTGCCCCCAGTGTTATTGATGGGCCTTGGTCCTAGCACTACAAATCCACTGCTCCTGGCGGCCATTTTTTCCCCATTTTATTGGACAGGAGAAAGAGAAATTAAGAGGGGCGGGAGGCAGGTAGAGAGGGAGAGAGACAGACACCTACAGACTGGCTTCACTGCTCACTTGTGAGACTTTTCCCCTGCAGGTGGGGAGTGGGGACTTGAACCTGGATCCTTGCATGGGTCCTTGTGCTTCCTTGTACTATGTGCTCTTAACTGAGTGCACCACTGCCCAACCCCCAACAGTTGTTTGATTCTCTACATGTAGGTCAAGAATAGGGAGTGCAAGCTTGCTCCTTCTCGGGTTCCCCCAGAGCTTGATGTATTTGTGCTCAAACAGTTCCCCACTGCCTATTCTCTTTCAGGTGAGCAGTGTCCACCTTCTCAACAAGAAGGACTCAAACTGGAACACAGAAGTGATTTATCTATCAATGTGACAGGTGAGTGCCACCTCATCTGCTGTGTCCCTCTCCTCCATCCCACTTCCATGTTTCTGGAGTGACCTGTTTAGTGCCCCTTTACCTGCCCCTCTCCATCTGGTGTCTCCCCTAAAGGCTTCAGCCTCATCCGCCGACTCAACCTTATGAAGATATCTGCCATCAAGAAGATCCGAAACCCCAAGGGACCTCTCATTCTGCGGCTGGGGGCGACCCGGATTACTCAGCCCATGAGGTAAAGGGCCCAAGGCAACCGCCACGAGTCCACACTGACCACACTTATCCAGTAGCCCTGGAGAAGAGGCCTGATTCCAGGGGTCACCTCTAGGACAGTTTGTGCTGCCGCCTGCCAGGAACCAACTTGCTTGCCCGCCCGCCCCCCCCCCACCTCGGGCTCCCTTGCACACTTGCCTCTGTTCCTTCCCTATCTCTGGCTAGCAGTGAGTGGTGGAATAGGCCTGAGTCCTATGGGCACCATGAGGGCCCTAGAACGTGGGTGGGAGCCTGGCAGCATCCTCTGTATGCATGCCTGTGAGTGCCCACATGTGTGCCGTCCAAACACCCACAGGGCCTGGGTGGTCTGGCCCTGCTTACCTCTCCAGCCTCCTCTTCCTGAATGTCCTTCCTTGCTTGCTGCTTGAGCCATGGTGAATGCTTTCATCTTTTTTTCAGTGTCTCGCCTCCCAGAATAGTCCTGGGTCAGACTATTCTGCCTAGGGCATCCTGGCTTCCAGGGAAGCACTCACAACAGTTGTAATGACTTTGTGCTGTAGTCATCCTGGGGGTTGTTTGTGTCCTGCTCATCCTGACACCCCTTATATCAGACTTGAAGCCCTCATGAAGGCAACCTCCTTCTCTGTTTTCACCACTCTTTATTTTCATTTTTAATTTAAAAATGTTGTTGTTGTTACCAGGGTTATTGCCGGGACTCAGTGCCTTCAGGATGAATCCACCGCTCTTGGAGGCCACTTTTCCTCTTTCTTCCTTCCTTTCTCTTTCTTTTCTTTTTCTGCTACTACTACCACCACTACTTCTCCTCCTCCTCAAGCCCCTCCTCCTCTACTTCCACCTCCTCCTTCTTTTGAGAGAGATAGACAGAAAATGAAGGGAAGACTGAGAGGGAGAGAAAAAGGAGACACCTACAACAATAATTCAGTGTTTGTGAAGTTTCCCTCTTTGCAGATGAGGACCAGGAACTTGAACCCAGGTCTTCACACATGTGCACTCAACCAGGTGCACTACTTCCTGGTCTCTTTGCCACTCTTTAAAACATATTTATTTTCAGAGAGTTGGGCAGTAGTGCAGTGGGTTAAGCGCAAGTAGCGCAAAGTGCAAGGACCAGCGTAAGGATCATGGTTCCAGCCCCCAGCTCCCCACCTGCAGGGGAGTCGCTTCACAGGTGATGAAGCAGGTCTGCAGGTGTCTATCTTTCTCTTCCACTCTCTGTCTTCCCCTCCTCTCTCCATTTCTTTCTGTCTTATTTAACAATGACGACATCAACAATAACAACAAGAACTACAAGAACAATAAAAAACAACAAGGGCAAAAAAAGGGAAAATAAATATAAAAAATTTAAAAAAAGAAACAAAAAATATTGATTTTCATGAGACAGTGACAGACCAGAGCAAAGCTCCGATCTGGCTTATAGTGGTTGGTGCTGGGGATTAAACTTCGAATGTTGGGCATGAAGTCTGTTGCTCTACAGCTTTGCTATCTCTCTGGCTGCTATTTTCACTGCTTTTTATTTATTTATTTATTTATTCATTCCATTTTGTTGCTCTTGTTTATTGTTGTAGTTGTTATTGATGTCGTTGTTGTTGGATAGGACAGAGAGAAATGGAGAGAGGAGGGAAAGACAAAGAGGAGGAGATTTTTTTCTTTTTTAAATTTTTTTTTAAAAAATTTATTTTCACTGCTTTTATCTCCAGCAGCCAGCTCCTGTGTCTGGTGCATAGGTGGCATTCAGTTCACACCTCTGGAATAGATAGATGTGTGTGCTAGTGTGTCAGTTTGGAGGTGTGGGTCTGCCTGCTGTCTGTGTAGCTCTCGCAAGCCTGAGGGTCAAGGGTGGGCAGCAGGTGGGCTCTCTCCTGAGCCTGAGAACACTTCCTGCTCCACCTTCAGGCGAGTATTCCCTCAAGGGCTCCCTGGTGAGTTTGCCCTGGTGCTGACATTGTTGCTGAAGAAACACACCCACCAGAACACATGGTACCTGTTTCAAGTGACTGATGCCCAAGGATACCCACAGGTAAGCTGGTTCCCCCCACTCACCTCCTATTGCTCTTGGAGCATGGGGCAGCAACACCAGCTCAACTTCTGGTCTAGGCTGATTGCCGGCACCTCTCTGCTCCATCTCAGTGCCTGCCTGAGGCTATCCCCAAGCCCACCAGCAGCTACCTATTCCATTCTTTTTTCTTTATTTTTAATATGTATATATATATATTATCTGGTAGAAATCAAGAGAAGTCAAGAGGGAAGGGAGAGACAGGGAGGGGGGTGGGGACGCGAGCTGCAGCCTGTTGCACTGCTCATCAAGCTTCCTCCCTGCGGGTGAGGACTGGGGCCCTGAACACAGGTCCTTGTGCATAGTGATGTGTGTGCTCAACCAGGTGTGCCACTGCCCAGTTCCTTCCTTCCTTCCTTCCTTCCTTCCTTCCTTCCTTCCTTCCTTCCTCCCTCCCTCCCTCCCTCCCTCCTTCCCTCCCTCCCTCCCTTCCTTCCTTCTTTTCTTTCTTTCTTCCTCTTTCTCCTAAGGTTTATTTTATTTATTACATTTGAGAGATAGTTTCACATGGTGGGAGGAGAGAGAGAGGGAGAAAGAGATTGAGGCCAGAGCACCACTCCTGTGCATATGGTGCTGGGAATTGAGCTGAGAGCCTCAGCATATGAGTTCACTGCTCTGGCAGTTGAACTGTCTCCCCAGCCACCACCTCTTATTCTTTCATGATGGACTGCTCTGAGAGCCCAGGCCTTTCTGGATCTCACTTTCCCAACAACGTGAAGTGTGCTCAGGAACCTGAACTTTTTCATGCTCTAGCCTCTATCCTAGTCTTTTCCTGAATCCACACAGATTTCTCTGGAAGTCAACAGCCAAGAGCGAACCTTGGAGCTCCGAGCCCTGGGCCAGGATGGTGACTTTGTTTCCTGTGTCTTCGCGGTGCCCCAGCTCTTTGACCTGCGCTGGCACAAGCTGATGCTGAGCATAGCTGAACGTGTGGCCTCCATGCATATAGACTGCACTTCAGCGTCCTCTCAGCCCCTGAGGCCCCGGCGGCCCATGAGGC
Source organism: Erinaceus europaeus (assembly GCF_950295315.1). NCBI lineage: Eukaryota > Metazoa > Chordata > Mammalia > Eulipotyphla > Erinaceidae > Erinaceus > Erinaceus europaeus. Next base: position 47,211,821 of record NC_080174.1, on the reverse strand, counting down.
CTGGGGGGCATGTGTTTCTGGGCTTGGATGCTGAGCAGGGCAGGCCTGTCTCGGTGAGTCTCTGGCGTCTTCCCCCACTCTGGGGTATCTGAACGAGCTTCCCAGTCTGTATCGGGCCAGGTTCTCCCCTTGCTTGGAATCTTCTTGTGGTTCTCCCTTGTTCTCCAGATTGCAGCCTGCGCGTACTAACCTGGCATTCAAGGCTCTTCATGGTCTGACCTCTGCAGATGTCTACAGCAGCATCTTCCTGACTAGCTCTCCACGCAGCTCTGCCCCATCAGTTCCATCCTATTACTCACCTCACTCATGTGTCCACACCCCTGTGCCTCTGCTGTTCTCTCCACCTGGAAAGCTGCCCCTTGCCCACCTATCTGTGGAATCTCCATTGCTCCCTCAAGGCCCAGCTAGAATGGAGCGCCCTCCTCCTGTTCCTCCAGGGGGCCAGCGTGACCGTGTCACCCTCTTTCCTTCATGTGCTGTCTTGCTTTGCTTTTGGTGACAGTACTATTCTTGACAGTCACCCAGGCTGATTTTTGGTGACAGCACTATTCTTGACAGTTTCCCAGGCTGAGGTGGAAACCCTCCCCCCCCCCCCCCAGGGTGAATCCTGGGGTGGAGTGGTCTCTGTGCCCTGCTAGCGGGTCAGGGTCTGGAGTGCTCTGATGAAGTGTGGGGACACTGACCTGTGTGCCCCCCTCAGTTTGACCTTCAGCAGGCGCACATCTATTGCAACCCGGAGCTTGTGCTGGAGGAGGGCTGCTGTGAGATCCTGCCAGGAGGGGTAAGTGGCTGAGGCCCCACATGACTGGAGAGTTTGAGGGATGGTGTACTGAAATGGGGGCCAGGTGGGGACTTCCCAGAGGCCTTAGGTGAGTGAGTTGGTTGGGGCAGTTTGCCTTCTGTCCTGACCCCTGTCCTTCTACCCCCACCTTTGGCAGTGCCCCCCAGAGACCTCCAAGGCTCGCCGGGACACCCAGAACAATGAACTCATCGAGATCAACCCACAGACCGAGGGCAAGGTCTACACCCGCTGCTTCTGCCTGGAGGAGCCTCAGAAGAGCAAGGTGGGCAGGCAGGCATGGGCACAGGCAGGCACAGGTGAGACTGCCCCTCTGCTAACTAGACTGGCATCTGGCACCAGGGTCAGCTGGCCATGTACCCAGGGTAGGGAGGTCTCTGAAAGGCTTGCTTATTTCTGCACTACCATTACAGGGTTCAGGAAAGCAGGCAGCCCATTGGGGTTGCCCTGTGCATTAATATTCCCTTTTAATATTGAGAGATGTGCCCATTTATCTCTGGCAGCACCTGGATCCTGACTGATGCCACTCCAGGTCCCTCTAGTGAGGACAGGGCTACTCTTATAGTCAAAGCCAGGCTCTCCAGGTCAGGGATGCCTGGGGTCTGAGCCAAGCCACACTACTTCACTCAGAGCTTGTTCGTCCTCCTGGGTCCAGCCTGAGGTAATGCCAAGTGGGCATACTCAGCACGTCAGTAGGCTGCCTGTCCACTCTCAGGTTCTGTAAGGGTGGCAGGGAAGTCCAGTCCCCCTTTCCCCCCAGTCTGCCCTCTGGCTGGGCACTGAGCCTAGCATTTGGGTGCAGGAACACAGGATCCCATTGACTCATGGTCATGTTTCCCCGCCATCACATGGGTGGGGGGAAGTGAGGGGGCCTGTGTAAATGCCAGGGGCCAGAGAAGCTCTTGATGTCCTGGGATGTGCCAGATGTCGAGGGTGCTGAGGTCCATGCCCCTACCTGGGTGCTCCTTTCCAGTGTGGGCTCCAGAATTTCTCCCTCCTCAAAAGTTCCCTTTTGCTTCCTTTGCTCAGGTGGATGCCCAGCTGACGGGAAGAGTTAGCCAGAAGACAGAATGGGGAGCAAAGGTAGGGAGGGTGGGCGGGTGAGGTGGGGTGGGGATCCCAGGGTGCCCTCTGTCTGCTGTCTGGGAACCTTGAGTAACACACTAAGCTCCCACACTCTTCCACCTGCCCTCACCCCTAGGCAGTGCCTAGACGCCACCTCTGAGGAGGGATGGGTGGCTGGGGTGAGATGGACATAGCACTCAGTGCTTTCTGGGGCTCTCACCCCAGAAGCTTCTTGTGTGGGGGGTGTTGAGGAATGTTCCTTTCCTCACCTATTCTCATGCCCTCCTTCTTCCCAGGCCCATCAGGAGGCAGCTGCCAATGAGGTAAGCCTCCCATTCCGACTGGAAAAAGGGGGTCAGGGGAGCGGATCCCAGCATGAGCCTCCTAGACAAGGTTGTGGGGGCACCGGAGCCTGGGCATGGGATACTTGATACCTCCACAGTTCCCAACATGCCTTGGGCCCTGGCATTAGGGCCTGACTGCCTGCTGCCTCTCCTTGGGTGGGGGTGAGCTCAGGTGGGGGTGCTGGCTCTGTATACTCGGCCATGGACATCATGAAGACAGCCTGACTTTCAGCCAGGGGACCTGGGTTCTGAGCATGCTGTGTGGGACTCCTCCCTTCATACTCTCCCAAGACACCTCTCAGGACACAGGAGGTGCTCTGTGCTCAGTGTGTGTTCAGGGGGAGGGGTGAGGGCTGGGGAGCCTGATACTTGGCTCTCAGAACTCACCTCCTGGCCCATCTCCCCTTTCAGTGCCCACCCTGTGTCCATGGTGCCCAGGAGAGCAATGTGAGTGAGCAGGGGTGTGCAGAGTGGGGTGGGGGTGGGGTTCTGGAAGTGGGTGTTGCCTTGACAGCTTCCTGGTTGAGAGAGGACAAAGGGGTCTTTGTGCATTTTTACACTCCCTCCCTGCCCATTCCCCAGAGCTGAGCCGTCCTCCACCCCCATCCTCCCCAAGCAAGGGCTGCATGGAAGGAAGCCTCCCCCGCTGTGGTCTGGGCAGTGTCAGGGTCCATGGTGGAAAGGCGACCAGCTACTGATGATGGCTGGTGGGATCAGGACCTTGAATGCTGACCTCAGCTTTGCATTGCTTGCAGAACTCAGGTCTGCTTTGCTTGGAAGGCTTCCCTTAGCATCTTAAAGGCCTAGAGTAAGGGAAGGACTCCCTCTGAGTGACGTAGCTCAGTCCTGGTCCCCCAAACACACGTTGGCTTAGGACCTTCTCTCTTATCCTTCTCTAGCTGGCCCTGATCCAGCATCCCATGGGGGGATTCAGAGACAAGGGAGAAGGTTTCAATGCAATTCCACCTGGTATCCAATTATGCCTCTTCCAAGGGCAGCATGAGTCACCACTTTCCCATGGCCTGCCATTCTGACTTGGCAGGCCACACTGGCCCACAAAGGGTGCAGCTCTGGCTCTCCTCAGCACCGAGACCCCATCTGCTGCCTGCCCCTCTTTCCATTTAGTCCCTCCTCCCCAAATTTGGTAAGACTGATGGTCCCCAGATGATGGGTTTCCATGGCAACAGAGAAACCATGTTATCCTAGTAAGTGGGGTGGAGTTAGTTGGAGCCAGGCAGTTTAGGGATGGCAGATTAGACCCCTCTGCAGGCCGTATAACCTTACACCATCAAGTCAGAGAGAGAGCAGGGATGGGACTGGGCTTCAGGCTGCAGGTCTAACCACGGTACTGGGGGACCCTGGCTAAACTGCTTGCCTTCTTTGGCCCCCTGGTTTCTTCTCCTTTCCTGAGACGTAATGTGCTCTATTCTATTCTCCCAGGTCACACTTGGTCCCTTTGGCCCCAAGGTGAGTCCCAGATAGAGAGCAGGACATTTAGGTGGCCCTAGCCCTCCCACAGTGTGTGAACCTGAGCCTGTGGAAGGGGAAGTGGGCGAGCAGGTATATATAAGAATGCCAAGAATTGCCTTTTCTGAAGTTCTGCTCTTACCTTCCTGAAGCCCCCCTAGTATGAGAGGGTGGGCAATATCAGGTTGCTGCAGGGGGAGTGAGCCCCAAGTGTACCCATAGGTGTGACTGGTGTGTCAGAGTGACTGTGTTTATCTGTGGCTACGTGTATCTCTGGGGCGTGTTTTTATAGATGTGTGGCCTCCTGTGTGCCTGCCTGTGAGAAAGATGAACCCACAGACCTGTGGGCCTCACAGGGCAGCATCGAGTCTGCTCACAGTAGTCAATTCATTTACATGAATCTGTGGGCTACAACACTGTCCTTGGAGATGTCTTCTTGGGACTCTTGATAACGCCAGGCTCTGTGCTCTGCACTTTTTCTGCAGCCTTACATCCTTTCCTCCCCTTTCTTTCCCTTCCCTCCATTCCTCCCTCTCCTCTTCTCTCCACTCCCTTCTCTCCTCCTTCCCTCCTTTTTCCTAAATACTCCTACCCTTCCCCTCCGTCTTGTTTCTTTTCTTTTCTTCTTTCGCCACCAAGGTTATTACAGGTACACAGTGGCTGTATAGCTCCACTATTCCCAGTGGTCATTTTTTTTTTTATAGAGGATGAGAGACGGAGAGATAGAGGGAGAGAAAGAGAGACACCAGCAACACTGCTGCACTACTTATGTAGTTCCCTGTCCCCACCCATGGTAGGGATCAAGGACTTGTCCCAGGTACTTTTACATGATAACTTGTGTACGCTACCAGCCTTCATTTTAACCTCACCACAAGCCCATGAAGTAGGTGCTGTCATGAGCCTCATTTTATTGATGAGGAAGCTGAGGTTCATTTTAAGTACATGCTAGTCAGTGGTGGAGGCGGGGTTTGAACTCAGGCAGCCTGGCGTGACATCATGGGTTCTGCCACTCCCCCATGTGTGGCCTTATGACCTGAGTGTGCAGCGTGTGGGCTTTGACTCTGGGTAGGTGTGTGTGGGAGGAGATACCGTTTACCTGTGACTTTAGATTTGCCAAGTTCAACCTTTGTGGTAGGAGCCGTGTGTATGAATGCATATGGAATCCATATACTCCGTGCTGTGGGGGTTGAAGAGGGCTGTCCTCCTTGAAGCCCCCAGGTGTGGGGGGAGGGTACAGGAGAACAAGTTGGGGAGCACTTCCTTGAGGCTGCCACTTACTCCCTCTATTCCCAAATGCTATTTTGGTCTCATCCACAGGGAGGGAAAGGTGAGCGGGGCCTGCCTGGCCCATCAGGCCTCAAAGGAGAAAAGGGAGCCCGGGTAAGTACCCCCACCCTGCCCGCAGCAGGACCCTTCCCAGCTGTGCCCTGGGGGTAGGGGTAGGGTGTGAGCCACTACTCCACTACCTCCCTGGAAATTTACAGTCTGGACTAAATGAAGGGACAAGGGAGGCCAGGGGATCAATGCATAGAAACCTCTCTGTTCTGGGGGTACCTGGGACTATGAGAGTCCATGATGGGATCTTCAATGGCCTCACACCCCACCCTTTTTTTCTCTCCTCAGGGTAATGACTGTGTGCGAACCTCCCCTGATGCCCCACTTCAGGTAAGACCTGAGGTGGGGCTACTTCAGGACTAGTGTGGGGTCAGTCTTAAGGGAAGGGTTGAGGCAGCCCCCGAGGCAGTCCCAGGCCTCTCTCAACTCCTTATCTCCCTGCTCAGTGTGCAGAAGGTCCGAAGGGAGAGAAGGGGGCATCAGGACCGTTGGTAAGTGTGGGGCCAGGGAGTATGGCAGAGACAGTGGGGTCCTGACCCAACCTCAACCTCCTTTCCTCATCCCTTCTACTGTGTCCCCTCTTCACCTCAGGGGCCCTCAGGACTCCCAGGCTCCCCAGGCCAGAAGGTAAAGGGCCTGGATTTGGAGGGGTGGGGGGCTAGGGGTGGTCGTTGGGCTTTATAGACATGGACCAGGAAGGTCCAGAGCATCCCCTAGAAGGTGGTGTCTCTGGGCTCACCTGGTAGCTGCCTTCATCCCTTGCAGCCCCCCCCCCCCCATCTTGCCTAAGCTCCTTGGCTGAGAGGGAAGTGCCCCAGATGCCTGAGTGGCCTGGCTGCTCAGGAAGTACTTTCCTGCTATCTGACCTCCTGTGACAGTGTCCAGAAAGCCATTGTGTTGTTCTTAACCCAACTGGAGGGACCCTGGCTCTTCTTGATCCTTCCCTCAACCTGTATCACCTTGTCTCTTCTTTCCCCAGGGCCAAAAAGGAGACCGGGGTGATGGAGGCATCAAGGGCTCACCGGGAAAGCCAGGCCGAGATGTAGGACGCTGCAGATCCTTCCCTACTACAGCCCCAAACCCTTTAGCATGGCCTCTGGGACTGCGGGAACCTAACCTTCACCACCCACCACACTGTCCTTGCTCAAGCAGAACAGACCCACATGGGAAGGCTGTGCCAGAAAGGCACAAGGAGGGGATGGGACGATCAAGAACCTCACCAGGCCTCCTACTTCCTAAGAGCCTCTGACCTCACACACCCTGAGGGTGACACCTGAGGACATTGAAGCATGAGCTGAGGCTTGGCTTTGGGCTGGGTAGCTGGGTAAGTGGCCTATCCCAGCAGCAGGGGCCCACCACTTTCCCTCTCTCCCTGCCAGGGCCGGCCTGGGGAGATCTGCGTCATGGGCCCCAAAGGGCAGAAGGTGATTGTGGGTGTCTGGGGGGGTGGGAAGTGGTGGGGGGAGGGGGCCACAATTGTGGCAGCTCTCTCATACCTACCTTGTGTCTGTTTCAGGGAGACCCTGGTTTTGTTGGACCTGAGGGGCTGGCAGGAGAGCCAGGCCCCCCAGGCCTCCCTGGGCTTCCAGGGATAGGACTGCCAGGCACCCCAGTGAGTACCCCTTGCCTCTCCTGCTACCCTTTCCTTCCCTCAGAGGCCCTTCTTCCTGGCCAGGTATGGGGATTGGTCATGGTAGCAGGAGTCCTGGTTGGGGGTTCGGGTTAGAGGAGTTCACTGTTTCTCACAAACAGTGAAGCAAATCTGCAGGTGTCGGTCTTTCTGTCTGTCTTCCCCTTCCCCTCTCAATTTTTTTCTGTCCTATCAAATAATATGAAAAGTTAAAAAAAAATTAAAAAAGAAAAGAAAAAGAAAAATGGCCTCCAGGAGCAGTGGATTCATAGTGTAGACACTGAACCCCAGTGATAACACTGAAGCGAAAAAAAAAAAAAGAGGTCTTACTATGACTCAAAGCCCTTGGAAACCTGTGTCTGGGAAACCTGTGTCTGACCATATTTTTGCCTTCAGGGGGCCCCTGGTGGCCCACCAGGCCGTAAAGGAGAGAAGGTAAGCACTGGCAGGAGTGTGGGCTCATGGGCCACATGGTGAGAGGAGAGGAAAATGAGGAAAAGAAGGGCAGCAGGCTCCAAGTTGGGGAGGCAGTTTGGGCCAATATCCCCAGCCTGCTGATAAGGAGCTTTGGCCCAGGTTCCAGGCATGGGGACTCAACAGGAAGGCCCATTTTATTCCTGGAAGTGTCTCTGCTCTGATGTCACCTAGAGCATCTCTCAACCTGCCATACCTGGGAAGGGGGGCAGCAGGGCCTCATGTTGTCTCTTCCTTTGCATTTGAAAGGACTTGGGCTAGATGGACAGGCAACAGAAAGGGAGTGTGCTGACCAAACAGACCAAGAGGAGATGGGAGATTTGGCAGAAGTTGTCCTGCTATCCAGAGAGGGGGCTGGGTGGGAAGGGGTGCTGGGCTCAGATTGTGGCTGGGAGCCTTCCCCTTGAACCCTCTTCTGTCCACAGGGCAACTCTGGAACTCCAGGAAAGGAAGGTCCTAGTGGGAAACCCGTGAGTGGCCTAGTACAGTGCAGGGCTGGGATGGGAGGGAGTGCTGCCCTCTGCGCCAGGTTTGCTCTATTAAGGCTTCCAAAGGGAGGGAGCTTGGTGCTGGGACCCTCTCTTGGCATTACCCCTCCTCTGCCCTGGCACTAACACCCACTGCTTCTTATCCAACAGGGGAAGCCAGGGATGCCTGGTCTGAAGGGGGAGAAGGTGAGTTGGTTGTCCAGCTGCCTGAAAGTGGCACTGAGCACCTAGGACCCTAGGCCCCAGGGGTGGGGACATGGAGCTTTCTTCATTATTTCTACAATGTGTGGTGTGAGTGTGTAATTACTAAGTAAGGAAGTTAATTTGAGAGTCAGACAGCTGGGTTCAAATTCTGCCTCTCCCATATAAAGAATTTATGAACATAGCAAAAGTTAGCTAGCTTCTCTCTCACCCAAGTTTTTCACATCTAGAAATGGGACACTCTGATTTCCTTTTCTTTCTTTTTTCCTTTTCCCTTTCTTTCTTTCTCTCTACATATATATTATTACTACAAAGATTATCTTTGGGGCTTGGTGTCTGCATGACAGACCCACTGTTCCTGGTGGCAATTTTTCCTTTTTTAATTTGTCTTTCTATTTTGTTTGATAGGACAGAGAGAAATTGAGAGGAGAGGGGGAGACAGAGAAGAAGAGAGAAAGAAAAACACATGCAGACCTTCTTCACTTATTGTGAAGGCAGGTGGGGAGGGGGTTCAAACCCAAGTCTGTGCATGTGGTAACGTTCGTGATTAACCAGTTGCATCGCCACTGCTTCATTCTTTCATTCCTCTCTTTTTCCTTTTCTCCTTTCTCTCTTTCTTTTCTTTTCTTTTCTTTTCTTTTCTTTTCTTTTCTTTTCTTTTCTTTTCTTTCTTTCTCTCTCTTTCTTTCTTTCTCTTTCCCTTTCTTTCTTTCTTTCTTTCTTCCTTTCTTCCTTCTCTTTCTTTATTTCTTTTCTTCCTTCCTTCCTTCCTTCCTTTCTTCCTTCCTTTCTTTCTTCCTTTCCTCTTTTTCTATTTGAGAGGCCAAGCACCACTCTGTCATTAATGATGCTTATTGTCTTGCTTGTTGTTATGTGGCACACAGGCTTAGACCCAGGGCTTCATGCACACAAACATGCCCTCTACCTACTGAACCACCTTCCGGTTGAGACACATGCTTTCTTATGGTTTGTTGTGAGGAAGCAGTGGATCTGGAGTTGAAGGGATGAGTCAGTAGGACAGAAAGTCCTTCCTGTGTTGCTGCTCTGTCTCCTTGACATTGAGGGGCAGTGTGCTGGTCCACCCAGTGGTTAGAGGTCCATGGGTACAAGAGGCCTTGTTTTCTGAGGGTCTTTGTCCTGCCTTGCCCACTCCTGGCCTCTCCCTTCTGTTAGGGCGACCCCTGTGAAGTGTGCCCAACACTGCCTGAAGGGTTCCAGAGTTTCATAGGACTTCCTGGAAAGCCAGGACCCAAGGGGGAGCCAGGGGATCCTGCACCAGCCAGAGTGAGTACCCACAAAACAACATGGGTGTATGCATAGGGCAGAGCTGGGAAGAAGGAGTGGGTTCTTCCTGTGACCATCGGGCGATCATGGGCAGAGGGTCTAGTTTCTCAGCTAACTTGGTCAAGGAACAACCATAGAGTTTAGGGCTGAGCTAGAAGGCCACCCCAGGTCTCCATGGAAACCTCACAGAGGTCTTGAGGAGACTCCAGGATGCCTTTTGGACAAGCTGGGGTGGAGCTCAGCCTTATAGTGAGAGAGGCTGGTTTTCCTCATGGAGTGGAGGAAAGGAGAGGGCAGAACTGGCAGAGAGTCCCTGTCTGGGCTTCTCCACTCCATTCCCTAACAGACACTTTCTTTCAGGAGGGCCCAGGAGCTGCTGGACCAAAGGGTGACCGGGTATGTCTCCAAACTCTCGAGCGGGAGCTTATCCAGGTCTCAGTCAAAGAATCCCTGGACCTGGGGTGGTGACCTTGAACCTCATGGGACTCATGGGACTCCTGGGTATTGGAAGTTTGTGATGTGTGACATTGCTGTCCTCATATATGGCTAGGAAGCTTTGGGGTACCAAATACCCAATCTCAACCCACAAATCTCTTTTCCCTACAGGGAGATCCTGGCATACAAGGCCTCAAAGGAGAGAAGGTGAAGGGACCCTGATCCTTGGGGACTCTGACTGCTCTGACCCTTTCTGATCCTTTTTCTTCCTTCTGCAGGGGGAGTCCTGTTTGTCCTGCAGCTCAGTGGGTCAGAGTCATACTCCTGGGTCCATTACAGGGGCCAAAGGAGATGTAGGCCCTCCTGGCTTTGGTTTGCCTGGCCTCCCGGTAAGTGACTGCCCCCTCGTAGCCCAGCCCAGTATGACCTGTCCTTGCTGCCCTGATGGCCTCCTTGGCTTCTTAGGAGGGAAATCCCAAGGCAGGTGTCCTCAGCCTGCAGTCTAGTCCTTCCTTCCATCCCTGCACTGCCTGGGTTACTGTCCCCCATGGCACCTACTCTTGGAACCTCTGTGCATCCAGTTATGTAGCAGCTATCTTCAGAGCTGTGGGTCTAGAAATTCCCACCTTGCCTCAATCTGGGTGGACACTGGGATCTTGGAAGTGAGACTGGAGACATGTTATGACTGAGTTGATTGTTTTTTTCAGGGGAAAATTGGGGCTCCAGGGCCAACAGGACTGAAAGGAGAGAAGGTAAGCCCTGGGTTTGATGCCGAGAATGTTAGGGCTTCTTGGCAGAGAGACAGTGGATGGGTGACAATATGGACAAAAGATCAGGGCCAAGTGGTGGCACACCTGGTTAAGCATTCACACTATAGTGCATAAGGACCCAGGTTCAAGCCCCTGGTTCCCGCCTACAGGGAGAAAGATTCATGAGTGGTAAAGTAGAGCTATATGTGTCTCTCTGTCTCTCTCCCTCTCTATCTCCCCCGCCCTTGCAATTCGTCTGTCTCTATCCAATAATAAATACAATAAAATTTAGAAAGTCTTCCTTATTTAAAAAAATGCAGATCAAATTGTAGAGTCATCGTGAAATAAATCCATCAGAGTTTTGCAGAGTGAAGTAGAATTATGTATTTCTGAGAACCCTCATATTCTCCAAGATAATTCGTATATTAATATAAATCAGTTAAGTGCATTCAAGATGACTTTATAATAAAATAATATTTAACGTATTTTTTACCACTTTTTATGTGCTAGGCACTCTTCCAAGTGATTGTACATGCGTGTTAACTTATGTCTTCCTTCAAGACCTTTTTATTCTTTTCAAACCTTATTTATTTATGAGAAAGAAAGGTAAAGGGAGAGAGAACTGGGGCATCACTCTGGCACATGTGTTACTGGAAATTGAACTCAGGGCCTTATGCTTATGGGTCCAACACTTTACTTGCTGTACCACCTCCAGAGCTAAGACTCAATGTTTTTTGGTACTTAATACTCTTGAATCTTATAATTAATGAGGTGATTGCTCTCCCCCACAAAACAACTTTTAAAGTATCCCCAAGGAGAGACTTAGGAGTAGAAACCACCACAGGAGCCAGTGCCAGTATAGAAAAACAGAACTGCAATTGATGAATCTGAGAGCTGAGGATTAAAATTATTACAGGAAGAATTTGTTCATTGAGGGACTCTCAATTTTGTGAAATTTAACTGTGAGAGCTTGACTAGGTCCTCAGTGAATAACAAGAAAAATATTCCCCTCTTCCCACATCAGGAAAGGAAATGGAGTGTTTTTTGGAAGTTCCTTCCAGAACCTTATGGATTTATTTCATCATTCCCATTGCATGCATAAGGCAGTGGAGGCACAGAAAAAAGACATCACTTGCCTGGTGTCTTAGTGGGTGTTTGAACCCAGGAAGTGTGGCTTCAAAGTCTATAGTCTTGGCTGCTCAGTTGGGTCACTCAGTTTTGGCATGCTTTGTTCACATTCACATTTGTGTTTCTGATACTAATATGACAGCACTGAATGACCAATGACAGTACAGTATCAAACTGAGAAAAAATATTTCTTTACTTTGATAAGACAGAGAGAAATTGAGAGGGAAGGGGTTGAGGAAGAGAGGAGGAGTCGGAGGAAGGCCTAAAGCTCTGATTCACACCTTTTGAAGCTTCCCCTCTTCAGGTGGGGACTGGGGTCAGAACCCCGAGTCCTTGCAGATGGTAAAATTGTGCACTCAGTTAGGTGTGCCACTACCCTGCACCTTCCCCCCTCCTTTTAAAAGCCCTCTTGTGGCTTGACTTTGTCCCATAGTGCTGTTCTGCCTGACAAGTTCCTGCACCACTGTGCTTCTCTTCTCTCTGCCTGCTGCAGTTGCACTGCTGTCCCCTCATTCCAGCAAATAGCGATGAGTGTCCCCCCACATTTAGATTTTGTGCTGTGGGTCACACTGCCTAGACTGCTTCTCTTCTCTGCCCTTTCCCTGTCATTTCTCCTCTTACTGATCATGATTTTGGTTGCCATTTCTCTGACTACCCTGTCTAAAATGACCTTCCTCACCTCCACTTTCTCCTCACTGTGTTGATTCCCTTTGTAGCACTCATCGCTATTTACAGTTACTATTATCTTTTTCATTTTTTGTTAGTGATTTAACAGTGTTTTACAAAATTATAAGATCTCAGGGTGGTGATTACATTTTCATACCCACACTTGGTGAGTGTGAGTCACCACATCCTCCACCAAAGTTCTGTGCTCCTCCCCATAACCCCCAGAGTTCTCACAAAGTGTAAGAGACAGAGTGGCTGCCATTGTTTCTTTCAAGTTCATTTGTTTTAGTCATCTGTTATATGTTCCACAGATGAGCGAAACCATTTGTTAGTTGTCCTTCCCCCTCTCTACTTAACTACATTCACATAACCACCTCCAGCTCCTTCCATTTTGTTCCAAATGATGCAATCTTCTCTCTCTCTTATTGTAGAGTAGTGGGCATTTAGGTTGCTTCCATATTTTGGCTACTGTGAGTAGTCCAGCTATAAACTTAGGGGTGCATATACCCTGTTGAATGAATGCTTCCATGCTCTCTGGATATATGCCTAGGAGAAGTATTGCCAAGTCATCAGATATTTCCATATGTACTTGTTTAAGACTCCAACACAGTTACCACTATTTAATATATATATATATATATATATATATATATGTTTATTTTGCGTAGAGATAGAAATGGAGAGAGAAGGGGGAGATAGAGAAGGGGAGAGAGACAACTGCAACACTGTTTCACCACCGGTGAAGCTTCTCCCCTGCAGGTGGGGGACTGGGGCCTTGAACCTGGGTTTCTGCACACTGTAATATGTGTACTCAATCATATGTACCACCACCCAGTCCCAGTTACCATTATTTTTAAAGTTCTTGTTGTCCCCCACAAGTGTGTAAGCTCCACAAGGCATGCTTGTGCATGCAATTTGTGCTACAGCCCAGCACCTCACCCAATGAATGGCATGTAGAGGCATCCAGTGCACAGCTGTTGGATTAATAAATTTTTTTTATTTAAATTTTTAATTTAAGAAAGGATTAGTGAACAAAAGCATAAGGTAGGAGGGGTACAACTCCACACAATTCCCACCACCCAATCCCCATAACCCACCCTCTCCCATGATAGCCTTCCCATTCTCTAGCCCTCTGGGAGCATGGACCCAGGGTCATTGAGGGTTGCAGAAGGTAGAGGGTCTGGCTTCTGTAATTGCTTCCCCGCTGAACATGGGCGTTGACTGGCCGGTCCATACTCCCAGTCTGCCTCTCTCTTTCCCTAGTAAGGTGTGTCTCTGGGGAAGCTGAGCTCCAGGACACATTGGTGGGGTCTTCAATCCAGGGAAGCCTAGCCAGCATCCTGGTGGCATCTGGAACCTGGTGATTGAAAAGAGAGTTAACATACAAAGCCAAACAATTTGTTGAGCAAACATGGATCCCAAGATTGGAATAGTGGAGAGGAAGTGTTGGGGAGGTACTCACTGCAAACTCTAGTGTAATCCTGCTTTCAGGTATATATTTTGCAGTAGTTTATGGATACGTGTGCGCATACGCTCTCTCTCACAGAAACTGGTGTATGTCTAGGTTATGGGACTTTGTTAGAAAGTGAACTACCTGAGATGAAATTAGAGTGTACTATAAAAGGAAAGGTCTCACCCGAGTAATGAAGCTGAAGGGTTGTCAAATTAAAGATCTTCTTGTGCTGGATGGGACTGGGAGTCGGTGAAGTGAGACTGGTGGCTGTGGAGGAATTTCTTCCTCTTTTTGAATCTGAATTTCCCTAGCCAAGAAATGAACAGTAGTCTAGAGGCCCCAAGGGGCTACTTTGGGGTTTGGATTGACCTAGCAGCTGTGTGCCTCCCTGCCTTGACTCTGTGTTCTTGGTCTTGCTTCAGGGTAATTTTGGAGAGGCAGGACCTTCAGGCAGTCCAGTAAGTATTCTTCAGACAAGCTTGCATGAAGGAAGAGGGGAATGCTGCCCCCTGCTGCTGGGGAGATGATGGGCCTGAACTGTACCTCAGTGTGGCCCACACAGATACTGGGCATCAATCACACATGCTTTTTGTTTGTTTGCTTGCTTTTCATCCCCTAGGGACCACCAGGGCCAGTGGGACCAGCAGGCATCAAAGGGGAGAAAGTGAGTCGGGCATTCTCTGCAGCCAGCTTGAACTTCCCATACATACAGCCTCCTTGGTGCCCCACTGTCCAGGGGTAACCTCTGATCCCTGAGCATGGGGTTCAAGACCCCTTATGGTTTGAGCCCCACCTTCATCTTTTACCTGCTTCCCCACAGTCTCCCCCGAGCTCCACTTTGCCCAACAGTGATATTGTACCAGGCCCAGCTCCTTCACTGCATCCACTTGCCCCAGATTCCAAGCCTGGCCTGGGACCCCACACACTATGGCCTTGCTTGGCAGGGTGCGCCTTGTGAGCCATGCCTGTCGGGACCTCAAGAAGGCAGCAACCATGTGCAAGCCTTTCCTGGCCCTCCTGGAGAGAAGGGGGAGCCTGGGCCTCCAGGCTTTGGCCTGCCAGGGAAGCAGGTGAGTTCTGGGATTTCTGGGAGTGGGATGCAGCTGGTGTGGGGAGGTGGTAGTGTATGGAACCAGAGCTCCTGGCAGGCCTTTCCCTTTCTTTCAGCATGGCAGGATGTGCAAAAAGAGCACCAGGGACCGGATAGACCTGGGTTCAAATCCCAGTTCTTCCTTTATTGTCTTTTGATGTTTGAAGTCACTTTTCTGCTCTGTGTGTCCACTACCCATGCATGGTATTGTTGTAAAAACCAGTCATTATGTATGAAAGACACTTAGCCACACACAACAGGCATTCAAGAAACAATACTTGTCACTGTCATGATTATTACTGCTTTAATAATAATAGTAACATAGACATCCTGTCTACATGCACTGCTTCACAAGAGCCCTACAGGCTAAAAACCTATGTTATCTTCTATTATCCCCATCTGACAGAGGAGGAAAATAAGGCATGAGAGGCTAAGTCACTTGCCAGGGGACACCCAGGCAGGGATCTGGCTCAAGTCTCTTCTCTTGATGTTATACTCTTGCTTCACTGAACTGAGAGCAGAGGTTTTTGTCCATTGTGTGTTCTGGGGGATCTCCTGGGTCTGACATAGCACCAGACACTTGGGGGTGCCCATCATGAGTGACTGGGTACTGGAAATGCTTTCTCCTCAGGGCAAGGCTGGAGATCGTGGACTGAAGGGGCAGAAGGTGAGAGAACTTGTTCCAGAACACTCTCCTTGCTTCTTCTCCCTGACTGCTCTGTGCCCACTCCCTACTCCCTGTTCAGCCCTCTGTCTCTGCACAGAGTTTAAGAACCTGCAGGTACCAGGAGGGCAACCTGACACCCTTGAACTCTACTACTTACAGGGTGATGCTGGGTATCCTGGAGATCCTGGAATGCCGGGTACCACAGGGCAGCCTGGACTGTCAGGAGAGCCTGGGGTCCGAGGCCCCATGGGGCCAAAAGGAGAAAAGGTCAGTCTGGCAGAGGCTTGTTTTGCCTCAGGAGCAAGTAGAAATCAGTCAGAGAAGAAATGGGGGAAGGACTGCGGGTTAGGCTACGAGCCCTAAAGGGTATCAGAATCACTGGGTGGAGGGAGAGAGGAGAAATAGAAGTGGCGGGGCCCATTTTGATTTTCCAGGCTGGGATGGAGCTAGCAAAGTGGCAGGGCTTTCAGAGGGACACCAGGGTCCCTTTTCTGATGCCTCCTCTTGGCTTGGCTGCCAAGCCTGGCTCACAGGGATCTGTACCCCTCTGACTAGGGTGATGGCTGCACTGCCTGCTCCAGCCTCCAGGGGGCACCGACCAACATGGTGGGACTACCTGGGAAGCCAGGCCCCAAAGGAGAGCCAGGCCCAGAAGGCACAGGCCAGCCTGGGAAGCCGGTGAGTTTCTCCTACCTTCCCTCTAGTCCTTCCCTGTCTTGGCTTTGCTTTTTCCCCTCCTCCACTCTTTCCCTCTGTGAGACTCATGGTCTACCTCGTGTCTTACAGGGCCAGCCTGGTTTACCTGGAGTTCAAGGGCCCCCGGGACTGAAGGGCATGCAGGTATGTGTGGGTGAGGGTAGTGGGGTAGGAGAGCTAAATGGAGTGGTAGACCTATAATGGAGAATGGAGTAGTGAGGGTACAAGAGGGACTGGGAAAGGAGTTGGGGGCATGGCTGGGAGGATCTCAAACTAAGGATTATCCTTCTGTCTCTTTAGGGAGAGCCAGGGCCTCCAGGAGTGGGAGTTCAGGGTTCTCAGGTGAGTCTCCATGTTTACCTTTGACAGCTTGACCCCCACCTTCTACACTTTCATCAACTGTCTATTCCCATTCACCCCCAAAACCTCAGCGCTCTGCCTGCCCTCAAATGCTCAAGGGCACAGCTCTGGGATAATGAGCTGGGCTGCAGCCCTGACCTGCTGTGTTGCTTCTGTTACTTGAGACCTTGGCTTTGACCTCTTTCTTTCTGACTCTGAGTCTCCTGGGGGACCTCCCTTGAGTTTGGGCTAGCAGACACTTTTTCCAGACCCAGTCTACCAGTAGGGTAGGTTGGCTTGTGGCCCCAGTCTACCATTCTGACTTGCAGGGGGAGCCTGGAGCCCAGGGTTTGCCTGGCACTCAGGTATGTCTGTTTTGGGCCTAGAGACTGGGGGTGGGGGCACAGAGATTACTCTAGAATACGGATGACTAGCTGTGCTTTCCTCTGCAGGGGCTTCCAGGACCTCAAGGACCACCTGGACGCACTGGAGAGAAGGGTGCCAAGGTAAGCCTCTGCCTCCTTAGGCACTGGGTCTGCAGTGCTTCCAGCTGCTCTGGCAGTGGGTGCAGGGGACCACGAAGCTGAGTGATGCCCTTCAGGGCTGCACAAGATCTGCTGGGGCATGTCTCACCTGCAGCTTTTGCACTCTCTCCCACAGGGATCTCCAGGGGTGAAAGGAGCTGCGGGACCCATGGGACCTCCTGGAGCTGGTGTCTCTGGGTCTCCGGTAAGGGTTTTGTCTATACTTTATGCAGGGGGCCTTGCTGGAACCACAAAGCCAGGCTGCCTCTGTCTCTTCCAGCATGTGGGTATGACAGAGGAGGTCTCAGCCCAGCCCAGCTTCAGAGAAGGAGAACTTGCTGATGGTGTGTGTGGGGGGGGAAGGATGCAGATGAAAATGACAGTGTCCATCACCACTTTTTTTTTGTACCAGTGACTGTGTTGATACCATGTGTCAAGCTGTAGGCAAATAGTAAATCACTATGTCCCCACAAGAGCCCTGTAAGGCCATTACTGTCTCAACCTAGCAGATAAGGAAACTGAAGGTCAGGGAGGGAGAAGGCTGAATCAGAACTTGAACTCAGGTCAGTCCGGCTGGAAGCCCCTAGCCCCCACCTCAAGCTTTGTGGTCATCAGGGATCACCTAGTCCAATGCTACCCAGGGGAGGTGTCTGTCAGGATGGAAATATCTTATTCTGCACTGTTGAGATAACAGCCAGTAGCCACATGTGGCCATGCCACTGGTGTGACTGAAGAATTAGCTAAAATTAAAGAAATTTAAATTCTATTCACCTTTAATGAATTTAAATAGCCACACGTGGCCACTGGTTACCAGACTTAGAACTGCACAGATCTGTTTAAACCAGCTGTGCTTCCAATCTTATTACCCTTAAAGATCTCCCTTTTGTTACTATGCTGCCAATGATTCCTATATTTGAAAAGATGTGTCTATTGAGCAAATTGCATAGATTAAATAATAATAAATACATTTCCTTATTTTCCTTTCTCAAAGACCTATGTAATAGCTCCTATTCCACATGCAACCACTAGAATTTCACAAGATGATATAATTCTAGTCTAAATCAAAGAAATGCTGCCTTTCAGTCAGCCAGTGCCATGCCAGGTCATGGGCAAATATATAATTTTTTCTTAGGCTTTTGGTAATGTTGAAAATAGCTCAAGGAATGAATCCATTTCTAGCTTCATGGCTCCTTAGAGAAATTCCAGCTGTAGTTTAAGAATCTTAATGGATTCTTCAGAGTGTTCATGAAAGCCAGAGGGGCCAGGGGCTTGCAGGGCTCACAGAGCAGAACTGGGCACTCAAGTTGCTGCCTGTCCCCCAGAGAATCCCAGGGTAAGGCGAAAGTGAAGATGAGGTGGTCTTGGTTCTCTGGAGGCTAAGAGTCCTGTGAGGGAAGGTGGTGTGTCCCACAGGGAGGCTGCCATCAGAACACCCTTGAGCAGCCAGGCTGGTCTTGCTACACCTTCTTCTCTCAAGCTGAACTCCATCCAGGGAGCCCTGACCTCACTCTGTGACAACCTCTCACCGCCTCCAGTGCACTGTTGATAAAATGAAGCAGAAATTCCTGTCTCCCCCTTTAGTAAACAGACAGGGAGCAAATGGCCTGGTGGAGAGGATGTGTGTGAAGGACTCTGGGAAGCAGGAGGGAGGAGGAGCCTGAGACTATCTGTGTGGGATGCAGCTGTGCTGCTGAGTCCACTGGGGCTTGGTGCCTGCATGACGAGCTGACCACTCCCAGTTGCCTTTTTTTTTTCTTTTCTCTTTACTTTATTCCTCTTATTTTGTAGGGTAGAGAGAAATTGAGAGGGGAAGGAGAGAGAAAAAGAGACACTTATAGACCTGCTTCTAAGTCCTTGTGTATTGTAACATGTAACATGTATTGTAACATGTGTGCCACCTCCTGGCCCCTGCAAAATCTCTTTAAGCCACTGTTTTCTCACCTGTGAAGCAGAACAGTGTCCTGGACTTTCCAGTGAGAAGCTGCTTGGAAGGGCTAACCTTCTCCCCCATTCCTTCTCTTGTTCTCCTGTGCCTTGTTCTCCTCTAGCATGTAGGCATTGGGTCGGGAGCCTGGTGCTTGTTGTTTCTGTGTGTCCTATCATCCTTCCCTGCAGCAGGGTTAGATGACTGCCGGCTGCCAGCCCCATCCTCTGACCCTGGGCTCTCTCCCTGCAGGGTCAGGATGGGCAGAAAGGACAGGCTGGAGTCCCAGGTGTCAGAGGGATGCCAGTGAGTACTGTGTGATGGGCATGGGGGCCTACTGCTGGTCCTGCCTCTGTTCCTCTGCATACTCACCTCCCTATGTGTCTTCCCTGCAGGGTGAAAAGGGGTCTCAGGGAGAGAAGGTAAGTCCCCAGGACTGTGACTTATTCTCTGAGGTAAATTAGCAGCCCCCTTAGCCGACCCATCCTGGGGAGTCTGTGTCTATAGCTGCAGCCCACGCTGGAGGATGTTCACTGAGGAGTCATCCTGGTTTCCCCGTAGCAAAAACCAGAGGCTCCAAACCGTCCCCATTTCACCTGGGTCCTGGTCCAGGGCTCAGTGAGGTTATGGGGAGACCTAGAGAGCCCCAAGGCCTCTGAAGAGGCAGCTGTACTTTCAGAACAGGCTTTGTTTGCCATGTGGCCAGAACTCTAGTTACATTCACGCACTCCTTCCTCTTGACAGTCTATCCTCATTTCACAGGCAAGGAGACTGAGGTCCAGAGAGGTTGATACCCTGACCACTCTATGTCTAGAGCACGCACTATCTCCCTACTGCTGGTTTCTAGAAAGTCCTTAACCCTTCCTCCATTCTTGTCTTTTAGGGTGAGCCTGGGGAGTGCTCCTGCCCCTCCCGAGGAGAGCCAGTCTTCTCTGGGATGCCGGTAAGTAGTGCTGAGAGCCTTGCCCCCAACCCCGGGGGGAAAGAGGCTGGCTTCCTGTCTTGTGCCCAACGTGCAAGGGCCCCCTGCAGGACTTTGTGTCCCAGCCAGCTGTCTCCCCATGCAGCCCTGCGCTTGGTGTGGACGTTGCCTATAACCTCTCCCCTTCTTTTGCGACCCCCACTCCCACCCAGGGTGCTCCGGGACTTTGGATGGGCAGCTCCTGGCAGCCGGGTCCGCAGGTGTGTGTCGCTTGTCTCCTCTGTCTCTCCTTTTGTCTGCCAGCACCCCAAGGCTTGCCCACCCTCACTCTGCTGCTCCCTCAGTGATGGGGCAGAGCTTTCTTCTGGGTCTGATGATTTCTTCCTTCCTTCAGGGTCCCCCAGGTGTTCCTGGACCACCAGGCCCCCCTGGGCTGCCTGGGATGCAGGTAAAGGGTATGAATGAGGCATTGGAAAGGCAGGACGGCCGCTGCTCTGTGCTGGACCTCCAGGGTGCAGCTCCACACCCAACAATATGAATGTCCTTTCTTATTTATTTTTAAGTTGTATTTATTTTATTTTACTTGATAACACAGAGAGAAATTGAGAAGGAGGAGTGAAGGAGAGGGAGAGAGACTGAGAGAGAGAGATACCTGCAACACTGCTTCACCACTCGTGAAGTTTTCCCCTTGCAGGTGACGACTAAGGGTTTGAACCCAGGGCTTACACCTGGTAACTTGCACACTTAACCACCACCCAACCCCCAAGATAAGCATCCTTAACAGTGGTGCAAAGTTGTACTGTTTTGGAACAGCATTTTTTTAAATCTTTATTTATTGATTGGATAGAGACAGTCAGAAATCGAGAGGGAAGGGAGGGATAGAGAGGGTGACAGACAGAGAGACACCTGCAGCCCTGCTTCACCACTTGTGAAGCTTTCCCCTGCAGGTGAGAACTGGGGGCTTGAACCCAGGTCCTTGTGCATGGTAACATGTGTGCTTAACCAGGTGCACCACCACCCGGCCCCCTGGAGCAGTATTTAACACTCATTCCTGCAACAAACATTTTTGCTACCTTCTGGGCACCATTTTAGGTGCCATCATCACAGGAGTGGGAAAAAATAAAAATCTCTGTCCTCTTGGAGCTTGCATTCTAGTAGGAGAGATAGAAGTCAAGCAAGATAGGCTGGAGAGGTAGCATAGACGTTTATGCAGCCGATTCTCATGCCTGAGACTCCAGAAGTTCAATCTCCCGCACCACCACAGGGCAGATCTGAAAAGAGATCTGGTCAAAAGAATACAGATGAGGATTAGCAAGATAAATACTTGAAGTTAGTGTCTGGAGGTGAGGATGTAGCTAACGTGTCTCGGGAATTGGGCTTGGCCTGAGTTATCAGGGGAGAGCAATTGGGGTCCATGTGGTATTGTGACTGGAGTGTGTGTACCAGAGTCAGACAGCCTGACTTAGAATCCCAGCCAAGCTGTGTACTAGTAACCTGTGTGATGCTGAGCTAGTTACTTACCTTCTCTGTTTTCCAGTTCCTTTGTTTATCAGGTGGAGATAGCTACAGTGTCTACCACTGAACATATGAGAAATCTGTAGAACTGAGCTTAAACAAAGTAAATCCTTAGACATTCATATTAGCCATTGTTGCAACAACTGCTATGATTGTACATCCGTTCTCTAATTCATCAGAGCCTTACATCAACTCCAA
This sequence comes from Erinaceus europaeus, assembly GCF_950295315.1. NCBI lineage: Eukaryota > Metazoa > Chordata > Mammalia > Eulipotyphla > Erinaceidae > Erinaceus > Erinaceus europaeus. The sequence continues at coordinate 47,190,428 of NC_080174.1, read as the reverse complement.
CAGGAAGGTGGTGAGACCCTTAAGCCACAGCTGAGTAAACCGAGGCCCTAAGAGGTAGAATATCTGTCTGGAGTCATGTGGCTAAGAATTGGCAGCACTAAGGGTTGAGGGCAAGTCTTTTCCAAGGGGACCAGGTTTTTGTCACTGTCACTGCTTTTCAGGACAGCTTCCTGTCCTGGTTTGCACACCAGGCCATATTGTCTAGAAGTCCAGGAGCTGGGGTGGATTGGGAAGGGGGTGGGACAGACAGTGGCTTCTGACAGCACTTCCCAGCTTCTGAAAGAGCAAGTCTCACCTGAAGAAGTAGAGGACAAACACATGAAGACTTTCTAAAACACAGTCCCCTTTATCCTGCTAATTTTATTCAACCATCTTGTCCCCTCCTCCCCCCACCCCTGAGACACACCATCTCAGGCTGGGACTCTGCTCTCCTGAGCCTCCATTGCTGATGACAGTTCCCACAGGGACCCCAGTTCTCTCTGCCCTGTTAAGAGATCAGCACTGAAGCTACCTCATAGCCTTCCATGGCCAGCCATGTATTTACCAAGTGCCCAGGTTTCCTGCTATTCTGACAGAAAGCAGGACACTGTCTGCAGGGGGCTTGCAGTTTGGGGGAGCATGAGAGTTGTGCCATACTGACCCATTAACACATGCACACTGATGTAGTATGAACCATGCCAAGACCTGCTGAGGGGTGGGGGGGATGAGACAGAAAAGAGTGATGTGACAAGGGAGTCTGGCCCCTGGACCCAGTATTATCAGATACCAATGCTGGAATCAAGGTGAGGCCATTATGAGCAGGCACCTGCCCCATGATAGCAGGATGCAGGTCCCACTGGCCAGGCTGTCTCCTGCAGTCCTTTCAGGGAAGGGAGAACTCTGTGACTCCTTTCTTCAGCATAGAAACAGGCTCAGAGAAGTACAGCACTTGCTTGCTTTGGTCATGTAATCTCATGTAATCCTCATCCACTTCACAGAAGAAGAAACTGAGTCACATGGGTTAAGAAATGTACCTGCAGAAATAGCACAATGGTTTACACAACAGACTTTCATGTTTGAAGCTCGAAGTCCCCAGGTTCAATCTCTACCGCCACCAAAGGCCAGTACTGAGCAGTGCCCTGGCTTGAAAAAAAAAGTATCTCTTGCTTTGTAGTTTGTAAACTACAAAGTGATGAAACAACAATGACATTTAATCCTGGGAGGATAGGAAAAGAAAATCTCAAAGTATCAGCCTTGAACTCACACATGGACAATGGAGAGTGTAGAGTAGGGGGGCAGGGGCGTAGTGATCATTTAGGAGTGCAATTGTAATGAACAGGTTCAGTCATTTAACAAACAATTAACACTGTTTTAATCACTTCACCCCACTAACTCACTCAGGATGTGAAGTGAGCAGTGCTGGGTGATGCTGTTGGGTGCAGGGGCCAGAAGGCCAGCCACAGGTTTATCTGAGCCTGGCCCAACCTGGTCTGAGGTTGGGGTGACTGGTGGGAGCCGGTGGCAGTGCCCCTTTGCTGGGATCTGGGGCATTAAGGGAGGCCAGGTCTCAGAGCAGGCCACAGAAATCCCCAGCAGGGAGAACAGGGTAGGCAGCCATGCATTCACTCAACACGTACTTAATACATGCCTCCTCAGTGTCAGGCACTGGGGATTTACAAGGCAGCATATTCCCTGCCTCCACAGAGTGTTTGATATGCAAATGTGCATTGTGAGTCTGAGAGGGGAACTGAGAGTCTGGATGGCTGTTGTTTTCCCTGAGCAGCCCAAGTGGCAGGCTCTGCGAAGCTCCTTGTAGCAGTTATCTCCCTTGAGTCTCACTACAAACTCTTCCTGTTTTACAGAAAAGGAAATTGAGGCACAATTTTTTTAAAAAGTTTATTTTGTTGAGTAGGCACGGGTGTACAAGATATTTCTCCAAGATTGGTATCAACAAACCTTACTCTCCACCCAATAGTCCTCTTTCTCTGCCATATGACAATGGGCCCCCAACCTCCTTCCTGCCCCTCCCACCTGTCCCCTTTTGTGTCCTTGGGCCTGATGAAATAGACCTTACTTATTAATGTTTCACTCTGTATTTTCTTTTGCTTTGAGTCTTTAAGTCTTGTTGTTGTTGTGGTCAGGTGTCGGGCTGCACCGCGGAGAAGAGAGAGGAAGTCCAGAACAAGTGGGGTACACAAATCTTTATTATAGGTTGGGGGGGTGGCTCAGGCCACGTGGAGTCAGCCGACAATGGCTGTCCCCACTACCTCACCACGGGGCGAGAGAAGGGAGAGAGATCTGAGAGAGAGCCAAGAGGAGGAGAGAGAGAGAGAGAGAGAGAGAGAGAGAGAGAGAGAGAGAGAGAGAGCCGAGAGCCCAGAGAGAGCGAGGGGGGGTGAGGGGGCTTTTATTGGGCGACAACCAGGGGTGACGTGTGGGGCCAGGATTGGATGAAGGGGGCACTGCTAGGATTTCGCGGGGCATGGTAAAACCTGGGGGCCGAGACTGCATCAGAATAATTCCTCAGCATCAAAGTCTTACCTAATAGCGCGATCATCAGTATCCATGGTTCTCCTTTTGGCTTATCCCACTTAACACAATTCCCTCTAGTTTCATCCCTGGTGTAGCAAAAATGAAGCTTTCATCATTTCTGATTAGTATTGTGTATATATGTCATAAATTCCTTAATTACTTGTCTGTTGTTAGACACATGGTTTGTTTCCAAATCTTGGCTATCAAAAACTGTTATGGTGAACTGCTAAGGTGGAGGCACAGAAATTTTTGTCCCAAGTAACCTACTAAAAGTTACCCAGGTCATGGGAACTTGTATTTACATGGGTCTAGCTTCCAAGCTTCCACAATGCTGAGTACACAGGGGCTCTGGGGAATGATGTTCAAAGAAAGGCTAAGAGAGGGGTTGATTGGTGGTCCTCATGCTGAATTTCACCTTCAGGTCTTGCTGCCTGTGACCTTTAGCAAATTGGTTACCCTTTAGCAGCTTTATGTTCTAGTTTATGGGTTGCACTAACACCGAGCACCAAGATAGCTGGAATGATTAAATGAGGAAATACAGGAAAAAGGCTGGGAGATAGATTACTCAGTGCAGTCATGAGGTCCCAAGTTGATCTGAGGCAGAACTGAGTGGTATTCTTTCGCTCATAAAAATAAATTTCAGGGGGTCGGGCTGTAGCTCAGCGGGTTAAGCGCCGGTGGTACAAAGTGCAAGGACCACAGTAAGGATCCAGGTTCGAGCCCCCAGCTTCCTACCGGCAGGGGAGTTGCTTCACAAGCGGTGAGGTGGGTCTGCAGGTGTCTTATCTTTATCTCTCCCTCTCTGTCTTCCACTCCTCTCTCCATTTATCTCTGTCCTATCTAACATAATGACATCAATAACAACAACAATAATAACTACAACAATAAAACAATAAGGGCAACAAAAGGGAAAATAAAAGGAAAAATAAATTTCATTTAAAAAAGAAAGTACAGGAAAAATAATTAGCATGGAAAGAAACAATACTATAGGAAAAATCCTGTGCTGGATTTCTGACTTTCCCTAAATGGGGTCAGGGGTAGACACTCCCTTTTGGACTGGTTTGGGAATCACCTTTCTGAGTCTTCTCAGCTTCTCCTCCAAGTGGCTTGGAGGTTTAGACTAAGAATAGATGTGACTCCTGTGCCAGTCAGGGCTCTTCAATGGAATTGGAGGGAACAAAGGCATGGTGGGAATGAAGCAGGGAGAAAGGGACCTGCTAGCTCACTCATGTCCCTTTGTGACTGCAGGGCATGCCTGGGAACAATGGTCTGCCAGGACAGCCTGGAGCAGCTGCAGAGCTGGTAGGTACCTGCCTAGACTCTCTGTCCAGTCCCCTGGACCCACCACCTTTCCAGAATTGAACTTGCCATGCCTGCACCCTCAGCTGCAGTGGGGCTCCCTCTTCTCTTTCTCTTTTGGATCTAGGACAAGCCTGGGATCATGTGGTTTCCCAGGGCTCCATTTGTTATAAGTCACTAACCTCCTCCCCTCCCCTGCCTAAGTCCTCCTGTCTGTCTCTCTGTCTTTTCCAGGAGTCCTTACCCATTGAATGGCGTTTCCTTAAGGTAAGAGGGTACAGGGGAGGGAGCAGGACCTAGCCAGAATGTCTCCTAAGGAGAGTGCCCTAGTGGCTCAGCTGTATGACACCATGCAGAGAGGGCTACAGATGGAACTCTCTGTGAGGAGTGTGCATCCCAAGCCTGTGTCTGGGAAGACCCAAGCACCGTGTCTGGCTCATTACAGACCCTGAGTGGATACTGCTGAAGAATGAAAAGTGTTTAAAGGAATATCAACAAGCTGGTCATATGATAGATAGGTGCTGTGGACAGTTTCAACCTCGAAGTGGCCACCAGTGAGGATTTGTACCATGCTGGTCAGGCTAGACCAGGGCTCAGCAGCTAGCAGACCAGAGCAGGCAGGGTTAAAATGAACGTGTCATTAGACAGGGATGTGGAATAGGTTATATTCTCTGAGGGTGACTGAGTGGGGACCAGGAAGAAAGCTTCAGCATTCATCTTTGGTCAACTGAGAACAAACCTGAGGAGATGGGACATGAAAAGCAATTCTAGTAGTGCGAGAAAAAGGACTCAGGCCTGAGGTGGTGCACCCGACTGAGCACACACTTTACCATGAGCAAGAACCTGGGGCCAAGCCCCTGCTCCCCTCCTGCAGGAGAGAAAGTTTATGAGTAGTGAAAGAGATCAGCAGATGTCTCTTTTTCTCTCTTATTCTCTACCCCACCCCCAATTTATCGCTAATTCAAATAGAAGGGGGAGAGAGAAAAATGGCCCTCAGGCGTGGTGGATTCATGGTTCAGGCACCGAGCCCTAGCAACAACCCTGGTGGCAATGAAAGAGAGAGAGAGAGAAATGGATTTGGGGTCTGATAGATGAACTAACCTAAGGACAGTTAAGACCCCACACTAGGACTGTGGTCTGGTGCCCCCCCCCAAGTTGGGAATCAAGGGTGAATCTTCCTTGCCCAGCCACTTCTAGAGATGAGACATGGATTTTTTTTTTCTGCCAAGTTTATCAGTGGGGCATTGGATCGACCTTCTCGTGGTGCATCCCGTGAGTACCCATTCATTGGGGAAACTGACGATCCTTCCTAGCCGACTGAATCCACATGGATCCCAGTCACTTTCAAAGCCAGCAACAAGCAGCTCCTGACAGCTTTCAACCTGATGCTGTTGACTGGCTACGGAAGAAGGGCAAATGCTAGAAGAAGAAGTGCTGGCACTAAAATCCACTACTCTTGGCACTATTTTTTCCATTTCTTTTTTATTAGAACAGAGAGGAACTGTGAGGGAAGGGAGAAATAGAGAGGGAGAGAGAAAGACACCTGCAAACATCACTTGTGGGGCTTCCCCCTTGCAGGTTGGGAGCAGGAACTTGAACCCAGGTACTTGTGCATGGGGACAAGTATGTTTGATCAGGTGTGCGACTTCCCATCCTCTGAGGCATGGTCTTTTCTCTTCTCCGAGTGAGCATCCTTGGGGGTCCCTTCTTCATGGTGTCTCTCTGTCTTGACCACCCCTTTCTAGTAGCACTGAATTGCCCCAAGCAGGCCCTGACTAAGATAGTGTGGGGATAGCCTGTCTGCCCCCAGTAGTAGCTGGAGGTCAGGCTCATTCCTGGCTAGTCTTATGTTGGTTTCTGGCAGAATGTGGTGGTGAAGCCTCAGCTTTTTTCTCTAAGCTTCTAGCAAACTGGGGTCCATCCCCCCCCCAAGTTGTGTCCCTGGGCAAAATTTGACACTTATCTTTGAGGCATTGGCTCACTCATCTCCAGAATTCTTGTAAGATTACCTGGCCCACTGAGCTGTCAGGACTGATCATTTGCAGAGATCCAGTGTGATGGCTGACATTACAGGGGCTGAGTCAGTGACAGCCATTATCACTGGGCTTCAAAGCAAACAATAAACATGGGAGCAGAGACTCCTGCCTCCGGGCCCAGGGGCACCCTTCCAGGTCAGGGATGGATGGACTCCAGGTTCCCCCAAGCCTCAGAAATTACAGTTCAGTGCTAATGGCCAGACTGGAGTCACAGCTTCCATCTAACTCTCAGAGCAAGCAACCTGCGACCCAAGGAAGTTAAAAGCCCAGCTAAGAGAAAGACTTTCCTGCTGAGCAGACTGTCTGTTGGGTCCAGTAGCCTGGGACAGTGAGCACCTGCTGGGGAATGAAGGACAGGCCCCAGCTGGGAGGGTGACCCCAAAGGGCCCATTTCTTCCCACAGCTGCTTACTTTGCTTCCCAGGGCAAAGAAGCTGGTGTTTAGAGGCAGCTTTCTCAGCCTCAATCCTGGTGGCATGTCCTCGCAGTGGGTGCAGGTTGCAGGCACAGCCGGGACAGATGGTCCCTCCATGGGCCCCCTCCACCTCCTCCCACATGGCTGTCTGGAAAGTGGCTTTGGCTTGGCCCCCTCAGAGCTTATTCTTGGAGGCAACTCAAAGCCCATGGTTGGGACAGGTCCCATGAGAAAGGAACAAAGATGCTGCTGGAGGAAAGGGGGGTATGGGCAAAGGACTGGCAAGAAGGCCCTCCCCACTCCTCCCACCCCCAACATGCCTTTCTCTGACCCAGACCCCACAGCCCTCCTCTCTTCCCCCACCCCATTAGACCATCTGTGGGGACTGTGGCCAGAGCCAGACGGTCCAGCCAGCGGCCCTCCTGGAGAAAGGAGAGAAGGGGGACCAGGGCATCCCCGGTGTGCCAGGCTTCGACAACTGTGCCCGGGTAGGAAGTTGAGCCTGGGGGTGGCCTTGGTGCCAGAGCATTTCCTCGGCTGCCTCACCTGATAGCCTCCCCTTCCCCATAGTGCTTCCTGGAGCGGGAGCGCCCAAGAGCAGAGGAAGCCCGGGTGAGTGGGTGCCCCACTTCCTCCTTTCCATCCCTGTGCTGAACCCCACAGGGAGGGCCCCTAGGCTCACTCACACCATCTTTCCCTCTGTCCAGGGAGACAACAGTGAGGGAGAACCTGGCTGTGCAGGGAGCCCTGGCATGCCTGGTTCTCCAGGATTGCCTGGTCAGAGAGGAGAACAGGTAAGACTGGGACCCCAGGGGCTGGGGTGTCCAGGTAAGTGTCCTTCAGCTGGCTGCTAGGGTGTGATTTCCTTCCTGCCAAATGTTCTCTTGAGCCCTTCAGTGGCTCTCTGCCTTTGGGGGCCTCTAAGCCAACTCAGGGCCCCCTACTGCTCTGACCTCATCCACTCTCCTGGTTCCCCAGCTTCTTCTGGGTCCCAGTAACACTGAGACTCCCAGATCATTCCTTTCCCTCTTCAAGTCATTGCTCAGAATCAACTTCCCAGGGGACTCTTTCCTGACCCCCTCGAGAGAGAGTTGAAGCTCCCCCCCCCCCAAACTAGAATTCCCAGCTTCTCCCAGCATCACACCACATCACCCTGGTTACCTGGGTAACTCCTTTATTTAGGGACATTCCACAGCTATCTGTTGAGCACCAACTATGTGCCAACCTTGGTTTTCTTTGTCATCGCCTGTCCCTCCCTTCCTTGGAATGCTAGTGCCGCTGGGCAGGGGTTTGGTGTTTTGTTTACTGCTATGTCCCCAGCAGCTATACCAGTGCCTGGTACTTAACAACAAGAATATCAGTGCCTGATGGCTGGAGATAGTTCACCCAGCAGAGGGTGTGCCTTAACATGCATCAGGCACTGGGCTTGAACCCCAGTGCCACACGGGAGCACCGTGGCACTGGGGAAGCCTCCATGAACAGTGGAGCAGTTTTGTGGTGTCAATCTAAAATATGAAAAAGAACAAAAAACAGTGACTAAGGAGTGGTGGTAGAATGTGTGCATGAGACTCCTGGCACAGGGTCTCTTAAAAAAATACTGGATGACTAAATGAAAGTTTAATATTGCCTCAATGGTCTTGCTTCGGCATTAGCTACTCTCCGTTGATTCTGACTGTGGCCTGTGGGGAGAAAAGCAACAGAGACTCAGGCTCTTTGGGGCTGGAGTCTCTTCATCCGTTTCTTTTGGCTTTCTCTACAGGGTCCACCAGGCATGAGGGGCTCCCCAGGTCCTCCAGGCCCTATTGTAAGTATCTGCGGTTTCCTGGCCCATTTGAAAAGCTCTCAATTGGGTGCTAGCATTCAGGCACTTTTCTGCTGCCTTGTCTCCAGCTGGCTGCACACGGCAGAAAAAGGGGCTTCCACTTCCCACTCTCCTCCCTCATCTGAGTACCTGTGGAGCCTGTGGAATCCCCTGGAACCAGTTTGCCCTACCCCACTGCTCCTGGTACCACTTAGCAGAGGTCCTTGGGAGAAGACTCTTCTCAGCCGTTCCCATCCTTGGTGTTTTTCACACTGAACCCAGGGCCGGAGGGCTCAGTCTTCTGGCTCATGGTCTTGGCAGCCAGGAAAGCATGTGACAACCTGGTCAGATACCCCTGTTCCTCAGTGGTGCCCATCTCCACAGGGGCCAGGGCTAAAGTGGGGCTGCTCTTCATTCCTCTGAAGGGCCACCTCAAGGCCAAGCCTCAAAGGCCTGGCCTGGTCAGAGATGTGGACCCTGCAGTCATCTGTGGTGTTGACATGGCAAGAAAAGCAGCTTCCCACTTACAAGTGATCAGGAAAGGCATGAAGAATGAAACTTGTTACTTTGCTTAGGGGAGAGGAGGGCTGGAGGGAGCCACCTTAGAATTAGGGGGCCACCTACCTGGGGCAGGGGGCATATAGAAGGTTTGTGATAGACGTGTTGGGCCAAACAGGAGAAGCAGCTTCCATCCCACAGGGCTCTCTGGGGGCTGTTTTGCTTCTCTGTTGATGGCTGCGGGTCCAAGGAGTCTTTTGGGCCAAGACTTTCAATGAGTCTCTTTTCCAGATACTCTGAAAACACTCCCACAATCTCCTACCCCCATGACTCCCTAGGCTTGGACTGTGCCCCAAGGGCACCTGGGCTTGTGAGATGTGACCTGCCTGTTTCTCCCACCAGGGCCCCCCAGGTTTTCCTGGTGCTGTTGGCTCCCCCGGATTGCCTGTAAGAACCTAGCACTGCTCGACCTCCCTCCCACCCCCCACCAGTCAGGTCTCTGTGGCTTTTGCTCGGCTCTGCCCTTCCTGTCATGTCAGTGCCTCCTCCCTCCATGTTTGTCATTGTCCCCTGCAGGCAGGGTAGCTAACGACACAGGTTCCCTGCAGTGTGGACCTCCTTCTCCTACTCCTCCTCTGGGGCTCTGTCTCCTTCTACTTTCCTTTTCCCCCTCCCTCTCCACCTGCCTTCTCTCTCTCATCTTCTCTCTGCTCCCCTCCTTCTGTTTCCCTTTCTCTCCCACAATCCCACATCACTCCCCCTGAATCCTCTGGAGCAATTTTACCTTCTTATTTTAAGCTGGTGCCTCTAGGGGCCTTTTTATTCCTCCCTTCTCACTTCTGCCTCCTGCTTCTCCCACCTTTGGTGTTGACTGAAGATTTGCTGAAAGTAGTTCTTGGGGCTCTGCCAGGAACCTGGCACAGAGCCCAGCATAGATGCCAAAGCTTTAGGGATTCACATTGCAGGCTGGCACAGGATTGCTGCCCTGCTGCTCCGTAGGGCTGTCCAGGGGCACCTCGGGGATTTAAAGGTGGCATGCTTGCCCCTCCCATGGTTCTAGAGAAAACTCTCAGCTTCTGCCTCTCCTCTCCTCCTGGGCTCCAGCCCCAGTTGGCTCCAAGACTGGGCACATGATGTCTGTTAGTTGGTTTCTGGATACAACGGGGCCCTGCCCCTCTGTGCCCAGTGTCCTGACTAGCTTCTCTCTGCCAGGTGTCGTTACTTGCTCTGCCTTCATCAGTGTCACAAGTGTGTTTAAGTTACCCCCACCCTCACTGTTGCTCCCTCCTGGATCACAGAAACTAACCCCCTGTTTGTCAGATTTCATGTTCCCATTGCTGGATTTCGTGTTTCCCAGGGCCTGGTGATAAAGGCTTAGGGAGCAGGGCCCATCCTCATCACAGCTCCATCTGTCCCCATGTCCTCATCCTGGCTGGACCTTGTTTGTTTTTGCTTGCTTGGGTGAAGGGGCCATCTGTCCGTCTAGCCATCTGTCTTGTGTTGTGGAAAGGTTTGGGCGCCGTCTCTTGAGGGCAGGAGGGTTGGGCAGACTGGGCCTCTGATGGATGCTGGCTGGGTGAGGAGTGGGGAGTGAGGGCTTTGGTTTGAAGTGAAACTGACATCCTCTCACGTGACAGGGCTTGCTCTGGAGGGAGACTTCCCTGTCTCTCCCTGTCTCTACTCCTCAAAGAAGGCAATTTAGGGCTGGGGCTGGGGCAGGAGTGGGCTTGGACAGGTAAGTGTGTGGTAGACAGTGCTTCATTGGACACTCTGGGAACAACTCTCCTGACAACTGCCCTTCAAGGAGTCATATGCCTGAGAGAAGTCCCCTCACCTGGGACAGCATGGCTCATTTCCTGAGGGGCACCCCTATGTGGGAGCTGACATTTCCAACCTTCTGCGACATACCCCCTATGGCCGCCTTTCTGAGGGCATGAGTGGGACCTGTAGCACCTCCCACCTTTGTGGGCAGGGGAAGAGAGAAGATGAGAAAAAACAGGAGGAGAAGGGCTGGGTGGGGCCTGCCTAGCCCTGCAGTTTCTCATGATCTTTCTCTCCAAGGGCCTTCAAGGAGAAAGAGGTCTCAGGGGCCTGACAGGAGAGAAGGGAGAACTGGTAAGAGGAGGCAGGCCCTGGAAAGGGGTTAGATAAAGGGCCTTGGGGAAACAGAGACTGGGTCCTAGGGTGGCTGTCCAGTAAAGGTGGGAGTGGATTCCTTTTGGTGGATGTCCTCACTGTGGAGGACCTCATACCCCCCATAGGATCCAAGGAGACTGGTCTATATGGGCCTCAACTCCCTATATGGGGCAGACACCCATCTGCAGGCTTCTGCCCACGGTCATTTCTTCCTATGGTCCTGCACTTCCAGTTGCCCCTCCCCTCACCCCCTTACCCCGCCCCAGGGCACCCTTCCTGGTCCTCACCTCCTGCTGCTCTGGCTCATCTCCTTGGCTCCTGGTGAGGCTGGGATTGTCACCCAGCCCCAGGCCTAGCTCAAGGTGATGGCTCCACTGGGGATGGGAGGGTGTTTGCCAAATGACAGTTCCAGTGGTTCTGACTCAGACCACCCTTCCACCTAGTGGAGGGCAGCAGAAATGGGGGAGTAGGGGAACTGGTCCATGCTGTCTTTCTTTCTTTACAGGGTCCTCCTGGGCAACCTGGTTATCCAGGTGCTATGGGTCCCCCTGGACTGCCTGTAAGTAGGGGGACACCAGAGATCCTTGGAGTAGTGATGAAATTGGGGCCAGGCATAGGCACCCCTAGATTGGCATTTCAGCCCATGCCTCTGCCAGGGCATGCAGACAGATGTGTTGCTGTAAGCCTTTTGCTGGTGCAACATACTCCCCACCCCCCTTTGGGGAGCCCCTTGCTGTCCCTGCACATTGAGAGTCATGGTGGCAGTATCAACCCATGCAGGCACCTGCTGGGTGAGTGGCTCCTCTTGCCCCACTGGGGGCCCCATTATTGGGCTGGGAGGACACAGAAGCCTAACCCTCGAGTCTCCCAGCCTTTGTCCCCAGCGCCATCAACCTCTCAGTGCCAGCGTGTGAGCTAGCTGCTATCCCCACCCCTCACATTAGTGCAGGGACTGCGGCCACAGGGCTAATTCGGTTCTCTCTTTGCTTGCTTGTCAGGGCATCAAGGGAGAGCGAGGCTATGTGGGCCCCTCAGGAGAGAAGGGAGAATCGGTGAGTCTGACTCGCAGTCAAGGCGGGGGCGGGAGGACAGGCTTCAAATGGAGCTGGCTTCTGCCTAGCTGCCTCTTCATGCTGCTCCAGTCTGGCACTCTGCCAGCAGTCTGCGATGGGGAACTGTGTGGCCCCTGCTCCCCTGCGCCTGGCAGCTCCAGCTGTGCCTCGAGCAGTCCACGGAGGCTGGTGGATGCAGAGGCAGAAGCTGCAAAGCGAATCTCAGCAGGTCTCAGGAAGACAGCCGGCTGCCAAAGGGAGACTGCCTAGGAGTCAGCCAGTGGGAAAGGCAGTAGGCAGGGACAGGCCAGAGAATCAGGCCTGGGACCCTAGACCCAGCTCTTTGCTGACCCAGCCTGGCATCCCAGAGTCACCTTTGCAAAGCCAGGGTGTGCCACGCCAGTGCTAAGCGCAGGAGCCGGGGTTTGAGCAGATGAAGGCACCAATACTCTCCCGGATAGTGAGTGAAGGCAAGGCCTGCAAGTCCATTTCAACAAACCTGCAAGTCTGAAACCTTAGTCTTGTCCCCCCCCCCCCACATGTCAGGGAGGCCCCAGGGGGTGTGCAGCTAACACCATCATGCATTTCTTCGGCCATTTCCTCTCAGGCCTTCGAGGATTGCCAGGATGGGGTGGGGGCAGCCATCACTCAGTGCTGGGGGCTGCTGTGAAGGATCCTGTGCCCTTATGAGGGAGGCAGATAACAAATGAACACGCAAATAAATACACAGTGATGGGGAGAGATAGGACCAATGGAAGAAATGGCAGGTAAGGGCTGGAGCAGGGTGCTGGTAGATTCAAGGCCAGGGAAGGCCTTTCTGTGGAAGCAGTGTTTGAGCTGAGACCTGAACAGGGCAGAGAAGGGGTCATGGTTATCTTTGCCCTGGGGAATCCCAGAAAGAGGCCTGTGGGTGAGGGGGGCACCCCAAAATCAGTAAACCATTTCATGATTTAGTTAAGTTTCAAAAGATCTAGAAGGGGATGAGGGAAGGGTGGGCATTCTGAGTACAGGGGACAGTGGTGCACATGCCCAGGAATATGCTGCCAGAGTGTGTGTTCAGAGAGGGAGCAGTAGCCTGACCCAAGCAGCTGGAGAGAAGCTAGGGAGATAGAGAGAGGTAAGAGTAGCAGGGGAAGGGTTGGGCCAGGTCACAGGAGGCCTCACAGCCCCACATTGCTGAGAGGCACACTCCTGGTTCTGCTGGCACAGAGAGACCACAGAAGGCTCTGGAATAAAAACGTGTTGTCAGATCTGGGCTTGAAGATGGGAAGATGGCAGCCAGCTCCTGGCTGGAGGGAGCTGGGGTGGTGGGACTGCTGGAGAGGCTGATTCACTAGCTCAGTCAACAGAAGGGACACCTGGACAGACCAGAGAGTGAAATCCTGCTAGCTTTGAGGAGTCTCTTAGCACATCCCCTTACCATTACCTCCCCCAGTCAGAATGCTCTGTTCTGCACCTTTGTGTCCCCAGGGCCCTCCAGGATCTGAAGGCCTCCCAGGCCCCTCAGGCCCAGCGGTGAGTGAGGGACAAGGCAGGGAGAGGATGGGCATAGGTCCTCCCTACTAGGAGGGAGGTATCGGAGGACAGGGATATTAGACTTCAGCTGCTTTGTCCTCTGTGGTGACAGGGGCCCCGAGGAGAACGAGGACCCCAAGGGAACTCGGGTGAGAAAGGTGACCAGGTGAGTATGACAGGGACCACTGTGTGGGCTGTATGGGGCTGTAACCTCTCCCATCCTTGAGTTGTAACTTCCTTCCCTGGACAAAGGGGCAGGGTGGGGTAAGGGCCCACGGTGAAGGCAGTCACCTCTTGTCACTCTTTCCACTTGGGCAGCCAGGCTGGAGAGAGGGACCGCACAACAAACTGTTCCTTGCTTCTCCCTAGGGATTTCAAGGCCAGCCAGGCTTCCCTGGCCCACCGGTGAGTGAAGACACAAAGTCATCTCTGTCTGCTGCAAGCCGTGTGGGATGGGCAGGCCTGACCCAGGCAGCCTTGCAGGGAGGGGCTGGCAGGGAGAGGGGAAGTGTGAGGGGGGCCTGTGGAGGAAGGGACAGCGTAGGTGGCCAGGCCTGATTCCAGGAGCCAGGACCTGGAGAGCAGGGCCTTCTGGGTGAGCCCTGGACCCACAGGCCAGCCAGACCCAGTGCGACGGGCAGTGCTTCTAGGAAGTCCTGATGTGAATAACACGCAAAGAAGAAAGAAGGGGAGTCCCTCCACCAGCCCCTCACTCACCCCCACCTGCTCCCTTATTGACATAGGGTCCCCCTGGATTCCCAGGCAAAGCTGGAGCCCCTGGACCACCTGGGCCTCAAGCGGAAAAGGTGAGTAGGACATTAAGCTGGGTCCAGATTTAGGCCTGAGCTATGTTGTCCCCCACCCCTGCCTCGCCACTAGCATCAAGTTTGGAGGGCATTCCAGGATCGACTCAGGTGGGGAAAGAGACCTCCAGGATAGCCTGGCAAACAGGCCAGAACAGACCTGTGGCCTCTTAGGAATAGCAGCTGGTCTGTGCAGCTGAGGTCCTGTCCTTACCCTGAGAAGGGGCAGGCAGGGTGGACATGAGGAGGAGGCAGAGGGTCTCATGAGACCAGCCCAGGCCAGCTTTATCTCCCCATGAGAGAGAGGGAGTGGGTAAAGAGCTGAGGAAAGGAAGAGAGCATGAGGAAACTGGGACCCCTATGACCTGGAGCCTTAGGGCAATAGCTACACTGAAATCTGAGCACCTATCCTCTGGGTCTGACAACACAGGAAGAAACCAACCCCAGGGGCATAGGCCTCCCAGAAGCCATGTCTAGCTCATTCCCAAGGACCCAGAGAGGTGGCAAGTGTGGGAAGGAACAACAGTCCAGGGACTCCCCCATATCAGTTGCCCTGGATTTGGCTTGATGAATGTCTGCCTTAGTCTAGGGACTGCCAATGTCTGCCTTAGTCTAGAGACAGGGACTCCCAGTCTCTGCCCAAACTCTGCACCCCAACCCCAGTGGTGACAAGTAGGCACCATTAAAGGTCCCAGGATTGGCTCTGGACGTGGGGTGGGGGTTGTGGCCCAGAGAGGGACAGGGGACCTGCAGCCGCATAGGGAACTTCTCTGCTCTGGGTGCACACAGCACTGCCTCACCCTCCGCTGGAAGGCCCTCACAGAAGGGGCATTCTTGGACTGACTTCTCACTGGTTGAGAACACTGAAGCCCAGAGAGACTGGGGATGTCTCAGGGGCACGTAAAAAGTTATCGGCAGAACTGAAAAAGTGCTTTCCAGCAGCCAGTGTCCACAGCCATGACTGAGCCAGGGGCAGGTGCCACCCCGCTGCCTGCTTTGTGAGCACCTGGGTGTCAGCTGTTGCCAGAACTTTCTGCTGGCGACATACTCTGTGGCTACCTGTTGTCCTTAGGCTTGTCATTGCAGAGCACTCAAACCTCTGCCCAGCGGTTGTCCAGCATAACTCCCAGCAGAGCTGACAGTTCCCGGGGCTGTGCTGACCCCTCCTGGAAATAGCCAGCATTGCAATCCCACTCTGCTGGGCCAGAAGGCAGGCCCCTTCCCTCAGCTCTATGGCAGCCATCTTCTCACTAATGGGGGAGGCAACATCTCTCTTCACTGAGCTGCCCGCCTCCCCTTCCCTTTCTGGTTCTGTTGTCACTTTCTTGCTTTGAACCTTTAGTGGCTCTCCAGTGCCTATAACAGTGTTTTTGTTTGTTTGTTTGTTTGTTTTTTAGATTTTATTTTGTAGTCCCCAAGATTTTTCATCATACATACTGTCATATGAACTCACAATCTAGAAAGCAGACAGAGGAACCCGGTTCAGTGCACATAGTACGAAGCACAAGGACCTGTGCAAGGATCTGGGTTTGAGGCCCTGATCCCCACCTGCAGGGGGGTTGTTTCACAAGCGGTGAAGCAGATTTACAGGTGTCTGTCTCTCTCCCCCTCTACCTCCCCACCCCCTCTCAATTTCTCTGTCTTGTCCAATAAAATGGAAAACATGGCTGCTAGGAACAGTGGATTCATAGTGCCATCACCGAGCCCCAGCAATAATCCTGGAGGCAATTAAAAAGAAAGGAAGGAAGAAAGGAAAGAAGGAAGGAAGGAAATACATAGTCTGGTGAAATAGCTCACTTGGATAGTGTGTTACTTTGCCATGCGTGTATCCCAGGTTTTAGCCTGGCCCTCACCACAACCACCACATAGAAGGAAGTTTGGTGCTGGTTTCCCTCTCTCTCTCTCTCTCTCTCTCTCTCTCTCTCTCTGTCTCTCTCTGTCTCCCTATCTCAAAAAAGAAGAAGAAGGAGGAGGAGCAGGAGGAGGAGAAGAAGAAGAAGAAGAACAACAACAAGGACAAGAAGAAGAACAAGAAGGACAAGAGGAGGAAGAAGAAGAAGAGGAAGAAGAACAACAACAACAACAAGAAGAACAAGAAGGAGAAGAAGAATGAGAAGAAGGGAAAAAAAGAAAACAGATATAAGTGGAGGTGCTCTGAAGGCTGGGGCTGGGATTCCTACCCTCTGGGCTCCCACTTCATAGGCCCAGCTCAGAGATTCTTCCAGAACTACAAGAAGTACAGTTTGAAAATTACTGGTTTGTTTGGTAAAGCTCAGTGCAGTGGGGCTAGCAAAATAGCTCGATAGCTCACCTGGGAGGGTTAGGTTCAAGTCTAACCCTCACTATACGGGGAGAAGCTTCAGGTTCTTTGGTATGTTTCCCTCTGTCTCTCTCTCTTTTTTGGGGGGGGGGCCTCCAGGGTTACCACTGGGGCTTGGTACCAGCACTAAGCACTATGAATCTACCACTATAGAGGCCATTTTTTCCATTTTATTGGATAAGACAGAAATTGAGAGGGGAGAGGAAGATAGGGAAAGACACAGAGCGACACCTGAAGGGCTGCTTCACTGCTTGTGAAGCTTTCCCCCTGCAGGGGGGGGAGTGGGGGCTCATTCTGGGGTTCTTGTTTAAAAATATTTATTTATTTATTTATTTATTTATTTATTTATTCCCTTTTGTTGCCCTTGTTGTTTTATTGCTGTAGTTGTTATTGATGTTGTCCTTGTTGGATAGGACAGAGAGAAATGGAGAGAGATGGGGAAGAGGGGGGGGGAGAGAAAGATAGACACCTGCAGACTCACCTTCACCGCTATGCAGGTGGGGAGCCAGGGGCTCGAACCGGGCTCCTTACGCTGGTCCTTGCGCTTTGCTCCATGTGCACTTAACCTGCTGTACTACCACCCAACTCCTTTAATCTCTGTTTCTTTTCTATCTGTCTGATAAAGTCAACCCAGAGCAGTGAGGCTCTAGTACAACAACAAAGAAAGTGAAGTTAGCACAGTGTTCAGGGTTCTTCCCCAACCATATCTAATTCCTCTGTCACCGTGCTCCTCCCACCCCACTCACACACACTCCCCAGTCACCGTGGCCAGGCCAGACAATGTGACCTTTTTCAAATATTTATCCTTCTCTGAAGCTTCCTCTGGAAGGCCTTTTCCTCTTTCTCCATCTGCCTGAATCCCAGACACTTTTCGGAGTCTAGCATCTGGTGACACATCTGTGGCACTTTCTTGGACCCCAGCTCTCGTGAGCATCTCATCACTCATTCACACAGGGATCATGCATCAATGCACTGCCCTCAATGGTGGTGGGCCCGTGACCCACACTACACTGCGAGCTCCTGGGTGATAGGGACCCTCTGTTTACCTGGGGAATCAGAGCCCACACAGCACACAGGGTTAGAGGTAAACTGAGTGTGTGCCTTCAGTCAGCACCCATACCTGAGTGCCTACCAGGCCAGTCCCTGGGTCAACTCCAGGGAAGATGCTGGGC
Organism: Erinaceus europaeus; assembly: GCF_950295315.1. Taxonomy (NCBI): domain Eukaryota; kingdom Metazoa; phylum Chordata; class Mammalia; order Eulipotyphla; family Erinaceidae; genus Erinaceus; species Erinaceus europaeus. Next base: position 47,172,871 of record NC_080174.1, on the reverse strand, counting down.
AGAAGAGGCTCTGTTCCTTTCTTACAGAATAGTGAGCAAAGGGAGTTCTTTGAAGATGAAGAAAACCTTTTGGGGGAGTGGTGTCTGAATGACTCCCAATTAAGCCAGCTAAGGGCTGGGTTGCTAAAATCCCACCCAGGGGAGAGCCAATTGTCCTAACTTCCAGTTGTCACCAAAACCTGTGACCCAGGGCCAGTCTCAAGCGAGTGTGGCAAAGCCCTGCTAATGTTGTTGGGGGGCTCATTTTCAGGGCAATGAAGGGATGCGAGGTCCATCAGGCCTGACTGGCTCCCCTGGGCCACCAGGACCTCCTGGGATTCAGGTAAGTGTGTGCTAACTTAGCCTGTGTGTGTGTGTGTGTGTGTGTGTCTGAGAGTTGGGTGATGGGTAGGGAGGGTGGAGGGGCTGGGTCAAATCTCCCCCCTCCATGGATGCAGAAACCTTTGTCCTGCTTCTAGGGGCCTGCTGGCCTGGATGGCCTGGATGGGAAGGATGGCAAGCCTGGCTTGAGGGTGAGACAATGAGCCTGGGAGCACACCCCATTCCTTTCCCTTCCTTTTTCCAGAGTTAACGACCTCCTCATCTCTGTTGGCTGGTGCCCATGCCTTGCTCTGTTCTACCTCTCACCACATCCCACAGCTCCTTGGGTTCCCAATCCTTCTAGTAGCATTACCCAGCCTGGGTGAGCAGAGCCTCCCCAGAAGCAAGACAGTGGAGGGGGGTTCACTTCTATCCATAAACTGAGGCAACTAGAGAAGCAAGCATGGTGTCAGGAAGAACAGCTTTAGAAGAACTTGAACCTGACTTCTTGGGTCTAGTTTGTTGGAGAGTTGGGCTCATAAGCCAAGGGCAGAGTTTGAAGGTTGATGACTCCCTGTACCCAGAAGAAGGGAAGCTGAGGCCTAGAGAAGGCCCAGCATTCACACAGGCCAGTGAGAGGTGTCCTCCTCTGCCCCATGTGGCACTCCCCTCATATTGAGGTGGCTGTGAAAAGTGCTGAGGAAAGGAAAGCCAGTGGTAAGTGAAATTGGGTATCAGGTAGACAAAGTTCCTGTCTCAATACTCCTATCTCTTTACCTAGGGGGACCCCGGTCCTGCTGGCCCTCCTGGACTCATGGGACCCCCGGTAAGTCAAGCTTCAGGAAGATTTTGGGAGATCAGAGGCCCCCAAGCAGAGCCCCTGGGAGTGTGTGGGGCAGCTCCAACCCAGATCCTCCATGGAGCATGTTATGACGTGGGATGTGTTTAGTTTGTTTCAGTAGAGGGGGTGGGAGGAGGAAGAAGCCTTTGGTTGAAGTGAGAGACACGAGAACTTTGCATTTTTTTTCAGGGCTTCAAGGGGAAAACTGGACATCCTGGCCTCCCAGGACCAAAGGTGAGGGCATGGTGACTTCTTCCAGGCAGACTTCTTTAGCTCCCCTCAGACCTGACTGTAGGCAACACAGTCACAGTGCACATGCCACCTGGTCCTTGGCACCTAAGCCTCCTGGGGGTCACTGGCACCTGCAGGCTACATCAGGATTTCACCACCTGCCTGAGAGCATCAGAGGGCCTCTGGCCAGAGCTGGGGCAGGTGGCAGAACCCCATGATGTGGGGTCAGCTTGCAGTAGTGGGGGGATGCTAGGTGGATGTCTGCTGAGCCCCTTTTTCTTGCAGGGTGACTGTGGACAGCCAGGGCCCCCTGGCAGCAGCGGCCGACCAGGAGCAGAGGTGAGGGCCAGGGGTGCTCTGCTGAGTCTGGGAGGCAGCTGCTTCCTCCCACTCATTGGCAAAGTGGCTGCTTTCTCTCTTTGGTCTTCTGGGGGTAAGGTTTTGCCTAACAGTGCATATCTTTTTGATTTTAGTATTGATATTACTTTAACCACAGCACTGTCCAGCTCTGACATATGGCAGTGCTGGGGATTGAACCTGGGATGTCAGGATCTCAGACATGAAAGTCTTTCTGCATAACCATTATGCTAACTCCCCAGCCTCCAACACCACTTACCTTGACTCTCCTCACTGCTGGCTGGTGAATTAGGAGCCTAAAAAGGCAACATGGGGTAGGTGGGGCTTGGCCTTCTCAAACTGGGGTTCTGCTTTTCCTCTGCAATGATACGCATGGGCAGTGCTGCTCCCTCAGGCCCTGGATGGCTTAGACCTGGAGGCTAGGGCTCAGCCCTGTTCCTCTGATCCTGGGCCTCCTGGCTGCTCTGCTCAGCTCAACCCTCCCCCAATCTAACAGCACCACAGAGGTGAGTAAGACTGCCTCTTTCTCTTTCTGACTCCTGCAGGGTGAACCTGGTGCTATGGGACCCCAAGGAAGACCGGGCCCCCCTGGCCATGCTGTGAGTTATACTGCTTCTGTGTGTGCCTCCATTCGAGGTAGGATGCCACAGGGGTTGGGTGGTGAGCAAGCATTGATGGCCGGCTATAACTAGGATGGGTGGGACTTGAGCTCCCCTAATCCAGTGGTTTCTGGGCTTTTTGGCATTCTCTCATTTTCTGGGCACATTCAAGTTTACTTATCAAACAGAGATCATTCAGTTATTCAGCAAATGATTATGGAGAGCCTGCATTGCGCCAGGCACTGGTCCAAATATGGGGCTTCAGCAATGAGTGAGACAGACAAGGCCCCCTGGTCCCAGGGCTTCCATGCAGGTACAACAAACAATGAAGACAGGAGCATCGGGCAATGGTGTGATGTTACAGGGAGGACCTGGGGGTGAATTCAGGGGAAGTTTTGCTGGAGAAGTGGCATTTGAGTGTGAATGACAAGAGGAAGTCATCTGTCCAAGCTGTCTGCAGGAAGAAGGGGAGGGGTGACAGAAGAGGAAAGGGGCTTGGTGTGCTAGGGAAGCCCAAGGTCAGTGTGGCTGGAGTGACGTTCAAGGACTGAGTGGGGGTAGGGATGCTGAGCTTAAAGACTATGTGATGTAGAGAGTGGAGAACCTTGGAGCACTGGACCAGGGATGGGGGAGCACAGCTGGAAGCAGAAACTTGGAGGCTTTTGCAGCAGTGGACGTAAGGCGGTGCTGGAGTAGGGTGGTAGTGGACCTTCCAGCCTGTATTTGAAGGCTTATTAGTGAGCTGGATGCAGAAGAGAGCAGGGAGAGCGCTCAGATGGGAGTCAAAGATGATGCCTGCCTTTGGCTAGAGCAGCCAGCTAAACTGTTGGTGTATTTACTAGCAAGGTGGCTTAGAGATGATATTTATAAAGCAATAATGAACTTGCCATCCACTGTACATGTCAGTAGCACAGATGGCTGCCAATGGCGGCCTTTGATCAGCGTGATGGCACTGAGCAGTGGTTCCAGAGCACAGCAAATGCATCTGCATTTTCCTCCCAGCCCTCTTGTGTCTGGGAGAAATACAGTTTCTGAGAGGATTTTGGAAATGAGAAAAGTAATTCATGGCCAAAAAAGGGAACTTTCACATCCCTAGTGCTATTTTTTTAAATTTTATATTTATTTATTTTCCCTTTTGTTGCCCTTGTTTTTCATTGGTGTTGTAGCTATTATTGTTGTTATTGTACAGGGCAGAGAGAAATGTCGAGAAGAGGTGAAGACAGAGAGGGGGAGAGAAAGATAGACACCTACAGACCTGCTTCACTGCCTGTGAAGGGATTACCTTACAGGTGGGGAGCCAGGGGCTCGAACCGGGATCCTTACGCCAGTCCTTGCACTTTGCACCACGTGCGCTTAACCCGTTGCGCTACTGCCTGACTCACCCCTATTGCTATTGTTTTATGGGTCACAGGAGTTAGAGGTGCCAGACTGGTGGGAGGGATCCCCAAGTCTAGCCCAGACCCCCCTTTACATCACAGGTGAAAAGATTGTGTCTCCACTGATAGATTGAGGACAAGGGTGTGCAAGGGACTATTCCTCTTGCCTCTGTCCTTCTGGCCAACCCCCCATCCCCTCTGTGTGTTAGTCCCAGTGCTGGGCACTCCTGTCTCAAGAACCTTGAGCTTAGTAGATGAGTCTTTGCTTCCAGAACTTTCTACCTGGGGGAATGGAGGGAAGTGCTCTGAAAGACACCTGTGCTAGAACACCAGTAGATCTGATACCTGAACCGTGTCTCAGAGGCAAGATGTGAAGTGATGAGGAAAATGTTCAGACACTCCTCAGCTCAGAAGCGTGGGAGTCCCCCAGGGCTTGGGAGCACCCTGTGCTGGGTTTGGACAACAGGAGATCAGGGAGGTCTGAAGGCTGCTCTGGAGCTTGGGGCTTACCCATATGGATACCCCAAGTTTGGGGCTAAGCCCTTGCTTCTTGGTCCCTCCTGCATAGATCGACAGCTCCTGGCCTTTGCTCCTCCTGCAAAAGAGAAGGAAATGGGGGTCCTTATGGTAAATTCTCTAAGGCTTCTGGCTGTGGCCCCCAGTCCACCGCTCAGCACAGTCCCATTGTGCCACTCTCAGCACTAGGCATGAGCTGCCATGCACCACTGGGCAGCACCTCTGGCACAGATTTGACAGAAGCCTGTTACAAGGCCCAGAAGAGAAAGGAGGTTTGGGGAGAAGAATGGTTTGCTCTTGTTGCTCCCTCGCTTCCTCCCAGGGGCTTTATCAAAGCCTTTTCCCCTCCTACTGACTTCCTCTCTCTGTAGGGGCCACCAGGGCCTGCTGGCCAGCCAGGACCAGCTGGTATCTCTGCAGTGGTAAGTGACCTGCTCCCCTCACCCCTCCCTTCCAGGGCTCCTTCCAGAAGGAGTGTGGGGATGGGGGTGAGGGACTGTTCCCCCACTTTCCTGACATCAACTTCTCCTGCCTCCCCAGGGAGTGTTGGAGTCACTGCAGCCACCCCCCTCCATAAGTCCAGGGAGCACCCCTTGTGAGGGAGTGGTCCCTGTCATACAGTGGGGTGCCCACTTCTGCTTTCTCCTCTCCCCTCACCACAGCCTGCCTTTTCTCTAGGGCCTGAAAGGTGACCGGGGAGCGACGGGTGAGAGGGGCCTTTTGGGCCTTCCTGGCCAACCTGGCCCACCTGGACATCCTGGTCCTCCGGTATGTCCCCCCCCCCTCCCCTGTTGTCTCATAGCCCGCCCTTGCAGGGGAAGGACCAGCTAGCTTTGCCAGCCAAGCACAGCACTGCACATCTGGAGTCTGGGGGTGGGGAGGGAGGAGCGGCTGTCAGCGAGTAACATGGCAGCATGGTATGTGAGCCTGCAGAGTACCTATTTGGAAGGGAAGATGAGCTCTGTAGGCCAGTGCAGTTACGAGTGCATGCCAGGCCCGCTGCCTCTGGCCATGTCCCAACAGCATGAGCAAAGGCCCTGGACTAGGTGTCCACTATGTGTTGGGCGGGTGGAGATGTGACCCCTGTTCTGTCCCTGCCCCTTCTGTAGGGAGCAGGCTGGTAAGCACAGAGAACTTGCAAATATCGGGAACCAGCAGCACAGTGCTGCTACTGTGGCTTTCTCAGCACTGCAGAAACTGCTCCTGGGTGTCAGCTCATGTTTATTATGAGCCATGCCACAGTGGCCACTGGTCATGTTCTCAGCTGTGAGCTCATGCCTGACACTTTCTCAACCAATCTCCACCACATCCCTGTTTGGTAGTTCTAATGACTGTCCCCTTTTTACAGAGGAGGGAATGACATGCTCAACAGGGTTCAGGGGGTTGTTCAAAGTCACGTGGCTAGTAAGCAGAGAGAGGGGAGCCCACCTGCCTCTAGAGTTTGTGCCATTCTACAGTACTCTCTCCAAAGCTCCAGGTGGGTGAACCGTATCAAGTGGGACTGGTGACTAGTCTCCTGGGGGTACAAATTGTGGGTGGTGGGAACGCAGGTTTCCCAGACCCCAGGCCAGGGAGCAGACTTTCTTCTGGGAGCAGGAGTGACAATCCTGGGGTTTGTGATCTGGAGTAGGGTGAAGGACTCTAGCCAGTGCAAGGGTGAGGGGTGAGGGCCATCCCACCTTGGAGGGGTAAACAATGAGTCTTGTCTCCAGTTCACCCTAATTCCTGCCATGGATGCTTGGCTGGCAGGTGCCCAGAACTTTACTCCCCCCCCCCCCCCCCCATTGCCTGCAGTCTCAGGACTCTCCAGGATACTCAGATGAGTTTGCCAGCTGCCTGGCAATTACAGCTTCTTCTATGCCCCGCCCCCGCACTTAACCCCCCTTTTCATCAGCTAGGCACAGGAAGCACCTCTTCTTTCCTAGGGAGGGAGCAGGCCCAGGTCTTCCTCTGTGCTGGGTTCTGGAACTCTACTGAGGGCAGAGGTTCAGAGTTCATGCCTCCATCTGGCAAATACTTCACATACATTCAGAGCCAAGGGGTGTGCACGATGCCCAGATCTCATGTGATGGTCAAGGCAGGCACAGCCTGCCCTTTCCTGAAGCACTCAGCCAGGGAGGCAGAAGGAGTTATCAGCCTGGAGGTCTGAGACCAGGCTGGGTGGGGATGGGGACTGGGTTTCCACAGCCTGTGCTCAGAGTAGGGAGTGGGGGTGAATTCTTCGGTGGAGCAGCGGGCTGGCTGTGCTTGGTGGGTAAGGTGTGAGGTGTGCGATGCAAGCTGGGGTAGGTTGGTCACCTCTCCATCATTCTCTACTCCCCAGGGTGAACCTGGTGCAGATGGTGCAGCTGGCAAAGAGGTACCATTGTGTTGTTGTGTTGGGTTTCTCCTTTTCCAGTGGGGATGCTTCCTACTCCTGGCCTTGCCCTCAACCCTCTTCATTCATTCAGTAAACATCCCCCACCCCCAGGCACAGATCATTTCTGTGCAGATGTACTAGAAACAGCAACCCTGTTGATCTGGGGAGAGGAATTGGAGGCTAGGGGACAAGGAAAGAGCAAATCTTGGTTTTCATGATTTCTTTTTATTCATGTAACTGGTCACAAAGAGCCAATTATAATAATAGAAAGCTATAAACAAATACTTCTTAAGCACTAGCTTTTCTCGTCCCCCACCACCACCACACCCACATGCCACAGACTGGCTCTTTCATTCTGACTTCTCACCTCTTCCTGTCAGTGACAAGAGACCCAACTTACATCATGACACAAGGTCATGCCCCAGAGACTTCATTCTCCCTGCTAGCTGTCGGATTCTTGCACAGCCATGGGGGTAGAACTGTGGGGAGATGATCCTCATGCCCCTGCAGCCCCAGGATGGCTCATAATTGCTGCCTACTTGATCCTTTACTTTTTCTTTCCTCTAGGGACCCCCTGGAAAGCAGGGAGTCTATGGCCCTCCTGGTCCAAAGGTAAGAGAGCACTGGCCGGGTATGAGAGGAGCACTCCTGAGTTGATTAAGCTCAGCTCCAAGCTGTGATTTCCACCACAGGAGGGGGGCATACAGGGAGGCCAGTGGACAGGAGAAAGGAATGGGCAGAACTTGAAGCAGCCTCACATCCAAATTGTTCACATGGGGCTGCTCCAGGTTAATCTTAGCTATGGCTGGAAGAACAGAAACCCAGTTCAGCTCCTCACCCAACCATTCTTTCAGCACCTGCTGGCTCTTGTTTACATTGCAGGCCATCTGCCCTTGGCCGGGGAAACAGGGGCCCCTGATGCTCACTTAGTCCAGTCACACTTATACTAGAGCTCGGCAGGTTTTATAGAAGACTGGACACAGCACTGCAGAGTGAGAGCGAGGAAGCAGCTCAGTCTGGGAGTCTGACAGGTTGTGCAAAGAATAAGAATATTTCAGCCTAATACGAGAAGTGCACTGGGCAGAGGGAAAGGTTGTTCCAGGCAGGAGGAACCAGGCAGAGAGTTATAACCAGCAAGGTGTGCCTGGAGGTGCGAATATGGGGAGAGGAGGCTGGAGAAGACGTGACCCTGGACCATGAAATTAATGGACTTTAAAGCCTGAGGGCAATTGGATGCCATCAGAATTCCCCCCTCTTTTTAAAATGTTTTACTTATTTACTGGATAGAGACAAAAATAGAGAGAAAGGAAGAGATAGAGTGGGTGAGAGATGCATGCATCACCCCTTCACCATTCCATTAGCTTCCCCCCTGCAGGTGGGGATCAGGGGCTTGAACCTGGGTCCTTGTGCATTGTAACATGTGTTTCTAACCATGTGCACCACCGCCCAGCCCTAAGCATCAGAATTTTATATCAAGAAGTAACCATAAGATGACTATCTTCCTGAAGGCCTCCCTTGTGGGCAGTGAGGTAGGGCAACCCATCCAGATACTACAGCCACAGTCCAGAGGGAAGGCAGACTGCTGAAACATCATGAGGTTGACTTCACAGGATTCAAGAATACTGAGCTGATTTCCTGTCTTTGCAGGGTGATCCAGGACCTTCAGGACAGAAGGGCCAAGCAGGAGAGAAGGGAAGAGCTGGCATGCCTGGTGGGCCTGGCAAGAGTGGCTCCATGGGACCCGTTGGGCCACCGGGCCCTGCTGGAGAGAGAGGCCACCCTGGATCTCCAGGGCCTGCAGGAAGCCCTGGATTGCCAGGGATGCCTGGCTCCATGGTAAAGAGGGAGACTGGCAGCCAAGGGCAACTGTCCCAATGAGCAGGGATGTGGAGTGGGGCATAAACCACTCTAGAAGCTCTTGTTGACACTGCAGGAGGGAATGTGCCTCTTACAGGAGTGGCTCTTAACTGAGGGAGGGGAACAAGGAGTGGCTTGGGAACCTCTCCCCAGCAGAAAGCATTGATACACAAAATGCTCGGTGCCACTTCAGGAGGTTAAGGCACTGGATTAAGTGTCTGTGGGAGGCTCCTGGGAACTTTGCCCCCCTCCCTCCCCTTCATTTCAGAAAGTCTATTCCCCTGAGGGAGAACACCAGGCTTAGAAGTATGAGGCACGTTTTCTTCTTTTTCCTCAGGGAGACATGGTGAATTATGATGAAATCAAGAGGTTCATCAGACAAGAGATCATTAAAATGTTTGATGGTAATTGGCAACCGGCTGGGTGACAGTGGGTGCTATTCGTCCCTCCCAGCTGCTTCTCCGCCCTGCTCTGGCCTCCTTTCCCTGAAAGCTCACGATCCTCCCCCGCTCGGCCCCTTCCCCGCCTACTTACAGGCATATGTTCAATTAGACTTGAGGCCTTCCTTGTCACCTGCTCTGTGCTGAGATGCAATGATTCTCGCCTGCCCTCCCTGAGCTCCCACTGGCGCAAAGGAGACAGACAAGAAAATTGGTATCAAATGAGTCTGCATGAAGTGAGCTCTGTGTAGACAGAGGGGCCAGCAGCAGCTGTAAGATGGCTGGTGTGGGCCTGGGCTCATTTTAAGCTGTCCTCCCATTCATTTGTCTATCCAGTGGTGAGATGATAGGAGCTGGGAAAGACACAGGATGCCTGGAGGGGCCAGACATCTTTCTTGAAAGCAGGCCATGACTGCCAAGCAAGGAGTCTGGACTTTATTCTGAAGCCAGTGGTGAACTAATGGAGGGTACTGGTGACATGAGATCTTGTACCCAGATCTGTGCTTCAGAAATAGCACTGTGGGAAGCCGTGCAGAGGAGAGGTCCAGAAGACCACTTAGAAGACCACCCCTGGGCCTTTGTTCTGATGTCCCTTGAGCAAAGATTGTTTCTGACTCCATGCTAGTGGCCTGACTGCAGTATCTGCAGTCATTCTGCTTCCGCGGGCTGCCCTGTGACCTACCCTTGTCTTTTCTTACAGAGAGGATGGCTTACTACACCTCCAGGATGCAGTTTCCTGTGGAGATGGCAGCAGCACCCGGCCGACCAGGCCCCCCCGGGAAAGATGGTACTCCGGGTCGGCCAGGTGCTCCAGGGTCGCCAGGGCTCCCCGGTCAGATTGGCAGAGAAGGACGGCAGGGCTTACCAGGAATGAGAGGTAGCTGCACATGTAGCTTTTGTGGGGAGGATAGCCAAACATGAGCATTGTATGTGTGAGGCCTGTTATGAATGTAATATTTAATGCGTGTGGGTGTTTCAAATAATCCAACTGGGGCATGTTGTTTTCCTACTTATTTTATTTCTTTTGTCCCAGGACTGCCTGGTACCAAAGGTGAAAAAGGGGATATTGGTGTTGGCATAGCAGGAGAAAATGGTCTCCCTGGACCCCCAGGTAGGAGAAGCCAGCATGTAGAGCAGCTGAGATCCCTTTTCTTTATATCCTGCTCCAACATTTTTTGTGTAAAACAGCTGTGGACCTGTCAACTAGCCTTTAAAGTAATGCCACGGTGTGCAAGACACTCCATCAGCTCATGCCCTCAGGTCCCATGCAGGGCTAGGCCACGCAGCTGAAGAGAGCTAGGCATGAGGAGTGCAGGGAAAGGTGAATTCAACTCCTGCTTGACATTCTACTTCTTATATGATTTTCACAAGGCCACAGAAGCTAAGCTCGGTAGCCCAAGGGTATGAGCAATACCTGAGGACCTGGCCCTGAGACTTAGCTTCACCACATGAATTGCCTCTCTGAGCCTGTCTCCAAAATGAAATAGTCTCTTCTTCGTGGGATTGTTAAGACTCATTGACTGATGCATAAAAAGCACTCATCTTGTGCCTGGTGCTGGGAGACTCTATAAAACTAATCAGTATTGGTATTGTTGTATTGATCTAAGAATCAGAGCCAGTCTTTTTTCTTTTATGTAAGTGAAAGATCAGATTTATTGGGAGGATAAAGGTGGAAATGCACACTCAGATGTTGTGCAGGAAGAATAGGGGGGTGAATCGTGTTGATCAGATTTACTGGAAAGGAGGAGAAAGGGAAATTTGCAACCTGGGAGGTGGTGCAGTGGATAAGGTGTTGGACTCTCATGCATGAGGTTACAAGTTTGATCCCTGGCATTATATCTGCTGAAGTAATGCTCTGGTTCTTTCTCTCCCCCATACTTTCATAAATAAACAAGTATTTAAAAATATTTTTTAAAGAAAAGTAAAATTATTTTCTCAGAGGGAGTATAGGCAGATCCTAGGGTGAATGGCTCCAGATCCAACTTTTATTTTTTATTTATTCATGGTGGTCAGGGGACCACCCAGCTCTGGCTATTAGTGGTGTCTGGGATAAAATTTGAACAGATCAGATATTTATGAAAATGTTATAACTGAGAGTTGGGCGGTAGCACAGTGGGTTAAGCGCACATGGTGCGAAGCGCAAGGACCAGCATAAGGATCCTGGTTAGAAATCCTGGTTACCCACCTGCAGGGGAGTGGCTTCACAGGCAGTGAAGCAGGTCTGCAGGTGTCTATCTTTCTCTCCCCCCCTCTGTCTTCCCCTCCTCTCTACATTTCTCTCTGTCCTATCCAAAAGGACAACATCAATAACAACAACAATAAAAAACAAGGACAACAAAAGGGAAAATAAATAATAAAATATATATATATAAATGTTATAACCTAGAAAATTTTCCTCACATGTAGGATCTTATTTATCATGACCACAGTTTCCTCTGCTTATATCTCTAGATCCCTGATTTTTCTGTTCTGATTTTTTTCAGGTCCTCAGGGTCCTCCAGGGTATGGCAAAATGGGTGCAACTGGACCAATGGGTCAGCAGGGCATTCCTGGAATCCCTGGCCCTCCAGGCCCCATGGGTCAGCCTGGTAAGGCTGGCCACTGTAACCCCTCTGACTGCTTTGGGGCCATGCCAATGGAGCAGCAATACCCACCCGTGAAAAACATGAAGGGGCCTTTTGGCTGAAAACATCATCTCCATTAAAATGAAGGACTCCATAGGAAATATGTGGTTACAAATTATAGGACTCTGTAATAGGTTGTGAATGTTTTTGGGGTTTTTTTGCTGTTGTTGTTTGTTTTTGTTGTTAATATTTTTATCAATAAATAAACAAAAATACCTGCAGTCCCACTTCCAGTGGGGTTTCTCTGGTGCTGAAGATGCATCTTCCTGTCATCCTCCATTTGTCATTGGGTCTCAGGGTCCAAAAAATATATATCATTATTGTTTATGGTCAATTAATGAATTATAGGATGTCCCTCAGCTAATCTCCTCTTTCTCGGTGCTTCTGAGTCATCTTTTGTCCCTCTAGATCTTGTGTATTGTCACTCATAGCACAAATGGGGGATTGACTCCTCACGAGTGAGTCAAAAGCAGATTGAAATGTCCTTTCCGGCTCCTAAAGACCGTTTCCTAATTCCTAAGAGAAAACAGTGTTTGGGTGGTACAGTGGGTGAAGCTTTAAACCTGAAAGCATGAGGTCTTAAGTTTGATCCCTTGCATTACATATGCCAGTGGTGCTCTGGTTCTCTCTCTCCTCAGTAAATATTAGAAAATGAATAATATGCAAATGTAGAATATTTCCAATAATTTAGAACATGAAAGGAAGGATAGAAGGAAGGAAGAAAGAGAGGAACAAACAAAAGAAAGGAGGAAGGAAAGAAAGAAAGAAAGAAAGAAAGAAAGAAAGAAAAAAAGGAAGGAAGGAAGGAAAGAAAGAAGGAAGGAAAGAAGGAAAGAAGGAAGGAAGAAGACAGTGTTTGGTACCATCTACTCTCTGCCTCCCCCTGCCAGGCTAGCTTCACAGGTGGGAGAGAGAGACAACCAGGGACTCATGGCTGAGTGGTACGTAGTTCAGTCTTTATTCATGTGGAATGCAGCACAATCTAAACTATCTCTAATCACAGTCTTGTCCTTATATATCCTGAGGCGGAAGAGTCAGGTCCGAAGAGCATGTATGTAGGATAGGGGGTGGGGAGAAGGAAAAATCACGCTCGAGCAAAACAGTGAGGATTAAACCAATGCCCTGGAGGCAGGGCGGTGCTTAGTTAACAGTGGTTATATAAATAGAATATAGTGTTAAGCAGGGGGGATTAAACGAATGAAACAGAAGGGGTCTTAGAAGCAGAATTTAGAAGCATACCAACATCTCCCTCTTCACTTCCTGAGTGTGATCAAAGCCTGTCCAGGTTGTACTATAGGAAGTGTCACTTGGTGATAAGGTGTGTTCATCTGTTTGCAAGCATGCAGTCTCTTTTTATTGCTCCAGCCATTTTGTGATTAGTAAGCCTGTGCAGATAGGATGAAAGAAAGACTCCAACCCTGGCCTAGGCAGCCAGAAATGCTTCTCCAGAAAATGAGATGGAACCTTCTACTGGTATCAACACATGGCTTTGTCACCACTTCTCTTGAACTTCAGGTGGAATCTTTTATTGCTCTTGATTTCTGTAACTTGTGGCGATTTTATGTACATCCTAGCCAAGGCCTTCAGAAACAGACTGCAATAAGGTCACAGGCAACCATGATGACATTTAAGCCCCTGGCCCACAAAGTCCACTGTGGATTTGTTGATCTTTGCTGTTTCCTCCATATGCAAAAGGAGCAGGAAGAGGAAAAAAGACAGACTGGTTATTAGAGGAGCATTATGCCTCCAGTTTCATTTCTCTTCTTTTCTTTTTTCTTTTCTTTACCAGAGTACTGCTCAGCTCTGGCTTACAGTGGTGGTGGGGGTGGGGGATTGAACCTGGAACTTTGGAGCCTCAGGCATGAGATCTGTTTGCATAACAATTATGCTATCTACCCCGCCCTATGCCTCCAGTTTCTATTCCGCTTTCCAGATCTCTTGTTCTGATGGGCTAGCTGCCCTGTGAGAAACAACAGGACACATCCAGACAGACTTCCAAAGGAGGCTTTTCACTGGCTCCAGCTTTCTGGAAGACTTATTCAGGTTGGACAAACTTCAAAGGGATCATAGAGCAGACTCAGAAATGTACCTAGAGTCTAGATGCTTATCCAAACTGCCTGAAGTCTTCAAACTGGCTGTCAAATCTCTCCAGAGCTGGCATTCCCAGCAGTTGTGAAAATTCCTTTCTACATGTTGTAACCTAGAAAACAATATATATAGGGTCTTATTTACTAAGTGCCAGGAGAACAGGCTTTTAAAGAGATGGCCAGGGGGTTGGGTGGTAGCGCAGCAGGTTAAGTGCACAACTCAAAGTGCAAGGACCAGCATAATGATCCTGGTTTGAGCCCCTGGCTCCCCACCTGCAGGTCTGCAGGTGTCTGTCTCTCTCTCCCCCTCTCTGTCTTCCCCTCCACTCTCCATTTCTCTCTGTCATATTCAACAACAAATGACATCAACAATAACAATAATAACCACAACAAGGCTACAACAACAAGGGGAACAAAAGGGGGGGAAATGGCCTCTAGGAGCAGTGGATTCATGGTGCAGGCACTGAGCCCCAGCAATAACCCTGGAGGCAAAAAAAAAAAAAAAAAGATGGCCAGAGGAATGAAATCATTCAGACTGCTGAGTTCACCTCCGTGTCTCACTTTTTTTTTTAAAAATAAAGGAGGGGTCAATTCTTATTTTATCTTTCACCAGAAATTCTCAGTCAACCCTGGTTCTAACATAAAACACCAAAAAAGCAAACACATCATCTTCAGATTGAAGTAGAAACCAGCTTTGGACAGGGGCTGAGGACAGATGTTAAAGCACTCCCACTGGAAGGCCAGCTTTCACTTTCAACCCAGTCTGTGAAGTGCTGACTGATGATGGGTGTCATGATAAGAAGGAGTATGCTGGCATGAGTAGAAAGAAAGAGAAGCGAGGACCAGCTGTTGAATTGAGCTGGTTGGCTTTGAAGGCCAGAGTGGAAAATTGCTATGAGGAAACATCAAACTCATCCCTTTTGAGAGTCACTAGGGAATCAATCCTTACAGAGCAAATGATGCTTTCTTCACTTTCCTTCCTGCGTCAAATTCATGCCACTCTTTGGGGACTCTACGACAGGCTAGGTTTAAGCTTTCATGATTTGAGTACTTGTCTCCCTGGAGCTCGAAATTGCTGTATTTTCCTGGACCATGAAGAACCAGATGGAAAGTTGAATTTTATAGTCTATTCAGTGACTGTGGTAAAAAAAAAATATACATATATCCATGGGTTTTGCTCACAAGCTTAGGAGCTGGGTAAGCTGGAGAGAAAGGAAGGAGGCACACACATCTGCTCCTGGGCACTTTTTTCATATTGTCAAACTATTTTTCTTCCATCTTTATTTCTTAGTCTGGTCCAGGATTTTAAGGCAACATTCAGATCATTCAGATTGGCTAAGTATAACCTGATGGGTCCATTTCCTTTGTGCTTTGTGCCAGGGCTATACTGGGCTCTGGGGAACTGGAAGCAAACCAGAGTCCTTGCCCTCAGAGTGTCTTTGGAGAGAACAGAGTTAAAAAACAAGCAATTACTATAAAGTGGAGTGATGGGGCTGTAGCAGACACGGGGGCAGCACAGGGCCAAGGGACCTAAGCTTGCCTAGAAAGAGATGGACACAAGCAGAGGGAAGGGACTGTATCAAAATCTAGAGCTGACTGAAAGCAGCAAGCTGAATGGAGAGAATGCAGTGTGGGAGGAATATGGAGTGTGAGCAGGGAGGCATATTTTCATGGCAGACTTTGTTGAGATAGGTTTGCATGATGGGAAACTTGCTGATGGCAGCACAAAGAATGAACTAGAGGGGCACATCAGGTAAAGTACAAGGACCCAGGTTACAATGTGCAAGGACCCTGGTTCAAGGCCCTGGTCTCCACTTGCAAGAGGAAAGCTTCACAAATGGTGAAGCAATGCTGTATGTGTCTCTTTTCCCCTCTCCTATCTCCCCCTTACTTTCTAATTTCTGTATCCAAAATAAAGAAAGAACTAGAAGGGCCTTTAATTTGAGAAACCTTCTGGTTTCTAAGATGAAGAAAGCTGTTGCATATTTATTCTGCAGAGAAAAACCCCAAATTTGGCATCTCTGGGAATTTAACTCCTTCTTCTCCTTCTTCTTTTTATAACATTTTCTCTTGTCTCTAGTATTCAGCAGAATTCACTGAGACTCTTCACATCAGGTCTGTCACTTTCCTATTAGACTAGATATTTTTGTGGTTGTCCTGACCAGCTTCTGAGCACAGACTGCATCAGTGTCCACTCACGTGATCTAATAATGAAAGGGGAGCGTGGCCAAATGGCTGCGTCTGTTGTACTCATTTTTCTGTTGGTTCTGTGGAAAGCTGCAAATCACCCTCTGATCCACAGCATCCAACTGGAATTTAAATTTCAGAACTGAATTTAGTTGAAATAAAAGAGAGTTAATTCCATCATAATTAGATGGGCGTTGGTATTCCTTCTCAGGAAGCAATACTGGAGTTTGGTGCTGAGCCAGGAGGCTGGGGCTGGGGAGGGGGTACTATGTCTTTAGGGAAGATGATATTTTCTAGTGGCTGGGTCTTCCATTACCAAGTTGTGATTCACTTCTAGTGGATTAACCATGGGGCTTCTATGAACCTGTGAAAGTATTCTGTGCTCTTAAAAAGCTCTGGAACACACAATTCCGCCTTTGACAAAAACTGAAACAATAACAGGAATTTCCCCACCCAAGCCTGTTTGCCTCAGGTAGTTGAGGTTTTGGACAAGAGCTGACTGCTTTTCAGTCTTTGGAAGATCCCGATCTACCTTTTATAGTGTTCTTTCCAAAATAAACACACCTGGGCCTGCTGCAGTCCTAGGAGATAAAGCCCAGAGCTAGGCTTTGGCTGGACTATGTCTGAGAGATGATTTGGATGACCTTGCCCCCAATCACACAGACATCCAACAGCAAGTTTTCCTGAAGAGTCCTTTGCTGGACAGATGGGGGTGGGGTGGGGAATCCTCATATGGGTTGAATCCCCAGCACCTAGAACAAAGCTTGGTAAGTAGTTGGAACTCAGTGGGTTAACAGTCTATAGAATAAAGTGGGCATGCATCATATTACCCTGGTTTGTAGGCCAGGTGTTTCTACTCTCTTTTCTGGAAAATATCCTTTGAACTATTGTCCAACCTGCAGGTCTTCTTCCTTTCTGAAATGTTATGATTTTAATTTCATCTGTATTTCTGGCTGGAAGTTGGAGGGGAAGGTTTAGAAGGTAAAGTAGATTATGACAACTAACCACTAAATACTTGGTAAGTGAAAGCGTAGACCTGATTCAAATCTTGGCTTCTCTGTCTTTCACTAGCAGGAACATTAGTTCCTCTTAGCTTTAGCTCCTCATTACCATACTCTCCACCAAAGTTCTGTGCACCCCAACCTGGCCCTCCCCTGTAATCATTTTAGTTTTTACATTTTAGATAAGGCTATCTGCTTATCATATTGAAAACAATTATTTGTTTTATTTTAATGAGAGACAGAGAAAGACACAGAGAGCAAGTTAGAGAGAGACCAGAACACTGCTCAGCTCCAGCTTATAGAGGTGCATGGGATTGAATTTGAAATGTTTCAGGGATGGAGACCAGGCTAGCATGGTTAGAGTAAATTGAAGAGGACACTAGTGGAAAGTGAGGTTACAGATGCAGACAGATCATAAGAATCAGTCTACAGGAGTAGGGCGGTAGTGAAGCAGGCTAAGCACAGGTGGCGCAAAGTGCAAGGACCAGCGTAAGGATCCCAGTTAGAGTCCCCGGCTCCCCACCTGCAGGGGAGTCGCTTCAAAGGTGGTGAAGCAGGTCTACAGGTGTCTACCTTTCTCTCCTCCTGTCTTCCCCTCCTCTCTACATTTCTTTCTGTCCTATCCAACAACATCAATAACAACATGAAGTCTTGGAACAGGGTGAATGGGAAAATAGGGAGAAAGGAGATGTAGCAGGGAAATTATGTGAAGAAACATAGACCACACAGAAGTGATACTAGGTTTTTGGCTTGAGAGACTGGGTGAATATTCTGGGAAGAAGCAGAGGAATGGGTTTTGGAAAAAACACCAAAGGAATTCTTACATACCGCAAGCTGGAATATGCCCCAACAATAGTACCAAG
The DNA here is from genome assembly GCF_950295315.1 of Erinaceus europaeus. Taxonomy (NCBI): domain Eukaryota; kingdom Metazoa; phylum Chordata; class Mammalia; order Eulipotyphla; family Erinaceidae; genus Erinaceus; species Erinaceus europaeus. The sequence continues at coordinate 47,155,233 of NC_080174.1, read as the reverse complement.
TGTAAAGGGAGATAGGCGAGAGAGAGGTTAACTCTGGATCTGGGGTGAATATAAAAGGATTAGGTAGAGAATGGAATTGGAAGTGAGTTTTGAAAGGCTGAGATGGAAGGGATGTTGATCTAGTAAAAGGAGTGGCTTGAGTATAAGTTTCTAGACATAAACAAGTGATGCAATAAGTTCAACTTTTTTTCATGTCTTTATGTTTTTGTTTCCAAGAACTGAGGAAATTAAGACTAAATAGTCTACGGTTATGCAGTAAGCAAATGGTAAAGATAAAAGTCCTCATTCCAATGTGAGAGTGTTAAATGGTGGAACTGAGCATAGGAGCACAGAGTGGAAGACAGACTGTTATTATAAGATCCAAGACCAAAATGGCAAAGTCAGGTCAAATTGTGAATGCATTGACTGAGTCTTGTTTTGTAGGTATGAAGCCACTATAGGTTGTCCTGTGGTCAAGTAAAACGTGGTGGTTTTGGAAAGTGCAGGGCTAGATGGTTAGAGAGATGAGTGGAAATCAACAACAGCGTACAACAGAATTCATTTACTTATTTACATAAAGTAATGCCAGTTATTCCACTGGGTACCAGGGATATGACAATCAAAACCATATAATTTGTGTCTACATGGAAGAACTTAAAAATTAATCAAATGTAGTGCTCTGAAACACTAAGAAGCACTAAATGTGTGACCAGGATTTGACCTACTCTTGGGAGTAGTCAAGACTTCTCTGTTGAAAACTGCGCATCCACTGTACTCAGTTCTAGACTAATTTATGCTTCGAACCCACAGCAAACTACAGTAAGTTTCTGACTCTCTGGACATATTTCCCTATTTATAAAGCAAAAACAAACAGATTTCAGATAGTATAATTTCTTCCCATTCTAATAGTTTGGGATTTCCCTTCTCCAAAGACCACACACCCCATGAGAAAGCTACGAAAAAGCACCTCCGGTCTTAGCATCAGAGAAATTTACATCCCGTCACCGCCCCGTCCTTAATCGGCTCCCCGTTGTCAAGGCAACTATCTGGGCCTTCCAAGGACGGAAACTTGGGCGTGACTGTATACGTCACTACCCTGCGTCCCATTTGCCAGGTTATAACATGGCCACCGCTGCAACACTCCACCCAAACTTCTCACGAAATTTCGGACCCGGCCGCCCCGGGACATACTCTAGGGTCTGTTCTAGGCTTACTGTACACTCCACTACGGCTCTCAAGATTTCCGGAAAACGTCGACAGTCTTTAGCAATTTAGCTCTCTAGGGCAGGGACCCAACCACCGCCCTATAGCGTCACTTCCGTTGATGACGTAACTAAGATGGCTAGTTTCACTCGCCCAATCAGAAATGGGCCTGACCCCAGGTCCCGGGGAGAGGCGGGCTTGAGATTGGAAGTACCGCCCCTCACTGACGCTTGACGGTGGTGTCGCCATGGCCAGCTATCCCTACGGGCAGGTGAGTGTGTTGGGGGCTGGCGACTCCAGGTAAGCGGGCCCTCCAAGCTCAGGCCTGGGAATCACCAAGCTCAGGCTTGAGGTCCCCAGCTTTGCTACTTTCGCGCCATTCCCTCACTGAGGTTTGCTTCTGCACGGTGTGACAGTGAAGAGAAGGGAAGAGTGACAGTCGCGCCTATCTTACGTCACAGGACGGCACTCCTCGGAGGTCGCATCTCACCCCTAAAGATTTGGGGACCTTGCCCCCCGCCCCCTCACCCCCCACCCCCACAGTCAACCCACCCTCACACTCAAGTTAGCCTCCGCTTGGGCACAGCACTTTTCCCAGGGCTCTGACTGGAGTCCCGGGCAGGGATGGTGACAGAAATAAGAGTGTACTGGCCCCATGGCGTCAGATAAAACTACAGAATAACGAGAATCCGTGGTTTTAGTAGGCTCCACAAGTGAGTGAGGCGAGTTTGTCTTCAGATTGGTCCAATTTATTTCACATTAAAAAAAAAAAGTGAAAGCCCAAGAAGACAGAACTTAGCTAAAGTCAGCAGCCATTGGAACCGTGAACCGTCAGCAAATATTTATTCCCCACTTACTATTCCAGTCTGACCCAGCAGGGTGATTCTCTGGCCCAGAATCTTATTGAATGACAGACAGGTAGGTAGGTTGTTTATGTGCAGTTCTGAGTCGGGAAGGATCTTGCATTGGCTCTTTCACTTAGTTCGCATCCCTGAATAACATATTACCTTTCAGAGCCAAAGTTTTCATCTCTGTAAGATAGGACCAAATAGTAGGCTCTGCTTCATTGAGATTTTATAAAAAGAAATTTAAAGCATTTGGACCACCGTGAGTTTTAACAGATGTTACCCTTTAATATTTGAATTTTTTCTAGGTTCCTAGAAGGTAGATGCTGAGGGGGCCCTGAAAATTGTTCCTTCATGTTAAGAGGAAACTGATGCCACGAGAAGGCTGTTAAGGTTACCCAAGATTACACTAATTAAAAAGATGAAACCCATGTAGAAACAATTGGTGAATAAGGGGCTGGGGTCTGGTTAAACACATTATGTTACAATGCACAAAGACCTGAGTTCATGGTCCCAGTCCTCACCTTCTGGGGGAAAGCTTTATGAATGGTGAAGCAGTGCTGCAAATCTCTCTCTCTCTCTCTCTCTCTCTCTCTTTCCCCCTCCCTCCTTCCCTCCCTCTCTCTCTTCCTCCCTCCCTCCCTCCCTCTCTCTTTCTCCCTCTCCTATCTCAATTTCTCTCTGTTTCTGTCCAATCAATCAATAAAATATATTTTTTAAATTGCTAAATAAGATTATATGGAATGTTACAAAGGACTCAACTAAGCCCTTTCTAAAAAAGAAGGAGACAAATTTGTTTCATGAGAGAGGGGCCAGATCATCACTCATATATGCAGTCTGGGACTCCACACATGTAAGTCCTGCCTTCTCATAGCTGAGTCACTTCCTTGGCGAACCAGGTATAGACACATGCCAAAAGATGTGGCAGGAGGCCTTTGAGAGGGAGTGCATCTCTGTAAGTTTTTGTGCATAGTACTTGAACCTCCATTATTTAAATCTTGAAGGCCCAGGAGACATGCTAGTAGGGAGATAGTTATGAACTTAACAAGCCCAAAGAGATTAAATGGAAGTGATGGGTGAGGCCAGAGTTAGAAGTTAGAGCTCTTTGTATTACATAAAGTTGTGAGTTAGAGGCATGGGTAGGGTTTTAGGAGGAAATATAACATAACAAACTATTCAAGCTGTGCTCCATTTGCTGAGACTTGTGAGATGTTAGTAGGTATTGCTAGTAGAGGAACCTTCTGTAGTCAAGCTGGGGGAATACTTTGTTAAAGTACACCTGACTGACTTTGTTCACCACAGTATATTTCAAAATTCTCCATTTGCTAATACAGTATACAATGTAAATCTGTGAGAGAGGAATAAACTTAATCAGAGGGTATTCTTTTTCTCTCTCTCTCCCCCTCTTTTGCCTGATTGTTTTTTGGTAACACTAGTATCCTTGAGGAACATTGACATAGGGCATTATATGAGCAGGTGGTCTGCATCAGAATCACCTGGAAACTTGTTTCATTTATTTTAATAGGACACATTATTTATATATAAGTTTCCACAAACTTAAAAGCAGGTGGTCCTGGATGTGGCACAGTGGATAAAGCATTGGACTCTCAAGCATGAGGTCCCAAGTTAAGTCTTTAGCAGCTCATGTACCAGAGTGTTGTCTGGTTCTTTCTCGCCTCCTATTATTTCTCATGAATAAATAAATTAAATATTTTTTAAAAAGTTAAAAGCAGGAGCAACTCTTCTAGAAAGGGAAATAAGGTATCATGCCATTTTATTTTAAATTGTAAGCTTATTCCATTAAAATGGAAGACTACTGGGGCCAGGCAGTGGCACAACTGGTTAAGCACCTGGTTAAAGACCTGGGTTCAAGCCCCTGGTCCCCATCTGCAGGGAGAAGCTTCACAAGTGGTGAAGTAGGCCTGCAGGTTGTCTCTCTGTCTCTCTCCCTCTCTATGTCCCTCTCCCCTCTCAATTTCTCTTTGTCTCTATTCAATAATAAATAAATAAAAATATATTTAAAAAATGGCAGACTAATGGTATAGTAGCTCCATGCCAGCTTTCAGATTTCTTCAAAATAGCACATTAAATCCTCAATCCCATATAGACATTTCAAAGACAGAACCCAACCCCAAAGAGAAAAAAGCTGCTTCACTAACCTCAAATATTATTTGCTGCATTAAGGGATATGACATACAGATTTTCTCTGTATGGAAGCAGTTCTGAGTGCCTTCTCTGTGACCACGTTACAGAAGCAGCACCCTCTGTCTTTTTCAGATAGAGGGAGAGTATTTGAGTCTCACTCTGGCAGTGCCAGGGATTTACCTCGGGACCTCCTGCTCTTTGGTGCAAGGCTCTAACCATTGTATCACCTCCCAGGCTGCAACTTTCAGTATCTTTACTTATTTCTATAGTGTACTCTCACTGTTTTCTTTTCATGAACAATGTTTTTTTTCTTTATGTGTTCACCCAGTTGCCTCTGGAACAGGGGGCTGGTTGCAACATCACTGTTATTTCATTTCTTTTTTTAATTAATTTATTTATTTTCCCTTTTATTGCCCTTTTTTATTATTGTTGTACTTGTTGTTATTGATGTTGTTGTTGTTGGATAGGACAGACAGAAATGGAGAGAGGAGGGGAAGACAGACAGGGGGAGAGGAAGATAGACACCTGTAGACCTGCTTCACTGTCTGTGAAGTGACTCTCTTGCAGGTGGGGAGCCAGGGTGGGGCTCGAACCGGGATCCTTACAGGGGTCCTTGCGTTTCGCACCACTTGCACTTAACCCACTGTGCTACCGCCTGACTCCCTGTTATTTCATTTCTGTTGTTGAAGTCCACTTGCGATGTACTTGATTTCAATTTTCAGCAAAATAACCAGGAAAATCGTTGTTTTGATGCTGCAGCCATAGAGAGGATAGAAAAAGTCAGAGTAAGGGAGTCGGGTGGTAGCACAGCAGGTTAAGCGCAAGTGGTGCAAAGCGCAAGGACAGGCATAAGGATTCTGTTTCGAGCTCCCAGCTCCCCACTTCCCCACCTGCAGGGTAGTCACTTCACATGAGTAAAGCAGGTCTGTGGTTATCTATCTTTCTCTCCCCCTCTCTGTCTTCCCCTCCTCTCTCCATTTCTCTCTGTCCTAACAATGACGACATCAATAACTACTACAACAATGAAAAATAGCAAGGGCAACAAAAGGGAAAATAAATAAAAGGAAAAAAATTAAAAACAAAAGAAAAAGTCATAGTAAATATTCAGTTAATTATGAGTTTCAGGTCAGTTACCTTCTAAAAGGCCTTCATTGGGGGTGTGTATACACATTGTGAAATATTGTGGGCTTCCTCCGTATGTAGGACCAAAAGTTGGTGCAGTTAACTTTTTTGTGATAGACCAGTCCCCAGCACAAGTCCATATTATAGAAGGGGGTGAAAAAGATCCCATTAACACTGAGAAGGACTTAATTGACTTGTAGAGAGTAGAGACCAAATCCCACTCAGGAAAACCTGGAAGCATTTTTTCTTTTTTTCCAAATCTCACTTTTGTGTTTCACCTCACACATGTTCTGCTCCCAAAAAGGGCCAGGAATCTACAGTGTAATAAACACTGGGAGGTAATTAAAAAAAATGATATATATATATTTGCCTCCAGGGTTATCACTGGGGCTCGGTGCAACACTATGAATTCACTCTTCCTGGTGACCATGTTTTCCATTTTATTGGATAGGACAGAGAGAAATTGAGAGGGGAGGGGGAGAGAGAGGAGAGAGACACCTGCAGACCTGTTTCGCCGCTCTTGAATCAGACTTCCTGCAGGTGAGGAGCGGGGGCTCAAACCCAGATCCTTGTGCAGGTCCTTGCACTTTATATCATGTGCATTTAACCTGGTATCCCACTGCTCAGCCCCCTCCAATTTTTTATTAGTAATTTACAAAATTATAAGATAACAGGTATAATTCCACACCTTTCTCACCACCAGAGTTCTGTGTCCCCATTCCCTCCATTGGAAATTGTATTAGTTCTCCCAAGATCACAGATATGGGTTAACTATTATTTCTATAACTACATATATATATTACCCATTTTTTCCTATGGCTCTGCCTTCTCTTTCCTTTTAAGTCACTACTTCTTCTGTCTGAGTGTCTTTCCTTTTTTTTTTTTTTCCCTCTTCTTCTCTCTCTGGGTCCTGATCTGATGATGGATGGAATTGGAGTTCAGAGCCCTCTGGTCATCTTCCCCTAACATTCCTTACATTTACCCCTCTGAGAGTATGGACTAGAATTCTTTATGGGGTGCAAAAGATAAAATATCTGGCTTCTGCAATGGCTTCCCAGCTGGACATGGACGTTTGCAGGTTGATCCATACTCCCAGTCTGTTTCTGTCTTTCCCTAGTGGGGTAGGGCTCTGGGCTCTGGAAAGGTGAGGTCCCAGGACACAGTGGTGAGGTCATCTGCCCAGGAGTTAAGGATGAAATCATAGTAGCACCTGCAACTTGGTAGCTGTGGCTTTTGAGTTTCTGGAGAGATCCTGGTTATATATGGTTGAGTTTTCAGGTGCCTTTTCATTTTTTTTTTCCTAGTTTTATCAGGAGCGTGATTTAAAAAGGCTCCTACTCCATAGCCATGCCTCCTGGTAATTTGTATGCACCTGAGAAGCAGTGACATAGGAATTAAAACTTCAACCTGGGGAGTCAGGCGGTAGCGCAGCGGGTTAAGCACATGTGGCGCAAAGCGCAAGGACCAGCATAAGGATCCCGGTTCGAGCCCCTGGCTCCCCACCTGCAGGGTGGTTGCTTCACAGGCGGTGATGCAGGTCTGCAGGTGTCTATCTTTCTCTCCTCTTCTCTGTCTTCCCCTCCTCTCTCCATTTCTCTTTGTTCTATCCAACAACAATGACATCAATAACAACAACAATACAACAATAAAACAACAAGGGCAACAAAGGGAATAAGTAAATAAATATTAAAAAAAAAAACTTCAACCTGCAGGTTATACAAAACTGGGCTGAAATGCTAATTCTACAACTTAATGAGCATACAGCTCTTAGATAAATCATCTAGAACTTTGAGTCTCAACTTCCTCACCTGTGAAGAAGGAGGAGGAATATTATTACTTTCTAGGGCTGAAATTAAGATGAAATGTAGTAACACCTATAGGGAACTTGGCACATTGCTAACATATAATGTGTACGGGCACATGGTGGGAGAGCACTTGCTATGCTGATAGTTGTTATCATGCCATGCTGCCTGGGCTTGCACTTAGAGTGAAATATTGAAATGGCACATAGAAATGTGTCTAGAATACAATCACTCCCCCATCCCCCTAATACTCCTCTGTACCTCTCCAGCTCCTGGTCCAAGCTGTTCCAAGAAAGGAAATGGTTATTTAAAAGCATCCAAAGACTTAGTGCTGCCTTTTCTCCACCCAGTACATAGCCCAGGAGGAGTCTAGCCTATTGTTAGCAGTTAACTCATAATTTTTCACTGCCTTCAGCCCTGGGTACTCAAGCATGGACTGAGAATAGTAAAGCTCAAGTACCCTTTGCTGCTGTGGGGGAGACAGCTTGATGAGTTCCGGTGCTTAAGGGCTTTAGTCTCTGAGGTCGAAGAGGTTTAACTTTAAATCTCTGCTCTGCCATTTATGTACAGAAATTTCTTTTCCAAAAGTCTGAAGCATTGTCTCCCCTCAAAAATGGGGCTCTAACAGTGCCTGCTTTTATTAGTATGAAGATTAAACGCATAATGCCTCATATGGTGCTGATATATAGTAAGTACTCCGAGTAGGAGAGTGACACAATTATAGATAAATTGTATAATCTAGGTGGTAGGTATTTAAAGGGAGAGACGTGAACCAGCAAGATATTTCCCCTGGGACGGTGTCTGGGTTATCATGTATGTGACCCAGGTTTGAACTTGACCCCCACCACACTGGAGGTGTGTTTCAGTACTGTGTGTTCCCCCTTCTCTCTCTCAGTCTCTGTCTCTCTCTGAAAAAGTTGACTGAGAGCAGTGATGACAAAAACAGCAACAAAGGGTGGGAGGGGTAGTCAAGGCAAGGCATGAAGACAGCACAGGGGAAAGGTACCTCACTTGGGCTAGAAAGAGTGATAAGGAAGAAGACTTTCTGTTTGTTTGATTTTGGTTGTCTCCAGGGTTTCACTGCTCCAGACCAACTTTTTCAGATGGAAAGAGCAAGATGGGGAGAGAGAGAGAGGAGAGAGAGAGACCCCAACAGCACCAAAGCTTCCTTTAGTATGATGGGCCAGGCTCAAACTTGAGTCACATACAGGGCAAAGTCATGTATTATGCAAGTGAACTATTGCAGGCCCAGGAGGTGACATTTAAACCCCAAACTGCATCACCAGCTGATTTAACTGAATGAAGAAAGGAAGGATATCCCAGTAGTGGGAACAGTAAGCACAAAGGCCAGAGAGCAAATAAAAGAACCTGTGAGAGTATTTAAAGGTATTAATCTAGTTGTAGTGAACCAAGGGAAAGGGGTAGGAAATGAGCCCTGGAAGGTAAGTCTGGGCCTTGTACTCAGATTCTAAAGATCCGAAATGGTAAGCCTTTGGGGCTAGCGTGGACTCCACTCTCAGATAGTGAGGGATCCACTGTAGTGCTTTCTCTTTATATATATATATATATATTTTTTCCCTTTTGTTGCCCTTGTTGTTTAACATTGTTGTGGTTATTGATGTCGTTGTTATTGTATAGGACAGAGAGAAATGGAGAGAGGAGGGGAAGACAGAGGAGAGAAAGATAGACACCTGCAGACTGCTTCACCGCTTACGAAGCGACTCCCCTGCAGGTGGGAAGCCGGGGCCTCAACCGGGATTCTTACGCCAGTCCTTGCACTTTGCGCCACGTGCGCTTAACCTGAGCACTTTCTCTTATTTGCACTTTGGAGTTATTACCCTGGGACACTGTGAGAATGGGTTGAGGCTGCAGAGACTAGAAGCAAGGACTGTTTCAAATCTGTTGAAGTAACAAGTAATCTGAACACTGACCTGATAAAAATGGATATGAGAAGTGTTTGGGAGGTAGAATCTGAGAATAGTTGACACCAAACTGAGATGATGAATGGGGGAGCAAGGGAAAGAGGAGGTGCCCCAGAGGGCACTAGTGTTTTAGGTTTGGGTGGAAGTAGTTCTCCTCCTCGGCTGAAATGAGAACACAGTGGGAGGAATGACCTTGAAGAGAAGGACCAGAAGGCTATTGGGTTATATGGAGCTGAAGCTCAGGAGAGATGAAGCTGGAGAGAAGGATTTTGGAGTGTCACCACTGGAGTGGTAATTAAAGTCTTGGGACAGTTCTTGACTCACTGTTAATTGACTGCAGGTTTCTGGCATTTCAGTGTTTCAGAAGGCTCTGCTGGTTAGTGCCTGAACCACTTTCTTCTCATGATTACTTTAACTTCTTAACTGGGTTTTAACCTCCTTCATTGGGTGCTGAGGGTGAGTTTGGGGATACAGACTTGTCTTTACAACGCAAACTACTTCTCTATTGGGAGTAAGCATGTACTGACATTTGTTACCTCCCAGCTTCATAAGAATCTTAGTGTTAAAAAAGAGAAATCGCTTGGAGCCAGTCAGTGGTGCACTCCATTGTGCCCACATGGTACCATCCCCGTTCAAACACTCAGGCCCCACTGACATGGAGAAAGCTTCCTAAGCAGTGGAGCAGTGCTACAGGTGTCTCTTGTTCTTTCCCACTGTCTCCCCCACCTCTCTCAATTTCTCTCTGTCCTATAAAAAAAATGAGCAGGGGTGGGGAAGTGGCCTCTGGGAGTGGTGGATTCATCATGCAGGCACCAAGCCCCAGCGCCAACCCTTCTTCTTCTAGCGTTTGCCCTTCTTCCGTAGCCAGTTAATGGCTTTGAAAGTGACTGGGATCCATGTGGATTCAGTCAGCTAGGAAGGATCGTCAGTTTCCCCAATGAATGGTTACTCACGGGATGCACCACGGGAAGGTCGATCCAATGTATCCCAGCGCCAACCCTGATGGCAATTAAAGGGAAAAAAAAATAACCCTTAGAGACTTTCCAGGAGAAGTAGGAGAAGGTGAGCTCTGCGCTGTTTGCAGGAAGCCAGAGATTCCAGTTGCTGCTGGACTGAGAGGTTGGACTGGAAGGCCTCTGGGATCATTTACAATTTTGTCTCTCAAATTTGGTCGAAATGTTGGCATGAAAAAAGGAAGTTCCTTCTGAGTCTTCCTGATTTCTGGATTTGAATGAGGCTTCTTGATGGCCTAATACCACCTTCCCCCCTTCATCTCTCTCTGCTGAGGAAGTTCACATTTGAGATATACTTCGGACGTTGCCTGGCATTGGCACTTGGTAGATGCCGACTCACCTTGAGTGAACACACACACGAAGGCAATGAAGTATCATTGTGCAGACCATGTTTACGATCCCTACTCACTTGTACTTGCTGTAGCATCACAGACACTTTCTTAGATTTCACCTAAATTGTCTCTTCTGTAAAAAGAAGGCAGTAGTATTGAAAGGAAAATCAATCCAAGCAGAAAATTCCTTATTTTTTGGAGTTCCCAGCAGAGACCTTACATGTAGATACTCTCACCAGGTATAAGTAGACATCATAGGTGCCATCTCCTTCCCACTAATTTTAAGACCTGGAGGTGGTGGTCATAACTAACACTGATAATTTTTAGACCCATTCTCCTTCCTTTCTTCCTTCCTTTCTTCCTTCCTTCCTTCCTTCCTTCCTTCCTTCCTTCCTTCCTTCCTTCATTTCTTTCTCTCCCCATAGCCAGCAATTCTGGAAATTCTAGCAGCTGAGATGAATTGCCCGGCACCTGGAAATCTGCATTTCCTCTTTCCCCCTCTAAAAGCTCCCTCACTGGAGTAGCAATTCCTGAGATTCTGTCCTACACCCCAAGTGGCATCCTCTGTGGTGGTGGTGTTGATAATAATAATAGAACTTTTCTTTACAAAAAAGTACCTATTTGACTTTCTATAGGCCAAGGAAGGCTACAGTCACCATCCTGCACTGAGAGTCAATTAGAGCCAACTTGAACTGGAAGCATCTAGTTGAGCCTTGATAAAATCTTAATTGTCTGAACCTGGGCAGTGGTCCAGTGGCTTAAGTGTTACAGCCTGAAGTTTGAGGTTCTGAGTTAAATTCCTGCATCATATGTGCCAGAGTGATGATATTCTGGCATTCTCTATTCTCTCATAAATAAATCTTAAAAAAAGAAAAGACATGTTTAAAAAATATTAATTGTCCCTCTACCCTGCTGCATCAAATGTAGCTTGCTTGTGGGGCTGGGTGGTGACGCACCTGGTTGAGTGCGCATTGCTACAGTGCACAATTACACAGCTTTAGCCCCTGGTCCCCACCTGCAGAGGGAAAGTTTTGCGAGTGGTGAAGCAGTGTTACAGGTGTTTCTGTCTCTCACTGTCTATCAGTCCCTTCCCTCTCTATTTCTGGCTTATCTCTGTCCAACAGATACATAAAGTTAATTTTTAAAAAATGTAGTTTGTTTGTGATTGTAAAGACCTAGGGATAATTTCTTTAGAAAAGTCTTTAGAAAATGTGATTACTAAACTCTTCCTGCCCTCTCCTTTCACAACCTCGTCTCTGGCTTCTGGGATCAGAGATCAAGCATATTCAGGGCGTTGTAGTTGTAAACCAGTCTGGTGTCTCTCAGCATGAAATGCCCTTGGTAAAGGGCATGGAGGAGTGTAAAGAATCTGGCATCAGGGACTCTTGTTTTCACTTTTGATTTAGACCTTTATCGGCTCAGTGATCCAGGGAATAATTTTTTCCAAATTTCCTGCCCAGCCTGGTCTCTGCCTCAGTTGATAGCAACACTTCCTTCTCTTCCCGCACATGCTAGGGACCTGAGTCATTCTAAACACTTCCCTTTCTTCACTCCCTCTCTGTCTGCTTCTTTATCTAATTAGTTGCCAAGTCATGTCTAGTCTATCACTGAAATAGCTTCAGAATCCATCCTGTTCTTTCCTTCTCCAAGTCTGCTGTCTGGTTCAAGCCCTGCCTGCCCAGCACCTGCACTGCCACCTCCCCTGTTATCTCATCCTCTGCACTGCCGCTAGCTAAGCCTCTAAACAAGGCTCTGGTCACGTTCCTTCTCTATTGGAAATCCTTCGAGGGTGTGCAGTTTTCTGTGGCATAAAGCCCAAACTCTAAATTGAGAGTATTCACACGTTCAACTATGGATGTTTACAGGTGCCAGGCACTGTGCTGGGCCCTGGGGTACCATGGAGAGTGAAGCCCAGTGTCTGCCCCTGGGGAGCTTACTCTTGCATAGGGGACACACTGACAGAACCTACTTCAGGACACTGATAACTTCCTGGCCAAGTGCATCAGTTATCAGGCAAGGTGCTTGGACAGGAATGCGTAAAGAACCTACCTTTCTGAGTTCACACAACACTGTTGTCCCTCCCTCCTGTTCTTTAGTTCATTCCCTAATCTGTATCTTTGTCTTTTTTTTTAATATTTATTTATTCCCTTTTGTTGCCCTTGTTGTTTTATTGTTGTAGTTATTATTATTGTTTTTGTTGTTGATGTCGTTGTTGGATAGGACAGAGAGAAATGGAGAGAGGAGGGGAAGACAGAGTGAGGAGAGAAAGACAAACACCTGCAGACCTGTTTCACCGCCTGTGAAGCGACGAACCGGGATCCTTCCTCTGGTCCTTGCTCTTTGTGCCACCTGTGCTTTTAACCCACTGCGCTACCACCCAACTCCTGTGTATCTTTGTCTTTCTTCTCCTTTCTCTCTGGAATGGCTTTCCCTGCCTTCCTTTTTGGGGAATTATTATGTATCCTTCAAGGCTTGCTCCAGTTTCCCTCCTACCTCCACCAGGAAGCCTTCCTTGACTCACTTCATGCATCTGTTCATCTACCCACACCTCCCTTGTAGCATTAAAATAGTTCCCCTCCACCCCCACCTCCTGTGGCACCAATCAGATTATGTCATAGTTTTATGGGCTTTCAGGGACAACACCTATTAGTTGTCAGGCCTAGAAAAGGAGCCTAATAATGTTGTCACTCTGAATGCTTGCTGAATGTGGCCTTTTAGCATGTCTGTGCCTCAGTTTCTTCATCTGAAAAGAGCTCTAAAGAGCCTTTCTTTCTCCTGGTAGAGGAGTGTTGGCAGGATTCTGCCAGTAGTTTGTGTACATGGAAGTGCTTTGTAAGCTGCACATGTGAGGCTGTGAGGCAGAGCAACCCAGCAGAAGACCTGCCTGGCAGATGTGCTTTGCTAACTGCGACATTTCCCAGAGGAAAGGGCTAGCCCTCACGTGCCCTACCAGGTATTGTTTACGACTTTGCTCATGGGCTCAAGTGGAGCGGCTACTTCCTGGCTGGATGGCCAGCCTGTCCTTTGGGTGTACCCAGACCACAAGGTTCCCAGCCCTCTTTCCATCCTACACTGGAACTCTGCACCCTGTTGCTTAAGGCAAGAGCACTGTAGCAGGAGGTGGTAGAGGGTATTGAGTGCAGGTCGGGTGTTGGAGGGCAGCATGGGGTGTAGTTCTGCCCCTGCATCCAACTCCCACTGTTACTTAGGCAAGCCCTTCTCTCCTGGCCTTAATTTCCATATCTGTACATTGAAGGGGTTGTGTTAGGTGACTGACCTCCTGCTTACTTCTCCCACCACATCTCTTCAACTTCTCTGGGAATCTTTTGCCATTCTTTGAGTTCCAGCTGAAATGCTGCTCTCACTCAGAAGCCCCCTATGAGTTAACCCTCTTCCCTTTGCAGTCCCATGCACATGGCTTGTGCATTTGTTCTAAACTCTTGTTTTCTTCTGCTATTTTGTTATCACAGGAAGTGTTTTGTATTATCTGTGAACTTCAGAATGTTTCACTGCCCCTTTCAGAGTTTACCTGCCCAGGGCTTTGCTAATAATCATAATTAGTATAAGAACAATAGCAGCTGTGGTTTGCTGCTCACTTGCTTTACACCAGGCACCACTGTCAAGAACTTTTGTCTTAGTGGTTTGTCAACTTTTGAATCACTGAGGCAGAACTCCTTCAGAACCTAGCAAGGGGAGAAGCTCGGCATGCTCGAGACCAGAACCTTGCTTCAGTCAGAGCAACTCTTTGGCACCAGTTTTTTTTTTTTTTAAACAAAAACAAAAAAACACTTGTCTTATCAAAAGATTCATTAGCAAAATTTTGCTGCATCCATTTCTTAAATCTGTAGAACAGTGCAGCAGGGAAGGGATTATTGTATTTGTGATGAAACAGGTTCAGAGAGATTAAGCCACTGTTCATAAACTCAACTGGAGAGAGCAGAGTTGGAATTGAGATTGGTCTGACTTCGCTGTCTCTGAAGGAGTCTTGCTGCCAGCTATGGCAGCTTCCAGAGTGGAAGAGCTCTCATGATGCTTGAGTTGGGAAGGTGGAAGGACCTACTTCCTGCCCTTCCTCAAGAATCTTCCCTACTTGAGGAGGCAGACTCACTATAGATAGTGAGTTTGGCCTGAATCTTGAAGGATAATCATCACAGAAATGGTTAAGCAAAACAAAAGAGAAAAATCCAGGCTCTGAGTGGCTAGGCCACTGGTGTGTCTTTGGGTTGCTCTATAATATGTCTGAATGGAACCATGTCAGGGCTGGGTTCAACTGTCAGCAGCACCATTGAACACATCCTGTCCCAGGTGTGTTGGTGCTGGACTCCACTAGGCCTTGTGCTGGCCATTTAGGAAGCTGGAGCCAAACACCCTGAGCCCAGGGATCCTTAGCCAGTGGCACAGGGACATAGACAAGAGAAGGAATGCCTATTATAGATGACATCTCTTATAGATGACACCTGGCCTGGGCTGGGTAGGAAGGGAACCTGGAATTTTGCCTTAACTCCTCTACATGGTCTGTGTGTGATCCCCCCCCCACTCCCCGACACACACTTGAGTTTCATCCTCTCTATAAAGGTGCTATTATTGGTAGTTAATGTATTGAAGGCTTGCTCTATACCAGGGCTTGTGTCAGAGTATATCACATGATTGATCTCATTTCATTCACTTACCAACCCAGGAGGTAGACACTGGCATTCTGATTTTTAGAACAAAATACACTGAAGCTTGGCCATTAGTAAGATTAGTAAGTGGAAGAGCCTGAACCTGAATGGTGTTTTTGACTCTTGACAGTTTACTGTATTGTCTTTGGAATAGGGTCTCCTTTGCCTGTCTTCCAGAGCCATGGGTGCATATGGGAGGGAGTTTCTTCATCCTGAGCTAGATCAGGGTGAGGAAGGCATGCTGTGGATGTGTCTGTGTGATGGCTGCATCACTGGGGACTGGGGAGGGCAAGGTGTGTGTGTGGTGGTGGCCACATCTGTGCTGTGAGTTCCAATGATAGAGATGGGGACACTGAAGGGGGTGGGTTTGGAGTTCTGTCTGATTTATTTGTCTGCTTAGTCATATAGCACATACTTCTGGAGTATTCACTCTGCATGGGTGCTGCAGGTAAAGTGGCAAACAGGGTGTGATGCCAGCCCTCATGGAACCCCTTAGTGTGCTGGGAGCCATGAGGATGGGATTCCAGTCCTGACTCTGCAAGCCATTAGCAGTGTGACCTTACTTAAGTCAATTTATCACCTCTGGAAACCTCAAGCTTCCCATCTGAGCAATGGGGTCATAATTCTGCCCCTGTTTATTGGATCAGTTGGGAGAATGGCAACAGCAGGACATTATAGCTGTAGCACACGATGCTACCCACAGTTTCTGGTGTTGTCATTCTGACTGATATCTTGCTTCTTGCAGGGTTGCCCGGGAGCTGCAGGCCAAGTGCCTGGGGCCCCTCCTGGTGGCTACTACCCTGGACCCCCTCATGGTGGAGGACAGTATGGCAGCGGGGTGCCTCCTGGTGGTAGTTATGGAGGAGGTCCAGCCCCTGGGGGGCCTTATGGACCACCATCTGGTGGAGGACCCTATGGACACCCCAACCCTGGGGGAGTCCCTTCTGGAACTCCAGGAGCACCTTATAGTGGTGGTGCAGCTCCAGGAGGCTCTTATGGACAGCCAGCTCCAAATCCCTACGGCGCCCAGCACCCTGGGCCTTATGGGCAGGGACCTTCTCCAGGTAAGTTGGGTTCTTAAACTGCAGGCCTCTCTGACCTGGTTCTCTTATTGTATTCTGTTGTCTGGATTCATCCTTGCCCTCCCTTCCTGTGAATATGCAGACAGCCTGACTCCCGGCACCTTAGCATCTTGGTTTTAGGTTCAGGGTATCAGCAGAACAAAAAGGCCCCATCAGTTAGCTTTTCTGTGGTGACAACTCTTCAAGTTGTTTTGGATTACAGCAACAAACTTTTTTTTTTTTTTTTTTTTTGCGTTCACCCTTATTTAATCTTGTTAATATGCCAGCAGCTGTGAGTTTGGCTGCTAAAGTTCTGTTCCACATGTCTTTTCTTTCTAGGATTCAGGCTGGAGGAGCACTCCTTAGAATATGCTGTTCACCTTTCACTTACATTCTCTTGGTCAAACTGCAGCCCCATGTCAAGTCTGGTGTCAGGAGCATGGGAGAGGCTACTCCTCTTATAGAAGGCTCTGTGAGCCACTGACAATGAAGAGGGTAGATGGTGCTATCACAGGGGTGTGGAAGATGGGGAGGAGTGAGTAACTAGAGACAGTAACTGGAGATAAGTAATAATTATAGTCTACCACAGGAAGAATTCCCATTTCTGTGTAAGGGCAGTTAACCTGCCACTATATGGACAAAAGTACGAGAGTGGGCAGGAGTATATACCATAATGGTTATGCAAAGAAACTCTATGCCTGAGGTTCCAAAGTCTCAGGTTCAATCCCCTGCACCACCATAAGCCAGAGCAAGAAAGAAAGGAAGGAAGGAAGAAAGAAAGGTAAGAGAGTGTAGTTGATGATGTTTGGGTCCTGAGAAATAGCTCACCACACAGAACACATGCTTTACCAAGTAAAACCCTGAGTTCAAGCCCCACATTGGCACCATGGAGAGCACTGGAGGAAGCTATATAGATGGTGGAGTGAGGCTGAGATGTCATTCCTTCTCATCTCTCTCCCTCTCTGAAAGAAAGAGTTAAAAAATTGGCCCAGAGAGGCAACTCAGTGTTGGTATTAGGCATACATGAAGCCATGGGTTCATTCCCTGGAGCTGGAATAAATAAATACCTTAAAAGAAGAAAATATATGTGTTTTTGAGGTCATTGGTCTGACCTAATTGCTTTACCTCTTTAGATCTGTCTCTGTCTGTAAAATGGGAGGATATTACTGCCTCAGACATTGTTAATAAGGCCAGCAGAGAGCTCACTCAGTAGAGTGTCCATGGGAGGGTTTGATTCCTGGCCTTGGCTTTACCCTTTACTGGGTGAGTGCTGCTGGCCTTGAGTATGAGTCCTGAGGCTTTGGGTTGAGTACCAGCACCAGAGGAGCTCCATGGATGATGGAGCTGTGCTATGTTGTCTCTTTTCTCTCTGTGTCTGCCTCCCTTCATTCCTCTTTCTCTCTCTAAAATATATTTGATGGGACAGAGAGAAATTGAAAGGGGAAGCAAATGAAGAGGGAGACAGACAGACAGATAGATATTTGCAGCACTGTTTCATCACTCATGAACTTCCCCCCTCCCTACAGGTGAGAACCAAAGGCTTGAATCTAGGTAGGTCCTTGCTTCTGGTAAGACATGTACTTAACCCAGGTATACCACTGCCCAGCCCCAAAAAGTTTTTTTTTCCCAATTTATGTATTTATTTATTTTCCCTTTTGTTGCCCTTGTTTTTCATTGTTGTTATAGTTATTGATGTCATCGTTGTTAGATAGGACAGAGAGGAATGGAGAGAGGAGGGGAAGACAGAGAGGGGGAGAGAAAGATAAAAACCTGCAGACCTGCTTCACTTCCTGTGAAGCGACTCCCCTACAGATAGGGAGCCGGGGACTCAAACCGGGATCCTTACACTGGTCCTTGTGCTTTGCTCCATGTGCGCTTGATCTGCTGTGCTACTGCCCGACTCCCCCAAAAGTATTTTTTAAGACTGTTAAGGGTCAGCAAGATAGCTCACTTGGACTGCTGTTGTCTCTTTCACTCTCTGTGCGCCTCTATTTTTATCTCTCTCTTTGAAAAAGCTCAGAGTGGAGAAGATGTGGTGATAATAAAACAAAACAAACAAAAGGATTGCTAATAAGGATTAAATAAGAAGGTACAGGTAAATACTGGGCATAGTGCTTGGCTTGTGGGAAAGTGTGGGGGAACATCTAGGCAAGATATCTCAGCTTGTAGAGCCTTTGGCCCAATTGCTCTGTATGACAGTAAGAATCTGTAATTCCTCAAACATTGGAAGGTATCAGTGGATGCCAAAGCTCTGGATGCCAAAGCACCAGGCCATAGCCCTTTTGATACCTAATGTGATGGAGAGGGTATGTTACTTGCTAACCATTGTAGCCATAAATCTGCTGCGATTCAGAATGCTAGTTAAAGGGGACTCTGGCTTTATTTCCTTTTATCAGTGGCGCCGCCCTATACAGATTTTCCCTTATCAAACTGTTGTGCTCTTTGTTGATATAAGCTGTCTTAAAATTTCTAACTAATTTGATTTAAGAAGGTTAACTATTGTTATTAACTTATTAACTATTATCATTGTTGTCAGTTTAAGCTCTTTACATTTAAGCTCCTTACAAAACGACAAAGAACCTCTTCCATTTTTAAAATTCCTATTTCTCCTCATCTTGAAATTTCTGGGATTTTGCTTGTATTTCTTGACATCTCTCTCTTCCTGACCCCAGACCCCACTATACTACCTCTGTTGGTTTGAATCAACGTTGCTTGTGCCACCATGTCAAGGCTTTGATACTGATTGTCTCCTGAAAGTCCAGAACTTCATCTTCTTTTTGCCCAGTGAGGTCTTTGCTAACACAAGGGACACACTGCCCAGTCTGGTTTTGGCTTGTATGCTTTCTAAAAATGTTACAGATCCTAAATACAGGCATGGGTTTACTATACTGTGTTCATGGGTAGGGACTTGACTCTATAAGTGAATGGCGGTTCTGTGCTCTGTAAAAATCCTGAATAGCCCTCTGTAATTAGTACAAGCTTGGCAACCTAATAAAATGGTCTAACGATGGCACTATAAATTTTTCACCCACATATTTATTACATAGCTCTACACTTCTTCTATTCCTACTCCTACTTATCTCATCCAACTCTAGCAATTCAGCTAACTATATAAGAGATTGTACTGGGTTGTCAGAAAGTCATGATGCATATTAGCATAGAAAAATATGTCATGATTTTTCTAACAGTCCAATAAAGTTCACTATTTGATTTTTTTAAAATCTCATCTGACAAGTCCTGCCAGTCTTTAACATATACAACTAGCCAACAGATATACTGACAAAAAGTATACATATATATATCAAATAAAAGGCATTTATTCAGGCTTTGTTCATACTACTTTATACTGCAGAGAATCCTTTGATGTCGGCCAACATCTTTCAGCCACAGCAACTATGGAGAAGTGAAAACAGAATAATGGCCCAATATATGCTTCCAAAGCTTCTACACAATTCCTGCAACTTCAGTCTATTAAGCACACCATAGGTATTCCATATAATCCAGCATCCCAGATAATAACTAAACATGCCAGTGACCTTTTAAAACAGAAAGGGGGGAGTATACAAGAGTCTTTAACATGTCAATAGCAATTACATAAAATACTGTTTATCTGAAATTTTTTACATTGTTCCTCCATGGACATAACAGTGGCTGAACAAGACACTGCTCCCTTGGAAGAGATTCTAAACCCTTTAGTATTTATGACACAGGGACCCTAGTGGACAAGACTTGTCGGATTACTAACTCAGGGTAGAAGGTATGCATTAGTTTTGTCACGTGCAGTAAACCCTATCATGAATCGGCACCAAGCAAACCAAACCCCCCTTGGAGCAACTGTGGGTTTTGGCTCCTCCAGTGAAGAAGAGATCCAGGACAGCGGAGGATCACTGCACACCGACTGATGCAGTAGCAAAGTCTGTCACTTGGGGAGATTTAAAACGCCTGACGAGTGAAGCAGAAGACCTACTTTAAAAAAGTAGGCAAGTCTGAGACACAAGAGAATTTGCTCCTGGCCATGATGACCAAAGCTACCATTAATTCCAAACAGAAAAAGGTAACAGGTTGGGTGTGGATTTGGTTGCTTTTGAGTTGCTTCCTGACCCTAGCAGTGGGCCAAGTTTACTGGGTCCATGTGTTAGGTCTACCTGTCTTTAATATGTTCGCTTCAGGGAACACTGAACCACCTATTTCTTTAAATGGTATGACATACACTGGGAGGACTTTCTGCCTCCTTCTGAAAGGCTATCGAATTGCAGGGAGGAAGGCCATCGTTAACAGGAGGGGTTATCATGAAGGATGGCATAAATGGTAACAGGGATGATATTTTCTGACAGAATTGCCCTTTTACATGACTCCATTTACTGAATCCCAACATTGTCTGTGTATAGCTGCTCCCCAGTGGTGTAAGAATCATTTCTTTAAGGGAATAAGAGGCACAGACTGCTTGAATGTCACAGAAATGTTTATTAAGGCAGCTAGAGTCTCCAGATAGGCTCAGTCTGATAGAGCTTTCCCTTGGCCTTCTATTAAAAGTTGTTCCATGTCTTGTGTCCCTCTTAGTAAAGGGTTGGATCTCTCTTGGGAAATTTGTTGCTCTGTCACTTCCTCCCAGCATGATATAGATAACTGGACCACTGAAAACTGTGGACCACAAGGTTTGATCATCAAGAAAACAATACTACCTAGAATATTAACCTGCTTTTTTTTTTTTTAAGCTATTCTGGCATGTCCACTAAATGGAATCCTGGTCTTTCTGGACCATTGTTTAGGTTTAATAAATCAGGGAACTTGTCACCTTTGAAAAAAAATGTATTGAAAACATTGAGTAACATGACAACTTTGGCACGTTGAATTGGCAGGCTACAGGTACTGCCCAAGATATGGTATATGCTTCTCAATCCTATATTTTTGCTCTAGCTAACAAGGCCCCTAATATTTCTGGCAATGAATTGTACTAACTCAAAGAATCAGTTTATTGACAATTTTAACATAACCTGTCTGGCTAGTTTCTCATGGCTAACACTTTGTATTACTCATCAGAACATAATATTACTAAGTATTACTCATTTATTAGTTTTAAAATAACTATCTGAGGCCTGGCCTTTAGCTAGTCTTCCTCAAGAGTGACTGGCTTAAGTGTCTTAGACACACTAAGAAATTCTCTGGCATTCTCGTTGCCTTCGTGATAGTCATAACCATGGCCATAGCAGTTAGACAACTCAGACAGCACAGCATATAAACCATTATTTTCAAAATGTCACCTGGGATGATCACTCAAACCATGATTGATCAGGGAATATTGGCAAGACCAGCTGCTGTAGAGACAGTGGTTTCTTGGCTGGGAGAACATCACCAAGTACTTTGGACCAGAAGCCGACTGCCCTGACTACCACTTGATGTGCATCACTCCTATACCACATAGCTATGCTAAGTCCTGTGTGAACGTTCAGTGCCATTTACATGGGGTATTTCACAGTCGTTTTGAAAGAGATGTATATGATTTACACAATCACCTACAAATACAGATGACTCCCTTCAAACAGGAAGCTAGAAATATGGCCCTGGATGACTTAGACAGTTTAGCTCACTGCCTAAATCCTCAAAATTGGTTTTCAGGTTTCATCCCCTGCATATAGATTCTCATGGCTATTGATTAATTATGTTTTTGTTGTTCTTAACAGTTGTCTGGGTAATCTGCCTTCTAGCTCAGCAGACCCTACATGTGGGAGCCATGAGCCGTGTTGACCATCATGCAGCAGAGCCAACCTCAGTCACTAACCCTTGACTTTGATCCTATCGATAAAGGATCTGAATGTTTTTTTCCTGTCTTAAACAAGAAAAGGGGAGATGTGGGGAAATATCTAGGCAAGCTATCTCAGCATGCCAGACTTGAGCTTGCCAAAGGCTTGTACAACTCATGGCCAACTACTCTGCACAACAGATCTGTAACTCCTTATACATTGAAAAGAGCCAAAGCTCTGGAAGCCAAAGCGCCCAGCCATAGCCTATTTGATACCTGATATGATTGAGAGGGTATGTTACTTGCTAACCATTGCAGCCATAAATCTGCTGAGATTCCTTTGGGAGTGCTACTTAGAGACTGTGAAACAAAGAATGTTAGATAAAAGAGACTTCTGGCTTTATTTCCTCTTATCAGTGGTGCCACAACCCTACACAGATTTCCCTGCTCTGTTTGCTTCCCTTATCAGACTGTTATCCTCTTTACTTATATAAGCTGCGATTTATCGATTTATCGTGAAATGAACTAATAAAAGGTAAGAAACCCAGAGATAGTGACTACACCACACACAGTTCTCCTTAAGGCTGTAGGCTGGTGTTAGTCACCCTGGGCTTCTTAAGACCAGACTTGAGTCTTCAGTAGTCATTCATTGTTCCTGCCTCAGAGATTTCAAATCAGTTACACAGGAAGGCTTCATAAACAGTATTCTATGAGAGGACTTGTTCTGGGGCATTCTCAGCAGTGAGCTGTTCCACATTTACTGTGACAGCAGGTGTGGCGAGGGCCTTACCACTGGAGGATGTTGAGGCAAGCAGTAGTATGTATGATGGGATAAAATGTGAAGGCTATAGAGCAGACATATCATAGATTAGGTCTGAACAGGATGGGGGAGGAGGAAGAGATTTGACCATTCAGTGGAGGCAGAAACCCTTGGGAGGGGAGTTTAGGCTTGATAAGGATTTCTGAGTAGTCTAAGACTGGCTCAGGCAAGGTGAATGCCCAACTCTGATTTTCACCAAACTCATTCAGGCAGCCTCTTCACAGAGTGCTTGTTCCTAAGAGATCAGGTTCAGCAAGATAGCCTGGAAGCACTCACTTGGACCCTAAAGGCCCACAGGGAATGGGCCTGCTGGGAAATATCAGCATTTCTCCATATTACACCCAGGCAGATGGCCCTGAGGGAGATGCTCAAATCTTGGGGGCTCTAAGCACTGTAAACCAGTGGCATTTACCTTGTCAGAGCTGAGTGCTTCTGGCCATTTGCTTTCAGCTTAGCAGCTTCATGGTGGGTTCCCTCATCCTTTTAAAATCTTGTCTCTGCACCTACATGAAGGAGGCGCAAGGAGCAAGCTCCCGGCTATGAGGTTTATCCTCCTCAGGCCTGCAGTTTCCAGAGATGGTCTGTGGAAGTAGAGAAAAGAAGAGGTGTGCTCAGACTCAGCTTCTGCAATTCCCTCTTGCCTCACTGCCATTGCCTTCTCTCCAGTGTAGCAAATGACCCCTAGAGCAGTGGTGGTTTGTTTTGTTTTGTTTTGTTTTGTTTTGAAGGAAAAATGGTCCCAGGGCCAGGAGGTAGCTTGCCTGGTAGAGCACATGCATTACCTTGTACAGGAATCTGGGTTCAAGCCATGACATCACATGGGGAGATCCATAAACAGCACTGGAGGGTGTTCCACTGATTATGGACTGGTGCTGTATTATCTTTCCTCCTCTCTCTGTCTTTCCCTCTTCCTCTCTGAAATAAAAGCAATGAAAAGATTGGTATGGGAGTGGTAGAGTTGCCCACTTGTGAAATCCTGACAACACATGCAGAAACACGATCTATATACCGCTTACATTGGAGGTCCCACCTTAGCGCCTATGGATCCAGGATCTAAAGTTTGAGCACTAGTGTTGTACAGGACAAGTTTGACCATTAAAGGTGCCCCACTGTCCACAGGAAAAATCCTAAAGGTTCTTAAGACTCACAGGGCCTCTCTGGCCTCCTCTTTTGTCCTTACCCCTTGCTCCCTTCAACCCCAAACCCCTGAGAGTAGTCTGAGTACCCTGTGCCATTGCCATATCTTAATGCTTTAGTCTTTAGTCTTTCAGGTCAGTTTAAATATGCCTTTGGGGAAATGTGTGACTACACTCACCCAAGCCCTTTGTCCAAACTTTATTGTGCTATTATCTAACCACCACAACTGCACTGGCCAATTTTGGAGATGAGATCAGTATTTGGAAAATTAAACATTTACCTTAAGTCACAGAAAGTAATAAGGATCAAAGCTAGGATTTGAATCCAAATTCTGTCGTCTTCTCCCAGAGCCTGGTCTCTTCTGTGCAAACTGCACAGACCACATACTTCCCAGAAACTTCTGCCTAAGGCTATGGCCTTCCCCATGCTCCAACCCACCCACTTCATCTGCTGTTTTCAAAAAAGCCAAACTGATCCCTCAGTCAGGTGAACTTTTCTTTCTTCTGGCTTTTCCTTTGGATCTGAGTGTTGGTTTCTATGTTCCACATGGTACAGGGCTGTCTCTGATACGGCTTTGTGCGAAGGTGCCTTTTTGTGGCCAGTTAACTCAGTAGATGCACCAGTACTGTGTAACTCTGACTTTTTCCCAAGATAGACTTCTGTGTTTCTTTCTTTCATCTGCCACTCTTCTTTCTACCCCCTCCCCACATCACCCTGCATGTCTTCCCAATTCAGATGAATGGTCCTTTCCTATGTTTTCTGATAAACACACAAAGCTGCTTAGGTACTCCTAATAGACATACAAATCTGTTTGAGTCACAATTTAATTAGTGTCTTAACTGCTGGATGTGTGTGTGTGTGTGTGTGTGTGTGTGTGTGTGTGTGTATTGTTTACCAGAGCACTACTCAGCTCTGGCTGATTGGGGGGGGGGGGGGCGACTTCAGAACCTCAGGCATGAGAGTCTCTTAGTATAACCATTATGCTATCTAACTGCACTTATTAAATTTTTCTGGGTGCCAATTTAGAGGTTTTCATTTATTAGTTATCTTCACAATAACTTTATGAAGTAGATGCTGTTGTGTCCTCATTATACAGATGAGAAAACTAAGAGAATTTTTTAACCAAGGCTCCAGTTCATGAGCCCAACTCTTGAGTTTGTTCAGATACCTTCTGTGTGGCTCTAGGCCAAGTCCTGGATGTTCAGAGATGAGTTAGAATCCTACCTATAGAGTGTTCCAGGTCTAGTCTTTATATATATAAATGTATGTAGTGGAGTGATTAGGGTCATAAGGGAGAAGAGGTACAGAAGAGAGAGGAAGGAAGCCCATCCAAGGATGGAAGAATAGGGAGATTTTTGGGAAGCAACAACGTTACATTTAGGTTTTGAAGGCTGAGCAGGAAATATAACCAAGTTGATGAGGAAGAAAAGGAAGTTAAGAGAAGAGAGTGAATGAAGACTGGGAGGTGAAGATGTGCAGGTATGGATAAGAGCACGTGTATTAGCTGAGATAGAGCATGGTGGTGACGCCATGAAGGCAGAGCTGGAGAGGTAGGCAGGGGCGTTCCATCTGGCAGGAGGGAGCCTGGACTGCTGTTTTAAGGATGCTGGGATTTTTTTTTTAAGACTTATTTATTTTAGATAGAGATAGAAATTATGGAAGGGGGAGAGAGACATCTGTAGTACTGCTTCACAACTTGTGAAATTTCCTTCACCTGCAAGGGGGCCCTGGGGCTTGAATCCAGAGTCCTTCCACATGGTAACATATGCTCTCAATGGTTTGTGCCCCCACTCGGCCCATCTGGACTTTGTTTTGTAGGCAGTGGGGAGCCTTTGAAGACATTTAGGTTGGAGTGTGGGGGAGAATAGGTGAGAGCAGAGTTGAATTTTTACCAGGATTATCTGGTATCAGGTGAAGAGTGTAAGAAGCTAGTCACAAGGTTCATTTGCTTTGGATTTGGGGTCTGAACCAGGGCAGTAGGAACAGAGGAGGATATACCTGTGTATGGAACTTACACAACTGGGCAGCTCTTTGTGTGGGATGAAGGAGTGTCAGAGGTGTCTCTGGGGAGGTTTGGAGATGAGGAACTTGCATTTGAGATGATGGGGAAGGAAGACAAATGGAGATTGGTGATGCTTGATAGTTCTGATAGTTCCTAGCGTGGACATCAACTTGTCACTGTGCCAGGGAGCTCAAAGATGGATCAGACCGTGTTCCCACTTTAGAGCCCCATACTGCTTTGACTCAAAATACTTGTCTCTGGGCTGAGCATGTTAGGTGCTCAGCAAGCACTTTTTTTTTTCTGGGGGTGGGGTGGGGGTAGAGCTCAATTTCTGGAGAAGAAATAATACCCTTTCATAGATTTCTTAATTTGCTGGACAAGTCCCTGTTCCTTAGAAACTGAAAATCAAATAAGGAAATCATCAAAGAAAATGTCCACTATAGGAAAAGCCCAAAGGGTTCACTGAGTGGAAATCAATTGAAAATACTCTTGATTCTATGCTGAAGATCCTTTTCCAGAATTAGGACATTAGTCTAATGAATGGACTGGATGGATTTGTAAGAAAACATTTTGTTGGGGAAATGTTTAGGCAGCACTGAGGCTTGCTCTGCCAGCATTTCTTTCTTTTTTTTTTTTTTTAATATTTATTCTCTTTTTGTTGTCCTTGTTGTTTTATTGTTGTCGTTGTTGTTGGATAGGACAGAGAGAAATGGAGAGAGGAGGGGAAGACAGAGAGGGAGAGAGAAAGATAGATACCTGCAGACCTGCTTCACCGCTTGTGAAGCGACTCCCCTGCAGGTGGGGAGCCAGGGGCTCGAAGCGGGATCCTTCAGACTGTCCTTGTGCTTTGCGCCACCTGCGCTTAACCCGCTACGCTACCGCCCGACTCTCTCTGCCCAGCATTTCTATGGATTGATTGACTTTGAAACCTGAGCCTGACTCCCCTGGTTTGCACCCTTCCTGTAGGTGGTATCCCTCCCAATGTGGATCCTGAGGCTTATTCCTGGTTCCAGTCTGTGGACTCCGATCACAGTGGCTACATCTCCATCAAGGAACTGAAGCAAGCTCTGGTCAACTCCAACTGGTCCTCGTTCAATGACGAGACCTGCCTTATGATGATAAGTGAGTCTTTGCCCTTCCCAGTCTCCACGGGCTTGAGCCAAGGGTAGATCCTTCAGAGCAGGTGGGTGACCATTCTGAGGCAGTTATTTAATCAGGGAGGAATTTCTAGCATGAAACTAGATTTGCAATGAGATCTCTTAGACTGAGCTCTTTCTTTTAGATTTTTTTTTTCTCAGCTTCTAGACACTACTGGGTCACAGGCTCGCTCAGTTTCCCATTTAGTGGAATGGAACCCCCTGCCCAGCAGGAGATGGTAAAGGGTGTGGGTTGTCAGCTGCTACACCTGCAGAGAAAATGCAGTTCTGGAATAGGTGAGGCTGAGGGTGGCCAGGGTGGGACCCAGTGCATCATTTGATGTGGTAAGATCTTGGTACGGACCTGTGCAGTCTTCTTCTCTACCCTGGGGAGAAGGGTTATTGCCTCAGTGGCACCCCCGCACCCTTGACTCAGTCTTAAAGTCTTCCTCCCCTCCTTCCTTTCATCTCCCAAGACATGTTTGACAAGACCAAATCAGGCCGCATTGACATCTATGGCTTCTCAGCCTTGTGGAAATTCATCCAGCAGTGGAAGAACCTCTTCCAGCAATATGACCGGGACCGCTCGGGCTCCATTAGTTACACAGAGCTACAGCAAGGTGAGGCCTGTGGCAGGGACTCTGCACAGAGTGAGTCTTAGCTCTATACTTGCAAAGAGCAGGGGTGTTCTCTAGCCTCTGACGAACTGTCACATGTCCAGTTGCACTACTCGATACTGTGCTCAGCACAGACCCCTGCTTACCCTTCTGTGACTGTGGGTGGGGGTGAGCTCACCACCTCTGTGCCTGAAGATAGCTCTTACTCATCTCCTCTTCCCAAGTCCCATCCTAGACATTGGTAACCATGGAATTAACACAACAAGATAGCTATCTATTGAATAGTTACTATGTGCCAGATACTGTAATAGGCCTTTAATGTCTTAGATATCAGTCCTTTCCTCATGTTGTAGGTATTACTCTTCACCATTAGGTAAAGGGTCCCTTATTACTGCCCTTTTACAAATGAGAAAACTGGAGCTTCATTGTGTAGTCCACTTGCCCAAGCACAGAGGGAGTTGAGATTTCAGCCTGAGCTGGTAGATTATGCAGAGAGGAAGGAATGAAGCACCCCAGGTGGAAGGACAGAGGGACAAGCAGTAGCAGCAGCCTCACCTGGGGAAATGGAGTGTTGTTGTCATTGAGAGAGCAGCCAGAGAGCACTGCTCAGCTTGCTGTGTGCGGCACTAGAAATCCAGCCTGTGAGCCCATCCACGAAGGCCCTGTGTGCCACCACAGATTTATTACGCCAGCTGCTTTATTACTAAATTTTTAAAATATTTATTTTATAGGACAGAGAATTTGAGAGGGAAAAGGGGAGATAGAGAGAGGAGAGACACCTGCAGCACTGCTTTACCACTTGTGAAGCTTCCCCCTTGCACGTTGGAACCAGGGGCTTGAACCTGGGCACTTGTTCATAGAATGTTTGCACTCATCCTGGGGCACCACCACCCGACTTCTTGATTTATTATCTTTAACACATAACATTTATTGGGTGCTTGTTGTGTCCCAGGCACTGTGGCAAATGCTTTATGTGATCATCTCCTTTAAGTCTTCCTAGAGTCTATACATTAAGTTTTGTCCCATTTTACAAGAATGAGACAGGAAATTAGCAAGTTTAAGCAACTTGTGATGGGCTGTTTTGACTCCTGAGCAGACCTTTATAACCTCTCTGCTGTTTTGTCTCAGATCCACTCTGTACAGGGTGGTCCCAGGAGCCTTGGGCCTCTTTCTTTAATGTAGATGAGTCAGAGATGAGCACAGATAGATTCCACTGGCCCCTGACTGGACACACACAGTAATAAAGATTTGGAGAAAGAGAGATGGTGACCTTGCAGCTAAGAAGAGCAAACAGTGGGAGTCAGGCGGTGGCACAGCGGGTTAAGTGCATGTGGCGCAAAGCACAAGGACCAGCATAAGGATCCCAGTTCGAGCCCCCGGCTCCCCACCTGCAGGGGAGTCACTTCACAGGCGGTGAAGCAGGTCTACAGGTGTCTATCTTTCTCTCCTCCTCTCTGTCTTCCCCTCCTCTCTCCATTTCTCTCTGTCCTATCCAACAACAATGACATCAATAACCACAACAAGGGCAACAAAGGGAAAGATAAATAAATATTTTTAAAAAATTAAAAGAAGAGCAAACCGTGTCCCTGTTGTGCTACTGCCGTCTTAGAAGACTCTAGGCCCATTAACGACTCCTGGGGGTAGGTGGGGGAGACAGCATAGTGGTTACACAAAAGACTTTCATGCCTGAGACTCCAAGGGCCCAGGTTCAGTTCCTTACATAAGCCAGAGTTGAGCAGTGCTTTGATTAAAAACAAACAGAAAGTCTGGGTGGGGGTATAGCATAATGGTTATGCAAAGAAACTTCTCAAGTCCCAGGTTCAATCCCCCACACTACCATAAGCCAGAGCTAAGCAGTGCTCTGGTAAAAAAAAAAAAAAAAAAGTCTTCAAGCTTCTGTGCTTTCTCCTGTGGGGCTCATCCCTTCAGAGTTCTCAGGACAGCTATACTCCATGGATCTATTCACAGCAGGTTTTTGTATCTAAACTGTGTGTCCTTTCTCTCCCTAGCTCTGTCCCAAATGGGCTACAACCTGAGCCCCCAATTCACCCAGCTCCTGGTCTCCCGCTACTGCCCGCGCTCTGCCAGTCCTGCCATGCAGCTAGACCGCTTCATCCAGGTGTGCACCCAGCTGCAGGTGCTGACGGAGGCTTTCCGAGAGAAGGACACAGCTGTCCAGGGCAACATTCGGCTCAGCTTCGAGGACTTTGTCACCATGACAGCTTCCCGGATGCTCTGATCCAGACCATCTGTAGCGAGTGGAGAAAACCAGGGGGCCTTGCCTGGGTCCTCAGAGTGGGAGAAGCGTGTGGGCCTCTCTTCTCTTTCTGCCCCTCCTAGAAAAATGATTTTTCCCTTGCCTGATGTAGCACTTTCCTCAAAGAAGGCTGGGGATCCTGTATCACAGCCACCAAATAGTGGAGGCTGAGGCTGAGGCCTGTAGGGGCCTGACCTAGAGAGGACTGTAAGTTGACTGTCTCTGGCCTGAGCATGTAAATGGCGCAGTCTTGCAACAGGAGTAGGAGATGTCACTGTGATAGGGCCCGCTTGTTCTAAGCTTTCCCTTCTACACCCTGGCACCAGTGGTAAGGGTTCACTGGCATCTTACCACTAGCCCCTCTGTCTTCACATACGCTGTACCATCAGATGGCCTGTCCTATCAATTTTTCCCATGTGGAATCTGACTAGACATGAGAAATTGTCCACAGGACCAGTGGCTTGAATGATAACCACTTCTTTGCCCCCAGAGAATGTGTATTAACACCTAACTATGTGGGGTCTGTCTCTGCTCCCTGGGTATCTGGCCAGACTATTCCCCTCTGCAGCTTGTTCCCAGGGGATATTTGCCACGTCCCACTGCCAATGCTTTTTTTTTTTTTTTTTCATTTGGGGCCAAAATTTTGTGAAATTATAAACTTCAATAAAGGGTTTAATTCTGGAGTTCTGTGTTTTCCAGCTCACCTTCCCAGCTACAGATTCATACATTCACCCACTCAGTCACTCTTTTCTCTTCATTCAACAGATATGTAGTGTGTATTCCACACCACACCATACAGTAGGAAGCTGTCTGGTGTGTGTGTGTGTGTGTGTGTGTATGTGTGTCCGTCCGTCCGTCTGTCCATGTCCTATATAAAGATGCTTTCACTTCCCAGGGCCAAGCTGGAGTGTAAGAGCTGACTGTGTCTCACTGTGCTCAAAGTAGCTACTCCAAACTTGCACATCATGGCCCTGTCACTGTCTCAAGGACTAGTTTTATCTTCCAGACAAACTACATTTATGAAGTCATAATGTCTGTTAAGCACAGACACCAATACTTGCCAGCTAGATGTTACCAGATCAGAATGATAACCAGTCTACACTGAATGTCTATAGCAAGATGACAGAATTTCAATCAGAAGTCAAGACACCAGACATTCTGGCTTGCCTGTGGGACCTTACTGTGTGATAATCCTTTTTCTTTGAGGGAATGAGATAAGAAAACAACTCTCTTCCCTATAAAGGGTGGTTGGAGGGAGTAGCTGTGGCTGTTTTGCAGCTCAGTGGGCCCCGTTGGTATGCTGAACTTGGTTCGTTTAGCCCTATTTTCTTCTAGAAAACTGCACTGCTAGAATAGTAAGATTAAAGTTCAGTTCTTAGAGGTCAGCCCTCATCCAGAGCAAGAATCCCTCCATACCCAAGCCCCTGCTTGCCAGACTTTGGTAACAAAGAACTCAGTATTTTTCCAGATTATTGCTTTTCTCCTTGACTAGTAGATACTTCTCTCTGATGGGAAGTCCAAACCCTGCCACTTTGAAGACACCACCCATTGGCTAAGGTTTTTGCTTGGGCCTATCATAACATAGACCAGTCCTTTCTGCAAGCCAGCCCTCCAGGTAGCTGGAAGCTGATACATTTCCCCAAGTCCTTCCTCTCCCCTCCACTAGCTAGTCCTGGGCTCTTCAGCTTACCACTGGATATCTTCCCTAAATCTCCAATTACGAGTTCCCTGGCCCCCA
This sequence comes from Erinaceus europaeus, assembly GCF_950295315.1. Lineage (NCBI taxonomy): Eukaryota > Metazoa > Chordata > Mammalia > Eulipotyphla > Erinaceidae > Erinaceus > Erinaceus europaeus. The sequence goes on along the minus strand of NC_080174.1, from coordinate 47,123,701 downwards.
AATGGAGACTTAAGCCCCACCATGGCACTGGAGCCCCACCAGCAGAGTAGAACTGCAGCTGTTCGAGAACCCTTACGTCATTTCTATGACCCCACTGAGCCGAGTGTCTACCAAACAGTCATGGTCTCCTTCATGTGCTCACAGGGGTTGAGAAGCCCAGAACCTGGGCTGTTCTTCTTGGTTTTAATCTTGGGGGCTAGCCCTCATGCCTCTTTCTGTACATGGTATCCCTATACCTGGTTTTCTTTCTTTAGATATTTTATTTATTTTTAGATATATAGAGAAATGGGGGGAGGATAGAAAGAGACCTGCATCACTGCTTTGCCCCTTGTGAAACATCCCCACTACAGATAGGGTCCAGGGGCTTCAATCAGGTCCTTGTGCATGGTAATATGTACTCTCCACTGGGTGTGCTACTACTGCCTGGCCCCCTCCATACCTGATTTTACAGCTTGCTTTATTTTTATTGCCAACAGAGTTGTAGCTGGTGCTTGGTACTTGCAGGATGAAACCACCACTTGTAGTGGCCATTTTTATCATATATATATATGGAGATAAAAGGGGAGAGAGAAAGAGAGAGACCTGCAGCCCTGCTTCACCACTTATAAAGGTTTCCCCCTGCAAGTGGGGACCAGGGACTTGAAGCAGGGTCTTTGTGCATGATATCATGTGTGCTCAACCAGTGGTGCCACCACAGGTGCCGTGGTTTTACAGCTTTGGGTGCTAAGTCAAATAGGAGTGCAAAAGCAGCAGCACCGCCTATCATGTCTGGTAACAACGGTACGTGTGTGGAAGTGCCAGCAAGGACTGAGCTGCTACATTACTAGAGAGGAGGCTGATATACTTCCAGACCACACCTCAACCTGCTCTGGTGGAATCACCCTACCTGAGAAGAAGGGTGCTGAAACCTTTAGGGCTGGGCCTCTGGTGAGACCATGTTTGCCCCACTTCTTGACGGGGAAGGTCAGAGGAGTCATGGCTCCATTAATCAAGCTAAGCAGACCTGGTGGTGTGCAGCCAGGCTGGCTGCTGCCAGATGTCCTCGTTCCTCTCTGAAGCTGCACTTGAAATCACTCCACCTTCTCTGGCAACAAGGATCCGGGCCACTGGCAGTCTTCTAATCACCCTGGTGGCAGAAGGAGTATGTCTAACCAAGTCCGTGGCTTTCCTTCTCTATCTTGTGAGCTCATAGAAAATAAATGCAAACCCTGATTTCCAAAGAGGTGACCTTAACAATATACCAATCTGTTGACACCACTGTGCCCATCCCAGTGCCTTTACCTGCCATAGGCCACTGGACATGTGAGGGACAGATGTGTCTAGACCTGAGGTCCTGGGCATCAGAGAAACAGCAGCACAGGAAGAAGCAGCACCATGGACACTTTGGCCTGACAGGAAGCCCACCTAGATTCCAGTGTATTGAGGTGGGGGTAGTGGGAGGTGGGAGTGGCCAAAAGATAACAGAATCCCAGTGCTGCCTGTCTTCCTCCCCCCTTCCCTCCCTCCCAACCTTCCTCCCTTCTCCCTTGTGACCTAAGCAGCACAGATTTTGTGCAATGACAAGGAAAGGGAACATTCAGTGCCAGGATTTTAATTACAATTGCTCCCGGCTGCTGGCCTCCATGCCGAATGGTCACATGGAGAGCGTTTCATCACTGCAAAGCCGAGAGGGTCCAGTCTACGGTGCATGCACTCAGCACCTGGCGAGGGCAGAGCTGCGTTCCTGATCCCATGGGGAAGGGCTGGGCCCCGATTAGTTTACAAGACAGCAGAGGGCCATGGAGCAGCTGGCCAAGTGCAGCCTGGGCTTCAGGGAACCACTGGACCAGATGGAAAGGCCTGTTGGGACTCCTCTAAGCAGATTCCAAGAAAGGCCTGTAATCAGTCAGAGAGGCATCTTTGGGAAGAAGGATGATAGGGATGGGTGGCACTGTGGGGTATGGCCAAGTGAGAGGGATACAAAGATAATCTTGTCCACAACACTTTACAATTTACAAAGAGCTTTCCACTTTCTTGAGCATGCTTAATCCTCACATCAATCCTGTTTAGGGGACACAGCTCAGAAAAGGGAAGTGACTTGCCCAGAGTCAAACAGGCAGAAAACCTGGACTGGTGTCCCAGTTTCATACTGTATCCACCAACCAGTCATTCCAGGCAGAGTGGGAGTGGGCTCCCCAGGAGCTGGAGGAGCAGCCCAGGCAGAGAGCCCCCCAGAAGCCACCAGGGCAGCCTTGGCTCAGGGCAGCACTGTAGTGACACTGGTGAGCACCACATGCTCTGAAACCTTGGAGACGGAGCAACGGCTCTGCAGGGACAGGGACTTGTGGCTGGCAGAGGAGCGGGGGCTTGGGGTCTTCATAGAGCCGCAGGGACCCAGGCCAGGCAAGCAGCAGGAGAAGGCAGCCTTAAATTGCTCCCGGAATTTGCCTTAGTAGTAAAAGAGAAGATATAGCTGATAAGGAGACCCAATATCAAGAGGAAGCCTTAAGCCCAGGGACACCCACACACCTACATCCCAGCTGTCTGTGAGGAGTGGGAGGGAGACAGCCCTAAGGCAGCTTCATCTCTGCCAGAGAGTATGAGGACAGAGGCACAGGAGCAGGTTCCCAAAGAGAAATGCAATTTTCATCTGATTCCTTGACTGTGCTTTGGCTCAGAGCCTGGCTCAAAACGTGATGTCTGACTCTGGGGCCTCAGGCCACCTCTGCCCTCCTTGGCATGTGGGTGGAAGAGCTCAGGGCTCATACTCTGTGGCTGGGCATTCCCTCATTGCTGCCCATGGGGGTGAAAACTACATCAGTGCCCTCACAAGGCACTACGCTGAATCCCCTAGGCCACCCCAGCACCCTGACAACTTGGAGTCCTTCAGACCATGCCGGGGTGCAGCAGAGTGGCCAATCACCTAGCCAGAAGTTAGACAGCAGGGAAGGAGGGACAACCACAGCTACCTGGACAGTATTCTCAAAGGAGAATAGTTTTTCACCTGGAACTGAAACCTAGGCCTTGCTTTAGCATCCCACAAGCCTCTCTGTTGCCCAATAGATGGACACGCACATGCAGGAGCCCAGCAAGTGTAGAATAAACAGGAATGCAGGGAATCTGCCCGTGTTCTCTGCCTCTAGGACAGTGCTCACCTCCCCTGTCCTCTCCTCCCAGCTGCAAAACAGCTAGCCTGTGCTGAACAATGCTTCAGTCTCCATGAGGGCTTAACACTGACCCCTAGCTCCTTATATGTAGCCTCTCCACCTTTGCCCAAAAATAATTTGCATCCAGACTTGAACACTTATCTAAGCCAGTATTTTAGGACTAGTCCCCAAGCCAGAGATCTGTTGAGTCACACCTCTGCCGAGCCCAGTTGGGGTGTGTGTGTGTGTGTGTGTGTGTGTGTGTGTGTGTGTGTGTGTGTGTGTGTAGTGTGGGGGGAGGGGGGCGGGGGGTGTTGGCACACACCCTGCAACTAATAGGAAGAGGGAGGAAACAGAGAGAGAAGGAGCAAGAGTGGTGATGCTGGGCAGGGAAACCAGGAATAGTCCCCTCAGATTCTGACCATCCCACCAGTGTGTGGCTAACTGGGCATGGGCAAACCCTGATCTGGCTCTCAGCTGCCTCTGCTGGTGATCTCCTTTATCCCTCACACCTCACTTACAGGGTCATCCTCTCTGGCAGAGGGGTTTGTGGCCCTCCCACACACAAAGTTCCCTTTGGGGTGGACTCCTTTCTGTGCTGACTAAACAGGAGCCAATGCAGGCCTTTTCTCTTAGGCATATGGGCCCCAGGCTGGGCTAGAGCTGAGCGGGCCTACCCCCTATTCTTCCATCCACTCACTGGGCTGCAATCTGCAAAACTCAAGCCTGGGTTCTGGCCAACTTTCTCTGCCCATCTCTAAGCATGTGCTCAGTCTCCCAGCCAGTCTACACCTCCTGAGAAGGGTCAACTCTGCCTCTGGGTAGAAGTTCCCACAGGAAGGTCATGTGCCCAGGAGGGCCTTGTATATCCCTCAGTATCCCTCTATCGTTTATTGAGCCTGGATCAGATGCAGGAAGACTTGTCCTGGGGACTCTTGCCACCCTCCACTGCCCACTCACCACTGAGGAAGTTGTAGATGATGGGGTTGGCAGCACTGTTGGCGTACACCAGCCAGTGGGAGAAGGTGAAGCAGGCATACACGGCTTCTCGGTCGCTGGCTTGGTGGAACATCCCAAACACCCTAGGACCAGGGGGAGGATAGTCAAGAGTGGGGTAGCCCCCAACACTTCATCTCCACTATTCTAACCTTTGGGTCCATGATTGTTCAACAATTTGTTTGGCTTTGTATGTTAACCCTCTTTTCAGCCACTAGGTTCCAGAAGCCATCAGGATGCCGGCCAGGCTTCCCTGGACTGAAGACCCCACCAATGTGTCCTGGAGCTCCACTTCCTCAGAGACCCACCCTACTAGGGAAAGAGAGAGGCAGACTGGGAGTATGGATCGACCAGTCAATGCCCATGTTCAGTGGGGAAGCAATTACAGAAGCCAGACCTTCCACCTTTTGCAACCCACAAAGACCCTGGGTCCATGCTCCCAGAGGGACAGAGAATGGGAAAGCTATTGGGGAGGGGATGGGATATGGAGACTGGGTGGTGGGAATTGTGTGGAGTTGTACTCCTCCTATCCTAGGGTTTTGTTAATGTCTCCTTTCTTAAATAAATAGAAAAAGAGAGAGAGAAAAAAAAAAAAAAGAGTGGGGTAGCTGGACTACCCGGCAGTCCTTTCCTGGGTTTCTGGGTCTGGGTTGTGGCCACAGTGTGGGGTTTTTTGGCACAGAGAACAGGAACAGAGTGGACCTAGGGGCATCTAGCAGTAAGATAACTTGCGCTCATCCTCGGGCTCTCCACCCACTTTCTCACATACTCTCAGTGATACACTGAGTCACAGACTGCATCCACATTCCAGATAGGGAAACTGAGGCTCAGAAGGGAAAATTACATGCCCAAGACCATGCTGCGAGAAGGTAGCCAAAGACAAATGCACAGTGAGATTGTTCTTCCCACATCCTGTGGCCTGTCACTTGCTATGCACCCCCACCCTACCCCCAACCCCATGTTCTCCCTATTCCTCCAGACACTGGGTCTCTCCCTCCTTTCAAGCTACCACTTAAATGCTGCTTCCTCAGAGAGGCTTTAAAATCATCACTAATAAACCTTTTAAATCCCAGCCCATCACTCTCTATCCTCTGACTCTTTTTATGTTCTCCATAGCAGTTACCATCACTTGACATCATAATACAAAGTAGTCCTGCCTTACCCATAACAGATGTGCTTGAGCCCCCTGAGTGGCTGCCTGAAACCACCATCGTAGTAAACCCTAAGGGTACTATGTGCTTCCCTACCCCCACAGGGCCACGAGGAAGTTTAATTCATAAATTAGCCACAGTATATTAACAACAGCAATAAATAAAATAGGGCAATTATGACACTCTACTATAATGAAAGTTATGTAAATGTGGTCTCTCCCTCTCTCAAAATCTTGCTTGGACAGTGGTTGACTATGGGTAACCAAAGCCTGGGAAAATAAACTCTTGGATAGGGGTGGAAGTGAGGACTTCTGTATGTGTATTTTTCTCTTTGACTAGATGTAACCTGTATAAAGGCAGGGATTTTGTCTTGTGTAGAGCCTCATGGCTGACTGACTGACTGAATATTCACAATACTCGCTCCCTCCCCTGGAGGTGAGACTGTTACCATTCTCTGTTGAGTTTAGGGAAGTGGCCTGACCTCAGGTCTCCCAGTGGATGAAAGGCAGTCAGGACTTTCTCCGACATGGAGAGAGGCTTCCTCCATGCCTCCCCTGCCCCAGGATCTCCCCCAAGGACTCTACCTCTTGAGGACATTGAGGACACTGATGGGCAGGTAGCAGAGGGCAAAGACCAGCAACACCACCATCAACATCTTAGCTGTCTTCCTCCGTGCTCGCATCTGCTTCACCTCAGCCAGGAATGCCCGGGCCCGGGGTGGGGGCTCTGCACTCAGTCCCTGCCCCTGGTCCTCCAGCTGATCAGAGGGCCGCTTCCAGTTCCTCACCAGGGCTGACGTGGTGCCAGGGATCTGTCTCCAGCACACAGAGAAGAGACAGCAGCAGTGGGTGGAGTTCCTGGGGAGGGTGGCTGGCCTGGTTCCCAGCTGCCCCTGCCCTCCTCCCCCCACCCAGCAGGGTGGAAGTGGGCACTATGATTGCAGGGGAGCAAACTCTTACAATAGGATGGAACCTGACATTCATGCTAACACACCCTGGATTTAGGAGTGCACAAAGTACTTTCATGTTTTCATCAGCTTATTGGGAAACCATTCACAACACACCTTGATGGGAGGGGTATTAACTGACACTCAGTTACATATGAACCACTGTCTCCCAGCTGACTCTCAACTTCCATACAGCACTGTCTCCATTTCTGAAAGCCGTGTCTACTCCCGGCCCATTCCTGACTGGGAAGGTTTAGGGCAGAGATGAAGGGTGGGGTGGGGTGCAGCACTGAATGTATCTCAGGGCACAGATTCCAGCCAAGGTGGTTGCTTACCCACCTAGGATGCCTCCAAGCCTTTTTCACCATCAACCCCCTAAAGGAAGGCTGTGAGGCTAGAGTTTGGGAAACTTGGGGTCTAGAGCCAGCTTGGTCATCCATGAGCTTTGTGGCCTTGGTCAACTCCAACTCACTTTCCTTCTGCAAGCCTGAGTTTTCACATTGGCTGTCTGAGGATGGAAACTCCCACTCTCTTGACAGAGAGAGAGGGCTGTGAGGAGCAGGTGGAAGTGCTGATGTCTGCAAAAAGGCTGGCCAGGAAGGGTTCCAGTGGGATGGGCATTCATCTAAGGCAGAAGCTGGGTCTGGACCAGACAGACCAGAAGCTGGGTCTGTCACCCCCCCCCCCACCTCCACCCTTTGTCCTTTGGTTAAGGGGGCACACGCCCTGTGGGATGTGACAGCCTAGAATGTGTAGAATGTGTAGATCCCTTCCAAAACCTGAGCACTTTCTGGTCTGCATCTCCTCACTGACCAAGCACTGTCCCAGGGCTCCCCCCTACTAGTGCCAAGGATCTCTGGGCACCCCAGAAAAGGGGTCACAGTGAACGTGTGTAATGGAGAAAGGAAGGCAGACACTGGAACCAAAGGTCTCTGTCACTCATTGGTTGCCCTTACTCAGTATTTATAAAGTGGGTAATGTGGCTTCCTTTGTTAGATCACTGTCAAGACAGTGTGTGCAAAGTGCCTAATGTGGGAAGCAACACAGAGCTGCTGTTACTGTTGTAGCACTGAGCATTGCAACCTCCCAGATCTGGGAGTTAACCCCTCTAGTCCTCTACTCTCTGGGAGCTTTGCAGGAAGCTGCTCTATCTCTCTAAGTCTCTGGGACCATGTTTATTTTATGTTAAGTTGAGGATAACAGCTCAGGAGGTGTATAACATGTAGAGCCTTGGACCTAAGAACATGGCATTACATGTTCCAGAGTGGTATTCTGGCTCTCGCTTTCTCTCACGCTGTCTCTTTAATCTTTTTAATCTATTTTTTAATCTTCAAAAAAAAAGTTGAGGATAATATATGGGGATTAAAAGGATACAAGACAAGTACAAGTGACTGGTACAATGAATGGGGTCTATTAACATTAACAGTATGTTAGTTACTGTTTGGTTCCAGAGTGGACACTAGCACTTTTGACCTTGAGTTTGGCCGTGTCCCTGAGTCTTGCCTGTGTGGTTGCCGGTAGAACAGTCTGTTCTAAATGTAGAGTACAGTCAACTCCCATAGACCAATACCCCTATCCCCTCCCAGCCCAGATCATGACACCAGAATGAGCCTCACCTGGCGGCCCCAGAGCTTGCGGAAGATCTGGAAATAAGCCATGGCCATGAGACCCAGTGGGGCCAGGTAGGTGACAATGAAGAAGCAACTGTGGTAGATCTTGGGATAGAGGTCATCTGCAGGGGTCAAGATAGGCAAATGTTGGGCCCAGCCTGGGAGCCCCCAGCCTGACTTTGCTTATCAATAATACTGGCTCCAGATTAGGCCAAACCCAGACCTGGGGGCAGTGTGGCCACACACTGGCATCATGGCAAAGAGATGATAGAGTTGACCAACCTAGAGGTGTCCCTCTTAGAAGGGCCCCTAGCTTTTTTCCTTTTTTTCCCCTGAGCTGCCTACTAGCTATCTACAGAACAGAGACACCCCCCCCCCCAACTCTTCATCTGCACTCCAGCCTTTAGGTTCATGATTAGTCAACAACTTGTTTGGCTTTATATGTTAACTCTCTTTTCAGCCACCAGGTTCCAGATGCTAGCATGATGCCAACCAGACTTCCCTGGAAAGACAACCCCACCAATGTCTCCTCAAACTCCAATTCCTCAGAACCCCACCCCACTAGGGAAAGAGAGGCAGAGTGGGAGTATGGATGGACCTGTCAATGCCCATGTTCAGCGGGGAAGCAATTACAGAAGCCAGACCTTCCACCTTCTGCATCCCACAATGACCTTGGGTCCATACCCCCAGAGGGTTAAAGAATAGGGAAGCTATCAAGGGAGGGGCTGGAATATGGAGTTCTGGTGGTGGGAATTGTGTGAAGTTGTAACCCACTTATCCTATGGTTTTGTCATTTATTTATGGTTTTATTATTTATTTAAATAAAATATTATTATTAATAAATTAAATTATTATTAAATAAATAAATAAATAATAAAAAGAAGGACCCCTAGCAAATGTCTACATACAGGAGGAACCCACCCTAGAGGTACCCTTGGTATGTACTTTCTCTAAAGTGCCTCTTGGTAGATTCCCAGTCTAGGGAGACCCTCCCAGAAGGGCCTAGACAGATGCCTGCTCAAAGCTCCCACTCTTACCTGCCCAGCGTTCATCACACACAGAGAAGAGCCGGGTGCGGTTAGCTAGCTCAGGCAGCACACTGCTATATTCCATGACAGCAGCCTGGGGCACCATGACAGCCAGGGATACAGCCCAGATTCCCAGGATGGATCCACGAGCTCGACGGGCAGTACTCTTAAACAGCAGTGGATGGCAGATGGCATACCAGCGGTCCAGGGCAATGAAGCTGAGAGTCAGCACTGCCACTGACACAGACACAGCCTGTGGGGGGGGGATGACAGGACAAGATGGCAGTCCTCTTGTCTTGGGAACTGCCCAGAGATGGGGAAGGTGGATGAGGGAGTTCACAGCCCAGAAATACCAGGTGCAGTACAAATCTTAACTCCACCACTTACTGGCTACTAGATTTGGGCAAGTTACTCAACCTCTCTGAGCCTCATCTGTAGAATGTGAATATACCACCCATGGTTGGGAAACATCCAGCTAGAGACTGGGCATGTAGTGGTGCTCCCCTACTATGAATAATACATACTGGTGGTGACGGTATGACCCAACAGGTACCATAGTGGATAAAGCACTGGACTCTCAAGCATGAGGTCCTGAGTTTGATCCCTAGTACTGCAAGTATCAGACTGCTAGAAAAACAAATGAATACATACTTGTGGAATTTACACATATTGAACACTGTTCTCATCCTCACAACAACTCCATAAACTGGATATTGTTACCACTACGTTACAGATGAGGGAACTGAGGACAAATTGTTCAGGGTAAATCTTTTCACCTGCCTGTCTCTATTCCCAGGGTTATCAGTTAACCCATTGAAAGGAAAACCTCAAAACAATGATAAAAGAGGCATTTCTCCAGACCCTGAGATATCATCTCTTCCCTGAGTCCTTGGGGTGGAGGTAGGCAGGAACACTGTCAGTCTGGGAGGCAGAGGAGAGTCAAGGCCAAGGACATTGCCTCTAAGAATGATCACTGCCTCTGATAGTGTCCACTACCCTCTGGGGTACAAAGAAAGGGTCAGGGGATACAACTGAAGAGGCACACTAGACTCGGAACTGTCTTCCTACTGATCCCTCTGACTCTCAGCACTGAAGGGGTGGGTCCTAGCTAGTAGAGAGGGTGAATGGAAGAAGACTCTTCCAGAAGACACCCTTAAGGCTGCTCTCTTGCTTTCACTGTGGGCTTGTCCTTCCTTCACTGTGTGTTCTAGGAGTGACTGTATGTGTCGAATACTGATGTGTATCTCTGTATGAGGATGTGGAATTGTATCTGTGTCCTTCAGCGCGCATGCGTGTGCGTGCGTGTGTGTGTGTGTGTGTGTGTGTGTGTGTGTGTGTGTGTGTGGAGGGGGAGGGAGGAGGGTGCCTGGTGGCCTGTCTTGACTGACAGTCTAGGAAGACCAGGCAGAACCCTGTCTGAAAGACAAGTCTGAGCACAGGGCGAGGTGTATGTACTTACCTGATGACCAGAACTCACCTGTAAGTAGGGGATGACTTTGCAGAGGGCGTGGCCAAAGAGCCAGGACTCTGTGATGTCTACCAGCAGGCTTGCAGGCAGGCAGATGGCTGTCACCAGCACATCAGCCAGGGACAGGTTGACGATGAAGTAGTTGGTGACTGTCCTCATGTGGTGGTTGCGCCACACTGCCAGGCAGACTACAGGGGGAGATGGAGAGAAGATTTGCAAGATTGAGCAGAAGCCTTCAGCCTACCCTGCTCAGGATACACCCCACCACCACCAAAGCAAGGGGCTGGAGAGGGGAGACACTGCCTAGTCTCTATGGGAACCCTCTGGGGACTTACCCAGTGTATTGCCCACCAGGGCCACGAGGAACACAGCCACATAGGCTGCAATGAGGACCCACTCATACTGCTTCGGGTACAAGTAATCACGCCACAGGTAGCTCAGCAACTCATCCTCGTAGTCAGCAGGCACTGGAGAAGGCTCTCCGCTGCTGTTAGGGACCCCCATCTGTGTCCCTGGGGTGACCAAGGGCTCCATGAGGTCAGGACTGACAGCAGCCAAGGAACATCCTGGGCTCTGTGGTACAAGGGGAGCCCCTGCCAGCAGGCTTCCCTCAAGGGACCTGGGGTCTCGTACCCAGGTGTTTGGGGGTCCCAGTTTCACACTTCCTGAAGAAGGGAAAGGAAGAAAGAAGACTTTGGGGAGAGAGCCAGGCAATTGACAGGTAAGCAACTTCTGACATCTCATAGGGCTGATTCTGAAACTGATGTGGAAGACAGGCTTAGCTTCTAGCCCAGTTTTAGACAAGCTACTCCTAGTGTCTTACCTCGAATCTTCTAGCCTCAGTGTCAGGGTGCCTACCTCACAGGGACAGCTGAGGAGCTCTAAAAGCATGTCAAGCCCTAAAGCATGTCAAGTGCTTTACCTGGAAGCAGGCTTCACCGCAGTCACCAGTAACTATGAGCCCTGTTTTAAGGCGAAAGCCCAGAAAGATCAAACCTCTTGCTCAAGGTCACTAAATGACTACGCCAGGTGTGTCTGCATCCACCAAACACCACAGATTAGGGAGATGAAGCTGTACTGATTTGTCAATATTTTCCAGAGTCAGTTTACAGTCCTGAATTTTTTATTGAAAAATTTGGTCGAGGGAGGCCTTAAAGACCTAGGCCCTGACAGCCAGACCTGTCAGATTGTTTGACTGTCCCCATGGGATGGAGAGAGAGAGAGAGGGAGAGAGGGAGAGAGGGAGAGAGGGAGAGAGGGAGAGAGGGAGAGAGGGAGAGAGAGAAAGAGAGGGAGAGAGAGAAAGAGCAGCAAGGAGGAAGGAGTGCAGACATGACTTCCCTGGAGGCCAGGGGAGAGGAGGCCCAACCTCCTCAACCCCCCCCCCCTCGGTCCCTAGCCCTTTGAATCCCAGGACCGCGATGCGCCCAAATGACCGCCAGGGGTCGCTGGGCCAGTGCGTACACAGCTCCCTCCATTCATAAATCCGGCCGCGCTCCCAGCCCCTCCCGGCTCTCACAGACCTCTCCTTCTCCTGGCTGAGCAGGGGCGACCCCAGACATGTGTAGGAGGGTGACTGGTCCACAGGGGCCCTGGGGGACGGGTGGGGACTCGTTTATATCCCAGCCGTTCTCCAGCGAACCCACTCCTTCATCTGGTCCTCTCTGCACCTCGGGGGTCGTGGGGTGCTGCAAAGAGGTTGTCAGGGAGGGCGCTTAGGGGGTCTACCGGAGCCTCCCGGATGGAAGGCAGATCCTAAAGGGAACTCATGCCCCCTCAATGCCCAGGTTAGCCCTAGAGACTCTTAACACCCCGCCCCCAGCTGTTGGTCCCTTGGAACCCCCACCCCGGGCCTGCCCCCGCCTCCAGCCCGCACCTGTTGGCTCCAGGACCCCGGCTTCCTCAGCTGCTGGCCTCCAAACCCGGCGCCCGGGACTTCGCCTCCTCGCCCCGGAAGCCGGGGTCCTAGGGGACGAGGCTGTGGGAGGGGGCCTGGGCAGCCCCCTTCCCGGGCTGCGCCTCCTCGGTTGCCTGGCTGGGCGAGAGCCCCGGCTCCAGCGCGGGCTGTGGCTCGGCGCGGGCTCCGCCAGGCTGTGCGCCGCGGGGGGGGGGGGGGGGGGTAAGGGGGACGGGGCGGGAGGGGCCGGCGGGGAGGGGAGCCCCCAGCCATCTCTGCTTCATGGCTCCTAGCCGGAGACCGGGAGGGCGGAGGGAGCTGCTCATTCCTCCCCGCTTGTCACTTCGCGTTTCCATCCCACCTCCATTCATGCGTCCACTCGTTCATTCATACCTTTCGCAGCCATTCAACATGTATGTCCCTTGCTTCTCAGCATTTAGGGCAGGGCGCACCTACTGAGTGCAGACAGGGTCTGGGCAGCTCCGGGGAGCCAGAGTGCGGGTGGACCCCGCTCCACCTCTCCTCGGTGCCTATCTAGCTGACAAGGACGCTGGCACAGGTGGGCTCCAGGAGTGAGCGATAGTGCCTGCACCACCTCCAGCCAAGCTCAGGCTGCTGCTGCTGGAGCAGCCAGCTCCCAGCCGCTCCCAAAGGTCCCGCTCTCCATCTCCCTGTTCCCAGTTCCATCTGTCCTCAAATTCTTTGAGTTCATACCTAGTTCCCCCTCCTAAAGCGGGCAAGGTAGGTGGGGGCAGAAAGGCAGGAGCCAGGGGGCTGATTAATTCGACTGATATGTACTGAACTATGTGCCAGGCAGTGAGCTATGATAAATCCAACTGCCATTTGTACAGCTACCTCCACGCACGCTCTCATTTAATTGTCACATCAACCTGGTGATGTAGTTGTCACTGTCCCTGTTTTACAGATCAGGACACTGGATTCTCATGGTTTGGTGATTTATCCATGGTCATACATCCAAGACAGAGCTAGTACTCAAACCTCCCCTCAAGGTATACCAGCTTCCCTGGACACAAAGGGAAATTGTTTGCCAGACAGATGCATCCAGGCTGGCTCACAGTCACATAGGTCTCCAAGTGTGAGGAGAGCTGGGGGCGAGGGCAGAGGACAGACTCTGGACAGCTGGGAGGGGGCAGCAGAAGACAGAATGATTTAGTCAGGGCATCAGGGCAGGCTTCCTATAGCATTAAGAAGTAGAATTGTGGGAATTAGAGAGGATTTGGATAGAAGAAATGGCAGGTGCAAGGTCTGGAGGTTGTATCTTCTGGATGGAGGGTGACCTGGACAGTGGGTAGTCATCTTGGCTGTGTGCTGCCTTGGGGTCTTCCTAATATGTCAGTCCTCAGGCTCTTTCTTGTCTTTTTTTTTTCTTCAGAGCACTGCTTAGCTCTAGCTTATGGTGGTGCTGGGGATTGAACCTGGGACCTCAGAGCCTCGGACATGAATGTATTTTTACATAATCATTATGCTATCTTCTCTGACCCTCCCTCCTGCCCCTGACTCCTTTCTCTCCTTTCTTTCCTGGGAGGTAGCTGCTGTCATTCCAGCTGGAGGTACACTGTTGGGCGTAGAGCATGTGGGAGGAGAGTTGGGGCAGAACAGAGCTGAGTCCAGGGGCATCCTTGGCCTCTGCAGAAGAGGAGGGAGACTGAAACCAATACTTAGGCAGAGCATCGTCCTTGGGCGGGTGTGGCATCTGCTGAGTAGGGATGCACCAGGCATCCCCCTGGCTCCTGAGCTGCTGGCAAGGACAGGAGAGGCATGAGAGACAAGTGGCTTGAAAGTGTGTACATATGTGTTCATGCACTTGTACCTGCATGTCTGCATTCAAGCACAGGCTGTGTATATCTGTGTGTGTGTATGATGAGGGTGTGTGATGTGTGACTATGCTTGTGTGTGAGTGTGCATATGGGGAGTGACCAGGCTCAGAGCTGATGACAGTATGCCTGGATAAAATATGCCTGTGTGGGTCCTAATGTGTCTCTGTGCTAGTGAGGGGGGAGAGAGAGAGAGAGAGAGGGAGTGAGAGAGGGAGTGAAAGGGAGGGAGGGAGAGAGATACTTATCTGTCTGTGTGTCTAAGTATACAGTCAGGGCTTTGACTGTCGCTGGCCTTCTCTATGAGTGTGGGCATGTTTTTGTGTCCATGGCTCTGCCAGTGTGTATGTGGAGCTCAGTTATGTCTGCCCCCACATGGATGACTCATCTAATCCCCCAGCACTACCCTCCCCACTCCACCCCCCGCCCTGCCTATCTACAGTGCAATGTTTGTGATGTAGGGGCTGGGAAGGGGGTTGCGGCACACGGGAAGCTGAGAGGCAGATCATGCAGGGACACTCAAGTGACAGCTGCAGCAAACCAGGTGCAGCCAGTGATGCGAAAGGTGCAGACCCACGTGTGCTTGTGTGGGCGGTGGGCACCAGCTCAGCCCAGCACTACCCAGGCTTAGAACTCAGCTTAGAGCTCAGAACTCCAGGTCCAGGGTCCCCCAGGCTCCTAGGTTGGAGTGAGCAAAAAGAAGCTCCACCCCATCATTGTACAGGGGGTGCATGTGCCTGCATGGGAACAGAGTCGTGGCTGAGAACCCACTCCCACACCCTTGATATTCAATTCTACAGAGCTAGTCTTGTCTGCCCTTAAAAGGGATTCCAATTGCAAATCCCTTTTCATCCCTTGGTATTTCAAAAATGGTTGTCTCACAGGACAAGGGGTCATGGGTGTCTCCTACCCCAAGACAGCAGATATTTTCTTCCCGGGCTGGAAGTTTTAGGGCCCAGTCCCTCTGGCTCTGAGTCTGCCCCCTCCCCACCTTGGTCCAAGAGTGACAGAGACTGTTATTCTTGGTGTGTACAAGACAGACTGCCCCAGGTGTGCTCAGCAGCAATCCAAGGCTTCTGAGAGGGGCCAGTGAGGTTCTCAAAGGCGTGGCCGACTGATCTTTGGTCGTGACATCCCTGGCTTCTGTGAGCTCTGGGCAAGATGCCTGTGCCCATGGGAGGGACCCAGGAACCTCCTGTTCTCCATGTCCAGGCTGGGCACATAGCCCTGGCGCCTCCTCTGCCAGGGAGGGCCAACCCAAAGCCTTCACATTGCCTGAGCTGTCTGTCAACCACTGGCCACGTGACCTCTTTCCTGAAACCAGCCAGCCCCTGCCTTGTTGATCTAATCCTGAGTCTCTGAGCCATAGATCCCTGTCACATTTATCTTCAAGTGGCAGCCAGAGCCCTGGCCCCAGGTGCTACCTTCCTAATTCTTGTGTGACTTACAATAACCTCTGTCTGGCTAGGACTAGAGTAATCTAAAGGTAATTGGGTTTTCAACTTGCTAACACTGCCAAGGGCCTGGGAATGTGGATGGGGACACTGGGTAGGGCAGAGGTGCTATGAAAAGAACAAAGATCAGAAAACAAGTGAGGGTGTGGGTGGCCTGGCAGCAACTGGGCTGTGGACCCAGGAAGGGGCTTCTGAGAACTGAGTCTGAGGCAGCTGTGGAGTATGGTCCACTGGCCCCTCCCAGGAGCTCTTGACAGAGTGCTGTGCTCACAGGAGAGCCCTGGAGCCCGTGTCCTCCATCTTTAGTCCAGCTGCTCAGCTTTTATGTCTCTTCTTCTTGGACAAAGTGGTTATGACCAGCATCCTCTGAGAGAGCAGGAGTTCCGGCACAAGAGTCAGGCATCCTTGATGACTTCACTGATGATGTTCAAACTAAGAACACCATCAAGCCAGGAGCAAGAGCCGGAGTCCTCAGTCATCTGTCTGTGCACTCAACAAACACTGGTGGCACATAGGTCGCAGAGATGGGAGCCCTCTCAGTTGGACTGAGGAGCCCTGCCCCCATATAAACAAATTGGGGGGGTAGTTGGGAATCAAATGTGTTGGGGGGAGCCCATGAAGTCAGGGTCATGGTGGGAGGGGAATGAAACCAAGAATGATAACACATGTGAAGCCAAAAGACAAAACCAAGCAGACCCCTGGTTGAGGTTAGAAGAACACAGTCTGGCAAGTCCTGGACTCCCAGCTCTGCTGCTCACTACTGTGCAACCCTGGACCAGTCACTTTGCCTTTGTGAAAGTCTGGGCAGTGTTCCCCAAAGATGTGCACATCCTGATCCCAGAACCCACAGATGTGACACATAGCAACAGGGACTTGACCAATGTGAGTAGAATCTCAGAATGGGGCTGGGGAGATAGCATAATGGTTATGCAAAAGACTTCAATGCCTGGGGCTCTAAGGACCCAGGTTCAATCCTCAGCACTGCCATAAGCCAGAGCTGAGTAGTACTTTGGTCTCTCTGTCCCTCTCTCTCATTAATAAACTAAAATATTAAAAAAGAATCTTGAGATGTCCTGTTGTTACTAATGATGATTCTTGGGGTCTCATCCAATAGAAGTTAATAGAGGCCTGCAGCCCAGGAGGGGGCACAGTAGCTATAGCTCTGGACTCTCAGGTTCGATCCCTGGTATCACATGTGCCAGGGTAATGCTCTGATTCTCTCTCCCTCCTTTCTCTTTCACAAATAAATAAATACATCTTTAAAGGAAAAAACAAGAGGCCAACTGGGTTCCCAGACAAGGTGTACTAGGGCTTACACTAGGAAAGAGGTGAGCCCTTAAAGAAGACAGCACAGGAAGCAAGTGTACATCCTGGCTCTCCAAGGTGAGTCAGCACTTTGGTTTTAAAGGACCAGTAGTGCACAGCAGGTGGTGCCTGACGTTGGGACCATCCAACCCAGAGCCTCATTGGTCTGTAAGGTGCTCTTCAGAAAGACTGTACCCTTAGTTGTTTCCTTGTCCTAAGCCATAGGTGCTGACAGTCAGAAGGGAGATGAATCCAGCCCTATCCCTGCTCTGCTTCACTGTGACCTCTTTGCTGACTGGTCCCTGCTGCTTTGCACACCCCTCTCTTCACACGAACCCTCACATAGTCTAAATAGAAAAGGACTCGGTGAAATAAGACTCATTCTTTATTGGTTTCCTATCATTACCGTGACAGATCATTGCAAGCTTACCAGCTTAAAACAACAGTTTCTTTTCCTCCTCAGACTTCTGTAGGCTAAAAGTTCATGGTCTTAAAAGACTACAAATCAATGATTGCATTCTTCCTGGATGCTCTGGTGGAGAATATGTCCCTCACCTTTTGCAGCTTCTAGAGGCTGCCCTCCTGTATCCCTGGCTCGGGGCCCTTCCAGAGCTGGCACTGCTCCAACCAGTGTCTCTGACTCCTTTCTCCTTCTCAGAAGAACCATGTCATTCCATTGGGTCCACCTGATAACCCAGGACATAGATGCTTTTGTCCTGGTTGTTAATCCCTAGGGCCTGTGGACATTACCTTTTATAGCAAAAGGGGCTTTTTGGAGGTGATCGAGAATCCAGAGGGGATGTTAGTCTAGATTCTAGGTGAGTCCCCTGTAGTCACAAGGGTTCTGAAAA
The DNA here is from genome assembly GCF_950295315.1 of Erinaceus europaeus. NCBI lineage: Eukaryota > Metazoa > Chordata > Mammalia > Eulipotyphla > Erinaceidae > Erinaceus > Erinaceus europaeus. The sequence goes on along the minus strand of NC_080174.1, from coordinate 47,106,035 downwards.
GAGTGCTAGAAGTGACGGTAGTAATAGAAGTTGTAATGATGAAAGCAATAGAAGTTATATAGTGAAGGGACAGTGAGGGAAGGAAAGCAGGTGGCTCCTAGAAAAATGCAAAGAGTGGGGCTTGGCAGTGGTGTGCCTGGTTGAGTATACACATTACAATACACAAGAACCTAGGTTCAAGCCCCCGATCCTCACCTGCAAGGGGAAGCTTGATGAGCAGTGAAGCAGTACTGCAGGCATCCCTCTTCCTCTCTAACTCCCCCTTCCTTCTCAACTCCTCTCTGTTGCTATCCAAAATAAATAAATAAATATTTTTTAAAATTAGAAAATAAAGAAAAATGCCAAGAAGGAAGCCAAAGATAGCTTACTTGGTCAAGTGCAAAGCCTGCTGTGTTTGCAAGTGGAGAAGCAGTGCTCTGCCTCTCTTCCTCTCTAACTCTCCCTTCCCTCTCAATTTCTGACTGACTCTATCCATTAAATAAATAAAGATAATAAAAAATTTAAAAATGAAAACAAAGCCTGCTATGTATGAGGTCCTGAGTTCAAGCCCCAGCACCACATGAGAACACTGTGATTTTTTTTTTCTTTTTACCAGAACACTGATGAGCGCTGATTTCTGGTGGTATAAAGGATTGAACCTGGGATTTCAGAGCCTCAGGCATGAAAATCATTTTTCATAACCATTACGCCATTTTTCCTGCCCAACATAGCACATTATGGTTTGCACTGAGGAGCTCCATGAATGATGAAGTTCTGTCTATTCTCTCTTAATCTGTCTCTACCTCTTTTTCTGAGAGAAAGGGGGGGGGAGGGACATGGCAATGATTTGGGGAAGTTTCTCAGCAATATTGTACAAATATTGGCCCAGGGTTCAATCCCCTAAACTGTGTGCCACTGATTCTCCACAACGAAGCAGGCTGACACATTGACTTTTAACCTCTGGTCTCCAGAACTACAAGAGAATAAATCTGTGCCATTTCAAGTCACCATGTTTGCGGTCACTTGTTATAGCAGCAGTAGGAAACTAGTGTACACCTTTATCAGGTGAAAGGAATCAATATAGAAAGGCACTTTAGAAAGGCACCCAACTCATAGTTAGCATAAGTTAACCCAAGTGCTAGATATTACTTATGGCAGAAATTCTGGGTCTGAGCCAAGGAGGCAAGCATGGCAATCACATCCAGACTCCGGATAGTGGGATGAACAACACTCCTGTGACATGCAGTTGGCCTGAATATAATCACCCCGTCACACACAACTACAAGGGAGACTTGGGACAATTTTTTTTCTCTGAATAGTCATGTGCCCAGCTAAAGGTGACAGTTTTACAACTAAAAGGAGGTGAAGTGGTTACTGAAGAACTAGCACTGTCTGAATAATGAGAAGTTAAGTACAGTTAACTTGCCTCCCAGGTCTGATCTGAGTAGCTTTTGCCATCTCTTTTATTTTCTGGTGCTGTCAATTGTTTGCAGCATCTCTGGACTCCCAGCCGTGCAAGATGAGCCCTCCTTTATCACTCTCACCCTACCTCCCCCTACCTGTTCTTACTTGAATTACTACATTTACATCTAGTTCTGTATCTGTAATTAAAATATTCAGGATTAGTTGTTGCCTATTTCTGAATCTTAAAAATCAATACTTTTAAAAAATAGTATGCTTATGTAGACATTATTATCTACAGAGCTAACTAGCATTCTGGGACCAATAGAGACAGAACTGTAATCTTTTGGTTTAAACATTGCTTGAAGGGAAGTGCTCCAGACACACTCAAATAAATTTTCTCTTTTAAATCTTTATGTTCCTTTATTGGAGCAAATTCCTAATCAGTATAGCGTGATGTATTTACTAAACAAAGACCTACTCAGAAATCACACACTATCGGGGCCAGGTGGTAGCGCACCTTGTTGAATGCACATGTTACAGTGTGCAAGGACCTGGGTTCAAGCCTCCTCTCCCCACCTGCAGGGGGAAAGCTTTGCAAGTGGTGAAGCAAGGATGCAGGGGTCTCTCTGTTTTTCTCCTTTCGTCTCAATTTCTGGTTGTCTGTATCCAATAAACAAATAAAGATTTTAAAAAATCACATATTATACAGGCTTTCATTACATTTTGCCTATTGATGGAATAGTTCCATTTATAATTTTATACACCAAAAAGTTTTTTGACCAGGCTGTCCATTCATTAATCCCTGAAAAGGTGGCATTTAAGTTTGGCAATTATACTTTACAGCATTAGAGTATTTTCTCACATTCCCTCAGATCCTCAAAGTCATGTTATGTTTAAATATGCTTCATATTGGGACCACAGCTTTCTCATGCAGCTTTTTGCTCTCCTTGAGTTTCTAATGGCTTTTCTCTTGTCTTCTTCTTCAGAGGAAAATATATGCCTTTCTAGGCAGGCCATTAAGATTTTCCAGCTTAATTATTTACTGAATGAAGCCCATTTTCTTTGTAAAGACATTCTGGCATCCTGTCTTATTTTTGACTGATAGCTTTGTGGACCTTTGGTATTCCTAGTCACTGTGCTCCTGGGCTAATTCCACTGTTTACTTATCCCACTGTTAATTCTCAGTTTCTTGGGTTATGTTTCTGTTTTGCTGGAGTAAGTCTTTAAATAACTTTTTTTTTAAGTGGGGTGCATGGAAAGAGAGCGCTCTCAATTTCTGAATGTCTTCAAATGTCTTTGACTTATCTTTACATTTAGCTGAATGAGCTCAACCAGCAGGATTCAAGGACACATGGAGAGCACATTAGATGGCACGCAGGCATTCAGGGTCCACCCTGGGCCCAGATAAAGTAGGTCTACACTGAATATCAGAAAGCTCAGTGGGAACCCTGGGCCTTTAAAGAAAGATTACTCAATTTCTTTAGAAAGTACTTCTCTCTCTTTTTATAATCTGCCTCCCTCCCTCATTTGCTCCCTATCTGTGTGTTTGGAGGAGGGAGTTAGTGACTGAAACAGGCCTTTACTTGAATGTTTTCCCCACTTTGGTCCTGCTCATGCTGGCATCTTAATTTTTTTGCCATGTCTTCTTACTACCTGTCTTATTATTTACTTATTGTATTATTTTTTACATTTATTATCTTCATTCCACACTATATAAAGTCATAAGTTTAATGATACAGCATGTCTAATTGTTTAGTAGGTATGTTCAATCAACACTTAACTAAGCACATAGCTATTAAGATAACAGAGGCTTATTCCCTGAGCATTAAATATCGCCCACACCAGTGTGTGCATGCACCATAGACTGGAGATTGCTAGTCTATTTAATAGCTGTAGTGGCGCTAACACTTCCTGAGAATTATGGTGGTTATCCTTGGGGACGGAGCACAGAACTTTGGTGGTGGGTACCATGTGGAACTATTGGGTTGTTGGAAAATTCATGGCACAGTTTTGCACAGAAAAACATTTTAAGAAATCATGATTTTTCTGACATCCTAATATACCCTGAAATCTTGTAATATTTTAAACCATTATTAAGTCATTAGTAATTTAGAAATAAATAACAAAAGTAATTGTGTTGATTAGTGTATAATCAATTGCTGAACTTTGTCTGTCTCTTTTGGATCTCTTTGGAAGAGCCCTTCTCATTCTTGATCTGATTCTGATATGGTGGCAAGTAAAGTGAAAGGGTATTTATGGAAGACTAAACATCACTTTCATTACTGATGATTTGTAAAGTGGGAGACCTCTGCTTAGGGTGAGCGTTAACCTCTACTATGCTATCGATGCCTGACCAACAGATGATTTGACCTCATTTATTATTTTTTTCTTATTTCTTATTTTATTTATACAGAGACAGAGAGGGAGAGCATGAAAGAAAGCACAACACTGAAGCTCTCTTCAGTGTGGTAGGGGCTGAGCTCTAACCTAGGTCTCAGCTATAACAAAGCACTGAATGAGGTATTTCTTTGGCCTGACCCCATTTAAAAAAAATTTAAAAAATATTTATTTTTCATTTTGTTGCCCTTGTTTTTTATTGTTGTTGTAATTATTATTGTTGTTGTTATTGATGTCATTGTTGTTAGATAGGACAGAGAGAAATGGAGAGAGGAGGGGAAGACAGACAGGCGGAGAGAAAGATAGACACCTACAGACCTGCTTCATATTCTGTGAAGCAACTCCCCTGCGGGTGGGGAGCCGGGCGGGATCCTTCCACCCGTCCTTGGTCCTTGCGCTTCGTGCCACGTGCACTAAACCTGCTGCGCTACTGCCCAACTCCCGACCCCATTTCATATGTAGTGAACTCACAGTCTCAGTCTTGTCTCTCCAGTATGCTTTTTAAAAAAATATTTATTTATTTATTCCCTTTTGTTGCCCTTGTTATTTTTTTTTATTGTTGTAGTCATTGTTGGATAGGACAGAGAGAAATGGAGAGAGGAGGGGATGCAGCATCATCTAAGTTCATTTCCCATGTCTACGCTCTACCGGACCTGCCAATATACGCGGATATCTTCGCCCACCCTGTCCAACGCTTGACGTCTCGTCACCCAATCTGGTCCCCTACGCCTACACTGAACTTCTCTGTACCAGACTCTTGGAAACAGAGTTGGCAGTCAGCTGAGGTCAAGAACAAACACCTCATCACAGACCCCTGCAAGCGTCAACCCGGCTTTGACCTAGCACGTTATGACTGGGCCCTCCTCAATCGCTATCGAACAGGCCATGGCCGGTGCGCCGCTATGTTCCATCGCTGGGGAGCCAGAGACGACCCGAACTGCCCCTGCGGCTACAGACAGACTATGACCCACATAGTCAACGACTGCCACCTCTCCAGATTCAAAGGAGGTCTCGAAACTTTACATCAGGCTCAACCTGACGCTGTTGACTGGCTACGGAAGAAGGGCAAACGCTAGAAGAAGAAGAAGGAGGAGGGGAAGACAGCGGGGGGAGAGAAAGATAGACACCTGAAGACCTGCTTCCCCGCTTGTGAAGCAGCTCCCTTGCAGGTGGGGAGCCGGGGGCTCGAACCCGGATCCTTATGCTGGTCCTTGCACTTTGCGCCACCTGCTTAACCCGTTGTGCTACCGCTCAACTCTCTCCAGTATATTCTTTTTGTCTAATGTGCTAGAGAATGAACCTAGGACCTTATATATGTACAACACTGATGAGTGTCTCCCCTGCCCAATTTTGTTTTTCATTCTTTATTTCCTAGAAAGAAAGAGCAAAAGGAACGAGGAGACAGACAGAGGAAGGACACCAAAGTACTGTTCCACCACTCAGGAGTTTTTCTCCAGTACAGTTCTTGGTACTCCAGTATAGTGCCAGACTTCAGCTCCAGGCCATACAAATGAGGTGAATTATCTCCCACCTCCTCCAATTCACTGCCTCTTAAAAAAAAAAAAAAAGATTTATTGAAACATGGGGAGGGAGAGAGAGAATGAGAGAGAGAGAGAATGAGAGAGAGAGAAAGAATGAATCACAGCATCACTTGGCAGACAGGATGTTGGGGATTGAACTTAGGGCCTTATCTGTGTTAGTCTAGCATTTTACCCACTGTACACCTCCTGGGTTACCCATCCACTTTTGATGACACATGACTGTGACAATCAAGTATAGACTGAGATATGTATTCAGAGTAGATAACATGAACAGGCCCATCACAGCTAATGAAATTGAAACAGTTATCAAAAATATTCCCAAAAATAAAAGTCCTGGAACAGATGGTTTTACAAATGAATTCTACAAAACCTTCAAAGAAGAACTAATACCTCTACTTTTAAAAATCTTCCAGAAGATTGAAGATACTGGAATATTCCCTTACAGCTTCAATGAAGCTAACATCACTTTGATACCAAAAGCAGACAGGGACACAACCAAATAAGAAAACTACAGACCAATATCTCTGATGAACATAGATGCTAAATATTGAACAAAATTCTAGCCAACCGGATACAGCAGTATATTAAAAAGATTGTACTTTTTTTTCCATTGTTGTTGCTGCTACTGTTATTGTTGTTGTATAGGACAGAGAGAGATTGAGAGAGGAGGAGAAGACAGAGCAGGGGAGAGAAAGATAGACACCTGCAGACCTGCTTCACCACTTTTGAAGCAACCCCTCTGCAGGTGGGGAACCGGGGGCTCAAACCAGAATCCTGGCACTGGTCCTTGCACTTTGCACTAGGTATGCTTAATTCGGTGCTAGCACCCAACCCCTTAAAGCATTTTTTAATGACATCTCTTTAAAATCAGAAACCTATTCCTGTTTCTGTTCAGAGATGTGTTATATTTCTTAGTCTATGGAATAAGAAAAAGAAATAATGGGTAAGGCTGGGGAGACAGCATAGTGGTTATGCAAAAAACCTTCATGCCCGAGGCTCCAAGATCTCAGGTTTAATCCCCAGCAGCACTATATTCAAAAGTTGAGTCTTGCTCTGGTCTATCCTCTCTCTCTCTCTGTCTGTCTGTCTGTCTCTCACTGTATCTTCTCTATATACCACTCATTAAAAATAAATGAAATATTTATTAATAATGTGTTTAAGCCATTGAAGAGGAAGAAAAACACTGGTCAATATATGTTTATAAACCATATAATTGTTTGCATAGAAAATCCAAGAGATTCAAACAGCTATTAAGACTATTAAGAGGATTCGTATTGGAAGACACTATTTCATGGGGTTGCATTTCTTGATAACTTGCAGAGATACTAAGTGGTCTTCTGTTCTGTTCTGGACTTTTTGTCTTTCTTTCCTTTTTTTTTTTTTTTGTAAGGATGTCTGTATGTAAACTATCTTTGGAATATAGAGGAGGCATCTCTCTCCAGAGCAAAGGCAGACTTGCTTACTGTTCAGTATAATAAATCTGTCTCTGCTTGATACAAAGATCAGGCATCTGGGTCCCCTAAACTCAAGGTTCCTCAGCTATTATACAAACTTATTGCATGTGCAGTGTTCCTGTGGGCCCTGGAAGGCAAGTGGAAGCGCTGACTCAAACACAAAGCTCATGCTATTTACTGAGCCATGATTAACAAAGTCCCTTGTCTGTAACCCAGGAGTCTCTTCCATTCTGTCAACATCCAGGACACCATGGTAGCTCAGGGTCTGAGTAAAGAAAAAGCAGAGTCAAACCCTTCTCTTTCTGGACAGTTCATATGTATCATTTACAAATACTAGCAGAGAAATGCTGTTTATAAAGACACCATTTATGAAAGCACAAAAACCGTAAGATGCCTAGGAGTCAATCTGAAAGATGTGCAATTCTTTTATAGAGAAGTTGTAAATATTGATGAGTGGTCATTCAAGGACACAGTTTTCTAGCTTGCTTGTAAAAGACTGCATTGTAAAGATATCAATTCTCAAATTAATCTTTACATTTATTCCAACTTCCACAAAACATTAAATAATAGTTTTTTAACAAGTGTTATAGGGAACATGTCAAACTTATCCTAAAGTTATATGAAAGAATAAATAGCAACCAGTAGCCAAGCCAGCTTGGGAAAGATGAGCAAAGTGAGCTATCACTCTAGATGTCAAGACTAATTACACAACTAAAACAATTAAGATGCAGCGATATTGGCCAAGAGATAACACAAATAAATAAATTAGATAACAGTCAAGTTGGTGGCACAGTGGTTAAGTGCAATGCTTGCCAGAAGTTCAATCCCTGTCACCACATATGCCTGAATTATGCCCTAGTTATCTCCCTATTTCAAACAAATAAGGAAAGGAAGAAAGAAAGAAAGAAAGAAAGAAAGAAAGAAAGAAAGAAAGAAAGAGGGAGGGAGGAAGGAAAGGAAGGAGGAAGAAAGAAAAAGAAAGAATGAAAGAAAGAAAGAAAGAAAGAAAGAGAAAGAAAGAAAGAAAAAAATAAAGATGTTTTAAAGCATTAAAAATAAATGAGTGGGGAGTAGGATACGAGAATCCGGCATGAAGCCCAGCCAGTCTATCTTGGCATTACTCTCGATCGCACTCTGTCATTTCACAAACATCTCATAAAAACTGCAGCAAAGGTGGGCGCGAGGAATAACATCATTGCAAGACTGGCCAGCTCCTCATGGGGCGCGAGCACTTCCACACTACGATCATCATCTCTGGCATTATTCTATTCCACTGCAGAATACTGTGCCCCAGTATGATTCCGTAGCCCCCATGTCCACTTGGTCGATTCCAAATTATATTCCTCCATGAGGATAATTTCTGGAACCATCCGTTCCACCCCGGTTCCATGGCTGCCAGTTCTTAGCAACATCGCCCCGCCAGATATTCGTCGGGATGCGGCATCATCTAAGTTCATTTCCCACGTCTACGCTCGACCGGACCTGCCAATATACGCGGATATCTTCGCCCACCCTGTCCAACGCTTGACGTCTCGTCACCCAATCTGGTCCCCTACGCCTACACTGAACTTCTCTGTACCAGACTCTTGGAAACAGAGTTGGCAGTCAGCTGAGGTCAAGAACAAACACCTCATCACAGACCCCTGCAAGCGTCAACCCGGCTTTGACCTAGCACGTTATGACTGGGCCCTCCTCAATCGCTATCGAACAGGCCATGGCCGGTGCGCCGCTATGTTCCATCGCTGGGGAGCCAGAGACGACCCGAACTGCCCCTGCGGCTACAGACAGACTATGACCCACATAGTCAACGACTGCCACCTCTCCAGATTCAAAGGAGGTCTCGAAACTTTACATCAGGCTCAACCTGACGCTGTTGACTGGCTACGGAAGAAGGGCAAACGCTAGAAGAAGAAGAAGTGGAGAGTCAGGCGATAGCGCAGTGGGTTAAGCGCACAAAGTGCAAGGACCGGCATAAGGATCCCGGTTCGAGCCCCGGCTCCCCACCTGCAGGGGAGTTTGAGCCCCGGCTCCCCACAAGCAGTGAAGCAGGTCTGCAGGTGTCTATCTTTCTCTCCCTCTCTCTGTCTTCCCCTCCTCTCTCCATTTCTCTCTGTCCTATCCAACAACAATGACATCAATAATAATTACAACAATAAAACAACAAAGGGCAACAAAAGGGAATAAATAAATATAAGAAAAGAATTATAGATCAGTACAAAAACTACAAACTCAACTGGCAAAGAGGTAAAAAAATAAGTAGGCAAACAATACAAATATATAGAAATATATCTAACTTCTACATATTGGATGCAAGTTAAAAGAGTGAAGCATTGTTTAATATCTCAAATTGGTTGTATAAGATCAGCAATATTCCTTTTCTGACTACATAAAGTGTGGTGAGTGTGTGCAGCAATGGGCATTCTAGCTAATGCTAATGAGAGCTTAGCCACTTTGAAGAACAATCTGGCCACTCTAGTAAAGCCCTGCATACCATACTCTCTAACCTAGCAATTCACTTTTGGAAGTAAATTCTAGCTCTTGACAAGTACAATTATGCTCATTACAATACTGTGCATAGTGAAAATTTGGCAATAAATGCACAGTATATATAAGTCAATCACTCGAGCTATAAAATAGACAGCTGAGGTGAATACACTAGAGATATATACATTGACAGGCCTGACCCTGATATATTTATAAGGCCCAGGGCAAAAGCAATCTGGAGATATTAAGCCCCATCTGTCTTCTCTTCCCACTTTGCCTCCTTCTTACTCAGTGAGGGACCACATGTGTGTGCTTGTCATACTTCAATCTATTTGTCTAAACTGTTGACTAATCCTATCTCCTATCTTCCACAAACATTCATCTTTGATCACCCTTGTGATAAAAACCTAGGAAAATGACTGTTCTGGCAAGCCTGTCTTGGAAAGTGGTTCGGGTTTTTTGGAGAAGGAGGATTCTAGGATCCTGAATATTCAGACCATAGTTGGAAGGAAGGAAGGAAGGAAGGAAGGAAGGAAGGAAGGAAGGAAGGAAGGAAGGAAGGAAGGGTGAAGGAGGTTCTTGACTCCATAGCCCATAAAGGACAGCCATTTGGAAACCCAGTTACCTGAATCTAAGGGAAGTGTTACGTATGTACATGGGCAAATCTTACTCATACTCTTGAATACAAAAGGCAGAGGCATATGTACCATAAGATAACACTATATGAAGCAGACAAGTGGCTCGGGGAAACAGCTCAGCTGGTTGCTTGCAGAACTGGCATGTCTGAGGTTCCTGTTTTGATCCCCGGTATAGTATGTGCTGGAGTATTGCTTTGGTTTTTCTCTCTCACATGCGAAATTCCTTACCTCATATGAAATAAACAACTTTAAAAAATAGGCAGAACATTTCAACTGCTCAAGAATGTAAACAAAAGAAGCAAAATTATAAAAATTCCTGCTGGAAAAACTCATCTACTTCAGGCAGTGTGGCAGTCTACCTAGTCAACCTACTCCCATACCCTCTCCCAAAACAAGAAAATGAACAACAACAAAGCAGATGCTGCAAAACAAAACACAACACCAAACCATAATTTAAAAATTGTATTATGGGAGTAGGGTGGTAGGGCAGCGGGTTAAGAGCACGTGACGCAAAGCGCAAGGACTGGCCTAAGGATGCTGGTTCAAGCCCCTGGCTCCCCACCTGCAGGGGAGTCGCTTCATAGGTGGTGAAGCAGGTCTGCAGGTGTCTATCTTTCTCTCACCCTCTCTGTCTTCCCCTCCTCTCTCGATTTCTCTCTGTCCTATCTAACAATGATGACATCAATAACAATAATAACTACAACAATAAAAAAACAATAAGGGCAGCAAAAGGGAATAAATAAATATTTTAAAAGTTTTAAAAATTGTATTGCTGTTTTTTCAGAATGTGAAATCTCAAAGGAGATAAAATAACAACAACAACAACAACAACAATAATACAATTGTGAACTGAACTTATGGGCAAGGAATACACAATCAAAGAAAGGGTTTTAGTGAAAGGAATGATCTATTTGGAGTCAGGAACATTGGTGGGAGCAGCAGCAAGCTAGGACTTGCGCCTGAGACTCTTGCATTGAAGAGGAACCCTGGAAGCATCTTAGTGTTGTACTAGGTCAGTGGCTGTCCCTTACTCCCAAAGACATTTAACTCAAAAACCTTTTGAAGATTTATTCATTGAGAGAGTTGGGCAGTAGCGCAGCGGATTAAGTGCACGTGGTGCAAAGCACAAGGACCAGAGTAAGGATCCCAGTTTGAGCCCCGGCTCCCCACCTGCAGGGGAGTCGCTTCACAAGCAGTGAATCAGGTCTGCAGGTGTCTATCTTACTCTCCTCCCCCCCAAATATAAAATATATCTATATAAATATTTATTCATTGACATAAGAGAGTAAGAAGGGGGGACCCTGATCAACACTCCGAAAATTGCAGTGCCAGGGATTAAACTCAAGACCTCATGCTTTCAAGTCCAATACTTTAGTTGCTCTGTCACTTCCCAGGCTACTATCTTAAATTTATTAAATATGAAATAAAATAAAATAAAAATTGCCACCAACAAACTTCCAAGGTTACTTAAAAGAATTTTCAAGTATAAACTTAAAAATGAAAACTGACTGAGCAAAGACAAGTCTGGGCTGGAGAGGCAGCATAATGTTTATGAAAAAGACTTTCATACCTGAAGCTCCAAGTTCTCAGGTTCAATGATCCATAAACCAGAGCTGAGCAGTGTTCTGGTCTTTCTCTCTGTACCTCTCTCATTAAAATAAAATAATAGAGGGAATCGGGCGGTAGCGGAGTGGGTTAAGTGCAGGTGGTGCAAAGCACAGGGACAGGTGTAAGGATCCCGGTTCAAGCCCCCGGCTCCCCACCTGCAGGGGAGTTGCTTCACAAGTGGTGAAGCAGGTCTGCAGGTGTCTATCTTTCTCCCCCCCTCTCTGTCTTCTCCTCCTCTCTCTATTTCTCTCTGTCCTATAAAACAACATCAATAACAATAACAACAGCTACAATAACAACAAGGACAACAAAAGGGAATAAATAAATAAATATTAAAAAAATAAAATAATAGAAAGGAACTAAGGAGGAAACTATTATTATTGTTATCACTGCCTCAAGTGTTATCGCTATTATTATTGTTATCATTATCATCATCATCGTTGCCTCCAGTGTTATTGCTGGGGCTCAGTGCCAGCAATACGAATCCACTACTCCCAGTGGGCATTTTCACCTTTTTTTTCTTTTCTATTTTTTATTTTTATTTGATAGGACAGAGAAAATTTGAGAGAGAAAGGGGTTATAGAGAGGAGGAGAGAAAGATAGACACCTACTGACCTGCTTCACTGCTTGTCCCCACTGTGGGTGGGGAGTGGGTGCTCAAACCTAGGTCCTTGTGCATGGTTACTTGAAAGTACTATGTGCACTTAACTGGGTATGCCACCTCCCAGCTCCCAAGAAAACTTTCTTTCAAGAAAAAGACAAGTCTGAGATACAAGGATTGTGGAAAAAGAAAATGATAACCAGATAGCTAAATCTAAATGTATAATATAGCAATCATGACAATTAAAAAAAAAAAAAAGGAAGAAAAGGACAAAAATGAACTTCATTCCAACGCAGAAGGGGACAGTTATTGGAGTTAGAATTCTATGAAATAATTGAACTGTTCAATGGGAGATTTTGGATACTACATTTAGGTTTTGTTGGAGTGCAATATAAAACCAGTAGCTAAGAACAGTGGGACTTAAAAAAAAAGATCTGTTCACTTTTTTTTTTTTTGTCATCTCTAAGTCTTCACTACTTTGGGTTAATTTTTTTTTCAGAGAGAGAGTCCACCAAAGCTTCCTTCCATGTTTCAAGGCCAAACTTTAACCAGGATGTGCACAGCAAAGAAAGCACACCATCCAAGTGAGCTATTGTGTCGACCCAACCCTCAGACTACTTTAAAAAAGACAAGAAAAAAAATTTTTTAAATGGTACAAAGGACATATATAAAGTCGAATGCTCATCCACAGAACTATAACCCTGTGAGGACAAATAAAGCAAAAGGCAACATGGTAGAGACAAGACAGATAATAAATTGACAACACATACTTTGAAGTGGGATAATAAAAATGCCTTGTTGAGTTGGTCTTTCCCTTCATTCCTTCCTTTTCTATATTTTATTTATTTATTTATTTATTTATTTATTTATTTATCTTGTAGTTGCCCAGACTTCACCACTCTGGCAAGACTATATCAGCTAGGAAAATAGAGACAAAGGGAGAGAAACTTTCCCAAGTGCTGTGGGGGCCAGGCTCAAACCTGGGTCAAATACATGGCAAAGATAGCCTCCCAGGTGAGTTATCTTGTCAGTCCAAGAATTGATACTTCTTATCAGAAAACAATTAATGAAGTTAAGGATGATTTGAGCCACTCAATTAATGAACTCGATTTGTTGACATGAAGAGAATCTAACACCCAACATTTAACTCTTCCTGAACTCACACACAACATCCACACAAAGTGAACACATACTAACTAGCTCATGAGGCAAATTTGATGCCAGACACAACACATTCTTGGACCAACATTCAATGAGCTTAACAATTGGTTAAGCAGCACACAGTACAGTGCACAAGGACCTAGGTTCAAGTCCCTGGTCCCCACTTGCAGGGGGAAAGCTTCATGAGTAGTGAAGCAGGCCTGCAGGTGTCACTGTTTCTCTCCCTCTCTATTTCCCCCTCCCCTCTAGTTTCTCTCTGTCTCTATCCAATAATAAATAAATTAAGACTTTTAAAAATTGATTAATAAGGAGCAAAACAGTTTCCACATGTTTAGAAAGTTAAAGACACACCCAAAATCAACTCAAAAGTTTACCAATTCTCCACTGTAGGGAGATAGCTTTGCGAGTGGTGAAGCAGTGCTACAGTTGTCTTTCTCTCTCTCTCTCTCTCTCTATCACCCCCTTCCCTCTCAATTTCTGGCTGTCTCTATCCAATAAATTAAAGATAATTTTTTAAATGTTTCTATATTTATTTATTTTCCCTTTTGTTGGCCTTGTTTTTTTATATTGTTGTTGTAGTTATTGTTGTTGTTATTGATGTCGTCGTTGTTGGATAGGACAGAGAGAAATGGAGAAAGGAGGGGAAGACAGAGAGGGGGAGAGAAAGATAGACACCTGCAGACCTGCTTCACTGCCTGTGAAGCGACTCCCTGCAGGTGGGAGCTGGGGGCTAGAACCGGGATCTTTACGCCGGTCCTTGCGTTTTGCACCACGTGCACTTAACCTGCTGCACTACCGCCTGACTTCCAATAAAGATAATTTTTAAAAAACTCACCAACAGTCAAATAAATAAATAAATATATAGTCCCACAAGGTCCAGGTGGTGGCGCACCTGGTTAAGTGTACACGTTACAGTGTGCAAGGACGCAGGTTCAAACCCCTGGTCCCTATCTGCAGGGGGAAAGTTTCATGAGTAGTGAAGCAATGCTACAGGTTTCTCTCTGTCTCTCTCCCTATCTCTTTCTTCCCTTTCAATTTATCTCTATCTCTATCCAATAATAGATAAATAAAAATATTTTTAAAATAAAACATATTCACAAAGCACAAGGACCGGCTTAAGGATTCCGGTTCAAGCCTCCAGCTCCCCCCCCTGCAGGGGGGTCACTTCGAAAGTGGTGAAGCAGGTCTGCAGGTGTCTGTCTTTCTCTCCTCCTCTCTGTCTTCCCCATGTCTCTTGATTTCTCTCTGTCCTAGCAACAATAACAATAACAACCACAACAAGGGCAATAGCAGGGCCAACAGAATGGGAAAAGTAGCCTCCAGGAGCAGTGGATTTGTAATGCTGGCACCGAACCCCAGCAATAACCCTGGAGGAAAAATAAATAAAATAAAATAAAATAAAATAAAATAAAAAAACATATTCACGCAGTGGGTGCTGCATACAAAATATTTTACACCCAAGCAACATGTGCTGAATGTTAAGGAAAAGAAACCAGAAATAATAAGTCTTCCTTATTGCAATTTCTAGGAAGTTTAGCAGCAGGCAAAATGAATCTATAGCGATAGAATTCAGGGTAGTGGTTAACTCTGGGGAAGTAGGAGTGATTTGAGTTACTGAAAAATTCTATATCTTAATTTAACTTGGGAAATGAAAAAGAACAGTAGAATATGCTCAGAGAAATAAGGAAGTTATTTCCAAAATGATGGTGGTAAATGCAAAAATTAACAAAATAGAAAAAAAAAAGACACAGTTGCAAGAATTAATAAAGTCAACAGTTGCTCTTTGAAGTTATTAATAGCCAGAACTTTGAGGCTGATCAACAAAAAAGGAAAGCCATAAAACAATATTAGGAAAAAAAAAGATACAGTAACCACAGATCCAGGAGAAAGTTAAAAAATAAAAATAGAACAATCCCAACAAATATTTTAGTATAATTATTTATTTCTCATTTTCATTTCTTAAGTAAGTTTGGATAAGTTACTTTCTTTTTTTTTTTGCCTCCGGGGTTATCACTGGAGCTCAGTGCCTGCACTACAAATCCACTGCTCTTGGAGGCTATTTTTTTCCTTTTGTTGCCCTTGTTGTTTATTATTGTTGTTGTTATTATTATTGTTGTTGTTATTGCTGTCGTCGCTGGATAAGACAGAGAGAGGAAGGGAAAACAGAGAGGGGGAGAGAAAGATACCTGCAGACCTGCTTCACCACATGTGAAGCAACCCCCTGCAGGTAGGAAGCCAGGGGCTCAAACTGTGGATAACTTACATTTCATAAACATCTATGAAAATAAATTCTCAAATATATCTCCTTTTTCCCCTTAAGATCTTATTTTAAATTTTAGTGAGAGTTCGGAGCACTGCTCGACTCTGGCGTACGTGGTCCTGGTGACTGACTGAATCTAAGACCTTGGGGCCTCAGGCAGTGAAGTCTAGTGCACAACCTCTGTGCTATAACCCAACCCTATTTCTCTCCCCTCCCTCCCTTCCTTCCTCCCTCCCTTCCTTCCTTCTTTCCTTCCTCCTTTCTTTCTTTCCTTCCTTCCTTCCTTCCTTCCTTTCTTCCTTCCTTTCTATTTCTTGTTTTGTTTTTAGATTTATTTATTAGTATGTTTTTAAGTGAGAGAGGGAACGGGAGTGACAGAACCAGCATATCACTCTGGCACATGTGTTGCAGGAGCTTGAGCTCAGGTCTTGAGACTTGAGAGTCCAGTGCTGTCGGCATTGTGCCACCTCCCAAGCTGCTTCTTGCTTCTCTCTACAGTTAATTTCCTCTGTTTATTCTTAACATATTATTTATTTGGGCTTTCTCTTTTTTCTTAATCAGTCTGTTAGGAATGTATTTTATTAGTCATTAGCTTTATTGATGGTCTGTATTGTTTCATTTCAGTTTATTATTTTCTGATGTCAGAGTTGGAGATGTTATTATGTTATCATTTTTTATGATTCTCCAAGTTGAATGAATACTCAACTCATTAATGTTCATCCTTTATGAATGTGCCATTTTAGACACATATACTTGAGTATATATAGTCTCTCAATGATTGTTTTTATTATCAGTCAATTTCTAACATATTGCATTTGTTTTATTAGATACTTGGAGGTACAATTTTAGTTTCCAAACATGAGTTTATCTTTTTGGCATGGATTTCTCATTTCATTGGAGGGTGATTATAGAAAGCACCTGTATAATACCTCACCCTATGGGGAAGCTTCCTGATCTATTAGATGGTCAATTTTCCTAACTATTCACTCATTGCATAGGAAGAATATCAATTTTCCTATTGCTTAATCAAGTTTCTTAATTGTGTTATTCAAATACCCTACATATTTACTAACCTTATGACTATCTGTCTTAGTAACTATGTTTTTTGTTTTGTTTTTTTGCCACAGCATCATTGCTGTGGCTAGGTGTCTGCATGACTTCACCATTCCTGGGGGTGGGGTGGGGGGGTAGCTTTTTTTAAAAAATATATATGTAGAGGATGAGAGCCAGAGAGAGATGGAGAAAGAGAAGAAGAGAGAGGGAAAAGGAGAGACACTTGCAGCACTGTTCCACCACTTATGAAACTTCTCCCCTACGTGAGAGGACCAGGAGTTTGAACCTGTGTCCTCTTGCACAATAACGTGTGTACTTACCGGATGTACCACTGGTTTAGTAACTCTGAAGACAGGAAAGGTACTATTTCTTGTTATTGTTGTCACTGAGATTTCACTAGTCCACTTTTACCTGCGAATAGATGATATGCATGAATGAAAACATAAAAACTAGCTCTGTGCAGGAAAGAGAAAGAGTAAGAGAGAGAGAAAGATGCCAGAGCACTGAATCAGAAGACCCAGTGCATCAGAGATCAGGCATGAATGTGGGCTATGCCCATGATAAAGCAAACTCACTATCCAAGTAAGCTATTAGGCCAGCCCCCAAAATAAAATTCTTAGGAGACTATGGATCCATTCTTCTCACCTTGAAATTGATTCAAGTTTTGCTTTCCATTATGGGTCGTGAAGCTATGGTCTCTTGAGTATCCAGGGAGGTGTCTCAGCATGTAGCACTTACATATGACCCCAGGTTGGATTCCTGGCACCACACTTGCTGGAGTGCTCCTCTCTCTCTCTCTTTCTCTCATCACGATCATCCTCTGGGGCTAGTACTCTGACATTACAAGAAGTAAATTGGGATTGGGGTGAAAACACACTCTCCAGGACTAATAGATTTCTGCCTACTACCTGAAAATAATAACAATTCTTTTGCAAAGTGCAGAACTCTGGAAAACACTATTCACCAGGCAATGGACAACTTCTGTCATAAGGTCTTTCATATCTTAGCTTTCAGTGTTTCTACATTTCTGTTTTAGGGATGTCTCTTGTGACAGCACAGAGCTGGTTCTTAGGTTTTCATTCATGCATATCATCTATAGCAGGTGAAATCAACCTACTTACATTTTTTCATACAAAAAAAATCAAGAAGAGCCAGCAAAATAACTCACTTGGAAAGTTAAGCTTTGCCATATGTGAGACACAGGTTCAAGCTCAGT
This sequence comes from Erinaceus europaeus, assembly GCF_950295315.1. Lineage (NCBI taxonomy): Eukaryota > Metazoa > Chordata > Mammalia > Eulipotyphla > Erinaceidae > Erinaceus > Erinaceus europaeus. The sequence goes on along the minus strand of NC_080174.1, from coordinate 47,088,239 downwards.
ACCCACCACACTGAAGGAAAAAGCTTCAGTGCTGTGGTCTCTTTCACGTTCTCTCTACCTTTATCTTAAAAACAACAACCAAATAAATAAAAACAACCAAGGGTCAGAAGATAACATACTTGGTAGGGAGCATGCCTTGTTAGGTGCTGATGGAAAGCCGCAGCACCAGGGGGAGCTCTGGTGCTATGGGGTTTCTACCCACCCCCACCTCCCTGAATTTTTTTTGGGGGGAGTGCACTCTTTTGATGACCACCAGCACTTTAAAATGTATGTCTAAGTCTTATTTTGTATTTTCCATTTACCAGGTATACTATCAGTACTTACTATTGCTAAGTACTAAATTACCCAAACTCAAGGAAAAAAAAAAAAAAAGAGAGAAGAGAAAAAGAACACTTATTATCTTTTTTAAAAGCTATTTAAAATTTTTTTATATTTATTATTAATTTTCCCTTTTGTTGCCCTTGTTTTTTTTATTGTTGTAGTTATTATTGCTGTTGTTGTTGTCATCGTTTTTGGATAGGACAGAGAGAAATGGAGAGAGGAGGGGAAGACAGAGAGGGGAGGGGAAGACAGAGAGGGGAGAGAAAGACACCTACAAACCTGTTTCACCACTTGTGAAGCAACTTCCCTGAAGGTGGGGAGGCGGGGGCTTGAACCGGCTACTTACGCTGGTCCTTGCGCTTCGTGTCATGTGCGCTTAACCCACTGCGCTGCCGCCTGACTCCCAGAACACTTATTATCTTATCTATTTCTTAGGGTCAGAAATTGAGGGACCATGTGGCTAGGTGATTCTGGTTTGGACTCTAGGAATATTCAGTCAAGCTGTCAGTCAGGGCTGAGCCAGCTGAAGTTTTGTTGAAGATCTGTTTCCAAGTTTACACACTTGGCTGGGGAGGGTTGGGGGGTGGGGTGGGGAGGAGGCTTCAGTTCTTGGCCACATGGGCTTCTGCTTTGAGCTATTAACAACACATTAACACAGCTTCCCCAGAGTGAAAGATCTGAGAAACAGTGAGCTCAGAGAGCAAGCAACCAAAATGGAAGACAGGGTTCTTTTCTAGTAGATTTGCTGAAGTTAAATAAAAACACAGGATGCCCTGCTAAATTTAGATTTCAGATAGTATTTCAAGATGTGGATGGAATATACGTATGTTAAAATTATTCATTGCTTATTCAAATTTTTCAGTTATCTGGGTTTTCCTGAATTTACTCTGGCAATCCCATTTATTCTAATCTAGGAATAATCTTATCCTAGTCTTGGAAGCAGAACTGGTCCCTTATTTAAAAACAAATTGGTCATGAATTTAAAATCAGTAAGAACAGAGAAATAAACTGAAGCATGAAGGCTTTGTGCAGAAGCATAGGTTTCACACCCAGAAAACTGACTGTTCTCAAAAGCAACATATAACCACTTCTATCATATTCTACTGTGCAGAAACAGTCACTCAGTCCAATTTGTAAATTATAGTATGGGGCTACATGAGGGCATGGGTCTTCAGAGGGAGGGGAACACTGATGCTATCTTGGAAACTAGCAGCCACATCTAGCATTACCTTTGCTTATTTTATGTCATTTTCAGCCTGGAGGTTCTCATTATTCCTTTTGTTTCTTCTGCTCTGGTTAAGAACACCTTCTTCTTCTTCTTCTTTTTTTTTAATTGCCATCAGGGTTATTGCTGGGGTTTGGTGATAGCACTACGAATCCACAGCTTTCAGAGGCCATTTTTCTCCCTTAATTTTCTTCCTAGTTTATTTGATAGTTCAGAGAGAAATTGAGAGGGGAAGGAGAGGTAGAGAGGAAGAGAGAAAGATAAAGACACCTGCAGACCTGCTTCACTACTCCTGAACCGCTCCCCCTGCAGGTGGGGGCAGGGGCTTGAACCCTGGTCCTTGCACATTGTAATGGGTATGCTTGACTTGGTGTGTCACCATCCGGCCCCTAAGAATACATTTTATTTATGTTCTTTCATCATTTTCAACATGCATATTTCAGTAACAAAGTTTAAAGATAATCAGTCTCCTCTTCTGGAGCAATCAAAGATCTTACAGTGTTTTTGAACTCTGATTATAGCTTCTTACCTATCACTTAATTGTTTTCTAGTTTTGTAGTCTTATCTTGTTTATTTTATTTTCCATATCAGCCTTTAAAGTTTTAAAAATAAAGTCCAGGCTTGTTTGAAGCTTAATAATTTTTTTTTTTTTTTATCTCTACTCTGCCAGCTACTTTGTCCTTGTAGGCTTATTTCCTGGACTTTTCAAATTATTTTAGTCTGATATTTTGCCAGACCCAAACTCCACCTCTGTGGTGTTTTCTAGTTTTTGCTTTTTTTTTTTTTAACCTTAGTTGCATCTCCAGTTACATAGCCTCCTCTTTGTTCTTAGTATTTTGCATTTGGTGTTAATGATTTGTTTATTTTACTAAGGCTTTTTTTTTTTAATTAGCTCAACTTTTTATTGTTTTCCATATCATTACTTTCTGCTTTATTGTTTCCTTTCTTCTACTCTTCTTTGGGTTTCTCTTCTTAGTCTTGAATTGGTTGCTTGATTCATTTGTTGCTTAACCTTCCTGTTTTTAATAAATGCACTTAAACCTATATTTCCTCCTTAAAATCCCACTTTTGCTTATTGTTATTCAGGTTTAAATATTTTGTAATTTCCATTATAATGTTCTCTATCCATACGCAGTGAACTATTTAGAAGATTTTTTTTTATATAAGATCAGAAGAGAAAACACAAGTAGAACCTGAACTGGAATTGGTATATTGCACCAAAGTAAAAGACTCTGGAGTGGGTCAGGGGGAGAGTACAGGTCCTAGAGAATGATGACAGAGGACCTAGTGGGGGTTGTATTGTTATGTGGAAAACTGAGAAGTGTTATGCATGTACAAACTGTTGTATTTACTGTCGACTGTAAAATATTGATCCCCCAATAAAGAAATATTTTAAAAAGTAGGTTTTTGTTTCATTGTTTAGCTAACAGACACACTGAATTTCCTTGGCCTTCTTTGTATTATTGATTTATAATGTTGTTGTATTGGGATTAGGGCATGTGACTTATGTAGCAAGGGTAATTACTAATCAGGTCAAGCACAGGATTTGTATGCCTGAGGCCACAGGTTTAACTTTCCATATGCCTTGAGTGATGTTCTAGCCTCACTCATTCATGAAATAAATAAAATAAATCTTTAAAAAATTGTGACTGAATGATATTCTTCTTTTGGTAATTTTTTACCAAAATCTTTATTTTTATTAATGACAGATAGACAGACAGATATGTGGAGAACCAGAACATCACTCTGGCTTACATATTGCTGGCATTGAATTCAGGAGCTCATACTTGCAAGTCCTGTGCTCTAACCATTATACAGTCTACTAGGGAATGGATGATATTAATTCTCTGAAATGATTTTAGATGTCCTTTATGGGTACATGTGTGGCTTTTCTAAAAATGCCCATGAGGTCTTGAAAGTAATGAATATTCTATATATGAGGTTGCAAAATTTATGTTTAGTAAATTAAGCACCTTAATTATATTGTTTACACTTCTGTATCTTTACTAATATTTTAATAATGTAACTATTGGATTTAAGAAATGTAATTAAAATTTCCCACTTTGTAGATTTGTGGCCTGCTTTGTATGGTTCACCAAAATAAATATAAGTCCATGACATGAGTTCATGAGTCTTATATATTCCTGGAAGATGTTTCCTTTTTTGTGTGAGAATATTGTCTAGTGTTAAAATTGCTATTACAAAAATGCAATTTTTAATAAAAGTTTATTTCTATTTATTTAAAAGTACACAGCCCCAGGTCCTGTAGGATGTGGTAGGCAGGGAGCAAGCATCGAGTTAGAGGGAAGGTGACGTATTTACTTATTTGTAATTCATAATACTTCAATTGTTTTTATTTATTGAATGAGAGAGAGAGCTTCTCTAGAAGACAGAGAAGACAGTGACAAGCCACTCCAGTACACTGGGGAATTGAACCAGGAACTTCAGGCATGAAAATTCAGTTCTCTACTAGTTGAGAATGTTTCCCAGCCATGAGAGTGAAGTGTTTATTCTCTAGTTCTTTCACATGAGGCCACCTTTGTTCAACACAAGTGTCCATCAGTGTTCTGGGCATCTCTCCTTCCCCATGACTCTGCAGGCGTTGGGGTGTAAAGTCATGCTGTTGCTAGCCTCGGTGCTGCCCTTTCTCTTTTGGCTCCTCTATACCCTGTTTTGTCATCAGTCCTTTTGAAAATAGGTTCTGCCTTAATTCTCCTAATTAGAGCATGCCATCTGTTTCCTGTTGGGACCCTGAGTTATGCAGGCTGGCATCGTGTTTTTAAAAGTCATTGAGTCTGAATGCCTCCAGGCAAATGTGCATGCTTCTGTACTTGCTGAACATGGGCCCCTCTCCTCCCTGTACTGACACTCCAGACTCACTCCTCCATCTTCCTAGTCTTGAAGCCATATCAGGCTGATGCCCTGGGCTAGTGGCTCAGACTAAAGCAGACACCACATCCAGGGCTTCAGAGACTATCCTCGCAGAGGCAGGGAAGCTATTCATAGACCATCAGTGGCTCCCCTTGTTCATCTCAGCACAGGATCAGTTTGGCCACTGGTTTGTAGCTATAGCTGCATCTTCTGAACAATCTCAGCATCCCACAGTTGAGACTGCTCTTTACCTAAATATGTGGTGCTACTTCACATAGGTCAGTACTTTTACCAAATACCTGCTGGCTTCTGCAGGACCTAGTGTTGGCCTGGCCCTTTAAGATGACTTGGTACATTTCTGCTCTGACTCATCAGTGTGATTTCTTCAGTGTAACCCTAGGTCCAGACCCCCATTCCCCTCCTCAATGTGTTTCCACATTTATTTCTTCATTTTTCAGGGAAATCTTTGGTCTGGGCACTTCCCACACAAAGAAGACATAACGGGTCCCATTCCACACACTGAGGCTCAGAGTGGGGACTGAGCTTTAATAAGAGCTGGAATCTGAGTCTGGGTCCTCTTAGTTCTAAGTTCAAGGCTTTCTGAGGGAAGGGTATGTGTAGTGGAGGAGACTTGATTGGGAGGCTTCAGAAGAAGAGAGCTTCAAAAACATACCCCACCCCTCTCCTGGCCAGGCTAGGGCACAGACTTGTCTGAGGTGCAGAGAGGAGCCATACCAAGAAATTAACCTCTGGAGTTCAATAGACCAAGATCCAGTCCCATTTTTTGCCCTTTCATGCCTGGTCTTTGTGGACCTCTCCAGGTCTCCCCAGAGCAATCATGGGAATGTACGTAAAACATGCAGCTCATATTTACTAGGTCCTGGGAGCCTACAGAACCTGGCTTCACTGCTGTGGCAGCCCGCAGTGTGACTTTGGCCACCAAGAGGCCCTATTGCTAAGAGTGCATATCTTTGGGCCCTGCAGGAATGCATACATTCATTCACTCATTCCTCTATGCTGTCAATGGACAGCTCCTGTGTCCCTTCCACACGGAGTGGCATTTTGGACAACACTGACCCCAAAAAGGGTGAGGCCATGGTCCCGTTCTGGAGAAGCCCATAGTCAGGAAGGTATTCAGTGGTGGAGAAAGTATGTGCAGAGGTGTGAGCTCAAAGAATGGATAGTGACTGTTGAGAGGATTCAGGAAGGTTGCTCAAAGGAAGATTCTGAACCTGACTTTCCAAGACGAGCAGTGTGATTGGCTCTATACTGCAAACCCTGTGCTCCCCAGCCAAAGTCCATCTACTTGAGTGCCATGGAACCCTATTCACTCCCCTCCCTTTCCTGGTCCACCAACTCTGTGAGTCCTAAATTCCAGATCCTAATCACCCATTCAGAGCTGGAGGCCAAATAGCCAGCTTGGGTACAAGATCAGGAAGGTCTGTGTGTGCTCCTGCTCACAGGTCAGAGAAAGCCCAGGCTTGGGAACCTAACTGCTAAGACTTCCTAACCCTATGTCTTCGGGCAAGTCACTTCACATATCCTCACCCCGCCCCCAGCCTCAGTTTCTTCCTGGACTTAATATGACAGTATTTACCTGGAGGTCATATTTTCAGTACAACTCTCCTGGCACCCATGTCTCTCTGATTTATAAATTGGCATCATCTCTTACACGCCTCTCTGTATCCCATGGTGGGGACCATGCAGCACCCTGGGAGCGGGAAGCAAGATGCTGCCCTAGAAGGCCTGCTTCACACTCAGTGGTTTGACCTTGGGAAGACACTGCCTCAGGTGTTCATGTCAGAGCCACAGCATTTTCACAAAGTGGATGTGACTGTACAAGCATCCTCTTCCAAGGATCAGGAATCGAATGAGTCATCAGGGAGAAGCTAGGGGAAGAAATTCTGCTCTCTTTGACCTGCAAAGGGGATCTCTCTGACTCAAGCTGTAAATCCTAAAGAAAACAGAGTGCTTGCCTGGTGTAGCATCACCCCACAGCCTCTACTCCATGAGTCCTGCACCCTAGTCTCCCAGCTTGATCATCTCCATATCAAATGACACCAGTAAGTGTTGCTGGCTGATGTGGGCTATTTCTGCACATAGTCTGCATTACTCCCTCCCCCTGAAATAGCAGCCCTTTCCTCCTTCTCCTCCTAACACTGGCTCCGCAAGGGCTGCCATGGCTTCTGTGACCCTCTGTCCCTAAGCCCACAGGTTAACACCTCATCAGAGCTGGGCCAATCAGGAGTATTCCCTGTTCTGTTCTGTCCTGTTCTGTTTGGGTGTGGACCACAACTAAGAACGTGGCTGCAGGTTGAGAAGCTCAGAATTGTCACTGGACATATCCTTTCTCTTGGAATAGTCTATAGAAAGAAAGCAGAAGGGAGGGAGAGAGAAATAGAAGCAAAAGAAGGAAGAGGAAGAGATGGGAAGGGAGAGATAGGAGAAATCCTAATAATATTTGGGTCCCTGGTTCCAGTGGTGCCTAGGCCCACCATATGGAAGTTCACCCCTCCCTCAAATCTAAGAGTCACCTCACTTGCCATCACTGGTTTTTGAAGACAGATCTTCTCGAAGGGATATACAAAAGATCCAATAAGCTAAACTGTGTGGAGCTCCTATCCCAAGGCCTGCCTCAATACTGGCGCAGTTGGCATGGATTCTTTTCCCTTATTGGGCACTGGGCAGGGAGGATTTGGCCAGATACCAGGAAGATGTGAGGCATCAGCACTAGTGAAATGATGCAGTTCAGCAGCTCCAGGGAGCCAGGAGTCAGGTGTCTTCCCCCCCACCCACAAAGCCCCATAGGAGACCAGAATGAAAGCCCATGTGGAATATGTGGTGGATAGGAAAGATGGGGTTAAGAAGAAAAAAAATATGCGACCTCACCCCCTTGGATGGGGAGAAGTTGTCAGTGGGTACTCCTGCTGTGCTGGGGCCCCTGGAAGTGCAGAACAGGGTTCCAAAAACAAAGCTCATCAGAAAGGGGACACTTGATCTGGGCTTGGGAGGATGAGTAAGAATTTGCCAGACAGGGGAAGGGTATTGGTTTATCACTACCAATCACTACAAACACTGTTAGTATCAGGAATCTGATGGGTTTGAATCCTGCTTCAAGCAACCTTTAGACTCTTCTATACTTCTGTTCCTTATCTGCATAATAAGGAAATAAGCATTTGTTTTCAGTATTAAATGAGATAATGTACACGAGGCACCCAGAACAATGTACTAGTAGAAAGTTGTGGTTAGCTACTCTACAAGTGTGATGATCATTATTTTTATGCAGTTAAAGTCTAGTTCCCCTGAAAAGATGTCAAGGGTTTACAGCCGTACCATCCTGAATACGTCCAATCCCGGAAAAGATGTCAATGGTGAGCACTTATCTTTCTTAGGAAGGCCCAAGGATTGCACTAAATGCAGAGCACATTTTATTTCCTTTCATCCTCCCAACGACCCAGCAGGGATCACCCCCATTAAAAGATAGCGAAACAGAAGCTCTGAAAGGTCAAGGTTACACAGAGCCAGGGTGAAACAAACAGAGCAGGGGCTCAAAGCTAGGCTCTTCTAGGGGACCATGACCTTGGCCCAAAGAGAGAAAGCAACCAGCTGCAGCACACACAGCTGGGGGAGGAGTGCCAGGCTTTCTTTGGGGAGCAGTTCAAGGGCAGCCATCTGGATGAGAGCCCTTGTGGTTTGAGTCTCTTCTAACCACAAGGGTGGTGGGTGGAGGCTTCCCAGGCCCCACCGCTTTCCCATCCTCCTACCCCCACCTACCCCCCAGCACACGCATCTTTTCCACTAGGAGCCTGTCGGGGTTCCCTGGCCCGAGAACCCAGATGAATAAGAGCCGCCAGGCCCTCCCTCAGCTCTGGGCGGGCAGAGCCGAGCCTCAAGCCTCTGTCGGCCCAGTTCCCCACCCCCGACCCCCACCCCATGGTTTCCGCCAAAGGTCCTTGTAGAAAATTCCAGCCTCGCCCGGCCCCTGCCCGGGCTTTTTCCAGCAGGGCGGGGGCAACGGGGCGCGCCCAAGCTGTGGAGGGTGGGGTGGGGACCGAGCCCCGGCGGGGCCCCCTTCGCCCCCTCCCTCCCTCTCCCCCCCCCCCCCCACGCGCCCCTCCGCTGGGCTCCCCGCAAGTCCCCGGGGCCCCGCCGGCCTTGGCTCCTGGGACGGGCGGGACCGCTGGGAGCAAGGCTCTGGACCTCCTGGCAAACAGGAAATGAGACAAAGCCTCGCTTATCGGTCGTCCGCATTCTTTTCAGGTGATGCCCCGGCATCCTGGAGCGGGGGCTAGGGGTGGGGTAGGGGTGCTGGAGGCGACCCCCTAAAGAGGCTGCCCTCCGGCCTAACACTGCCCTACCCTGGCCTCCCCATCCTCTGGGGGTGGGTGTGGAGAGTCTCTGCCCCAGAGTCCTCTCCCCCGGAAGGAAGGAAGGGGCCCAGAAGGGTGGGCTCTGGCTTCCCTTGGGAGGGAAACCAGGTGAAAGAAGAGTTTACCCAGCGATTCCACAAACCACAGTGGTCTCTTATATCACAGTCCGGGTGTGTGTGTGTGTATGTGTGTGTGCTCGCGCGGGGATCCCTAAAGAATTTAGACCCACCCCCTGCCCTCCAGGACCTTCCGGCAAACTGGACAAGTGACAGGCCCTATGATAGGCGCTGTGCAGATGGGGCGTGGGGGGTGTCCTGTTAAGTGGGTGGGGTGAGGTAGCTGGGGAATGCATTTGCACCTGGCATGGGAGATGCGTTTGCACCTGGTCTTCAGTAGAGACATAGGAGTGGAACAAGGGCGAGTGCAGTGGAAGGGCATCTGGAAAGGGGGAGCAGCAGGTATAGATATCCCGTGCACTGGACATCTGGGAAGTGCTGAAGACTGTGAAGTCACCTGAGCATAGGCTGAAGGAACCTATGAGCAGGCAAATGGTTTGGGTCCTGATAGTCCTGAAAAACCAACCTTATTTTTTGTATTTATTTATTTAGAACCAGAGTATTGCTCTGGCATATGTGAAGATGGGGCCCTAACTCAGAATCACATGCTTAAAAGTCCAATACTTTACTCACTGCACCATCTCCTGGGACACCACTGTGTATCTTTTTTTTTTTAAGATTTATTATTTAAAAAGGAATGTAATAGAATTCTATAAATGATATCCAAGTAGTAATCATGTTGATTAAAATGATGCTTTTGAGGCTTATTGTCAGTATTTGGCATTCAGGTGGGAAAAGACTTTTCAAATGTGAAATATGCAAAGTCAAATGGCATACCAGTATTAGCAAAGACTTGGGGTTCGAAGTATAGCTTCTATACAGGATGTACACTTGTTCAGTGTCATTGCTGATATTAAAGTGTAAAGTAAGTGATAACATCATTTAAAAATTAAATGGAAGGGATTTCTATTATTTTGGTAGAGAGGGAGAGCGATGACCAGAGCATCACTCTGGCACATGCAATGTTGAAAATCAAAGCTCATGAATAAGAGTTCAGTGCCTTGGTGCATTGTGCCACTTCCTAGGCTGCAACCTGGCCTTGTTTTATTGTCACTGGAACCGGGGGAATGGGGTGAGGGAGAGGGCACTGGGATTCTTGGGGAAGGGGGCATGGGAGTAGTTTCCAAAGAGTCAGACCTAGCTTGCCTGGCTCAGGGGCAGGAGGAGAGGGGGCCTTCGCCTGGGTGCCCTGCAGAGGCTGATGTGTGGAGACAGAGGCTGCAGCTCCTGTGAGGCCTCTCCCCCCCCTTGCCTGCTGAGCACTGGCGCCAGTTCTGCTGATAGGTGGATCGCACCCCCACCACCACCAGCAGTGCTGACTAAGCGTCTGAAAGATGGTTCCCATGAGCCCATGCTCTCTGGAGGCCAAAGGCCATGCCATCCATAGCCCATTGCCAAGTGGGTCAGCACCCCAAATCACTGACAATTAGGGTTGAATGAAGGCTAAGATTTCTAGTCTTGTACTGTGCCAACCAGCAAGGCCTGGGGCAGTTCTTTTTGCCATCTGACCCTGGGCCATGCCCTTTCCTGCCTGACTCTACCACTCCAGAAGCTTCAAAGTATGTTAATTATCAATAGTTTGGCTTTATTTTAAAAACAGTGAAAAAAAATAAATATCTTTGAAGAGTAAGAGTACAGGAATGGGGTGGAGTGGGGTGGAATAGTGGGGGGTGGGGACTTGGGGGTGCCCTGGCTTCCGTGATCTCCCATAGGGATGCTCCACTGCTCCCAGGCCAGGCTCTGCCATGTCCCCACTGGGGGGGGGGGGGGGCAGGGGTAGGTACCTCCGCCTTCCCTGCCCGAAGCTCCCAGGCTGGGAGCAGCGTCAGCGGAAACTGGACAGAGGATTAAACCTGTGGCGCCTGCCTGTGCCCCAAGCTCCGTTGGGCTGGCGGGCAGGGCAGGCAGGAGCTCTTCCGGGGCCTCCTCAGTGTGGTGCCTGAAGCCTCAGTGGTGACCCATGTCCTCCATGCCCACACGGCCCCACACGCCAAGCACGAAGCTCTCAATGTCACATTCATTGGCACCGCGTACAATGCGGAAGTGGCCCCTCTCGCCCCAGGCTGGACCCCAGGAATTCGCTGCAGTCTGGGGATGAGAAGGGGCAGTGAGTAGGGGAAGGGGAGAGGAAGGAGAGTGGCAAGGAGGCAACAGCCTGAATGGACTCACCCAGTATTTGATTGTAGTTCCATCAGGCAGCTTCTCCTCACCCCACCTGGGGACAGAGTCAGGAGGGAAAAAGGGGCTCAGGCACCTGTCATCAGGGGCTCAAACTGTGGGGAGGGAAGATTTCCTTATCCCTATCCAAGTCCCTACTGCCACTGGTGACTTAGGCTATACCCTTAGGGCTCAGGCAGGTCCCTTGGTTTACCCATCTATGAGTATCCCCATCCTTGTGTGGGGGAAGGAACCAAAGGGATGAGTTGAGGGGTGAACAGAAACTGGGATTGGTTCTTCACTTCAGGACCAGTTCTCAGGAGTCTCACACTCTGTTCCCCACCCATTCCCCCCCCCCCCCCAACAAGCCTGGAAGGCTCAGTTCCAAGGAGTAGAAGGAAGAGACTTAGAGAATGTGGCTGCTTTATAACCCCTTTTAACTGAATCAGTAGTTGCAATCAATGGCTCTGACGTCTCCCAGCACATTAGGCAGGCAACTGAGGTGCTGGGAGAGTGACTAGCCCTGATCGTTGAGTCAAGCAAAGTTGGGCTAGGTATTGAGATAGGGAGAAACTGAGTAGTAACTCTTGAATTCAATGTATTTCATTGAGGTTATTTTATCCTAGTATGTAAGGAAGAAACCATTCCTTCTCAGAAACTATTAAAAGGTTCTCCATTCACATTATGACCTGGGGCAAGTCTCCCCACCCCTCCTCACCCCCCTTGTAGAGTGTGGGTTTCCTCCCCTTTGAAATGGGACTTCCTGGAGAGAGTCAAGGCTGAGAGCCCCTCACCCCCACTCCTGTAAGCCCTGCTGCCCACAATCTTCTCACCCTGTGATCTTGACAGAGTGGGTCCCATGCCTGCGGTATTGCTCTGGCCGCCCAAGGCTCACTGGTGTGTGGCTATAGATGCCACCCTGGTAAAGGAAGAAGTCTTCATGCACTTCCATAAGGGCTGTGGGCAGAGGGCAGAGGAGGGCTGTTAGCACATGGTAGCCGTGTCTGGAGAGCATGCCTGGACTCCAGGGTTTCTCAGGGCACTTCCAAGTGCTGAGGATGGGGAGGGAACTCGGTCTCTTATTTCTAGTCCTAATGCACTTGCTGCTCAGCGCTGGCCAGACCAATTGTACTGCTGCATTCCATATGCATCTGGAACCAGGGGCATTTACCTTGAACAGGACCATTCTCCATCAGCTCCTTCATGATCTCCTTCTCCTGGGAGGGGGAAGGGGAGGAGAGTATTTGTCAGGGGTGAGGTTCCAGCCTTGAGCCAGACTGTCCCTAACCACTTACCCAAATGCAGACTTACACTGGAGCCGAGGCGGTAGGCAGGAGTGACCTGGTAGATATCATTGGCATGAGCATGGCCATTGGGGCATCGGGCAGTGGCCTGGCGCTTGCCCCGACCCATGGCCCGACTGTGCATCATGCATCGGGGTGCAGGGTCCGCTTTGTCTGGCTTGTGGCCTGAGAATGGGTAGCAGTGGTCAGACACAACCCTGGGGACAACAGGAGGGAGCAAGGACAGAATGAGCAGCCTATAGCAGGTATGGCACAGGCCTTCCCAGCAGGGTACCTTCTCAAGCACCCCACCTACTATGCCCTTTTCCCTGCCCACACCCTCTGCAGCTCACCCTCGCCGCCGCAGAAACCACCAGGCACCATCGAGCCGCCCACCACGGCAGCCCTGCTGGTTGTGGGTGTCACAGGACAGCAAGTTCTGGGGTGACAGGACAGGTGTCATGTGCCCCAGAGAGTGGATGGAGACTCTATCAGATGCCACAGCTGGAAGGGGAGACAAAGGGGAGTCAGGGGGCTGGGTCCCGGCCCTCCTTTCCCTTGGTACCAGCACCTATCCTTGGGCTGCGTACCTGCAGTGGAGAAGGCCCAGGAACCAGCACAGTTGCCCTGGTCAAGAGGTTCGTGAATCAGGTTGGGCCACTTCTCAGAAGCCTCGAAGGCCCTGGGCAGACTCTCCTCTGGGCTCAGCACTGTCTGCAAGGCAGAAATCATTCTATCTATCTCCTGATCTTGCCTAGTCCTGCCCCTCAAAGGGTCACCAAGAGCCCAGGCCTGAAGGACTCAGTAGTGTTGACTTGAGCAGAACAGCCAAGCCTGTTCTAGTGCTGCCCTGCTTGCTGTCCGGTGGTATCTGGTCCTGATTGACAGATGAGGTAACTGAGACTAGGAGCAAGAAAATGGCCAGACCAGGGTCACTCTGCTTTCCATCCTCAATCCCTATCTCTTTCCTTCTCCTTGCCTTCTGACCTGATCTGCCACATCCTTCTTCCTACCAGGACCTTGGGCTTCAGGCCCCAAAGGGCAGGGGAGGGAAGCAGCAGAAATCCCATGACCTGGCAGTCCTCCAAGGGAAACAGTAGGAGCCAGAAAATAGCCTGAGGCTCAGGGGAGTAAGGATAGGGGCAGGGTCTGATCACTCCAGCCTTGAGTTGAAGTCCCTCTGCGGGGAGGGCCACTTTGCCCAGACCCTGATTCCTCCCAGCCTGCCTCTGAGGGTTGGTGCCTCCTGCATGGGTCCAGGCCTGTCCTGCCCCAGCTCCCCATCCTCATTCTCTGTGCTGTTCTGGTTCCTATTTCCCCCTAGAGGCTCCTGCTGATGGGAAGGGATAAGCCCTTGCTTCATTCAAGGGTCCACTAAGTCAGCATTTGTTTCTGAGAATTGCTGCTCTCTGGCCAGAGCTGGAGGAGTATAGGTCCTTCCCTTCCCAAAATACCAAGATGACCTCTTTGCCCTTTGGCCCCTGACCCAGTCACACTAGGACCATCAGCATTTTTCCCAGGCCAGGGAAGCTCTGGGAGGAGCCAGTACTGAAATCACAAAACCAAACATGTGATCACCAGTTCTTGCAGTGCAGCAGCTCTTGGTTCTCCTTCTAGGCAAAGGCCCAGTGAAGGGGGGTGACTTGGCCAGTGACAACAGCCTCTTGGTGGGGGACAGGACCAGACCCTTGGAGGAACAGGGGATGAAGAGATGTCTTGTGGGCAAAGATGGACTTACGTGAATCTCATTCATGTTGGCAACAGATGAAGAGGGGCGCATGGTGCCCAGGCGGTAGCGGATGCCCTCATCTAGGGTCATGCCCCAGAAGGCACTGTGGTTCCCAGCCTGCCACCTGAAGGAGAGGGGATGGGAGGGAGTCACAGAGCTGGCAAGGCTGGGGTGTGGTGGTGGGAGGAGGTACATGTGTGTAGTAGTGGTAGGCAATGTATGTACAATGTGGCTGAGTGCACACAAGAATAAATCTGAGAGTGCTGAGCCTGGCAAGACATGCCCCTGAGACAGAGTGTATGGGCACATGTGTGTATAGACACATGCATGTGTGACTCCTGAGGACATGTCCAGAGACTCACCCATAGTTGCCTTGGTTGATGGCATTGATCATGTCTTGGTCCACTAGGCATGGCTCCTGGTCACATTCCCACTGCCCTCTCTCCTGGCAAGTGCTGGTGAGAATAAGAGGGAAGGAAGAGAGAGGTGAGTGGTAGGCTGGGTACCCTCAAAAAACATAAGGCCTCAGAGGACAACATGGGCCTGACATTCTGAGCCAACCTCTATGGTATGATCCCTGGATGACCCCATCCAGTCTGGTGGATTTAAATGTCAACTTCAAGGTCACAGTTCTCGAGTATCTCCTGCCTAGATCTCTCCCTCAACTTCAGATTCAAGAGTGCCATTACTGCTCATTATCAACACTGAGTGTTGAACAACAGCCCAGACAACTCCCAGTCTGAGTTCCTGATTTCCCCTCCTCCCACAAGCCTCAGAAAGTGGCCATTCCATTCTATCTGGAACCCGGGCCAAAGACCTGGTAGTCACCCTCCACTCTTTCACACACAGTCCAATCCACTGGCAGAGGCTGCTGGCTTGACTTTAGACACACACCCAGAACCCAAACCCTGTTCTCTCCTGTGGCACCCAGGGTCCCATTACCTTTCACCTGCATCATGCCTCAGCTCTTCACACTTTGGCTGCAATGAGCTCTCCCCTTCCCCCTATTCCTGCTTCTTTTACCACCTCTTACCCTGGGCCTGAAACACTTGTCCTGTTTATCCTGATCCCTTGAGTCAGCATAAATGTGCCTCCCTGTGTGCCCCTCCCCCATCACCCTGGCCCATTCTGAACTAGCTTTCCCCTTCTTCTTCACACATACAAGCAGGCTTGTGTCTCATCGCCAATAGACTAGAGGCACCAGCACAAGGACAAGGACAAGGACCGCCATGTCCTGGCTGCATCTCCTTGGCCCAGCATGGGGCCTGGCACACAGTTGGTCTTTAATAGATAAGTGGTGCGACTGAACAGAATTCTGTGAATGTTGCCATGCTTTTATAAGCTCATAACTCTGCTATTACAAGATGCTGAAATGCCTCCTTCCAAATCCTCAGTGGCTCCCGCCTCCAACCTTGCCTTTTAAGGAGCCTCAAGGGGACGAAGACCCAGTATGGCTGGGCTCTCCAGCCTCAGGAGTTGGCGGCACTTACTGGGAGGGCTGGACTGCGGGGGTGGAGGTTCTCCGGGCCTCCCCTGCCCTCTCTGCACACTGGGCAGACTCTCTCGAGGCATCACATCCCTTGAGGGCTCAGTCTAGAAGGCCCTGCAGATTGCCCCATGCCCTGGCAGGTGTCCTGCCCAGGGAACAGTGGTCCGGCAGGGAAGGGCTGTGAGAGTTGGTCAGTCACCTCCCCCTCCAGTCTCCATGACTCCCCAAGCAGGTCTAGACAGAGCAGCATTCCAAAGGAGGTCTGGATTGTGGGGTCCCAGGGGAAGAGTGGGAGAGAGTGTTAACCCCCCAATGTCCAGAGCATCATATAGAGCTTTTTTTAAACACACACACACACACACACACACACACACACACACACACACACACACACGTCCTCTCACTAGGAAACAGACTGAAACGCACATGCCCCCACTCTCACTGTGACCCACTCCAGTGAGGCAGTGAAAACAGCTCATGCATAACGCATTCCACAAAGTTTCCTCTTCCCTGGGGCCTCTCAGTTCCCAGCAAAGAGGGCATGGGGTGGAGTGTCCATTAAGACATTCAAGAAGCCCTTCACAGCCCTTTTCCAATTCCCATCTCAGGCCTCAGATTAGAGTAGGAGTTACCCCTGACATTTCCACTCTCCTGCAGGAATGGTGAGGTAGGCTGGGGAAGGCAGACGGCCACACTTCAAGGAAGCCCCTTCTATGTATGGCCTGGCTGGCCATCAGCTCAGACATCCCTGACCGTCATCCGGCCAGGGGCAGCAGATACTGCTGTCAAAGCTTTCATTCCTGGAACTCCCTTTTTTGGGCTCCCCTGTGACATTAAAAGAGGGGCAGGAGCCTAGTCTAAGCAGGCCTGGGCTTAGGGGCTGCCTCAGAGGCCAGGCATCCATGCTTGAGCACTCTTGGGGAATGTTGTTAGAAGTTTGTTATGTAAGATGACATGATCACTGTAAAGCTTCCCAGGTTACAGATGAAGAAACCGAGGCTCAGGGTGGAAAAGGACTTTCCCGTAACAATAAAGTGTGAAAGTGAGGATTTGAATAAAATCTTTTGGACACAAAGCCCACACTGGAAGCTCTCTCCAGTCCCCAAATACTCACCAGCGGTTACAGTTGTCCCAGTAGGTTCCCAAGACTGGATAGATTTGACTCCCATGCATACATCCTGGTGGGAGGGAAGAGAAACAGAGGTGGACCCAAGGCCAGTGACAACAGGCTGACATGGCCAGACTTCAGAAGCCAAGTACTTCTCACCTTAAATTTTCCTGAGTGCATAAGTGAGTTTGTACAATCACACATGTGTACTTGCGCGCACAAACACACATGGCTCCCAGTCCTCCGTGGTGAAACTGACACTGAAACTAAAATGTAAGACCTGTCCTTCAGGGTCATGCACCAACTGGTACTTGGTAGGTGCTCTAGTGGCTCCAGCTTGGATCCCTCTTGCTTCATTTGGATGCCAGCCACAACATGCCTTGAATCCTTTATCACTTAAATGAAGTCAGGGCTTGACAATGGGGGGATGGGAGGGGCATGAGGAAGCTTAAATTCAGAGAAAGCCAGTGACTCTCTTAAAACCACACAGCACTTTGGGATGATCTTCCAGGTATTCAGTCTCACACTTACAGTCTAGCAGAACTGGGGGGAGGAATTCAAGTGATTATTGTATCAGACAGGGGCAAGTTCATGGAAGCAGAAACAGGCAAGAGACAAGGGTCTCTCTCCCTGGTGTGATCAGCCACCTTGGGTGGGAGGTGAGGGGGGTTAGAAAACACTAAGAAAGGACAGAACAAATGGCTAAGATGACCTTGGGCAACCCTGCATGTTTTATCAGCGGGTGAGTCAGCAGGCGGGGCCAGCACCTTCCATGTCCGGAGTGAAGACAGGACTGGGAGAAAGGGCAGGAGGCTGCCCGGCTCCTCAACCAGCCTAGAATCCTACTGACCAAGCATCTTCTATCCTCCAGTCTTGCTGGAGAGATTAAAATTAGAACAGGGACTTGCCGGGGGCTCAGAGAGGGGGGAAACGATCTCTTTTTCCAGAACCTACGCCTCCCCCTGGAAATGTATCTGTCTCATTCCTGACTCTAGGTTTCACAAAGTGACCCACCCTCCTGGCCATCTGGTGCCCACCTTGGATAGGGGGGATGGGGGGATGCACGCCGAGGCAGAAGTCCCAGAAGTCAGGGCAGCAGTCGGAGACGGTACGGTTGCAGAAGAGGTCACAGTAACAGGTGGTGCCCAGGTAGGGCAAAGCACAGTCATCTTCACGGCCACGGCAACACAAGTCCTGCTGCTGGCAGTACCGGCCACCGGCATCCCGGATACCCCGCAGGTGCAGAGCTGGTGCTAGCTCCCGGCGCCAACGCCCCAGCCGCACGCCCAGGGCCAACTCTCCAGCCAGCAGCAGCAGCAGCAGCCCCAGTGGACAGTGCCACATGGTGCCTCCTGTGCCCAAGGAGGGCAGAGGTCAGGGTTCAGAGGTGGTGGGCAGTAGACACTCAGGCACCCCGAAAGCTGAGCTCTTGGCTTCTTGGTGGGGGGCTGGAGAGGAAGGTCTGAGTCCATGGGGTCCATTAAGGCCAGAGACACTGATCCCAGTGTCCCCCCAGGCAGGACGTGAGTATAGAAGCCAGAGTTTACATGGCTGGATTTCTGGGGGGGGGGGGGGTAGGGAACTGGACAAGCATGGAGCCCCCCTCCCACCTTCCAGAGGGACTTCAAGGATAGGAGGTGGGAATTGTGACATTGTAAGTGTCTCCTCTCCTGTCCTGAATCTCTCTGCCCCTCCCTCAGCTGGCAGGTCCTTAACTTTGTGCCCTCGTGTGTCTCCCTGTCTTTCCTGTCATGTGCTCCAATTCCTGGTGCCCCGCTGTCTCTGCTCCCCGCTCTCTCTCTGCCAACTTGTGTTGGTGGAAGGTCCCTTAGCCTGCCCCTCCGTCCTCTGTCTTCGCACCAGCTCCCCTGGGTGCAGGAAAGTGTCTTTACCTGGTGAGGGCTGTGGGCTGTGCGCTGACTGGCCCCCTCGCCTCTGCCCCGCTGCTCCAGCGACTGCGGATCCTGAAAGTCAAGGCGGGAGGGCGGGGCGGGCGGCCTTTTGTACCGCCGGGCCCAGCGCCGCCCCAGCCTGCAGAGGAGGCGGGGCTGGACTCGCACCTGGAAGCTAAGAGCCGGGACCTACTAGGGGCACGACCAGCACGTGACTGGGTCCAGCTGCTCATAGGGAGACCGAGTGTGCAGGGGGTTTACGGAGAGCCGGAGAGGGAGAAGCCCCAGCTCCAGCACACAGGGCTATGGTCTGAGCCTAGAGGCCACTTCCCCATTGCACTAAGTGGCCCGTGTAGAGAAAGAGCAGAGAACTCCGAGTCTGGGGCTCAAATTTGGGGAATGATGGGGAAGATGTGGGTGGCAAAGGTTTCTAAGTTTCTCTCCAGTCCTTCAGTAGTAAAACCAGTCATGCACCCCCCTCTTGGTAGTATCCCCCGCCCCAGGCTGAGACTGCCCCAAACTGCCTCCCAGGAATGATTGGAATCCTATGAAGAATGGTTTAGGACACTGCTGACGTCTTGGGCTGCTCATCTTCCAAAAGCGGTGGGGTGGAGGTGCCTGGAGATGGACTCCCTCCTAGTGACCCCACTTTGGGTCTGCCTTCTCGCCCCAACTTCCCCGCCCCCACCTTCCGCCTGGGCACTCGGTCAGGCACTGCCCCCATCAACCCCGTGGGCATCCTGTTTGGCACCTGTCCCCCTCTAGGGTCCAAACATAGGAACCTTGCCAGCTGGCACCTCCTGCCAAGTACCCCCTCTTTCCCGCCCAGCTTTGCCCAGGCTGGCTTGGGACCCAGACAATGCGGCTTCTGTCCCACCAGACCTGCCATCACCTTTCCACTCCATTGCGCAACCCCTCACTTGCAATGGCTGGGTCCAGGCCAGAGGACTAACTGCAGGAAAGATGAAAGAGACACCTGGGCAGATGCCCCATTCCTGTGGCAGAGGGAACACCACATGTCCGGGATTCCCTCTGCCCTCTCCCTGACTCCCCTGCAGCCCTCCCCCCAGCCTAGGCTCCGCTCAGCTGGCCAACCCCCGGGAAGAGAGGAAATGGGACAATAGGCATCTGTGACTTCCTTACCCCCTGCCAAGGGGCACTGGGTGATGAGTCACCAAGGGAATCCTCACTGGTGGGGGATCAAGCATGAGCGGGTAATGTCCCGTGGCCCTGGATGGACTTTAATACCCCAGGGAGCTTGTCTATGTACTCCCTGCAATGGCAGGGTGGAAGTGGGGGCTGGGGTGGGGGGACAGCACCTAAGGAAAAACTGAGGCCCAGAAGAACAGACTTGCCCAAGATCACACAGACAGACCTCAGCCTCTCCCACCCCCACCACTCTGAGTCACTCTCTACAGGTCCCTACACATCTTGCTGAGAAGTCCCTCTTCATCTCTCAGTTCCATGCATCTTACTGCAGGTATGGGAACCAGCTCCTCCCCCCTCCCCCACCCACCCACCCACACAAGTGGAGATAGAGACTCCCTTCAGAAGAGCTTAGTTCCAGAATGCCCACATGTATACCTCAATTTCAGCATATTTCTAGAAGGGGGGTGCTGACCCATGGGGAACTGTCCTATCTGTTGCCCCAGATCTCCTTGCATAGTCCACTCTTGTGGATCTGTGTTGTGAGTGGATCCATGTGTGTCTGAGTAGCTGTGACTTGTACAGTGTTTCTGATCAAGTGTCAATCTGTCTGAATCTCTTTCTCTCTGTTTGCCTGTCTCTCTTCTACATGCCTGTGTATCTATTTGGATGTTGCCTCTGTGTCAGTTGTATCTGTTGTATGCTTATTAGCTTGTGTGTCTGTGCAAAATGTCAGTGTGACTTCCTGCATTTGTGCTTCTGGTTAGGTATTTGTTTGGGGTTATTGGCTATCTGACTGTCTCTGCCTGTCTGTCTATTTGCACATTGAAGGCAGGAACACAAAAACAAAGGAAGAGAGCAGAGCCAAGAACATAACTGACAGTGGGTTGGGGTGGGGTCAAGGGGGTTGTTCCTTGTCACTTCTAAATTTGGCACTGAGCCCACCCCAGAGGAATCGCGTGACTCACTGAGTTCCTTGGCTAAAGAGGAGAGGAAAAGGAAAAGGGAAAAGGGCTGGGAGGGGGCCTGGGCACCCCATTTTCCTCTACTGTGGTCCCCCTCCTTCCTGGTGACTCATTCTCTGTCTCATTCTTGTCCAAGAATCTGGAGAAGCAGCAACAGGTGAAGCCACATCACAGGGATTTTCTACCTCTTGGGAGGCAGGTGGCCTGGGACCCTGTGCTCTGTCTGTGACCTTGGGCAGTCACTGCGTGGATCTGGACCATCTATGCCTGATGTACCTCCCTTGATGTCTTCTCATGTTCTTTTCATTCTGTAGAGGAAGTGAAGCCGGAAAGGAACAGTAGCATGCTTAAATCACACAGTAAGTAGAGGTCCAGGCCTCTTCCTCCTCTTTTTCCTCAGGCCTTTCCCTGCCCCCTTCCCCAGTTGTTTTGGGGGCTCAGAATGGTTCATTCTCCTCTGAAGGCCAAACAGAACCTTCTGGGAAGACAAGGGACTATTGTGTTCTGTTGGACCCTGGTCTGCAACCCAATGTCTACCACCTGAGACCTAGAGGCTTAGTTAAGGTTAAAGGTCCTTGTGGTTCCCTGTGGTCAACAGGACATGTTCAGAACTTGGAGCAGTGGTACTTAAGGCTGGAGCTCATGATAAGTACAACTGGGGGCCATGTGGAAGTGAGCAGGACTATCCCGTGGCATTTCTGGTCCTCTCATTCAGTGACTATTTGTTGAGCATTTACTATATGCCAGAACCTGTACTGGAGCAGACAGGGAAGTGGGAGGAGGTCCAGATGAGAGATGTCAAGAAACTGATGGAAGAGTGTTTCTGGGGGAGGGGCTGCTGACTTGTGTGCAATGCTATGCAGTGGGAACCCTTCAGGGCCGGATTCTCACAGTGACCTGCCAACTCTACTTCTAAACTAGGAATGACACTGATTAGGCCAGGGTCTTCTAAAACAGGAAAATTGCAGAGGCTTTGTACCTACAAGATCTAGGAACAAAGGACACAGTGACAGCATGCAGTGAAATCCAAAGACCTGGACCTGGACGTGCCAAGTATTCTAGAATAGAATCTCTCTCTGTCTCTTTTTCTCTTTAAACAAATCTTTAATGCTTCCTTTTCCCCTTTTATTTGATAAGACAGAGATTCAAGGGAGAAGGAGATATAGACAAGGAGAGGGGGGGGGGGAGCTTGCACCTCTGCTTCACTATTTGTGAAGCTTCCCCACAGCAGGTTCTTGAACCTGGTTTCTTGCACATGGTAGGTAACATATGTGCTCGACTGCTGCTGCACCACCTGGCCCCAGGAAGGTTCTCTTCAGATGGCTAGAGCAGGTGCTCATCCCTAAAAGGACAGCCATGCTCCACGAGAATGGATGACTCTTGCATTCCAAGAGTGGCACATGCCTGCCCTCTCTCACCCAGCATAGCAGGTCCTCAGGCCAAGTCACCAGCTCCTAAATTCACACTGCTGCATTTAGTTTGGGTAAAAAGTGGTCAGAGGGGCTGGTTGATTTCCTATGTGAACCATTTCCTGCTTGGTGAGAGCATCCTCAGGAAAAGAGAGCAGAAGTGAGAGGTTCATCATCAATAGGCCACTGGTTGATGTTTACAGATTATTCATTAACTCATTCACTTATTAATTCATTTATTTACTTATTCTAAGAGAGTGAGGAAGAGAGCAGAGCGCTGCTTAGCTCTGACACAAGCAGGTGCTGAGGATGAAACCTGCAGCCTCTGGGGCCTCTAACAGGGTGGGCTCTCTCTTTGACCTCATTTGGTATTTTGAAGTTTGAGTATTTTGTCTTATACAAAGATAAAAACCTTGGGAGTAGGGTGGTAGCACAGTGGGTTAAGTGCAGGTGGCACAAAGTGCAAGGATGGGAGTAAGGATCCCTGTTCGAGCCCCCGGCTCCCCACCTGCAAGGGAGTCACTTCACAGGTGGTGAAGCAGGTCTGCAGGTGTCTGTCTTTCTCTCTTCCTCTCTGTCTTCCCCATCTCTCTCTGTCCTATCCAACAACAATGAGAGCAATGACAATAATAATAATATGTACAACAATAAAACAACAAGGGCAACAAAAGGGAATAAATAAATAAATATTTAAAAAGAAAAACCTTTTCCAGGTGTCATTATACACAGAAAAAAAATGTTGCCAATAGGTTGACTAGATTCAAGGTAGGGATCTGTCCTGGTCACAAGGACTCCAGGGGCAATGATGAAAGCAATCTGAAGGGTAAAGATGGAGGCTGGATAGGAATTGGGTGGAACAGCAAACGGAATCCAGTAAATCAGAAAGAACAACCATAGGCAACTATTAAGAAAGCTGCAGTGGGAAATGATGCAGAGAAATGCATCACTGACTTGAAGGCAATAAGGGGGCCAGGGGAGGAGAGTTCCAGCCAGATACATAGATAATACATACAAACATATTTATGTATCTGGCTGTATCTCTATACTGATGGCAATGACTAGTAGGAAGGGAGAAACTGATGATGGTAGAGAGAGATGGGATTGTCTAGGAGTAAAGCCCTAGATGAAGTAATAAGGGAGGAGACTCAGCAGATAGGGGTGGTTCCAGCAGTCAGCGGTGGTCTTTGGTAGGAGCAGAGACAAGGGTCTGAAAGGTAGAAGAGAAGAGATGGGTTTGTAGAATCAACTAGGCAGCCTCCTCTGGTGGTGTCTATTTTTCCAGTGGCATGGGAGCAAGTTATAGTAAAGTGAGATGGGAAAAAAAGATGAAGTATCAAGGAGTAAGTGGGAAATAATTCTCACAGTCAAACCCACTAGAGAAACAGAGGAGGATTTCTAACAGTAGGGAGTGACTGCTTTTGTAATGACCCTGTTCTGTGAGTCTGATAGTATATTATCAGTCATACATGGCAGGTGACAAGCACAGCCCTTTCCCCAGAAGCCCTATTATCTTTATTTACAGGTGAGGTCAAAACTTGGAGTTTATTTTCTTTTCTTTTCTCTTCTTTTCTTTTCTTTTTCCCTTCAGGGTTATTGCTGGGGCTCAGTGCCTGCACTAGGAATCCACTGCTCCTGGAGGCTATTTTTACCCTTTTGTTGCCCTTATTGTTTATCATTGTTGTTGTTGATGTTGTTGTTCTTATTGCTGTCGTTGGATAGGACAGAGAGAAATCAAGAGAGGAGGGGAAGACAGAGAGGGGTAGAGAAAAATAGACACCTGCAGACCTGCTTCACTGCTTGTGAGGTGACGCCCCTGCAGGTGGTGAACCGAGGGCTCGAACCAGGATCCTTGTGCCAGTCCTTGTGTTTTGCGCCATGTGCACTTAACCTGCTGCACTACTGCCTGACCCCAAAACTTAGAATTTCTGACTCACCTAAGGTCACACAACTGTTAGTGACAGTGAAGAACCTGCAGCCCAAGCCCTGAACACCTGGACACATACTTTTTGCAGAAGTCAAATTAGTTCAAAGGCTAAATTGATTGTCATACCTTGTGGTTCTTATGGTGGTCAATTCTCAGTGCAAGTGAGGAAATGTAGAAAAAAAGAAGCACAAGCACTCACTTCCTGCCACCCTTCCTCTCTCAAAGGAGTACTGTCCCTTTAACCAGAAATATTTCTGTTCCTTGCGGGGGGGTTGGAGTTAGTCAGTCTCTCTCTCTCTTCTCATTTATAAGGGTCAAAATCACAATCCATTTTTTTTTTCACAATCCATTTTATGCACATAATGTCTCTTCTTCTAAAACTATATTCTGCCAGAGAGTGAGAGGTCAAGGGAGAAAAAAAAAGAAAAGGAAAGGAGAGGGGAGAAAAGGAAAGAAGAGAAGAGAAGAGAAGAGAAGAGAAGAGAAGAGAAGAGAAGAGAAGAGAAGAGAAAAAGAAAAAAGAAAAGAAAAGAAAAGAAGAGAAACAGCTTTCTTTTTTTCTGTGAAATATCTGTGTCATTGGTGTTCGGGGCCAGCTTGGTACAAAGAGCCCCGAGAATGGTTTCCTCATATGGTCTGTCTGTTGAGTAATGACACTTCTTCTCCATTTCCATTTGCATCTGAATTTCTGGCTTTGTACAACTCCATGCCAGGAATACTGAGATATTTGGGTTAATGGCTCCTCTTTATCTCTTAATTATCCATCCTCCTTCCACTCAGCATCATTGTCATTAGAGAGCCATTACCCACCCACCCACCCCACCCCAACACACACACATTATAGTAGACTGGGTGTTATTACCAGCAAACATCTTAGAAGGCTGGTACTATCTCCAAGTGGTGTTTATAGAAATAGTCCACACCTCATTTGACATTTCCTGGAAATCTTAATCTTCCCCTAGCCAGAAATATTAATACATGGGTCTTGAAAAGAACCGGAGACTATTATATGACTGTGGACATAATTGACACTTTTACTTCTTTTTCTTTTTCCTGTTTAACTGAGAAGTGGCATGTGCGACTGTGCAGGCGTAGGGTGATTCACATACACTGTGAAAGCACTCCCACAGTGGGTCTAGTTAACATGCATCATCTTGAAAAACAAATGCAATAAAATATTCTTTATGATTTTATAAAAATGGTGGCACTTCCTCATTCTGTTATGGCTCAATAATATCCAGTTGTGTAAACATGCTACAACTTAACTCATTGTCTTATCCGTTGATGGACACTTTGTTTCTGTGTCTTGAGTTTTTTTGTTTTTTTAAGAATTTGTTTATTTATTCATGAGAAAGATAGAGAGAGAAAGGACCAGATACCACTCTGGCACATGTGCTGCCGGGGATTGAAGTCAGGACCTCATGGTTGAGAATCCAATGCTTTATCCACTGCGCCACCTCCCAGACCATGTGTCTTGAGTTTTGTAAACAATGCTGTTATGAACATGGGGGCTTCTGCATCTCTTTGTTTCCTTTGGACATATTCTCAGAAGTGGGATTGATGTATAATATGATTGTTCCGTTTCCTTTTTTAAAAAAATATATACTTTTCTCTTTTTTTAACTTACTTTTTAAAAAAATATTTATTTATTTCCCTTTTTGTTGCCCTTGTTTCCATTGTTGTTGTACTTATTATTCTTGTTATTGATGTTGCTGTTGTTGGATAAGACAGAGAGAAATGGAGAGAGGAGGGTAAGACAGAGAGGGGAAAAGAAAGATAGACACCTGCAGACCTGCTTCACCACCTGTGAAGTGACTTTTCTACAGTTGGGGAGCCGGATCCTTATGCTGTGTGCCACGTGCGCTTAACCTGCTGTGCTACCGCCCAACTCGTGACTGTTCCATTTCTAATTGTTTAAGAAACTTTCATGCTGTTTTCCAAGGTGCACTAATCACCTTCCCACCAATAATTTTTTCTGCTCAAGGACTCCCTTTTCTCCACATACTCAACAACATGTGTTTCTTCTCTCTCTCTCTCTCTCTTTTTTTTTAAAAAAAACACCATTTATTATTATTTTTTTTAAATTGCCACCAGAATTATTGCTGGGGCTCGATGCCTATACAACAAATCAACTGATCCTGGTTTTTGTTGTTGTTACTGTTTTTTTACCCTTTTGATAGAGACATAGAGAAATTGAGAAGGCATGAGAAGATAGGGAGAAAGAGAAAGACCTGTAGCACTGCTTCACTATTTGTGAAACTTCTTCCCAATGGGTGGGGCTGAGGACTTGAACCTAGGTCCTTGTACATGGTAATATGTATGCTTTACCAGGTGTGCCACCACTTGGTCCCTATTTCTTGTCTTTTTATTTTTTTTTTTTATTATTTTTTTTTATAATTTTTTTTTCCTTCTCCAGGGTTATTGCTGGGCTCGGTGCCTGCACCATGAATCCACCGCTCCTGGAGGCCATTTTTCCCCCCTTTTGTTGCCCTTGTTGTAGCTTCGTTGTGGTTATTATTATTGCCCTTGTTGACGCAATTCGTTGTTGGATAGGACAGAGAGAAATGGAGAGAGGAGGGGAAGACAGAGAAGGGGAGAGAAAGATAGACACCTGCAGACCTGCTTCACCGCCTGTGAAGCGACTCCCCTGCAGGTGGGGAGCCGGGGGCTCGAACCGGGATCCTTACTCCGGTCCCTGCACTTTGCGCCTCATGCGCTTAACCCACTGCGCCACCGCCCGACCCCCTTTTCTTTTTTTTTTTGATCATGGTCTTTCTAACACATGTGAGGGTTCATTGTGGTTCTGAGTGCTGCTGAGTGTCTTTTCATGTTGGCTATTTGTATGTTATTTTCTTTTGGAAAAATACCTGTTAAGGTATTTTGTCCATTTTTACTTGGATTATTTGTGAGGTTTTGTTTGTTTGATGATGTTGAGTTATAAGAGTTCTTTACATATTTTAGATGTTAAACCCTTATCAGATATATAAACATATCTGAATAATTTTCTCATTCCTAAAGTCATCTTACATTGCTGATAGTTTCTTTTTCTGGAAACAAGCTCTTTAGTTTGATATGGCTCCACTAAATTTATTTTTATTTTATTGCTTATATACTTTTTACTTTTTGATCCCTGAGCAGAAAGTGATAAAACCTCCATAATTGGGGTAAATACCAACCTAATAGGAAGAGTCACTAATAAAAGCTAGATTTTCAAGGGGCAAATGCTGTGATGTGACTCTAGTGGCTATGATAGGTTGGATGGAGACCCCTAAAGTGATATGTTCCTGTTCTAATCCCTGAAGCCTGTAAATGCTGCCTTATTTGGAAAAAGTCCTCACAGGTATAATTAAGTGAAAGATTTTGAGATGAGATCATCCTGGAACCTGGGTGGGCCCTAAATCCACTGATAAGTGTTCTTATAAGAGATACACAGACAGCAGAAGAGAAGAAAATATGACTAAGAGTACAGAGATAGGAACCATATGGCCACAAGATCAAGTACACCTGGAGCTATTAGAAGCTAAAGGAGTCAAGTAGATTCTCCCCCAAAAGCTTTAAGCCATGCTGACATTTTGAACTTCAGCCCTCTAGGAATCTTATAACACTAATTTCTGGTCTATTTTCTTTAAACAATATTACTATATGGGAAATATATTTACAAAGTTGCTTAATAAGAGGGGGGGGCTGGGTGGTGGCACACATGATTAAGCGCACATGTTACAGTGCACAAGGACCCAGGTTGAGCCCCCAGTCCCCACCTGCAGGGGGAAAGCTTCATGAGTGATGAAGCAGGGCTGCAAGTGTCTCTCTGTCTCTCTCCCCCTTCCCTCTTGATTTCTGGTTGTCTTTATCCAAAAAATAAATAAAGATAATGTAAAAAAATGTTCAAGAATGAGAGAGACTAAAGCACATCTTGGCTCCAGAGTATTCAGTCCCAGGGGTCAAACTCATGCATATAGTTTCTGTATTCTGCTGAGCCACCTCCTCATCCACAATTTTGTTGGTTAAATTTGTGGCAGCTGTGACATAAGCCCTAAGAAACTAATATAATGGTCTTCCACTTCCCAATCCAGAGTCTTGAAATATGTATACCAAATTTGAGGCTATCTGCAGACTAAGCCAATACAAAGTAGTTCATGTTGAAGCAAAAGAAAGAAAAAAAAAAGCAAACAGATTCAAACAAAAACTCATCCTGCTATGGCTGAGACACTCATCCTGACAGCACATAAGATCGAGGTCAAGAAAAATAACTTCCTGGGAGTCGGGCAGTAGCGCAGTGGGTTAAGCACATGAGGCCCGAAGCTGCAAGGACCAGCGGAAGTTTCCCGGTTCCAGTCTCCAGTTCCCCACCTGCAGGGAAGTCACTTCACAGGCGGTGAAGCAGGTCTGAAGGTGTCTATCTTTCTCTCCCCCCTCTGTGTCTTATCCCCCTCTCCACTTCTCTCTGTCCTACCTAACAATGACATCATCAACAACCACAACAATTATCACTACAACAACAATAAAAAACAAGGGGGGGGGAGTTGGACGGTAGCACAGCAGGTTAAGCGCAGGTGGCGTAAAGCCAAGGACCTGTGAAAGGATCCTGGTTTGATCCCCCAGGTCCCCCAGCTGCGGGGGAGTCGCTTCACAAGCAGTGAAGCAGGTCTGCAGGTGTCTATCTTTCTCTCCTCCTCTCTGTCTTCCCCTCCTCTCTCCATTTCTCTCTGTCCTATTCAACAACAACATCAATAATAAAAAACAACAAGGGCAATAAAAAGGAATAAATAAAGAAATATTTAAAAATTAAAAAAAACAAGGGCAATGAAATGGAAAATAAATATAAAAAATTAAAAAATAATTAAAAAGAAAAGAGAAGAAAAGAAAAATAACTTCTAGAGGCTGAGCTACAGAGTAGCAGCAGCTGCATTTCTCTCCCCTCTTCTCCCTGGTCAACTAGGAAGACCAAAGGAAACCACCTGGGACCACAACAAGACAGGACTAGAACTACTTTGGGACCCACCAAATCACCAGAGCATCCAGAGACCATAACTCTGCCCAGACCTCCAGCTTTACCCAGTTCAGAAACTTCTCTAAAGAATAAGGAACATCAAAGATCACCTGAGACTGCAACAAGACAAGACTGAGACAACTTTGGGAACTTGCCAAGTCACCAGTGAGTGAAAACACGTATGGCTTTTGGACAGAGAGGAGCTAAGGAGAGATTCCTGGGGCTAAAGCCCATATCTACTCCCAAGCAGCTGGTAACAGTCTGGCAGTTTGCCAGTTGAGGAGCCACCTCCAGTCTGTTTTACCAACAAAAGGACTGCTGAAGGGAGGAAAGGACTTGCCTAAGACTCACCAAATGCAACTGTGAGTCTCCATTTCTACTGCCCTCAGAGGCTGGAGCAGCAGGGGAGAGGCCCTGTTCTGACATCGGAGGGGGGGCAGAGAACTGACCAAGAAACTCAAGAGAAGATCTACACTTGGTGGTCTAGCAGTGGAACTATATAGTGGGAACCTTTCCACATTATTCTCCTGATGAGAACATGGTGAATAATTGCCTCAGAACCTACAGACTATAAACAGGACTTGTTTAGAAACTCACAGGGCTCAGCAGTGCTGCCAGCTTGGCTCTGGCTGCTGGCAGAGAAGCTGAATTGAGCCCGGAGCTTTGGATGCTTGGGGTATGGGAGTCTCTTTGCATAACCACTGTGCTATCTCTTCCCCACCCTGCTTTATCTCTTGGTCAGGAGTGAATGATTAAGCTAAAAAACCTACTTATAGGTAAAAAGCCCTCAGGCTCCCAAAGCCTACAGGGAAGAAAAAGAACAAAAGAGGCTTTAACAGCCACTGTGCTTCAATTCAGGTATTGAGATAACATTGAAACAATTGTTAATTTCCACAACAGTGAACTCTATAAGTGTCTTACATAGACACAAGTCAATCCAGGCAAGAGTGATCAATGGACTGAAAAGTACTGAGAGAAGGACTTCATAACACACTATAATAATGGTTAAGCCAAGAAAAAAACATTGAAGAAATGAACTAGGACAAAAGTCCAGCTAAAATCCCCCCAAAGGTAGAAGCCCAGAAGAATGAGATCAGCATCCAAACACTAATTGAGGAAGTAGCCACAGGAGTGAGGAAAGAGTTTGAAAGAATTGTCATCAGAAATTCAGAAGCCACATGTGAGACTCTGAAAGAAAGCACTATCTCAAGGTAATTAGAGAGCTGAAAGTTGAAATAGCTGAGCTAAGAGCACAACTACCTGAACAAGCTAATATACTATCAGAACAGGGAAAAAAAAAAGTTTTTTTAAAAAAAAAATAGAAAAAAACAGAGGGGAGAGAGAATAGAATAAATGAGGCAGAAAACAGAGTTAGCAAGATTGAGGACAAATTAGAGAAAACTAAGAAAGAAGTAAGAGATTTCAAAAAGAGATTGAAAGATCCTGAAAACAACAACAGAGACATATGGGATGAATTCAAAAGAAATAATATACATATTATAGGCCTACCAGAGGAAGAAAGAGAGGGAGGGGAAGAAAGCATTTTACAGGGAGTCAGGCATTAGCGCAGTGGGTTAAGCACATGTGCAAGGACCAGCTTAAGGATCCTGGTTCGAGCCCCTGGCTCCCCACCTGCAGGGGAGTCACTTCACAAGCAGTGAAGCAGGTCTGCAAGTATCTATCTTTCTCTCCCCCTCTGTGTCTTCCCCTTCTCTCTCCATTTCTCTCTGTCCTATCCAACAACAATAACACCAATAACAACAACAATAATAACTACAACAATAAAACAACAAGGGCAACAAAAGGGAATAAATAAATATTTAAATATATATACATATATTTTAAAAAATTAAGCATTCTACAGGACATAATAGATGAGAACTTCACTAGTCTAGACAACATAAAAGACATAAAGGTTCAAGAATCCCAGAGGGTCCCAAGCAGAATTAACCTAGACTTAAAGACACCAAGACTCATCATATTTAGAATGAAAAGGAGTAAATATAAAGAAAGGATCCTGAAGGCTGCAAGAGAAAAACAAAGAGTCACTTACAGAGGAAAACCCATAATATTAGCAGCCAATTTCTCCACACAAACACTACAGGCCTGAAGAGAATGGCAAGATATCTATCTAGTGCTCAGTGAGAAAGGCTTTCAACCAAGGCTACTGTATCCTGCTAGATTGTCATTCAGACTAGATAGAGGCATAAAAACCTTCTCAGACAAGCAACAGTTGAAAGAATCAACTATCACCAAGCCTGCCCTGAGAGAAGTTCTGGAAGTTCTCCTATAAGCAATCAGATCACCATAAACATATATGTATCAGATCACTCTAAAAATCTACAATAATGGCATTAAAATATCTTCAATCTATAATATCAATAAATGTCAGTGGCCTGAATTCACCTATTGAAAGAAAGAGTATGAAGATGGATAAGAAAATACAACCCAACCATATGTGTCTGCAGGAATCTCAACTAACTGAACAAGACAAACACAGAGTCAAAGTGAAAGGATGGAAAACTACCATACAAGCCAATGAACCACAAAAAAAAAAAAAAAAAAAAAAAAAACAGGAACAGCTATGCTCATATCTGACATGATAGACCTTAAATAAAATTTAAAAAGGTAGGAATGGACAATACTTAGTGCTCAGAGGATCAATCTATCAAGAGGACTTAATGATTATCAACATCTATGCACCCAAGAAGAGGCTATCTAAATACATCAAACATCTACTGAAAGAGCTACAGGAATATATTAACAGCAACACAGTCATAGTAGGGGACTTCAACACCCCACTCTTTCAACTTGACAGATCATCCAGGCAGAAAATCAATAAAGAGATGAGCGAGCTAAATGAAGAGATAGATAAATTAGAACTATTGAACACTTTCAGAGTAAAAGTGGTGGTTTTACCATTTTCAGCCCATCTTGGATGGAGCTTGAAGAAATCATGTTAAGTGAAGTAAGCCAAAAATAGAAAGATGAATATGGGATGATCTTATTTACAGGCAGAAGTTAAAAAACAAGATCAGAAGAGAAAACACTAAGCAGAACTTGGACTGGAGTTGGTGTATTGCACCAAAGTAAAAGACCCTGGGATGGGTGGGTGGGGGAGTTCAGGTCCTGAAGCAGGGTGGCAGAGGACCTAATGGGGGTTGTATTGTGTGGAAAAATGAGAAATGTCATTACAGTGCAAAGGACCTGGGTTCAAGCCCCTTGTCCACACCTGCAAGGGGAAAGCTTCATGAGTGGTGGAGCAGGGCTATAGGTGTCTCTCTGTCTTTCTCCCTATCTATCTCCCTGCCATCTCAGTTTCTCTCTGTCTCTATCTAATAAGTAAATAAATAAATAAATAAAAATTAAAAGAAGAAAAAATAAGAAATGTTATTCATGTATAAACTATTGTATTTACTGTCTACTGCAAAACACTAATCCTAGGTCCGGAAGGTGGTACAGTGTATAAAGCATTGGACTCACAAACATGAGGTCTTCAGTTCAATCCCCGGCAGCACATGTACCAGAGTGATGTCTGGCTCTTTCTCTCTCCTCCTATGTTTCTCATTAGTAAATAAATAAATAAAATCATTTAAAAAAACACTAATCCTCCAGTAAAGAAATAAATAATTTTTTTAAAAAAATCTAGGTCAAGAGCACATACTCAGGAGCCAGCTAGAGTAGGTTCAAAACCCTGTTCCTCCTCTCAGTAACTGTGAACCCTGGGACAATCTACCCCAGCAATCAGTTCCTCAATCTTAGTAAACCCAGGACACTAAGCATAGTCCCTACCTTGGGGTTAATTGTGAGGATTATATGGCTTAATATATATAAAGCACTTGGGATTGGCAATACTGATGTGTCACAAGTGCAAGGTAAGTGCCTTCTATTATTAGACAATCCCAGATCAAAACAGACATAAATGAGTTTAGTAGTCAGTGGAGACACAAATGTGCTTAAGATGACATAACGTGAGCCAAGCCAGTTAATACTAGCTGACTAGTATAAACGTTTTGGGTCAACTCTCACTCATGAACAGGCGTGGAGTCTGTACACATGTACTTGTACACTCAAGGGGTCTCTCTCTAGTCTGTGTGTAACTGCTTAAACAGGAACGAACCTTCCACACACACATCCCAGGAGCAAGCAATAACGTACAGGTGCAAACTATGGTGGTGAAGCCATAGATGCGACAGATGAACACATTTTCCCTCTTGGGAACACAGGCAACATCTGCTGAAAGAGATATTCAGATTAACTATGCCAGATCAAGGCTCTGATATCAGGTACAAGCTCATACTCACTAGACAAGAGATGGAATCTCTTCTGCCAGGGTCCTCAGAAATCTTTTGAAATCCAGACAAAAAGTACAGACAGGGAGGGAGTTAGGTGATGGCTCAGCCAGTAGACTGCACATGGTACCATACATGAGAATGGGGTTTAAGCTCATGGTCCCTACCTATAGTGGGGCAGTTTCACAAACCAAAAAAAAAAAAAAAAAAAGTCTCCATCCAGGTGGTAGCCCAGCTGGTAGAACATACACATGACCATATGCAAGGGCCTGGTTCAAGCCCCCAGTCCCCATCTATAGCAGAGAAATTCCATGAGTGATGAAACAGGTCTGTAGGTATGTCTCTTTCTCCTTCTCTATTTCACCCTTCCCTCTCAATTTTTCTGTTTCCATTTACCAGAGGGGGGTAGGAGGGAAGGAAAGAGAGAGAGAAAAGGAGGGAGAGGGAGAGGGAGACGGAGAGGGAGGGGGGAAGAAGAAGAAGAAGAGCAAAGAAAAAAGAAAAGGAAAGGAAAATGAAGGGAAGGATAGGGGAGGGAAGGGAAGGGAAAGGAAGGGAAGGGAAGGGAAGGGAAGGGAAGGGAAGGGAAGGGAAGGGAAGGGAAGAGAAGGGAAGGGAAGGGAAGGGAAGAGAAGGGAAGGGAAGGGAAGGGAAGGGAAAGGAAGGAGAGGAGGGGAGGGGAGAGGAGAGGAGGGGAGGGGAGAGGAGGGGAGGGGAGGGGAGGAGAGAGGAGAGGAGTAGAAGAGAGGGGAGAGGAGAGGGGAAGGGAGAGGGGAGAGGAGGGGAGAGGAGAGGAGAGAAGAGGAGAGGAGGTGAGGGGAGGAGAGGAGAGGAGAGAAGAGGAGAGGAGGGGAGGGGAGGAGAGGAGGGGAGGGGAGGGGAGGGGAGAGGAGTGGAGGGGAGGGGAGGGGAGAGGAGAGGAAAGGAGAGGAGGGGAGGGGAGGGAAGGGGAGGGGAGGGGAGGGGAGGGGAGGGGAAAGGAAAGGAAAGAGGGAGAAAAGTTTCCACGAGTGGTGGATTTGTTTTGTAGGCATTAAGTCCCAAAGATAACCCCAGTAAGTTATCAGTCAGAGCCCAGAAGGATCTAAAAGTTTATCAGACCTAAAGCCCCCATTCCCATCTCTCTGACTGCAATGTGTGGATATAGGAGAGTGGTGGCAGGTGGGGGGAATGCCAGGGGAGTAGTAGCTCTTTCAAGGACAATAGTTCAATAAACAGCCTGATGAAGCAAAGGAATTGGGAGTTTAGGTGGGAAGCCAAAAGTTAACACCTCTGGTGGGGTAACTCATTCCAGTGGCCACAACTGCCCCAACAGTGCCCCCACCCTCCCCCATAGGTGTTATCTCCAGGTGACCCTAGTCATGCATGCCTGTTACTCCAACTATCCTACTGGTGGGGCAAAGCTGGGGAGGAAAAAGTGGGGGCATTTATTGGTGTTCGGGTCTTTGCAGGGAGCTGGAACCTCTAAACTCAGGGCAAGGTGGGCAGTGCTTCAGGACTATGAATCAAAGGCTGGAAGACAAGGGGAGTCCTGGGAGGGTAGCTACATGGATACCTGGACACTGAAGTTCTTTGGCAGAAATAGAGAGACTTGCAGGTCAAGGGCTTGAGCGGGAGTTGAGGTCTCCATTACCAGTCCTGGCTCTCCCTTGAATATGCCATGTGACCTTGAACAAGTAGCTACTCTTTGTCTGGGCCTTGCTTAGTCCTATCAAGAGAGGAAGGGAGCCCTCCATAGTCACTGAAGGCTGGAAAAACATACAAAAGAAAGAGCTCATTCAGACTTACACTCTCATTTGCAAACTTCTTTTTGCAAGAACATGGGGGGGTAGTTTGGGGAGGTTGGGGGGGGGGGGAATTGTTCCACAGTCACACAGCAAATGACTGGAAAAGAAAGGAAACTCTTATTTCTGTCCATCTACTGAGTGCTTGGGGAAATCTCCCTCTGCATAGAATGGTCCTCCCCACAACCGAGTCAGTACAAGTTCTGTGAGCACCTGCTACATGCTGAATATCCTCTGTGGGCTGGTCACTCGATAAGGAGTTATCTCAGTTAATTCCTCAATGGTCCACTGAGACATCATCCTGCCCATTTCACAGACTGGAAAGCTGAGTTCCAGAGATATGACTCAGACTCATTCCAGTAGATCCCTGCTTCGGTTCCCCTAAGAAGGCAGAACGAGAAGAGTGCCTGAGGTCAAGGGTTATGTGGAGAACATTCTGCACAATCAACTAGTCAAGAGAGCCAACTCAGATGCAGAAAGAAACTGGGAGACTAGTATCCCCATAGAACAGAGATGCATTTTAATATAATTAATTGGCAGCTGAGGAAAATTAGCTCAACTATTAGAGCACAAGACTTCCACGCCTAGTGTTCCCAGTCCCATCCCTGGCAGAACACATACCAGAGTGGAGCTCTGGTTCTCTCTCTCTGTCTTTGTCTCTGTCTCTTGTGAAACTCTCTCCCTTATAGGTAATAAATGAAGTACACTTTTTTTTTTTGCCTCCAGGCTTATTGCTGGGTCTCAGTGCCTGCACTATGAATCCACTGCTCCTGGAGGCTATTTTTTCCCTTTTGTTGTTCTTGTTGTTATTATTGTTGTCATTGCTGCCATTGTTGTTGGATAGGACAGAGAGAAATCTAGAGAGGAGGGGAAGACAGAGAGGGGGAGAGAAAGATAGACACCTGCAGACCTGCTTCACCACCTGTAAAGTGACCACCCTGCAGGTAGGGGGGCTTGAACCAGGATTCTTACACCAGTCCTTGCACTTCACACTATGTGCACTTAACTCGTTGCACCAACACCCAGCCCCCATGAAATACACTTTTAAAAAATAAAATGAAATCATTCACATTTGATCTTTATTCACTCATTAATGCATCCTCATGGTTCAGGAATATATGTAAAAAGCATACAGTAAAATCCCTCACCCTGTGGCCCAGCAGGCAGTGTAGTGGATAAAGCACTGGGCTCTCAAGCATGCAGTACAGAACTGGGCCTTTGGCACCTCGCACCCCAGAGTGACACTCTCGAATCTCTCCTTCCACTTCTCTCATTAATTAATAAATAAATATTTCTTTTCAGAAACCTTTTTAAAATACCCTGTGTGCCTCATTCCTTATATCCTAACTCCTTATTCTCACTTCTACTGGTCCCTTGTTTTTAACTTTTTTTTATTAGTGATTTACAAAATTATAAGATAGTAGTGGTATAATTCTGTACAGTTCCCATCATCACTTTTTAAATTTATTGTTGTCTTTCAAAATTTCTGGATAGTCATATGCTTTTTAAAACTAAAGGTAATGAAATATATATATATATATATATATATATGCAATCCTGCCTCTCTCAGTAGTGACACCATAAGGGATTTTTATCTTCAACTGGAATGCCATCAGTTCTTTATATAACGGCATAGTATTTCAATGTATAAATGGAAATAGATTAATTGAACCAATTCCATCTTTAGGTATTTTGCGGTAGCACAACAGTACTGCAGAAAACAGTCATGTGATACATTGTTAGATGCATGTGTGAATGCAGTTGCAGAATAAGTCCCCTCAGTCAGACTGCTGGGTTGCAGATTTTGTGTTAGTTCTATCAGACCACATAACATCTGCCAGTAACTCAGTAGCTTAAAAATAAAAACGTCTTTGTTAGCTTTGTAGTCTATAGGTCAGGAGTCTGGCACAGGGTGCTATGTTTTTTCCTTGGGCTGAAAAGAGAAGTCTTGACTTTTTTTAAAACAAATTTTTTTATAGAGGAGATTAATGGTTTACAGTTAACAGTAAATACTAAAGGGTTCACCTGCTCAGGTCCAGCACACACAGAGTAACTACTCTCCTTTAATTTCAGCTGACATAGCCCAGGAGGTGGCACAGTGGATTAAGCACTGGACCTTCAATCATGAGCTCCTTAGTTCTGCCCCTAGCATAGCATGCCTCAAAATGATGCTCTGGTGGTCCAGGAGGTGGCGCAGTGGATAAAGCATTGGATTCTCAACCATGAGGTCCTGAGTTCAATTCCCCGCAGCACATGTACCAGAGTGATGTCTGGTTCTTTCTCTCTGCCTATCTTTCACATGAATAAATAAGTAAATTCTTTAAAAAATGATGTCCTTTAACAATGAGATACCACTTCACTCCTGTGAGAATGTCATACACCAGAAAAGGTAACAGCAACAAATGCTGGAGAGGGTGTGGGGTCAAAGGAACCCTCCTACACTGCTGGTGGGAATGTCATCTGGTCCAACCTCTGTGGAGAACAGTCTGGAGAACTCTCAGAAGGCTAGAAATGGACCTACCCTATGACCCTGCAATTCCCCTCCTGGGGATATATCCTAAGGAACCCAACACATCCATCCAAAAAGATCTGTGTACACATATGTTCTTGGCAGCACAATTTGTAATAGCCAAAACCTAGAAGCAACCCATGTGTCCAACCACAGATGAGTGGCTGAGCAAGTTGTGGTATATATACACAATGGTATACTACTCAGTTGTAAAAAAAATGGCGACTTCACCGTTTTCAGCCGATCTTGGATGGACCTTGAAAAATTCATGTTAAGTGAAATAAGTCAGAAACAGAAGGATGAATATGGGATGATCTCACTCTCAGGCAGAAGTTGAAAAACAAGATCAGAAGAGAAAACACAAGTAGAACCTGAACTGGAATTGGTGTATTGCACCAAAGTAAGAGAATACAGACCCAAGAAGGATGACAGAGGACCTAGTGGGGCTTGTATTGTTATATGGAAAACTGGGAAATGTTATGCATGTACAAACTACTGTATTTACTGTAGAATGTAAAACATTAATTCCCCAACAAAGAAAAAAAATGATATCCTCGTTCTTTCTCCCTCTCTTCCTCCTCTCTCAAGTAAATAAATAAATCTTAAAAAAGATAAAATTAAGGAGCTAGTCAGTAGCACATCTGGTTGAGTACACACATTACGACTCACAAGGACCTGGATTTAAGCCTCTAGTCCCCATCTGCGAGTTAGAGGAGGGGGGAATGTGTCATGAATAATGAAACAGGTGTGCAGATGTCTGTATTTATCTCTCTACCTCCTCTATTTATCTCATCTCGCAGTTCTTCTCTGTCCTATCAAGTTAAAAAAAGAAAGGGGGAGGGAAGGGGAAAAAATGGTCTCCTCCTAGGAGTACTGGATTACCAGTGCAGACATTGAGCCCCAGTGATAGCCCTGGTAGTAATAACAAATAAATTAATCAATAAATATGGAATTTTTAAGTAAAGTAAATTGATTTAAAGGTCCAAGAGATAGCTGACCCCACCCACTAGAGTGCACACTTTACCATGCATAAAGACCCAGGTTCAAGTCCCCACACAGCACATGGAAGCACCACACAGAGGAGAAGCTTAACAAGCAGTGTAGTGTTGCTGTGTTGTGGCTCCTCTTTCTGTCTTTCACCTGTCTAAAAGAATAAGAAGAATAGGTAGAAGAGAAGGAGGAGGAGGAGTAAGGGAGTAGGGGAGTGGGGGGAGGCAGGCAGTAGTGCAGGGGCAGGTGGGAGGAGTGGAGAAAGGAAAAAAGTGCCTGCCAGTAACAGTGGAATCCTGCAGGTAGAAGCCCCAGAAGGAGGGAGAGGGGAACCACAAAAAAGAAAGAAAGAAAGAAAAAGGCAATTCACTCAGTATCACCTTTCAACTTCAAGATCTCTTTGCCCACACAATGGAACAGTCATTAAGTTCATGCTTTCATCACATATGTGCAGGGGGTCACACGGGGGTGAAAGTCAGTGGGGACCACCCCCACCCATCTGACACAGGTGTCTCAGAATCCAGTGTCTGCTGCCATGCTGTCCCCCATGGGGGCTTGTGCTTCAGTGTCTCTTTCCCACCCACCTGGTGCCATACCTGCTTTTTATTTTATTTTATTTATTTATTATTGGATAGAGCAAAAGAGACAGCCCTACAGCTCTGCTTCAAAACTTGTGAAGCTTTCCCCCCTGAAGGTGGGAGCCAGGGGCTCAAACCCAGGTCTTTGTACACTATAATGTTTAACCAGGTGTGCCGCTGCCTAGCCTGCCATACCTGCTTTCCCACAACGTCACCTAAAGAATGTTAGCATACTTGGGATTTGTGCCAATCTGATAGGTTAAAAATGGAATTTTGAGTATTTTAAACTTGTGGCTCACTTATGAATCAGACTTAGAATTTCTTCAAAAGCTTAAATGCCATGTCATTTGTCATTTTGGCTTCTGGTTTGGATTAACAGAAATCTTTCTAGCTACAAAGTTCATCTGAAACACTCCCATGATTTTTTCTGGTGCTTTCCTGCTTTTCTCTTTCTAGCCACCGGTTCTTGGTACTAGAAGTTTATCTTGTTTCCTCAGTGTCAAGCTCAAAGCTGGACCCCAAAAGACTCAAGGCTTGGGTTAGAAAGAGGAACGGCATGGTGCCGCCCTCTACATGCTGGGATCCCACCTCCTTCAGCTCTGCTAGAAAGCCCAGTGATACCTTTCTGTTCTCCCTCTTCTTTGAGTGAGTTCTGAGGTGGTACAGGAAACCCAGAGTTGAGAGGAAACATGTCCTGTCTCCCATTTAGAGAGTGAGACAAGACAAGCAATTGGTCAGACCAGAACTAGAGATAAAGTATCTGGTCTGGAAGCACAAAGGAGGAAGTGGGGGATTGTGACATGGGAAATTAGGAGTCTTCAGGGAGGAATTAGCATCTGAGCTGAGTCTTTAAAATGAAGGGAAATATATATAATGGTAGGGGTGGAGAAATTGCAGGAAATGAAACAGGAAAGTGGGAAAATCAACTGCATATCTAATGTGGGGAAGATTTACTGGGTCTTGAGGGCCTCAAAGGCAAGGACAGGATATGAGTTACCGCTGTGCATCAGAGTTTGACACATGAACCGAGGTAAAGGGGACTTTGAATCATCTTCTCTTAATTCTGACAGTGGGAAGCAAAGACTTCCAAGAAAGAAGCCCTTGGCTGTGTACTACTATCTCAGACTCTGGGAGATCTCTGCACATCACTGTCCTCTTGTGGTTTATCTGGGAATTTGTAGTAACTCACTACAGGTGCCAGTTCTAAACTGAGTTCTTCTGGCATTTGCCCTTCTTCCGTAGTCAGTCAACAGCGTCAGGTTGAGCCTGATGTAAAGTTTTGAGACCTCCTTTGAATCTGGAGAGGTGGCAGTCGTTGACTAAACTGAGTTAAGTCCCAAAACTGAAGATGGGAGAGCTAGGCAACTGAATGGATGTCAGACAATTGAGTAGCTATATGGTCCTGCTCTGAGAATGTCTAACTTTAGTGGCTCCTCAGATCTGACTTCTTCATTACTTTGAGACCAAGTTCCAAAGAGGGTCTTTTAAACTAAGAATTGCTGCCTACTCTGTTGGATGATGATCTGGAAATAGGAATACTTCACATTTTATTGTAGCCTGAGATTTTACCCCTCTGGGATGACTTTTTCAGGCAAAAAGAGAGGTATGGAGGCAAAGATACAGAGGGAAGTGAGTAGGCACTAGCGCAGCGGGTTAAGTGCACGTGGTGCAAAGCGCAAGGACCAGCGTAAGGATCCGGGTTCCAGCCCCAGCTCCTCACCTGCAGGGGAGTCGCTTCACAAGCGGTGACGCAGGTCTACAGGTGTCTATCTTTCTCTCCCCCTCTGTCTTCCCCTCCTATCTCCATTTCTCTCTCTGTCCTATCCAACAACGACAACGACATCAACAACAATAACTACAACAACAATAAAAAAAACCAGCAATGGCAACAAAAGGAAATAAATAAATATTTAAAAAAAAAGAAAGAAGAAAGAAAAGAAACAGCAAAGATACAGAGGGAAAGACACCACACACCAAAGCTTCTCTCAGAGTATGTGTGTGTGTGTGGGGGGGGGGGGTGGGGGGGCTCAAACTTGGGCTGACATTTTCTCCAGACTCCTGGAAAAAGCAAACGGAAATCTTCTTTGGAGGGAGGTGCCTTCATTCTAGGGGCCAAATTACTCATACAAATATATTTTCAGACACAATGGCAAGGCAAGTACAGGGTAATTATTTTCAGGCATATGAGGAAGACCTCATGGCAGGAGCCAAAAGGCAAGGAAAAGGAATTGAGACACTGAATTTATCTTACATAGACTATAAACCAGCCATTTTTAAGTACAAAAAAAAAAAAAAAAGGCTTGAAAATGTTTGTACAGAACAGGGAAACTATAAAAAAGTGACAGTGAATTTGAAGAATCAAGCTAAACTTTTAGAAGTTTAACCAAAACTTAATGGCAAGTTTAAAGCAGATTAAACATGGATAAGAAGGAAATCAATGAACTGGAAGAAAAATCAGAGGAAACGATCTGTATTGAGCATAAAAGACACAACTCTTTTTTTTTTTGCCTCCAGTGTTATCGTTGGGGTTCAGTGCCAGCACTTTGTATGAGTCCACTTCTCCTGGCAGCCATTTTTTTTCCATTTTATTGCATAGGACAGAGAGAAATTGAGAGAGGGAGAGAGAAAGACACCTGCAGACCTACTTCACCACTTATAAAGCAGACCCACTGCAGGTGGGGAGCAGAGGCTTAAGCTGGATCCTCGCACAGGTCCTTGTGCTTCATACATGTGTAAAAAGTCAAAGGATGTACATCACAGAATAAAGCCGATTGTAAAGTAGGGATGCAGGCTGATAAATGTCAGTATTGTTTCATGAACTGTAACAAATACTCTACAACTATGAGGGTGTTGACAGTGGGGGAAATTGTATGTGGTAGGAGAAGAGACACGTGGGCATTCCTTGTACTTCCGACTTAATTTTGCTTTGTACTTAAAACTGCTATTTTTAAAAATGTCTATATGTGGGCAGGGGTAGATAGCATAATGGCTATGCAAAAAGACTCTCATGCCTGAGGCTCTGAGGTCCCAGGTTCAATTCCCCCCTATACCACCATAAATCATAGCTGAGTAGTGCTCTGGTTAAAAAAAAAAAAATCTATGTCTTTTTAAAATTATTATTATTTTTATTACTGGTGCTTCACAGCTCCAGGGTGATTTTTTTCAGACAGAAAGACATCATAGCACTGAAGTTTCCCTAAATGGGGTGAGGACTGAGCTCAACCCTGGGTTGTGCTCATGACAAAGCAAGTGCTCACTATCCGGGTGAGCTATTGTGCTGACCCTGTATGTCTATGTTAGGATGAAACAACAGAAGACCAAAGACAGAGGAAATCTTAAGAGTTGGCAAGAAAAAGACAAATTATCTTCAAAGGACCAAAATAGACTGAGTGCTAATGATTTAAGAGTAACAGGAAAAGGCAGATGATACCAACTGTATTTATCTTCAACAAACTGAAAGAAAATAATTGTTGGCCTAATGTTCTATACCCAGTGAAAATTTCTTTAGAATGAATATGAAATATAGATATTTAAGACAAATAATTGCTTGGCAGTGTGGTGGTATGGTCTCTCTCTCTCTCTCTCCTTCTCTCTTTAAATTGAGAAAAAGAAAGAAAAATTGGACCTAGGAGTTTGCTTAACAATATCATGCATGTGAAAGTCCCTGTGTTCATTCCATGGTACCACATGGAAAAAAGAAATAAAAAACTGCAAAACCTAACTGGCCCTGCCAACAGTCAGAGCTGAGCAGTGCTCCGATTAAAATTTTTTAAATCAGATTTATATGATACATGATTAAATGAAAAAGGAAATAAAATATATTTTGTAATACTAATTATTAAGTGTATGTAACCACAACTTATAACTATAAATAGTAGTTGTATATATGAAAGTAAAAATTAAATCTTGTGATCAAGGTGTCAAGTTAATACAATAGAGAAACAAAATCTTTAAAACACAACGCTAGAACCTCTAAAGGTTCCCTCTCTGCACCACCACTGGTCACGTCTATCAGGAACGTCATTACAAGCCCTCTTGTGGGCCCTCTCAGGACCTTGCCCTCACCATAGAGCAACTATGGTAGGGACTGTCCCATTCTCCAAAGGGAGGCTGAGGTATCCTGCCCTGCCATTCAAGGAAGATTGGTCCTGAAATGAGTCTAGCCTGCACTGTTCCCACCTGTGACCATGAGCTGTGAACTCAGACCAATAGGGATTTAGAGGTATATTGTGAATCAGGGGAATGATGGTATAGTTAATTCTATCCACAGAATATTTTCAAGAATGGGAGCTACTCTCTGCCCTAATCCAACTTTCTAGCCCTTTTCTCTACTCTGACACTATTTTCTCAGACAATGTTTATATCCAACTTCATGCTAGCTATTAAACTCAAGCAAAAACTACCATAGTTGTGGTCCCCTAGAAACATGCCTAAAATGGACTTCCGAGCTTCCTTCCAGCCTAAGATCCTAATCTCATCTGCTGTGTTCCTGCTTTTTGGTTCCTGTTCATTAACCATTTTGTTTCCCTTTATGTCTTGCCACCTTCCAGACACCAAGTTGCATGCACTACCATGATTCTACCCTGACTTCCCTGGGCAGATGACCTCACCAATATGTCCTGGAACCTCACCTCTCCCCAGCTCTACCCCACTAGGGAACGATGGAAGCAGGCTGGGAGTATGGAGCAACCTGCCAATGCCCAAACCCAGCAAAGAAGCAGTTACAGAAACCAGAACTTCTACCTTCTGCACCCCCAAAACAACTTTAATCCATACTCCCAGTGGGGGAGAAGTGATGGAAGAGAATAAAAGGCTCTGAACTCCAGCTCCATCTGGACCCAGAGAGAGAGGACAAAAAGGGGAGAGATATTTGGACGTAGTAATGGGGTTATGTGTGGCTTGGAGCGGACCTGGAAGAAAAAGGGGGCAATTATGCACAAATGTAGACAGACAGTTGTAGAGAAAACAGTT
This sequence comes from Erinaceus europaeus, assembly GCF_950295315.1. Classification (NCBI taxonomy): domain Eukaryota; kingdom Metazoa; phylum Chordata; class Mammalia; order Eulipotyphla; family Erinaceidae; genus Erinaceus; species Erinaceus europaeus. The sequence continues at coordinate 47,044,120 of NC_080174.1, read as the reverse complement.
AACCCATGTCTGCAACCTTGGGAGAACCGCGGTGGTTTTCAATAGAGAGACTTGGGATTCAGAACTCTAGTGGGAAGAATGGTGTGGAATTATACCACTGTTGATATGTAATTTTGTAAATCAATATTGAATTGCTTATACAAAATTTAAATTAAAAAAAGCACACACACTGCTAGAGGCACTGGATGTCCACAGGAGAAAAGATGAATCAAAATTCCTATAATTTTACATAAGTAAAAATTAAATTGCCATGGATTAAAAAATTCAAATGAAAAATCTGGAACTGTGGGTTTTTTAGAAGAAAACACAGATAATCCATCCTAGACATGAACAAAATCCACAAAGATTTCTCCACAAGATAAAAAAAAAATGGTTGGACTTCATCAAAATTTAACAGTCTTAAGAGACACCCTTAAGAAAATAAATAGGTATACTTCAAACCTGGAAAATATATTCAGGGTGGGGGTAGATAGCATAATGGTTATGCAAAGAGATTCTCATGCCTGAGGCTCCATACATAGTCTCAGGTTTACCACCATAATCTCCCTTACCACCATAAGCCAGAGCTGAGCAGTGCTCTGGTAAAAAATACAATATATATATATTCACAACACTTATTTATATCTAACAAAGGACTTATATTTAGACTACTAAAAACAACTAATGCCAAGTGAAAAAGACAGTCCATTTAGAAATGGGTGAACAGTTTGGGGAAGACTTACATTGGTGGTTCACAAACCCTTATATTCATGTCCATAAATAATTTCAGATTGGCTGGGCTTGGATATGGATTTATCCTGACTTGTGGGGCATTAGTTAGCATGATACAAGGAGATACTCTTGCATTGGGTTTTGTCCTTTCTGAATGTTCCTTTTTGGAATTCTGAGTCACCATGTAAAGTGATCTGGCTACCTCAACAGAAAGTCTGTGGGTAGAGATACCCGGACAGCCTCCTGCTGTTCCAAACAGCCCAGTTAAGGCACCAGACATATGTCAAATCGTCTTTCATGTTCAACCCCAATTGAGCCTCCAGATGCCAGCAGCCAACATCATACAGAGAAAAAGAACTGTCCAGAAGGGTCAGAGTACAAAACAGTGAGCAAATAGATGATTTAGTCTCGAACCACGCATGTTTAAAATGATTTGTTACACAGTGGTAACTAATTAAAATAAGACCTGCACGGATAGCTCTCAAAAGAAGATCTATACAGATGACCATCAAGTACATGAAAAGACGTTTATCATCATTACTTGTCAGGAAATGTCAATTAAAGCCACAGTGAAGTAGTGTTTCACCCCACTGGAGTGACTAAAATAAGATTAACAGTACAGAATATGGGTAAAGATTCATAACTGTCAGAAGTGTTATATATTGTTGGTGAGAATGTTAAATATATCATCCCTAAGAAAAATCTTTAATAGCAACTTAGAAAGTTAAACATTTATCTACTTTATGAACTGGCAACTTCACTCCTGGGAATTTAGGGGATACCAGAGTTGACTTCTGTTCTGGGGCAGGAGAAGTATGAGATGAGAAAGAGAGAATGTTAAGATGAGCTAGCTGGTAACTAACACACATTCCCTGTAAAAGTGGACTTGTCCACAAGAAAAAAATACATATATAACCAACGAAGACTTTAGAACCAACTACCAATTAACAGGAGATAGGGAGAGGGGGGAAAAGTGCTACCCACACCATGGGAATGCAATTAGCATTGACTGTGGGAAACTCTGTAAGACAGATTTATCTGTTTCATTAACAAATGAACTAGAGCAAGAAGAAAAATGTGGGAAGAAGACCAAAGCTTAAATAAATCCAATGACACATTAAAACAAGCAAGTAAATCCCACGCAAAGAGAAAGAATCATGATTGCTCTTGGAAGCCAAAGCAGGAGAGCATCCATGAGGGGAGGTCTTAGGGCAGGTGGCATGGTTCTGCCTTCAGATGGTGGTGGTGGTCGAGGGGTAGTTATCTTGTTATAGTTCTTTAATCTGTGCAATTGTTTCATTTGACTTCCTATAATAGTGTTGTATTTTGCCATGAAAAGAGCTTCTAAAAAATCACCCAAAACACATGTGAAATATGTAGGTTCCTAGGTTGTGTGACCCAGAGATCCTGATGCAGTGTGCTGGAATGAGACTCCCCAAGACACTTTTCAGAACCTCACAGACTTTCTTTTTTCTTCCAGGCCTGTGCAATTCTGCTAGCCCTGGCAGAATTTTTCATCTTTTTCCCCTTAAATATAAGATAGAGAGATAGGAAGAGAAGCAGAGAGGAAGAAAGAGAGGATGAATCGAGAGACACCACAGCACTGCTCCATAGTTCATGAAGCTTCCCCTGTGCGTGGTGGTCATATGTATTGACAGGATGTCAGAGTGGGTCTTTGTGTTTAGTATAGTGTGTGCTCTGCTGGGTGAGCTGCATTCCAGGCCCACCCCATATGTTTTTCTGTAGCACTTAAAAAACACTATTTGGGGGCCAAGCAGTAGTGCACCCGGCTGAGCATACACACAGTACAGTGCACAGGGACTGAGTTCACCCCCCCATCTCCACTTATAGGGCAGAAGCTTCATGAGCAGTGAAACAGTACTGTAAGAGGCTCTCCCTTCCTCCTCTACCTCCCACTTCCCTCTCAGTTTCTGTCTCTATCCAAAATAAACAAGTAATATAATAAAGAAAGAAGGAAGGAAGGAAAGGGAGGAAGAAAGAAAAGAGAAAAGGAAAGGAAAGGAGAGGAGAGGAGAGGAAAGGAGGGGAGAGGAAAGGAGATGGGAGGGGAGGGGAGGGGAGGGGAGAAAAGAAAAGAAAAGAAAAGAAAAGAAAAGAAAAGAAAAGACAAGACTAGCAGTGCTGGGTGATGTCTCACATGAACAAGGACCTGGGTTCAAACCTCCCATAATCACACACACACACACACACACACACACACACACACACACACACACACACATGCAGGGGGGAAGCTTCATTAGCAGTAGAGCAGTAGCACTGCAGGTGTCTCTCCTTTCTGTCTCTTTCTCTGTGTGTGTTTTTTTACCTCTATTAAAAAAGAAGAAGAAGGGAGAAAGGAAGGAAGGCAGGCAGAGAGAGAGAGAGAAATAAAGAAAGATAGAAAAAACAAAGGAAGAAAGGAGGAAAAGCTGGGGGAGGGATAGTCTCCAGCAGAGATTATCTCTGGGAACTGTGGCACTGAGTCACAACAATAATCCTGGTGGGGGAAAAAAAAAGACTGGTTAAGATCTTTTTAATGGGAAGACAGCAAAGGACCTTGAAAGGGGCAAGTGGTTGAGTTGAGTTTTGCCTTTAGAAAGATCCCCACAGGCGATGTGAAGGATAATCACAGAAGCCTGGAGGCTGACTCACAAGGGCAGAAGAGAGATAACAGATGACATTATCATTCAACTTTATAAATTGTTATTATTGGATATTAACTTTGTGTTAATGTTCCCATGTAACAAGGAGCTTAACAGTTGACTCAGTGGTAGGGCTCATATCTCCATGTGTGAGGCCTCAGTTTCAATCCTGACACCAAAGACAAAGGCAAGTATTGGATGCCTCCATAGCCACTCCACGAATGGTGGAATGGTGCTTTGGCCTCTCCCTCTCCCTCTCCCTCTCCCTCTCCCTCTTTCCAGAGCACTACTCAGTTCTGGCTTATGATGGTGCTGGGGATTGCTGGGACTTTTGGCGCCTCAGGCACGAAAGCCCTTTTACATAATGATTATGCTATCTCCCCAGCCTTCCCCTTTCCTTCTAAAAACAGAATTAAAATATTTGGTCTGTGGAGACACCTCAGCTCAGTGGTATAGTGAGTACCAGGTCCTGGATTCCTTCTCCAGCACTGAGTTAATAAACATAAAATAAGATTGATTTTAGTAATCAAATATCTACACAAAATTGTTGATATGTTTCATATTGGTTTGGTCCCCTTCCCCCCACCTCTGGAAGATTGTGGTTTAGCCCTGCTAGTTTCACGGCCCACCTGTCCCTGCCCCAGAGGGACCCCTACAGAGTTCGAGAGTTCTTGGCACGCCAATGTGAGGAGAAAGATGGAGGACAGATCTGTGTGGTGATTAGTTTAAGGGTCTCTCTCTGCCGCCAGAGCAGAAAGACAGGAGAGCACATGTTTGCCCGCTCGTGAATAAAGCTTCTTTGCCCAGCCATGTGTCTCTGGTCGTCTCTGTCTACCCCCGTGAAGCTAGCCCGGCCTGCTGGAGCCCCGAACATTAACAACAAATGGCGTCCAATGTGGGGCTCATGCAGCGTTTCATCCCCTGCCATTTCTTCCCCTAGCCATCTACTTTGAACTGAGACTTCTATCGGACTTGCTGGCATACCCTATAGACACTTTACACAATTTTAAAGCAGCTTATTTCCCTTCACGCTGTTGGTTTTTCATAGACTGATCCTGAGTAGTTCATAGACTTTACAGACTGTTGCCTTGAGGACTATACAATGCCAAATAGCCCCTCTGTTTGGTGGGTCATGCCCTCCCACCTCCCCCTCATTATGTACCCTTGCCCCTCCCCCCCCCAACAGGGAACGTTCCTTTACACACCAATCCTTCCCTTGACATCACACTGCCTTTTACTACTCCCCTACTTTTCCTTTCCTGTTTTGTTATATCATTTAGGCTTATGCCCAAAAGGTTTCTGCTCACCCCTACCCTACTATTCCTCTGTCATAGATAGTCTTTTACAGACTTTGAACCATCTTATGCGATGACTAGATAGAAAAAGATGTAGAGAAATTGTGAGGAGATGGTTGAGCAGGCAGCGCTTAACCTATGAGATGAGTCCCTCCAGGTAAGTCTCTCTCTCTAAAGAGGGGTTGAGCACAGAGGGACACATAAATCTCACAAGGTTAGCAGCCATTTAAGCCTTCCCTCCTCCACAGAAAGTCCTACATCTTCCCACCTGAGCATGGCATTCTTTAAAAACATTTAAGCCTGCTCCATTCCATATTTCTTTACTGTGTCCATTTAGATATAAGGGGAAAGGAGGAGATGATGCTGAGGAATTATTCTGATGCAGTCTCTGCCCCCAGGTTTTACCACGCCCCGCATTATCCTAGCAGTGCCCCCTTCAACCAATCCTGTCCCCACACGTTACCCCTGGTTGTTGCCCAATAAAAGCTCCCACACTCCCCCCTCTGGGTTCTCTCTCTCTCTCTCTCAGCGCCCTCTCTCTCTCTCTCTCGCTCTTGCCCGGTGGTGAGGTAGTGGGGACAGCCATTGTCGGCTAACTCCACGTGGCCTGAGCCACCCCCCCAAGGACCCAATAATAAAGATTTGTGTACCACACTTGCTCCGGACCTCCTCTCTCTCTCTTCTCCGCGGCGCAGACCAACACAAAATAAAGGTCATTTTAGATACTATTAAACTACATCATCTCATCAGCCTATGTTGGCTCAAAACATTTCTTTTTTTTAATTTATTGTCTTTATTTATTGAATAGAGATATCCAGAAATTGTCTATGGCCCATACCACCCTGAACACACCTGATCTCATCTGAAATATCCAGAAATTGAGAGGAAGAGGAAGAGACAGAGAGATACCTGCAGCACTGCTTCACCACTTGTTAAACTTTCCCCCTGCAGGTGGGAACCAGGGGCCTGATCCCCAGTCCTTGTGTATTGTAACATGTGCACTCAATCAGGTGCGCCACCACTCAGCCTCCCCCAGACATTTTTTTTGGGTGTGGGGGGCTCGGTGCCAGCACTACAAATCCATTGCTCCTGTGGCCATTTTTTCCATTTTATTGGATAGGACAGAGAGAAATTTAGAGGGGAGAGGGAGATAGAGGTGGAGAGGGAAAGATAGACACCTGCAGACCTGCTGTACCACTTATAAAGTGACGCCCCTGCGGGTGGGGAGCCTGGGGCTTGAACCAGGATCCTTGAGCAGGTCCTTGCTCTTTGTACTATGTGCCTTAACTCGCTGCGCCACTGTCCAACACTCAACCCTCCTTTTTTTTTTTTTTTTTTTTTTACTAGAGCACTACTCAGCTCTGGTTTATGGTGGTACAGAGAATTGAACCTGGGACTTTGAAGCCTCAGTCATGAGTCTTTTTGCATAATCATTATGCTAACTACCCCACTCTTATTTCATTTTAAAACATAAAACCTCTGAAGTGTTTACTATAACTTTTAGCAAAGAAAATCATTATTATTTTTTTAGTTTAACAAGACAGAAATTGAGATGGGAAGGGGAGATAGAGAGGGATAGAAACAAAAAGAAACCTGCAGCCCTGCTCCACTGCTTGAGAAAGCTTGCACACTACCAGGGTCTCGAATCTGGGTCCCTGAGCATGGTGAGATGTGCGCTTAACTGGGTGTACCACCACCTCACCTGTTCATTTGCCTTAGAAATACAGACTGTGTGTGGTTTTGAATTCTCACATCTTATAAGCAAACCTCAAATTTGTATCTATTGGGACTTTGGAAATGATCTTTGAAGATTTACCTCTGTAGTCTCTCATGACTCTCATCCCATTCCATCCCCAGATGTACAAAAATGCATTTCACAGTACACTGATGCTGCTTGAGTGAGGAGGGTGGCCCGACACATCTTCAAGCTGAGTATTACACGCATTGTTTCATGTAACTTTCCTTTTTAAATAATGAAAATATTTTGCTTTACAAAGAACTGTAGCCTATAGCAAATATTCAACACTGAAAAATACCAGCTAACACCACTCATTAGTATTCAAATGAGATGTCAAAATTGCCATTTTAGGGCCGTGTTTGCTTCCAAAATGCATTATTTCTTGGAACACCACTCATAGAATTTGAATTAAGCATGCCCATACTATGTGTATAAAAGTATAAATATTCATTTTATTTCAGAGAATGTCTCACCACAAGCAGCAGAGTCTCAAACACATGGGAAGACCGATCACCATTCAGCCAATTCTCTCCCATTCCTGTCCAAGCATTGCTGCCCATGTCCCAGAAAGGTCCATCTTGACTTTGGCTGCACACATTGGTACTTTTGCTTTAGCTTTCCACACATTGGTGGTACTTTCAGTCAGTCATAGCTCTATATTGAGCACTTTATTTTAATTCTCACAAGAGAATAATCATGGTTTCCTGCCACTAGAGGTTGGTGTCACAGAAGCTACAGTAGGAGTGAACAAGGAGGGATAATGTAGTAGCTGGGGGTCAAGGGGGGGACTGACTGAGAAGTCAGAGCAGCACCCTTCTGAGAGGACGTTTCAGCTCAGGCCTCTCCATGTTCTACACAGGTGTCTGTGGGCTGGGTCGTCAGAGCACTTCTGCCTGTTGTGGAACCCATCCACGTCTCAAAGAATCTTTTCGATGCCTTCCAGTCACCAGCATGCTCTCTCTCTCTCTCTTCCTCTCTCTCTCTCTCTCTCTGGTTTTTTGCTGAGGCTTCATGCCTGCAAATTCTTTCCTGTTCCTTATTTTCCAAATAGAGTGCACATCAGAGAGGGAGACATCACAGCTCCTCTCCACCACTGTGGTGAAGCTTCTCCTTTGCATAGTGCTCCCAGATGGTAGCTGGGGACTTGAACCCTGGTCCTAGTACATTTTACTGGATGAGCTATTCTAGCCGGTGAACTGTCTGGCAGGCATTACGCCATACTTCCCCGCCACCCCCATCAATTCAAATGTCATTTCCTCGCCATTCTCTTCTTTTCCAATCACTCAGGTTCCAGTTAGGTGTAATACTAATAGTGACCAGTGGGTGGCAGAAAGGCGCTTTATTTGAACCGGGACAAAGGCACAACCAATGCACAGAACACTGAACTTTAACCCTCAAGTGGCGGAGCTTCGTTATTCTCACCAACTGAAACACAAGAGTTTCTAAAACATAGTGTGTATGCCCCCTGCTATCTGCATGGGAGATGACTGAATCTACACTTGAATTTTCACACGTAGGACACCCACTCTTGCCATTCACACAAGGATTTTGCTTTTGGTGACTATATCCTGTCTTCTATACCTTAACAACTTTTCCTTTTATCAATCACCCCTCAACTCTCTCTGTATCTCTGTCTCTCTCTCTCTGGTTATTGTTGGGATTTGGTTCCTAAGAGAGCTCACCAATCAAATCTCTCCACCACTTCTGTTGGCCACTTTTTTTTTTTTCCATTTTCTTTTTGATAGAGGACAAGACACGGAAAAAGAGGTGGGGAAAGGAGGTAGGGAGAGAGAAATCTGCAGCACTGCTCCACAGCTTGTGAAGCTTCTTCCCCCCCTGTAATTGAGGACCGGGGCTTGAACCTGGGTCCTTGTGAATATCTCTCATCTTTCTTAAACATTTATTTTATTTATTACAAATGATAAAGAGAGATAATTTCATGTTAGAGAGAGAATCCAGAACACCACTCTAGTACATATGATCTCAGGGAACAAAACTGGGTATCCTTTTATTATTTTTTTTTTTATTTATAAAAAGGAAACATTGACAAAACCATAGGATAAAGGGGTACAACTCCACACAATTCCCACCACCAGAACTCTGTATCCCATCCCCTCCCCTGATATCTTTCCTATTCTTTATCCCTCTGGGAGTATGGACCCAGGGTCATTATGGGGCGCAGAAGGTGGAAGGTCTAGCTTCTGTAATTGCTTCCCTGCTGAACATGGGTGTTGACAGGTCGATCCATACTCCCAGCCTGTCTCTCTCTTTCCTTAGTGGGTCAGGGCTCTGGGAAATCGGGGGTCCAGGACACATTGATGGGGTTGCCTGTCCAAGGAAGTCTGGTTGGCATCGTGTTAGCATCTGAAACCTGGTGGCTGAAAAGAGAGTTAACATATAAAGCCAAACAAGTTGTTGACTAAAAACTGGGTATCTTAGCAATGCAAACCCGATGCTCTATCAGTTGAGCTATCCCCAAGCACACTATCTCTCATCTTAAACCCTCGGGGGGCAAAAGATCTCTCACCTGATAGGGTGCACATTGTACTACACAAGGACCTGGGTTCAAGTTCCTGGCCACCACATAGGAGCACCTGCTTGGGAAAAATCCATGAGTCATGGAGCAGTGCTATGGCATCTCTCCTCTCTTTGTCTCTTCTCTCTCCCTCTCTATCTCTAATCCTCTGGAGCTGTGGAATCATGTAGGTGTGGAGCCACAGAAATAATACTAGTGACAAAAATCTTAGATGAAAAATTATCCCTCCCTATAGCTGCCCCTGCCATTCCCTGCTTTCCTGTATAGCACAGCTCCCTCAGGCAAGTGGCCACCTACTCAACTGTAAGAAATGACGAAATCAGGCCAGTAAAATAATTCAGCTTTGTTATGTGTGCAACCCAAGTTTGAGCCTGGCTCCCATCATGTTGAAGGAAGTGTCAGTGCTGTGGAATAAGTCAGTTTCTCTCTCCACCTCTCTAGCTCTGTCTTAAAGAAATGATGAAACCTCTTCTATTGGTACATTTTGTGTAGAATTTGCAGGACTTGGATTAAGTAAGATAAGCAAGAACGAGAAGAAAAAACACTGAATGAGCTCACTCTAACGTGGGACTTAAGAAACAAACACAAAGGAGTCAGGCGGTAGTGAAGTGGGTTAAGCACACGTGGTGTGAAGTACAAGGACCCACATAAGGATCCCTGTTCCAGCCCTCTGCTCCCCACCTGCAGGGGAGTCGCTTCACAGGTGGTGAAGCAGGTCTGCAGGTGTCTGTCTTTCTCTCCCCCTCTCTGGCTTCCCCTCCTCTCTCCATTTCTCTCTATCCTATCTAACAATGACGACATCAGTAACAACAACAATAATAACTACAACAACAACAAAAAAAGGGCTACAAAGGGGAAAATAAATAACTATTTAAAAAAAGATTAAAAAGAAACAGAAACTGAAAAAAATAAAAGGCGAGGCACAGACTAATCTGAAATTCAGACTAATCTGATCTACTGCAGCAGAACCAAACTCTGGGGAAGACAGGAAGGGACTGAGAGGATCTAGGGGACCCAGGGTGTGATGATGGAAGAAACTTAAGCTGATGGTGGGTTTGAGGCTCAGACAACTTTCATGGTAAGTGAAGAAGCTACTTGTGGTGGTCCAGAAGATGGTACAGTGGAGATAGCATTGGACTCTCAGCATCAGGTCTTGAGTTCGATCCCCAACAGTACATGAACAAGAGTGATGTCTGGTTCTTTTCTTTTTTTTTTTTTTTTTAAGTTTTTTTTTTTTTTTTAAGAAAGGAGACATTAACAAAATCATAGGATGGGGGGGGGGTACAACTCCACACAATTTCCTCCACCCAATCTCCATATCCCATCCCCTCCCCAATAGCTTTCCCATTCTCTATCCCTCTGGGAGCATGGACCCAGGGTCATTGTGGGTTGCAGAGGGTGGAAGGTCTGGCTTCTGTAATTGCTTCCCTGCTGAACATGGGCGTTGACTGGTCGGTCCATACTCCCAGTCTGTCTCTCTCTTTCCCTAGTAGGGTGGGTCTCTGGGGAGCTCCAGGACACATTGGTGGGGGTCTTCAGTCCAGGGAAGCCTGGCCGGCATCCTGATGACATCTGGAACCTGGTGGCTGAAAAGAGAGTTAACATACAAAGCCAAACAAATTGTTGAACAATCATGGACCCAAAGGTTGGAATAGTGGAGATGAAGTGTTGGGGGGGTACTCACTGCAAACTCTAGTGTACTACTGCTTTCAGGTATATATTTGCCCTAATTTATGGATACGTGTGAACATATGCTCTATCTCCTGGAACCTAGTCTATATCTAGGTTTTGGGACTTTATTAGAAAGTGAACCACCTGGAATGGAATTAGAGAATACTATGGAAGGAAAGGTCTCACCCGAGTGATGAAGCTGAAGGGTTGTCATTCCACACCTGAAGTCTCTGGACACAGTCTGAAGTGAAGCATGCTGGGGTGGCACTCCTTGCATTGATTAGGTTGTGATCAGCTGATGCAATATTATTTGATAAGAATTGGGAGAAGCATACGGGAAAGTGGGCCCTACCCTAGGGTCCTAGGACTGGGGGAAGTTTAGGCTCTATAGTGGAAATATGAGGTTCCTGCTGTCTTAGAAGACAATGGATAGTTATTGTTATCATCACATTATTTGGTAATTGGGTTAACTTTGAAAAGTCCCTTTGTTAGACATACAATCAATTTTCCCCCCTCATATTAATTAAATAGTGATTTATATGACTACAATTTAATAGGTGTGTACATGAACACCATTCCCATCACCAAAAGATTGTGTCCCATCCCACCCACCACCCCCACCCCCACCCCCGCTGCCCCAGGAAGCCGCATGTCCACTCCCCCTCACCACAGGGTTTTTATTTGGTGCCCTACTTTCAGTTTAGTCAAATCCTGCTTTTAGTTTCCCTTTCTGATCTTCTTTCTCAACTTCTGTTGATGAGTGGGATCATCCCATACTCATCTTCATCTTTCTGATTTAGCTCACTTAACAGAATTCCTTCTAGCTCCGTCCAAGATGGGTCAGAGAAGGTGGGTTCATTGTTCTTAGTAGCTGCTTAGGTCTGGTTCTTTTCTCTCTCTCTCTCTCTCTCCCTTTCTCCTCCTATCCCTCTAACTAATAAATACATAAAATTCCCCCCCCCCAAAAAAAAGTACTTGTGTGATAGAAACTGTCTTGCAGATCATTATCCCTGCCCCACCCCATAATTTGGAAAATAAATAAATATTTTGTCTTTATTTTGTCTTTTTTTTTTTTTTGTCTCCAGGGTTATTGCTGGGGCTTAGTGCCCACACTACAAATCCACTGCTCCTGGCAGTCATTTTTTTTTTCCATTTTGTTGTTCTTTTTGGATAGGACAGAAAGAAATTGAGAGAGGAGGGGAAGACAGAGAGGGGGAGAGAAAGACACCTGCAGACCTGCTTCACCGCTTATGAAATGATGCCCTCCCAAGGTGGGAAACCAGGGGCTCGAACTGGAATTCTTGCTCTAGTCCTTGAACTTCACACTATGTGCTCTTAACCCAGGGCACCACCACACAGCCCCCTTTGTTTATCTTGTTATGAGACACCGTGGAGCTCTGGCACCCCAAGACCTCAAGTACGCAAGCTCTGTGTTCTGCCTTCTGAGCCACCTCCCCAACCGTTCAGCAAATGGTCTCAACTTGAATTTTCCAACCTGTCCTAAAACCTGCCGCCTCTGACCATCTGAACAGAGACTACTGCCCCTCACTGCTGGGACTGGCAGGAGCCCCAATCACCTTCTCTCTGCATTCTACCTCACATGGCATCTCAAGTCTTCCAGGGTTTTCCCTCCTGCTCAGAGCCCGATCCAGAACCATAGCTTTGTTTCTTCTCTTCACTATACATCTTTCCAAGGTACCATTGATTTGTGTGTTTGGTCACGCTGCCTTTCCCAGATGGAAGCTAGCTCCCATGAAGACAAATTCTTGCTCCTCTTATGTGTCTGTCACCTGTACCTAGAACAGGGCCAAGTCAGACCAAGCCCTCATATATGTTTGTTTGTTTACTGTGTATCTGCAGCTGGGAGCTTCAGCCATGTGCAGTTTCACTTCTCCTGGACTGCTTTTGCATGTGACTAGAGAGAGAGACACACACACACAGAGAACAGAACACTGGAGCTTTTTTTTTTATTCTTTTTTTTATTTATTTAAGAAAGGAGACAATAACAAAACCATAGAATAAGAGGGGTACAATTCTGCACAATTCCCATAACCCAATCTCCACATCCCACCCCCTCCCCTGATAGCCTTCCCATTCTCTATCTCTCTGAGAGTATGGATCCAGGGTCGTTGTGGGTTGCAGAGGGTGGAAGGTCTGGCTTCTGTAATTGCTTCCCCGCTGAACATGGGCGTTGACTGGTCGATCCATACTACACTGGAGCTTTCTCCAGTGTTACAGAACCAGCCATGTAGTACCAGGATTCAATCCTGGGATGTAAACAGGGCAAGGCATGTCCCTCATCCAGTGAGCTGTCTCTCTGACCCGGCCCTCACTTTATCGAGTAAATGGAAAGACAGCTGGATAGATGAATAAATGGGACAGATCAATGGACAAATGGACACCTACAATCCCATCAGAGAGCACCCATAGGGCATAGAGAACACACCAACAGTTTCTGCATCCAAATACAATTTTATTTTTCTTTTAAATCCCCTCCCCCCAATTTGTGTTTCTAGACACCTTAGAAGGTATGGCTTCACCGTCAATTTTCAGGCTGTGGGGAGTGTTGAATGGATCACACTTGATCTGAAAGTTGTCTGGACCCTCTGGCTTCCTTGGATAACAGCAGCCTACCCAGCCCAACCCTCCCCAGATGAATTCTCTCTAGCTCAGGGGCTCTGGAAGATTCTTCTAGTCTTGACTGATCTGAGCAGCAAGGTTGGTACGGCTGACTCCATAGTCAGGGAGGACCGTTTGCAGAGATGGAGAGTCCGAGATAGTCTGAGCAGCAAAGCTTAGAAAGAACACAGGGGAAGCAGTTACAGAAGCCAGACCTTCCACCTTCTGCACCCCATAATGACCCTGGGTTCATATTCCCAGAGGGATAAAGAATAGGAAAGCTATCAAGGGAGGGGATGGGATACGGAGTTCTGGTGATGGGAATTATGTGAAGTTGTTCCCCTCTTATCCTATGGTTTTTGTCAGTGTTTCCTTTACATAAATAAAAATTTTAAAAAAAGAACACAGGGCATGGGGAGTGGGAGATTGTCCTCTGGTGACCCCCACACACACACACACACCTTTCACCTGCTTCTGAAATGTGACTGGTCATCTTGATATGTCCCTGACCCCACCTCTGCCAACATCCTCCCCTACAACACACTTTCTCTTTTTGATTGCAGAGCTCCCCAGATATCATTTTTAAAGGCTGTCTTGGAGGCATTCAGTAGCATCTGTCTTATTGTGTGTGTCATTGGCTGTGTCCACACCTAGTCCATCAAGCCTGCTTCACTGCCTCCTCCCGAAGCAGGTGAGGTCCAGGGATTTGAATCCAGATCCTTGTTCATAGTCAGTGTGTGTGTGTGTGTGTGTGTGTGTGTGTGTGTGTGTGTGTGTGTGTGTGTGTGTGTGTGTGTGTGTGTTTTCAATCAGGTGTGCCACTGCCTAGTCCCAGCAAGGGGGATGCTAATATGATTCTCACTTCACAGCTGAGGGAACTGAGACCCAGAAGGCATTGCCTGGATTTATTGTCTGGCTCCAACACCTCTGCTCTCACCACTAAAGTGGATGGCTATCTTTTGCTTAAACTTTTCTGGAACAATATCTCCTTTGCTGCAAAGCTGTGAGGACTAAGTCAGGTAATGCAAATCCTCACTCAAGGTCAGCTCATGCCCAGGGCCCTGTCTCTGTGGGCCTTTCTCCTGGTAAATATAGGGTTCCTTCTAGGACTTTGTCTCCAGGGATGCTGACTGTGGCTCAGGTTCCTCAGCCCTACCCCACCCATAGTGCCTGCATGGAGGAGGGTAGGGTTGCTGCCCAGAGAACCTAGCAAAGCATTCCGACCCACATTGGAAGAAAAGCAGTTCTGAGTTGGAAAAATTGCCTCCCCATTTTGGAAGCATTCAAATTTCTCAGTTTCCTCTGTGTTCCCCACCCACACCCTGCCCTTCCCTCAGGGCGCACCTAGGTCTGCAGCCCCTCCACACTGGACAGGTTCCGGCCTCCGGCGCTGGCTCCAGCAGGCTCCTGTGGGGAGGGTATGCAGTAAAGACATGCTCTAACCCCTGTGCACCTTGGGTGGTGAGGCTTGGGTTGGACAGAGAGGGGCAATGGGGCAGGGGCTGTGAGGTAGCCTTCGGATGGAAGGTAAGGGACATCTGAGGAGGGAGCAGGTGAGCAGAGGCAAATGAAGGAGTGTTGGCTGTGACTGGGTAGCACCGCTTGTGCTGCTATAAAGGTGTGTACACAACAGAGCGGCCCAAGGGGGAGAGAGGCAGGGGGAATAACCTCAAGCTTACTTGGAGAGAGTGCGTAGGATCAACCCCAAAGGAAGATGTCAGTATAAGAAGTCGGTCAGACACTTTGGGCTTGGTGGGACCAGTAAGAGGGGCCCGGGGTGGGGTGTGTCTCTTCGGTCTAGAGTCCCAGAGTTTGGCCACCAGCTTCCTTGGCCTAGCTCAGAGAGGCCCCCAATGCCATGTGCCCTCTCACCCCTCCCTGACACCTTAGCTCAGGTCCCACAGCGTAGAAGATGGAAGCAGGCAAAAATCCATTGAAGCTGGAACTCATGACTGATGTATAGGCACCCATGGAGGAGAAGACAAGCCAATCGCCCACGTCCAGCTCAGGCAGCTTCACCTCCTCCAAGAAGAGCTTGTCAAAGGAATCACACGTGGGGCCATAGAGGGTGCAGGGGAAGAGGGGTGGGTCTGAGCAGAGCTCCTGTGGAGAGGAGCAGAAGGAGGGGAGAGAAGGAAGAGCCCTCTGGTGACCCTATAAACCACCCCCCCCCACACACACACACACACTGGTAGGACATGCCCTTGGCGTTCAATGGAGAAGACACCCACAGGGACATTGTCAGCCACCCATAGAGACCTGTAATTGAGTACAACCTATGAGCCAGCCACTGTTCTCAATCCTAGCTGACAAACTTAGTGGCACATCCAGCCCTATCCCTCCACAAGCTGACATGTCTGGTTTCCCATCTATAGAATGGGTGGTTTTTACTCAGTGGCCACTCATAATACCTAGCCTCCAATTTGACCACACATCAGAATTGCCTAAAGATTTTTACCATAAGAAATTCTGATTTCAGTGGCTCAGGGTGTGGCCAGAGAAGCAAGGTCTTTTAAAGCTTCCCAGGGGAGTCTAAGCAGGTGTTGAAGACCTCAGCTTCCCATCTCCTGCACCTCCATCACTCAGATTCTGGAAATACACACACAGTATTTACAGAGAGATGCACATGGAAGTACACACAAACAGATATGTAAGCACACCTGTTGATTCATGCACCTGTAATCACCTGCCTGTACAGGTGTAACTCTACAGACCCACACAAAGAAATGCACACCAAGAGCCCACCCTCAAACACACTCGGGCATGCATGTGCACATCCTTATACAGGGATATGGAATGACAGTCTGCAGACCCACAGAGGATGTGAGCTCCTCCATCTTCCAACCTGGTGAGAGAAACTCATGCCTTTCAGGGCAAGTGGCTGTACTCAGTGGTCTCAGGCTTTGTGCAGCAGGTGGAGTCACCCAAGGAACCCCGCACCTTCACAACGATGGGTGCCCTAAAGACAGGCTGTCTCAGGAAGAGGCGGAAGATGCCATAGTGTCCCTCGTTGAGGTAGTACAGCAGCTTGCGCTGGCCTCCTGGAAGTTGAGAGACAGCAGAATTGAGGTGCACTCAGCCAGGTGCCACAAGTGACCCTCACCACCTGAGCCCTGCACCCCTGGGAGAGTCCCTGACCTTCTGCCCAGCACTGTTCCCTCTGCTGTGATCAGGGTCGTGAGCTGCCCATCTCTGGGTCCTCACAGGTGCTCTGTTCCCCCATTGGAGTGTTGTGACTGTTTTCCTAACACATAGCAACTACAAGTCAGGCTCTGTTCTAGGCTCTCTGTATGCATTACTGCATCTGTACAGGCCCAGTGACCCCTACTCTAGAGCCAAGGAAATCAAGTCTATCAAAAGGCACACAGGTGGCAGAGCTGACATTCATCCCTAAGATCCGCAGATCCGAAGTCCTTGTCCTTTGCCTTAAACCAGGTTCTCTACTTCCTTTGAGGCAACTCTGGGAATAAGCGCCCTTTTTATGACATGGTTCCATTGTGGTAGTTCTTTAGGAATATGATAATATTTCAGTTTTCTTTCTCAGTGAGAGGACCTGTATTAACCGTGTGTTCTTCATTTTTTTTGTATACTTTTTTCCTTTTGCCACTAGGATTACTATTAGAACTAAGTACCTGCATGACTCCAACATTCCTGGTGACTATTATTTCTCTTTTTGTTCTGTTTTGATAGAGAGTAAGAGACAGGGAAAGAGAAAGAGAGAAGGAGAAATACCTGCTAGTGGAGTTTTCCACCTGGAGATGAGGACCAGAAGCTTGAACCCACCCAGATCCTTGTGCATGGTAGTATGTGTGCTCAACTGGGTGAGCCACCTGACTGGAAGGTGGTTTTTTTGGTTGTTGTTGTTTGTTTGTTTGTTTGTATTCTTGATGCTTCGGCAATCTGGCCTCTGCTGGTCCTGAGAGTCTGTTCTTTCCAGGGCCAGTTAAATGCTGGAGACAGCAAAAGACTACCCAACAAGTGTTTTTCATGTGCAAACCCACAAATCTAGAGCCCACCTTCCTGTTTAATGTAACATATTTGCAAAATATTGTGGCTAAACACAATATTCAGATATTAAACTTGGTCAGCACATGAAAAGTTATCTTCTAAAAGATGGGCTGGGCTACCTTAAGAACTACCTTTAAAACTTTTCTAAGACCCTTTCCTTTGGCATCATCTGGCACAGATTAGTGCTAGTGTTAGAAAGTCTGATGGAAGATAATGACATCTTAGAAGTTGAGTTTGGAGAGACTGTTCCAAGACCCATCATCTCAGTGCTTCCTTTATTCAGCTCTCATAGGTTGACTCACTGACAAACACAGAGCAGAGCACAATTCTCACCTCCCTCTGTCCCTCCATCCCAATACTTTGCCTCTGTTGATGAAATAAGCAGGCGGAGCTTTCTGTGAGCTCCATCACATCTCCATTCACACTGAGCCAGTGGTCAGCCATGATCCTTAGATCCTTTGGACCTGACCTAATATCCAGTCAGGTTTTTGTTTTGTTTACTACAGGGTTACTACTGGGAGCTCAAGAACTGCATGATGACTCCACCAGTCCTGGTGGTCTTTTTCTTCCTCCTCCTCCTCCCCCTCCTCCTCTTTCTATTCTTGATTGAGATAGATAGAAACAGGAAATGGAAGAAAGGAAAGGAAGAGAGGGAGAGAGAAAGTGAGAACCTGCAGCACTGTTCTACCACTCGTGAAGTCTCCTTCTTACAATCAGGAACCAGGAACATGAACCCAGGTCATGGGTTCATGTTTTGCATGGTTACATGTACATTTAACCAGGTGTGCCACCAACTGCCCCCTCCCCAGTCAGCTTCTTTACAAGCACTCTTAGTCTGTTCTCAGAACATTATTTTCCTGAATATTACACTCAGAACTCTACACTAATCACTCTTAATCTCTAGGGCATTTCAACTAATATGCTGAGATCTTTCTGAATCTCGGTTCCTGCGCACCTCCCCATATACCCCAGTGTCAGTCATTCTAATGCTGTCTCCTGTGGCCTCAGTCCCAGGTGTCCCTATGCTAGTTGAGAGAACTAGTGGTGACATCCCTGACATTGAGATTTCAGCTCTGTTCTGCATGGCATAAGAGGCAAGGACCAATGCATTAGTGCTGGACTCAGGTCTGGCCCAACTGTCCCAGTGAGTTAATATACTGCCTTGGAAAAATCACTTCCTTTCTCAGAGTCTCTACCCATAAAATAGGAGCCATACCAAATTCCCTCCCACACCAGAATATAATATAATATTCCCTCCCACAGCAGAAATAAGATGAACTCTACACTACACACATGATAGACACTTAATAGTTGGCAGTTCTTGTTATCTATAGAAACAAACAAAAAATACAGCCCAAATACTAATAATTTAGACCTTGGTTAAGTGATGACTGAGATTACATACTTCATACCTCAATATTCTTTAATGAGATGCTTCATGAGGTTATGAAATCAGTTGACTACAGTGCCTTTGGGATCACAAAGCTGTGAGCCAGTCATTTGACAGGAGGATAAGGAAACAGATTAAGGCAGCTTATAAATATTTACATACCAGTTATCATAAAGACACTAATCCAGTGGGTCATATCTATTCATTTTCTCTGTTTCATCATGAAATTGTTTCTGGCTTGCTTATGTTACAAGAACAGCGAC
Organism: Erinaceus europaeus; assembly: GCF_950295315.1. Lineage (NCBI taxonomy): Eukaryota > Metazoa > Chordata > Mammalia > Eulipotyphla > Erinaceidae > Erinaceus > Erinaceus europaeus. Next base: position 47,025,244 of record NC_080174.1, on the reverse strand, counting down.
TCCACCTAATTCCCGCAGCAAAAAAATTTCACATCTTCACAAAGCTCTCCTGTGGCAGTTGATCTTGACTGTCAAAAGGTTAACTGTTACCCTATAGTGTCACCCTGAACTTTTTATGCTGTGGTAATATGTCTATCTATCTATCTATCTATCTATCTATCTATCTCCCCCTTGTACCTATTAAAGAAGGAGAAAAATTTGCATTCACTCACTATGTTTTTGCCAATAAAAGTTCACATGTTGGAAAATGCTCAGTCTAAGAATCTCAGGTGCACATGCGAACAGTGATTTCTGTGACCTCTGAGGTTGTATTCAGTGACTTGGAATCCATAAGCACAGTATAATTCACGGACTAATCAGGAAGAATGAAGACTTTCTGTCCTGTTTCTCTACCTCCCAGTCTCTTTGAGAAACGATGTTATGATACTAACACGTTCATTTCTATGCTCCATTCAAAGTTGGCTTCCTGCTAAGTAGGTACCCAGGAATAAAGCCCAGACTCTCTGCCCATTCTCTCCCCTCAGGGACTGGGGACCCCTGGACAGTGCCCACCAGGCTCCAGCACAGCCTTCTTGGCAATGATGTTGACAGCAGCCATGGAGACAGACTCTGCATAGAAGCGTCCAGGCTCAGCTATGACCTTGACACCACTCCTCTCAGGGAAGTCCCGGGCCAGACAGGCATTTATCAGTTTTGCAATCTGCAGAGACAAACCCAGCTCTTAAAGTATCCAGTCCCGGGTTAAGGGGGTATTACCTGCATCATCTCCTTTCAGTTCTATGTGCTTTAGAAGGCATTGTCACCCCACTAGGGAGGAAGCAAGTATGAATAGAAACTATTGCCCAGAGAAAGGACATAGTTGTTGTTCTTTTTTTCAAAGGCACACAGCTAAGCACCCTGAACTGTCTAAATTTAGCAGTATATCGTGAGAAAGATGGATCACTCCTTGGCTCTGGGTCTAGTACTTTTCTACCTGACTACAACTTAACTGGGGCAAGCAACTAACCCATATAAAGCAAAAACACAGAACCAAATACACTCAGTTGCTCACATATGTACACAGGCTGTGGGTACACAGTCATACAAAGACCCCCCTCATCCAAGACAACCCCTAGCTACAAGCATGCACATGACTCAACCAGCAGCTCACAAGACTCAAACTTATACACATACTATCCTCTATACCCCCAGGGTCCCCTTCCTCCTCCCCTGGGGCAGTTCCTCTCACCTCCTCAAACCTAGACTCCGATCCCTCTGCTCCAGGGAAGCCCCCTCCAATGTCCAGGAGGCTCATGTCATGCCCCACCCCACGGGCCATCTCAAACACATGCCGGCAATCCTCGATGGCCTGTGTGAAGCTATGGGGCGAGTGGCAGTCAGAGCCCACGTGGAAGCTGAGGGATCCCGTGACAAGGGATGGGGAGAAACATAAGAAATATATGAGATATGTGCAGAAATGCAAGGTACAGGAGGCTTATCCAGAACACTAACACAGGTAACACATGGTGACAGGCATGGATACAGACAGCTGGACATGTGACAGCGTAGGCCACATAGGCACTCGCGTAAGCATGCAGTACTGGAAAGCCACATTAGTGTCCCCAGAGGCACATACACATATCCCATGTGACAACCCTTCAGCGTGGGCACTTATGGTTGTATGATGTTCACGTTTTTTAACTGTTCCCTCATGACCCTCTATTTCAGGGGCCCCCTTCTCCTCTTCCTTGAAAGGTGTGTGGTCAGAGCCCCAAATTCTGGAGCTCATAACCAAGAAAAGTAGAGGGAGAGACCCTGGAAGGGTGTGATGAGTCCCAGAGTGCCTCCTCTGGTGCAAAATTTAAGGGATGCCAAAACACTAATCAAGAGAAATAACATTTTCTGCACTGTCTTTAAAACTAAAAATAAGGGACTAGGGATGCATTGGATCGACCTTCTCGTGGTGCATCCCGTGAGTACCCATTCATTGGGGAAACTGACGATCCTTCCTAGCCGACTGAATCCACATGGATCCCAGTCACTTTCAAAGCCAGCAACAAGCAGCTCCTGACAGCTTTCAACCTGACCTGTTGACTGGCTACGGAAGAAGGGCAAACGCTAGAAGAAGAAGAAGGGACTAGATGGTGGTGCACCCAGTTGGGCACACATGTTACCATGTGTAAGGACTTGGGTTCAAGCCCCCAGCCTCTACCTGCTAGGGGGAAGCTTCACAAGTGGTGAAGCAGTGCTGCAGGTGTCTCTCTCTCCCTTTCTTTTTATTTATTTATTTTATTTATTTATTTATTCCCTTTTGTTGCCCTTGTTGTTTTATTGTTGTAGTTATTATTGTTGTTGTCGTTGTTGTATAGGACAGAGAGAAATGGAGAGAGGGAGGGGAAGACAGAGAGGAGGAGAGAAAGATAGACAGACACCTGCAGACCTGCTTCACCGCCTGTGAAGCGACTCCCCTGCAGGTGGGGAGCCGGGGTTCGAACCGGGATCTTTATGCGGGTCCTTGTGCTTTGCGCCACCTGCGCTTAGCCCGCTGCGCTACAGCCCGACTCCCCTCTCTCTCCCTTTCTCCCTCCTTATCCTATTTCTCTCCATTATCAAATAAAGGGAGGAGGGTAGAATGGCTACCAAGAGCAGTGGATTTATGGTGAAGGCTCTGATTCCCAGGCAATTAAAAAAAAAGTAAAGATAACCGATAAAAAAAAAAATCTGTGATGGGGAGTTGGGCGGTAGCTCAGTGGGTTAAGCTCACATGGCGCAAAGCGTTAGGACCAGCGTAAGGATCCCGGTTCGATCCCCTGGCTCCCCACCTGCAGGGGAGTCACTTCACAAACAGTGAAGCAGGTCTGCAGGTGTCTATCTTTCTCTCCCCCTCTCTTGTCTTCCCCTCCTCTCTCCATTTCTCTCTGTCTTATCCAACAAAAACAACAATAATAACTACAACAATAAAACAACAAGGGCAACAAAGGGAATAAAAAAATTTAAAAATAAAATAAAAATCTGTGATGAACCAAACATAAGCATTGTAAAATAAAGACAAGACTGCTAGCAGTTGGGAGTTGGGCGTAGCTCAGCGGGTTAAGTGCAGGTGGCGCAAAGCACAAAGATTGGCACAAGGATCCCAGTTCGAGTCCCGGCTCCCCACCTGCAGGGGAGTTGCTTCACAGGTGGTGAAGCAGGTCTGCAGGTGTCTGTCTTTCTCTCCCCCTCTCTGTCTTCCCCTCCTCTCTCCATTTCTCTCTGTCCTATCCAACAACAGTGACAGCAATAACAACAACAACGATAAACAACAAGGGCAACAAAAGGGAAAATAAATAAATAAATAAATGTAAAAAAATTAAAAAAAAGACTGCTAGCAGTGATTGGACAATTGAGGCAAAAGGGAAACTCAGCAATACTCTTTATTTTAAACTTTGGGTCAGGCAAAATAACTCATTGGATAACGTGCTGCTTTGTCAGTGTGCACAGCTCAGGTTCAATCCCAGCCCCCCAGCACATTGGAGGAAACTCTGGTGTCGTACTGTCTTTCCCTCTCTCCCTCTGTCTCTTGTCTTTCTATCTGAGAAAGTCAACCCAGAGCAGTGAAGCCCTAGAAATAACTACAAAAGGTTTATACTTTCTTCGTTGTGTTTTTTTAAATTATTTAAAAAAAATATTGTATTAAGCTTTCATTTATCTAGAGTACTACTTTTTTGGCACTATTAAGTTTTGCACCTCAGGCCAATGTCCCTCTCAAGGCGACAGAGGGTGCTAGTTAGACCCAGGGCAGCCAATGCTGGTTAAAGGGTACCCTGTAGAGTCCCAGGCAAGGGGCCTGTAATCCCCTGGAGTGTCCAAAGCTGGAGGATGGACTGTGGGAGCCAAGACTCTAGGCTCCTAGGTAGGACACCCCAGCACGCTCACCTGACTCCCACCACAGCCAACCCCAGGTCTCTGGCAGACTTGAGCAGGTGCTCACACAATTCCAGTTTGGCCCCAAACTTGGTGCTCAGGGGGAAGGTACTGTTGCTGTCCTGAGTCCACAGGCGGATGACCAGTCTGAAGAGGGAGGGCAAAGGTGACAGGAATTCTAAGGTGCAGCCTGGATGCTTGACTGGCCCCACCTAAATGCCCCTCCACCTTCCCACCCTCCCCAGCCCACTTCCTCTGAACTGTCCAGCCAGGAGCCCCAAAGAGTGAACACACTCACTGCTTACAGACTTCCATCCAGGCAAGAAAAAAGCAGGACAAGAATGGAAATGCAAATATACTTTTCAGAGGCCTCAGGTTACAAGATTAGAGATGTTAAGTAATTCCCTGACCCTCCCATTCCAATAGGTGTACTTTTCCTGCGAGGTCACCTGATGCCAGGCATTCTAATGTCAAGCTCTGCCCACTGTCTATACAGACATGGGCAATGACTCTGGTACCATGTGGACCAGCGAAGGTTTTGTTTCCATTGATCTAGATTTTTGTACTTCCCGGCCTGCCCCTCCACCATCACCATCTCTTGGGGCTGCTTTCATCTAGTCCTGAGGCCCATCTCCTGAGTGCCCCAGGCTCACCACCCCTTGCTCAACCTGCCCCTCACCCCCACACACACAACTTCACCCTGGCAGTCTCACCTGGCCCCGGGGTGGTGCTGGGCCACCTTGATCAGCTCCTCCTCGCAGTCAAAGGTCATCAGTTGCACCCCATGATAAGCAGCAAACCGGATGTGGTAGATGGGCTTGCAGGGGTTGGCGTAGATGATGCGGGAGGGGGCCACACCCAGGCTTAGTACCTGCTCCAGCTCCATCTGCCAGAGTCAGATGCTGCCTCACTGCCGGCCCCATCCAGTGAGGAAAGGAACCTTGACTGAAGACTTGCTGTGTGCCTGACACTGCTCCAGACATGTGCGTGCTGTTTTGGTTTCTGGACTACTCTAAGGAAAGGGTGGTGGGCTCCATTTTTAAAACAGAAGAAACAGGCCCAGGTGAACCAGGACAAAAGCAGGATCTGTGTGCCCTTTCCACTTCCTAGCTCACGTCATCTCCCCAGTCACATGGGCCTAGGGAAAGTTGCCACCTCAACTTGACTCACTTTATCCATTTCTTCTCTCAGCGGTAATTGAACACCATGCATGATAGGCAGGTGACTATGTCAGGTGGTGTTTGACCCACAGCAAGTGGCCTTTTATCCCCAGGAACTGGCAGGCCCGAGATAAGGTATCTGGCAGTGAACATAGGCTCACCTGGCTGGCACAGTCGAATCCGGTGCCCAGGGCAGCCAGGACACGCAGCACGTTGGGGCTGTTGTTGCATTTCACTGCATAGAAGGGTGTAACCCTGGGAAGGGCCTGGCAGAAGGCCTGGTGGCGGCTGGCCAACACATCCAGGTTGGCCACTATGAAGGGATCCCGCTGGTCCTACCAGGGTGCAAGAAAGGTGAGTAACCAAATTGAATCCTCACAATTCTGCTTGGTAAGTACTATTCTCGTTGTCACCTTAGAGATGGGGAGACAAAAACACAGAAATAGAAAGCCTATCTTATAGCGAGTGCATGGCAAAAGTAGGACCTGAGCCCAGGACCTCTGATTCTTAAGACAGGGGGATGAGAGTAGCCACCAAGGACATACATACACATGTATGATTCTACCATGCAACAGATGCCCCTCTCTTTGCTGTTATTTTTTGTTTGTTTTTGTTCCCCCCCCCCTTTTTTTATAAAGTCAGGGGTGAGAAAGGGAGAAAGAGAGACACCTGCAACATTGCTTCACCACTTGTGAAGCTTCCTCCCCTCCAGATGAGACCAGAAGCCTGAACCCAGGGCCTCACACATGGTAATGTGTATACTCTGCTGGGTGCACCACCACCAGGTCCCCTTTTTCACTTCAAATAGAAAGAGGAACAGACATAAAGAAGGGAGGACGTCACAGCACTTGCTATGCAAGGTGGTTATAGTCTTGAACCAAGTCCCCAGACAATGTGAAATGTGCACTCTACAGGGTGACAACTCCTAACTCAAGGGCAATAATCTTTATAAACCAAAGCTGGAGACAAGGAGACTCCGACTCCAACCCCAGAGCTTAGCACTGCTTAAAATCTCAAGTGGTAAGGGTGAGGTAGGAGCAAGGAAGGGAGACTAGAAGGGGGCAGAAGTAGCCCATGTCCTCAAGCAAAATCAAGCCTTCGAGTAAGACCTACTAAATAGGGGCGAGTAGTGGCACCCTAGTACAGCACATGTTATAACGCACAAGGACCTGAGTTCAAGTCCCCAGTCTCCACCTGCAGGGAGAAAGCTTAACGAGTGTCAAAGAGTGCTGCAGGTGTCTTCTCTCTCATTGTCTATCTCCCTCTTTCCTCTCAGTTTCTGTGTCTATTCAATAAGGAAATAAAATGTTTTTTAAAGGCCCTTTTTTAAAAAAGCATAAGCTAAAAACAAACAAAAAGCCTAGTAAACTGACGCATAAAGCCCTTAAACAGAAGGATTTGGCTTTTGCCCACCAAAGTAAGATTCACCCTCTTTGATCCCCGTGTCACCACACTCCCCTCCACACCGAGTCAGAGAGGTCCCAGATCTTCTTCAGGACCAGCTGCCAGCCAGACTCTCCAGGCTGCAGGGTGATGAGCTCCTGTAACCACGCAGGTCCAGAGGCCCCTGGACGCTCCTTTGTCTCCCCGCGGGAGGTGCTCTTCCCCGACACTGCAGTCAAGTCCTCTGCCTGGCACAGTCCCTGCATCCTGGGAAAGGTCTGCTTTCAGGACCTGGTCTTCTCCCAACTTCTTGCTGGTCCCAGGAGCCAGACTTCCCAGCCAGTGCACCCTTAGGCCTCCCACTCGGCCACAGAGAGCACCAAGGAGCATTCAGGAACCTCCCTCTGTAGGATGGGTCGCTGACTGAGACCTGTCCCAAACAAAATTCATGGCCTCTGCACAGGGAAGGCTGGTTGGTCATCATCTCCCTGGCCCTGCTACCTAACCCCATTCACAGATGAAAAAGGACCAGTGCAGAATCCAAGAGCTTCAGACAACAAGGCTCAGAACCAACATGGAAGAGATGACTGAGTCCAACACTTGCACTTTACATTCAGGGGCAAGGGACCAAGGCAGGGGAAGGGACTTGCCTGCGTATTTGGTGGCAGAGCTGAGCCTGGCTCCTTGGGATTGGTCAAGACAAGCTCCTGGACCTGCTACCAGTCACAGGAGGCAGCCTGAGTCCTGTTTCAAGAGCATCCCTACTCTCAACCTGGGCTCACCTGGTGTCTGTTGTGATCTGCTTCTTCCGGTGCAGCTGGGGGGACAGCCTGATCTTATCCTCAGCTTTGAGTAAATCCCTGCAGGAAAGTAAGGATCCAGCCCATATCTCAGGGCCTGGGTAAGGACTGACAAGGCTAACTCTTCAAAATACGGTTACTCCATCTATTCAGCTTAAGCCTCCCAAGACCAAAAGAACTAATGCTCCAAGGTCAACCACACAACAGGTGCACAGGATGGAGTCAGACCCCTCTTATAAGTGGACCCAAATAGCCCTCTCATCCACCCTTCTCGCTTCACATATGGGAAGACCACAGGGCCCAAAGGTCTCCAGATGACCCAGAAAAACAACCAGAAGAGGAACTGAGAGCAGAAACAAGACCTCTGGCTCCTGCCAAGGGCTAATTCCCCCTACCTGGGTGCAGCAACTGGCCTCTCCTGGGACCAAGCTTCCTGCCCTGCACTGTGGATACAGAAGTCTGGCTGAAAGCCTCTCTTCATATAAAGGTGAACCTGCCCATGTGGTCCCTCCTTCATCACACTCCAGGCCCTCTCTTCTTCGTCACACTCCGGACCCTCTCTCGTCATACTCCCTGCCCACCCTCTGCATGCCTGGCTGCTTACACCTCACTCAGACCTGTTAGCCCTCCCAGGCTGATGCTACCAATTTGGGCTTGTCTTATCTCTGGAATGTCAGCTGTCAACCACCTCATCAGCCTCTTCTGCCACCCTGCTAGCTTAAAGTCTTGATCATTTCCCCTTCCCTCAAGGCCCAGCCCTCACCACTCTCCTTAATCTCTGGTCCTCAAAGCCTAAGAAAGAGGCAACAGGAAGAGCCTAGATGGAGGCAGAACCCAGAATAAATAAATCCCTTAACCTCTAAGGACCTCATTGATTGCACCTATGAAATGGTGGGCGAGGGTCAGAGTGAGCCAGATAAGGCCTTGTGCTCTGGGACACCAGCCAAGATAGTAAAGGCTATGACCTCTTCTTTTTAAAAAATTTGTATTAGTAATTTAATAATGATCAACAAGATTGTAAGATAACAGGGGTACAATTCCACACAGTTCCCACCACCAGAGTTCTATGTCCCATCCCCTCCATCAGAAGCTTCCCTATTCTTTTTTTTATTATTCTTTTTTTTTCCTTTTTTTTTCTTTTATTTATTTATTCCCTTTTTTTGTTGCCCTTGTTGTTTTATTGTTGTAGTTATTATTGTTGTTGTCGTTGTTAGATAGGACAGAGAGAAATGGAGAGAGAAGGGGAAGACAGAGAGGAGGAGAGAAAGACAGACACCTGCAAACCTGCTTCACCGCCTGTGAAGCGACTCCCCTGCAGGTGGGGAGCCGGGGTTCGAACCAGGATCCTTATGCCGGTCCTTGTGCTTTGCGCCACCTGCGCTTAGCCCGCTGCGCTACAGCCCGACTCCCTATTCTTTTTTTTTTAATTAGTGGATTAATAGTTTACAGTCAACAGCAAAATACAGTAGTTTGTACATGTATAACATTTCTCAGCTTTCCACATAACAATTCAACCCTCACTTTGCCCTCCTATTCCATCATGTTCCAGGACCTGAACCTTGCTCATCCCAGAGTCTTTTACTTTGGTGTAATACAATAACTCCAGTCAAAGTTATGCTATGAATTCTTTTTTAATATTATTTATGTATTTATTTTGGATAGAGACAGAGAGAAATTGAGAGGGAAGGGGGGAGAGAGAGCTGCAGCTCTATTTCACCACTTGTGATGCTTCCTCCCTGCAGGTAGAGAGCAGGGGGTTGAACCTGGGCCCATGCATACTTTAATCTGTGCCCTCAATCAGGCACACCACCACCTAGCACCCTGACTTATTTTTAATAGATCATAGAGCCATTAGTAAATTAATTAACCTACTTATTTGTTTGTTTGTTTGTTTGTTTATGAGAAGTAGAGAGAGAGCCAGAGCTAGCGACCTGAGAGATTGGCACATGCACTGCCTGAAATCAAACTCAGGACCTCATGCTTGAAAGTCCAGCAGTCCATCCACTGTGCTACCTGCTTGACAGCAAGGCTATGACTTTTGTAGAGACCCTACTACTACTCTTGCCCCAGACTGATTGTGGTAGAATGACTCCTAGCTGTGCTTCTTCTCACCATGCTCTAAGACCTTGGGAAGAGAGCTGTCAGAACCAGAAGGAGCCCAGATGCCTCCTCATCTTCCCTTCTTGCTCCAGAGATGGGAAAGCTGACAGAAGAGAACAGCAACATGGCTGTGGGCCTGGTCTCCAACTCACCTCTGCTCACTATACATTCCATTCTGGGTTCTGGCTTTGCTGCCCCAAGAACAGATTGGTGCCTCCCTGGGAACAGATTCTTACCTATCTCTGGGTTTAAATATTTCAGTGGTATAGTTACACAATGGAATACTACTCAGCTATTAAGAACAATGAACCCACCTTCTCTGACCCATCCTGGATGGAACTAGAAGGAATTATTCACTACTGAAGAGATACAGAAGGCCAACAGACATATGAAAAATTGTTCCAAGTCAAGAATTGTCAGAAATGCAAATAAAGACAATAATGAGTTACCACCTCACCCCTGTGGAAATGCCACACATCAGAAATGACAGTAACAACAAATGCTGGAAAGGTTGTGGGGACAAAAGATCCCCTTGGTGGGGATGTAAAGTGGCACAATCCTTGTAGAAAGCAGTCTGGAGAATCCTTACAAGGTTAGAAATGGACCTTTCTTATGACCCAATAATTCCTCTCCTAGAAATCTATCCTAAGGAGTCAAGCACACCCATCCAAAGAGATATGTGTACACTTGTGTTCATAGAAGCACAATTCATAATAACCAAAACCTGGAAGCAACCCAGATGCACAACACGGATGGGTGGCTGAGAAAGTTGTGTTATATATACACAAAAGACTACTACTCAGCTATTAAGAATAATAAACCCACCTTCTCTGACCCATCCTGGATGGAGCTAGAAGGAATTATGTTAAGTGAGATAAGTCAGAAAGAGAAAGATGAGTACGGCATGATCCCATTCATAAACAGAAGTTGAGAAAAAAGAACAAAAAGGGAAACGCAAAGCAAAAATTGACTGAGTTTGGAGTATTGCATCAAAGTAAAAAACTCTGGGGGGAAGGGGGAGGGTAGATTTTAAACTCCACTATAAGGGCGTGGGGTTAGGGACACAGACATTTGGCGGTGAGAAAGGTGTTAATACACGCTCCTGGGGCTGGGTGGTGGTGCACCTGGCTGAGTGCACATGTTACAGTGTGCAAAGACCTGGGTTCAAGCCCCACCTGCAGGGGAAAGTTTTTCAAGTGGTGAAGCAGGGATGCAAGTGTCTCTCTGTCTCTCTCCCTCTATCTCCCCTTCCTCTTAATTTCTGACCCTCTCTACCCAATAAATAAAGATAATAAAAAAATAAAATACATACACTCCTATTAACTTATAGTCTTATAAATCACTAATCAACATGAGAAGGGAATAATAGACTGAATGTCTCAAACTTTTTGATGCATAGACCCCAGTTCCGAGTATACATTCCATCAATACCTTTGCTTTTCTCTCTCCCCACACACTCTGCTGAGGGCTCAGGGTCATCCGATGGTCATTCCCAGTTGCTACCACCAACCAGAAGGCCTTCCTCCCTTTAGACGGAAGCCATATTGTGTGACACCCCCCATCCCCCGCAGGGCCTCTCCTGACTGTCCTGGGGAGGGGGCCTGAGCAGAGAGCAGGTTGAGTCTCTGGGCCTACCAGCCAGGTCAGAGTGGTGAAGTCCCAAGGAGCTTAGAGATACAGAACTTGGCTTCTCAATGCTTCTTTCTATCCATGGAACAGCTTGAGGAGAGAAGCCCTATGTCCCTCAAATTCAACAAGGCAACCATGGATACACTGTAGCATAAGAGGGATACTAATTAAGCTCTCATCAGGAAAACAAAATCCACATTAATTTGTCACAACAGAGACAAACAACTGCAGAGGCCTGAGTACATAGGTGATTCAGGTGCTGAGGTCAACAGGGCACAGTGAAGCAGCCAGGATCCTGGCAGGAAGCTAAAGTATATGTAAAGTATAGGGGCAAAGGAAAAAGTGTGTTCCCCAAAATAGGTCTCTGCAGAAGCTGGAACCACAGGGATGCAGTCACTGCCTGAGGTGTTATCTGAGACAGAGGGGAGGAGAGGAGACACGTAGGCTTCTCCTCTGGCCTCCCAGCCTCCTGCCAGTCTCCCCCCACCCCCACCCCCACTGTGGCTACCTTCTACTGGACACCAGTCCCTAGGGAGGTGGAATAGAACAGGGATACCATGGAGAATAGATCTGGAAGCAGGAAGACCCAGGATGAGCTTAGATGGTCAGAGGCTTCCTAGAAACATAAACACTTAGCTGAATCCTCATGTACAAGAAGGTGCCACCCAAGTTGTAAGTGAGCTGGCATTAGAAACCCTGGACTGGAGAGATAGCTCACCATGTAGGGTGCGTGCATTGCCATGCAGGATTTGGGCTCTGGCAACACATTTGAAATGATATGACACTGGGAGAAACTCCAATGCTGCACTATTTCTCCCATGATATGTCTTTCTCTACATCTTTATCTGAATAAAAAAAAAAATGGCCCAGAGCAATGAAATCATGCATGCACAAGGCTTTGGCACCACAGAAAAATGAAAGAAGGAAAGAAAGAAAGAAAGGGAAGGAGGGAGGGAGGGCACACAGTGGGGAGACAACATAATGATTATACAAAAGATTTTGGGGTGTGGGAGGCGATGGCCACACCCAGCTGAGCACACATGGTACCCTGCGTAAGGATGTGGATCCCTGTTCCACACTTACGGGTGGGGGGTGGGGGGGCAGGTCTGCAGGAGATCTCTCTATCTCTCTCTCTCTAATATATATCCCTCCCCTCTCAATTTCTCTTTGTCTTATCCAATTAAAAAAAAATAGGAAAAGAATGGCTATTGGGAGCGGTGAATTTGTAGTGCTGATAACAAGCCCGAACGATAACCTTGGTGGCAATTTAAAAAAATAATAAAGTTTTAAAAAAATGCTTTCATACTTGAGGTTCTGAAGGCCCAAGTTCCTTCAACACCATAAGCCAGAGCTGAATAGTGTTTTAGTCTCTCTCTCTCTCTCTCTCCTTCTCCCTCTCCCTCTCTCTCTATCTACCATTATCTCTCACTAAAATGATTAAATAAAAAAATAAGAAAAGGAAAGGGAGAGAGAGAAAAAAATTCTTTCTTGTTTTCCCATGATCTAGCACCCTCTTCTTGGCCTTTATCTTCCCTCTTAACGGAAAAAAACGTTCTCATACATTGGCATTTAACGTTGCCTAACAGAGTCAGTCATGGATGGAGGAGGAAGAACAAACAAGAACACACACCAGGCCTCCCAGAGAGATCTCTGAAGGCTGTCATATAGACTTCTGGGAAAAATGATAACAATATTTCTTCAAAATTTATACCACACAGAGAACCATCCCTATGATCATGCCCTGATGACTCTTTTCTTAAAAAGATTTTATTTACTTATTAATGAAAAAGATAATAGGAGAAAGAGAGAGAAAAAAAAGAACCAGAACATCACTCTGGTCCATGTGCTGCCAGGGACTGAACTTGGGACCTCCTGTTTGAAACTCCAGTGCTTTATCCACTGCACCACTTCCTAGACCACCTGATGACTCGTCAAACCAGTGAAGCCAGTTGATGGCCATGTGACTGACCCCTTATTCTTGCTCTCACTGAACCACCAACCCATTTTATCTTATTTCTCCAACTATCTTACTTTCTCAGCTATATATATGCTCCAAGCCCCAACCTGAAATTAAGATGAGTTTTGAGCTGTGAAGCTGCCAATCTCTCAAGTTGCTAACACCTGAATAAGCCTGTTTTTCTTTGCACCAACACTCACCTCTCCATTATTTGGTTTTCTAGCAGTCAGTGAGCAACTGAAAGATGGCATTCAATAACAAAGTCAAACACCAAGCAAGGGTGCTGTAGGCATAGTAATGACTATTTCAGTGTCTCAGGAGCTTGGCCTCTGAAGGAATAGAAAGGAGTGTAGTGGTGGAAGAAGGGACTTCGTGGTCTATGTTATGTATCAAGTGCTAGCCTGGTAGAGGTGTGAAAACTGAACAACAGAATGTGGTATCCAGAACCCAAGATCTTCTTCTTTTTTTTAATTTCTTTATTGGGTAATTAATGTTTTACATTCAACAGTAAATACAATGGTTTGTACAGTTTTTCATATAACAGTACAACCCCCACTAGGCCCAAGATCTTCTATTAAGACAACCTCTAGTCCAGACCTGATCTAGACCAAGCTGTACACACAGAGAGAAAGACATTCTGTTTCCAACCTGCTTTCTCTTTCCTTATTTATATCCGAGGATGCCCCTTTTCTATTTCTTGTCTTTCCAGTTATATTCACCACCTAGGTTATCCCTTCCTTCTCTCCAAAGCCTAAGAGAGAAACTGAGAGGAAAGGGGAAGATATGGAGGGAGGGAGAGAGGCACCAGCAGCATTGCTTCATGTTTGAAAAGCTTCCTTCCTGCAGGTGGAAACCAGGGGTTGAACTTGAGTGCTTACACAGGGTGATGTGTGCACTCTACCAAATACATCACCACCAGGCCCCAGCATGTGTGTTCTTTTTTGCCAGAACACTCTGCACCCTGGTAGGTGCTCAAAGTACACTCCCTCTACTTCTAGGGATCATTTGATAGGTGTCAATTCAAGGGTAAACTGGGTCAACTGCTGAGGCGCCCAGATACCCAGGAAATGTAAGGAGAGAAAGGAGAGGAAGAAACTGGAGAAGGAATCTGAGTCAAAATTATCCTAGCTTTGAAATCAACTATTGGTGGATGAGGCAATGATCCTGTAATCATTTCTGGCTTCAAGAGAGGGTGGGTCTTATAATGATAAAGACATTCAAACACCAGGATGTGGTGATGGGTAAAGAATTCTTTGAAGATACTAAAAACATTGAATTATATACACTAAGTGGGTGAAATGTGTGGCATGGAAACAATATTTTTAATATTTATTTATTTATTGGATAGAGCTAGAGAGAAATTGAGAGGAAAGGGAAAGAAAGAGAGAGATTTGCAGCACTGCTTCACCACTATGATGCCCCCACTCCCCCTCAAGTGGGGACAGGGGGCTTGAACCCCGGTTTCCTTGTGCATTGTAATTTGCCTCAACTGGGTGTGCTGCTGCTTGGCCCCAGGAATAGAACCAACATATTTGTTTGTTGTCATCATCAGAGCTTCACCACTCCAACACTTTGGGGACTTGGCTCAAACCTGGGTCTTGATCATGACAAAACAGGTGCACCATCCAAATGAGCTGTTCTTGCCAGCCCTCAAACTGTAGTTTTTGAAAATTCTAGCCATGAGAGGTCCCAGGTTAAATCCCCACCACCACCAGAAGCCAGAGCTGAGTAGTACTCTGGTCTCGGTTGCTCCATCTATGTATCTATAAGTATATATAATTAAAATAAAATAATTTTTAAAACCCTAGTCATTAAAAAATCTCTAGTCACTTAAAGAGACAACACAATAATACTAACCCATAAAGGTGCTCTAGGGATCCAGGTCAGTCCTGGATAAAACTGATACAATGTACATCTTGGAAACCTGCAAATTTAAATCAACTCCAGAAACTTTTATAACATTTATCTTTTGTAAGCCTTAGAATGCTCATCCACAGAAGGGGTATGGTAATAAGTATCTACAAGGTAGATTCTTAAATGCATACACTTAGCTTGCCAGAATCTTTGAACCAAAGCATTTCAAAATTGAAAGCATACTTGGTACATCTTCCCTGTCTCCCAGTAGAACCCTTCTTTTAAACTTCATAAACAGGCAGCTTACCCACGGGCATGTCTGCATACTCTACAAGACAGGAAGCTCACCCATGGCCTCTTGAGGCAGCCAGCTCTGTTCTTGGACAGTTCTTACTGAAGGCAAGGTCATATTTTAGAGTTGATCTTTTTTATCCTCCTGACTACCAGTTTCAGATCTTCTATCTTCCCTTTCAGGCCCCATAAACACCTTCAGGGGTCTGATAGTTGTATCAGGAAGTTCTTGAGTATGTCCTTTTCTGGGTCAAACACTCCCACTGATTTCTACAAGGTCTAATGCCTTGGATATCCAGTGCAGAGGTTAAAGGTCCATAGAGGTTCACCATGTGTATCACAGTCAGAGACCACACTGTGGGTTTAGTGACCTGGCCCAAGGTTACCCAGAGCTCCTCTGACAGCAGGACACAGGTGCCCAGACTCAGCTCCCAGTGTTCCCTGGGACTTTACATTTTGTAAGTGACTGTCAGTCTTCTCACATACCACCCACCATCCCAAGACACAGCCTCAAGTACCTTAACTGCACACCCCAAGGGGACCCCAACTACCAAGTTAAGCTTAGGGGGAAAACTGACATGCCAAAATAATCTAAATATTTCCACTCATTTACATTAACAAAAATCTTGGAGAATCTATATAGCTATGAACTCTGAGGGTTTTAGGCCCAAAAGAGAGAAACATCCTTCTAGCTTATTTTCAATATTTATGTTCATGAGCAAGACAGATACCAGAGTACTGCTCAGTTCTGGCATATGGTGATGCTGAGGAATGAGCCTGGGACCTCTGGGGTCTCAGACATGCAGGTCTGGTGCACCACAGCGTATCCCCCTGACTTAGGAACGTACATTTTAGACGAGACAAATTTATCCACGAATTCACTTTCCTATACTCTGCATTCTGAGAGAAGTATCTGAGAATGACTCTAAATGCTTATTAGGTTTATTAGCTGACCCTGAACTCAGTGGTATCATGAGATAAATGGAGTTGGGTGTTGGAAATCCCCTGGTTTCACACAGAGATGAATTTCATCTGCCACCTAACTTCTCAGAGGACTGAGAAATGTATTTAGAGTCACATCAGTAAAGGGAGCACGAGAGTCTTTGCAAAGTGCTCTGTGCACCAGAGATAAAGAAGGTAAATCCAACCCTTAAAAATGGAATTTCTACAGGAGTCGGGCGGTAGCGCAGTGGGTTAAGCGCATGTGGCGCAAAGCTCAAGGACCGGCATAAGCATCCCGGTTTGAGCCCCTGGCTCCCCACCTGCAGGGGCTCTTCACAAGCAGTGAAGCAGGTCTGCAGGTGTCTATCTTTCTCTCCCCCCTCTGTCTTCCCCTCCTCTCTCCATTTCTCTGTCCTATCTAACAACAACAACATCAATAACAACAATAACTGTAACAACAATAAAAATTAAAAAACAAGGGCAACAAAAGGGAAACTAAATAAAATTTTAAAAATGGAATTTCTGAGTTTAAAGGGGGAAAGGTGAGGTCCAGGAGAACAGTTAAGGCCCAATATTAGCACCAGGTCCTAGAAATGCACAGTTACATCTCTAGGTGGATGGCAGGACTCTAGTGCCATCAGAATAGGCATGTCTGCAGGGGTCACTGGTGTAGCACGTTGGCTATGACTCTGTAGGACAAAAATAGGTGTTCCGCCTACAATCCCATTTGATCTGTTTAACCTAAACAGAAACACTAAGTATACCCAATGGTTGAAAAATAATATATAAAAGACTATAAATAATATTTCCTATAGTTACAATAAGAACTAAACATCAACGTAACTAAGATTGTAATATAGTATACTTATTTATAATAATAAATCATTATATTTTAAAATATAATTGTAATGTAGCATATTATTTATGACTTAATGTATTTTACATACATTATTACATATATTCTGCAGGGAAGTATGGAGGCAGAACTAAAGATTATACTTCATACAGAAAGTCAGTCAATATGTGGCACTTAAAGCGACAAGTCATGAAATAGAATCACCAGGCTAGTTATGTGAAAATATTTTCTGGATAAACCTCAACCATGTCGGGCATCTAGAATATTTGGAAAGTTAAAGGTTCCAAGAGCGGTCCTGCAGACCTCTTTCCTCACAGATGCCCTTCCCCACAGCAGTTCTTCAGCAACCTACAGACTGGGCTCACATCACCCAAGTTAGCTATTCTCCAGGACCAAACACCCCCAGTCTCAATTGCCCAGCCTCTTTCTTCTCACCCAGGAGGTTTTGTAACATACCTGAAGGTCACAAAAACATTGGGTGTCACAGTCCAGTGTCACACTCAGGGCTCCTCTGATAGACAGCAGAATAGCAGCCTCTCAGGACAGACCTGTTGTTCCCTTGTGCCATGACTCAGTTCCCTGGGGTGACTCTGCAGTGAGGTTGGAGAGTTATTCCAGAGGATAGTCCCTCCTCACTGCATGAGGAGCAATACCTGCCCACGGGAGCAACAGCTGCCCACCCTATTCACCCACTGGCCTTGGGGTGGGAGCAGTCCACATACTCAGTAAGAACAAAAGGGATTTTTGTGAACACAGCCAGGAAGGAGGGAGGTAATTGTTCCCATTTTATGGAAGGGAAATTGATGTTAGAGAGGGTAGATGACTTGCTTGAGACGTGTCACAGATACAGCACAGATTTGGACACTGGTCTGGCCTCAGCACCTGTGTCCCTGAGTCCCTGATGTGAAGCATATTCACACTGCTTTGGGAAATGAGGGGCAAACAGCAACTGCTTTATAGAGTCCCTGTAAAGGTTAAATGGGAGCTTACAGACAGAGCTCTTGGGGCAGTTGTCCAAGCATCATAAATGCCTCATCCAACTCAAGCTGGTAATGGTGTGATGGTAGGGGTGCTCTACACCACAGCCCTAGCCCCCAGCTGGGCCTTGTTCAGGCTCTGTTGAGAGCCTGATGAAAGCCAGTGACACTCCTCCATCTGAGTGAACCCTCCAGACTGGACGTTTTGCATGTTGAAGACCTTCAAAGTGCTCCAGCATCTCCAACTTTCACAGATGAGGAAGCAAAACTTCCAGCTGACATTTGCATTCTCTTCTCAGCCTGGGAATGTCTGCAGGTTTCTACACAAGTGTCTGGAGTCTCAAGCAAGACAGCTGGTCTCTGGGAAAGAGGAAAGACCTCTGGCTACTTTCTGGAAAACAAAAGAGGAGATGCCTCTCTCTTCCATGGTCTCCCTACATAGAGCAAGGTGAAATTACCTCAGAAAGCCACCAAGGCAGCACAGAAAAGCAACACTCCACCTAACAGGCTCTATGAGATTACCTACTATGTGGGCATTCAGTAGGGCAGGCAGATAAGCAAAGAAAATTTCCTTATGCAGTGGTCACTCATGTTTTATTCACTGGGGGTGGCTGGGGGGGCAGGGGAGCAGGGAACTGAGGAGAAGTTTCGCTTAAACTAAACCTGGAGGGGGGAGCTGGGCGGTAGTGCAGCGGGTTAAGCGCACATGGCACAAAGCGCAAGGACTGGCATAAGAATCTGGTTCAAGCCCCCCCCCGCTCCCCACCTGCAGGGGAGTCGCTTCACAGACAGTGAAGCAGGTGTGCCGGTGTCTGTCTTTCTCTCCCCCTCTCTGTTTTCCCATCCTCTTTCCATTTCTCTCTGTCCTAACCAACAATGACGACATCAATAATAACAATAACAATAACTACAGCAATAAAACAACACGGGCAACAAAAGGGAAAATAAATAAATATTAAAAATCTTTAAAAAAAATTAAACCTGGAGTGATTGGAGAGGTAGCTCACTGGGTAGGGTGCCTATCTTGCCATACATAGCCGGGTTTGAACACTGGCACCTCATGGGAAGTGCTATGACATTGGAGGGAGCTCTGATGTCTCTATCTCTGCCCCCCTTCTTGTAACTGATTACAAAGCAGCTCCAAATCAGTGAAGTTGCACATACCTGAGATGACCTCATGCTTTTGAATCCAAAGCTTTATTTACTGCTCCACCTTCCAGGCCGTTATAACAAGTCATATTTTCTGCAGCCAGGGAGGTGGGTCAGCCGGTGGAACACTAGTCTTGCATCTGTGAAGCCTGCAGCTCGATCCCTAGTACTGTGCATGCTCTGGTCTCTCTCTCTCACGGAATTAATGGAACCTTGCATGGTCCAGGAGGTAGTTCATTGAATCAAGTGTTGGACTCTTAAGTATGAGGTCCCAACTTCAAGCCTCAGGAGCATATGTACTAGAGTGATGCCCTGGTTCTTTTTCTCTCTTCTTCTCTCTCTCATTAACAAAGAAATAAAATCTTGGGCTGGGCTGTGGCATACCCAGTTGAGTGCACATGTTACCATGTGCAAGGACCCAGGCTCAAGCCCTGGTCCTCATCTGCAGTGTTTCAGGTGTCTCTCTTTCTTTCTCTATCTCCCTCTCCTCTCTCAATTTCTTTCTGTCTCTATCAAAAAGAAATAAAAACAAAAGCAAGCCTTATTCACTGTCTCTGCCTATATTCTCCCTGTGTGTCCAAGTTCCTTACCCTCCCCCCTTTATGGACAATGCTTTTCCTCATTCATCTTTTGACTGGCTGCCCATGCACCAATTAAAAAGAGGTATATAAATCTGAAGAAACCAGCAAACAAGGAGTCAAAGGAAAAGGAAATAAAAGCCTCAATCTCATTTACAATTGAATTCCAAAAGAGAAAATACCTTGAGGTGAATCTCATGAAGGGGTAAGGCTGTTTTAGCACCTGAACCTCAAGATATATTTCTTTTCTTTTTTTAAATATTTATTAATTATTATTTATTCCCTTTTGTTGCCCCTGTTGTTTTGTTGTTATTTTTATTTATTTATTTATTTATTTACAAAACCCTCATCATGTGTGAGTGAGTGAGGTGGGTAGGTCTTCCTCCTCCTCCTTCTCCTTCCCTTCCCTCTCCTCCTCCTTCATTCTCCTCCTCTCCTTCTTCTTCTCTCTTCCTCTTTTGCTTCCTGCTCCTCCATCTCTTCTTCCTCCTTTTCCTCCTCCCCCTCCCTCTTCCTTCTCTTCCCTCTCCTCCTTTCCTCTTTCCTTTCTTCCTCCTCCTCCCCCTTTTTCTATATTTGATTAATTAATTTATTGGGTAGAGATCAAAGGAAATAAACAGGGAAGGGAGAGAGCGAGAGAGAGAGAGAGAGAGAGAGAGGCGAAAGAGAGGCACCTGCAGATCTGGCACTGAGCAAAGCACCTGTCCTGGGAGCTTGTCACAGTCTTAGTAAACTCATCTTGCGAGGGGGTGGGGGTGGAGCTGTTTTTTTATTATTATTGGGGAATTAATGTTTTACATTCAACAGTAAGTACAATAGTTTGTACATGCATAACATTCCCCAGATTCCCATATAACAATACAACCCCCACTAGGTCCTCTGTCATCCTTCTTGGACCTGTATTCTCCCCACCCACCCACCCCAGAGTCTTTTACTTTGGTGCGGTATGCCAATTCCATTTCAGGTTCTACTTCTGTTTTCTTTTCTGATCTTGTTTTTCAACTTTGGCCTGAGAGTGAGATCATCCCATATTCATCCTTCTGTTTCTGACTTATTTCACTCAACATGATTTTTTCAAGGTCCATCCAAGATCGGCTGAAAACTGTGAAGTCACCATTTTTTTACAGCTGAGTAGTATTCCATTGTGTATATAGACCACAACTTGCTCAGCTACTCATCTGTTGTTCGACACCTGGGTTGCTTCCAGGTTTTGCCTATTATAAATTGTGCTGCTAAGAACATATGTGTACACAGATCTTTTTGGATGGGTGTGTTGGGTTCCCTAGGATACATCCCCAGGAGAAGAATTGCAGGATCATAGGGTGGGTCCATTTCTAGCCTTCTGAGAGTTCTCCAGACTGCTCTCCACAGAGGTTGGACCAGATGACATTCCCACCAGCAGTGTAGGAGGGTTCCTTTGACCCCCACACCCTCTCCAGCATTTGCTGCTGTTACCTTTTCTGATGTATGACATTCTCACGGGAGTGAAGTGGTATCTCACTGTTGTCTTTATCTGCATTTATCTGACAATCAGAGACTTGCAGCATTTTTCCATGTGTTTCTCGGCCTTTTGGATCTCTTCTGTGGTGAATATTCTGTCCATGTCCTCCCCCCATTTTTGGATGGGGTTATTTGTTGTCTTGTTGTTGAGTTTGGCAAGCTCTTTATATATGTTGGTTATTAAACTCTTGTCTGATGTATGGCATGAAAAGATCTGCCATTCTGTGAGGGGTCTCTTGGTTTGGGTAGTGGTTTCTTTTGCTGTGAAGAAGCTTTTTAATTTGATGTAGTCCCATAGGTTTATACTTGCCTTAGTCTTCTTTGTAATTGGATTCATTTCATTCTTCTCCCTCAGATAAGAGAAACAGCGCCTGACTTCCTCTGGTGTTTTCCAAATTCACTTCTCTTTCATTGATGGTATAAAAACAAATTTTCTGGAAACAAATGCTTTGGGTCCTGGTGAAATGAGGTTACAGAGTCCTCTGGTTTTCTTCCTCTATCATTTACCTTTGGGAGTATGGACCATAATTCTTTTTGGGGTACAGAAGGTGGGAGTTCTGTAATTGCTTCTTATCAATGATCTTCCAGAAACTTCTTCAAGGAAGTTCATCTACACCGATGACATCTGCTATGCAACTCAGGCATCCAAGTTTGACATCCTCGAGGAAACATTCACAAAAGACATGTCTCTGATATCTGATTACTGTAAAAAATGGCGACTAATCCCTAGCACTGCAAAAACGGTATCATCTGTTTTCCATCTACACCATGCCTTGGCCTCGCGTGAGCTTAATGTGCAGCTTGACAATACGAGAATCCGGCATGAAGCCCAGCCAGTCTATCTTGGCGTTACTCTCGATTGCACCCTGTCATTTCACGAACATCTCATAAAAACTGCAGCAAAGGTGGGCGCGAGGAATAACATCATTGCAAGACTGGCCAGCTCCTCATGGGGCGTGAGCACTTCCACACTACGATCATCATCTCTGGCATTATGCTATTCCACTGCAGAATACTGTGCCCCAGGATGGTTCCGTAGCCCCCATGTCCACTTGGTCGATTCCAAATTATATTCCTCCATGAGGATAATTTCTGGAACTATCCGTTCCACCCCGGTTCCATGGCTGCCAGTTCTTAGCAACATCGCCCCACCAGATATTCGTCGGGATGCGGCATCATCTAAGTTCATTTCCCACTTCTACGCTCTACCGGACCTGCCAATATACGCGGATATCTTCGCCCACCCTGTCCAACGCTTGACGCCTCGTCATCCAATCTGGTCCCCTACGCCTACACTGAACTTCTCTGTTCCAGACTCTTGGAAACAGAGTTGGCAGTCAGCTGAGGTAAAGAACAAACACTTCATCACAGACCCCTGCAAGCGTCAACCTGGCTTTGACCTAGCACGTTATGATTGGGCCCTCCTCAATCGCTATCGAACAGGCCATGGCCGGTGCGCCGCTATGTTCCATCGCTGGGGAGCCAGAGACAACCCGAACTGCCCCTGTGGCTACAGACAGACTATGACCCACATAGTCAACGACTGCCACCTCTCCAGATTCAAAGGAGGTCTCGAAACTTTACATGAGGCTCAACCTGATGCTGTTGACTGGCTACGGAAGAAGGGCAAACGCTAGAAGAAGAAGCTGGGCATGGGTGTTAGCAGATCAATCCATACCCCCAACCTGTTTCTATCTTTCCCTAGTGGAGTAGGGCTCTGGAAAGGTGATCTCTCTTTGCCTCTCTATCTAGAAGAGGAAAAAAAAAGTGAGATAGAAGAGAGGAGAGGAGGGTAAGGGAAGAGGAAGGGAGGGGAAGGGGAGGAAGAAACTTGGCTGGAGTATAGGTGGAAGGTCTTAAGGAAAGCTGTTGCTTGGTTACTTTGCTCACACATGAAAGAGGCATGTACTAACATCTATGTACAGGACATTGAGCAGTAAATGCCCCCCCACTGGACCCCACACACACACACACGCCCTCCCTGCAGTTCAGGTGTCCATGGCCTCTAAGAGAGTCAAAAGATTTGAACCTTGATGGGGTTAAGTGAGGCATACTTTCCACTGTGTTGCAGAAGAGAAGGAAAAGTTCTTGGGGACAATGGGAAAAAGCTTGGAGAAGATGCCCATTTAACCCACATCTGGACAAGGATGTGGAGAAAGGGAAACACTTTTACACTGTGGAAAATAGTCTAGAGAGACATCTAAACTCTGGAAATAGACCTAGTACTTGATCCAACAATTTCTTTCCTAGGCTTCTATCCAAAGAATACAAAAAACACTATCCAAAAAGATCCATGTACATATGTATGTTTGAAACATATTTGTAATAGCCCAACTTTGGGACCAACCCAAGTGTCCAGTGACTGATGAGTGGCTAAGGAAGCTGTGGTACACAATGGGATACTTGTCAGCTATAAGAAGTGATGAAATCTGCCCTTTCGCTACAACATGGATGTAACCCAGAGAATTGTGTTAAGTGAGATCTAAGAGGTAAAGCAAGAGATAATGCAGGATGAAACATTGATAGGCTCTTAAGAGCTTAATAGGTCTTTCATAGAAGATCCAGAGACTCAGAGTGGGTGGCTTAAGGGGGAACTGGCAACCTAGAATCCTATAATGGAGGAAGATGAAGGTTGAGAGGAGGCTGAGGTAAGCTGACATCCATCCTGAAGAGATGTAGAACTGTACCTCATGACAACAAGACTGTAAATCAACAACTCCTCAAGAAAGTAAATTAAAAAGCCCACATCTGGAGGGAAGATCATTTAGACCCAAGCAGTCAGGATTCAGCATGACCACAAAAGGATAAACATGGAGGTCACATGCTGAGGGGAAGGGCAGTTGCTGGAGGTTCTATCACTAAATGCCCTTATTGTTCAAAGTTAATGCTGTTGTTACCTACAGCTGAAACCCTCACAATGACTAAACCCAACTGTCACAACAAGAAGCTATCTAATAATCTATAAGGTGACTCATCAAGAAAGAATAGCACAAAAGTATACTTCATAAATAAGGCAGATATCCCCTATGAGGAAAAATATGGGTAATGTGTCTCCATCTTGGCTGTATTTTAGAGCCACCAAGGGAGCCATTAAAAATCCTAATGCCCAGCCTCACTCCAGCCCAATCACGTCAGCACCTAAGGGGGTGGTATTCTTTCCCAGTTTCTCCAAGTGTACAGGAAAATCATTACCCCAGGAAAATGAGGAGCATGGCCCAATCTACTATCTGCTGATTTCATATAAATCTTTCATGGCTCTTTTATTTTTTTATTGTACATTTAAATTCTTGAAAAAGAAATAAATAAATTAAATATAAATGCACTGCGGAGAAAAATAAATTTATTTACCTCATGGCTCTATCTTCAGTGACCTGTAGACAAACTCATGTCAACCAAGCTAGCTCTTTCCTAGACCAAGTATCTCCCTCCCCACAGCCTAATGGCCTGGCCTCTTCCTTCTCACGCAGGAGGTTTAGAGTCCAGAGTCATGAGCGGGGCTCTATGGACAGACAGCAGAACAGAGACCACTCAGGATGAATCTGGTACACCCTTATGCTGTGACTCAGTTCTTTTGGGGTGCCTATGCAGATAGGGAGACTGGAGAGAATCATCTCAGAGGGCCAATCCCACTCCCTCTCCTGCCAAAGACACCCCAGGGAGCAGAGTCTGACCACCAACTCCTACCCCACTTGTGTTCTGGTCTTTCTGGGGCTTGTTTCTCCCTGCTTCAATTCAGCAAATGTCACGAGGACCTGGGTTTGAGTCCTAGTCCCCACCTGCAAGGGGAGGCTTCACAAGTGGTGAAATAAGTTACAGTTGTCTCTCTTTAGTTTTCCTCCTCTCTTGCTCTATTTCTCTCTTTATGATAATAAAATTATATATAATTAGCTAATTCAAGCTACCGTCCTCAAAGTCAGTCCTTGGGATACAAGGTCAGGTGGAGAGAAATGGAAGAGACCAGGGATCAAGTCCCAATGAGCCAAGTCTCTATGTTGAGGTAGGGCTATGCGCTCACTGGGTAGCAGTGGGTGTTGTATGCTTTACATTAGGTAGTTCTCCCCCGCCAAGAGAATTGCATCAGTCCTGTTAATTTCGCGGGCCCGCTTGGCCCCGCCCCGGGGGAACCCGCGAGAGTTCCAGAGTGCCAGAGTTGGAGGGGTCCTGAGTTCCTGAGTTCGAGAGTGCCAGAGTTTCAGAGGGTTCCCCAATACGAGAGTTCCAGAGTTCCAGAGTAAGAGAGAGTTCCTGAGTTCGAGAGTAAGAGAGAGTGTGCTTGCGCCGCCGCAAAGAGACAGCAGAGTTCTGTTTGGTGATTAGTTTGTCTTAGTTTATGAATCGTTGTTCGTGAATAAAGAAATACAGCTTCCCTGCCCAGCCGTTGTCTCCGCGTCTCTGTTACCCGCCCGTGAAGCCAACCTGCCAGCAAGAGCTTTCCGAATTTTAACAACAAATGGCGCCCACGTGGACCTGACCTGCGCATCTCTCAGATAAGTAAAGACAATTTGGCTACCTATGCACTATGGCCTTCTCTTCTGCTTGTGAAGAGATCTCCAAAGGTCTCTGCTCTTTCTTCACGAGACTGTTTTGCTGTTTCTGGAACATTTATCTCTGGACCAATCTGTGGTTTCCACTCGCTCGGGCGAACTCAGAACAGCCAGCGGGAAGAGCCAGCGGGTGGGAGGAGAGGCGCGGAGCTGCCGTTTCCACCTGGTTAAACAGCCAGCCAGCTGGCTGCGCCCAGACAACCCTGCGCACCGCGCCCGCAGCCCCGCAGCCGGCAGGAGGCCGACGCCAGCATACAAGAGCCCCTGGAGCCCGATGCCAACACGCAAGAGCCCGAGGCCAGCCCACAGGAGCCGGCTCTCCACCGCGTGGCACAGGGCACTAGATGCGTGATCCCTCCACGCTGCTTGGCCACTGCGAGCAGGGCAGCAGACATGGCAGGGCCATGGGGCAGGGCCGCGGCGGCCTATCATGGCCGCCACCCCTGGGCACCTAGGCCCACGCCTTCTACAAAGATGGCCTGCCTGCCCTCTTTCTATAAATTCTGGAACCATCCCGGGCCTCCCGGAACCCCGGGCTCCCTGCTGAAACTGGGCACACGAGATCTCCAGCCGCCGGTCCGGTCTGAAGGCAGACAAGCTGGAGTACGCAGAGATTTGTGCAGAGATCGCAACCTGCAATTCCTAAAAGTGAAGCTGTGCGGGAAGCCACCTCCGGATGGTGAAACCCCCCCCCCAACAACTAAGACAGTACAGATTTAAATTCGTGTTTAAAATGACATGTCTTCGTAACAAAGGTTTCTCTCCTCGTGTATTAATGACCATGTTTATGTGTGTGTTTAAAGTTTGGTAAACAGTAACTTTAAGGCTAAATTCTTACTAGACAAAGTTAAATGAAAAAGGTTTTCAACGTAATTCTCATAAAGATAAAATTAACTTACATTTAAAGTCTGAGGTAAAAATTAGTTAACAATCAATATATTTTAACTAAGTTGGTCTAAACAAAAGGTTAAATAGACTTGTTGATATGTAAAACTCTCCACTACCTTCTCTATTAGAAATGGTAGATCGCACAATGGCTATGCTAATTATTCTCATGCCTGAGGTTTCCTCTCCGGCCCACACCTAGGGTGTGTCTCCATCTTGAATGGGTGTAACAAAAGGTTAAAAAGACGTTGTTGATATGTAGAAGTCTCAAGTTCCTTCTCTTTTAGAAATATGCTAATAACAAGTTTTGTTTCATAGTAAGTAAGTTGCAGCCAGCTGCCTTTGGGACTCTAGGCCGTTCCCCGCCCCCATGCAATTGCCCGTCGAGGCAAGTAGTCCCCCAGAGGCAAGAAATGTTTTTTTTTAAGCTGATAAAGTTTAGCCCACAGAGGCAGATATGGCCCCCTCAGGCCTTCCCTTAGCAGCACACTGGTTCTTGTCGTTTGCATGTTTCTCCATGTTTGTGCCAGTTTCTTTTTATAAAAATGCCTGTATGATATATGTTTCTGTTCACCCCACACCCTTAATACTGTAGCCATTTAGTTAAAAGAAAAGGGGGAATTGTTGTATGCTTTACATTGGGTAGTTCTCCCCCGCCAAGAGAATTGCATCAGTCCTGTTAATTTCGCGGGCCCGCTTGGCCCCGCCCTGGGGGAACCCGCGAGAGTTCCAGAGTGCCAGAGTTGGAGGGGTCCTGAGTTCCTGAGTTCGAGAGTGCCAGAGTTTCAGAGGGTTCCCCAATACGAGAGTTCCAGAGTTCCAGAGTAAGAGAGAGTTCCTGAGTTCGAGAGTAGAGAGAGTGTGCTTGCGCCGCCGCAAAGAGACAGCAGAGTTCTGTTTGGTGATCAGTTTGTCTGAGTTTATGAATCGTTGTTCGTGAATAAAGAAATACAGCTTCCCTGCCCAGCCGTTGTCTCCGCGTCTCTGTTCACCACCGCGAAGCCAACCCAGCCGGCTCGAGCCGTCCCGAATTTTAACAACAAGTGGGGAGGTTACTGTTGTCTCTATTTTATGGATGAGGAAATTGAAATTCAAAATGTAGAGGACTTACTCAGGCCCCTGCTGAAATGTGTGGCAGTAAACTTCATGAACTCTGCAGGAGGGCTATTGTGGTCTGAGCAGACTCTGCTGATGATCTGAACTTGACCTTGCTATGCCTCTCATCTTCCTCTGTCAAATACTAACAGATGGTACTTTTAAGTGTTGTTATGAGGACTGAATGAGCTCATACACTGCACACAAAGGAGCCAACAACAGGGCCTGACTTCCTCGCCACCTCCCTGCTTCTCACTGCCTGCTCAGGAAGGTCAATAGATGACTCTGAAATGGGCATCAGAGCTGCCCCAGAAATCAAGATCAGAAGGCACCTCTGTTTTTTTATATTTTATGAGGAACAGAGAAAACACCTGCCTCCCTCATGAGCCTCCTGTACATGGCAAGAAAATCATTTCTACACAGCACAGTGCAAACAGAAAACAAACCATGAGTCACTCTGTCCTAAAACAGTTTGGATTTAACCAGTTTGTAGAGATTCCTCCAAATAGCTTCAGAGTTTTTCTGTTCAGTAAATATGGGGGTTTAGTGGGTAGGGGTAGATAGCATAATGATTATCCAAAGAGACTCATGCCTGAGGCTTCGATGTCCCAGGTTCAATCCCCCACACCACCATAAGCCAGAGCTGAGCAGTGCTTTGGTTAAAAAAAAAAGGGGGGGGTTATCAAGTGAAATAGCATGCTGTTTTGCCTTGTGCATGGCCCAGCCTAGCCCCCACTATACTGAAAGAAGCTTTTATCCTGTGATATCTATCTCTCTTGCTCGCTCTCTGCCTCTCTGTCTAAAAAAAAAAAAACTTTTTTTACTTAATAATTTTGGATAGAGACAGAGAGAAGTTGAGAAGAAAGAAGAAAGGGGAGAGAAAAATAGAGAAATACACCTGCTTCCCCTATGCAGGTGGAGACTTGGGGCTTGAGCCAGGATCTCTGTGCATTTTAACATGTGCTCTCTGCCACCACCCAGGCCCCTAAAATATTTTTTTTTAAAAACTTAAAACTGGGTTGGAGAGACATCATAAAGGTTATGCAAAAGATTTTCATGCCAGGGGTCGGGCGGTAGTGCAGCAGGTTAAGCACATGTGACGTGAAGCACAAGGACCAGTGTAAGGATCCTGGTTCCAGCCCACAGCTGGAAGCAGGTCTGCAGGTATCTGTCTTTCTCTCCCCCTCTCAGTCTTCGCCTCCTCTCTTGATTTCCCTCTGTCCTATCCAGCAACAATAATAATAACAACAACAACAAGGGCAACAAAAATGGGGAAAATGGCCTTCAGGAGCAGTGGATTCATAGTGCAGACACCAAAAGAAAAAAAAAAGACTTTCTTGCTCAACAAATTGTTTGGCTTCGTATGTTAACTCTCTTTTCAATCACCAGGTTCCAGATGCCACTAGGATGCTGGCCAGGCTTCCCTGGATTGAAGACCCCACCAATGTGTCCTGGAGCTCAGCTTCCCCAGAGACACACCTTACTAGGGAAAGAGAGAGGCAGACTGGGAGTATGGACCGACCAGTCAACGCCCATGTTCAGCGGGGAAGCAATTACAGAAGCCAGACCTTCTACCTTCTGCAACCCTCAACGACCCTGGGTCCATGCTCCCAGAGGGCTAGAGAATGGGAAAGCTATCATGGGAGGGGGTGGGTTATGGAGATTGGGTGGTGGGAATTGTGTGGAGTTGTACCCCTCCTACCTTATGTTTTTGTTCATTAATCCTTTCTTAAGTAAAAAATTAAATAAAAAAAAAAGACTTTCATGCCTTAGGCTCTGAGGCCCCAGGTTCAATTTCCAGCACTATCATAAGCCAGAGATGAGCAGTGTTCTAGTTAAAAATAAATTTAAATAGGAGCATATCCAGTAACATGCATTTCTCTGTGTTTTATTATTCTCATAAGACATTATGAAATACCTCCAGATTAACAGATGGTGCTTGTGTAATATGCCATTGTAAGGCACATTACATACTAGGGATTACCTCTTTCTCTCTAGATGGGCATGCATCTTGCTTCTAGTTTAGTCATGAGGAACAATATTGCCAACAAAACTATTGGCCTTTAAAATACTTCCTTGTGCGTGTTTTCATTTCTGAGCTATAGATCCCAGAAAAGCTAAGGTCAAAGGGTGTGTGTAGTTTTCATTTTAATCAAGATTATCAAACTGTATTGAACCACAGCTCTACCAAATGCCATCATCTCTGTGCATGGATGCCCTTTCCCTGCTTCCTACCCTGAACATCCTTCCCCAACCTCTCTACTTCAAACCTTTCTGTCAACGTGACAGATGAGCAGCCAATTCAAGCTGACTTAAAACAGCTCAAACAACAAAAGTTGGTCCACATCTGCCAAGACTTGTCTCTGCTCACAGGTTCTGTAATGGGGTAGACTCAACCAGCTCAAACTGGTCCAAACCAGGTAATAATGAAATAAGCTGGTTCAAACTTGCAAATGTGCTTTCTTAAAAATCTACCCTTTTTCACTGCTTCCAAGGTGGTCTCATGCTTCGAGGCTCACTTTTCTCTTCAGATAGAGAGATATACAGATACAGAGGGCGAGACATCCCAACAATGAAGCTTCCTTCAGTGCTGTAACATTCCCATGTGACGCCATGGCTTGAACCAAGGCCACAAGTATAACAAAGCATGCACCTCCCGTGGTGAACTGTATTCCTGGCCCTAAGAGACACCATGTGAACCCTCAGCTCACGCTCCCAAAACCTGAGCACTGAGCAGTCTAATCAGCAAGAGCACCATAGAGGGCTCTCCATTCAACACACTCTGTAGCATCAAATACCTGCTGGGAAAGTTCAGGGGAGATAACACAATGGTTCTGCAAAAAGACTTTAATGCCTGAGGGTCTGAGGCCCAGGTTCAATCTCCATCACCTCCATAAGCCAGAGATGAGCAGTGCTCTGGTGGAAGGAAGGAAGAAAGGAAAGAAGAAAGGGGAACCTGCTGGAAAATCCAACAGTCCATTTGTTCATTTTCAGTTCTTTGGATCACAAGAAAAACCATCTTAGTGCTTACTGGCAAAAGAGTGTTTCTTGACAGGAAATTGAGGAGTTTCAGAAAATGCACACAAAGAGTCCAGTCTCAGAAAAGACAGAATCAAGACCTGGAAAATTGTCTGCAGCTTGGTGGCCACCTTTTTCATATGGATCTTCACTCTGGCTTCTCTTTGAAGTGGAATCCAAGGGCCAGGCAGGCAAAAGCCTCATTCAGGGTTGAGAGACCTTTCAGAGTGTCAGGTATCAAGGAATTCACAGAAATGGTTACAGAGACAAGTACAGCACTATTGGCTTGAAAATGACTCCATTTTGCTGTCAACTGCAAACCATTAATCCCCCAATAAAGAAATGAAAAAAAAAAAAGAAAGAAAAAGAAATGACTCAAGTTGGGAGACTTGTCTTGACAGCACCAACTTCAAAGCAAACTCCAAAGAAGAGTGAGTGGGGTGGTCCGGGAAGTGGAGTAGTGGCTAAAGAACTAGACTCTCAAGCATGAGGTCCTGAATTCAGTCCCCGGCAGCACATGTACCAGAGTGATGTCTGGCTCTTTCTCTCTCTCCTCCTATCTTTCTCATAAATAAATAAATAAATCTTTAAAAAAAAAAAAAAGAAGAGTGAGTGGGGGTCTGATGTTATACAGAGTACAGTTCAAGTGACGTAATCTGCATATTTAGCAGCTTTCCAGAAAATCATGAATATTTATGAAGGGGAGGGATAGGTACATGCAGTTGGGGAACATAACAGTCATACGTAATCAGACATCACATGTAAGAAAATGGCAGAGGGGAGTCTAGCGGTAGTGCAGCGGGTTAAGCGCATGTGGCATGAAGCGCCAGGACCCGCGTAAGAATTCTGGTTTGAGCCCCCAGCTCCCCACTTGCAGGGCAGTCACTTCACAAGTGGTGAAGCAGGTCTGCAGGTGTCTGTCTTTCTCTCCCCCTCTGTCTTCCCCTCCTCTCTTCATTTCTCTCTGTCCTATCTAACAATGATGACATCAATAACAACAATAATAACTACAACAACAATAAAAAACAAGGGCAGCAAAAGGAAAAATAAATAAATAAATATAAAAAATAATTTAATTTTAAAAAATGGCAGAGAAAACAGCATCAAGGACATGATTACTTTTTTATTAGTGATTCAATAATAATTAACAAGAGTGTAAGATAACAGGGGTACAATTCCATACAGTTCCCACCACCAGCGTTCCTTGTCCCATCCATGTCCCATCCCCTCCATTGGAAGCTTCCCTATTCTTTATCCCTCTCTTGAGAGTATACACCAAAATTCTTTATGGAGTGCAGAAGGTAGGAAGTCTGGCTTCTGTAATTGCTTCTCTGCTGGACATGGAAGTGGGCAGGTCAATCCATACCCCCACACTGTTTCTCTTTCCTAGTGGGTTAGGTCTCTTGGGAGGTCATCTGCCTAGGGAAGTCAGGCTGACATCATGGTAGCATCTGCAAGTTGGTGACTCAAAGGCAGTAAGATATAAAGCAGGACAAGTTGTTTAATAAACAGGAACCCAAAGTCAGGAATAGAACAGATGAAACTAGGGGTCTTCATGTAGGAAGAAGGTATGAAGTCCATTTTAAGTATGTTTTAGGTAAAGTCAAGGGGCCCATGACTTTAGTAATTTTTGCCTGATCCCTATAGCTAACATGCAAGTGGGCTAAAAATATTGTCTGGGAAGATGGTATCAGAGTTGAGAATAGGACTAGAAAGTTCAATTAGGGCTGAGAGTAGCTCTCCCAAATATGAGGTAAGTATATAAATACCATTAACTGTTAAGCCATCAGTCTGACCTAGAGGCCATATCTATGCATATTTAGCACAGAAACCTGTATAACCTCTGAGTCCCTGTCAGTCTGAGCTCACATTCCATAATCATAGCTAGGAACATTCTAGGCTGCACTCATTTCAGGACCAGTCTTCCTCAAATGGCTAAGTATGTTGACCAGCCTTCCTTTGAAGAGTGGGGAAGTCCCTACCATTGCTGCTCTACAATGAGAGCAAGGTCCTAGAGAGACCCAAAAGAGAGCTTGTGATGACATTCCTGATAGAAGTGACCAATGATGGTGGAGAAAGGTCTAGGCCCATCTTATATTTGTGGGAATCCAAGGATTCTCTGACTAGAGAATCCATATGATGGAGTGACCTGGCATTAACCAAAAAGGCCACCTTAAAGTATGTCAGTCTCTTGCCTTTATCCAACTTTTGCAGTCCTTACTTTATCTGACAAGGTCAGACTCAAAGTGATTAAGGAAAGTGAAACAGGAAGTAGATGAGGAGGGTGTCTAGGCCTAAGTAGTAAATATTGACTAGGTATCTTATGGTGTCTTCTTTGGCTCTACTTGCTGCACTTATCGAGTTTAAGTCTACTCACATTAGACTCAATTTATTGAGCACTTTTACTTTGAACTATGTAGTTGCCCCTAACTTATGAATACATGTGCACATGTACCCTGTCCCTTAGGTCCTAGCCTACATCCAGGGTCTGTAACTTCACCAGGAAATGAGCCATTTGAAATGAAACTAAGAAGTCCCATGTGTTAGGAAAGGTCTCACCAGATGATTGGAGTTGGAGAGCTGACATATCAAGTTTGGCGTTTCTGGATACAGTCTGAAGTGAAATGTGGCATGGTGGCACCGGTTGCATTGATTTAGTTGAGGTCAGCAGAGGCAGTAGCACAGTGTAGGAGATCAAAAGGAGAAACATGAAGAAATACAAGCAAAGTCCCAGAGGTTCCCAGACTAGGAAAAATACAGTTTAGAGAGAATGAGGAAGGTTCTTTCTGTCATAGAGTTTAAGAAGGCAATAGATAGTTATTATTATATCCAAGTTATTTGGGAACTTGGTTTACTTTGAAAATGCCGTGGTTAGGATTTACTGTACCATACATGCCCTCACCGTGATTGATGTCATTTAATGCTATTTACAAATAACTATGTCTTAGATATTGACAGGACTGGTTGCTTCTGATCTACCTGGTCTAAGGTTATAGATTATTTAGTATTTTAAAAAAAGTTATTGGGCGGGGGTAGATAGCATAATGGTTATGCAAAGAGACTCTCATGCCTGAGGCTCTGAAGTCGCAGGTTCAATCCCCCACACCACAATAAGCCAGAGCTGTGCAGTGCTCTGGTGTTTCACTCTGTGTCTTCCTCTTTCTGCATCTCTCTCAAAAATAAAATAAAATATTTTTAAATAGTTATTATTAGAAATGCCTTAACAATTTAATCCCAATGTCCAAATTCAATCAGTTCACAAATCTGAAACATTAAGTGCTTAGACTAAAGGAATATACAATCAGAACTGAAATCTATGCTTTTAAAGAACTCAACATATTCAATCTATTTTCCCTCTGACATGTTGAATAGTGGTTTATAAGTTAATATAAGTATAAATTAACACCATTCCCACCACCAAAGAGCTGTGTCCCTACCACCACTCCCCGACAGTGGAATTGAAAATCTACACTTCCCTCTCAGTCTTTTAGTTTGGTGCAATACTCCACATGATTTTTTTTTTAAATGATGATAAGAAGAAAGATGGCCAGAGGTCAGGAGGGCTTCACTGCACAGATTCCACTGGTCACTTTTGTCCAGTCAAGGTTCTGACTTGGTCCAATCAAAGTCAAAGGAATATGGCTGAAGGGCACAGCAGTGGCACACCCAGTTAAGAACACATAGTGCTGTATCCAGGAGGTGGTGCAGTGATAAAGCTTTGGACTCTCAAGCACGAGGCCCCGAATTTGATCCCCAGCAGCACATGTGCCACAATGATGTCTGGTTCTTTCTCTCTCCTCCTATCTTTCTCATAAATAAATAAAAGCTTAAAAAAAAAAAAAAAAGAAGAAGAACACATAGTTCTACACGCAAAGAATCGTGCAAGGACCTGGGTTTGCCCTCACTCCCCACCTGCATCAGGGATGCTTCTCAAGTGGTGAAGCAGGTCTGTAGGTATCTCTCTCCCTCTCTACCTCTCCTGTCCTCTTAATTTCTCTCTGTCCTATCTAACAAAATGATGGGGGGAGGTGACTGCCAGGAGCAGTGGTTTCATAGTGCCAGCACCAAGTCCAGTGACTAGAGGCAAAAAAAAAAAAAAAAAAGAATATAACTAATTGTATGGCTTCTCCCAGGGAGGGGTTGTCATACACTTTAAACCACAAACCAGTTTGATTTTGCTTGGGCAAGTCCCAGAGCCCATATCAATTTTACTGGAGAAAAAGAGTACAAAGTTGCAAAAAGTCCTGTTTGAGTCACCTCTACTTACCAGGAAACCCTCAGGTGCTCTCATTGTCTTAATTCAAAGGTGACCGTGAACTTCCTTCCTTCCTGAATCCCTTGGAGCCCTGAGAGGTTTGGGGAGATCTGTTGCCCTTTTCTGATTTAAGGGAAGAAATTAATGCAAAATTTCTGTGAGTTTACCTGGACCTTGAAAATGGATAACAGAATGAAAGGCCTTTAGGCTTAAGTTTTACTCACATCATAATAAATCTGGTCTGAAAGCTGCCAGAAGCAGAGTCCTTGAGGAGGAAGCCTTGGGTAGGCTGTCAACCTCAAACACTGTGCACTGCTGCCCCCTTGAGGCCAGCCCAGAGGTTTCAGGGGTGAGAGCCTCAGGCTTCAGGGAACTCAGGCTCCAGCCTCTGGTCAGAGGGAGGTTAGAGCCAGGCCTTGATGCAACTCAGTCATTAGCTGTATGGTCAGGACCAGAAAGAGATAATTGAGTCACTGACAGATGATTCCTGAAAAGAGTTGGCGGGCTCAGATGCCACACAGTCCTAGTCTGAGAAGTGAGCTCTGGTCTCACAAGCCACTTTATTTCTATAATAGAACATCCTGTGGTCCGGGAGGTGGCACACTAGATATAGGGCATTGGACTCTCAAGCATGAGGTCCTGAGTTCAATCCCTGGCAGGACATGTACCAGAGTGATGTCCAGTTCTTTCTCTCCTCCTATCTTTCTCATAAATAAATAAATAAATAAATAAATAAATAAATAAATAAAATCTTAAAAAATAATAATACTAAAGAACATATTGAGTCTCTCTCCACACCCCAGAGCCTTATTATAGTGACTCTTCCTCTGCCTTCAGTGTTTTTGTCAGTACTCCCCCTCCCCATAGGTGGCTTCTCATCTTCAGATCTCAATACCCTCCTCTCAATGAAGCTTTAAATGGTGACATCAGATTCCTAGGTCTCAGTCTCCTCTTTCAAAAATAGAGATAATTGACCATGAAAATGTCTTAAAAGATAGAGTGTGGGGCTTGCAAGCTTGAGGCTCTAGGTTCAGTGCTCTGGGCTCTCTTGTGAAATAAATAAAAATATAGTTATGAAATGTATATTACTAATGATGTATTATTAAATATATAACTATAAATAGTAAATAAATTGATATATTAAATATTTGTGTTGTTGCCACAGTTTCACTGCCCCAGACTTTCTCAGGTAGAAGAGGGATACAGAGAGAGAGATGGATACCAGAGCACTGAAGCTTTTCCCTCAGTGCTATGGGAGCCAGGTTCAAACCTGGATCATGTTCATGGCAAAAACGGATACTCTTCCAGATGAGCTATCTTGAAGTGATTTTTTTTTTTTAATTTTAGTGGAGGACAGGTGGTGACCGACTCAACTGAGTATTCATGTTACTAAATATTAATAAATTTAGAGCAGGGAAGATAGCATAAAGGTTATGCAAAAAGGCTTTCATGTAAGGAGTCGGGCAGTAGCACAGTGGGTAAAGCACAAATGACGCAAGCGCAAGGACCAGCTTAAGGATCCCGGTTTGAGACCCCAGATCCCCACCTGTAGGGGAATCACTTCACAGACAGTGAAGCAGGTCTGCAGGTGTCTATCTTTCTCTCCCCCTCTCGTTCTTCCCCTCCTCTCTCCATTTCTCTCTGCCCTATCCAACAACAATGACATCAATAATAACTACAACAATAAAACAACAAGGGCAACAAAAGGGAATAAATAAATATAAAAAAAATTTTTTTAAAGGCTTTCAAGTCTAAGGCTCCAAAGTTCCTGGCTGAATCCCCTTCACAAGCTAGAACTGAGCAGTGCTCTGGTAAAACAACAAGGAGGAAGAGGAGGTAGGGGGAGGGAGGGGGAGAAATGAATTTCTATAATATAGAAAGACCAGGAATTTAAAGTTCAGGAAGAGAATTTTTTTAAAAAAGTTC
Source organism: Erinaceus europaeus (assembly GCF_950295315.1). Taxonomy (NCBI): domain Eukaryota; kingdom Metazoa; phylum Chordata; class Mammalia; order Eulipotyphla; family Erinaceidae; genus Erinaceus; species Erinaceus europaeus. The sequence goes on along the minus strand of NC_080174.1, from coordinate 46,988,463 downwards.
TTTTTTTATTGTATGTAAAATCAGTTTAGGTTTTAATGTCCATAAATAAGGTCTTATAGAAACATGGACAGTAAAAGAATAAAAAAATATGTCCTATTTGACATGGGATTTGATAAATTTGTTAAAATTTTCTTTTTTTTAATTTTTATTTATAAAAAGGAAACACTAACAAAAACCACAGGATATGAGGGGTACAACTCCACACAATTCCCACCACCAGAACTCCATATCCCATCCCCTCCCCTGATAGCTTTCCTATTCTTTATCCCTCTGAGACCCCAACCCCTCCCCCAAGAACCCTTTTCTCCAATGTGTCCTGGAGAAAAGGGTTCTTGGGGGTCAGACGGACGGGTTAAGCCGACATGGCACAAAGCACAAGGACCAGTGTAAGGATCCAGGTTCGAGCCCCTGGCTCCCCACCTGCAGGGGGGTCGCTTCACAGGTGGTGAAGCAGGTCTGCAAGTGGCTGTCTTCCTCTTTCCCTCTCTGTCTTCCCCTCTTCTCTCAGTTTCTCTCTGTCCTACCCAACAACAACAGCAATAACAACAATAATAACAATGACAAGAGTAACAAGGGCAACAAAATGGAGAAAATAGCCTCCAGGAGCAGTGGGTTCATAGTGCAGGCACCGAGCCCCAGCAATAACCCTGGAGGCAAAAAAAAGAAGAAGAAAGAAAGAAAGAAAGAAAGAAAGAAAGAAAGAAAGAAAGAAAGAAAGAAAGAAAGATGGAGAGGAAAGGAAAGGAAAGGAAAGGAAAGGAAAGGAAAGGAAAGGAAAGGAAAGGAAAGGAAAGGAAAGGAAAGAGTAGTGTGGAAATCAGGCAGGATGTATAAAGCTAAGGCATCGGGTGGTGCCAAGCCTGGCTCTCTGTCCAGTGTGTGGCTGGCAATGTGCTTGTCTGAGCGTGCCCTCTTTGGAGGGAATGCAGGGCACCAGGGGATGAGAGCTTAAGTCAGATATTTGCATTACAAACATAAAAGTAAACAGGGTTTACACTACAGCATTCTTTATCTCTGGACTGTGACTCACCCACTTACTTTTGAACATTATAGGCTGACCTGGGACTACAAAGTTTTCTGAGATGGAGGATAAGCTGTATCAATGTCAGGAAAATTCCAGGTGAACCCAGATAAGTCGGTCACCCCATAACTGCAGCTTCTGCTTCTTTTGTTTCTCATTTCCCTTCCTGATCACCTATCCGTCAAACAGACACTTGTTCTCATGCCCTGCCCCCTGCCCAAGCTGCTCCCACAGCCTGAACCACCCTTCTTGCCTGCTTTTATCTCTCTAGCTCTGCTTATTAATTAATTTATTTATTTATTGCCACCCAGTTCACATCAAGGCAGGGCATAAGTACAAGCCTGTCTGAGGCTCTGTGTATAATCCCAATACTGCTCTCTCTTCTCTCCCTCTCATAAAATAAATATCTTTAAAATAAGGTAATTTACAAGGGCTGGGTGGTGGCATACCTGATTGAGGGCATGTTACAATGTGCAAAGACCAGACTTCAAGCCCCCAGTCCCCATGTGCAGTTGGAAAGCTTCACAAGCAGTAAGGCAGTGCTGCCGGTGTCTCTCTCCCTCTCTATCTCCCCTTTCCCTCTCAATTTCTATTTCTAGCTAATAAATAACAGGTAAATAAAATACTTTAAAAATAACTAAAAGATCCAGAAGCAACCAATAGCATAGCTATATACAAGATACTGGGTACTGTACAGCAAACCCTAACAAAAGGACTTTTCAAAGTTAACCCAATTAACAAATAATGTGATGATAACATTAACTATTGATTGTCTTTTTGAACCCTAAGACAGCAGGAACCTCACATCTCCACTATAGAGCCTCTACTTCCCCCAGTCCTGGAACCCTTGGATAGGGCCCACTTTCCCGTATGCCTCTCCCAATATATATCAAATAATATTGTATCTGCCAATCACAACCTAATCAACACAACGATTGCCACGTCAACATGCTTCACTTCAGACTGTGTCCAGAGACTTCACGTGTGGAATGACAACCCTTCAGCTTCATTACTCGGGTGAGACCTTTCCTTTCATAGTATACTCTAATTCCATCTCAGGTGGTTCACTTTCTTTTTTTTTTAAAGCATCTTTTTTAAAAAATATTTATTTTATTTATTTATTCCCTTTTGTTGCCCTTGTTTTTTTTTATATTTACTTTATTTATTCCCTTTTGTTGCCCTTGTTGTTTTATTGTTATAGTTATTATTGTTGTTGTCGTTGTTGGATAGGACAGAGAGAAATGGAGAGAGGGAGGGGAAGACAGAGAGGAGGAGAGAAAGATAGACACCTGCAGACCTGCTTCACCGCCTGTGAAGCGACTCCCCTGCAGGTGGGGAGCCGGGGTTCGAACCGGGATCCTTATGCCGGTCCTTGTGCTTTGCGCCACCTGCGCTTAGCCTGCTGCACTACAGCCCGACTCCCCTGCCCTTGTTGTTTTATTGTTGTAGTTATTATTGTTGTCGTTGTTGGATAGGACAGAGAGAAATGGAGAGAGGAGGGGAAGGCAGAGAGGAGGAGAGAAAGATAGACACCTGCAGACCTGCTTCACCGCCTGTGAAGCGACTCCCCTGCAGGTGGGGAGCCGGGTTCGAACCGGGATCCTTATGCCAGTCCTTGTGCTTTGCGCCACCTGCGCTTAACCCGCTGCGCTACAGCCCGACTCCCGGTGGTTCACTTTCTAACAAAGTCCCAAAACCTAGATATACACCAGTTTCTGTGAGAGAGAGCATATGTTCACACGTATCCATAAACTACTGCAAAATGTATACCTGAAAGCAGAAGTACACTAGAGTTTGCAGTGAGTATCCCCCTAACACTTCCTCTCCACTATTCCAAGCTTTGGGTCCATGATTGCTCAACAATTTATTTGGCTTTGTATGTTAACTCTCTTTTCAGCCACCAGGTTCCAGATGTCATCAGGATGCCGGCCAGGCTTCCCTGGACTGAAGACCCCACCAATGTGTCCTGGAGCTCTGCTTCCCCAGAGACCCATCCTACTAGGGAAAGAGAGAGGCAAACTGGGAGTATGGACCGACCAGTCAACGCCCATGTTCAGCGGGGAAGCAATTACAGAAACCAGACCTTCCACCTTCTACAACCCACAATGACCCTGGGTCCATGCTCCCAGAGGGATAGAGAGTGGGAAAGCTATCAGGGGAGGGAGTGAGATATGGAGATTGGGTGGTGGGAATTGTGTGGAGTTGTACCCCTCCTACCTATGGTTTTGTCAATTTATCCTTTCTTAAATAAAAAATAAAAAGAAGACTTAGCCAAATACATATACATATATTTTTAATTAATTAATTTTTACCATAGCATTAATCAGCTCTGGCTTATAGTGGTACAGGGGAATGAACCTGGGACTTCAGAGCCTCAGGCATGAGAGTTATTCGCAGAACCATTATGCTATCTAACACCCCCCCAATAACCTTTTCAATCTTGAAAACTCCTGTTTCTATTCCAAGAATGGTGTTACAATACTTTTTCTCTTAGTTCTGTCTCTTCAAGAGAACCTTGAGAGGTCTGGCATGTAGAATTACTCTGGCATTTTCTTCTTTGAGATCTACTCAACAGACTGACTCAGAGAACCTAGGGAGGATTTATACTTGAGAATGAGACTAATCTATCACTGGAAACGAAACTGTGGGGGAGAATATATATTTGTTGTATGCTTTTCTTCCTGAAGAATACAATAAGATAAAATTCATAGACAAAAAAAAATAACTAAAAGATCATTAACTAAAAGGAGACAGTAGAGAGAAGAGGAACAATGAATTTAAGGATACCAACCAATGGCAGTAGCCAGAGAGCTTAAGGTAGAAACTGAGCAGGCTCATGGGTCAGATTAATATAAGAGATCTATTGTTCTCATTGTCATTCTGAATAGAAATAACCTCTAATGTGTGCCCCTCTTCATGTGGTTACTCTTCATGTGGTTGGTAAAGAAGGGTTGGTTATGTGGAGGGAGATGGGCAGGGCAGACCTCCTCTGAGAAAATTCAGTGTAAATACCCACTCAGGGTCGGCAAAATAGCTCTCTTGAAGAGTATGCTGTTTTATCATGCATGTGACCCGGGTTTGAGACCAGGCTCCACTACAATGGAGGAAGACTTGGTGTTGTGTGGTATCTTTCCCTCTATCCCTTTGTCTCTTTCCGTCTCTATCTGAAGAAAAGAAAATGTCAACCCAGAGTGATGAAGCCCTAACGATGACAAAATAAATAAATGAATAAAGAAAGAAAGAGAGGAAGGAAGGAAGGAAGGGAGGGAGGAAGGAAGGAAGGAAGGAAGGAAGGAAGAAAGAAAGAAAGAAAGAAAAAGAAAGAAAGAAAAATAAGTTCCAATGTAAGCACAGATCTTTGTGAAAGTTCTACATATGACTTGAGACAAACCTCCACTTCCTCCTCGCCATCCAACCAGCCTACTTGACGATCACATCTGAAGGCTCCTCCAGCCTTTGCCAGAACTTGAGTTAGTTTGATGCCCCCTCAGCTCCACTCGGTGTCCGTGGGAAGCGTGTGTGTGACAGGAGGGCTCTGTTAGTTCTGCTCCCATAGAAACGTTGACATTTGGAGGCCAGGCGGTGGCGCACCCGGTTAAGCACACATAGTACTAAGCACAAAGACCCTCTTAAGGTCCCAGGTTTGAGGCCCCGCTCCCCAGCAGCAGTGGGTCTGCATCACAAGCAATGAATCAGGTCTACAGGTGTCTCTTTCTCTCCCTCTGTAGCTTCCCCTCCTCTCTCAATTTTTCTCTGTCCTATCCAATAGAATGAAAAAAGATGGCTGCTAGATGTGGTGGATTCATAGTGCTAGTGCCTGAGCCCCCTCTCTCTCTACTGGTTATTAAATGTGTCATCCAAATGTCTCTATTCTTACATTTCACACTGTAGTTGTCTATAGTTTATTGGAAAAGGCATGACTAAACAGTCCATTTTGACCATAGGTTTGTAGACTTTTCCTTGTATACCTGTCAAGTTTTTCCTGAACCCCAGGAAACCCCTTCATTCCATAACAGTCGGAACAGCTTGTCACCTTAGCAGTAGTCATGGCCTGAGCCCCAGAGTTGCCGTCCCCCTCATGCAGCCATGGAGGTGGAGCTTGTAGCGGACATGGATTGAGGGGATGACCAGTCAGTGCCCCACACCCAACTTGGACAGCCACACCCCCTCCAAGAAGAGTTTGTCAAAGGGAGCATGCCTAGGGGTGTCGAGGCTGCAGAGGAAGAAGGGTGGCTCCTGTGGGCATCAATCACTGCTATAAATAGCAGTTGAAAAGTCAAGTTGTCTAAGGGGCCAAGCAGGTAAGGAAATCAGTGAGGAAATGTGTCGGGCTGAGCTTCACTGACGGGAGACAGACGACCCGGGACTCATGGCTGGGTTGTACGCAGTATCTCTTTATTCATGTAGAATGCAGCACAATCTAAGCTGAGCTAAACTAAAACTAAAACTAACTAAACTAAAACGAACAATCCTGTCCTTATATATACTTTCCTAGTAGGGTGTAAACAGGATGTGACGTAGAGAGGGTGGAGAGAAAAGTGACTGGTGAAAATCAGGGTGTGACAAGGAGAGGGGGTGGAGCAGGTGAGAATTCTACCACTGAACCACCAATGCCCTGGAGGGAGGGTGGTGCTTTATGTAAATGTAAAGGTGATTTATGTAAATAGAACGCAGCTTTGAGTGGGATCAAACCAATCCCATACAGGCATACCGGTGCTTAAGCAGGATTAGAGACAGAAGCCGGGGGGAGGGGCTGGCATACTACCCGACATCTCCCCCTTTCTTTTTAACTATTTGCCATAGTATCAGGAGTGCGGGCACTTTGTGAGGCAGGGAGGCACACCTTTTGGGGTTCTACTGTCCCTCCTTGCTCAACCTCTCCGTAGAGAGAGAGACTAACAGGATTGACACACCCCTCAGGCTCAAGCACTTCCAAGCTCAACCACATCCTCACAATTCCCCAACATCTCCCTCTTACTTAATGGCCATATATAACTGGGTCAATGTCTGTAAAAGGCTCCATCTCTGTCAGGGGAATAGGAGTGTAGGGGTGAACAGAAACCTGTTGGGAAGAAAGCAGAATGATAGCGTGTAAGTGTCTTCAAAAAGAACTAGCACAAGACAGAGAGGGATAAGTAAGAGTAGCAAGGGACGGAGTGAGACTGAGGAGAGGTCTGGTAGGCTGAGAGGAGGGCTGCTTAATGGGTGGAGGAGTGGGGGCCTGATAAGCCGAGGGGCTAGAGGGGTGATCTGGTGTTGCAAAGTCCTGAGTCAGCTGGTGGAAAGTTCTATGAACTGTCATTCCTCGAGAAGTCCAGCAGTATAAAGGGAGTGTCCAGCAAGTCCAATAGAAGCATCAGTCCAATGTCAACGGCCAGGAAATAAATGCCACACATCTATCTTGATGGAGGAGAACAGCCACTGGAACTTTTCTTCTCTGTAGAGAGTGACCTGGAACTGCCAAAACATGATGGGCGAAACAAAAGCAGGAAGAGCAGACACCGATGGGTGAGAAAAAGGCAGTAGGAAATTCTTGTCCTTTGGAGTCTGTGAATCAGGTTCTCCAGATCGTGTCAGGTCACATCATGGATTTCGGGGGGATGGCTGTAATTGTGGGTGATGTCAGAGGTCAGGGGTCCAAGATGGATTTCTGGGGATTCTATATGAGCAAATGCTTCTTCATGCAAAGGCTTATCATAGCTGTAGTCAATTACTTATGAAGAAACTTTGTAACAAATTAGAAGTTTACTATAATTGATAACTCAATGATTATAATTGGTTTAGGTATCTTTATAATAAAATTTCGTGTAAAGGTCATCTTATGTGACCTCATGTAGCAGTCTCTGTATAGCAAAATTTTCATACCAAATTTAAGTTACATATATTGATTCTTAACTATTTTTACATTGGGTTTTTAAGCAAACTCAGGTTACTAGAGAGTTAACACATTTTAGTGACAATTTTTTTTTATACATTTACAATGTCAGATTGATGCCAAATTTGTTGTGGATTAATTTCCACAAGATAGCTTACAGACAGAAGCCGGGGGGAGCTGGCATACTACCCAACAGAAATGGGTCAGTTATCTCTTAAAATAGATTTGAAAGGTTGAGCAGGACATCACACACACACACACACACACATACGTACGTGTTGAATTTGTTGATATACTGGGCTCTAGGTCTTATAAGTGACATCTCTCAACGTTTCTAGAAGGCCTGAGAAATTCAGGCCCTTGTAAGATCATGGTGATGTTCAGAAGGCTGTCAGAAACCATCTAAGGCAGGAGGTCTGAAAACATTCTTGATCTCAAACCAACTCCAGAACTAAGGGAAAGTTATCCTTTCCTTCCTTTCACATCAAAAACTATACAAGCTAAGAATATCTGGCCTCCTTCAATCATTCTGTTTCTCAGATAAGGAAGCAACGTCCTTTGGCTCAGATTTTCTCCCAGAGTTGAAAGGTTTGCTTACACTGAAGTATACAAGGAAGTTTCTGTACCTCTGTTCTGATGGTTTAGAACTGCTCCTGGTTTTCAACCCTAAAAGGAAGATTGAGACCTCTTACTTCCATGGAACCTGTGGGTTCCATGTGCTATCACAAAGTTATCTTACAAGCCCCTGGGAATACAGTCCAGAGAGTAAAATCTAAGTGGACTGAAAGTGAGCATGAAGACACTCTTCTGGATACTAGCCCACTCTCCCTTTTGATACAGCTCCCTGGGTTAAGTGGAAGTCCAGGTGAATGAGGACAAACTCATAAACTCAAAGAATCAGAGATTGCAGAATATTGCTGTGAGAATAGGTAGACCAACCAGGGTGGTTTGCCCAGAACAGAAAGGAATTTCCCAAGATGAAAGACAAAAAAAAAAAGTGCAAAAATCCGGAAATATTCTGACACATTCTTAAATGACCAACAGAAATGGAATGTAGTGACAATCTGCCATGACCTCCTCAGCCCCTAGCTCCTACCTTCCTATTCATACCAGGATTTTCCAGCCATTAGAAGTTGGGCAACAAGAATCTCACCTCTGGGTGGGGTGGAAGTGAATGACTCACATCCTCCACCTAAAGGCTACAGACAGAAATCAGAGTTTGTGAACTCATATAGGGACATAATTTCATCCTTTTCCCCCATCAGTTTTCATAGAAACATATATTTCTCCTATTATTTCTGTATATTTCTCCCACTATATTAAGAATCTCATGTTAGCAGTGTTCATGTGTTTGTCACCAATGGAAAACAGGCATTTATATCACATTAGAGCTGTTGCAGACATGCAAAAACATCACTTAGGCTCACCCTTACTCCTAAATTAGATAATTACTAAGTTTGCTGGTGAAGCTACAGTATAGAAATCTCCTCTGACGCTCCTGTAAGATTGCTAGCCAACACCAGGCAGCTGTGGGCAGCAGATGTTCAAGCGTCAATAGTGACACTTTATGTTCTCATACAGGGTACCCAGAAGGATTTCCCAGGACTCCCTATCAGTGAATAGAGAAGTCAAAAACCACCTGACAGCTTATCACCATTCTTCCTTTCTTCCTTCCTTTCTTTTTTTTTTTTTTTTAGTGACAAAGACAGGAGGAGAGAGAGAGAAAGAAAAATCAGACAACACTCTGGTACATGTGCTGCCAGGACCTCATGCTTGAGAGTCCAATGACTTATCTACTGTGTCACCTCTGGGACCACAACACCACTCTTCCTAAAGCTAAGCAAGAACAGCCCTCACTCCAATGTCATTTTTAAATAAAACAAAAACTTTGACTTGCTCATGTTTTAAAATTCATTGTTTGGAGGTCAGATGGTGGTGTATCCAACAGAGAGAACATGTTACTTTGCACAACGACCTAGGCTCAAGCCCCCAGCTTCCACCTACAGGGTTAATGCCACAAGTGTCTCTCTTTCTCTCTCCCTCTTTTTCTCTCCCCTTTTCTCTCTATTTCTGTTTCTATCCAATAAATAAATATATATAAACATATTGTCTTGGGTGCCAGACCAGTTGAAAGCCCATGTTACCCTGTGCTAGGATTCAGGTTCAACCCTTCAGTCCCCACCTAGAGGGGAAGCTTCATGAGCAGTGAAACAAGTGCTGCAGGTCTCTTTCTCTCTCTCCTACCTCCTCCTCCCCCTCTCAATTTCTCTCCAATCAAATAAAAGAGGGGAAAACTTAATGTATAGTCTTATGTGACATTTTAATTGTAAGAACACATCTCCGAATCCCCCGCACCACCACAGCCAGAGCTGAGCAGTGCTCTGGTAAAAATAAAATGAAATCAAAAAAATATCCTACTCTGGCATAAACAATGTTTTGATAACTGAATTTTAATATTTGGTTACCTTTGTAATTTAATGCATTTTAATTTATGCATTGGAGAATTTAATAAAACATGTTTAATTTAATTTGTACAGTGCTTCATCCAGGGGGTGTCTAAACAGGTAGAACACATGCCTTACTTTGTGTGAGGCCCTGAGTTCAACTCCTGGCACCATATGGGAGCAGCAATGGTCCTGAATGGATGATGGAATGGTGCTTTGATATCCCCACACACATACACACAATAAAAAATAAAAGGGGGGGGGTCAGGCGGTAGCGCAGTGGGTTAAGCCCACATGGCGCAAAGTGCAAAGGCCAGTGTTAAGGATCCCGGTTCAAGCCCCCAACTCCCCACCTGCAGGGGAATCGCTTCACAGGCGGTGAAGCAGATCTGCAGGTGTCTATCTTTCTCTCCCCCTCTCTGTCTTCCCCTCCTCTCTCCATTTCTCTCTGTCCTATCCAACAACGACAGCAATGACAACAATAACCACAACAACCATAAAACAAAGGCAACAAAAGGGAAAAAAAACAGCCTCCAGGAGCAGTGGATTCGTGGTGCAGGCACCAAGCTCCAGTAGTAACCCTAGAGGCAAAATAGTAATAATAGTAACATAAGAATGGGGTGGGAAAGGTAATTCAGCAATACAGTATGTGCAAGGTCTTGGGTTCATTGCCCAGAGCAGCACTAATAAAGCATTCTGAGAGGCTTCTGCAGGTTTCATCACACCTCCTATGGCCCACAAGAAGCTAAGACTACTGGCTTACTCCACCCTCCAAGTCAGTTTATTTTATTATTTGATTTCTATTTTACTTATCATAGCATGCTTTTTAATGACCCACAGCATCCACATCTCAAAGTCATCATTTTATGGCTGGCAAGATAGCTCACTTGGATCATGTGCTTGCTTTGTTGTGGACACAGCCCTGGTTCAAGCCCAATCCCCACCACCCTGGAGGAAGCTTCAATGCTGTGTTGTCTTTCTCTGTTTGTCTTTCTTTGTGAGAAAGACCTGGAGCAGTGACAACAAAAGAAAGTCATCTGTTTATACTCCGGTCTCTTCAGATTGTATCAGTGTTTCACCTTTTAAAAGCCATCTGTTCAGGGAGTGGGGCGGTAGCTCAGTGGGTTAAGCGCACATGGCGCAAAGTGCAAGGACCGGCGCAAGGACCAGCATAAGGGTCCCAGTTCGAGCCCCCAGCTCCCCACTTGCAGGGGAGTCGCTTCACAGGCGGTGAAGCAGGTCTGCAGGTGTCTGTCTTTCTCTCCCCCTCTCTGTCTTCCCCTTCTCTCTCCATTTCTCTCTGTCCTATCCAACAACAACAACAATAATAACTACAACAACAGTAAAAAAAAAAACAGCAAAGGCAACAAAAGGGAAAATAAATAAATATAAAAAAAATTTTTAAAGCCATCTGTTCATCTCCCTTAGAAAATAAAACCCACAAGGACCGAGATTTGGGTACTTTGTTCACTGCTACGGTCCCTCACCTAGAAAAATGCTTATCTGAGCCTGGCACCCAGACACTGGAGGGGGAAAGGGGAAGGGAGTCTGCAGACAATGCAGACTCTCACTTTCACATTCCAAAGATCGTGTTTCCAACTGGCTGAACCTAAGTCACACCCAGAGCATTAGTGCTAGCTGACAGGAGGTCTAGGAAATGAATGTCCAGCTGCCCAGCCCTACAGCAGAGAGCAGAGGTGAATGCAAAATGAGAGGCATTTCCTCAGATGCATGTCATGTGAGTGCATGTGTGTGAAGATATGTGTGCGGGGGTAATGTGTGTGGAGACATGTGCACATATTTGTGATGGGAGTGTGATGGGAGTCACGTGGGAAAGTAATGAATCTCCAAAACCAGAAAGAAGCTGGGATTATCAAAAAGGCTGCCCAGGAGGTGGCACAGTGACATGCTGAATTGACAAGCTTGAGGTCCCAAGCTCGAGCCCCTGTATCTCATGTGCCAGAGTGATGCTCTGGTCTTTCAGCCTCTCTTTAATAAAGCTTAAAAAAATTTAAGGGAGTCCAGTGGTAGTGCAGCGGGTTAAGCACACGTGGCGCAAAGCGCAAGGACTGGTATAAGGATCCCAGTTCGAGCCCCTGGCTCTCCACCTGCAGGGGAGTCACTTCACAGGCAGTGAAGCAGGTCTGCAGGTGTCTTTCTCTCTCCCTCTCTGTCTTCCCCTCCTCTCTCCATTTCTCTCTGTCCTATCTAACGACAACAACATCAACAACAACAATAACTACAACAATGAAAAACAAGGGCAACAAAAAGGGAAAATAAATAAATATAAAAACAAAAAAAAATTTTAAAAGATGACGATCACAAACTTGAATCAGAGATCTTGAAGACCATTCTATACAGGTACAAAAACTGTCCAGTGTTGCATCCAAACTCTTTTTTCTTTTTTTTTTTTTTAAGAATTTATTTATTTATTCATGAAAGAGATAGAAGGAGAGAAAGAACCAGACAGCACTCTGGTACATGTGCTGCTAGGGATCAAACTTGGGACTTCATGGTTGAGAATCCAATGCTTTATCCACTGTGACACCTCCCGGAACACTCTTTTTTTTTTTTCTTTTCTTTTCTTTCCTCTTCTTTTCTTTTCTTCTTTTAGTATTTTATTTATTCATGGGCAAGATAGGAGAGAGAAAGAACCAGACATCACTCTGGTACATGTGCTGTCAGGGACTGAACTCAGGACCTCATGCTTGAGAGTCCAGTACTTTATCCACTGTGACATGTCCCAGACCACTTTTTTTTTTTTTTTTTGCCAGATACTGCTCAGCTCTAATGGTGGTGAGGGGAAACTGACCTTTTTCTTTTTAACTAATGGGAAAGGGAAGATCACAGGATTGATGTCCCTTGCCCAACATCTCATTGAAACTCAGTGGCAATGACCTAAACCTCAGCCAGGTCCCCAGAAGCAAAGTCCCCGCCCTGCTCTGCTTGAGCTGTGACCAGGTTCTCAGGGCGGGGCTTACTGAGGATCCTCCCCATGGGGCGCCCAGCCCTGACCATGGAGAGCAGGACTCTGCTCTGCCGCAGGCACTTCTGAATCCTGGCACTTCAGGGACAACTACAACAGCAAATGTTGTGGGTTGGAAGCAGGAGGTGGGTAAGTGCAGAGTTTACCATCCCACCTGAGAGCAGTCCCAACTCACATGGGCAATCAATCAGTCAGGTGAACAACAGATCTAAAATCATTTTCAAGTGAGCAGGAAGCTCAACTCACATGGGTGCAAGGAACTTAAGTCTCCACTTTGTTTCTCTCTCTTTCTTCTTTTTTTCAATATAGATTTATTTCTTTTACTTTTTTTTCATTTTTTATGTGTGATTAATGGTAGGTTACAAGATTTCTATCCAAACCCTCATATCTCACCAGACTGGTGGGAAATTCAACCTCAGTCATTCTTCACAGTCCTCCCTGACATACAGACAGGCTCCTACCAGGACAGAGAAAAAGGCAGTGGGCAGTGGACCGAACAGCCAGCAGGGGATACAGAAGATAAAATGCTGGATGTTCAAGCATGAAGGTTGGTCACTGGTATGACATGACCCAGAGTGAGGCTCTGATACACACACACACACACACACACACACACACACACACACACACCAGAGCAGAAAGAACCCAGTGTCATCTGACATTAGTTCATTCTTCTTATGGCAAAATGCCTACTGCCTCAGCCCAGCAGGGCTCTGAGAAAGGTGTAGGCACCACAGCAGGACTGGAAACTGCTCTCATCCTGCCCACCCCAACCTTCACCCCTGCTGTCAGGACCCACAGTTCCCTGTCTGATCGTCCAGCCACAGAAACCATGTTTGGGGTCTAGGCAAAATCACTGCCCCGCCCCCTCTCCCTAGCTTGTCCCTTGGTGCTTCTGCTCCCCATCCAACAGGCACCAAGGGCCTTCCCCCCACCGCCTCACCCTCACACCTGGAAGCTCAACTGCCTAGGGATTTGTGACACCAAAGGTAAGAGAGGAATTCCATTTGGCAGATAACCTCTCTCCTGCTTCCTGCTTTTCCTCAAATCTCCCCCCCAAGCAAGAAGACCCAGACACTTCTCTTGTGTATCACTGCCCAGCCCCAGGAGCCTACTTCTAATTCTCAAGGAAACAACAAAGAAAATGAGTGGCTGGATTTTCTGGCCTTTGTGATGGAGGCAGGAAAGGGAGGAGAGAGTTGGAATTAGCATCTGCTAAGTAGCCTCCACCGTGCTTTACAGCCTCTATAACCATTAATGTGGTCATTTTACTGAAGCGGCCACTGAGTTACCTAAGGCCCTGTGAAGAGATGGCAGTGAGATATAATACAGGCTGAACTGGAGCCCAGCCCAGCACTCACGCTGCCTGTGTGGTCTGCAGCTGTGCACCCCCTCTGCCCAGTCTTTTCACAGCAGGGCCCAGAGCTACTCCAGCACAGGCTGTGCTAGCTAGTGTCTCTGTAGTGACAGTCCAGCCTGGAGATGGAACTGCCGGTGTCCAGAGACAGAGTAGTCACCAGGCCAGCAGGGAAGCCCAGACTCTCAGGGCTGGCAGACAGGAAGTGCTGGCCTCTTCCATCCTGTCTTCCGGGACTGACCAAGAAGGGGCAATGACAACAAGCAATAGGGGAAGAGGCAACAGAGAAAGGACCGAGAAAGAGGGGGTGACAGAGAAGAGTGGACGGAAGAGGAGGCAGGACAGAGGAGCAGCAGATGAGGGGGTACCCAGCACCCACACTTCCGGCCAAGCCTGAAACCCAAGCCATCAACTGCCAGGTCAAGTGTGACCTCCTCCTTACTGGAGAGAGAAGCAGAAGCCAAGCAAACATGAAAGGAAAGTCTTTTCCCTGCCCGAGAAGCTATAGGCTGCTTCTTATCTACAGAGGCAGTTGCCTCCAAAGTGGGACTTGAAATTCTTTTACCAGCCACTTGGGCTCTTCAGTTAGGACCCTGCCTTCTGCCCCACCAGACACACCCCAGCACAGAGCCTGATACATAACATAACTCACATACCCTGCATGTTTACTGAATGAATAACTGAAATACTATCAAGCAGCAGAGATAGCAAAGCAGGACACAATTGCCTGCCACTACAAATGGCTATTAGGAGCTGAATGTGGGCTTTTTCTCCTGATGGTGAGATGAGAAGAAGTGAAATTTGATAGGCCGGAGCCAGGCAGGGGATGCTGCCCAAGCACCTCTGTGGAGAGCAGTCTCCAGGCAGCAAAAGCATCTACAAATTCTGCCCCCATCCCCGGTGTCCTGGAAACCGGCAGCCACACCCTTTACTCCATCCAAAGAAATCTTTCTAAAACCACCTCATCAGCTATGAACTATACACTTCATTGCTTCTCCCTTGCTCCAGAATGCACAGCGGCTCCCTTGTACCCTAAGACAGTAGTATCTGACTATCCTCCCTATCGAGGCCCTTTCTCATTGCTCCTCAAATATCACTCTTACAAACAGTGACCTCTGTGCGACCTTTGCCTCGAGCAGTTTCATGCTTCTTGACCTGTCTGATCCCCTCTTTCTCCAGTGCTCTGCCCTGACTCCCAGCTCCACTCCACACACTTCCACCCATGACGCAGGGGCTCCTCAGAAGTGGACTGTGTCCCCGGTCACCACTTCCCCAGCACCCAACAAACCCCCAGTCACCTCAGTACCCTGGTACATCCACACCACAATCAGTTATCACAACATTAGGACTGAACCCTGAGGCCCCTCAGCCCCCACATCACTGTGTACCTTCCCATATGGGTTGGGAGGGGCTGGCGCTGTTCTAGTCCATTAATGGGGAGCCTGGGTTCAGAGAGGAGAAAGACATGCCTGAGGTCCAGGGGAGCCCCGAGGCTTCTGAGGGTCTGGGGAAGCCTGGCCAGCTTGGGAGTGTTTCCGCATGGTGCCCTGAGGCCTAGGGACTGGCTAGATCCTGCTGCAGGTCTCCAAGGCACCCACCCGCAGCAGGTACCAGTGACTAGGTGGGCAGAATGGGAGGATGAAGAGGAATTCCTCCATCAGGTGTGGGCTAGTAAGGTGGCCCCAACTCTGGCCTCATCACCCCTCACAAGGACACTGCTTCAGCCTGCAGGCGCCCCTTTATTTGACCCCAGACCCCCTTTTCCAATCCCCTCCTTCCTCTAGAGTCCCCTCTCGGCCCCCAGGCTCTCCATGACCCCAGGACAGGGCTTAGGCCCCTATGTCTGACCTTTGAGGGCTGCCTTGGTGGCTTAGCCCCAACCTGTGGCCTCCTTAGCCTTCACACTCTATTCCTGCCCACCCTGGCCCCAGGAGGGTGGGGTACCACACCAAGGATGAGGGCATGGGACAGGGGGAGGCACATGCACTGGCTTGTTTATTGGATGAAGTTTTAGAGACTTGGCAAGGCACAGAGTCCAGGAAGGAGGGAGGTGCCCTGGGGAGGTGGGGTGGGGGCGTGATCAGGGGGACCCAGGCCTCAGTGCTGGGCGCCAGTTTGGGGCATGCTTGCAAGCAGCTCTGAGCATCTCCCTTCAGAGGCGCTCTGTGGGAGCCTGGGAGCAAGAGCTCTTTTTTTCCCAAGAGAGTGAGGGTGGGCAATAGTGGGCAAGGGAATAGACGGGGCTGTCCTGTGGCTGGGGTAAGAGGGGTGGCAGGGGCTTGGGCAGGAACTGAAGCTCTTCATCCCATAAGGCACTAAGAAGACAGGGTCCCCACTCAGGGGCAATCCCTGGCAGGGGGTGGGGCTGACTCAAGTCCCTGAGCCCGGAGGCACCAGGTGGGTGGACTGTAGGAGGTCTCAGCTGAAGTCTCGGTTGGGCAGGAGCAGAGGGGCAACCAGCGTCCACAGGTAGAGGAGCAGCCCGGCCCAGCTGGCACAGATCTTCACCCACACGGCGGTCCATGTGCTGATCATCTTCCGGGCCTCACCGGGCCTGCAACACACACCATCCTGGTGAGCCCGACCTCGTCTCTTGACTGTGGTCCTGCACCTGACCTGATAATGGCATGCAGACCCCTGGCTTCACCTCTGGCTCTGAGTCTACAACACAACCCCCACCTCTGATGATTCTGGCACTTGGCTTTATGACCTTAGATGTAAGCCATGGTACCACCTGACCCTGGTCTCAACTCCAACCCCAAGTGTAGCCCTCAGCTATAATCTAGCAGCCCCACATCACCTCCCCAATCCATTGGGGGTGCATTCCAAGACCTCTAGTGAGTGCCTAATGAGTCCTAGACATATTTCTTCCCATATATGTTAATTTAACTCTGTTAAACTATCTTAGTTTATTTTATATGTATATGTGCTATATATGTCAGGTTAATTTATAGTAAAAGGCTAACTTTTACTATTAATATAATGGTAAATAGAAAAAAAATTAGTATCATACTGTAACAGGAGTTACATGGATGTGCTTTCTTTCCCTCAAAATATCTTATTGTACGTAATAGTTCTGAACTGTGGTTGGCACAGAGGAGAGGGAAACTCCAGGTAAGTGGAAGGACTACACTATATTGTGACCTGACTCTTAGTCCCCAACCTTGACACCCTAGAACTCTTGATCTTAGATCAGACTTTTTTTTTTTAATTTTTGTTTTCCCTTTTGTTGCCCTTCTTATTTTTTAAAAAATATTTATTTATTTCCTTTTTGTTGCCCTTGTTGTTTTTATTGTTGTAACTGATGTTGTCATTGTTGGACAGGACAGAGAGAAATGGAGAGAGATGGGGAAGACAGAGAGGGGAGAGAAAGAGAGACACCTGCAGACCTGCTTCACCGCTTGTAAAGCGACTCTCCTGCTGGTGGGGAGCCGAAGGCTCGAATCAGGATCCTCACGCCGGTCCTTGTGCTTTGCACCATCTTCGCTTAACCCACTGCGCTACTGCCTGACTTCCGCCCTTGTGGTTTTTATTGTTCCTGTAGTTATTATTGTTGTTGTTACTGATGTCATCATTGTTAGATAGGCCAGAGAGAAATAGAGAGAAGAAGAAAAGACAGAGAGGGGGAGAGAAAGACACCTGCAGACCTGCTTCACCTCCTGTGAAGCAATTCCCCTGCAGGTGGGGAGTCAAGGGCTTGAACCAGGATCCTTAAGCTAGTCCTTGCACTTCATGCTACATGCACTTAACCAGCTGCGCTACCGCCTGACTCCCTAGATCAGACTTCTAATGCTGACTCTGACCTTCCAGCCTTGTAACCCCAATCCTGACTCCTAACCCTAACGCTATGATCCCAGTCCTGATCCCTGATCTTCTTAGGCAGATCTTAGCTCCCTGACCTGCCTACTTCAAGCCTTGACTTAATGATCTGACTCAGATTTTAACCAAATGATCAAATCTGTGACTTTGCATGATCCTCCATCACAATCCTCAACCTCATCCCAACTATTCTTAGCCTTCTGGCTTTGATTCTAAGCTCCACACCTTACTCCTAACCCTCACACTATGAATTCCAAGCCTAGTTTCCTAACTCCCAATGACCACTCCTGGTGGAGAAGCCCAGTCTTCTAGGAACCGGCCCTGCCCCTCCTCCTCTGGTCCCTACTTCTGTGTGAGTGCCAGGAGCTCAGCAGACTGTGTACATGAGCATGCTAGGTTCAGTGTAAATGAGGCATGGCTGGGGCTAGCTCTGTGGAAGGTGCAGATACAGTCACCTCCTTGCCAAGTCTGGAACAGGTATGAGGGGAACCCAAGGAGGGGCTGAGGAGGGGAGGCCTGTCACCCTGCACCAGGACCCCCAGGCTCACACACCGGTACCAGTTGGTGAGTGTCATCATGATGTGCAGAGAGGCCAGCATCAGGCAGAAGTGGAAGAAGGAGTAGCTGTAGGTGACGCTCTCCTGCTCGTTGTCAAAGGCCCGCCCCTCACAGGCGGTCAGCTGCTGCTGCTGCTGCACAACCTCCAGCGTGGGCGTGCACTCCTCTGTCTGCATCAGGCTATTCACCTGCGGGTGGTCTGAAGAGCGCAGACTGTGGGAAGAGATGGGGCTGTCAGGGAGGCAGCACTGAGTAGGCAACATCGTGAGCCACAGCAGTGAGCACTGGGCACAAGAGCAAAGGGGGCCGGAGACGCAGCACCTCAAGTACCAGTGAAGTCATGGTTAGGCCCTGAGCCCAGGAATTAACAAACTGCTTTGACTTTCTATTTTTTTAAATATTTATTTATTCATTCATTCCCTTTTTGTTGCCCTTGTTGTTTTATTGTTGTGGTTATTGATGTTGTTGGATAGGGCGGAGAGAAATGGAGAGAGGGGAAGACAGAGAGGGGGAGAGAAAGACAGACACCTGCAGACCTGCTTCACCACTTGTGAAGTGATTCCTGTGCAGGTGGGGAGCCGGGGGCTCGAACCAGGATCCTTATACTGGTCCTTGCACTTTGCGCCACGTGCGCTTAACCTGCTGCGCTACTGCCCAACTCCCTTGCTTTGACTTTCAACTAACCCCTCTCTCTCTCTGTGACATTTGGCAAGTCACTTAACCTCTCTGAGCCACTGTAAAGTTTATAAAATAGGGGAAAACAGCACCTTCTTCCTAGGGCTGCTGGGAGGAGTAAATGGAGTAAGGATTAAAGCCCCTTGAACTATGTCTTTCTGGTACAGAATAAAAACAGAGCCTGAGAACTGGGTCCCAAGAGGGTCATTGCTAGTCTCTGATTGTTTGCCATTTCCATAAGCATATATTGAGTATCCAATACTGCAAAGCACTATAGCCAGTGCTTTGGTCATATGTGTGTGGGGTAGGTGTGTGTTTAATTGCCACTAGGGTTATTGCTTGGTACCTGCACAATGAATCCACAGCTTCTAGTGGCCATTTTTTTTCCTTGATTTATTTGATAGAACAGAGAAAAGTTGAAAGGGGAGGAGGAGATAAGAGGAACAGAGAGAGAGAGAGATGCCTGCAACTCTACTTTAGCACTCATGAATTTTTTTCCTGGAAGTAGAGACCAGGAACTTGAACATGGGCAGAGAACGCTTGCATGAGCTCCAACCACTGCTGCTCACAGCCTCAGACAAGTAGCTGCTTCCCCCAAGTCTCAGTTTTCTGATCTGTCAAATGGGGGGTGATCTGGGACTTTCCCAGTTGAAAAATGGAAGATAACGACAAAGAGAAGAAATGTTCGTGAACTGATAAATGTTTTTGAAAATCACCAAAACATGAAACCAGCTCAAGATGCTCCAGTCTTGGGGCCTGAAGGCAAACCTGCTTTGAGGGAAGCATCTGGGGGAAGAGAAGGGAAGGAGACAGTGTCTCCCCAAGGAGTGAAAGAAAGGTAGTGTCTCTTGGAGAAATGCTGGGCCACAGGGAAGCAATAAATAAGTCTGTCAGAGTCAGTGTAAACAATAACTATGCTAATATTATCATCCTGGGAGGCTTGCAAAACAGCCACCCAGCTGTGCAAATAAATGTTCAGGGTTATTTACAATAACAGCAAATACTTATTTGGCGCCTACTGCTTGCCAAGCCATTTTCAAAGCCTTTTACTAGTCAATTTGTCTATAACCCTTCCACAGTCCAATAGGGTAGGTACTGTTTTTAGTCTCTATTTACAGATAGAAAAACTGAGGGGCTATGTTTGACCACCATCATACTGCTAGTAAGTTACAGTGCCATCCAAAGTAAGAAAGCAGAAGTGCACTAGAGTTTGCAGTGAGTACCTCCCTAACACTTCCTCTCCACTTTTCCAAGCTTTGGGTCCAGGATTGCTCAACCATTTGTTTGGCTTTGTATGTTAACTCTCTTTTCAGTCACCAGGTTCCAGGTGTCATCAGGATGCCGGCCAGACTTCCCTGGATTGAAGACCCCACCAATGTGTCCTGGAGCTCAGCTTCCCCAGAGTCACACCCTACTAGGGAAAGAGAGAGGCAGACTGGGAGTATGGACCGACCAGTCAACGTCCATGTTCAGCGGGGAAGCAATTACAGAAGCCAGACCTTCTACCTTCTGCAACCCTCAATGACCCTGGGTCCATGCTCCCAGAGGGCTAGAGAATGGGAAAGCTATCGGGGGAGGGGGTGGGATATGGAGATTGGGCGGTGGGAATTGTGTGGAGTTGTACCCCTCCTACCCTATGGTTTTGTTAATTAATCCTTTCTTTAATAAAAAAAAATAAATAAATAAAAAAATAAATAAAAAAAAAGTTATAGTGCCATGTTCAAATGCAGGCATATGGCTCCAAAGGCCACTATGACAAACACTTTCTTAGATGTTTCCTTTGTTTTTCCACTAGTGTTCTTGCTGGGGCCTGGTATGTGCACAGCTCCAACATACCCAGAAGTAGAGAGGAAGTGAGAAAGAGAGACACCTGTCGCACCACTCTGCTCATGAAGCTTCCTCCTTGCAGGTGAGGGTTGGGGGCTACAAGCCCAATCCTCAAGCATAGCAACATACAATTTACCAGATGTGCCACAGCCCAGCCCTGCTTGATGTTCCTTTTTAAAAAGTTGCCATATGCATTTAAGTACAAGCTTCCCTGTCTCTGGTGGACTACAGGGACATTAGAGATTATCATCTTCCCTTACCTAACAAAGAAACTAGAGCTCAGAAAGGTAAAGTCACTTACCCAAGGTCACACAGCAGGTGAGCACCTTACCTGGGCTGACTGGCCCTAGACATGACTCCTTCCCTGCCCCCACAGCAGCCTGAACCCCAAATGTACTGGGCACATGGCTTCTGGTCCAGGAGGCAGAGTCCAGACCCATCTCTGTGGTTCAGTCATACTGAGCCCCCAGTGGGACTCAGTTTCCTCACCAATGCAAGGCAGAAAGTGGAAATTCAACTTGCTGGGGGCCCTGCAGCTTGATGTCTTAGTTCCTCCCCTCCTCTCCAGACCCTGGGCCCCCAGTGATCCCTCCCCAGAGACAGCCCCAACCCCATACCTGATGAAGAGTGTGCACAGGAAGAAGACGATGAGGCCCACGATACTGGGAGCATCCCACCAGTGTGTCTCATAGCCATCAGGGGCTGTCCCGTTGCTGAAGTGAGTCAGCAGGTGGGGATTACATTTCTGGTCTGAGGATGGGAGCACAGTGAGCCTCAGTTCAGGCAGGTCCGAGGATGCTCAGGTAGTCCTTAGGATGGGCAGAGCCGACCCCAATGGGCAGACAGACCAAGACCCAGTGACAGACAGAGCTTAGCAAACAAAATGTCAGAGAGACAACTGCAGGGTCACATGGGGTCTTTCCACCTCCCTGAAGGACTGTCTTGGAATGGACTGTGGCTACAAAGTCACTGTTACCCCCAGAGACTGACTGCTTGGGCTGGAACAAGGCCAAGCATACTCAAACCCAGGGCTGTACTCACCAGGGACATTTGATAGGGCCAGCCAGGTGACAAACATGGTGTAGAGTGTGATGACTGAGGCCTGCAGCAGGCCTGAGTTGGGCTGGGCATCCTGAAAAGGGCAGTCGATCAGAAAGACCAAGGGATGCCCCAACCCCACCCAGCCCACTCACACCCAACTGGAAGACCTCAGATACCCCCTCCACCCTAGGGCCATCCCACTTCTCATCCTTAGGGAAAACACAATGCCCAATCCACCCAAAGGTGGAGTCCTAATTCATTCTCTTAGCATTTCCTCCCCTGCTGAGACTCCTTCAAGGGCAGCACCTCATCACACTGAATCAAAGCTCTCCAGGTGCACCTGGTGGAGTACACACATAACCGTTTACGAAGACCCAGGTTCAAGCCCCTGGTTCCCACCTGCAGGGTGGGGACAGTCTCTCTCTCTCTCTCTCTCTCTCTCTATTTCTCTCTCTCTCTCCCTCCCTCCATCCCTCCTTCTCTGTCTTCCTTTCCCTCTCTCAATTTCTGTCTCTATCAAAAAAAGAAGAAATTGCAGTTGGGAACAGTAGAATCATTGTGCAGGCACTGAACCCCAATGATAACCCTGGTGGCAATAAAATAATATTAAATAAATAAAATAAGGGCTGGGTGGTGACACACCAGGCTGAGTGCACATGTTACAATGCACAAGGACCCAGGTTCAAGACCTTAGTTCCCAACTGCAGGGAGAAAGCTTCATCAGTGATGAAGCAAGTCTACAGGTGTCTCTCTGCCCCTCTCCCTCTCAACCTCCCCATTCTCTCTTGATTTCTGTCTCCCCAATAAATAAATATAATAATAATAAACAAACTAAATAAATAAAACCTTCCCTGGTCTACACCTGACCTTCTGCCATGCTCCTCCTTGCTGACCACACTCCAGCAACAGGGCCCTTGACTGTCCATGGAACCTGTCCATCCTCTTCCATGTCAGGGCCTCTACACATTTCCTGACCCATCTCCAAGCCCTCCCACAACTCTAGTACTAAGCAGCTCCTGTTTGGTACTCAGGACCCCAGCACAGCTCCCAGTGAAGCCGTGAAGCCGTGAAGCCCTCCCCTGGCAGCCCTACCATTTAGCTCATGTGCTCCTTTAACTTTCACACTGTACTTATTAGCCAGAATGACTTGGCCAAGTCTCCTATTGGCTATTCTTCCCTGCTCCTTCACACACACACATACACACACACACACACACACACAAACACACACATACACACATACACACACACTTAAATTATATGAATCTAGATCCTGATTAAGATCACAAGCTCTGGAGCCAGTCTGCCTGGGTTCAAGTCCCAGTGCCACCCCTTAACAGGTGTGTGACCTGAGGCAAGTTTTAACTCTCCAAGCCTTCCTTTCCTCTTCTGTAAAGTGAGGGTGATGATTTGGTGCAAGTACAAGATGCATGACAGAGTCACTATCTGTAGCAATCTTAATTATTCTCTCTTCTTCCTCCCAACTACATCCCCACATTTGGAAATGGGCCTGACACAGACCTTTGGTGGTGGGAGCGGTGAGGAACTATATCCCTAATGTAATCTTGTAAATCACAGATAAAAAAATAGTAAAGAAAGGGCCCTCATACACAGTTGGTGGTCTCAAGGGCAGTGCTAAATGAAAACTGATTCATCTGTGGTCTAGGACAGAAGAATCAGCTTCTCCAGACTTTGGTTTTCTGTTTGATCAGTTTTTGTTCTGACCAAAAGGGAGGTTTCCAAGCTCTCTACTAAAGAGCCCCAAAAGGGGCCAGGTGGTGGCACACCTGATTAAGCGCTCACATTACAGTGCGCAAGGACCCAGATACAAGCCCCTAATCCCGACCTGCAGGGGGAAAGCTTCACAAGTGGTGAAGCAAGGCTTCAGGTGTCTCTCTGTCTCTCTCCCTCCCTCCCTATCTCCTCCTCCCCTCTCAATTTCTCTCTGTCTCTATCCAATAATAAATA
The DNA here is from genome assembly GCF_950295315.1 of Erinaceus europaeus. Lineage (NCBI taxonomy): Eukaryota > Metazoa > Chordata > Mammalia > Eulipotyphla > Erinaceidae > Erinaceus > Erinaceus europaeus. Next base: position 46,964,892 of record NC_080174.1, on the reverse strand, counting down.
AATAAATAATATTGAAGAAAAAAAAAAAAAAGAGCCCCAGAGACTGCCTAAAGTTGCCTTTGTCAATGCAACAAGTGCCACCCCAGCATGCTTCACTTCAGACTGTGTCCAGAGACTTCAGGTGTGGAATGACAACCCTTCAGCTTCATCACTCGGGTGAGACATTTCCTTTCATAGGATTCTCTAATTCCATCTCAGGTGGTTCACTTTCTAACAAAGTCCCAAAACCTACATATAGACCAGGTCCCATGAGACAGAGCATATGTTCACACGTATCCATAAAATATATACCTGAAAGCAAAAGTACATAATAGCCTGCAGTAAGTAGCCCCCAACACTTCATCTACACTATTTCAGCCTTTAGGTTCATAATTGTTCAACAATTTCTTTGGCTTTGTATGTTAACTCTCTTTTCAGCCACCAGGTTCCAGATGCCAGCATCATGTCGACCAGAATTCCCTGGACAAATGACCCCACCAATGTGTCCTGGGGCTCCACTACCCCAGAGACCCACCCTACTAGGGAAAGAGAGAGGCAGACTAGGAGTATGGACCGACCAGTCAACGTCCATGTTCAGCGGGGAAGCAATTACAGAAGCCAGACCTTCCACCTTCTGCATCCCACAATGACCTTGGGTCCATGCTCCCAGAGGGATAAAGAATGGGAAAGTTATCAGGGGAGGGGATGGGATACGGAGATCTGGTGGTGGGAATTGTGTGGAGTTGTACCCCTCCTAGCCTACAGTTTTTGTTAATGTCTCCTTTTTTAAATAAAAAAAAAGTTGCCTTTGAAGCCCCCATGGGCTGAGATCCAAAATGTGGAGACCTACAGGACTCAGAAGCTTTTCTTTCTAGAAATCAAACAATGCCCCAGAGCCCTCAGCCATTATCCCAGGTGTCCATGGACTGCAAACTCAGAATCACACCTTCCACCACCATTTGTTGAGGTATTGAAGAACTGATTAGTCAGCGACACTCCTTAATGTCTACATAAGAGTGTTTTGTGTCAAGAAAAAAATAATGCATGGAAACAACAGTGACATTAAGAGTGCTAACTTCTTCTTCTAGCATTTGCCCTCCTTCCGTAGCCAGTCAACAGCATCAGGTTGAGCCTGATGTAAAGTTTCAAGACCTCCTTTGAATCTGGAAAGGTGGCAATCATTGACTATGTGGGTCATAGTCTGTCTGTAACCGCAGGGGCAGTTCGGGTCGTCTCTGGCTCCCCAGCGATGGAACATAGCGGTGCACTGGCCATGGCCTACAACAGGCAGTGTCTGGTGGCCAAGCCCACATGTATCAACTAGTCCTCTAGACACCAGGCACTGTGAAAATTCCTCACAAACATTCTGAGCCCATGTGTCTCAATAGTGGGTGTCACCCCCACTTTACTGGTGAGGGGAGAGGCAGATAGGCTAATGCTGTATTCCAAAAACACCCAGCAGGTAGCCATCAGGCCAAGGCTATACCTCAGGAGCCTGAGACACAGGCTGTAGTCTTAGCCCATATCACTGGGACTGACAGCCCTTGCCCCAGGACTCCAAGGTTCACAAAAGTGGTCCCTCACCACTGGGCCTGGCTTCAGATCAAGGAGGGACAGGCAGGCTCACCTGGACTTTAGGCAGAACGGCAACGATGGAGACGGAGACACAGAAGGTGAGGTTGAGGCTGATGAAGACCTTGCCCTCATAACAGGCCCCAGGGTGGGTGTAGTAGATGAACATCAGCGCCACAGCAGCAATAGACAGAACGTAAAAAAGGAAGGTGAAGAAGAACAGGCCTGGGGGAAGAGAAGGGAGTGAGCAGGGGGACCAGAGACACAAGGACCCCCCTCCCTACAAGGGGACTTATTAGACAGCCACCTCATCCTGTGCCTCAGTGTCCTTTCCCTGTGCATGATATCCTTGTCTCCTGAATTACTCACTTTCACCCAAGTTTTCTCTGTGTTTTTGACCCCAGTCTGAACTAAAATAATTTATTCGCTATAAATAAGGTAAGCATAAAAACCAACACAATGTGGTATATCGCACCAAAATAAAAGACTGGGGGGGGGGTTCAGGTCCTGGAACATGATGGCAGAGGGGGACCTAGTGGGGGTTAAATTGTAAAGTGGAAAACTGAGAAATGTGAGACATGTACAAACTATTGTATTTTACTGTAAACCATTAATCCCCCAATAAAGAAATTAAAATAAAATTTAAAAAAGAATAGGGAAGCTTCCAGTGGAAGGGATGGAATATGGAACTCTGGTGGTGAGAACTGTATTCCTCTTTTCCCACAACCTTGTCAACCATTATTAAATCACTAATAATAATCAACCAACACAACACACACAAAATATTCTTAACAATAACAACAACAACAACAACAAAACATAGGGGCCAAGAGAGTGCTCACTGGGCAGGGCACATGTACCACATGGGAATGCCAAAGCACTGGGGGAAGCTCCTGTGTCTCTGTGTCTCTCTCTATCTCTCTGTCTATCTATCTATCTAAATGAAGAGTTGGCCTGGGTGAAATCATGCATGCATGCAGCCCCAGTCCCACCAAAAGGAGAAACATGGATGTGTTTTTTTTTTCCCAAAACTGTGCTTTATCCATCAGAGACCCATCAGATTCAGAGAGAGTAAGATCTAAACAAGCACCTAGAAAGCTTTTCTTCCTGTTTGCTTGTTTGTTTACCAGGGCACCACCCAGCTCTAGCTTATGATGTTGCTGGGGATTAAACTTGGACCCTGAGAACTTCAGGCATGACAGTCATTTTGCATAACCACTGTGCTCTCTCCCTTGCCCTGAACCTTTCATCTTGATGGACCCAGAAGAACAAATAGGGAGCCAAATGGGAAGTTTTTCCTCCACAAGGGTGTCCATGACCAGTGTCACTAGGGTTTGTTCTGGCTGTGTGTGACCCATCCTGCAGGATGAACTAGACCCTTCCGAGGACTCTGTGCTGCACTGATACCCCTGAGGTCACCTGAAATCAGCTGCCCTCCACCTGGACTGAGATATCCTTCAGGCTTACATCAAGCTCCGGGGAACCCTTCATCCCTCATGTCCCTGGCCCAGCCTGAAGGCTGGTGGACAGCACTGACCTGCATACCAGGCTCGGGAGTCACACTCCTCGGCCTTGCCCAGCCACCGCTGGTTCCAGGAGTGTGCAAAGTCAATGAACAGCACCAGTTGGATGAGGGTGAAGAGGAAGGATCCAGCAACACCAAAGTAGAACCAGGCTAGGAGGGAAGAGGGAGATGACAGGAGCAGGTAGTCCAAATGGGCAGCAGCTGGACTGCCTGGCCTATGCCTCCCCTCAGCCCTCCAAGATCCCAGGAACTCCCAGGTCAGGCACACTCACATGTTTATCCGTTCAGCAATCCTGAGAAGCAACGCCAGTCTCAGGAGGCCCTTGCCACAGCCAGGTATAGGGCAGGGGAAAGGTTGGCTTTCCCTCCACATTGCCCAAAGGCCATAGAGCCAAGCATCAGAGTACAGGCTCCTGCAGCCTGTACCAGGGCAGAGAGCAGCCCACCACAGCTCCTGCCTCTGGAGATCCCACCTCCCTCCCTTTAGCCCCCGTCCTTCCCCCATAAGGCTGCCTACCGTCAGAGAAGGAGCCATCAGGGATATAGAAGGCGCCCACAGTGATGCCCACAAAGATCAGGAACTTAAAGAACCAAAACCTACGGAGGTTGGGGGTGAGGGAAGGCAGCAGAGCTGAGTAGGGGGTAGGGGCTAGGAGGCCAGGCTGACCTCCAGAACCCTACCCTTAAAAAGAAGAGATATTAGAGGCGAAGAGTAACATCTTGATGGTCTGAAGAGCACAGGAAGTCTGTCTTGGCCCTAGAAAAGCCTCAAGGCGCAGAGGCGAGGACCACACTGGGTGAGACTGGTTGCTGGGGTTCTAGTCCGCACTGTGGTACAGCACTGCTATGGGGCTCAGGCCATGCTGCTGCTCTTTCTGAGCTTTACTTCCTCATCTGAGAAACAGTAGTCACCATGGGTCTCTCTGCTTCACCTTCCTGAATCTGAAGGTGGGATCTGGGGACAGGCAGAGGAGGGAGAAACCAGAGACAGGGACTCCCCAGGGTGCAGGTGGGGCCCTCCCTCACCCGTTCTGGATGGCAGCCCTGGGGTCCCGGCTGCTGCGCACGCAGATCATGAGCAGGGTGAAAAGGAAGAAAAAGGCAGCCGTGGCAAAGCACATTCGGTAGACGGCACGGTGACCCAGCACGGAGCCACAGTCAATGTGGCCTTGCAGGATGATGGAGGTCCCGGCCCCCTCCTCACATACCCAGGGAAGCTGTGAAGACAGACAGAGAGCTTGAAGGTGCTACTCCTACCATCCCCAGAGCCCAGGGTTCAAGCCCACCAAGGCCTACCAGGGGGGAGGCTCCCCCTGTGAGGGTGCTGAGTAGGGACAGGGGCTTGAGCCTCCATACCCTCTGCTGAGTGAACCCCACACCCTCAGACAGTCCCATTACACCTGCTTATCCCGTTGTTATCGTCCCACAGCAACAGGTACAGGCTGGCTATGGCAGAATGTCCCGAAGTGATCTCATTATTTACATCAGAATCACCTGATATTCTTGGGAAAAACAGAGCTACAGAGGCCCATCTGCTATAGAGTTAAAACTTTTGTTACCTGGGAGTCAGGCAGTAGCACAGCAGGTTAAGTGCACGTGGCACAAAGCGCAAGGGCCTGGCTTAAGGATCCTGGTTTGAGCCCCTGGCTCCCTACCTGCAGGGGAGTCACTTCACAGGCACAGGCGGTGAAGCAGGTCTGCAGGTGTCCATCTTTCTCTCCCCCTCACTGTCTTCCTCTCCTCTCTCCATTTCTCTCTGTCCTATCCAACAATGACAACATCAACTACAACAATAAAACAAAAAGGGCAACAAAAGAGAATAAATAAATAAATATTTGTTTTTAAAAAAAAGCTTTTGTTACCCAAGAGACAATGAAGTTCTGAATTCAGTCTCTAGCATCATATGTGCCAGAGTGATGCTCTGGTTCTCTCTCCTCCCCTCTCATCAATCAATTATTAATAAGCCTAAAAGGTGGGGTCTGAGAATCTCTATTTCTGTCAACAGCAAACTTTCCAAGGGATTCATATCTTACACCCATCACCAACTTAATGTTCTGCTGGGGCTGAGCCAGGTCATGAGATACTGCCATGAAGGAAAGTATCAGGAGCCACAAACTGGACCTGTGCACTAAGGGAGAGCTTGGCCTGCTCTGGGTTAACGTGATTTCTCAAGACCCAGGCACAATGGCTAGTGTGGGACTTCAAAGCATGAGGTCCTGTGCTTAATCCCTGGTACTGAATGTGCCAGAGTGGTGCTCTGGTTCCTTCTCTCTTCTCTCTCATATTAATTAATTGATTAATTAAAATAAAAAATATTTTCTCTGCTGACTCCAACAATACAGACTAAAATTAGAACAATACAGAGAAAAATTCAAGCATCAGCCCTGAACAAAGGCTGACACACAAACCTGTGAAGTGTTCTATATTAAAAAAAAAAAAAAAAGAAGGAAAAAAAAAACCTTGCAAGGGGAGCATGACGTATGAAAAGCAACCTTCCCCCACATGATGCTAAAGCCTTCTTCCACATGAAGAGCACCCTCGCATTGCCAGCCTTGGACCACAGAGGCACAAGAAGACTCCTGCCCCTCTTCCTGATGAGCTGGGACCCCAAGACTGGAGCTCTTGACTCCTCCTTCACCAGAGGCCAGGTCCTGCAGGGTGCTCCCCTCACCCTGCACCACCACCTGGGGGGCTGGGGGACTACTCACCTTGTGCAGCTGACTCTCCACGCCGGGACTCAGCATGATGATAGAGACCAGCACCCCCAGGAAGAGGAAGATTGTGAAGATGAGGCGGCTGATGGTGGAGTTGGGGCTGGAGGGGCAGCAGCTGCACAGGATGCAGGGGGCAGAGCCACAGAGGCAGGATGCCTGCGGGGAGGGCAGTCTGTCAGTCTTCATCTTCCCTCTCCTTCCCTGGCAACTGCCTAGTCCTGGTCTCCAAGTCTGCCCCCAGGCTATCTGCACCCCCCAACCCCCCACCCCCGCCAGCCTGCCTCAGAAATCATCCATTTAACTTCCAGGCTTCAGGAGACTACTGAGGACACTAAGTCTCCAAAAGGCTGGATCATACTGTCTCTGACTTGGGAGAGGCAGAACGGTTAAACCCAATTTAGGGACAAAGAGGTAGCTCAGTGACATAGTGCATGCTTGCCTGTGTGAGCCTAGGTCCAGTCTCTGCCACTCCTTACAAACAAGACAAAAGAAAATCAGCCTAAATAGTAGAACAAAATGTGTGTGTATGTGTGTGTTAGTGTTTGAAATCCAGAAAGACTGACCCACCATTTATGATGCTCTATTTTTTAAATTTTATTTTAATTTTTCCCCTTTTGTTGCCCTTGTTGCTTATCGTTGTTGTTATTATTGTTGTTATTGCTGTCGTTGTTGGATAGGACAGAGAGAAATGGAGAGAGGAGGGGAAGATAGAGAGGAGGAGAGAAAGACAGACACCTCCAGACCTGCTTCACCGCCTGTGAAGCGACTCCCCTGCAGGTAGGGAGCCGGGGGCTTGAACCGGATTCCTTACGCCGGCCCTTGTGCTTCATGCCATGTGCGCGTAACCCACTGTGCCACCACCCGGCTCCCAATGCTCTATTTTTTTATTAATGGTAATCATAATTATACCTTATCTGAATAACAACTGTAAGAATAAAATAGGAATTTTATGTTGTAACTCCCTTTAGTTTCCCTCTCCCCTTCCCTACAAGGCTTAATAAATTTGTATAAGAGGATAAAACCCTGGACTTAATAAGCACTGAGGTTTCAGATTCAAGCCCTGCATGTGCCAGAGTGATGCTCTGGTTCTCTTTCTCTTAATAAATAAATTATATATATATATATATATATATATATATGTATGTATAAATTACATGTGTATATATGTTCTGATAGGCTTTACATTTTATTTCTATTTGTCTGCCTCCCATTTCTAACATGTAAGCTCCAACAAGGTAGAAACTGGACTGATTTATTTACTGCTGTATTCCCAGAAATGGGAAAAATGCATGGCATAATCAGGATTTCAGTGGTTACCTGCTGTACAAATGCAACACATTTGGCACACTACAGACACACGCCAAAATCTCCAGAGACAGCAGGTGCCTGCAGCATCTATCAGAATAATGCAAGGACACAATGTGCGTGGCTGTGACCTCTGACCCTAGAGCTGTACCATTCTGAGACAGCAAGAGCAGTCTAACCCTTTTCCCCTCCAGGTTCCTTCACCCAAGCTGGTACCTGTCCCTTCCCTCCCCAGCACCAGCTGAAATCACCTGGGAACTGGTGATGCCACACCATTCCTCATTGGTAACCCCAAAGGAGAGGTCCCTCAACTCTAGATATAGCTGGTAAACTGTTTACTTACACACAGACACACACACACACACATATATACACCATTTAACCTAACTCCTCACTCAGGTATTTGTCTAAAGAGGGAGTCGGGCGGTAGCGCAGCTGGTTAAGTGCACGTGGTACAAAGCTCAAGGACCAGGACCGACATAAGGATCCCGGTTTCAGCCCCGGTCTCCCCACCTGCAGGGGAGTCGCTTCATAGGAGGTGAAGCAGGTCTGCAGGTGTCTTTCTCTTTCCCTCCTCTTTCCATTTCTCTCTGTCCTATCCAATAATGACAACTTCAATAACTACAACAACAAAACAACAAGGGCAACAAAAGGAAGCAGATAAATAAAATTAAAAAAAAAAAAAGAGTCTAAAGAACAGGAAAGACACAGGCTCCACCCTCCTAGAGCTTCCAAGGGCAGGAAAAACACCCAATAAACCATCAAACAGGTTGCTGTAGAGCTGCCCTGGGAGAGACTGACGGGAACTTAGTTTGAGTTAGGGCTGGCCAGTTTAAGTAGTAGTGACTAAATTTAAACTACAAGCTACAGGAGGGGAGGAAAGAGTGTTCCCAACAGAGGGAACAGGGCCACTCTGGGGAATCTCTGGGGCAGCTCTCAAGCACTGGAAGAATTAAAAGAAGGGCCTTGTGGCCAAAGCTTCATGAGCAGGTAGTGAACAACTGAGTGTTCGCGTCAGTCAGCCAGGACCTGGTAACACATACAGGACCAGTAAGCATCCACTGGGAGACTGAAAGGCGGGAGGGACTGGAACAGCCTCACAATGGAAGATCAGCTTTGTGGTGAGCAGGCTGAAAGGGGGGCCCTACTTTCCTGAGAGGCAACTCCACTTTCTGGTCTGGCCACAAAGCACACAGCACACTCTGCTGGAAATGCAGTTGGCATCCCATTTGCCCCACTCTGCCCCCAAATTGAAAATATCCCTCCTCTTCCTCCTCCTCCTCCTTCTCCTCCTTCTCTCTCTCTTTCTCCCTTCCTCTCTCTCCCTTTTTCAATTGCTGTTAAGGCTATCTCTGGGACTCCTTTTTTTTATTATTTGATAGGAAAGATAGAAATTCAGAGAGGAGGGGCAGATAGAGAGAGAAAGAGAGAGAGACCTGCAGCCCTGCTTCACTGCTCATGGAGCTGTCCCCACCGCAGGTGGGAAGCAGGGGCATGAACCTGTATCCTCACACACGGCAATGTGTGTGTTCTCAACTGGGCGTGCCAGCACCCAGCTCCCTTACCTACCTCTCTCACTCACAAAGGCAAGTACAACATGATAGCTAGATAAAGTTTGAGAAATTCTTCCTGGTGGTCCAAATCTGAACAATTTTCCCAGCCATCGACTCCTAGTTACACCTTGCAGCCCCAGCTTACCTCCACCCCTCCTCCCTAGCCAAGGCTGCTTTATGGGGGTGAAGGGGGCTGCCGATGCCAGCAAAGTGTTTTGCAAACCTTAAAGAGCATTCTGGTTATCAGACACAGTGCACTTCTAGTTGCACTTAGGAAACCAAAATCAGAGGTTAGGAAACTTGGCAGAAGTCACACAGTAAGTGGAGAGGGGTGCTGAATTCAAGTAATAATAGTGAAAGCTACCATCAGTCTCACTGTAAATACTGTAACCTCCCATTTACAATTGAGGAAACTGAGACTCAGAGAAGTGGCATGACCGAGGTCACAGAGCAAGTAAGCAGGAGAGCCAGGAGCCAGCTCAAACATGTCACCAAAGAACCACTAACACACTGACAGCAGCCTCAGATAATTTCAAAACACCCTGGTGATGAAGATAATCCCTACACCACCAAGAGAAAGAATCAAGTAGGCCTAGCATATCCCTATTTCAGGAATTAGGTCCCCAAGTGTCCAGCTCAGAGCCTAGCTCTCACTTGTTACCCTTTACTATTTCCATTTGAGACATATGAAACTCACAAAAAGCTGCCCCATGGGGGTTGGGTGGTAGCGCATCGGTTTAGGTGCACGTGGCGCAAAGCGCAGGGACCTGCATGAGGATCCTGGTTCGAGCCCCCGGCTCCCCACCTGCAGGGGAGTTGCTTCACAGGCAGTGAAGCAGGTCTGCAGGTGTCTATCTTTCTCTCCCATCTCTGTCTTCCCCTCCTCTGTCCATTACTTTCTGTAATGTCCAACAACAACATCATCAACAACAATAATAACCTCAACAAGGCTACAACAAGAAGGGCAACAAAAGGGGGAAAAATGGTCTCCAGGAGCAGTGGATTCATGATGCAGGCACTGAGCCCCAGCAATAACCCTGGAGGGAAAAAAAAAAAAAGCTGCCCCACTGCAGTCTGGGCGCCATTTTTCTCCATTCACTCTGGTTCTTGGAGATCAAAATCTAGGTGTCCCTGATAGCTGAAATCTCAGGGTTTCCAAGAGCCTGGTGGACAGCCAGAGGCCAGATCAAAGACAAAAGCACACTTTAGCCAACGACCACCTCGCCAGCCTCCTTGGAACTGTTCAACCATTATGCCCCAGTCTCCCCCGCCCCCCGCCCCCGGGGAATCTCTCCTACAGGAACTTCCTGCAGAAATATCAGTCCAAGGGAGTAGGACAAGTACATGTGCATGCACATATGCACAGAAGCTGTCACAACAGGAAAACAATAGGAGGAAAATGGAAACAACTAAATTCCCACTATTACATTGTGGTGCTGCAGCTGGAGAGGTGGCTCTGTGGCTGTATGCAGGCCTGGCATGTCTGAGAACCTTAATTCATCCCCCTGCATGTGTCAGAGTGATATTCTGGTCCCCTCTTTCAAATTAAAGAAAACCAATCTTTTAAAAAATTACATTGTAGGACCCAGGAGATAGCATAGTGGTTATATAAAAGACTTTCATGCCTGAGGCTCTTAAGCCCCCAGTTCAAGACCCAGCACCACCATAAGCCAGAGCTGAGCAGTGCTCTGGGGAGAAAAAAAAAAAAATCACCCAAAACATTATAAAGAATAATAGGGATCTCTCTGCTTAATGGGGCAGATGTGTAGATAACACCAAATGAGTACATTTAACTGAGAATAACTTACTGTAATTTATACTTTAGTAAAGTTGATTTTATCATCTTTAAAAATTAAGTAAGAAAAATATATTTAATCAAGAAAAAGGATGTTATTCAAAAGTACAAGTGTCAAGCTTCAATGAACTTGTTAGAATCTTTTTTTTTTTTTGCCTCCAGGGTTATTGCTGGGGCTCAGTGCCTGCACTACGAATCCACAGCTCCTGGAGGCTATTTTTTCCATTTTGTTGCCCTTGTTGTACTTGTTGTAGTTGTTATTATTGTCATAGCTGTTGTTGTTGTTACATAGGACAGAGAGAAATGGAGAGAGGAGAGGAAGACAGAGAGGGAGAAAAAGATAGACACCCACAGACCTGTTTCACCGCCTGTAATGCTACTACCCTGCAGGTGGGGAGCCAGGGGCTCGAACCGGGATTCTTACACTGGCCCTTACGCTTTGTGCCATGTGCGCTTAACCTGCTACGCTACCGCCCGACTCCCTAGAATCTTAAGAAGCTACAAGCAACCGTCTACAGTCATACCACCCTGAACACGCCCGACACCCAATCTCGTAAACTAAACAGGGTCAGGCCTGGTTAGTACTTGGATGGGAGAAACTACAAGCAACCTAAGTGACCAACCTCAGAGGACGGCTAGTCCAAGCAAGGCTATAGATGCAGGAGAAAGGGAAATGGCCAGGTTGCAGAGCAGCATGGACTAATATGCATGACGCACTGTGAAAGGTCAGAGCAAACTACAGAAACCTGCATAAAGATTACAACCACCAAATTTCAAAAAAAAAAAAAAAAAAAAAAGACTACAAGCACCAGAAGCACCAAAGGGAAAGGCAGCAATGGAAAAGCACTAGAACACTGGAAGCAGCTCAACCTTCCCACCAGCCAGACTCTCAGAATAGAAAACTCCAAACTCAGGCAGACCCACAGCCTAAGGCCTTAAAGCTGCAGGACTCCTTAGCAGTCAAGCATCACCCAGACTGCAGTGGGTGTCCTTGGCTGTTCACATGCAGCCAGTGACCAAGAGTTCACCACCTCCCAGCAAGCTGAACAGCTCAGAAACCAGGTGCAGTGTGGTTTGACACAGCAAGAATAGGCTACCACTGAGTTGTTCACACTCTCTCCCTGTTATGCCTGGAGCCAGTGAGATCAGTTCTCTCCTGGGGCACTGGGTGGGTGAGAGAGGCTGAGAGCTGGAAACATGGTTTAAAACTGTTTTGTTTCCAACAAACTGACCCTTCACTTCATTATTGAAAGCAAGAATTCAAACATATTTGTGTCTCAATAATCATTATTCATAATAGTCAAGAAGAGGAAGCAAGCCTAATAGCCAGTGGCAGGGGGGAGTGGTGTGAATGTACAATGGTGCATTTTCAGCCTTAAAGAGGAGTGAACTTTTTTTCTCTTTTTTCCAGACAGAAGGTGACAGACAGACATAGAAGGAAAGACACCGCAGAACTGTTCCACTGCTAGTAAAGTTTCTCCTTGCATGGTGCTCCTGTGTGGTATCCAGGGATTCAGACCTGGATACCATACGGGAGGTTCCTTGTGGATTATAAAGTGTGCTGTGCACTCTACTGAGTGACTTATTTCCCAGCCCCCTGAAATTCTTAAACATGTTATATCATGGATGAACCCTGAGGACATTATGCTAAGTGAACTGAAAATGTAGCAAAAGGACAAATGTTGAGGGATCTAAAATAGTTGTGACTTATAGAAACAAAAGAAGGTCTGTGGTGAGTTGGGGAGTTGTGTAGTGAGTAAAGCATCAGATCCTGATTTATACAGGTCCAAAAAGGATGACGGGGACCTAGTGGGGGTTGTATTGTTATGTGGAAAACGGAGAAATGTTATGCATGTACAAACTATTGTGTTTACTGTCGAATGTAAAACATTAATTCCCCAATAAAGAAATTTTTTAAAAAAGATCCTGAGTTTTATACCCAGTATTGCATCCTCCTCTCTCATAAATAAATAATAAATAAATAAATCTTCACTCCTTGGAGTGCAAATCTTCATCAAGACAGGTTGTATTGGGGTCCAGTGGCACTCAACAACACCACTTAATTAGGAAAATCCTCTTCTATTTCCTCCTCTGTGTGTTCATCTGCAAAATGGGAATAATAACTGCCTGACTGGAGTGGCATTTAGAATGAAATGAAAGGTTCTACACAAAGTGCTCACTGCAGCTCTGGACTTGTGCCAGCAGACAGCTCTGGCCATGAGTGTTGGTCACAGAAAAGGGTGGGTATCTTGACATCACTGGCACCCTAATTTTACCCTGGGACAGTTCAGTGCTTAGGGCACCTAGTGGGGGCTATGAAGGAAGAAACCAGAACCAGAAATCGGACAGTAATTCTGACTCTGTCTTCCCTCTTTCTTTCACTGTGCTATCTTCAGTAAGAAAGCAGACATCTCTAGGCCAGTTCCCTCATCTGCAAACTGGGAGCTTGAGCAGGCCTGTCAGGTACCTTCTGGTTCTCCTGCTGTAGGATTCTATGATTCAGAGACCAACACTTGGCTCCAGAGGGAATTCCCCACCCACCTTTCCAAGATAGTAACAATAGTTCCCATTAGGATATACCAGGAACTGGACTGGGCACTTTTTAATTCTCCCAGAAAAAATAATGGGGGAGGAAGATAGGGGAGAGAGGAACAAGCCTCCTAGCAGCATCTCCCACTCTAGGTCCAGCCAGATGGACTCCTTCCCCCACCAGGAAGCAAACTCTCCCAGGTCAGAGACACAAACCAAACCTAAATCCACTGGCCAGCTCCTGAGTCCCACAATTTTGTACACATATTCATAGAAATGTTGGAAATGTTGGTCCAAAGGAGACAAGAGATCTATCTGCCACTCTCCATTCTCTCTGCAGTTAATTATTCCCAGAAAATAGCTGTGAAGTAACACACACACACACACACACACACACACACACTCACACACAGCACAAAGGAAAGCAAGAGCTGAGAAAGACTCAGCAGTCTCCAGATCCCCCTTTTCCTCTCGGCTCCTCTTTGTGTGGGGCAGAGGGGGAGGAGCTGCCTGAGTGAACCTCAGATTTAATAAGAAGGGAAGGGGAGGGGGATGGGCAAAAGGAAAAGAGAAGGGGCCTCAAACAGGGGTCTGGCTCAAGCACCTCCCCTGTTCTGGCTGCAGCACTAAAAGCGAAGCGAGCTGCCCCTCACCCCGCCCCGAAACCCGTGTGCCCAGGCGACCAGGTAGTCCCCCAAAACGTGAACCTCAGCATCCTTCAATGCCCGAATCTTCCAGCCCAGAGTCCGACCTGGTGGTTTGTGGTCCCCCACCAACCTCATTTAAGGTGGTTTAGAAAGGCGGGTAGGGGCTTCCTCCATTAAGGTTCTGGGGTCCGGAAGGGGAGCGTCTGAGTTCATTGGGCAAGAGCCAGGAGTTGGTTAGCCTAAGCCAGAGGCAGGACAGAAACGGGGACCAGAGAGGCAGAGTAGATAGACAAACACAGAAGACAATGACAGACAATGATAGATGGAAAAGTGAGTAACGGGACAAAGGCAGGCGGATAAACCAAAAGCCGACAGATAACAGACAAAAATACACATGGACAAGCTGAGGCAGGATGGCGAGATGAAAGACTGCCAGAGGGAGAAAAGGACCGGGGCGCGAGAGCCGAGGGCCCGGTGGACTTTACAAAGAGTCAGCGCGCCCGGGAGAGGCCAGGCGCACCCCAGCAGGACTCCACACGGGGCGAAGGGGGCCCGGGCGCACTCCAGCCCCGGGTCTGGACCTCAGGCGCCCCAATCCCCGGGAAGGGCGCCGGCCGGTGGCACTCACCAACTCCTCCCCCGAGACAGCCCGAGACCGGGGCACTGCTGCCCACGGCGCCCGCCCGCCCGCCCCCAGCGGGGAGCGGGGACCAGGGGGCGAAGGAGACGGGGTGCGGACCCAGAAAGACAAGTTTGGAGAAGGGAGCAAAGAGAGAAAGCAACTACTAAGAGGAAGACCAGACAAAAGTGCGGGGCTGGGAGCGGAGCGAGCGAAGCGCGGGCGGGACTCACGCAGCTGAGTAGGGAGCAGGCGCCCAGACAGGCCCCCATGGCGGCGGCGGCGGCGGCGGCGGCGGCGGCGGGCGCGCAGCGGGAGGGGGCCGCGGAGATCTGGGCGGGCAGCTGGGGAGCCCCGCTGGCCCCGCCCCTGCCGGCCCCGCCCCTGCCGGCCCCGCCCCCACCCCACCTGCCGGGGCCGCTCGACGCCTTCCGGTCGCACACAGCGCCTCCCCCGCTCACCTGGGACAGGTGCGCCAGACCTAGGACGTAGGAGACGTGCAGCCGGGAGTCAGAGATTCCCGCAGCCAAGTGAGCCGCGCAATTGAGCCTGACTCTGGCTGGGGCTCCCGTCCTAGTTCAAGGCGAGGGTTTGGAATGAGTCCAACCTGGGTTCGAAACCACAGTGTGAGCCCAAACACCTCCTAACCACGCCCGCAAAGTGCTTGGAGAGAGGTTTTGCCAATGCGTAGGGATTGAAGGATGAATGATTGGATAAAGAAATGAGTAAGGCACATCGTGAGTTTCTCTGGCTTTGCACTTTTTCAACAGTCCGCCCTTCCATCCACCTGTTCTTCAAACTCTATTGACTTAAACTCTATTGTCTTAGACCACAAATACCCCTGTTTAATAACTCATTATTCCCCCTGGGGAGCCCAGTCCGGGGCTCCCAGCTAAGGAGGTCAGAAGGAATAGGTAGGTCACATTCCTGGCAGACTTCCTGGAAGAGGTAGGTAGGAGAGACCCAGAAACAAGGGTCTGTAATTACTTCCCTTTCACCCTCCAGCTCTCTCTTCATTCACCCCTGGTCAGGATAATATTAGGGAAGAAAATCTGGGTGCCTAGCAGCTGGTCTTGGAGCCAAAGATCTAGGGCCTCATTGCACCCTTGAGTGATTCGTGGGGGCACCAGACTTGGCCATTAATTGTGCCAGGACTGTTCTGTAAACACACTCCACAGTTGCCCTCCTCCACACTTTCGCCCATACAGTACCCTTCTACTCCTCATCTCTCTCCCTCCCCTTCAAAGTCATGCACACATCCCATAATTCTCAGTAAAGAGAACCACCACCTGCACTCTCCAAACACGACCCACTTCTGTTAGGAAAAAATATTCACAGACTGGGTAGATAGCATAATGGTTATGCAAAGAGACTCTCACGCATGAGACAACAAAAGTCCCAAGTCCAATCCCCAGCTACACTATAAGCCAAAGCTGAACAGTGCTCTGGAGGAAGGAAAAAAAGAAAAAGAGAAAGAAAGAAAAAGAAAGAAAGAAAGAAAAAAAGAAAGAAAAAAGGGAAAGGGGCAGGGAGAAACCAAGACATACACACTGGAGAAACTAAGGCAATGTAGACACCCAGCATGAGTCCCCTGTTTGAGACCCTTCCAGGAGACAACTTCCAGTCCTGTCTGGCTCACTTCTGGTTGCCCCCTACCCTCCCAGGGCCCAGCACACAGTAAGGCAGTAAATGCTTGCTAGATGGATTACTGTCCAAACTATTGCCATAAATCCAATTACCTTATTCTGCTGTGATTGGCAGTCTGATCCCCAAACAGTCCCAACATGATTCCATTCTACCCAGCAATCTTCATTATCTAGAATGCCACCAAGCAGTCTGAACTGAGCTCTCATCACAGCCACCCACCCCAGGGCCAGCCCTCCTTGACATTTCTGCTCCAAGGGTCACATTTTCCACCTAACACTATGACCTGATCCAGTAGAAAATGCTCAAGCCCAAGACAAACAGCACCTGAGATGCTTACTGTTACAGACCCTTACACCCTCTGCCATCCTAGAGGCCATATGCCACCACTGCCACCCCTGAAATGGGAGTGCTAATCCCATTTAGCCTCACAGAACACTTGACTCACAAAAGAATTCTATGAAAAGAGTGAGAAAGTCCTCAAGTATATACAGACAGCACCCTCTGGTTTTAGATCAACATTTTCCAGACCAGGAGATCTAGTGCCCAGATCTAGTGCCCAGGAAGCTGGATTCATCCCCTGTGTCCTCCCACTTGGAGAAGTCAACCCACTCTGCATTTAACTTACATTATGGCCTTGTTCTGGCGACTCATCCTCTTTCAGTCTCACACTTCGCATCTGTAAAAGAGATGGTTATTTTTGTCCCAACTATCTCAGGGGACCATTGAGGAGATGAAATGAGGGAATAGATAAAAAGACATCAATCACCCCACCAATGTGTCCTGGAGCTCAGCTTCCCCAGAGACACACCTTACTAGGGAAAGAGAGAGGCTGACTGGGAGTATGGACCGACCAGTCAATGCCCATGTTCAGCGGGGAAGCAATTACAGAAGCCAGACCTTCTACCTTCTGCAACCCTCAACGACCCTGGGTCCATGCTCCCAGAGGGCTAGAGAATGGGAAAGCTATCATGGGAGGGGGTGGGTTATGGAGATTGGGTGGTGGGAATTGTGTGGAGTTGTACCCCTCCTACCTTATGTTTTTGTTCATTAATCCTTTCTTAAATAAAAAAAAAAAAAAAAGACATCAATCACTTCCTGGTATTCTAACCAGCCTGCTTGCCTTCCTCCTGGTCTTGAACCCCCTGCCAGAATCACTGCCTCTCACAACACCAGAGAGAAGAGGTGTGGTCTCCGTGAGCCGATCCTCCCAAGTCACCCTACCTCTCTAAACCTCACCATGGCTTCTCCAACCAATACCATAGGATTGATTTCCATGGAAAGAAACATGCAGGAGTTATTTTGTCCACCACCCAGACAGATGGTTGACTCTTCACATCCTAAAGAAAGCAGACTAAGGCTTCTTGGCTCTCTCCCCCTAAAGGCTCCCTAATCTTACCCCATAAAATGTCCATTTGCAAATATGCAATACAGAAAGCCCTGTCTATGTCTTCAGTGCTCCCCAGTGTCCCCAACCCATCCTTTCCCCAGCCCCTCTCACCATCCTCCCATCCATGAGGACTCAGATTCACTTTGCTGTTGAGACTCCTCTTCCTTGGGCCCGAATCTCCACACTGACCTGCACTTCCTGCTTTTGACTCATTTACAAAGAGGGCTAGAGGGCTGAAGCTACCCCTTATGAATATGCATGTGGGATAATGAGGGTTTAGGTGGGGGAGCATCTGGAGAGAGGTGTTCACCTGGGCCTCATCCACCCACACTGCCCCCAACCCAGGTTTCCTTCCCCCTCCAATGAGCAGATGGGAGTTTGGAGCAAAGGCTGCACAACACTAGCAATACCTACCACAAGAATTTGTAAGTGCTTTCAACAGGCTAAGATCATCCTCTCTAAGATGATTTCAAGATTAGGAACTATCCACCTCTATTGAATAGATAATAAAATGGATGTTCCAGGAAGTTAAATAATACCCATATCACACTTGGAACATGGACTGCAATCACCTGCAAAGTAAGTCTGGAGTTTTGTCAGGCTCTAGAGATGGTGCTCTTAACCTCTGTCACTCAGATACACAAGACCAAGTCAAGACCCCTGAGCACTTGGCCCTGAGAATACATCTGGACCTCACATGCCAGCAGATGAACTCACAGTGGTCTAGAGTGATCAAGGCTTTAGGAAAGGACACAGGGCCTGAAACTGACTCCATCTGGAGAATACAACAACAGGCGCACAAGTGTCACACATGTGCAGCCACATGTGTTGCATGTGTAAATCCAGATACATGCTCAGTATGCTGTGAGCACATGGTGTCAGCATGCACGATGGGTCCCCCCTGGGGCTGTCCAGTGTGTGAACTGCTATGCCTACTCTGTGCCTTTTTTTAACCAGCACTTAGAAAGGGCAAGCTCTGTGCCAGGTGCCAGGGGTATGGCACAAATAGGCTGACCATGTGGCAGGCTGATTCCATATTCAGTAACACTCCAGAAGGAATCTTTGTGGGAGGTGGCTGGGGGGTGGTGAGAGTTAACACTGTGGAAAAGGTGGGATGCATGGGGTGGGGAGCCTTGACACTTGCCAGAAATGGCGGATTAACCAGAACCTGACACGGGTTTCATAAGGGTCACAGGTTGGAGATTTCCAAAAGGTCTCCAGATATTTTCCTCACGAATGTCAAGAGTCTGCCATGAGTGCACATGATGTAGGTTGTATGTGCACACACAACAGAACTGAGGGATAGATAGATAGACTGACAGACAGACAGACAGATAAAATTGGATAATTGGTAGATAGAGGGATGAATGGAAGGGAGACAGCATGATAGACATGATAAAGTAAATACTGAAAAATGTTCATTGCAGTTCCAGAATGTGAAGATAGGGATACTCACTGTAAGTTCTTTCAACATTTCTCAATGCTTGAAATTGTTCAGGGGAGCAGAATCTAGTTCGCTTGATATGACACATGACATGCCATATTCATGGTCCCAGTTCAAACCCCAACAGCACATAGAAGTACCACAGCATTGGAAGAAGCTCCAGAGTTGCGGTGTCTCTCTCTCCCTTTCTCTATCTCTCTGGCTATCTCTGCCTGAAGATTTTTAAATGAAAAACAGTTGGGGGGCAAGAGTAAATAGCATAGTGATTATGCAAAGAGGCTTGAGGCTCTAAAAATTCCAGGTTCAATCCTCTGCACCATCATAAGCCAGAGCTGAGCAGTGATCTGGCAAAAAAAAAAAAAAAAAAGAAAGAAAGAAAGAAAAAGAAAGAAAGGAAGGAAGGAAGAAAGAAGAAAGAAAGGAAGAAAGAAAGAAAGAAAGAAAGAAAGAAAGAAAGAAAGATCAACAATTTGTTTGGCTTTGTATGTTAACTCCATTTTCAGCCACCAGTTTCCAGATGCCATCAGGATGCCGGCCAG
The DNA here is from genome assembly GCF_950295315.1 of Erinaceus europaeus. Lineage (NCBI taxonomy): Eukaryota > Metazoa > Chordata > Mammalia > Eulipotyphla > Erinaceidae > Erinaceus > Erinaceus europaeus. The sequence continues at coordinate 46,945,637 of NC_080174.1, read as the reverse complement.
GCTTCCCTGGACTGAAGACCCCACCAATTCATCCTGGAGCTCAGCTTCCCCAGAGACTCACCCTACTAGGGAAAGAGAGAGGCAGACTGGGAGTATGGATCGACCAGCCAACATCCATGTTCAGTGGAGAAGCAATTACAGAAGCCAGACCTCCCACCTTCTGCAACCCACAACAACCCTGGATCCATACTCGCAGAGGGATAGAGAATGGGAAAGCTATTGGGGAGGGGAGGGGATATGGAGATTGGGTGGCAGGAATTGTGTGGAGTTGTACCCCCCCCATCCTATGATTTTGTTAATGTCTCCTTTCTTAAATAAATAAATTAATTAATTAAAGAAAGAAAGAAAGAGAAAAAGAAAAAGAAGAAAAACAGTTGGTCTGGGAGCAGCGGATGTCTGGCGGCTAAGGAAGGGCAGCCACCAGCCCTGGGGCAGCCTTGAAGACCAAGGGCTGTATCATCTGAGGCTTGGACACGCTCAGGCCAAGCGGCGTCCCTTCCAGCAGCAGGAGTGTGGGCGGCTAAAACTAGGGTGTTTCCTAGAGGAGAGTAAGGACAGAGGCAGGGTGTCCCAGAGTATCATGGTTCCTCTCTTTCTCCTGATACTTACATTACCCCCAATCCATTCTTTCCTTCCCCCCTGCCCAGTGCCTACAGTCACAGATGTTAGCTCCCTCCCCCCATAGATGGGGAAACTGAAGCTACAGAGGATGAAGCTATCTAGGCCACACAGCAAGTCAGCAGTAGAGCCTGGACTGATATACAGCATGGGCTCTATTCTCTGTACCCACAACCTACCATCTCCACACCTCCCTCCTCCAGTCCTTCATCCACCAGGCAAAGACCAGGAGGGATCCCACAGAAGGGGATCCAGGTCCCGCCTGCTCCCCTGCCTGTGACAATCACCTATAGGATCCAGGTCACTTGGGCACCAGAAACAGTCTGTCCAGGAAGCAGAACTTGGATGAAAATAATCCTAGTTCTGCTATGAATCCTGAACAGCTCCCTGCCTCAGTTTCTCCACTTGTGAAATAAATGAGGAGAATCATACTTCGCACAGTTTTAAAGCAGGATCCTTAGGGTAAACATAGAGAGCACAAGACCTGTCCCTGCTTACCCTCCTGTCAGCCTCTAAATCACAGGAGTGGGCAAGAGACCAGAAATAGCACTGAATTGGGATCCAGTCCCTGCTGGATCCAACTACCCAGTCTCAGACCAAGCCCTCTAAGCCTCAGCTCACTCCTCTGTAGAATGGGAGTAGCATTCCCAATCTCCAGGACTGTGTGAGGTTAAATGAGATAATTCCCTGTTCAGTGCTTAGCGTACAATGAATTGATTAAAACTCAGCAGCTGTGGCGGCTACTGCTATTCCCCCCAGGATGAGAATGAGACATGAACCTGCTGGCCTCACCATGAGTAGTGTCTGTCACTCCAGACCCAGTACCAATGCATTCTGGCAGCTACTCTTCCAGGTTCCTCTACCCGCCTCTCTCAGCAGCTGTTCCAGAACAGCTGGGCATGCAGAGGCTGCTCAAAGCCAGCCCAGGCCCCTAGGGAAAAGAAGCGCAAGACTCCCTATAATTGGAGCAGGGTCCGTTTCATCTGGGCAGCCAAGCCCCCGGCAGGCCATCATTAGCTCCTCCACCCCTGCCTGGCCCCAGCCTTTGGCCTGGCTGCTAAAGCCCCAGAGAGAAGGCGACTGGTATTTAGCCACAGCCTTTCATTTTCCCAAGGCCATGTCCCCAGTCCCTCCCCGGGGCCACTGGGTTCAAAGAAACATGCCCACTGATACAAACAAGAGGGAAAGTCAGCCTGAAGACTGATCCTCACCCCACCAGGCAGCAAGCAAACTGCGGAGAGCAGAGACCTGGCACTGAGGGTCTTTTACTGTTGGAGTGATGGGAGCTCAAAAACCACTCGGTGTTCATACACACCATGAAACATTAGACAGCCTTGAAGAGGGAGGAGACCCTGATGCATGCTGCATCAGGGATGAACCTTGAGTACATAATGTTAGACGAAACAGTCACAAAAAGACAAACACTGTGCTGTTACACTTAGAAGAAGACCTGAAGCAGTCAGATTCATAGAGACAGAAAATCGAGTTTGCCTGTGACAGGGAATGAGGAAAATAGGACGTTATTTAAAACAAAATGAAGGGCCAGGAGATGACTCACTCAGTAAAGAGTAAGACTTGCCATGTGTAAGGTTCTGGGTTCAAGTCCCAGAACCACATGAGAGCACCATGAATGACAACAGAGAAACTCCATGGATGAAGGAACAGTGCTATAGTGTCTCTCATGTTCTAATCTCTCTCCCTAAAGATAAAATAAAATAAAAATTGGGTCCAGGGGTAGAATCAAGATGGAGACTTGAAAGCAGCACCTGGCTGACTGTCCATGAAAAGACTGATTTGGACCTGGTAATGCTGGGTGAGAGCAGGATTTCCAGATCAGTAGGAAAGAAACTGTGGAGGAGGGGACAAAGAGAAATCACAGTGGACTATTTTAACTCAACTATAAATTGGCAAGATGGTGTTGAGAAGGACAAGTGGAGCAGGTGCCACCAAGTTGCAGATGCTACCATGACACCAACCTGACTTCCCTGGGTAGACGACCTCAGCAATGTGTCCTGGAACCCCACCTCTCCAGAGCCCTTTACCACTAGGGAACGATAGAGAGACAGACTGGGAGTATAGATTGACCTGCCAACACCCATGTCCAACGTAGAAGCAATTATAGAAACCAGACCTCCCACCTTCTGCACCCCATAAAGATCTTTGGTCCATATTCCCAGAGGGATAAAGAATAGAGAAACTTCAGGAGTCAGGCTGTAGCACAACGAGTTAAGCGCATGTGGCACAAAGCACAAGGACCAGCGTAAGGATCCCAGTTGGAGCCCTGGCTCCCCACCTGCAGGGGAGTCGCTTCACAGGTGTGAAGCAGGTCTGCAGATGTCTTTCTCTCCCCCTCTCTGTCTTCCCCTCCTCTATCCATTTCTCTCTAAAAAAAAGAAAAAAGAAAAAGGAAAAAAAATAGAGAAACTTCCAATGGAGGGGAGGGTGTACAGAACTCTGATGGTGGGAATTGTCTGGAATTATACCCCTTTTATACCACAATCTTGTCAATCATTATTAAATCACTAATAAAAAATTATTTTAAAAATTGGGTCCAGAGCTCTCTCAGCAGTATTGTGCCTATATGAAGCCCTGAGTTCATATCCCAGTGCTGATTTAATGAGAGAGAAAGAGAGAGAGAAGAGTGGGGGCTAGGTGGTAAGAGTCCCTGGTCCTGACGGGGGTGGGGGGGAGTGAAGAAGCTTCTCAAGTGGTGAAACAGTGGTGTAGGTCTCTATCATCTATCTGTCTATCGATTCTTTATCTCTCAATTTCTTTCTGTCTCTATCAAAAATAAATGAAGAAATAAAAAACATTTTTAAAAGAGTAAAAAGAAATAGTGGTCCAGGGGGTGTCGCAGTGGATAAAGAATTGGACTCTAATGCATGAGGTCCTGAGTTCAATCCCCAGCAGCACATGTGCCAGAGTAATGTCTAGTTCTCTCTCTCCTCCTATCTTGTTCATGAAAAAATACATAAGATTTTAAAAAAAAAAGTAAAGAAAAAATGAAAACATCTAGTGTTCTGCTTTCATTTACAAAGTGAGGAAATTGAGGCCATGAAAGACAGGGGATGGATGAATTGAGAGCACACAGAGGGTATCAAGAAGTGTGCCCTGACTCTGCTCCTCTCCATGAAAGCACCACCAGCACCATCTGTCTTCCCAGTTGCCACAACAGCCTCATCACTGGACCCCAAGATTCCAGCTTGTCCTGTGGCACAACTGCTACAGCAATTTCACTTGTCTTCTTAAAAATAAGTTCTCTCCTTTTCCCCTGGCATTTCTGTCACCCAGTCATGAAAGCATCCCTGTCCCGTGAAAGCATGGAGCGTACCTGTCTGGTTCCCCACAGGACCCTAAATCCCAGACTTGCATCAGGCAGGGCATTCCATAGTTGAAACATATGTGTTCTATCAAATTGAGGAAACACAAGAATGTATTACATAAAGAGAGAAAGAAAGAAAGAAAGAAAGAAAGAAAGAAAGAAAGAAAGAAAGAAAGAAAGAGGAGTGTAGGAAGGAAGGAAAGAAGACCATATGCAGCTCAGTGATGCAGTGCCAGCTTGAACTCAGATACTACATGAGAACAACAAAAACAAACTGAGTAGAACTCCATGGATGATGGAGCAATATTTTGTGTTCTCTCTGTGTGTGTCTAACTCACTCTCTCATGAAAAAAATAAAATAAAATAGTTGGCAATATACCAGAGTGATGCTCTGGTTCTCTCTCTCTCTCTTTTTCTCTCTCTCTTTCTCTCTCTGTCTGCCTTTCCCTCTCATATTGACTGATTGATTGATTGATTGATTGATTGATTAAAAATTAAGGTAAATTTTAAATGAAGAGCTAAACTAGAACTATTGGAGATTTTCAGAGTAAAAATGGTGATTTCATCATTTTCAGCCCATCTTGGATGGAGCTTGAAGAAATCATGTTAAGTGAAATAAGTCAGAAACAGAAGGATGAATATGGGTTGATTTCACTCTCAGGCAGAAGTTGAAAAACAAGATCAAAAGAGAAAACACTAAGCAGAACTTGGACTGGAGTTGGTGTATTGCACCAAAGTAAAAAACTCTGGGGCAGGTGGGAAGAGTTCAGGTCCTGGAACATGATGGCAGAGGACCCAGTGGGGGTTGTATTACTGTGTGGAAAACTGAGAAATGTTATGCATGTATAAACTATTGTATTTAATGTCAACTGTAAAACATTCATCCCCCAATAAAGAAATTTTTTAAAATTAAGGTGAATCTTAAAAGTCAGGTGGGGTAGACAGCTCAGTAGCACAGTGCATGAATAAAACCCTGAGTTCTAGCTCTGACCCAACATAAAGGAAAAGTAAAGAGGGTGGAGGAGACAGCATTTTGCAAATGATCCTTTATGCCTGGGGCTCACAAGCCCCAAGTTCAGCCAAAGCTGAGCAATGCTCTGGTAAAAATAATGATAATGATTAATTAATTAATTAAAATGAACTGAAATCACCCCTCCAGTGGAGAGGGCAGTCTAGTGGAAGGCATGCAGACACCTATCTTCAGAAGGTACAAAGCTATACTGCTATGACAGTCTTAACAGTCTGACTAAATATTTTCCTCAGTTGAAAACAGAAATCACCAGTGGATTCTCATCTTCAACATGTTTTAATAGGGTTATTTATTCTATCTGACTGCTTAAACACTTTTTTTTTCCCCTCCAGGGTTATTGCTGGGGCTTGGTGCCTACACTAGGAATCCACTGCTCCTGGAGGCCATTCTTTTCCCTTTTGTTGCCCTTATTGTTTTATCATTTTTATGGTTATTATTATTTATTGCTGTCATTGTTATTGGATAAGACAGAGAGAAATCAAGGAAGGAGGGGAAGACAGAGAGGAGAGAAAGATAGACACCAGCAGAACTGCTTCACCACCAGTGAAGCGACCTGCAGGTGGCAATCCACTGGCTCTAACCCGGACCCTTATGCCGGGTCTTTGCACTTTGCGCCATGGGTGGTCAACCCACTGCTCTACTGCCCTACTCCCCTGCTTAAACACTTTTTTAAAAATGTATTTATTTTCCCTTAAGTTGCTTTTGTTGGTTTTTATTGTTGTTGTAGTTATTATTGTTGTTGTTATTGGAGCTCCAGGACACACTGGTGGGGTCTTCAATCCAGGGAAGCCTGGCCGGCATCCTGATGACATCTGGAACCTGGTGACTGAAAAGTGAGTTAACATACAGAGCCAAACAAATTGTTGAGCAATCATGGACCCAAAGCTTGGAATAGTGGAGAGGGAGTGTTAGGGGGATACTCACTACAAACTCTAGTGTACTTCTGCTTTCAGGTATATATTTTGCAGTAGTTTATGGATACGTGTGAACATATGTTCTCTCTCACAGAAACTGGTGTATATCTAGGTTTTGGGACTTTGTTAGAAAGTGAACCACCTGAGATGGAATTAGAGTATACTATGAAAGGAAAGGTCTCACCCGAGTAATGAAGCTGAAGGGTTGTCATTCCACACGTGAAGTCTCTGGACACAGTCTGAAGTGAAGCATGTTGACGTGGCAATTGTTGTGTTGATTAGGTTGTGATTGGCAGATGCAATATTATTTGATATATATTGGGAGAGGCATACGGGAAAGTGGGCCCTATCCAAGGGTTCCAGGACTGGGGGAAGTAGAGGCTCTATAGTGGAGATGTGAGGTTGCTGCTGTCTTAGGGTTCAAAAAGACAATCGATAGTTAATGGTATCATCAGGTTATTTGGTAATTGGGTTAACTTTGAAAAGTCCTTTTGTTAGGGTTTGCTGTACAGTACCTAGTATCTTGTATATAGCTGTGCTATTTGTTGCTTCTGATCTATTTGGTCTAGGCTTTTGAGAGAGTCCGCATATCAAATACACAGCCTATATATTAAAAAAATTCAGTCTGTGTTTTAAAAAACTTCGAGACATACAATTAATTTTCCCCCTCTCATATTAATTAACTAGTGATTTATATGACTACATTTTACTAGCAGTGTACATAAACACCATTCCCACCACCAAAAGACTGTGACCCATCCCTCCCACCCACTCCCACCCCCCACTGGCCCTGGAAGCTGCATGTCTACCCCTCACCACAGGGTTTTTACTTTGATGCCCTACTTACAATTTGGTCAGGTCCTGCTTTTAGTTTCCCTTTCAGATCTTCTTACTCAACTTCTGTTGATGAGTGGAATCATCCCATACTCATCTTTATCTTTCTGACTTAGCTCACTTAACATAATTCCTTCTAGCTCTGTCCAAGATGGGTCAGAGAAGGTGGGTTCATTGTTCTTGATAGCTGCATCCTTAGGTTTTCTATGTATACTGTCATGTCATCTGCAAATAGGGAGAGTTTGACTTCTTCTCTTCCAATCTGTATCCCTTTAATCCCTTGCTCCTGCCTTATTGCTATTGCAAGAACTTCCAACACTATGTTGAATGGTAATGGTGATAGTGGGCAGCCCTGTCTAGTACCTGATCTGAGTGGAAATGTTTACAGTTTGTCACCATTGAGTATGATGTTGGCTGTAGGTTTGCTATATGTAGACTCAACTATCTTCAGGAATTTTCCATCTATTCCCATTTTTTGTAGTGTTTTGATCATAAAGGGATGTTGTACTTTGTCAAAGGCTTTCTCTGCATCTATTGACCATGTGGTCTTTGGTCTTGCTTTTGTTGATGTGGTGAATCACATTGATTGATTTACGTATATTAAACCAACCTTGCACGCCTGGGATAAGCCTCACTTGGTCATGATGAACAAACTTTTTAATATACTGCTGTATCTGGTTGACTATAATTTTGTTCAATATTTTAGCATCTATGTTCATCAGAGATATTGGTCTGTAGTTTTCTTTTTTGGTTGTGTCCCTGTGCTTTTGGTATCAGAGTGATGTTGGCTTCATAGAAGTTGGAAGGGTGTATTCCGGGGTCTTCAATCTTCTGGAAGACTTTTAAAAGTAGAGGTATTAGTTCTTCTTTGAAGGTTTTGTAGAATTTATTTGTAAAACCATCTGGTCCAGGACTTTTATTTTTGGGAAGATTTTTGATAACTGTTTCAATTTCATTAGCTGTGACAGGTCTGTTCATGTTATCTACTTCCTCTTTACTTAGTTTTGGAAGTTGGTAGGTATCTAGGAAACTGTCCATTTCTTCCAGGTTCTCTAGCTTGGTGGCATATAGTTGTTCATAGAAGCCTCACATCATATGTTGAATTTTTGCGGTGTATGTTGTGATATCCCCTCTTTCATTTACTATCCTATTTATTTGGGTCTTCTCCCTTTTTTGTTTTGTGAGTCTGGCTAAAGGTTTGTCGATTTTGTTCACTGTTTCGAAGAACCAACATATACTTTCATTGATCTTTTGTATTGTTTTCTTATTTTCAATGTTATTGATTTCTGCCCTGACTTTAGTGATTTCTGTCCTTCTGGTTGCTTTAGGGTTCCTTTGTTCTTCTTCTAGGTCTTTAAGATGTGCAATCAGGCTGTTGATTTGTGCTTTTTCGTTATCTAATGTGTGCTTGTATAGCTATGAACTTCCCTTTCAGTACTCCCTTAGCTGTGTCCCAAATATTTTGATAGCATGTGTCTTCATTCTCATTGAAGTCTTAAAACATTTTGATTTCTTCCTTGATTTCCTCTTTGACCCAGTAGTTGTTAAGGAGTGTACTGTTGAGCTTCCACATTTTGGGACTATTACTAATCTTTTGTTGATTGTGAAGTGTTAGTTTAATTCCACTGTGGTCTGAGAAGATGCTTGGGATGATTTCAATGCTCTTGAATATACTGATGCTATCTTTGTGGCCTAACATATGGTCTATCCTTGAGAATGACCCATGTGGATTTGAGTAAAATGTGTATTCCAGTTTCTTGGGATGAATGACTCTGAAAATGTCCAATAGATCTAGTTTATCTATCTCTTCATTTAGCTCCCTTATGTCTTTCTTGATTTTCTGCCTGGATGATCTGTCAAATTGATAGAGTGGGGTGTTGAACTCCCCTACTATGACTGTGTTGCTGTTAATATATTGCTGTAGCTCTTTCAGTAGACATTTGATGTATTTAGATGGCTTCTCACTGGGTGCATAGATGTTAATAATTATTAAGTCCTCTTGGTTGACTGATCCTCTGAGCATTAAGTAGTGTCCATTTCTATCTTTTTTAATCTTATCTATTTTAAAGTCTATCGTGTCTGATATGAAAATAGCTGTTCCTGCCCTTTTTTGTGGGCCATTGGCTTGTATGATAGTTTTCCATCCTTTCACTTTAAGTCTGTCTTATTGAGTTAGGTGGGTTTCCTGTAGACAGCATATTGTTAGGTTGTGTTTTCTGATCCATCTTCCTACTCTGTGTCTTTTAATAGGTGAATTAAGGCCATTGACATTTATTGATATCAAAGATTGAAGATATTTTAGCACCACTCTTGTAGAGTTTTAGAGTTTTCTGATATATGCCCTATTTATGGTGACCTGACTGTTTATAGGTGACCTTTCAGAACTTCTTTCAGGGCAGGCTTGGTGATAGTTGATTCCTTCAACTGTTGCTTGTCTGAGAAAGTTTTTATGCCTCCATCTAGTCTGAATGACAGTCTAGCAAGATACAGTATTCTTGGTTGAAAGCCTTTCTCATTGAGCACTCGATAGATATCTTGCCATTATCTTCAGGCCTGGAGTGTTTGTGTGGAGAAGTCTGCTGCTGATCTTATGGGTTTTCCTCTGTAGGTGACGCTTTGTTTTTCTCTTGCAACCTTCAGGACCCTTTCTTTATCCTTATTCCTTTCCATTCTAAGTATGATGTGTCTTGGTGTCTTTAAGTCTGGGTTAATTCTGTTTGGGACCCTCTGGGCTTCTTGAATCTTGTCTTTGATGTTGTCTAGAGAATTTTTCGGCTATTATGGCCTGAAGAATGCTTTCTTCCTCTCCCTCTCTTTCTTCCTCTGGTAAGCCAATAATGCGTATATTGTTTCTTTTGAAGTCATCCCATAGTTCTCTGTTGTTGTTTTCAGTATCTCTTAATCTCTTTTTGAGATCTCTTACTTCTTTTTTAGTTGTCTCTAATTCGTTCTCGATCTTGCTAATTCTGGTCTTCAGCCTCATTGATTCTATTCTCTCTCTTTTCTACTGTTTTCTGGAGTTCATATATTGTGTTTCCCTGTTGTGATACTGTTTTAGCTTGTTCAGCTAGTTGTGTTCTTAGCTCAGCGATTTCAGCTTTCAGCTCTCTAATAACCTTGAGATAATTAGTGTTTTCTTCCAGAGTCTCATTTGTTGTTTCTGTATTTCTAATGACAATTCTTTCAAACTCTTTACTCACTCCTGTGATTATTTCCTTAGCTAGTATTAGGATGTTAAACTCATTATTTTGTGCTTCACCCTTTGGGGGGCTTTTAGCTGGACTGTTGTCCTGGTTCGTTTCTCCAATATTTCTTCTTGTTGGTTTACCCATTTTATATATTATGTTATGAGTTCCCTCTCTTAGTACTTTTCAAATTACTGATCACTATTTCCTGGATTGATTTGTGTCTAAGTAAGGTAATTAAAGGGTTCACAGTGGTGGAAGTTAACAGTTGTTCCAATAGTATTTTAATTCCTGATTTGAATCTCAGTGGTTTAGCCTCTTTTGTGTTTTTTTGTGTTTTTTCTTCCCTGTAGGCTATGGGAGCCTGAGGGCTTTTAAACTTTAAGTAGGCTTCTTAGCTTAATCACTGACTCCTGACCAAGAGATAAAGCAGGGTGTGGCAGAGATAATCCAGTGGTTATGCAAAGAGACTTTCACAGCCCCACCATTATGCCACCAAGGTATAGGTCTTCTCCTAGGTTTTTTGGTTAGATCTCTGTCCCCTGGTGTCCCTCCCCGCTGCTGCTCCAGATTCTGAGGGCAGTAGCAATGGAGACTCAGAGTTGCACTTGGTGAGTCTCCGAGGAGTCTTCTCCTCCCTTCAGCCATGCCCTTTTTGGTGGAACAGACTGGAGGTGGTGTCTCAACTGATAAACTGCCAGACTGTTACCAGCCACATAATCTCTCCCTAGGCTCCTCCCTGTCCACCAGCCATACATGTTTGCACTTACTGGTGATTTGCTGGGTTCCTGAAGTTGTTCTTGTCCTGTCTTGTTTCAGTCCCAGGTGGTCTCCTTTGGTATTCCTAGTTGATCCGGGAGAGGAGAAGAGGCGACTATACTATTTTTTTTTCTTTTTCTTTCTTTTTTCTTTTTCCTTAGCTTGACATCTGATACGCAGTTGGATCCAAGTTATTGTCTGGGGAGATGATGTCATGGCTGGAAAAAGGGCCAGAAAGCTGGCTCAGGGAAGAGAGTAGCTCCCAAGTATGGGAAAGGTGTATAAATATTGTTGACTGTATACCCCGACAATTTGATCTGATCTGCAGCCCATATTCAGCTTAGGAGCCTATGTAACCTCTGCATCCCTGTAGATCTGAGCTCACATTCTGTGGTCATGTATAGGGATGTTCCATGCTGCCCCAAATTTCAGGACCCATCTTCCTCAAGTGGAACATATAGTATATTGTTCAGCCTTCCTCAGAGGTTGGAATATTCTCTACCATTGTTGATCCACATTGAGAGCAAGGTCCTATGGGGGCCAAAGGAGTCTATTGTGTTGTTCCTGATAGAGATGACCAGTAACAATGGAGAGAGCGATCTATTTGAGGTCTAGGCCCATCGTGTGTTTGGGAATCTCAGAACCCCTGCCCCCCCAACTAGGGCACCAGCTTATTTCTCCTTTTTTGTGTGTGTGATTTAATAATGATAGGCAGGATTGTGAGATGAGAGGGGTACGATTCCATATAATTCCCACCAGCAAAGTGCTGTGTCCCTTCCCCTCTATTGGAATCTTCCCTATTCTTTATCTCTCTGGTAATATAAACCAAAGATCTTTATGGGGAGCAGAAGATGGAAGGTATAGCTTCTTTAATAGCTTCTCTGTTGTACATGGGCATTGTTGATAGGTCTATCCATAGCCCCAGCCTATTTGTGTCTTTTCCTAGTGGGGTAGAGCTGTGGGGAGGTGGGTTTCCAGGACACATTGGTGAGGTCATCTGCCCAAGGAAGGCAGGTTGGCATCATGGTAGCATCTGCAACTTAATGGCTGAAAAGCATTAAGATATAAAGCAGAACAAATTGTTTAATAATCAGGAACCTATAAGTAAGAATATAGCAGATGAGATTTAGGGTCTTCATGTTGGAAAAAGCTAAGAAGTCTATTTTAGGTATAATCCAAGGGGCCCATGACTTTACTAATATTTGCCTGAGCCCCACAGATAACACGCAGGTGGACTAAAGGTATTGTCTCAGAAGATAGTATCAGAGTTGGGGATAGGACTAGAAAGCTGAATCAGGGCAGAGAGAAGCTCCCTAATATGGGGAAAGTATATAAATACTATTAACTGTAAACCTCATCAATCTGACCTAGGGCTCATGTCTATTCATATTTAGCACAGGAGCCTGTGTAACCTCTGCATCCCCATCAGCCTTAGCTCACATTCCATGGTCATAGCTAGGAACGTTCTAAGATGCACTCATTTCAGGACCCTTCTTCCTCGAGTAGCAAAGTATGTTAACCCAGCCTCCCTTCGGAAAGTAGGGCAGTTTCTACCATTGTTGCTCTATAGTGAGGGCAAAGGTCCTGGAAAAGCCCACAAGAGGGTTTATAATGTTGTTCCTGGTAGTAGAGATAGGGATCTGTTAGAGGTTCAGGCCCATCATATTTATGTGAGAATCCAAGGATTCCCTGACTAGGGCCCCAAGTGATGAGGTGGTCTGGTAGTGACTGAAAGAGTCATCATTGAAGTGTGCCAGTCTCTTATCCTTATCCAACTTTTGTAGTCCTTACTTTATCTAACAAAGTTAGACTTAAAGTGATTGAGGGAAGTGAAATAGGAAGTTGGTGAGGAGGGTATCTAGGTCTAAGTACAAAATATTTGATTAAGTAATTTATGGTGTCTTTTTTAGCTCTTATTACTTGTTTGCTGCACTTATTGAGTCCCTGCAAACTGTGATGCACTTTTATACTAAGGTATATATCTTCCCCTAACTTGTAGGTACATGAGCATATGTGTCCTATCACATGGGTCCTGGTCTATATCTATGTTTTGTAACTTTGTTAGAAAGTACACCAACTGGGATAGAAATAAGGAGCCCTGTGAGCTAGGAAAGGTCTCACCAAAGTACTGGAACTGAAGGCTTGACATCCCAGGCCTGGCATCTCTGGACACCAGTCTGTTTCTTAAACAGTCTGTTCATATGACAGTTTGGGTATTGGGACAGTAGGTACCAAGGCACCACTGGCTATTTAGCACACAGATCCCCTCCCCAAACATGTATGCGGTGCACCAGACACAGCTGCCTGCCCTGAGATATCAGTAGTGAAGAACACAGGCAAAAATTCTTGTCCTTACAGAACCTATGTTCTGTAGGGGATGGATGGATGGATGGATGGATGGATGGATGGATGGATTAACTACCTCCTGTTATTGGATATTTAGGTCTCTGTTCCCTCTGGTATTCCTTTTTTGGTTTCAATTAGTGACTTAATGATTGACAAGATTGTGGTATAAGAAGGGTACAATTCCATACAATTCCCACCATCAGAGCTCTGTACACCCTCCCCTCCATTGGAAGGTTCCCTATTCTTTATCCTTCTGGGAGTATGGACCAAAGATCTTTATGAGGAGCAGAAGGTGGAAGGTCTGACTTCTTTAATTGCTTCTCCGCTGGACATGGGTGTTGACAGGCAAATCCATACCCCTAGCCTGTTTCTATCTTTCCTTAGTGGGGTAGGGTTGTGGGGAGATGGGGTTCCAGGACACATTGGTGAAGTCAACTGCCCAGGCAAGTCTGGTTGGTGTCATGTACCACCCTCTGGTATTTCTAATGGGCTGTAAGCAGGAAGTTCCTTTAAATTCAGACTGGCCAATTTGTCCTGTTTTGCTTGGGATTTTACTGATTTCAGACTGAAAGTCTCATGTCCCAGAAAAATCTTTAGTACTGGTCAAACTGGCACAGTTCTTCACCTTAATTCTATGTCATATTATATCCATAATTTTTAGATTTTTTTTTTAGGTTTTATAATTTATCTTCCTGAAGTGGGGAGAAGAAAGGAGAAAGCCCAAAGTACTGCTCAGATCTGGCAAATGGCAGTGCTGGGGATTGAACCTGGAACCTCTGAGTCCTCAAGCATACAACACTAGTGCTTTAACATTACACTATATTCCCGGGAGTCAGGCTGTAGCGCAGTGGGTTAAGCGCAGGTGGCGCAAAGCGCAAGGACCGGGATAAGAATCCCGGTTCGAACCCCGGCTCCCCACCTGCAGGGGAGTCGCTTCACAGGCGGTGAAGCAGGTCTGCAGGTGTCTATCTTTCTCTCCTCCTCTCTGTCTTCCCCTCCTCTCTCCATTTCTCTCTGTCCTATCCAACAACGACAACAATAATAATAACTACAACAATAAAAAAAAGGGCAACAAAAGGGGATAAATAAATTAAATAAATATTTAAAAAAAAAACATTACACTATATTCCCAGCCTCATATCCATGCTTCTTCTTCTTCTCCTTCTCCTTCTTCTTCTTCTTCTTCTTCTTCTTCTTCTTTTTTTTTTTTGAGAGAGAGAGAGGGCTATCATAAAACTGAAGCTTCCTTCAATGATGTGGAGGCCAGACTTGAACCTGGGTCACACATATAGCAAAATAACACATATCCAATTAAGTTATTTTGTTGGTCCCTCCACATTTAAAACATAATAATAATAACTTTATTGAGATAATTTCAGGAGGGGCCAGGGCATGGTGCATCTGGTAGAGTGCATATACTACAATGCAGAAGGAGCCAGGTTCAAGCCTTTAGTCCCCATCTACAGGGGGTAAGCTTCACAAGTGGTAAAGCAGCACAGCAGGTGTCTTTCTTTCTCTCCATCTCTAGTTCCCCCTCTCAACTTTTCTGTCTGTATCCAAAGTAAAAATAAATGAATAAAATTTTTTTAAATATTTTTTTATTTTATGTATTTATTCCCTTTTGTTGCCCTTGTTGTTTTATTGTTGTAGTTATTATTGTTGTTGTCGTCGTTGTTGGATAGGACAGAGAGAAACGGAGAGAGGAGGGGAAGACAGGGGGAGAGAAAGATAGACACCTGCAGACCTGCTTCACCGCCTGTGAAGCGACTCCCCTACAGGTGGGGAGCCGGGGTTCGAACCGGGATCCTTATGCCGGTCCTTGTGCTTTGCGCCACCTGTGCTTAACCCGCTGCGCTACAGCCCGACTCCCCGAATAAAATATTTTTTAAATAAATACTTAAAATAAGATCAGGGGAGTCGGGCGGTAGCACAGCAGGTTAAGTGCATGTGATGCAAAGCACAAGGACCAGAGTAAGGATCCCAGTTCGAGCCCCTGGCTCCCCACCTGTAGGGGAGTCACTTCACAGCTGCTGAGGCAGGTCCACAGGTGTTTATCTTTCTCTCCCTCTCTCTGTCTTCCCCTCCTCTCTCCATTTCTCTCTGTCCTATCCAACAACAACATCAATAACAACAACAATAATAACTACAACAACAAAATAACAACAGTAACAAAAGGGAATAAATAAACATTTAAAAAAATTTTTTTAATCAGAACTGAGCAGGTCTTCACTCTTCCCCTTCTCTATTCCCCTCCTCTCTCAATATCTCTCTCATAATAAACAAATAATTCTTAAAAAATAGATTATTAAAATTTATTCCACATTCCATGAAATCCACCAATTTGTAAGTGTACTCGTCAGTGGTTTTTAGTACATCCACAAGTTTGTACAGTCAGTACCACTAAATCCAAATCATTTCCAACACCCCCAAAGAAGTCTTGCACTGAATTAGAAGTCAGTCACTCCACCCTCCCCACAGCCCCCAGTAAACAGTAACTTATGTTTTCTCTCTAAGAATTTTCCTATTCAGGACATTTCACATACAAGACTCATGTGACATGTGGCCATTTGTAACTGTCTTCTTTTGAGTAATGTTTTCAAATTTCATCCCTACTATAGCACATGTATCAGTGTTTCATTCCTCTCTGTTGATGAATAGTACCCCATTACATGAAAATACCATTAGCCCTTGAACCACACATGTTTGAACTGCTTGGGTCCAGCTGGTCCTCCAATAGTCCTACCCATGGGTTCTGCATTCAGATCCATCCAGCAATAGATATCACCCATAAAGGGCTGGCAACAAGGCCAGCATCTGTAGAAATTGGCATTCCCCTCTCCTCTCCCTGATCAACTAGGAATATCAAAGAAAGATCATCTGAGACCTCAACAAGATGAGATTAGTACTACTTTGGGAACCCACCAAATCACCAGTGAGTGCAAACATATGTAACTTGTGGACAGGAAGGAGACTAAGGAGAGATTCCTGGAGCTAAAGCCCATATCTACTCCTGAGCAGCAGCTAACAGTCTGGAAGTTTGTCAGTTGAGGAACCACCTCCAGCCTGTTTTACCAAAAAAAAAGACCAGGAGCCTTTCCACATTGTTCTCCTGATGAGAACACAGTGAATAATTGCCTCAGAACCCACAGACTATAAACAGGACTTGTTTAGAAACTTGCAGGGCTGTGTGGCTTGATTCTGGATGCTGGCAGAGCAACTGAATTGACCCTGGGGCTTTTGTATCCTTGGGGCATGAGAGTATCTTTGTATAACCACTGTTCTATCTCTCCCTCACCCTGCTTTATCTCTTGGTCAAGAGTGAGTGATTAAGCTAAAAAGCCTACTTATACTTTAAAATCCCTCAGGGTCCCATAGCCTACATGGAAGAAAAAGAACAAAAGACATTTTAGGGAGTCGGGCTGTAGCACAGCGGGTTAAGTGCAGGTGGCACAAAGCACAAGGACCAGCATAAGGATCCCGGTTCGAACCCCGGCTCCCCACCTGCAGGGGAGTCACTTCACAGGCGGTGAAGCAGGTCTGCAGGTGTCTATCTTTCTCTCCCCCTGTCTTCCCCTCCTCTCTTCGTTTCTCTCTGTCCTATCCAACAACGACGACAACAACAATAATAACTACAACAATAAAACAACAAGGGCAACAAAAGGGAATAAATACATAAAATAAAATATTTTTAAAAAGAGGTTTTAACAGCCACTGTGCTTCAACTCAGGGATTGAGATAACATTGAAACAACTGTCCATTTCCACAACTGTGAACTCTTTAAATACCTTACTTAGACACAAGTCAATCCAGGCAAGAGTGATCAGTGGACTGAAAAGTACTGAGAAAAGGACCTCATAACACACTATAATAATGGTTAAACCAAGAAGAAACATTGGAGAAATTAACTAGGACAAAAGCCCAGATAAAAGCCCCCCAAAGGTAGAAGCACATACAAATGAAGACAACATCCAACACTAATTGAGACACTAATCACAGGAGTGAGGAAAGAGTTTGAAAAAGTTGTCATCAGAAATGCAGAAACAACAAGTGAGACTCTGAAAGAAAGCATTAACTATCTCGAGGTAATTAGCTAAAAGCTGAAATAGCTGAGCTAAGAAGACAACTACCTGAACAAGCTAGAACAGTATCAGAACAGGGTAAGGAAAAATAGTTGGGCTACAGAAAACAACAGAGGGGAGAAAGAATAGAATAAATGAGGCAGAAATCAGAATTAGCAAGATTGAGGACAAAATAGAGAAAACTATGAAAGAAGTAAGATATCTCAAAAAGAGATTAAGAGATACTGAATACAACAACAGAGACATATGGGACTACTTTAAAAGAAATACAATGCACACAAAATATTCTTTTTTATTTTTTTTTATTTCTTTTAAATTTATTTATTTATTTCCCTTTTTGTTGCCCTTGTTGTTTTTCATTGTAGTTATTGTTAATTGATGTCATTGTTGTTGGATAGGACAGAGAGAAATGGAGAGAGGAGGGAAAGACAGAGAGGGGGAGAGAAAGATAGACACCTGTAGACCTCCTTCACCGCCTGTGAAGTGACTCCCCTGCAGGTGGGGAGCCGGGGGTTCGAATTAGGATCCTTATGCCAGTCCTTCTGCTTCGTGTCACATGCACTTAACCCACTGTGCTACTGCCCAACTCCTTATTTTTTTATATTTATTTATTTTCCTTTTTGTTGCCCTTGTTGTTGTTTTTTATTGTTGTTGTACACAAAATATATTCTTAACAAGAAAGAACCTAGGGGCTAACAGAGTGCTCACTGGGCAGGGCACCAAGTTAAAAAGCATTTTAACAGCAAAAGGAATCACCACCCAAACAAAGAGACCCCTTACAGAATGAGAGAGGATCTTTATATTTCATACATCAGACAAGAGGCTAATAATCAAAATATATAAAGAGCTCAGCAACAAGAAAACAAATGATCTCATCTAAAAATGGGGAGAGGATATGAACAGAATATTCACCACAGAAGAGATCTGAAAGGCCAACAGACATATGAAAAATGTTCCAAATCACTGATTATCAGAGAAATGCAAATAAAGACAACAGTGAGATTCAAGCTCCCAGCTCCCCACCTGCAGGGGAGTCACCTCACAAGCGGTGAAGCAGGTCTGCAGGTATCTTTCTCTCCCCCTCTCTGTCTTCCCCTCCTCTCTCCATTTCTCTCTGTCCTAGCTAACAACAATGACATCAATAACAACAACAGTAATAACTAAATCAAGAAGGGCAATAAAAGGGAAAATAAATAAATATAAAGTAGAAAAGACAAAAGAAAAAAGAAAAGAATGAGATACCACTTTACTCCTGTGAGAATATCATACATCAGAAATGACAACAACAACAAATGCTGGAGATGTTGTGGGAACTAAGGAACACTCCTGCACTGCTGGTGGGAATACAGACTGATCCAGTCCTTGTGGAGAGCAGCCTGGAGAAATCTCAGAAGGCTAGAAATGAACCTGTTCTATGACCCTGCAATTCCTCTCCTGGGGATATATCCTAAGGAGCCCAACACACCCATCCAAAAAGATTTGTGGCCTCTCCTCTCCCGGATCAACTAGGAATACCAAAGGAGACCACCCGGATCGAAACAAGAAAGGACTACAATGACCACAGGAACCCAGTAAATCACTCGTGAGTACAAACATGCGTGGCTGGTGACAGAGAGGAGAGAGAGGCCTAAGGAGAGACTAAGTGACTGCTAACAGTTCAACAGTTTATCAGTGGAAACACCACCTCCAGTCTGCTCCACCAACAAGGGGACAGCTGAAAGGAGGAAAGGACTCCCCAGAGACTCACCAAGTGCAACTCTGAGTCTCCATTGCTACTACCCTCAGAATCTGGAGCAGAAACAGGGAGGGACACCAGGGGACAGAGATCTAACCAGGAAACTCAGGAGAAGACCTATACCTCGGTGGCATAGCTGAGGGGCTGTGAAAGTCTCGATGCATAACCACTGGATTATCTCTGCCACACCCTGCTTTATCTCTTGGTCAGGAGTCAGTGATTAAGCTAAGAAGCCTATTGACAGTTTAAAAGCCCTCAGGCTCCCATAGCCTACAGGGAAGAAAAAAGAAAAAAAAAAGAGGCTTTTACACCACTGAGCTCCAATGCAGGGATTGAAAAAACTGTTAACTTCCACCACAGTAAAACCTTTAATTAAATTACTTAGACACAAGTCAATCCAGGCAATAGTGATCAATAATTTGAAAAGTACTGATAAAGGGAACTCATAACATAATATATAAAATGGTTAAAACAACAAGAAAAAATATTAGAGACTCGAACCAGGACAAGAGTCCAGCTAAAAGTCCTCCAGAGGGTGAAGCACAAAACAACGAGTTCAACATCCAAACATTAGCTAAGGAAATAATAACAGGAGTGAGTAAAGAATTTGAAAAAATTGTAATCAGAAATGCAGGAACAACAAATGAGAATATGGAAGAAAATTCTAATTATCTCATGGTTATTAGAGAGCTGAAAGCTGAAATTGCTGAGCTAAGAAGGCAACTAGCTGAACAAGCTAAAACAGTATCAGAGCAGGGCAACAAAATAGATGAACTCCAGAAAGCAGTAGAGGGCAGAGAGAATAGAATCTAAGAGGCTGAAGACAGAATTAGCAAGATTGAGGATGAATTAGAGACAACTAAAGAAGAAGTAAGAGATCTCAAAAAGAGATTAAGAGATGCTGAAAACAACAACAAAGTCCTATGGGATGACTTCAAAAGAAACAATATACGCATTATTGGCTTACCAGAGGAAGAAAGAGAAGGAGAGGAAGAAAGCATTCTCCAGGCCATAGTAACTGAAAATTTCTCTAGTCTAGACAACACCAAAGACATAAAGATTCAAGAAGCCCAGAGGGTCCCAAACAGAATTAACCCAAACCTAAATACACCAAGACATGTCATACTTAGAATGGAAAGGAATAAGGATAAAGAAAGGATCCTCAAGGCTGCAAGAGAAAACAAAGAGTCACCTACAAAGGAAAACCCATAAGATTAGCAGCAGACTTCTCCACACAAACACTACAGGCCAGAAGAGAATGGCAAGACATCTATCGAGTGCTCAATGAGAAAGGCTTTCAACCAAGAATACCATATCCTGCTAGGCTGTCATTCAGACTAGATGGAAGCATCAAAACCTTCTCAGACAAGCAACAGTTGAAGGAAGCAACCATCACCAAGCCTGCCCTGAAAGAAGTTCTAAAAGGTCTCCTATAAACCACCAGACCACCACAAATAGGACATATATCAAAACACTCTAAAACTCTTCAAGAATGGTGTTAAAATATCTTCAATCTTTGATATCAATAAATGTCAATGGCCTGAATTCACCTATTAAAAGACACAGAGTAGGAAGATGGATCAGAAAACACAACCCAACAATATGTTGTCTACAGGAAACTCACCTAACTCAACAAGACAAACACAGACTTAAAGTGAAAGGATGGAAAACTATCATTCAAGCCAATGGCCCACAAAAAAGGGCAGGAACAGCTATTCTCATATCTGACATGATAGACTTTAAAATAGATAAGATTAAAAAAGATAGGAATGGACACTACTTAATGTTCAGAGGATCAGTCAATCAAGAGGACTTAACAATTATTAATATTTATGCACCCAATGAGAAGCCATCTAAATACATCAAACTTCTACTGAAAGAGCTACAGCAATATATTAACAGCAACACAATCATAGCAGGGGACTTCAACACCCCACTATCTCAACTTGACAGATCATCCAGGAAGAAAATCAGTAAAGACATAAGGGAGCTAAATGAAGACATAGATAAACTAGAACTATTGGACATTTTCAGAGTCATTCATCCCAAGAAACTGGAATACACATTTTACTCAAATTCACATGGATCATTCTCAAGGATAGACCATATGTTAGGCCACAAAGACAGAATCAGCCAATTCAAGAGCACTGAAACCATCCCAAGCATCTTCTCAGACCACAGTGGAATTAAACTAACACTTAACAATCAACAAAAGATTAGTAACAGTGCCAAAATGTGGAAGCTCAACAGTACACTTCTTAACAACTTCTGGGTCAAAGAGGAAATCAAGGAAGAAATCAAAATGTTTCGAGATTTCAATGAAAATGAAGACACAAGCTATCAAAATACTTGGGACACAGCTAAAGCAGTCCTAAGAGGGAAGTTCATAGTTATACAAGCACACATTAGGAAACAAGAAAAGGCACAAATAAACAGCCTGATGGCATATCTTAAAGACCTAGAAGAAGAACAACAAAGGAATCCTAAAGCAACCAGAAGGACAGAAATCACTAAAGTTAGGGCAGAAATCAATAACATTGAGAATAGGAAAACCATACAAAAGATCAATGAAAGTAAATGTTGGTTCTTCGAAAGAGTAAACAAAATCAACAAGCCTTTAGCCAGACTCACAAAACAAAAAAGGGAGAAGACCCAAATAAATCGGATAGTAAATGAAAGAGGAGATATCACAACAGACACTGCAGAAATTCAACATATCATGCGAGGCTTCTATGAACAACTATATGCCACCAAACTAGAGAACCTGGAAGAAATGAATGATTTCCTAGATACCTACCAACTTCCAAAACTAAGTAAAGAGGAAGTAGATAACATGAACAGGCCCATCACAGCTAATGAAATTGAAACAGTTATCAAAAATCTTCCCAAAAATGAAAGTCCTGGACCAGATGGTTTTACAAATGAATTCTACAAAACTTTCAAAGAAGAACTAATACCTCTACTTTTAAAAGTCTTCCAGAAGATTGAAGACACTGGAATACTCCCTGCCAGCTTCTATGAAGCCAACATCACCCTGATACCAAAAGCAGACAGGGACACAACCAAAAAAGAAAACTACAGACCAATATCTCTGATGAACATAGATGCAAAAATATTGAACAAAATTCTAGCCAACCGGATACAGCAGTATATCAAAAAGATTGTCCATCATGACCAAGTGGGGTTTATCCCAGGCATGCAAGGTTGGTTTAATATACGTAAATCAATCAGTGTGATTCACCACATCAACAAAAGCAAGACCAAAGACCACATGGTCATATCAATAGATGCAGAGAAAGCCTTTGACAAAATACAACATCCCTTTATGATCAAAACACTACAAAAAATGGGAATAGATGGAAAATTCCTGAAGATAGTGGAGTCTATATATAGCAAACCTACAGCCAACATCATACTCAATGGTGAAAAACTGGAAGCATTTCCCCTCAGATCAGGTACTAGACAGGGCTGCCCACTATCACCATTACTATTCAACATAGTGTTGGAAGTTCTTGCCATAGCAATCAGGTAGGAGCAAGGAATCAAAGGCATACAGATTGGAAGAGAAGAAGTCAAACTCTCCTTATTTGCAGATGACATGACAGTATACATGGAAAAACCTAAGGAATCCAGCAAGAAGCTTTTGGAAATCATCAGGCAAGACAGTAAGGTGTCAGGCTACAAAATTAACATTCAAAAGTCAGTGGCACTCCTCTATGCAAACACTAAGTTAGAAGAAATTGAAATCCAGAAATCAGTTCCTTTTTCTTTTTTTTTTTTTTTCTTTTTTTTTTTTTCAGTTCCTTTTTCTATAGCAACAAAAACAATAAAATATCTAGGAATAAACCTAACCAAAGAAGTGAAAGACTTGTATACTGAAAATTATGAGTCACTACTCAAAGAAATTGAAAAAGAAACAAAGAAGTGGAAAGATATTCCATGTTCATGGGTTGGAAGAATTAACATCATCAAAATGAATATATTACCCAGAGCCATCTACAAATTGAATGCTATCCCCATCAAGATCCCAAGCACATTTTTTAGGAGAATAGAAAAAATGCTACAAATGTTTATCTGGAACCAGAAAAGACCTAGAATTGCCAAAACAATCTTGAGAAAAAAGAACAGAACCGGAGGCATCACACTGCCAGATCTCAAACTGTATTACAGGGCCATTGTCATCAAAACTGCTTGGTACTGGAACATGAACAGACACACTGACCAGTGGAATAGAATTGAGCGCCCAGAAATGAGGCCCCACACGTATGGACATCTAATCTTTGACAAAGGGGCCCAGACTATTACATGGGGAAAGCAGAGTCTCTTCAACAAATGGTGTTGGAAACAATGGGTTGAAACATGCAGAAGAATGAAACTGAATCACTGTATTTCACCAAATACAAAAGTAAATTCCAAGTGGATCAAGGACTTGGATGTTAGACCACAAACTATCAGATACTTAGAGGAAAATATTGGCAGAACTCTTTTCCGCATAAATTTTAAAGACATCTTCAATGAAACAAATCCAATTTCAAAGAAGACTAAGGCAAGTATAAACCTATGGGACTACATCAAATTAAAAAGCTTCTTCACAGCAAAAGAAACCACTACCCAAACCAAGAGACCCTCACAGAATGGGAGAAGATCTTTACATGCCATACATCAGATAAGAGTTTAATAACCAACATATATAAAGAGCTTGCCAGACTCAACAACAAAACAACAAATAACCCCATCCAAAAATGGGGGGAGGACTTGGACAGAATATTCATCACAGAAGAGATCCAAAAGGCCGAGAAACACATGAAAAAATGCTCCAAGTCTCTGATTGTCAGAGAAATGCAAATCAAGACAACAATGAGATATCACTTCACTCCTGTGAGAATGTCATACATCAGAAAAGGTAACAGCAGCAAACGCTGGAGAGGGTGTGGGGTCCAAGGAACCCTCCTGCACTGCTGGTGGGAATGTCAATTGGTCCAACCTCTGTGGAGAACAGTCTGGAGAACTCTCAGAAGGCTAGAAATGGACCTACCCTATGACCCTGCAATTCCCCTCCTGGGGATATATCCTAAGGAACCCAACACATCCATCCAAAAAGATCTGTGTACACATATGTTCTTGGCAGCACAATTTGTAATAGCCAAAACCTGGAAGCAACCCAGGTGTCCAACAACAGATGAGTGTCTGAGCAAGTTGTGGTCTATATACACAATGGAATACTACTCAGCTGTAAAAAATGGTGACTTCACCGTTTTCAGCCAATCTTGGATGGACCTTGAAAAAATCATGTTGAGTGAAATAAGTCAGAAACTGAAGAATGAATATGGGATGATCTCACTCTCAGGCCGAAGTTGAAAAACAAGATTAGAGAAGAAAACACAAGTCGAACCTGAAATGGAATTGGAGTATTACACCAAAGTAAAAGACTCTGGGGTGGGTTGGTGGGTGGGGAGAATACAGGTCCATGAAAGATGATGAATGACATAGTGTGGGTTGTATTGTTAAATGGGAATCTGGGGAACGTTATGCATGTACAAACTATTGTATTTACTGTTGAATGTAAAGCATTAATTCCCCAATAAAGAAATAAATTATTTTTAAAAAAATGAAAAAAAAAGATTTGTGTATACTTTTCTTTTTTCTTTTTTTCTTTTTTTTTCTTTTTTTTTTTTTTTTTACCAGAACACTGTTCAGTTCTGGCTTGTGGTTGTGCGGGACATTGAACCTGGGATGTTGGAGCCTCAGGCATGAGAGCCTCTTAGCATAACCTTTATGCTATCTACCCTCCGCCCTTGTGTATACTTTTCATAGCAGCACAATTTGTAATAGCCAAAACCTGGAAGCAACCCAGGTGTCCAACAACAGATGAGTGGCTGAGCAAGTTGAGGTATATATACACAGTGGAATACTACTCAGCTGTAAAAATGGTGACTTCACTGTTTTCAGCCCATCTTGGATGGAGCTTGAAGAAATCATGTTAAGTGAAATAAGTCAGAAACAGAAGGATGAGTATGGGATGATCTCAGTCTCAGGCAGAAGTTGAAAAATGAGATCAGAAGAGAAAACACAGAGCAGAACCTGGACTGGAGTCGGTGTATTGCACCAAAGTAAAAGACTCTGGGGTGGGGGTGGAGGTGGGGGGAGACTACAGGTACTGGAAAACGATGACAGAGGACCTAATGGAGGTTGTATTGTTATGTGGAAATTTTATGTATGTACAAACTATTTTATTTACTGTTGACTGTAAACAAAATCAATCCCCCAATAAAGAAATTTAAAAAAAGAAGTTGGTATTCCCATGGGAACTCAAAAAACAGTATCTCATGAGTGCCAAGGGATGGCCTTAATAAATGCTGCTTCTTGAACCTGTTAAGACTGATTTGTATTTCATTTTATGAGGAGAGATGCCAGCATACCACTTGATCATAAGTGGTGCCAGGGATTGAACTGGGACCCTCTGATATATGCAGAACACGTGCTCTGCCATTTATGAAGCTTTCCCCCTGCAGAGAAGGCCAGAGAACATCACACTAGAGAACCTCTCTAACACCTGCAGAGCCAGGGCTGGAACCAAGAACCTCAAGAACACAAGTGTGATACTCTGCTAATTAAGCTATTTCCCTGGCCACCAACAGTTTTTTATTATAACCGAACATTAGTTTGTTTGTTTTAATTATTCCTAAATCCAAGCCACTTTCATATGTATGATTTTATATCATCTGTAGTTTTCATATTTGTTATTTGTACCTATCATTCAGTTACAAAATGTCCTTTTCCAAGGGAAAAATCTGATCATTGCCTTGTCTGGAAATTTTTTTTTATTCTTTTTTTTTATTAAATATTTATTTTATTTATTTATTCCCTTTTGTTGCCCTTGTTGTTTTATTGTTGTAGTTATTATTGGTGTTGTCGTTGTTGGATAGGACAGAGAGAAATGGAGAGAGGAGGGGAAGACAGAGAGGAGGAGAGAAAGATAGACACCTGCAGACCTGCTTCACCGCCTGTGAAGCAACTCCCCTGCAGGTGGGGAGCCGGGGTTCGAATGTCTGGAAATTTTGATGGTTTCCTCACTGTCCACAGAATAAAGACTCAACACCATAACTAGGCCCACAAAGCACCATAATGTCCTCTGGCCCCCTCTCTCATCATTGTCTGCATAACTTGCAGTTTCCAAAAAGAATCCTTGACCTCTCGCCAACCTTGGCAATTTACAAGCATCACCTGCTCCTGATGGCTTGTCTTCTTAGGGTACATGCCTCCACACAGCTGATGGAAGCACTTATTACAAAGCCAGCTTTGTGAGCATCTGGTCTCTGCAGAAGGGCCCCAGAGTTAGAAAGAGCCCCTCAATTGCTTTGGTGTGTTGTCATCACTGTTTGGAAATCCCTAGCATGTTTTTAACAAGGGGTCTTGCATTTTTTCCTTTGCACTGGGACCCACCAATTACATAGTTGGGCCTGCTGGTTTACCTTCTGCCTCCCACACAGAGCAGTGTCCTCTGTGACTCTGGCATCTGTCCTCTGTGCCCCGTAATGCTGGCTCAAGCCACATGAAGGAATGTCCAGAATGTATGAATGAAATAAATGAGTGGGTGAATGGGTATGAAAGAAGGAAGGAAAGGAAGGAGCAAGCCTGTTACACCTTGAGAACTAAGGAGAATTTTTCAATATAAAAACCAAAGTTGGAAAGGCATTCCATTGGGGAAGCAGTATGGGCAAAACCATCCAGGGGTGGCCTTCCCAAGGGGACAGAGGAAAAATGGCTGCACTGGCCTCTGTTGAACCCCCAGGACCTAGGGATAGGGGGTGGGGGTTGGCCTCTCAATGGAATTGTTTTTCCAAGTGGGGGCAGAGAAATCCCTGGAGCCCAGAAGAGGAAATGTTGATTAGTAATCTAAGAGACCCTCTCCCAGCATTGGGGAAGGTCAGGAGGAAGTCAGCTTGGGAAACTGAGGGTAACCAATAGCACAGCTTGGCTCAGAGCCAGGCTCCTTCTAGGCTAGGTGATCTGAATGATTCCATTTTCAGTGCCTTTGCCAATGCTAGGCCAGACCTCAGGCCTCTGGCTCAGGGTCAGCACTTCCTAGCCATCAGCACATCTGCCAAAAGGGCTGCTTTAAGTTCCAGGTCCTTCACCCCACCCACCCCAGAAGTTAGATACTGGTCAGAGCACCAAGACCAATGGAAGGTTAATGGAGGCTCCTGCCCATGAAGGCACAGAGGCAATGACCTCTTTTTATATATATATATATTTTTTTAGTTAGTTATTTATTTTAATTTTATTTATTTATTTTCCCTTTTGCTGCCCTGGTTGTTTTTTTTTTTTATTGTTGTGGTAGTTATTGTTGTGGTTGTTGATCTCATTGTTGTTAGATAGGAATAGGACAGAGAAAAATGGAGAGAGGAGAAGACAGAGAGGGGGAGAGAAAGATAGACACCTACAGACCTGCTTCACCGCCTGTGAAGCGACTGCCCTGCAGGTGGGGAGCCAGGGGTTCAAACAGAGATCCTTGAGCTGGTCCTTGTGCTTTGTGCCAAGTGTGCTTAACCCAGTGTGCTACATCCAACTCCCTATTTTAACATCTATTATATATTTATTTATTTTCCCTTTTGTTGCCCTTGTTTTTTTTTTTAATTGTTGTTGTAGTTATTGTTGTTGCCATCATTGTTGGACAGGACAGAGAGAAATGGAGAGAGGAGGGGAAGACAAAGGGGGAGAGAAAGATAGATACCTGCAGACCTGCTTCACCACTTGTAAAGCGACTCCGCTGCAGATGGGGAGCCGGGGGCTCTAACTGGAATCCTTATGCTGGTCCTTGTGCTTTGCACCACATGCGCTTAATCCTCTGTGCTGACACCCGACCCTCCTATTTATTTTTTTTAATATTGATTTTATTTGATAGGACAGAGAGAAATCGAGAGAGGGGAAATAGAGAGGGAGAGAGAAAGAGAGACATGCAGCATTGATTCACTGCTCACGAAGTTTCCCTCCTATAGTGGGAACTAAGGGCTTGAACGGAGTCCTTCAGCACGGGAATGTGTGCACTCAACTGGGTATGCCGCAGGCAAGCCCCGACAATAACATTTTAAGCTTATGAACACAGACATTGATTCTGCTCAGCTCAAGGGAAGGAACTCACAAGGTTGAAAACCACTTGAAGAGTTTAATAAGGCCAGTCGGGGTCCCTCTACTCCTCTCCTTACCTCCTCCAAGTCTCTTTCTTTCACTCCTCCCCTCCTAGCCACAGTGGCTTCATTTCCAGCCCTTGACCTAATCAAGTTAATCCTTACCCCAGGGCCTTTGCACCTGCTATTCTCCCTGCCTGCAGTGCTCACCTTCCAGGTGCAGACACAGCTGCTTCTTATCATTACCCAGGTCTCCACTCAAAGACTGTCTTGTCACCAAGGCATGACTAGAAGTGGCCTTCCCACACATGGATAGCAAGCCCTTCTTACCACACTACTTGGGTCAGAATCCTACCCTTATTCGCTACTAACTTAGGCAAGTTACTGAACTCTGTGCCTCTACTTCCAGACTCATCTGTTTCGTCTGTCTATACTTATGGAATAGGGATAACAGGGCAGGGATATAACTCAGCAGAAGAGCACATGATCTACTATGTATAAACTCCTGGATATAAATAAATATGATAAACTCCTGGATTCAACCCCCAAGAGAGAGGGGGCAGGCAGCAAGGGAGGAAAGAAGGAAGGGAAGAAGAGAGTAAGGAAGAGTTGGGCGGTAGCACAGCAGGTTAAGCACATGTGGTGCAAAGCACATGGGCTTAAGGATCCCGGTTCCAGCTCCCGGCTCCCCACCTGCAGGGGAGTCACTTCACAGACGGTGAAGTAGATCTGCGGGTGTCTATCTTTCTCTCCCCCTCTCTGTCTTCCCCTCCCCTCTCCATTTCTCTCTGTCCTATCTAATAACAACAACAATAATAACTACAACAGTAATTTTAAAAACAAGGGCAAGAAAAGGGAAAATAAATAAATTAATACAAAAAAGAAGTAGTTTTGTTAAAAAAAAAAAAAAGAGCGGGAGAGTAAGGAAGGAAGCAATAAATGTGCTTGCATCATTCTGTCATTGGAAGAAGTGCGGAGGTAGCACAGGATCTCACACATAGTAGAGTCCCAAAAATGGCAGCCATTAGGACCATCACTATCTGCCCCTCCAGTTCCATTTGAGAGAAGAAACTCTATTCTCACTCAGAGCTGCAACCCCAGGGCTTAGCACAGTGCTTGGTACACAAACGTGCTCCAGAAACATGTTTCAATGTAACTGAACTGTTTCTTTTTTTAAAAAGTATATTTATTTATTTATTTGTTTATTTATTTACTTATTATCAGATAGAGACAGAGAGAAACTGAGAGAAGAGGGAGAGGTAGAAAGGGAAGACAGATATCTGCAGCCCTGCTTCACCACTCATGAAGCTTTCACCCTACAGGTGAGGATAAGGGGCTTGAACCCAGGTCTCTGAACACTGTAGTGTGTGCGCTTAACCAGGTGCACCTCCAACTGGCCCCATCTGTTTCTTTACTGGTAGTTTAATTTTTTTTTCTTACTGTTCTCCCTTCCCAATAAAAGCAGGTGGCTTGTTAGGTAGACTAGAAGTCTCCACAGGTGAAGGGAAGGTGAGGACAAGTAGGTGGTGCAGGCAGAGACATCAATGGCCCTGAGATGGCCCTGCAGATGGCACACAGAGGCCACAGGGGGACCCCTGACACAGCAGAGAGATTCTCAGGAGGGAGTCAACCAAGAAGTTACACTATCATTACTCACTGCCAGACCTCTGAGTCTTCCACCACCTGTAAGGTGAAGGCAGCTTCACTTCCTCACCAGATACCAGGACAGGTTTCATTTAAGACATAAAACTCATGGGGATCAGGTGGTAGTGCAGCAAGGATGGGCATTAAGGATCCCGGTTCCAGCCCCCCGCTTCCACCCACCTGCAGGGGAGTCACTTCACAAGCGGTGAAGCAGGTCTGCAGGTGTCTATCTTTCTCTTACCCTGTCTTCCCCTCCTCTCTCCATTTCTCTCTGTCTTATCCAATAACAAAGACAGAAAAAAGTAATAATAGCCACAACAAAGTTAAACAATAAGGGCAACAAAAGCGGGGGAAAAAATGCTTCCAGGAGCAGTAGATTCATGGTGCAGGCACGGAGCCCCAACAATAACCCTAGAGGCAGGGGGAAAAAAAATTCATAAAACTCATAAGAACAACTGAGGAGGTGGTATGGTGGGTAAAATGCTGGACTCTTAAGCATGAAGTCCTGAGTTCAAGTCCTGGCATTGCATATGCCAAAGTAATGTTCTGGTTCTCGTTCTCCTCCTTTTCTCTCATAAATAAATTAATACATATCTTTAAAACACTAAAAAAAAAAAAAAAACCATTCAGGACTGAGCAGACACCGAGTTCCAGTGATAACAACCCTGGGTAGGGGGGAATAAGGAAATGGGCAGAAAGTGATGAACAGCCTGGTCCAAAGTGGTCTGACTAAACTCCATTCCCATTTTGCTGCAGACCCACCTTCTCCACTCAGACAAGCAGATAGGCAGAGTGTAACAAGAGTTTCTAAACAGAAAGTCCTACAATAGTGACTGTGGCAGCACAAAGGGTGGGACCCTCTTCTGGGGCAGAGCAGGGAGGTGCAGGGTGTGACTCAGTACTTGTCAGTGTGCCAAGGACAGGCTGACCATGCTGGCACTCCCATGGAGGGGATCCAGCCAGGGGGCAAGACACTGATCCTCCCTCACTAGCTCTTCGGGCCCAGCGATTCAGACAGGAGGACTCAGGGAGTATTTTGGTACAAACACTCGTGTATTTGGGGATGGGTAAAGGTTTGTATAGAGAGTTAAACAAAGAACATTTTTCAAATATATCAGAAATTACAGGTGTCTTAAAGGTCGGCTTGCCCCTATGGTAGGGGGCTGGTATGACAAGAATTGATGCAGATACATAAAGGTCAAAACGATTATTCTCCATGATGCAGGCAGGTTAATTATCCAAAGGCATCTGAGAGAAGCATAGGGGTTAAACCAGTTAGGTGAGGTAGAGAAAAGAAAAACAGAGATTGATGTAAATCATAGATATCAATGGACACAAGGAAATAGAATTTGGGGTGTTTCATAGTCTGGTGTTAGGGGTGTATGATAGAGTGTGCTCTCCTTTGTGATCAAAAGGTGAAGTGGATGTGTGAACTTTGAGTGAACCCTAAAGCAGGCAGCCATTTGGCCTGCTAGCAGGGGAAACTAAGTGTGAGAGGCTTGTAGGCTTTCTGTGAGCTTGAGAGACTAACAAGGAGAAACTGAGTCTGGGAGACTTTTCCCTCTTGCTCATCTCTATAAGGAGAGAGGCTAACAAGTGGGGTGTCTTTCCAGACCTCCATCCAAGAATGGGAGAGCTCCCCTAAGCTCTACCAAGCTTTCACATAGTCCCACATGATCACACCAGTAAGTGATATGGCTCAGCACAGTCTGACCAAGATGGGTCTGGAAGCTGAGAACTAAAGATGTGGAGGGGAAGAGAGATCCCACCTCCAGAGGGGTGGGGGCCATATTTAGCTGCCCAAGGATACACCTGACTGGTATAGTGTCATCTCTGTCTTTGTTTTTGTTTTCAATATTTATTTATTTATTTATTCCCTATTTATTGCCCTTGTTGTAGTTTTTGTGTTGTTATTGATGTCTTTGTTGTTGGATAGGACAGAGATAAATGGAGAGAGGAGAGGAAGACAGAGGGGGGAGAGAAAGATGGACATCTACAGACATGCTTACTGCCTGTGAAGCGACTCCTCTTCAGGTGGGAAGCCCAGGCTGGAAGCGGGATCCTTCCGCCAGTCCTTATGCTTTGCGCCACCTGTGCTTAACCTGCTGTGCTACCGCCCTACTCCCTGTCATTGGTTCTTTTTTTTTCCCCTTTTGTTGCCCTTTTTATTTTTTTATTGTTGTTGTAGATATTATTGTTGTTGTTATTGATGTCGTCGTTGTTGGATAGAACAGAGAGAAATGGAGAGAGGAGGGGAAGAGAAAGACAGACACCTGTAGACCTGCTTCACCACCTGTGAAGCGACTCCCCTACAGGTGGAGAGCCAGGGGCTCCAACCGGGATCCTCACTCCGGTCTTTGCACTTTGCTCCACGTTCGCTTAACCCGCTGCACTACCGCCAGACTCCCTCGTCATTGGTTCTTAAGGTGAGCTTAGCAAGTCCCTTTTCTTGTACTTGGCTTTTCCCATCTGGCCTAACTATAGATGAGCCTGGGCTGCAAGACTCTGACCAGGCTTCCACGTGGGATCCATAGTGCCCCATGGTGGACAGACTGGTCATGCCTCCATCAGGTCCCTTTGCTATCCTCCCTTTTCAGTCTGACTCTTGGTCCTGGGTGCATGGAGGAGACAGTGACAGGTCCCAGAGAAAGGAGAAAGTCCCATGGAGATGTTGTCTCTAAGAGGCCCCTCACTTGCTGTGTGAGTTTGGGCTCACTTTCCTCTTTATGAGCCTGTCCTCCAATCTCTAAGGAGTTAATAGTCTGAATCCTGATCTGGAAGCGTGGGATTTGGCTTTCATCCTGTAAAAGGTATACAAGCAGAGGCAAGTTCTTGCTCGCCTCTGGGTCTTAGTTTCCACCACCTGCACAAGCTGCTGGGAATGAATGACCTCGGGAGCCATCTGACTCTGACATTCATGAGTAAGAGTATATTTGGTCAAACATGGCTGAAACCAGAGGGTACTATGCTAAGTGAAATAAACCAGGAGAATGATAAATACCACCTGATGTCATTCATAAGTGAGATTTAAGAAACAAAGCCAGGGAAAATACAGGGTGAAACATTAAGAATCTGTAGTCTTATCTCATCAGATCCAAGAACTGCCCCTGCGGCTACAGACAGACTATGACCCACATAGTCAATGACTGCCACCTCTCCAGATTCAAAGGAGGTCTCGAAACTTTACATCAGGCTCAACCTGACGCTGTTGACTGGCTACAGAATAAGGGCAATCGCTAGAAGAAGAAGCATCAGATCCAAGGATGGGGGGTTGGAGTAGGCAGGAGGGAATCAAAAAGGACTTGGAAGGAAATGACAGTTTGGTAGAGGGTGAGGTGTGCTGACACCTATCTTGGAAAGAAGTGGCACTAACAGTCATGTAAAATTAAGATTGCCTCAATAAAAAATTTAAAAAGTAGAAAGAACATTTTAAAAATCACATACACACATAAAAAAATAGAGTGTAAGTGGGAGCTCTATGTACTTAGGAAGATTAAGAGGAACTGCAAGAGGGAATTTATAAGAGACGTGTATGCATATACAGTATACAGTTGTCAAATGTTTACCACTACACCACTAGAAAATCCAAGTTTGATAAAGTCATTTTCTTTTTTTTTTTTTAATTTATTTTTATTTAAGAAAGGATTAATTAACAAAACCATAGGGTAGGAGGGGTACAACTCCACACAATTCCCACCGCCCAATCTCCATATCCTACCCCCTCCCCCAATAGCTTTCCCATTTTCTATCCCTCTGGGAGCATGGACCCAGTGTCATTGAGGGTTGCAGAAAGTAGAAGGTCTGGCTTCTGTAATTGCTTCCTCGCTGAACATGGGCGTTGACTGGTCGGTCCATACTCCCAGTCTGCCTCTCTCTTCCCTAGTAGGATGGGTCTCTGGGGAAGCTGAGCTCCAGGACACATTGGTGGTGTCTTCAATCCAGGGAAGTCTGGCCGGCATCCTGATGATACCTGGAACCTGGTGACTGAAAAGAGAGTTAACATACAAAGCCAAACAAATTGTTGAGCAATCATGGACCCAAAGCTTGGAAAAGTGGAGAGGAAGTATTAGGGAGGTACTCACTGCAAACTCTAGTATACTTCTGCTTTCTTACTTTGGTGCCATACTCCAAACTCAGTCAATTTCTGCTTTGCGTTTCTACTTCTTTTTTTTTTTTTACATGCATAACATTCCCCAGATTCCCATTTAGCAATAAAACCCCCACTATTTCATTCATCATTTTTCATGGACCTGTATTCTCCCCACCCACCCACCCACCCCAGAGTCTTTTACTTTGGTGTAATACTCCAATTCCATTTCAGGTTCGACTTGTGTTTTCTTTTCTAATCTTGTTTTTCAACTTCGGCCTGAGAGTGAGATCATCCCATATTCATCCTTCTGTTTCTGACTTATTTCACTCAACATGATTTTTTCAAGGTCCATCCAAGATCGGCTGAAAACGGTGAAGTCACCATTTTTTACAGCTGAGTAGTATTCCATTGTGTATATATACCACAACTTGCTCTGAATGACTCTGAAAATGTCCAATAGTTCTAGGTTATCTATCTCTTCATTTAGCTCCCTTATGTCTTTACTGATTTTCTTCCTGGATGATCTGTCAAGTTGAGATAGTGGGGTGTTGAAGTCCCCTACTATGATTGTGTTACTGTTAATATATTGCTGTAGCTCTTTCAGTAGAAGTTTGATGTATTTAGATGGCTTCTCATTGGATGCATAGATATTAATAATTGTTAAGTCCTCTTGATTGACTGATCCTCTGAGCATTAAGTAGTGTCCATTCCTATCTTTTTTAATCTTATGTATTTTAAAGTCTATCATGTCAGATATGAGAATAGCTGTTCCTGCCCTTTTTTGTGGGCCATTGGCTTGAATGATAGTTTTCCATCCTTTCACTTTAAGTCTGTGTTTGTCTTGTTGCGTTAGGTGAGTTTCCTGTAGACAACATATTGTTGGGTTGTGTTTTCTGATCCATCTTCCTACTCTGTGTCTTTTAATAGGTGAATTCAGGCCAT
Organism: Erinaceus europaeus; assembly: GCF_950295315.1. Lineage (NCBI taxonomy): Eukaryota > Metazoa > Chordata > Mammalia > Eulipotyphla > Erinaceidae > Erinaceus > Erinaceus europaeus. Next base: position 46,911,011 of record NC_080174.1, on the reverse strand, counting down.
TGACATTTATTGATATCAAAGATTGAAGATATTTTAACGCCATTCTTGTAGAGTTTTAGAGTGTTTTGATATATGTCCTATTTGTGGTGGTCTGGTTGTTTATAGGAAACCTTTCAGAACTTCTTTCAAGGCAGGCTTGGTGATGGTTGCTTCCTTCAACTGTTGCTTGTCTGAGAAGGCTTTGATGCTTCCATCTAGTCTGAATGACAGTCTAGCAGGATATAGTATTCTTGGCTGAAAGCCTTTCTCATTGAGCACTCGATAGATATCTTGCCATTCTCTTCTGGCCTGTAGTGTTTGTATGGAGAAGTCTGCTGCTAATCTTATGGGTTTTCCTTTGTAGGTGACTCTTTGTTTTTCTCTTGCAGCCTTGAGGATCCTTTCTTTATCCTTATTCCTTTCCAATCTAAGTATGACATGTCTTGGTGTCTTTAGGTCTGGGTTAATTCTGTTTGGGACCCTCTGGGCTTCTTGAATCTTTATGTCTTTGGTGTTGTCTAGACTAGAGAAATTTTCAGCTATTATGGCCTGGAGAACGCTTTCTTCCTCCCCTTCTCTTTCTTCCTCTGGTAAGCCAATAATGCGTATATTGTTTCTTTTGAAGTCATCCCATAGGACTCTGTTGTTGTTTTCAGCATCTCTTAATCTCTTTTTGAGATCTCTTACTTCTTCTTTAGTTGTCTCTAATTCATCCTCAATCTTGCTAATTCTGTCTTCAGCCTCATTGATTCTATTCTCTCTGCCCTCTACTGCTTTCTGGAGTTCATCTATTTTGTTGCCCTGCTCTGATACTGTTTTAGCTTGTTCAGCTAGTTGCCTTCTTAGCTCAGCAATTTCAGCTTTCAGCTCTCTAATAACCATGAGATAATTAGAATTTTCTTCCATATTCTCATTTGTTGTTCCTGCAGTTCTGATTACAATTTTTTCAAATTCTTTACTCACTCCTGTTATTATTTCCTTAGCTAATGTTTGGATGTTGAACTCGTTGTTTTGTGCTTTGCCCTCTGGAGGACTTTTAGCTGGACTCTTGTCCTGGTTCGAGTCTCCATTATTTTTTCTTGTTGTTTTAACCATTTTATATAAGTTAAGAGGTTTTTCAATCCCTGAGTTGGAGTTCAGTGGTGTAAAAGCCTTTTTTTTTTCCCCCTGTAGGCTATGGTAGCCTGAGGGCTTTTTAACTATCAATAGGCTTCTTGGCTTAATCAATGACTCCTGACCAAGAGATAAAGCAGGGTGTGGCAGAGATAATCCAGTGGTTATGCAAAGAGACTTTCACAGCCCTTCAGCTATGCCACCGAGGTATAGGTCTTCTCCTGAGTTTCCCGGTTAGATCTCTGTGCCCTGGTGTCCCTCCCTGTTGCTGCTCCAGATTCTGAGGGTAGTAGCAATGGAGACTCAGAGTTGTACTTGGTGAGTCTCTGGGGAGTCCTTTCCTCCCTTCAGCTGTCCCCTTGTTGGTGGAGCAGACTGGAGGTGGTGTCTCCACTGACAAACTGTCGAACTGTTAGCAGTCACTTAATCTCTCCTTAGGCCCCTCTCTCCTCTCTGTCACCAGCCACGCGTGTTTGTACTCACGGGTGATTTACTGGGTTTCTGTGGTCATTCTAGTCCTGTCTTGTTTCGGTCCGGGTGGTCTCCTTTGGTATTCCTAGTTGATCCGGGAGAGGAGAGGAGAGGAGAGGAGAGGAGAGGAGAGGAGAGGAGAGGAGAGGAGAGGAGAGGAGAGGAGAGGAGAGGAGAGAAAGCGATCTGCTGCTCGTAGCTCCGCCTCCGGAAGTCACTAATCTTGATAAAGTCATTTTCAAAGCAAATTTCTGCTTTTGTTTTAAACAAGGCTAGTAGACAATGAGGAAAGCAATTTCTCTAACTGAAAAGCAAGAAGCCATCCGGAGGATGTGGCCACTAGAGGGAGCCCAGTTTATCTATCATCCCACACCTTCATACTTCATTGTTCTTTCTATACACCCATTTCTGCTTCTTCCATGCAAACAGTAGAGAGGATGAAAGCAGCTGCCCTTTCTGTCTATAAATTCACTTGTTGTAGTTGGGGCGCTAGCCTGAGCGTGTTGACTGGCTGAGTAACTTGACACGGGATCTGATTGGCCCGCTTAGATCAGTAGGCATTTCTTGACCAATCAGTGGCGGCAGAGGGGGCTGGGCTGGGTATCGGATGCAGACCGAAGCCCCCTTCCGCCCCCCACCCCTCCTTACCCAGTGCCACACCTAGTGGGAAGTGGCGCGCTGAACCCAGTCACAGGTAAAGCGGCTGGTCGCCCAGAATCACTGATAGTACTGGTTTCCAGTCTCATTCCCGCCAATGAGAAAGGTTTCTGCATATCTGGCCCTCATGGGTATGGTCAACTATCCCAGCACGCATTCCGTTAAGATTGTATTAAGAAACATTTAAGGGGCCGCAGGGTAGCACACCAGGTTAAGCGCAAATAGCACAGCGCGAAGCGCAAGGACCGGTTTAAGGATGGGGTTTAGAGCCCCGGGCTTCCCACCTGCAGGGAGGTTGCTTCACAGGCGGTGAAGCAGGTCTGCAAGTGTCCTTCTCTCCACCTTTCTTTCTTCCCCTCTTCTCTCAATTTGTCTGTGTCCTATCCAACAACAGTGACAGCAATAATAACAGCAACAACAATTATAACAAGGGCAACAAAATGGGAAAAACGGCCTCCAGGAGCAGTGGATTTGTAGTGCAGGCATGGAGCCCCAGAGATAACCCTGGAAGGAAAGAAAGAGAGAGAGAGAGAAAGAAAGGAAGGAAGAAAGGAAGAAAGAAAGAAAAAGGAAGGGAGGAAGGAAGGGAAGGAGAGAGGGAGGGAGGGAGGAAAGAAGGAAGGAAGGAAGGAAGGAAGGAAGGAAGGTTGATTCATCTAGGGGTCTGGTGGTGATGGCGGTGGTGGCGCACTCGATAGAGCACACACATTACAGTGCACAAGAGACTGGGTTCAACCCCCCTCCTGCACCTTCAAGACTGGGAGGGGGAGGAGACGGAGAGAGCTTCATGAAAGGTGAAACAGTGCTGCTGGTATCTCTGTTTCCCCTTTCCCTCTCAATTTCTATATGAAAAATACTTTTAGATTAAAAGGAGGAGGAGGGGAACCATTCATCTGTGTCTGCAATCTGGTAACTAACTTGAGGTTCCCAGTGTGAGAGATGGTTAAGTCTTCTCTTCAAAAGAACATGAATAGAACAACTGTTTAGTACAAAATTTCTTTTGTTATCTATGACCACCTGTGGCTAGTAGTAGTTTTGTGTTCTTTAGGTCAGCTCCTTGCAGTGCTTGCTGATCCTCCAACAGAGACCCTCAGACTCTCTTCCTCCTTTCCTTATTTAGGCAACGGGGAAATTGTGAACTCTGAAGCCCAGCCCAGGAGTGGAGGAGACGGTTCTGCGTCAGGTATAAAAGATGGGAAAGGGAGTCAGGAGGTAACGCAGGTGGCACAAAGCACAAGGACAGGCGCAAGGATCCGGGTTCCAGCCCAGGCTCCCCACCTGCAGGGGAGTCACTTCACAAGTGGTAAAGCAGGTCTGCAACTGTCTTTCTCTCCCCCTTTCTGTCTTCTCCTCCTCTTTTTTTTTTTAAAGCTAGGAGGAGAGAGAGAAAGAACCAGACATCACTCTGGTACATGTGCTGCCAGGGCTTGGACTCAGGACCTCACACTTGAGAGTCAAGCGCTTTATCCACTGTGCCACCTCCCAAACCACTCTCCTCCTCTTTCTATTTCTCTCTGTCCTATCCAACAACAACGACATCAATAACAACAACAATAATAACTACAACAATGAAAAAAAACAAGGGCAACAAAATGGAATAAATAAATAAATAAATAAAAAGAAAGAAAAAAATAAGATGGGAAAAGGCTGAGGGGGGTGCACTGCTGCCTGACGGCCGCTGTTGATAACACCCCCTTTTGCAAAAGAATAAATGCCTTGCTTCAACTCCTTATTTTTTGCCTTGATATGTAATTGTAATTGGATGTCATTTATAACACCGGGGTTGTCTGTGGACCCCTAATCAAGGTGATGTTGCATCATAAGGATCTAGTCATTTCAGAAGAATCCCTGAGCACTCCAGGCAGAACCATCTGGCCACAGCACCTGAGTTCATGGTGCAGAGCCTCAGCCACAATTGCCGGAGCAGTCTCTTTGTGGCAGACAAAATGGGTTCCAGTCCTGGCTCCCTTCCTAGCTGGATGAGAGCTGACAACTGACTGAACTTTTACTTATTTATGAAATGGGGGGGAAGTAACAGTACGTACCCCATGGGATCACGAGGATTAAATGAGTGAGTGTTGGTTCGACGGGCAGTACAATGCAGGACTGCCAAGCATGAAGTTCCTAATTTGATTCCCCTGCACTACATGTGCCAGAGTGATGCCCTGATTTATGACTCATTCTCTCTCTCAGTTTATTTTGTTTTGTTTTTAATGAGTTAGGGGCCAACACAATAGCTCACCTGGGAGGATGCCTGCTTTACCATGCTTGAAACCCCCTTCAAGTCCAGTCCCTACCACACTGAGGGAAGTTTCAGTGCTGTAGTGTCTTTACCTCTTTCCCTCTATTTTTTCTGTCTCTGTCTACTTTTCTTAAAATATTTTATTTAATTATTATTTTGTATTTACTTATTTTTTTTAATGAAAGAGAGACAGGGAGAGAAAGATAAGCACAGAGAGCTACCAGAGCACTACTCAGCTCTGGCTTATGGTGGTGCTGGGAACTGAACCTGGGACTTTGGAGCCTCAGGCATGAAAGTCTTTTGCATAACCATTATGCTGTCTCCCCAGCCTTGTCTCTGCTTATTTCTAGCTGAAGAAAAGCTGGCCTGGAGCAGTGAAGCACTATTGAAAACATCAAAACTGAGTTAGTATTCACAAAGTATTAGCATAGTGTCAGTTCACAGTAAATGTTTAACACAAAGTGCTAGGTGTTATTATTATGATGGTGATATGTTTAATGACTGGAATCACAATCTCAGCTGGCACTGACTGGCATGGCTCCATCCTTTCTCATCTCCTGCACAAGCAGGCAAGCTGGCATGTTCTGGTGTGAGGCTAGACCTAGCTGGCAGGGAGGCACCCTAGCTGAGAATGAAGCTCAGGGAAGCTGGTTCTGCTGTGTGTTCCGGGGGGAAGGTGAAATACACATCCTCAGGGGTGGTGGATTTAGGAATATGAAGTGAGCATGTGTCACTGGCAGGATAGTGTTTGTGCGACTATGGCCACAGGATTTTAATGTGCTGGGCATAGGACCAGCTTCCTGACTGTGAGACTGATACAGCCCAACCATGTTCTGTACTGAAATGGTCCTCCCTGTTAATGCTCTGCTCTCATCATCTTAATGGACTTCTTATTTCTTTTCTTTCCTTTTATTTTTATGGATCCAGAGTCCTGCACATGCATGATTTCACCACATGGACTTTTTCACTAGATAGAAAGGCAGGAAGAGAGAGGGAGAGGCATCATAACACCAGAGCTTTCCCTGATGCCATGATACCTCCCATAGGGTGCTAGGACTTCAACCTGGGCTGCACACATGGCAAAGCATTCACCCTAACTGGTGAGCTATCTCTCTGGCTGCCTACCATCATAAAATGTCTTGTTGTGGGGGTCGGGCGGTAGCACAGAAGATTAAGCACACGTGGCACAAAGTGCAAGGACCAGCTTAAGGATCCCTGTTAGAGCCCCCAGCTCCCCACTTGCAGGGGAGTTGCTTCACAGGCGGTGAAGCAGGTCTGCAGGTGTCTGTTTTTCTCTCCCCCTCTCTGTCTTCCCCTCCAATCTCCATTTCTCTCTGTCCTATCCAACAATGACAACAGCAATAGCAACAACAATAACTATAACAATAAAACAAGGGCAACAAAAGGGAATCAATAAATTAATTAATTTAATTAATTAATTGTGAAGTGTCCTTCCTGCGGGACTCAAGCCTGGATCCTTGTCTGGGTTCTTGCACTTAGTACCATGTATGCTTAACCGGGTGTTCTACCACCCAGCCCCCTATCTTAAAATTTGCAATAAATTTTCAGCAAAGGTCTACATTTTCACTTTGGCCTAGGCCCCTACCAATTATGTAACCAGTCAAGGGTAGGGGATATTCTGTATATGACCCTGTGTGTGTGTGTGTGTGTGTAATTTTGTACATGTGTGCATCCCTGAAATTTCTTTCCCTCTAAATGTGGGGCAGGCTGTTGGGCTCTCCAGGCATGATAAAGCAAATCATCTCTGTCTCCAGGCCTCCCCCCACCCCTCAGCCCAGCCTCAGCTGCTACACTAGGACCATCCTGTCTCTATAAATGCCCGGCTGCCCCCTTCACCCAGGCCAGGTGAGAAGATGAAAAGAACAGGTTTCTCTAGATCTCCAGTCCTGGGGAGAGAAGGGAGGACAGGTGCCCACATGGCTGAGCTCACAGAGTGACCCATAAACTCCAGGAGTGGCCTCCAGCCTCCCCTGCCCCCTGCCCTTCATGTCAGTTTCCCATTTCCTGGATGAGGCTTTTCATGCAACTCCCAGGGAGAGTTTCCTGTGACAGTTCTCTGTGAGAAGCCAACATGGGTAGTCACACATCCCGGCTGTGGTACTAACTCTACTCCCAACTCCTCCTGGACTTCTGGACATTTATGTGTCTTTCCTAGGCTTCAGTTTCTCCACCTGTAAACAAACAAAATCTAATGTTGAGGGAGTTAGGTGGCTGCACACTCACTGGAGTATGCATATTACCATATGTAAAGACCTAGACCTGGTCCCCACCTACAGGGGGGATGCTTCATGAGTGGTGAAGAAGTAGTGCTGCAGGTTTCTCTCTCTCCCTCTCTCTCTCTCTCTCTACTTTTCCCTTCCCTCTCAATTTCTGTCTCTGTCCCAAAAATTAATTAATTAATTAAACAAATGAAATAAAGTTGAATATTATTATCCCGAAGTTCCTTTCGGCACTTGCACCTGCCAAAGTTACCCACCAACCTGACAGTCACTCCTGGATCTCACAAGGGGACCTCAGCTCTGGACCAGCTCCACTCCAGACTCCAGAGTGACTGCAGGCACAGCCACAGATACGTGGATCTGGAAGTAGCTGGTCTTTAGAGTGATGGGAAACAGACAGTAAAACAGCTCATCTGGATAGTGCACCTGCTTTGTCATGCACTTGCATGAAGCAAGTCTGCCCATAGTAGGGAAGCCTCACCACCAATGACATAAAAAAGAGATGGGGGAGTCAGGCGGTAGTGCAGCAGGTTAAGCTCACGTGGCGCAAAACACAAGGACCGGCATAAGGGATCCCAGTTTGAGCCTCCGGCTCCCCACCTACAGGGGCGTCGCTTCACAGGCAGTGAAGCAGGTCTGCAGGTGTCTATCTTTCTCTCCCCCTTTCTGTCTTCCCCTCCCCTCTCCATTTCTCTCTGTCCTATCCAACAACAATGACATCAATAACAACAGTAATAACTACAACAATAAAAACAAGGTCAACAAAAGGGAATCAATAAATTAATTAATTAAATTAAAAAGAGAGAGAGATGGATGGGCCAGGAAGTGGTGCACCTAGTTGAACACACACATTACCATTCACAAGGACCTGAGTTCAAGCCCCCAGCCCCTCCCTACCTCCAGTGAGGAAGCTTCATGAGCAGTGGAGCAATGCTATATGTGTGTCTCTCTCTTCCTCTATATCTCTCCTCTATCTCAATTTCTCTGTCACATCAAATTAAATAAATATTAAAAAATAAAAGTATTGGGAGTCGGGCGGTAGCGCAGTGGGTTAAATGCAGATGGCACAAAGCGCAAGGACTGGCGTAAAGATCCCGGTTCAAGCCCCTGGTCGCCCACCTGCAGGGGAATTGCTTCACAGGCGGTGAAGCAGGTCGGCAGGTGTCTTTCTCTCCCCCTCTCTGTCTTCTCCTCCTCTCTCCATTTCTCTCTGTCCTATCCAACAATGACGACAACAATAAAACAACAAGGGCAACAAAAGGGAATAAGTAAATTTTTTTTAATTAAAAAACAAAAGTATCATTTTATAAGACAGAGAGGTGGACACAGTGTGGCCCTGAGAGGTGACAACACATACCAATTTAGTGACAGAACCCAGATTCAGACTAAGTCTTCCCTGTGTCTCTAATGATGTACCCACCCCCTTACCTGACACTGTTTCGATCAAAGGAGGATTCAGACTCTCTTGCAAAACTCAGCAGCCACAGCACAATCTCCACTCCCTCCCAAAGGTTTGAGGATCTCATCTAGGTCACCTTTGTTGTCGAAGACAGGGAAACCAAGACCCCATGGGATGCAGTGGCTGTTCCAGAAGCCTCCTGACTCCAAGTCTCATGGCTCCCCTCTCATGAGCTCCCTCCTACTCAGGACTCGAGACCTGGGGTCTGAGGGTTTCCTCTGCACCACTTTCTTCCAGCTCAGGAGTTTGGGGTGACACCACTCTGTCTTCTTGAGCATGGGGGGTGGGGAAGAGTGGCAGCTCTGCCTGCTCTTTGCCAAACTGCTTAGATAGCCTCCCTCTCCCCAGCCCTATCTACCAGCTATACAGCAGGCATCAAAAGACCTCAAGACGGGACTCCTCCTTGCTCAAGCAGCCCTCAAAGCACAGCCGTGCCTCCAGTTGCAGGGATGGGGACATGGCTCCAGGAGGCTGGTCGCTTGTCCCAGATCACAGAGAAAGGCAGGGAAGTAGCCATGCCCTGGGCAGTCTCTTGCCTCCTAGCTACGTTCACCTCCTCCAACTAAGGTACCTCAGGGTCTTAGGATGAGCAGTGAGGACAGTCAGTGAACTATGACAGCTGACCAGTTTGCTGGGGGTGGGGGGGTCTGTCAGGTGCCCGGGAAGGGGACAGACATTAACAAGGCTCAGCACCTACCTTTGGCTATCAATAGCTCCTGGTCTGGGAAGAATGAATGCCCCCCTTTACTTTGTGTTTCTTTTTTTTTTAATATTTATTTATTCTTTTTTGTTGCCCTTGTTGTTTTGTTGTTGTAGTTACTATCATTGTTGATGATGTTGCCGTTGTTGGGTAGAACAGAGAAAAATGGAGAAAGGAGGGGAAGAGAGAGGGAGAGAGAAAGACACCTGCAGACCTGCTTCCCCGCCTGTGAAGGGACTCCCCTACAAGTGGGGAGCCGGGCCTCCAACTGCGATTCTTACGCCGGTCCTTGCACTTGGCGCCATGAGCACTTAACCCGCTGTCCCACTTTGTGTTTCTTATTTTCCCTGACCATGCGCTCTCAATCTTGTTACTCTCCCTTAAAAAAAAAAAAAAAGTCATAGACTTCCCTTCTTCTTCTTCTAGCGTTTGCCCTTCTTCCGTAGCCAATCAACAGCATCAGGTTGAGCCTGATGTAAAGTTTTGAGACCTCCTTTGAATCTGGAGAGGTGGCAGTCGTTGACTATGTGGGTCATAGTCTGTCTGTAGCCGCAGGGGCAGTTCGGGTCGTCTCTGGCTCCCCAGCGATGGAACATAGCGGCACACTGGCCATGGCCTGTTCGATAGCGATTGAGGAGGGCCCAGTCATAACGTGCTAGGTCAAAGCCGGGTTGACGCTTGCAGGGGTCTGTGATGAGGTGTTTGTTCTTTACCTCAGCTGACTGCCAACTCTGTTTCCAAGAGACTGGAACAGAGAAGTTCAGTGTAGGCGTAGGGGACCAGATTGGATGACGAGACGTCAAGCGTTGGACAGGGTGGGCGAAGATATCCGCATATATTGGCAGGTCCGGTAGAGTGTAGACGTGGGAAATGAACTTAGATGATGCCGCATCCCGACGAATATCTGGCGGGGCGATGTTGCTAAGAACTGGCAGCCATGGAACCGGGGTGGAATGGATGGTTCCAGAAATTATCCTCATGGAGGAATATAATTTGGAATCGACCAAGTGGACATGGGGGCTACGGAACCATACTGGGGCACAGTATTCTGCAGTGGAATAGCATAATGCCAGAGATGATGATCGTAGTGTGGAAGTGCTCGCGCCCCATGAGGAGCTGGCCAGTCTTGCAATGATGTTATTCCTCGCGCCCACCTTTGCTGCAGTTTTTATGAGATGTTCATGAAATGACAGAGAGTAACGCCAAGATAGACCGGCTGGGCTTCATGCCGGATTCTCATATCGTCAAGTTGCACATTAAGCTCACGCGAGGCCGAGGCATGGTGTAGATGGAAAACAGATGATACCGTTTTTGCAGTGCTAGGGATTAGTCGCCATTTTTTACAGTAATCAGATATCAGAGACATGTCTTTTGTGAGTGTTTCCTCGAGGATGTTGAACTTGGATGCCTGAGTTGCACAGCAGATGTCATCGGCGTAGATGAACTTCCTTGAAGAAGTTTCTGGGAGGTCATTGATGTAAATATTAAATAGTGTAGGAGCCAGAACAGAGCCCTGGGGGAGGCCACTTGAGACAAGTCTCCATCTGCTAGACTTGTCACCCAGATGCACCCGGAATCTTCTATTTTGGAGAAGAAATGATATAGTGTTGGCCACCCATGGAGGCAGGCATCTTGAGATCTTGACTAGGAGACCACGATGCCAGACCGTGGTCTTGGGCTGCTGTGAGATCAACAAAGACAGCACCCATCTTTAAATTCTTCTGGAATCCATTTTCAATGTAAGTTGAGAGGGCCAGGACTTGTTCACAGGTAGATCTTCCTGGGCGGAAACCAGCTTGGGTGGGTGATAGGAATTTCTCTGTAAGAGGAGAAATTTGTGACAGAAGCAGCCTCTCAAGGAGTTTGTAACACACGGAGAGGAAAGAAATTGGTCTATAGCTGGCGGCCAGTGTTGGGTCTTTCTTTGGTTTCAAAATTGCTATTATCTTTGCACGACGCCAAAATTTGGGCATAGATTTGGATTCCAAGATGTGGGACAGGAATGTAGTGAGCCACTTCTTTGCCGCGGGGCCCAAGTTAAGAATGAGTTCTGGGGTGATGTTATCATAGCCAGCAGCCATTCCCGGTTTAACCCTCTTCAAAGCGTCTTCCAGTTCAGACAGTGTAAAGGGAGAGAGTTTTGGAGATGGACAAGATAAACGGAAGTGGGATGACCACTCATGGGAAATTTCTCTTTTCCGGACTGGGTCAATCTTAGCACGTCCAACTTGAGTTAGGTGACTGGCCACTGAGTTTGGAGATACGGGAGGATAGGAGACGGGAGAGGGTTGGCTACCGGCACCCAGACTATGAAGAAGCTTCCAGGCCTTCCTACTTGAGTGGGTGAAGTTCAGACTTTCCGTGAGTTGTTGCCAGTGGGCTTGGCGTGCTGCATCCAGGGAGGCAATGAGATGGTCGGCCACATCTGGGTCGCCCGACTCATCATACTGCTTTAGTAGTTGCTCGCATTCAGCATCAAGACAAGGCGTATAGTTAGCACGTCTCCCACGAGGAATAGCTTGGGAAGCTGCTTTGAAGATGGCTTGGTGGAAGCACCTGTAGGTATCTTCAGAGGGGATAGAGTTAATTGGAATTGCAGGAATAGATTTGTTGGTAAGATCACTGAACAGACGCCAGTTTGCTTTCCGAAAGTTCCATCTTAGTTTCTCCGAGCACAGAATCAGTGGGAGCTGGAGACCAATGTGGATGATAGCTGGGTGGTGATGACTGTGCGGGAAGTCCTTGAGAATTTGTCTCGTAGTGGGAAAGGCTTGGCCGTTGACTGAGGTAATCCAGCACAGGTTGGGTGACAAGTCTTTATTCCATCTAGCACTGTGAAAAGAGCCTGGCTGTTTGGGATCATATAATAGGGAGAGGTCATTCGCTGAAGCCCAGTCGGCTAAGATAGAGCTGTCAGCACGAGTGGAGGAATATCCCCAGTCTTGGTGATGACTATTAAAGTCTCCAACGTAAACGGCTGGGTGATTCGGGCTAGGCAGGCCCTCATTATCCCATGAGGCACTGGGAGGCTTATAAATGTTGACGAGCTGAATAGTTCCAATAGTAATGGAGTCGTAGAAGGTCGAAGAGGCCGTGTGGTAAACGTCCGCAAGATACGATTTGGCGTAGATGGCTCGGCCGTGTTTAGGATGGAGATTATAGCATATTAAATCGAGTCCACTGATGGTGAATCGAGCAGCTTCATCGACTGCTATGTGTGTTTCTTGTAGGCAAATGACATCTGCCTGATGCTGTATCGCCAATTGACCAATAAGAACGCGTTTGGCAAAGGACAGCCCCTCAACATTAAGTTGGAGGACTCGAAGAGCAGGACCAACAGCTTGAAAGCTGTCAGGAGTCCAGCCCGGGGCCGCGGCGACCCGCGGCCGCACTCGGGGCGAGCGGCCGGGCCCGCGGGGCTGGACGCGTGGGGAGGAGGGAGCACCCGCCTCCGAGGCGCCCGGGGGCGCGGGGCCCGCCGCGGGGATGATCCACGAGCTGCTGCTGGCGCTGAGCGGCTACCCCGGGTCCATTTTCACCTGGAACAAGCGCGGCGGCCTCCAGGTGTCACAAGATTTCCCATTTCTCCACCCAAGTGAAACCAGTGTCCTGAATCGACTCTGCCGGCTTGGCACAGACTATATTCGTTTTACTGAATTCATTGGACAATATACAGGTCACGTGCAGCAGCAGTCACCAAGTTGCAGATGCTACCATGACGCCAGCCTGACTTCTCTGGGCAGACGACCTCACCATGGTGTCCTGGAACCCCATCTCCCCAGGGCCCTGCCCCACTAGGGAAAGACAGAAACAGGCTGGGGGTGTGGATCCACCTGCCAATGCCCATATCCAGCAGAGAAGCAATTACAGAAGTCAGACCTTCTACCTTCTGCACCCATAATGATCCTAAATCCATACTCTCAGAGGGATAAAGAATAACGAACAAAGAACCTTCCAGTGGAGGAGATGAGATGTGGAACTCTGGTGGTGGGAATTGTGTGGAATTGTACCCTTCTTATCTTATGGTCTTGTCAATCATTATTTAAATAATAAAAAAAAAACTGGAAAAAAAAAAAAAAAAAAAAAAAGAAAGCTGTCAGGAGCTGCTTGTTGCTGGCTTTGAAAGTGACTGGGATCCATGTGGATTCAGTCGGCTAGGAAGGATCGTCAGTTTCCCCAATGAATGGGTACTCACAGGATGCACCACGGGAAGGTCGAGCCAATGCACCCTAGACTTCCCTAAACAAACAGAACTCCACCCCACTAGGGAAAGAGAGAGACAGGCTGGGAGTATGGATCGACCTGTCAATGCCCATGTTCAGCGGGGAAGCAATTACAGAAGCCAGACCTTCCACCTTCTGCAGCCCACAATGACCTTGGGTCCATACTCCTAGAGGGTTAAAGAATAAGAAAGCTATCAGGGGAGGGGGTGGGATACGGAGTTCTGGTGGTGGGAATTGTGTGGAGTTGTACCCCCTCTTATCCTATGGTTTTGTCAGTGTTTACTTTTTATAAATAAATAAAATAAATAAATTCAAAAAAAATGTTTGGGAGTCGGGCGGTAAGCACAGCTAGTTAAGCGCATGTGGCGCGAAGCGCAAGGACTGGCTTTAAGGATCCGGGTTCGAGCCCCCCGCCCCACCTGCAGGGGAGTCACTTCACAGGCGGTGAAGCAAGTCTGTAGGTGTTTATCTTTTTCTCTCTCCCTCTCTGCCTCCCCCTCCTCTCTCAATTTCTCTGTCCTATCCAACAATGACAATAATAATAATAACCACACAAAAAAAACCAAAACAGGGCAACAAAAGGAAAAAATATAGCCTCCAGGAGCAGTGGATTCATGGTGCAGGTACTGAGCCCCAGCAATAACTGTGGAGGCAAATAAATAAATAAATAAATAAATGTTTTTAAAACTGGACCTCTTGTATGTGTGATTTCACCATTCCCAGTTCAACTTTTTTATTCAGGTAAAGAAACAGAGAAAGACAAACTCCACATCATGGGAGCTTCATCCTGTGCCCATCGCACTGCCATGAGGTACTGGAGCTGGAACCTCATCTGCGCAAATGGCAAGAAGGCGTGCACTCTACCTGGTGAACTCTCTCTCTGGCCCCAACTCTGTCGTCTTCCTCTTCTCCTCCTCCTCTTCATCCTCCCTTTTATTCCTTCAATTCCTCCTCTTCCTGGATTCTGCTTTTCTTCTTCTTCTCATCCCATTTCACAGCCTGGGAAACCAGCCAAATGAGGGAGAAGATGGACAGTCAGATAATTCAGCTGGATAGGGCTGCAATGTTTCCCCTTCCCAGAAGGGGGCGCAAAGCTATCTCACTCCTCATTCGTTCTGTAAATGTGACCTGACTCCCGGGCCTGAGAATAACATTTAATCTTCATGGTCACAGGGTGAGAAGGCAGCAGTGAGTCCTGGCTTCTAGAAGGGTACAGTCAGACCCAGAGAGGGGCTCTGGAGGCCAGGGGCCCTCGGTCACACAGATACTGTGAACCTGAGCCCTGCTTTAAGCGCCCATGACAACACTAACCACATGCTCCCAGTCCTGGGATATCTGCTATCCCACAAGGGACAGGGCTCCAGGCTAGGCTGCCTCTGAAACTCCCAGGTCCAAGGTTCATCTATTCCTTAATTCCCTCCAAAACTACCTTTCTTTTTCCAGACACCCTGGACGTTGCCTCAGCTCAACCATGGACTCAAGGGGCAAAGGTGTCTTGAACACACATCAGCCCTATACAGGCACCTCATTCTTACCAGGGGACTCAGGCAGCACCTGTTCCCAGGCATACACACCCCTTTACAGAAACTGACAACTTTTCTGGGCCCCACCATGGACAGGCTCTAAGACCTGGTGTGTCTATACACTATACACTGCCCTGCACCCCTACTCCTCACCCCATGAGTTAGCTGTGGCTCAGGGAGGGCAAGTAACCTTCTGGCATAGCCAGAAGTGCCAGGCCAACACTCACTCAGGAGTCTTGATTTCAGAGACTCTTTTTTTTTTTTTTTTTTTAATGAGAGAGAACCAGAGCATTGCTCTGGTGCATGCAATGCCAGGTATTGAAGTCAAGAACACAAGCTTGAGAGTCTTCTACTTTATCCACTGCACCACTTCCCAAGCTGCCAGAGATACTCTTTTTTTTAATATTTATTTTATTTATTTATTCCCTTTTGTTGCCCTTGTTGTTTTATTGTTGTAGTTATTATTGTTGTCGTTGTTGGATAGGACAGAGAGAAATGGAGAGAGGAGGGGAAGACAGAGAGGAGGAGAGAAAGATAGACACCTGCAGACCTGCTTCACCACCTGTGAAGCGACTCCCCTGCAGGTGGGGAGCCGGGGTTCGAACCGGGATCCTTATGCCGGTCCTTGTGCTTTGCGCCACCTGCGCTTAACCCGCTGCACTACAGCCCGACTCCCCAGAGATACTCTTAACCAGTGCACCAGAAATCTCCCTCTCCTTTTAGCCTAATGGGCAGGCCAGTGCAATGGCCCTGCTTCCCAGTCTGGCTTGCATCTGGACGTGGCCACATGGCTGGTTTCTGGCTAAGAGGGTGGTGAGTGCAGCTGCCAGATGACACCTTCAGTTAGGAGAGCTGTGTCTCCTCTCCTTCTGCTTCCTGCTAGCCTGGCAGCTAGTATGGAAAAGGAAACAGGACAACATCTTCTCAATCTCTGGTCTAGCCTTTATATTTTTATTATTATATTTATTTATTTATTTATTTATTGGATAGAGACAAGAGAAGGCAGGGGGAGATAGAGAGGGAGAGAGATAAAGACACCTGCAGCACTGCTTCACCACTCACAAAGCTTTCCAGTAGGTGGGGGCCAGGGGCTTGAACCTGGCTGGGTCTTTGTACATTGTAACAAGTGCATTCAACTAGGTATGCTACCACTCGGCCTTGGTCCAGCCTCTTGGTCTAGCCAGAGATTCTTCCTAAGATATGAATCAGATCAGGATAATCTCCTGCCTCAAACCCTCAATAACACTCGCTCCGCCCTACATCATAACCTTCAAAAGGAATGCCAGCTGCCTTTGTGATGGACAAGACCTTTTCCAGTCTGTCCCTACACCAACTTCCCAGTCTTAGCACTTGCCACTTTTATCCTGTCCTCATAGCAGTTCACTAAGTGGGAAAATCTCTCACAAATATTTTTAAAAATATATTTTAGGGCAGTAGTGCAGCGGGTCAAGTGTTCATGGTGCAAAGTGCAAGGACCGGCTTAAGGATCCCAGTTCAAGCCCCTTGCTCCCCACCTGCAGGGAAGTCACCTCACAAGCGGTGAAGCAGGTCTGCAGGTGTCTATCTTTCTCTCCTCCACTGTCTCCCCCTCTTCTCTCCATTTCTCTCTGTCCTATCCAACAATAACAACAGCAATAATAACTATAACAATAAAATAAGGGCAACAAAAGGGAATAAATAAATAAATAGAATACATATCCCATAACTTCTTTAGTCAGTCATCTGTTGATGAGCATTTAGGCTCCTTCCACTCTTTGGCTATTGTAAATTATGCACCTATGAACATAGGAGTGATTATGTGCCTTCAAATTAATGTTTCTGGGAGTCAGGCGGTACAAAGCACAAGGACCAGCATAAGGATCCCGGTTCAAGGCCCCGGCTCCCCACCTGCAGGGGAGTCACTTCACAAGCAGTGAAGCAAGTCTGTAGGTGTCTATCTTTCTCTCCCCCTGTCTTCCCTTCCTCTGTCCATTTCTTTCTGTCCTATCCAACAACATCAATAACAACAATAATAATAACTACAACAATAAAAAACAACAAGGGCAACAAAAGGGGATAACTAAATAAAAAAATTTAAGAAGTAGCATCAAATTAATGTTTCCATATCCTTTGGATAAATACCTAAGAGGGGTATTGCTGGATCCTATGGTAATTCCATTTTCATAAATAAATAAATCTTAAGGAAAATCTCCTCCTTGCTTAACAATCCCTTCTTCTGCTGCTTTCCCAGTTCCTCTCCCCACACCTGGCAAAATTCTGTGGATCCTTGTCCCCATACTCAAGTCCCAAGGGAGAGTCTGCCCCAAACGTGCCCCTGTGTAAACCCTCCCATGGGTCTCCAGGCTGGTGAGTGGCAACTCCTCCAGTCTCCTGCGGGCTGTGCACCTCTCTCTGGGATAATGATAACTTCCTGCTGTAGCCTGCCATAGCCTGCACCTTTTTACAAAGGTGGGGACCAGGTCTGAGTCTTCTGCTGGTTGTCAGTACCAAGCCAGTGAAGATTAATGGGTGACGGGAGAGAGAGGGGGGAAGAATATATGTATCCTGAGCTGGCTAGAGGCCCTGGCCAAGGAGACAAAGAGGACATCTAGAAATAGTCACAACCATGGGGCCCAGACCAGGCCTGGTGCCCAGATCAACAGGCCTGAGGGAGGGGGAGAGCCCAGGGAGGCTAGATGGAGACTGAGATGGGGAGTGGGGGTCAGGTAGGCTGTAACCCTGGTGCCCTCTGAGGTCTGCTGGCCCTGACAGGTGGACCCTACCTAACCAGTATCAGACAGCCCTGGCACACAGGCCTCAATGACCTTCAGTGACCAGTGAGTATTTCAGGCAAGGACTGAGCATCACCTGTTCCCTTGGCCCTGAAGCTTGTAGGGCAAAGGGGAGTCTGCTAGCCTACCCACTGGGGAAGGGACATGGCTAGAGCAGGGTCACTGGAAAAGTTTGTCCTCTTCTCAGGCTGACCCCACCTCACCCTCTTCCCCAGTTGGAAGCTCCCTTCCAAAATCACTGACAACCAAAGCTTGGAAGATTCAAGAGAACATCTGGCCCCACTCCCTAGCATGAAGCTGGGGATAGTGTGGGGCAGAGACTGACAAGGCAGGGCAGCCATCAGGGGAAAGACCTCATGGAACAGTGAAAGCCAGGCAAGTTCTAGAGCCAGCCTGCAAATCTAGGGTTCCAATTCTGGCCATCATCCATATGTTAGGAGTGAGGGTAGCGGAGCCTATACCAGGCTGCTATCGGATTAGAGGCAGAATGCTACCAACTCTAGTACTGGGTCACAGCTGCCGTGTCTACCCTACCCGCTGTAGCATCTCTGTCCCACAGACTCATTTATTTTTTTATTATTATTATTATTCATAAGCCAAAGAAAAATTGAGAGGGGAGGGAGAGGTCGTGAGGGGGAGAGAGCGTCACTGCCTGCCCTCCTGTCCTTTTTTATTATTATTATTCAGTAATGTTTTTTTATTAGTGATTTAATAATGATTGACAAGATAGTAGGATAAGAGGGGCCTGATTTTATACAATTCTCACCACCAGAGTTCTATCCCATCCCCTCCACTGGAAGGTTCTCTATTCTTTATCCCTCTGGGAGTAGGGAGCAAAGATCTTTATGGGGAACAGAAGGTGAAAGGTCTGGCTTTTGTAATTGTTTCTCCACTGGACATGGGTATTGGTAGGATGATTCATACACCCAGCCTGTTTCTTTCTTTTTTAAGTTTTTTAATTTTTTTTATTTATTGGATAGAGATAGCCAGAAATCGAGAGGGAAGAGGGTGATAGAAAAGGAGAGAGACAGAGAGACACCTGCAGCCCTGCTTCACCACTTGCAAAGCTTTCCCCATGCAAGTGGGGACCAGGAGCTTGAACCCGGGTCCTTATGCATTGCAATATATGCGGTCAACCAGGGGGACCACTGCCTGGCCCCAACCAGCCTGTTTCTATCTTTCCCTAGTAGGTGGGGTTCCAGGACACACTGGTGAGAGTCGTTTGCCCAGGGAAGTCAGGTTGGTGTCATGGTAGCATCTGCAACTTAGTGACTGAAAAGAATTAAGATATAGAGCAGAACAATTTTTTTAGCAATCAGGAACCTAATGGTAAGAGTGTAGCAGATGAGATTTAGGGTCTTCATGCTGAAAGAAGCATGGAAGTCTATTTTAGCTATATTCCGATGGGACCGTGACTTTACCAATTTTTGCCTGGGCTGGACTTCTAACAAGCAAGTAGGCTAAAAGTATTGTCTGGGAGGATTGTATCAAGAGTTGGAAATAGGATCAGAGAGCTGGATCAGGGCAGAGAGTAGCTCCCAAATATGGGAAAGATTCAGTAACTTTAAAAATATATATTTTTATTGGGAGTCGGGCAGTAGCACAGCGGGTTAAGCGCAGATGGCGCAAAGTGCAACAACAGGTGCAGGGATTCCAGTTCGAGCCCCCGGTTCCCCACCTTCAGGGGAGTCGCTTCACAGGCAGTGAAGCAGGTCTGCAGGTATCTATCTTTCTCTTCCCCCCTCTGTCTTCCCCTCCTCTCTCCACTTCTCTCTGTTCTATCCAACAACAACATCAATAACAACAACAATAATAACTACAACAAGGGCAACAAAAGGGAATAAATATTTAAATATATATATTTCTTGGGAGTCGGGCGGTAGCGCAACGGGTTAAGTGCATGTGGTGCGAAGCACAAGGACCAGCATAAGGATACTGGTTCGAGCCCCCGGCTCCCACCTGCAGGGGGGTCGCGTCACAAGCGGTGAAGCAGGTCTGCAGATGTCTCTCTTTTTCTCTCCCCCTCTCTGTCTTCCCCTCCTCTCTCCATTTCTCTCTGTCCTATCTAACAATGATGACAACAATAACAACAATAGTAACTACAACAATTAAAAAGGGAGGGCAACAAAAGGGAAAATAAATAAATATTTTAAAAATATAGAGGGGAGCTAGAGAGAGACTTGCAACACTATTTCACCTGTAATGTCTCCCCCACAAACACACAGGTGAAGACTGGCAGCTTGAATACCAGTCCTTGGACTGTGTAATGTGTACACTACTAGGGGGTACCATCACCCAGCCCCTGATCCTTCTAACCTCTTGTGGCATCATATTTTTCACCAGAGCCATAGCCTAGTGCATGTTCAATTTCAGTGCTTTGGGCTGCTTTCTTGGTTACACAGAGACAGAGGAAGAGACACCAAGCAAGAAAAACAAAAGGGGACAAGTGAGGCTGACAGCTTAGGCTCTGCACCTGCTTTCTGGAGCCCACTAGCCTCTTATTCCTAGAGCCACTACCTACTCCCGCCAAGCCCTCTGCCGTGGCTTCCCAGCTTTTCTGACCTAAGGACACATGGTGGTTACCGGTTTATCTCAAGCAGGTTCATCAGGCTGCCTGGGGCAAACTAAATCCTTCCAGAAACTTCAGCAGGCTGCACCTGAATGTGATGCATTAGGAGCTGTGACCACTGAACCCACCACTCAGAACCAGGTCACATGGTACAGGGACAGGCATTGAGCCACAGGGTGGTGTGAGTGGCGTGTTTTGTAAGCACTGGGTTTACCTTTCTGATCATATTTTACCTAGCCCAAAGGTGTTGTATTTTCACAGAAGCAAACATTTCAGGTGCTAGACTAGGTTGGGGGAAGGAACAGGGACAGTCCCAAGTACAGACTCCCATTTGATTACTTCCCCACTCCCAGAGCTGCCACTGAAATTCAGGCTCTGGCTAAGAGCCAAGAAACGCAAGAAGTCCTGGGACCACAGGACACACAGGAAACAAACCAGTCTGGGAATCCTGGGGGTTAAAGTAAGAAAAAGGACAGGAGGGGGAAATAACATAATATATATATATATATATATATATATATATATATATATATATATATTTTTTTTAAATAAATTCTTTTTTTTTTTCCTACCAGAGCACTGCTCAACTCTGGTTTATGGTGGTGCAGGGGATTGAACCTGGTACTTTGAAGCCTCAGGCATGAGAGTCTGTTTGCATAACCATTATGCTATATCCCCCACCCCAAACATAATGGTTATACAAAGAGAGTCTTATGCCTGAAGCTTTGAAGTCTCAGGTTCAATCCTCCACACCACCACAATCCAGAGCAGTACTCAGGTAAAAAAAGAAAAGAAAAGAAAAGAAAAGAGAAAGAGAAAAAAGAAAAAGAAAAGAAAAAAAGGACAGGTGGCAGGGTACCTTGGCAGAAGGAAGTTGGAGAGTAGCAGAAAAGTGGAAGTACAATTTTCTTTTTTAATTAATTAATTAGTGATTATCAAAGCCCTGTTCAGCCCTGGCTTATGGTGATATAAGGGATTGAACCTGGGACTTTACAGCCTCAGGTATGAGCCTTTTTGCATAACCAGTATGCTATCTCCCTCCCCCTACCCACCTGGGAGTAAAATTTTCTTCTTTTTTCTTTTTCTTTTTTAAATTTTATTTATTTATTTCTGAGAAAGATAGGAGGAGAGAGAAAGAACCAGACATCACTCTGGCACACGTGCTGCTGGGGATCGAACTCAGGACCTCCAAAGCTTTATCACTGTGCCACCTCCCGGACCACATTCCTTTTTCTTTCTTTAAGATATATTTATCTGGGGGAGTCGGGCAGTAGCACATCGGGTTAAGTGCAGGTGGCACAAAGCACAAGGATTGGCACAAGGATCCTGGTTTGAGCCCTCGGCTCCCTACCTGCAGGGGAGTCACTTCACGGGCAGTAAAGCAGGTCTGTAGGTGTCTATCTTTCTCTCCCCCTCTCTGTCTTCCCCTCCTCTCTCCATTTCTCTCTGTCTTATTCAGCAACGATGACATCAATAACAACAACATCAATAACTACAACACCAATAAAAAGACAACAAGGGCAACAAAAGGGAAAATAAATAAATAATTTAAAAAAAATTTAAAAGGAATGCCAAAAACAACAAGGGCAACAAAAGGGAGTAGATAAAAAAAAATTTACTTATCTGGGGTGAGTGAGGAGGAGGGTTCAGGTCCTGGAACAGGATGACAGAGAACCTAGTAGGGGTTGTATTGTTATGTGGAAAACTGAGACTTACCATGCATGCACAAACTACTGTATTAACTGTCAACTATAAAACATTAAACTCTCAATAAACAAATGTTAAAAAAATAATTAATTTTTTTTAAAATTTATTTTGGATAGAGACAGAGAGAACTTGAGACAGAAATGGGACGAGAGAAAAACCAAGAAAGACACCTGCAGTATTGCTTTACCACGTGTAAAGCTTCCCCCCTGCAAGTGGAGACCAAGGCTTTTAACCTGGATCCTTGTATGTGGTAATTTATGCACTCAACCAAGTGTGCCACCACCCAGCCCTTAGGAGTGGAACTTTCAAACAGCGAAAGCCCTGAGGAGAATAAGCGACTTTCTTTTCTCTGGAGAAACTGACCCTCTCCTCAGGTGCACTCCAGGCCCTGTAGTAGTCTCTGTGGGCATGGCAGACGACCTACGAGGGAGGAGTTTCCAGCATAACAAAAAGATAAATTCTGAGACAAATGAACCATGAGAAAACAGGATAAGTACCTGATAGGGAAGGCAGTGGGCCTGCTTCCTAGAGGAAGGGACAGTTCAGTTGAAAGTTGAAAATTGAAGCGGAATTAACTGAAAAATTATAGTCTGGATATAGACCTTCTGTACTTCTTCATATATGTTGGCAGGTTAGTGAAATAGCTTAGCTGGGTAGTGTGCTGCGTTGCCAGGTTGACCCAGGTTTGAGCCTGGCCCCCACCACACTGAAGGAAGTTTTGATGCTGTGGGCTCTCTCTATCTCTAGCCCTATCTAAAAGAAAAGAGAAAAAGCAGGGTCTGGGGAGGAAGAGTTATATGGACAAACTGTGGGAGAGAAATACTGTGCCCCTACAACGTATGAAAGGGCAGAGTGTCTGCCCTGAAGAGAGTTTAGGGGACAGCTGGGGGGCCAATGTTTGGGAGCCAGAAAATGTAGTTTGTGGTATGGGACACGGGTCTTGTACTGACGTCATAGCTGCCAGGGAAGGAAGCTGAGAAGAAAAACAATTGACCTTTGCACAGTAAGACCTCATTTAAAATTGTCAACTGATTCTTGGAAATTGCAAAGTTAAGACAAACATAAATTGCAACTTCAAGCAAAAGCAAACTGTGTAAGGAAAACAATTTCTTCACAGGCTAATTAATATAAGAATGATATTGGGAGCCGGGCGGTAGCACAGCGGGTTAAGCACAGATAGCACAAAGCACAAGGACCCCAGTTCGAGTCCCCAGCTCCCCACCTACAGGGGAGTCACTTCACAGGCGGTGAAGCAGGTCTGCAGGTGTCTATCTTTCTCTCCCCCTCTCCTCTCTCCATTTCTCTTTATCCTATCTAACATCGACGACAGCAATAACAACAACAATAAAACAACAAGGGCAACAAAAGGGAATAAATAAATATTTTTTTTAAATTAAAAAAAAAAAGAATGATATCCCTACAGTTTATTTATGGTCACAAAGATATCACCCAACTTCCAAATAAAGACCCAAAACATGAGGGTCAGGCAGTAGCTCAGAGAGTTAAGCGCACATGGGGCAAAGTGTAA
Source organism: Erinaceus europaeus (assembly GCF_950295315.1). Classification (NCBI taxonomy): domain Eukaryota; kingdom Metazoa; phylum Chordata; class Mammalia; order Eulipotyphla; family Erinaceidae; genus Erinaceus; species Erinaceus europaeus. The sequence continues at coordinate 46,887,829 of NC_080174.1, read as the reverse complement.
GGACCAGTGTAAGGATTCTGGTTCAAGCCCCTGGCTCCCTACCTGCAAGGTGAAGCAGGTCTGCAGGTGTCTATCTTTCTCTCCTCCTCTCTGTCTTCCCCTCCTCTCTTGATTTCTCTCTATCCTATCCAACGACACTAATAACAACAATAATAATAACCACAATGATAAAATGACAACAAAAGGGAAAATAAATAAATATTTAAAAACAAACAAAGAGCCAGTGTTTGCACACCTGGTAGGGCATACACAGGGACCCAAGTTCAAACCCCCAGCCCCACTTGCAGGGAAGAAGCCTTGCAAGCAGTGGAGCAGTGTTGCAGGTGTTTTCTTTCTTTCTCCCTTTCTCCACTGTCTCTTATATATAATTATCAAGCACTAGCATAAATCTGGTGGCAATAAAAATAAGAGAGAGAGAGAAAGAAAAAGAAGGAGGAGAAGGAAGAGGCAAAGTGGGAGGGAGGGAGAAGAGGAAGGGAGGAAGGAAGGAAGGAAGGAAGGAAGGAAGGAAGGAAGGAAGGGAGGGAGGGAGGGAGGGAGGGAGGGAGGGAGGAAGGAAGGAAGGAAGGGAAGAAGGAAGGGAAGAAGGAAGGAAGGCTGGTTCTCATATTCAGTAATCATTTGTTTTTGTTCATTTATTTTCCAAAGCACTTATTCCTGTTAAGGAGCAATGGTGACTGGCAGCTCAGGGTGCAAGGTGGGAAGACACCCCCTGATAGGCCACCCTTCCACCAGAGGGCCATTCACATCAGTGAATGACTGAAGTCATTCAGATCTCAGTTTACCTCATGTGCACACCTGTATGATGTAGGAGGAAACGGGCTGCCCAGAGACAAATTCCCCAGACAAAGGGAGAATACGAGAAGTCTACACAGATAGTATCTCCAGCTGGGAATTTTTTGTTCCTAGTCAACATTGTAATGCCGGCCAGATAGCCCAGCAGTAGAGCATAGGACTTGCATGCCTAAGGTCCCAACTTTCAAACCCAACATTGCTTATTGGTATTGTGGTATTGTGGTTTCTCTCTCTCCAACTTTAATAAAAATAATTTTTTAAGTGTAGGGTCAAGAAGACAGTACCATTGCTAGTGCAACAGACTTTCATAACTGAGGCACCAGAAGTCCCAGGTTCAGTCCCAGGTACCACCATAAGTCAGAGCTGAACAGTGCTCTGGTTTATTTTTAAAACTCATTAGAATTTAAAACTTTTATAAACACTATAATGAAGTGACATTGAAGAAAATGCCATTTATTATAGTACCTGCTGTACTGCATTCCGAAACTTATCCTGCCTTATCTTCCCAGACGAGATACTTTACCTCCCTCTCCTCATCGTAGGAATTACACTGCTTCTTATAGATGAAGGCTCTGAGATCTACCCTCATGAGGAGAACAAAAAGTATTATTAAGAGAACAGATGCTAACTAAAATTACTATGATGTTCATTTCGTAATACATTCATGTAGCTACTCACTGTGCTCTATACATGAAACAAGTACATGTTAGATGTCAGTTATACATTAGCTAAAAAATAAATTATGGGGAGAGTCAGGTGGTGTAGTGCAGCAGGTTAAGCACAGGTGGCGCAAAACACAAGGCCCGGCGTAAGGATCCCAGTTTGAGCCCCCCCCCCCACCTGCAGGGGCAGTCGATTCACAGGCGGTGAAGCAGGTCTGGAGGTGTCTGTCTTTCTCTTGCCTTCTCTGTCTTTCTCTCCTCTCTCCATTTCTCTCTGTCCTATCTAACAACAATGACATCAATAACAATAATAACTACAATGATAAAATAACAAGGGCAACGAAAGGGAATAAATAAACCTTAAAAATTTTTAAATAATAATAATAAAATTAATTGAAGGGGCAGGCAGTAGCACACCTGGTTAAGCATACACATTACAGTGCACAAGGACCCATGTTCAAGCCCTTGGTCCCTACCTGCATGGGGAAAGCTTCATGACTCGTGAAGCAGGGTTGCAGGTGTCTGTTTCTTTCATTCTCTATCTTCCCCTCTCAATTTCTCTCTGTTTCTATCCAATAATCAATAATTTAAATAAATTGTTTTTTGCCTCCAGGCTTATCACTGGGGCTTGGTGCCTACAATATGAATCCACTACTCCTGGAGTCTATTTTTTCCCCTTTTGTTGCCCTTGTTGTTTATTGCTGTTGTTGTTGTTGTTATTATTGTTATTGCTGTTGTTATTTAATAGGACAGAGAAAAATCAAGAGAGGAGGGGAAGACAGAGAGGGGGAGAGAAAGACACCTGCAGACCTGCTTAATCGCTTGTGAAGCAAACCCCTGGAGGTGGGGAGCGGGGGCCTAGAACCAGAATCCTTACATTAGTCCTTGTGCTTCGTATCACATATACTTAGCCAGCTGTGCTACTGTCCAGCCCCCTAATAAAAATTTTTTTAATAAATAAATAAAATGAGCCCTAGAGACTTCATGACTTTTCCCACGGTCACTCAGCTTGATTTGCAGCTAACAGTGGCAAGATTGAAATCCAGGCGAATCTCTCTCCAGAGACAGAGAAGGAGAAACTATTCAATCATTCATTCATTCATTCATTCACTATTCAATATACTTGTTCATTCAATTCACTCATTTGTGCCTGATATCTGCTAGGTACTCTTCTTGGAACAGAACCTCCGTAACAAAGTAGGCCAATAAAGCGGATGGAATAAGGGTAAAGGAGTCTGGACTGTATCTATTAACAGGAAGGACACTGCTTTCTGGGAAGAGGTGGCTGTACTTCAACTCTAAGAAACATGCTCCCTTCCCTGGGCCGAGAAAGCCATTGTTCTTCTTCCTGGGACGCTTTTACCAGTGTGACAGATTCTTAGAAGCAAACTGGTATTGAGTAAATCTCTACATTTTTTGCCAACATTTGTTCTATTTAGAACTCTTGGGAAATGAGGAAGCAGTTTCCTAGTGGTAAAGAACACTCCATTCCACTGCCTACAACGACAACCCCTTTGTCTGGTGAGCCCTATGAGGTAGGGCTGTGGCTCTCTCACTAGCACTGGATCCGAGGGGAGCCCAGCAGTGTCTAGAGATAGCTGATGCTCAACTGGCAGAGTGGTTGGATTAATTGGAGAGAGACAAAGATAAGGACACTTCTCTACAGTATGTAAAAGTACTCGGTGACCTCAGTAAGGCAGAGAAAGAGATATATTTAGATTGGTTTTTCAGAAGGCTTTCAATTATACTTATGTACTTCTAGGACAAGTGTCTTGGGGAGAAGACATCAAAGGAAGAAAGGAGCTACCATGTATTTAGTATTTTTAAAAATATTTTATTTATTTATTTATTTTCCTTTTTGTTGCCCTTTTTTTTTTTTTATCATTGTTGTGGTTATTATTATTGTTGTTATTGATGTTGTTGCCGGATAGGACAGAGAGAAATAGAGAGAGGAGGGGAAGACAGGTGGGGAAAGGTAGACACCTGTAGACCTGCTTCACCACTTGTGAAGCACCCCCCCTGCAGGTGGGGAGCCAGGGGCTTGAACCAGGAACCTTAGGTCGGTCCATGGAGTTTCACACCACGTGCACTTAAGCCACTGCACTACAGCCCGATCTCCCATTTAGTATATTTTTAAAACTTTTTTTTTTATCTTTGTTGGATAGAGACAGCCAGAAATGGAGATGGAAGAGGGAAATAGAGAGGGAGAGAGGCAGAGAGACACCTGCAGCCCTGCTTCACCACTCAGGAAGCTTTCCCCCTGCAGGTGAGAACTGGGGGCTCAAACCTGGGTCTTTGTGCACTGTAACATGTGCACTCAACCAGATGTGCCACCACCCGGCCTCCATGTATTTAGTATTAGTGTATTGAATTTTCTGTGTCCTTTCTCTCTCTGTCTCTAATGATACAGATGTCTATAGGCATACCACCCTGAGCACGCCCAATCTTGGAAGCTAAGCAGAGTGAGGCCTGATTAGTACTTGGAAGGGAAAGACAAAGAGGTAGAGAGAAAAAGATCACAGCTGAAGCTTCTTTCAACAGAGGGGATGGGAGCAGAGCTCCAACCTGGGCTGAGCACATGGCAAAGTAGGCTATTTTGTTCTCTCTTAATCTCCATGACAATCCTGAGAAGTAGATGGCCTTCCCCCTACACATCCTCCATGAAAATGGAACTCAGAAGCAAGGAGGGGACTGTCCCCAGTGGGAGGTCTAATATTAAGGACCAGGCCTCTTTCCAGAGATACTACTTCTGGGTCCGACACCTCATCACAGACCCCTGCAAGCGTCAACCCGGCTTTGACCTAGCACGTTATGATTGGGCCCTCCTCAATCGCTATCGAACAGGCCATGGCCGGTGCGCCGCTATGTTCCATCGCTGGGGAGCCAGAGACGACCCGAACTGCCCCTGCGGCTCCAGACAGACTATGACCCACATAGTCAACGACTGCCACCTCTCCAGATTCAAAGGAGTTCTCGAAACATTACATCAGGCTCAACCTGATGCTGTTGACTGGCTACGGAAGAAGGGCAAACGCTAGAAGAAGAAGAAGGAGAGAGCTCACTGGCTAGTGTGTGTGCCTTCACAAAGTGTGAGCCCCAGCACTGTATGGGGAATGTTACGGTACCAGGGAAACACAAGTGTTGTGGTGTCTCTACTGCTGCCGTGTCTCTTTCTATCTGAATAGAAAGTGGCAGGGTGGTAAAATCTTGACTGTGCAAGGCCATGACTATGCAAAAAAACAACCTCTGAATATACCACGTACCAAAGGAGAGATGAAGGAAAGGAATTATTGGTTTCACCCTCCCCTTAAAGATAGAAAACCCTTATAATACAAGAGAACAATTCCCTCTCAAATCCCAAGGGTGGTGTGGGAGTGGTGAGTATGTACAGACTTAGGTCTGAAGGGGTAAAAGGAAGCTGTTTTCTTTGTCCTCATTCCTTTTCCTGTGCCCACAGCATTTCTCCTAGCAGAGGCATCAGATGGTAGGGAGGGCCGGCTGAACAGCTGAAGATGCAGAGCAGGCCTCCACCCCACGCCCCTCCCAATGGCCCCATGGATCATCCGGTCCTGCAGGCCCATATCATTGGCTCTCTTCTGGTTACTCATCTCGCCTCTTCTCCATCTTTGCAGGCTGTGGTTGCCATGGCAACACAGAACAGTGACATCACTGTAGGACCAAGACTGGGGAGGTGCTGCTCTTAGTGGGGACTGGTTCTGGCTGCCAGGTGTGAGATCTGCATCTGCCAAGGGCAAGAAAGGGGGACCAGAAAAGGGGCGTGGCTCACCTTTCATTGTCCTCTCCCCAGTGCAGCAAGCACAGGGTGAGGGGCAGGGGGGAGGGCAGGTAACCAGAGGGTTGGGAGAGCTGTGTGTATAGAAGGGAGATGGAAGGGGGCTGGAAGGCAGTGCAACTAGGTGAGTGCACTTATTTTCATGCAGAGGGACCCAGATTCAAGCCCCCACTGCAAGATAAAGCAGGTCTGGGTCTGCAAGTGTCTTTCTCTCCTTCTCTATATTCCCCCCCTCAATTTCTTTTTTAAAATATTACTAGTGATTTAATATTTTTAAAAATATTTATTCCCTTTTGTTGCCCTTGTTGTTCTATTGTTGTAGTTATTATTGTTATTGATGCCGTTGTTGGATAAGTCAGAGAGAAATGGAGAGAAGGGGAAGATAGAGAGGGGGAGAGAAACAGATACCTGTGGACCTGCTTCACAGCTTGTGAAGCAACTCCCCTGCAGGTGGGGAGTGGGGGGCTCGAACTGGGATCCTTGAGCTTGTCCTTGCGCTTTGCGCCACCTGCACTTAACCCACTGCGCTACTGCTCAACTCCCTTAGTGATTTAATATTAATTCACAAAATTACATGTCAGCAGGGGCATGATTCCATACTGTTCCCACCACCAGAGTTCTGAATCCCCAGTCCCTCTATTGCAAGCCACAGCAGTTCTCCCAAGGTTGCAGACATGGGTTCACTATCATTGCTACAACTCTCATTGCTTCTCTCTCCCAACCCCACCCCTCAATTACTCTCTGTCCTATCAAATAAAATAGAAAAAAAAAAAAGTAAAAAAATAGTCACTGGGAGAGCTGTATTTGTAGTGCCGGCACCCAGCCCCAGGGTTAACCCTGGTGGCAAATGACATAAAAATATAAATAAATAAATAAATAATATAAATAGAAGGGAGAATGAAGAAAGTTAGATATAAAGGAAGTTAATCTTGGAGATCAAGCCTGAGCTTGTTGGGGATATGGGGGTAGTACAGCAAGACTAGTGGGGCCTGGGGATGTCTAGAAATCCTCAAAGCACTCAGCTGCCAACTTCAGGCAGAGCCCAAGATAGGGAGCAAAAGGACTTTCTTTTCTTTTTTTTTTTTAATAAATTTTTAAAATTTTATTTTATTTATTTTCCCTATTGTTGCCCTTGTTTTTTTGATTGTTGTTGTAATTGTTGTTGTTGTTATTGATGTCATTGTTGTTAGATAGGACAGAGAGAAATGGAGAGAGGAGGGGAAAACAGAGAGGGGGAGAGAAAGATAGACACCTGCAGACCTGCTTCACTGCCCATGAAGAGACTCCCCTGCAGGTGGGGAGCCAGGGGCTCGAACCAGGATCCTTAAGCCAGCCCTTGTGCTTCTTATGCTTAACCCACTGCACTACTGCCTGACTCCCACAAAAGGACTTTCTGGCAATGTCCCCCCAACCCATCCTAAAGGTCTCCACAGTCTTGCAGCAGATGCAGCAGTTTCCAATTTAGTCTTGGACTTATTATTTTTTTCTTGGACTTATTTTTAAAGTGAGCATTAGAGACACAAAGCAATCTGCCCTGAGTGGCCTAGTAGGTTGAGGCCAGGTCTTATGTGTCTAACAATATCCATGGAGGTACAGTCATAACAGCAGCATAAGATAACTTTTATTTTATTTTTTTACCTCATGGGATTTCCAATGCCTCCAATAGTATTAACAGTATCATACTGACTATTATATTGACAGTAAATATCGTCGTTATCTCCACATCATAGATGAACTGAGACTTATTGTGGCTTCAGTGAATAACCCGTAACCACACAGCTTGTACCTAATTGAAGTTAGAACTGGAACACAGATCTGTCTGCCAGGAGCTCTAAGCCCAAGTCCAACTCTCCATCACTTCATTATGAGGACCACATTGCGAGATAGCTCTGTTCCTGGGCTTCTGGTCACTAGGTCCTTGACAGAGAAGGACCTGTATCTAAAGACTGTGACCTTGAGTTAAAAACCATCCCACCATCCCCTCCCTGTCCAAGCACCTGCTCCAGTAGTGAGGTCAGGGCTCCATGCCCAGCCCTGAGGCCTGCCCCTGGAACTTTGGCAGAAATAGGCCTATGGATCTTCTGGCAAATAGACCTGTCCAACACTCCAGATGAGAGAGGGCTCTACTTCCTTGGCTTCCTTCTCAGAAAGTCAAGAAAGGGAACAAGATGCAGATATTCCCAAACTCCCCAGAAAGTAACAGAAACCCAGGAAGGAGAGGCCCCCTTGACTCCTGGAAAGGGGTCCCATGTGCCCTTCTGTGGTGCCTCCACTAGCTCAAGTTCAGTGGGCAGTATTCCTATTGTCAAGGTCTGTTCTTTTTATTATTATTATTTATAAAAAGGAAACACTGACAAAACCATATAATAAGAAGGGCACAACTCCACACAATTCCCACCACCAGAACTCCGTATCCCATGCCCTCCCCCCGATACCTTTCCTATTCTTTATCCCTCTGGGAGTACGGACCCAAGGTCATTGTGGGATGCAGAAGGTGGAAGGTCTGGCTTCTGTAATTGCTTCCCCGCTGAACATGGGCGTTGACAGGTCGATCCATACTTCCAGCCTGCCTCTCCCTTTCCCTAGTGAGGAAGGGCTCTGGGGAATCAGAGCTCCAGGACACACTGGTGGGGTTGTCTGTCTAGGGAAGTCAGGTTGGCATCATGCTAGCATCTGGAACCTGGTGGCTGAAAAGAGAGTTAACATATAAAGCCAAACAAATTGTTGACAAATCATGAACCTAAAGGCTGGAATAGTGCAGATGAAGAGCTGGGGGTGTGTGTGTCTCTGTTTTGTAGATAGCTAGTAGGCCTATTTTAGTTATATCCCAAAGGGCCTGTGGCTATACTAGTTTTTTTTTTTTCCCTGAGCCTGACATCTGATATGCAGGTGGATCCAAGTTATTGTCTGGAGAGACGACGTCATTGTTGGAAAAAGGGCCAGAAAGCTGAATCAGGGATGAGAGTAGCTCCCAAATATGGGAAAGGTGTATCTTCCTCAGGTGTAGCATAGAGTATATTGTCCAGCCTCCCTTCGGAGGACGGAACATTTTCTGTCGTTGTTGATTCAAGGCCTATTCTAGCTGTAAGAGATCCACTTACCTTCACTTCCTCTGAGGAGCTTTCACTGAACTCCAAGGTCAGGACAGATCAAGACAGACACTGATTTTGTGTCTGCCTAACCAGAGGTAGCCTACTCCTCCCTCACTCCCTCCCTTTTTTCCCTCTCTCTCTTTTTAGACGTTTATTTTCATGGGGGGGTGGTTAGAAAGAAAAGAGGATAGACAGAGACAGAAATGGAAGAACACTGCTCAGCTCTGGCTTATGGTACTAACCTCTGGGGCTTCATGCAAGCTAGTCTGATGCATTACTGGTGTGTGTGTCCCAGCCCTCAAAGTGGATTTTTTTTTTTTAAAAAAATTTATTTATAAAATGGAAACACTGACAAGACCATAGGGTAAGAAGGGTACAATTCTACACCATTCTCACCACCAGAACTTCATATCCCATCCCATCCCATCCCGATAGCTTTCCTATTCTTTTTGTTGTTGTTGTTGTTATTGGATAGAGACAGAGAGAAATTGAGAGAGAAGGGGGAGACAGAGAGGAAGAGAGACAGAGAGACACCTGCAGACCTGCTTCACTGCCTGTGAAGCGATTCCCCTGCAGGTGGGGAGCCAGGGGCTTGAACCAGGATCCTAACCAGTCCTTGTGCTTTGCGCCACGTGCACTTAACCCGCCGCGCTACCACCAGAATCCCAGGCAGCTTTCCTATTCTTTAGCCCTCTAGGAGCATGGACCCAGGGACATTATGGGGTGCAGAAGGTGGAAGGTCTGGCTTCTGTAATTGCTTCCCCACTGAACATGGTTGTTGACAGGTCGATCCATACTCCCAGCCTGTCTCTCTCTTTCCCTAGTGGGGCAGAGCTCTGGGGAAGTGGGGTGGGTTTTTTTTTGTTTTGTTTTTGTTTTTAATTAAAAGTCCTTGATCTTCCGGCTCCCCCTGCTGTTAATTTAATCTATATATTTTAATTGGATAGAGACAGAGAGAAACTGGGATGGAGGAGAAAGTAGAGAGGGAGAGCGAAAGAGAGACACCTGCTACACTGCTTCACCATTTGTGAAGCTTCTCCCTCCTGCAGGTAGGACCAGGGTTTTTTGGTTTTTTTTATAAATATTTTATTTATTTATTTTCCTTTTTTGTTGCCCCTGTTGTTTCTTATTGTTGTTATAGTTATTATTGTTGTTGTTATTTATGTCATTGGTGTTAGATAGGACAGAGAGAAATGGAGAGAGTAGGGGAAGACAGAGGGGAGAGAAAGATAAGACACCTGCAGACCTACTTCACCGCTTGTGAGCTGGAACCCAGATTCTTAAGCCGTGTGTGCTTAACCTGCTGCGCTACAGCCAGACTCCCAGAACCAGGGGTTTGAACTCAAGCACCTGAGCATGGTAACATGTGTGCTCAACTGAGTGATTCACCGCCTGGCCACCCTCAAGGTGGATCTTATTAATAGAACTTTTAGAACTGAAGTGTCAACCAACCACACACTAGGCTCTTTAAAACACACATACACACATACTTACATATATACATACATTTCTTTTTTTTTAAATGAGACTCAGAGGACACAGAGATCAAGACCAGGCCCTGTTCAGCTTGGGCTTATGGTGGCACACAGTAGCGACATGCCTGCTAGTTCTCTGAGAAAGCAAACTGCTGGCTGGTGTGCCAAGGTCAGAGAAAGGACGCAGGTGGGGAGCTGTCTAGAGTTGGCTGGATGGAAAGAACGTCTGAATTGTGGGTGGGGGGGAAACACCGACTGACCGGCATAGAGGTCAGACCCGCCTGGAGCCGGGGCAGGGTGGATAGGGAGCTGTGGGGCGGAGACTCCTGCAGGGGACATTCCGCGGGAGGGGGGGCGGGGCGGCACGGGCGAAGGGTCAAACTTTCCCTCCAGGTGCAGACGGGGGTGGGGTGGGGTGGGGTGGGGTGGAAGAGGCTCACGGCGCTTTGGGTGACTCTCTAGGTCACCGAGGGCGATGGGAAGTGGCGGGAGGCCGCGGCCTCTGGAGCCTGCCAGACTTGAACCTTGCAGCTTGGGCTACACTCCACGGCGCAGCGCCGTGGAGTCAACAGGGGACCCAGATGTGCTGCCGACGGGCATTAGCCCCAGGCCATCGCGTCTCCTCTGTATACTCACCTTCCCCCCGACCAGTTGCCCCGGAGGGCCGGCTGGAAGGGGTTTCGGGGCGTGCCCATCCCATCTGCTTCCTTCTCAAGCTTCCAGATGCGCCCGGGGCCCCGAGTGCCATCCCCCACCCCCCCGCCTATTCCGGGCGCCCGCACCGCCCCGCCCCCTCATGTGACGTGGGGCTATTTAAGGTGGCGGCGCGGGCTGCGGGCCATCCGGCAGCGAGTTCCAGCCCGGCTGTTCGGCTTTCCGCATCTGCTCAGCTCAGCGCAGCCTCACCATGGCGGCCGCCTTCGCAGGCACCTGGAAGCTAACGGACAGCAAGAACTTCGATGAATACATGAAGTCGCTGGGTAAGCGGCTTGGGAAGCTGGGCCGGGGCAGGACTGCATCCCCTCCCGTCGCGGCGGGGGTGCGGGGCGGGGTGCCAGGTCTGAACCCCGCGACCTGGGTCCCCAGGTGCTCGCACGTGGGAAAGAGATGTGTCCGTCGGGGGCAAGGAGTGTCTGTAAGGAAGAAGAGTTATCTGGAGGATGACAGCTCCAGAAAGTGGGAGACGAGGAGCGGAGGGGAAGAACAGGAGCCCGCTGGGCTGGGAATTGGACACTGCGGATACAGGAAAGGGAATGAAAAGGCAGATAGGCAGTGTAGGGGACCCCAGGAGAAGGCAGATGTGGGAGCAGGGGGAATATAGGGAATGCGTATATGGAGGTGAGATAGGGGCTCATCTTTAATGAAGATTTGTCCCTCCTTGTTGGGTTAGGGAGGACTGTTGTGGTGGGTACCTCTTTCTCCAGTCAATCTCTGACCTTGTCAGTGGCCGACTAGTCAGGCTTTAATCACAGTCGGGGAGTGGCAGGCGGAGCAAGAGGTCCAGTGCAGCAGCAACTACAAACCAAGGCTCAGCCACTCCTGGGGAAGGTCCACTGGAGAGAACCACTGGAGTTCTGGAGTGGGGGACAAGGCCAGTCCTGGTTAACAGCAGGCAGGGATGGTGTGGAGCTGGAATGGGGAACACTTAACGGCTCAAAAAATCCTTCAGATGAGTCCCCATACTATGCCTCTTTCAGCAATTAGAGAAACTGAGGCATGTGAAAGAACATGAATTTTTCATATCCATTCCACAGCAGCACTACATGCACAGAGATTTCTAGATCTTCAACCCAGAGCAGTCCCCATTATGGACCCTGGGAGTGGTTGTTACTGCTTAGCTCATGATTGACTTTAGTCCTTCCAGTAGGTGAAGGTGATACTCGGGGCCGGGTGGTGACACACTCAGTTGAGTGCCCATTACCAAGTGCTAGGCTACTGGTTCAAGCCCCTGGTCCCCAAAAGTGATGAAGCAGGACTTCAAGTGTCAGCCTCTCTCTTCCTCTTAAACCCCCTTTCCTCTCAGTTTCTCTGTCCTATCAAAAAATAAAAGTCATAGTAATAAGGTGACACTCTTTCTCTGGAATTCTCGGCTAAGAGATAAACGAGTCTCCTTCACTGGGGTAGGGAAAACCAGAATGTTTATGGTTGTGCTAGCTCCATGTCTCCCTCCAGGGATGGGAGGCTGGATTGTGGCAGATAACCAAAGAAAGGAGGTTTGCTTCTGGCACCCCTCACCTCTGTTCCTAACCTTTTCCTGGAAGAGGGCCCTTAGCTGCCCCTATCCTATGCTGGGCACCGTGCCCAGTGACTCCAGGAAGAGTTGTTCTGGGAGATGCAGTGAGGCCTGGGCAGCTGTTGGGGAAGTAAGTATGCCCAAGTTACTTCTTCTTTTTTTTTTTTCCCAAGTTAGTCCTTCCTCCTATTTCCCACAGCAGAGTTAAATCTTTAAAGGGAGATGCAGCATTCATACTACTTTTGTCCTTTTATTTTGCCCCAACTTGTATAAGATTCTATCCAGCCTGCTTTTCTCATACAGGTGGGAAGGATGAATTTGCCCATGGGGGGTGGGCCCTCTCAGTAACTTCAGCTTCATTTCTAAGTAAATCCCATGTCTTTGAGTCTCCTAAATTCTGTCAGCCTGGTTTTCAATCTGATTCTCTTGTCTTAGTCTTATACTCACCCTCAACAGTTTTGAGGTTTTCTCCTTCAAATACTCCACATCTCTCCCAAGTCCTAACTAAATAAAGGTCCTCATGCAGTGATAAGATACTACTCTGTGCTGGAATTGGCCTCGTTCACTGATAGCAGGGCTAAGATCAAAGCCTCTCCTGGATAAGTAAGATGGGCCAGCACAACAGTCACAAAGGGAGCCCTTGCCCCTCTTGTTTTAGATCCAAGGTCTTAGGGAGTGAAGAGGCCAGGCCCAGTACCAGTGATCTAGGGCCCACCTGGTAGCCCTAGAGCCTGGATAAAGTATGTACTGGAAAGCAGAATGGTCTGGAGGAATAGTGAGCAGTGTGGAGACTAGACTCAAATCCAGGTCAATTACTTACTCGACTTTGGGCAAAAGCCACTTCACTCCCTGAGCCCCATTTATCAACTAGGGAATCAGAACCTACCCTTTAGGGCTGTTATAAGCACTAAGCAAAACAACCCACACAGGGCATGCTCTAAGTACATAGTTCCCAACAAGCACTGTGTAGCTAGGCACATTGGGGGACTTTGTGCACACAGACAACACCCACGCACACACACCACCTTCTACATTAGACTGTCCCCTGCCTTGTCTCTGCCTTGGAAGACAGCTCAGCAGAGGTTGCTGGGAGCAGAGGGACAGGGCCACCATCACAGGAGGTCGGAGGCAAAAGCACTGATCACAGGTAAATTACAACTCAAAGGGGTGATGCCTGCCTAAAAGCTTTATTTTCCCTCTTCTATTTTATTTGATAGGACAGAGAGAAATTCAAAGAGGAGGGGGAGGTAGAGAGGGAGACAGACACCTGCAGACCTGCTTCATGTGAAGAGAGTCTCCCTACAGGTGGAGAGCAGTCTAAAAGCCCCTCAATCCATGCTTGTCTGCAGGACACTTGGGGTTCAGCTGAGTACCCTGAGAAGCCATGCTTATGTCAGGAGGGAGGTCCTCAGAGGGCCTTAAAGTAGGATTCAGAAGACCTGCATTGAGTCCTGACTGCACTTTAGGCCTCTTCTATCTATACACTGAGATAAACACTCCCTACCTCCTAGACCCCAGCTAAGAGGCTTTAAAATTTTTGTTGTCATGTATGGGGAACAAATATGTAGGGTAAAAGCTTCCAAAGGTGGAAATATTTTTAAACATTTAAAAAAATTTATTTTATGTATTCATTTATTGAACAAAGAGAAGTTGGGAGAAGAAGGGAGAGAGAAGAGAGGGAGAGTGAGAGAGAGAGAGAGAGATCCCTACAGCCCTGTTTCAGCACTTGTGAAGCATCCCCCTGCAAGTGAACCCAGGACCTCACACTTGGTAACGGTATGCTCAACCTGGTGCAACACAGCACAGTCCCCAAAGGTGGAAATCTTTTTTGCTTCTCAGGCTTTGGAAAGCAAAGTTGTTTTTCTTCTTGCCTGTGTCTTTGGTTTTTGAAAACTGCACAGGTGCTCTAGGAGGGAGCCCTGTATTCCCATTTTGCATGGTAGTGTTGCCGAGCAGTTAGTGTGTTCCGCAGTCAAATAATGTGAATTCCAGATGTGTGACCCCAGGCTTGAGTTCCTGGTAGGTCTGCTTCAGGAAAGGTACTTAAGTTTAATCTAATCTTGGCTCTGCTATTGACTTACTTGGCACACCTGTCATTTCCTCGCCTGTCCAGGGATCAATAGTGCTTCCTCACCTCACAGAGCTAATAGATACACTTAAAAATAAGGGCCATGGTACCCGCATAAAAAATCACCTGGGAGAGTACCTGTTTTGGCATGTGTCCAGCCTAGGCTTGAGCCTCACCCCCACTACACTGGGAAAAGCTTTGGTGCTATTATGTCTTTCCCTCTTTCTGTGTAAAACAATCAACCCAAAGTGGTGAAGCCCTGGTATGTTTGTGGGGGGGAGGGGGGCGGGAAGGGGGGAACAAGCCATAGTCTTTCAAACTTTTCTGTTTTTCCTTACACCCAGACCTAATTGTGATTCACTGAGCTCCTTGCTTCCCTTCCCTCTGCCCTTCAGGTGTGGGTTTTGCTACCAGGCAGGTAGCCAGCATGACCAAGCCTACCACAATCATTGAAGTGAATGGAGATACTATCACCATAAAAACACAAAGCACCTTCAAGAGCACAGAGATCAGCTTCCAGCTAGGGGTGGAATTCGATGAGACAACAGCAGATGACAGGAAGGTCAAGGTGAGTTAGAAAAGGGGGCATGGTGAGTAGAGGGCATTGAGACCCCTGAAGGGAAGTAGACCACTGTTACTGCAGCCTAAGGAGTAGGCTGTGGCGGGGAGGGGGGGGATGACGACAGGAACAAGGTCCTTAAGCCTGGCACTGCTGGAATGTCCCAAGTGCTAAACACACACCCTTTTTCTCCTTTTTGGGGGGAAATCAGGGGAATACTTGTACTTTTTAAGTACCAATCTACCTGTTTGCTACCACTTTCCTGAATAGAGAATAAAATTATCAAAATTGGAATTTAAGAAACATCAAGCCCAGTCTTCAGTATAAAGCCACAGAAAGGTTATGGGGTACCTCTCTCCTTTCTTGAGAAGCTTCTACCAGCTGCCTCCAGGAGTGGGCAGCTGAGTCAGGATTGTGCCTCTGACCTCTGGCTCCACTTGGGTGACCTTGTGCATGGCATGCAATGGCTCTGGGTTTCTTTTCTCCTCCATAGATAGGGAAGCTATGTGGTCATGACTGTAATTTCAAGTGCTTTAGGAACAATGCCCAGAAGCCAGGGCCCTTCCCTGAGAGGGCAGGTTATCCTAGCCTCCAGCAGCAACGGACACAGCTGACGCCAAGACACTGAGACTGTCTCAGATGCTTCCTTTTCCCCAACCTCCAGGCCTGGGTTTGCTTAGCAACCCTGAGGAATTCTTTCCAATACTGCTAAGCCCACAGACAGGAATAACTTCCCCAAGTGGGGCATCATCCTGGGTGTTTGTTGGTAGCGCCTATCCCGCAAGCCTTAGCTCCCCCTCTCATCCTGACCCTGGAGTGACGTCTTGGCAGTTTGCCTCACCCGTCGGGCATGGGAGAGAAAGAACTAAGGGGCTATGGCCTGTGCAGGTTGTTCTTATAGTTTTTCTACTGCTCAGCTGTTCCCTCTGCTTTACACTTGCCCCCAGAAAGGACAAGATTGGTCTGGTTTCACAGATGAAACTGGACAGAGTCCAGAATCCTGCAGGAAGCTGGGAGCTGAGTTGGTGCCCAAAGATGACAGTGTGTCTTGGGCAGAGGTGGCTGCTCTACCACTTGCTTCTCCTCCATGGACTAGCCCATCTTCAGCATTGAGAACGGCATTATCAGACACAGTTCTCTGGGCTACCTAAGCTAGAAATCACTTGTTCTGTGTGGGCAAAAAGCTAGGGGAATGGAAATGAGGAATAAGGTAAGGACACCCACCCCACCACTCCCCTTCACAAAAGCTTTCTCAATCTTCTATTGCACCCTCCTCAGCCAGGTCCCCTAGCTTGACCTAGAACCCCCAAATTCCTAGAAAAGAGAAACCTGGGAAAGTTGCCGAGTAAGAATTAGCTGGTGTAGACTTATAGCATCCAGAAGACTAAGTCGGTATTAAACCAGGACAATGGGCCATTCCAAGGGCTCCCAGGCCCAGGATCTAGCAGTTGCTGCACATTCGTCAGCTGAAAAGAAGTCGCATCAAGTAGACCAAGAAGATAGAAATATAGGGCAGGAACTCTTAACTTTCCACTGCCTCCCCACCTAAAGGTCTCTCAGATACTGTGTGTAATAACCAGTGGCTCCTCCCCACCAGTCATATCCAGACATATAGTTGAGTGCACACCTCCTGTATCTTAATGGGAGTAGGGCTAAGGATACAGTGCAGGGCAAGTACTCCTTCCTGAAGGCTGGCGGCACTTCTCAGAGGCAGACTGACTGACCCAGACTGCTCGCCTCTCCTGACTCTCCCAATACCAGGAGGCCCTTCTCTCACAGGCAGTACTGGAGCAAAGGCTGTAGGTGAACTATGTGGGGCGAGGTAGGAGATGGGCTGCTTACAGTCTGGTTCCAGCACAGTCATTAGTTTGGGTCAGTGATCAGCCCCTCATCCTGGCTCAGATCTTGGTTCAGATCACAGCTCAGGCTTCTCTACCCTTCTTCCACAGAGCACTGTGACGTTGGATGGAGGCAAACTTATCCAGCTGCAGAAGTGGGATGGGCAAGAGAGCTCACTTGTGCGAGAACTAGTTGATGGAAAACTCATTCTGGTAAGACGGATAACCCTGAACCCTCAGCTAACTGGTTACTGTTAGTGTCCCTTGGACTAAAGCTGCTATAAAAAGCCAGTAAAGTCAGTAAGCAGTGGGAACTGGGACAGTGGAGTTAGGGAGAGGCAGGGTGGAGGAGTACTAGGTGGGAACTTTTCTATAGTGGTTTTGGCATGATAAACACTTAGGTTCAAATCTTGGCTGCATGATTTTGGACAATCACCTTCTTTAAGTTTAACTGTAAAGTGAGTAGTAACACTAACCTTGGAGGGCTGCTGGGAAGTCTAGAGCTAGTGGGTGTATAGGACAAAGTATGGAAGTGGGAGAAACAAAGCAGGTGCCTTAGTTTCCTCCTCCTGTGTGGCTACCTAATCTCTCCCCGGGTGAGAGCCCAGGAACTCCCTGCAGGTCATCTCCATTCCGTCACACAGAATCCCCTTCCCTCCCTTCTCATCGGCTGCAGTCACATGCAATGTCTTTGCACAGGGATGTACTGGTGACTGCCGGGGCACTGCCTGACACCACAGTCCTTTCTACTTCATCCCAGCTCCCCTCAGTGATGTTCAGATCCAGCCTACTGCATAAACCTGACTGCAGCCTGGTAGGAAGGGACACCCAAGTAGATCCGTCTGTTTAAGGACAAATCTGAAGCGTTAACTTGGAGAATGTACCCTTGATTGAATACCCCTGGGCTCAACAGGAATCTCTGCCCCCTAGTTTTAGAGCCTCAGGCTTTTGAGTTAGCATTTTCATTACAGACCTTCTTGGGTCAGTATAAGCTGCTCACCACATTCTTGCACTCACAAAGGAAAGGCAAAAGTCCATGCAGAGTTAAAAATTAGATGCCTAGCTTTGGTAGGAAGAGTCACTGGGTAATAGAACTATATGGTGAGGCCAAGGTGCCAGGTCTAAGTCCCTGACGCCCCCATAAATTAGGAGAGTGGATGGCTCGTCACAGTTCTTCCCCAGGAGTCTCTGGTCATCTCTAGTAATTTTCTATGATACACACTAAGGAGAAAGGGGAAGACTGGTGTCAGGGAAATATAAATGCCCTAGGATCTCAACTGAATTATTTCCTATTCTAGAGCTCATTTTCCATATCTCCAAGAGAGATGTTGCAATGTCTATCTTAAAGATGGTGTATGTATTAAGGAAGGAAAAAAAAAAAGTGAAGTGTCTGGCACATTGTGGGTAGTCAGGAAATGAAGATCATTAGAATGAAGGTGGAAGGCTTTCCACATCAGAACAAAGAGTGTTCCTAATACGTCCCCCTCCCTAACCCAACTGTCTTCCCTTGCAGACCCTCACCCATGGCAGTGTAGTTTGTACTCGCACCTACGAGAAAGAGGCATGACCAGCCCACTTCTTCACTGCCTGCTCCTCTGCTAGTTGGCGGCCCCTGGACTCGGTACCAGATTGCCTCACTTTTTCCTCTGGTATTTTGTATAAATCCATCTTGGTTGGGGAATTTTTCTGGGGTCAGGTGACACCAGCCTGAAACCAGTTCCAGTTCCCATTATGTATGTTTGTTTTTCTAACTGCATCCAAAGGGTGCTCTGAGGTCAATAAACAAAGTCAAGACCACCCTAGTTGCCTTTTTGTTCGGGGATACATAACTGGGAGTCTTGATTTTCTGTGTGTTGTGTGTCAAGAGACTGAGCAGAAATGACTGCCTGAGAATAGCTGGGAAGAAGTACTGGAAGAGAGGCTGAACAGGATAGTCTCATGGTCAATGGTAGTCAGCTGATCACACTGCATATTCATGTTGCCTTTATATTTTCTCTTCCCTTGATCAAATAAGCTAGTTTAACCTGGACCAATCAGTCAGTAGTGGGGCTTCCCCAGCCACTATATTCCCTCTTTAGAAAGTAGAGTCACAATACAGGGCTCAGGCTTGGGCTTTGGTAGCAGGAAGAAATAATCACTGGCCAAGATGACTGCCAGTCTCTCACGTATACCCCAGGCCATCATTCATGGTGACAAGTTCTTACTATTCTGGGGCCCTGGAGGTGGGAGGGACTCCCCAGCATGAGGATCTAAGTTCAACTCCCAGCACCCCATGTACCAGAGTGATGATCTGGTACTTTGTCATAAGTAAATAAATCTTTCAAAAAAAAAAAAAAAACAACTTACTGTTTTTCTAATCATCTCTAAGGGAAGAGGGCATTTGGTCAAGGGAGCGCTTTTAAGGAGGGAGGCTGTGACCTCTTGACCTCTTAGTCACTGACCATACCTCAGCAGAGCCTCTCTCCAAGGTCTAAGGTAACATACTAAACATTTTCTGATAGCTAATGCAGATTCAGTGGCTTTTAAGTCCATAATTTACCCAGAAAGAGAGATGACAGTCATAAGAATTTTCAGTAAGTTTAAAACTACACATACTTCTACTTAGTACGAGGAATTTAAACAGAGACATGAAGTGGAACCAACCGACATATTTATGGTAGTAAATACAAAGAACAATGATTTTGGCTTGAGCTACCTGGTGGAATATCACACACAAGCTCAGTCACTGTGAACAATGGTTTTCTGGTGGTGAACACTGGCTGTCATTCCTAGTACAAAATCATGTCAGGGGAATGGAAAAAGTGAGCACCACTTCTTGCCATGTTCCCCATATACTATCCATCTCCCTAGGCCACCAGGTTGGATGCAGCAGGATAACCAATCAGCACAGGGTAAACCAGCAAGGAGGGGCCCATCACTCTTTGCTCCAACGACATCCAGACTCACCTCTACAGCGGTGACTGTAGTTCTAGCCTGGACTCCTGTATAGGAATCTGGCTCTGGCAGTGGCAGCTGGAGAAAGTAATAGGACCTCCTGCTGAATGAAGTTAGATGAATGAATAGGTGAGCTGCAGGGGCCACTTGCAAAGGGACCAGGAGTGATAAGGAAACAAGAACTCATTCAGGCAGATGTTTTGGACATCTAACTCCCAAACCTGCCTTCTGCAACTGGGGAAACCATCTCCCATGGGAGAGAATTCAATGGGGTGGGAGGCCATATTCTCACTGTCAAGTCTTCTTAAGAGTCAAGGCTTTAAGCACAGGGCTCATTCTCTCAGTCACCCCCCACACACACACGCACCCACCCCCTACTCTATCCATTCTCATTCCTTATGTTTCTTCTTGTGCTTCTTCTTTTTTTTCTTCTTCTTTGATGCCTTGCTGTCTTTCAATGAATGCCTTGCCCTCTTGCCTGTATCACTTTCAGAGTCAGAGCTGTCAGAGTCAGATGATTTTTTGTCTTTGTGTTTCTTTTTCTTCTTTTCCTAAAAAGAAAAATGAATACTTACTTTAAAAAAAAATAGCAGGTAATCAATAGGGGACCATTTAATAAATGATAAAACATTAAGACTCGGTAGCAGGGGCCAGGTGGTGGCGCACCTGGTTAAGCACACACATTACAGTGCGCAAGGACCAGGGTTCAAGCCCCCAGTCCCCACCTGCAGGGGGAAAGCTTTGCAAGTGGTGAAGCAGGGCTGCAGGTGTCTATCTGTCTCTCTCCCTCTCTATAGCCCCCTTCCCTCTTGATTTCTGGCTTTCTCTATCCAATAAATAAAGATAATAAAAAAAAATAAAAAAAAAAAGACTCGGTAGCACAGTGGGTTAAGCGCAGGTGGTGCAAAGTGCAAGGACTGGCTGAAGGATCCCGGTTTGAGCCCCCAACTCCCCACCTGCAGGAGCGTCGCTTCACAGGCGGTGAAGCAGGTCTGCAGGTGTCTATCTTTCTCTCCCCTCTCTGTCTTCCCCTCCTCTCTCCATTTCTCTCTGTCCTATCCAACAACGATGACAACAATAACTACAACAATAAAACAAGGGCAACAAAAGATAATAAATAAATATTAAAGGGTGGAGTAGATTGCATAATGGTTATGCAAAGAGACTTTCATGCCTGAGGTTGCTAAAGTACCAGGTTTAATCCCCAGCAACACCATAAATCAAAGTTGAGCAGTGCTCTGGTAAAAAACAAATAAAATAATAATAAAATAAAATATGCAGAAAACAATGAAAAGACACAAGCTAGCAGGCTAGCAAAATGGCTCACTTTTGCACAAGCCAGGTTTGAGCCTGGCTCCCGACACATTGAAGGAAGCTTTGATGCCATGGCCGGTCTCGCTGCCTGAAAAAGTTACTCAAGCAGTAAATCCCTGGTGATAAAACAACAAACAAACAAACAAACAAATAACCCACAAAATAGCATTAGGTACAAAATTAGTCAGGAATAAGCTGCGGGTTTTTAAAAAAATTTTTTTAAATATTTATTTTCCCTTTTGTTACCTTTTTTTTTGCTGTTGTAATTATTGTTATTTATGTCATTGTTAGGACAGAGAGAAATGGAGAGAGATGGAGAAGACAGAGGGGGAGAGAGAGATAGACACCTGCAGACCTGCTTCACTGCCTGTGAAGGGACTCCTCCCCTGCAGTGGGGAGCCAGGGCTCGAACAAGGATCTTTATGTTGGTCCTTGCGCTTTGCACCACATGCACTTAACCTGCTGCGCAAACGCCTGACTCCCGCTGAGTTTTTTTTTTAATTCCCTTTGTTGCCCTTGTTTATTGTTGTTGTCATCTCTGGCATTATGCTATTCCACTGCAGAATATTGTGCCCCAGTATGGTTCCGTAGCCCCCATGTCCACTTGGTCGATTCCAAATTATATTCCTCCATGAGGATAATTTCTGGAACCATCCGTTCCACCCCGGTTCCATGGCTGCCAGGTCTTAGCAACATCGCCCCGCCAGATATCCGTCGGGAAGCGGCATCATCTAAGTTCATTTCCCACGTCTACGCTCGACTGGACCTGCCAATATACGCGGATATCTTTGCCCACCCTGTCCAATGCTTGACATCTCGTCACCCAATCTGGTCCCCTACGCCTACACTGAACTTCTCTGTTCCAGTCTCTTGGAAACAGAGTTGGCAGTCAGCTGAGGTAAAGAACAAACACTTCATCACAGACCCCTGCAAGCGTCAACCCGGCTTTGACCTAGCACATTATGACTGGGCCCTCCTCAATCGCTATCGAACAGGCCATGGCCGGTGCGCCGCTATGTTCCATCGCTGGGGAGCCAGAGACGACCCGAACTGCCCCTGCGGCTACAGACAGACTATGACCCACATAGTCAATGACTGCCACCTCTCCAGATTCAAAGGAGGTCTCGAAACTTTACATCAGGCTCAACCTGATGCTGTTGACTGGCTACGGAAGAAGGGCAAACGCTAGAAGAAGAACTGTTGTTGTTACCGCTGTCGTTGTTGAATAGGACAGAGAGAAATCAAGAGAGAAGACAGAGAAGATAGACACCTACAGACCTGCTTCACCGCCTGTGAAGGGACTCCTCCCCTGCAGGTGGGGAGCAGGGGGAGGGGTTCTAACCAGGATCCTTAAGCTGGTCCTTGCGCTTTGCGCCATGTGCACTTCTTCTAGCGTTTGCCCTTCTTCCGTAGCCAGTTAACAGCGCCAGGTTGAGCCTGATGTAAAGTTTCGAGACCTCCTTTGAATCTGGAGAGGTGGCAGTCATTGACTATGTGGGTCATAGTCTGTCTGTAGCCGCAGGGGCAGTTCGGGTCGTCTCTGGCTCCCCAGCGATGGAACATAGCGGTGCACCGGCCATGGCCTGTTCGATAGCAATTGAGGAGGGCCCAACTGTGCACTTAACCAGCTTCACAACTGCCTTACTCCCGCTGAGTTTTTTTTATTCCCTTTTGTTGCCCTTGTTTATTATTGTTGTTGCTGCTGTCTTTGTTGTTAGATAGGTCAGAGAAAAATCAAGAGAGGAGAAGACAGAGAAGGTGGGGGGCGGGGGGCTCGACCTTTAGCCGGTCCTTGAGCTTTGCGCCACGTGTGCTTAACCTGCTACGCTAGGGGGGCAGGGGGCTCGACCTTTAGCCGGTCCTTGAGCTTTGCGCCACGTGTGCTTAACCCGCTGCGCTACCGCAGGACTCCCAGAGTTGTTGTTTTTTACATTTATTTTTATTTATTTATTTATTTTTTACTCAATTCTGACTTATGGTAGTACAAGGAATTGAACCTTGGACCTGAGGCATGAAAGTACTTGCTCCAATAGATTCTGTCAAGTTTGTTTTTTAAGTACTGGAGCTCAGTCTCTGCACAAATCAACCACTCCCAATGGCTACTTTTTCTTTCTTTTCTGACAGAGACAGAAGTGGAAAAGCGAAGAGAGACACCTGCAACCTGTAGCACTGTTCCACCACTTGTGAAGCTTCCCATCTGTAGGTAGGACCTGCAGACGGGAACCAGGGGCTTGAACCCTGGTCTTCACACATGATAATGTATGCACTCTACTGTATGTGTGACCACCTGGACCTTGATTTTTTCTTTTTTTCTTTTTTCTTAGCAAGCATCTTTCATGTTTAGAAAGCATAGCAAGTTAAAGTGGAAAGGAGTCCTTAGAGGTTAGTCATGGGCACGGTACATAACATCAGGAATGCAACTGATTTTTGTGCTTGAGACACCAGAAGGGTTCTGGGTTCAATAGTCAGCACTTATTATAAACCAGAGCTAAGCAGTGCTCCAGTTAAAA
The DNA here is from genome assembly GCF_950295315.1 of Erinaceus europaeus. Classification (NCBI taxonomy): domain Eukaryota; kingdom Metazoa; phylum Chordata; class Mammalia; order Eulipotyphla; family Erinaceidae; genus Erinaceus; species Erinaceus europaeus. Next base: position 46,864,556 of record NC_080174.1, on the reverse strand, counting down.
AACAAAAAACAGGGAGTCCAGTGGTAGTGCAGCGGGTTAAGCACACGTGGCACAAAGTGCAAGGACTGGCCTAAGGATCCCGGTTCAAGCCCCCGGCTCCCCACCTGCAGGGGAGTCGCTTCACAGGTGCTGAAGCAGGTTTACAGGTGTCTATCTTTCTCTCCTCCTCTCTGTCTTCACCATCTCTCTCCATTTCTCTGTCCTATCCAACAACGACGACAATAACAATAGCTACAACAACAATAAAAACAAGGGCAACGAAAAGAAAATAAGTAAATATTAAAAAAAAAACTTTTTTAAAACAAACAAACAAAAAACCACACACACACACGCAAAAAAGAAAAATCTATCTATGCCACAGAACATTGGGATTCAATGTGGGACCTCAGAACCTCAAACATGAGAGTCGCTTTTGACAGTCACTATGCTATCTCCCCAGCCCACAAACAAGTCTTTTTTTAATAAAGAAAAACATTAGGGAGTCAGGTAGTAGTGCAGCAGATTAAGTGCAAATGGTGCAAAGCGTAAGGACCAGCACAAGGACTGGCGCAAGGACCAGTGGAAGGACGGCATAAAGATCCCAGTTCAAGCCCGACTCCCCACCTGCAGGGGAGTCACTTCACAAGCAGTGAAGCAGGTCGACAGGTGTTTTTCTCTTCCCCTTTCTGTCTTCCCCTCCTCTCTCCATTTCTCTCTGTCCTATCCAACAACAACAACATCAATAATAACTACAACAATAAAAAACCACAAGGGCAACAAAAGGGAATACATTTTTTTAAAAAAATGTCTATCTGGACAATAAATCATACAGCAACTTTAAACGTAATAAAAAAAAAAAAGAAAAACATTTAAATAGTTATTATAAAGAATTATTTCAGAGAGAAAAGGCTAGTTGCCAAGAGAGGGTTTAAGTCTCAAAAGTGCTATGCTTGGATGGACTTCTAGAATAGAGGATCCCAGGTTAGAATTTGCCTATAGGCCGGGCAGGGGTAGAGAGCATAATGGTTATGCAAACAGACTGTCAAGCCTGAGGCTCCAAAGTCCCAGGTTCAGTCCCCTGCACCACCATAAACCAGAGTTGATCAGTGCTCTGGTAAAAAAGAATTTGCCTATAGGCACCAGCTTATCATAACTTGAAAAGTTTGAAGATCAGAAGGAAAAAGCTTATGGGTTAACTCACAAATATTTACCAAACTTTGTATCAATAAAGTCCTTTTTAGGGAGTCATAGTTACATATAGTGTTGCTTAGGAGATAAGGAGAAGACACAGACAGTTTCTTTCAGTCACCAAAGTTTCACAGCTCCAAGCCAATTGTTGGAGGGGAGTAGGGTGTGTGAGTGGGGGGAGTTCCCTCCAATGCAGTGGAGGCCAGAATCTAGACAGATTTTTGATAAAACTCAGAGAATGCCTACTACTACAAAATACAAAATATACATACACCAAGTAGTAGTGAAGTTTTGACACCATTGCTCCAAACCTGAGATAACTTATCAAAGGACAAGAATAGCTCCTTATGCCACATGATCCATTTGTTCAGCAAATGTTTACTGAGTCTATTTTAAGTACAAGGAATATCTACTTGTTAATTTAAGGAGAAAGACTAAGATGATACTAGTTAATGGGAACAAAGTAACAGAAGTACAAAACACTTGCCACTGACACACATGATGAATCTGAGGCAAGCTTGATGAAGGATCTCTTTTGAAAACGTGAAAATGATTTTGGCATGTGCTGTGGTGGGGATAGTGCTGGCAGAACAAAGACAGAATGAAGCAAATGCTTGATTATCCTACATGGCTGACTTACTATACGTCAATGTTCCCAGAGAGCTCAGCATAGTCAATTTAATCGTCATTTCTTGGGGGCTTCATTTACTTGACATTTGATGCAGTCTATCTTCCTGAAACCACATTACCACTCCCTTATTTTATCATCTACTTTCCTCATTCTTCTTTTTTCAATGTTCTCTACTGGTTCATCTGCATTACTTAATGAATGAAGTTGAAGGACAGTGTATGTGGGAAGGGATGTGTGAGGGATGAGGCTGGGATGTTAGAGAGACTGTAAAGAGTACTAAAGGGACTCAAACTAGAGGGCAGTCAGTCACTGAAGGCTTTTGAGCAGATAATATAGACAACTTCCTATGCTCAAAACTCACAACCTCTCTCCAGCAGGCACTAGAAGTACTCTATACAGCAATGCAGAGCCAGCATTGCAGCCAGGCAGCTGTGACCAAGAACCCCACCCACTGCCCAGGTCCACTCGAACACAGACCCCTGATGCTGGTCCTCACAAAGAATCAACACAATGAGGACTAAGAGAAAAATCAACCACCATGTTGGGCCAAGATAGCAACTTGATGAAAAGGCCAAATTCAACCTCCTAAAGACTTCAAAGCTGTGGATGTTCACTGAAATGAAAAGGCTTTTGAAGAAGTTTTATAGGAGAAAACTTCAATAAAGCTAGAGGAAGTATCAAACTTTTTCTCTCTCTCTTTTTTAGAAATCAGAGGAACAAAGAACATAGCAACTGACCTATAAAGTAAAGTAGAAGGACCCACCTAAAGAAGGACAGAAGTTGAAAGTCAAAATGGCAAACAGGAGGAAAGGATAGAGGAAGCCATCCCAAAATGCCAGCAATAAGAACAAAGCTAAATGAACTCCATAGTTCATTGGCACTATCAAGAGAACCAACATTCATATCAAAGGGGTGGCAGCAGGGGGATAGAAAAAAGGCAGAATTCTGATTTGAAGAAATACTAGCTAAACATTTCACAAAATTTAGGAAGGATTTTGAAGCTCAGATCCAAGAAGAAAGTTAGAAGAACTCTAGGAAAAGTAAATTCAAACTAAGTTCACCAAGACACATAATAATTAGAAGAGCAAAGCTCAAAGACACAGAGAAATTAGAAGCACCTAGAGAAAAGCAGGAAGTCACCTATTGAATGCTATGTTTCTTACAGTAGAAATAAAGAAGCAAAATAAGGGTAACGAGCAAAATCTAATTAAGACAAGCCTTTGGTCTGAAACTGTAGAACTGAGGTTATCAAGAGGGATTAGGGGTAGATAGCACAACAGTTAGGCAAACAGACTCTAGTGCCTGAGGTTCCAAAGTCCCAGGTTCAATTCCCCCACGTCACCATAAGCAAAGAAGTAAAGAAGGAGTGAGCTGCAAGGGTTGGGTGGGGTGTCCAACAGATTCCTATGAAGGGGAGGACATTGGTGTTTTGGTGGGGGCTCAGGTTTTTAGAAAGCTTTATTTATGTATTTATGAGAGAGAAAGAGAGATAACACACCAGAGCATTACTCTAACACATACAATCATGCAACACTGGGGATAGAATTCAGGACTTCATGTTTGAGAGTACAAATACCCCATCACTGCGTTAGTGGTGGTTTGTATGGAGGACAGGCTAAAGAATATTTATAGCAGTTATGACAGTATTAATTAAGCGCTTAATATGCCTATGTTTAGGATATAAGGATCCTTTTGTAAGGATCACTTTCATAGATCTTAACAATCCTACTTTGGCAATTAAGAAGCAGAAGTCAGAGAGCTGGGGGCCGGGTGTTGGTGCACCTGGTTAAGCACACATATCACTATGCACAAGGACCCAGGTTCAAGACCCCACTCCCCACCTGCAAGGGGATGCTTCATAAGTGATCAAACAAGTCTGCAGCTGTCTATCTTTCTCTCTCCATCACCTCTCAATTTCTGTCCTGTCAAACAAAATAGAAAGGGGGGGGGGGAGATGGAAGCAGGGAATGGTGGATTTGTAGTTCTGGCACCAAGCCCCAGTGATAATCCTGGTGGCAACTAAAACAAACAAACAAACAAAAAAGGAAGTGAGAGAATTATGTTATATGGCCACTAGGTAGCAGAGAAGGTCCTCAAATCCTGCTAACAGACCAATGTTTGATGTACCTATGGGAGATCAGTAAGGACTGTAACAATAGAAGTAGCCAAGTAGCTAAAATCTTAGGAAAGATGTGGTGAACCAGAAAGAAAATGAAATGTACAGATCAATTATTATTCATATACTTGACTAATTCTTGTAACTGTACAATGACCTTTTCCTTATCTATAAAATGAAGATAAAGCTATATTTATCACTATTTTTTTTTTTCATTCTTAGGACTGAATGCCTGGAATGAAAATGGCCATACAACAGAAATTTGCTGGAAATTTAAAACAAAAGCCCCAAAATTCAGTAACTGGCCATAATTAGAAAAAAATACTACACAGGGCATCAAAATAGCTCCCTTGAATAGTGTGTTGCTTTGCTATGTCTAAAACCCAGGTTCAAGCCCAGACCCTACCACATTGAAGAAGCTTCAGTGTTGTGATGTCTTTAACTTTCTCTTTCTGCCTTTAGGTATGTATAAAAAGAAAAAGAGAAGGTGGGAGTGGGTGTGTAGGGGGAGATAGCATAATGGTTATGCAAACAGACTCTCATACCTTAGGCTCCATAGTCCCAAATTCAATCCCCCACACCACCATTAGCCAGAGCTGAGCAGTGCTCTGGTTAAAAAAGAAAAAGAAAAAAGAAAAGACAGGGAGAGGAAAGAAAAGAAGAGGTGAGAAAAAGAAAAACACTACACAAAATGAGAGTATTTCTTGAACAAACTATAATATAGTCTTTTCTGTTTTCTTTTGGTGTAAAATGCTACAAATGCATTTTTCCCCCAGCACTACAGCAGTGTCTGTTTCATGAACTATTTTATTACAAGTCGTGAAAAGGAAAAAAAAAAAATCAGCAAGACAGGCACTTTTATCCACAGCTGGTGCAGTACTTTTTGGAAAGACAATTGGATCAAAAATCTTAAATTTCTAACTCAGTATTCACATCTAAAGAAAGAAATAAGAAATGTAGCCAATGATTTAGTTTAGAAGGAGTCAAAAATATCCAACAATAGGAAAACTTGAAATAAATCATCCTACAGTCATCGGGTAGAACATCATATGTTATTCTTAAATTAAGTTTTAGAAGAATACTTAAGAGTTCTAAAAAGTAGGATATAAACTATACCCAGTATGTCCATAATTTTATTTTCATAGTTATATCTATAGTTATTTCAATAAAAAAAAATTGGACAGTCTTCTCCTCCTCTCTCAGTTTCTCTTTGTTCTATCCAACAATGACATCAATAACAACAACAATAATAACCACAACAACAATAAAAAAACAAGGGCAACAAAAGGGGAAAAAAATTGGAATATACCAAAAAATATTATGAGTCTCTCTGGGTAGAAATATTACTAAGGATTACTAAGATAACTAAGGAGTTACTAATTTGCTTCATTATATTTTTCAATATTTCTAAAATTTCTGCAAAAAGCACATTTTAAAATTTGAAAAAAAAAAAGTATAAATACAATAAAGCAAGACTGCATTCACCTTCTTTCTTTTTCTAGAGGAATTCCTTGCGGGATCAGGCTTCTCAAACTCTGCTGACTTTGCTTCCTCCTTTTCCTCTTCTTCATCAGGTATCAGAGAGTATTTGGTCCCCCCTGGTTGCATGAAACAATCCTTTGCAAAATGGCCTGCAGAAGAGAAGTACAAGTAGAGAGGGTGATAGAAGTCTCTCCTCTCAGCAGATGAATCTTCCCCAAAGGCCCTTAAAAGGGACTACTTTATTTGAGAGGCATTAATTCACTCAGAGCAGATTTTCTGTTACCTCAAGATGGCATTACTCATGCAACCAGAGCTAGACTAGCAGCTGGTCACAGAAAATAAGGAAACACTGATACTGCTTTAGAAATGTTACAGGAGGGAGTCGGGCTGTAGCGCAGCGGGTTAAGCGCAGGTGGCGCAAAGCACAAGGACCCGCATAAGGATCCCAGTTCGAGCCCCGGCTCCCCACCTGCAGGGGAGTCGCTTCACAGGCGGTGAAGCAGGTCTACAGGTGTCTATCTTTCTCTCCTCCTCTCTGTGTTCCCCTCCTCTCTCCATTTCTCTCTGTCCTATCCAACAACGACAACAATAATAACTACAACAATAAAACAGCAAGGGCAACAAAAGGGAATAAATAAAATAATAATAATAATAATAATAAAAGTTAAAGAATATGAGGATGCAGGTTTACGTTGCCCTCCACCAGCAACAGGGTTTGGTTATTTTTAATGAACTGTTTGGAACTTCCTTCTAATAATGAAAGGCTACTACAGCGAACAGAATGTAGAACAGAGGGAGCCAAGTGGCAGGCCAAGCCCTAAAGGAAGATAGTTCTTAGGCAGCTGACAGGAAAGCAACATTCATATCCACCTAGACAGACAGACACAGCCACCTAGGAGCACTCAGTATTCAGACTGTCAGGTCTGGAAACGACCTCAGAGACCATCAAATCAATCCAATAACCGATCTGCAGAAAACATGAAGACCTAGCGTACAGAAGTTAGCTCAAGGTCACTCAGACAGCAGCAGAACTAAAATTTACTTTGGATCGCCTGCCTCCTTATCCTGTGTTCTTCCCGCCGCACCAACTCTCACCTTTTTGTGTGTGATTTTTTTATATTATTATTATTAGTGATTTAACAGTGTTTTACAAGACAAGGGTTATAATTTCATAGCCATACATGGTGTAAATTAACACACCTTCCATGCCCACCCCCCCAACACACACATGCACCCCCACCCCAATAGTCACTAAATAACCATTAGAGTTCTTGCAAAGCCCAAGAGACTTTTTTGGTTCTCCCCCCCCCCTTCTTTTGAATTATGATAGAGACAGAGAGAAACAGGGAGACGAGGAGAGAGAGGGGAAAGCACCTGTAGTCTGCTCCACTGCTTGTGAAGCTACCCACTGCAGGTGGAAACTGTGGGTCTGGAACCAAGTCTCATGCATGGTAACTTGTACGCTTTGCTGGTTGTGCCATCGCCTGGCCCCTACCTATTTTTGTTTTAATAAGTTTACTCGCTTCCGTCATCTATATTCCACATGAGTGAAACCATGCAGTCGTTATCCTCCAACTCTTATCTATCATAATCACCTCCAGCCTGATTCATTTTCTCACAAATGCTACAATCTCTCATCTTTTCACCAAAACCCTCACTCTATGCCACCCAGGATTACTTTATAGATTATAGAGTTGATTCTGTCTGAGCTTTATATAGATGCTATTTCAGGAACAGAGATGATATAATAAGATTATTAAAAAATCAGGGGCTGGGGAGTCGGGTGGTAGCGCAGTGGCTTAAGCACATGTGGCGCAAAGCCCAAGGACCGGTATAAGGATCTCAGTTCAAGGCCTGGCTCCCCACCTGAAGGGGAAATTGCCTCACAAGCGGTGAAGCAGGTCTGCAGGTGTCTATCTTTCTCTTCCCCTTTCTGTCTTCCCCACCTCTCTCCATTTCTCTCTGTCCTATCCAACAACAATTACATCAATAGCAACAATAATAACTACAACAAGGGCAACAAAAGGGAAAAAATAACAGCAGGTTAAGCACACATGGCGCAAACACAAAGTGTAAGAATTGCATAGGAATCCCGGTTCAAGCCCCCAGCTCCTCACCTGCAGGGGGGTTGCTTCACAGGTGGTGAAGCAGGTCTTCAGGTGTCTTATCTTTCTCTCTCTCTGTCTTCCCCTCCTCTTTAAATTTCTCTCTGTTTTATCCAACAACGATGACAGCAATAACAATAATAACAACAACAATAAACAACAAGGGCAACAAAAGGGAAAAAATGGCCTCCAGGAGCAGTGAGCCACAGTCTGGAGGCAAAATAAATAAATAAAAATAAAGATAACAAAAAAGATTATCAAAAATTCATATGTTAAGCTGTGGTGCATCTGGCTGAGTGCACGTTATACTGTTGCAAAGAGTTGTGTTCAAACCCATAGTCCCACCCAGAGAGGAAGTTTCACTAGTGTTGAAACAATGTTGTAGGTGTCCTTCTTTCTTTCCCTATCTCCCCTTTACCTCTCAAATTCTCTTTCCTATCAAATAAATAAGTAAATAAAAATTTTAAATGCAAATTTAAAAAATCCATGTGTAAACTACAATTATTGAGTCTGGCAGTTGGTTGGGAAATAACAAAACTATAAAATTTTCCCAATATCTAGCATGTTCCCACAACTCCCTCTTTATCTCAGTTTTGTTTTTCCCTTCTTCTCTCCAGATGTGATAAACAGGGATTTAAACCCCATAACCTCAACTAGGGTACAAATCTGCTAGCTGTCGCTGTAGAAAAATCAAGGGAACAGGGTAGCTGGAAGGCTATGGAGAAAGGGTAATAAATTGAGGTCACTGTGAAAGCGAGAAGCTGGCAATCCCTCTCATTATGGCTCCAACAAGGGAAGTCAGGCTGAAAGAGCTCTTTAATATTTGAGTAAGTCTAGAGGAAACCTGAGTAAAGAGCTAAAAGGAAGTGACTATTCTCTGTTCTTGATTACTAAACGGATATTGTATTCTGACCTCTGAAGTTAAAGGCATGAAGATGAGCAAGAAGGGGTTTGACTTGAATCCTAAGGATCTTATTTTCAAGTTGCTTAATTTTTGGAGCAGAACAATAGTGGCTGCCCTATTGGAGATTAAGATGGAGAGTGTTAATCATAATCTAACACTCCTACCTTCCTTGGCATACGCATAGGCACCTTGCCCAAGCAGCGTATCAGCTGCGGAGAGGAAGAGGAGGGGGAGTGGTGGCACTGGTGGTATAGTAACTGGCAAGGTTAGCAATCAGAAAAAGTAAACAGAAAAAGTTCCAAGCCACAACCTCCAGTGTGAGTCTAGTAGGCACAGTATGAGCAGGTGAAGCTATCCCTTGTTAAGAGCAGGATGAGGTGAACTTAACAGGCTGCCTCCCTCATCCCATAAAGGGTATATCCTCAAGGAGAGAAAGACTGAAAAGGCAGAGGCTTCCCCTTACCTTTACAGCCACACTTCTTGCAGGTAGTGTTTAGGACAGCCTCAAGGGTGATCTTCTGTCCGGTGTAATCCTGGAAGGACCGCCTCCGCCTCTCTTCTTGCCTTTAATGCAAAAGAGTTTCATGCCTGTGGCTCTGAAGTTCCAGTTCAATCCTCAATGTCACCACAAACCAGAGCTGAACAGTGCTCTGATGTGTCTATCTCTTGTTAAGATTAGTAATTAATTAATTACTTTAAGTAAATGAAAGATATGTGAACAGAAATACTACCAGGTAATGACTGATTATGTCATATTTGTTTGCTTGGTTTGGTTTTGGCTTCTAAAAGGAAGAAAGGAGCAAAAGCACTGAGTTTAAGGAGACAGGGAGTGAGTGAAAGTAACAGCTTGAGGCGGTGGTGCACCCGGTTAAACACACATACTACAAAGCACAAGCACCAGTGCAAAGATTCCAGTTAGAGGCTACACTCCCCACCTACAGGGGAGTCCCTTCACAGGCGGTGGGAGGTCTGCAGGTGTCTCTTTCTCTCCCCCTCTGTCTTCCCCATCTCTCTCAATTTCCCTTCCTATCCAACAACAAAACTAAAATAGGAAAAAATGGCCACCAGGAGCAGTGGATTCATGGTGCAGGAACTGAGCCCCAGCGATAACCCTGAAGGCAAAAGAAAGAAGAAGGAGAAGAAGAAAGTAAAAGTAATGGCTTGAAATAGATAATTCTGTTCACTCAGAAGAAGCTTCTGAAACAGTAATATGAAACTAGATCTCACCTCAACAATACACAGAGCATGAAAATAACATAACTATTCACTTTTCTAAGTCCACTACAATCCTTACAAAGTTGCTCTAGGTTTAAATAATCTTCAAATTCCTTACTTTGCTATTTTAGGCTCTTTGCAGTCTACCCTACTTTTTCAGGCCCATCTTTACTTGTATGATCTTTAGTCAAAGTGGACTATTTAACTACTCCAGATGGCTCTCTGTTCCTATTCTGTTACATTCAGATTCCAAAGTTCAACTCAAAAATCACACCTTTTATAAAACATTCCCAACCACCACATAAGTTAATCACTCGTGTTTCTACATCACTTTACTGTCTGATCACTTTACTTTTTAAATTTATTTACACTCTTCCTCACCTTCTGCAGAAAAAGCAGGACTTCAAAAGCAAATCCTGTATCTTATTCTTCTGTCAGAACAGAATGTAGTGAAGGAAATGTTTTATAAATTCATGTTTATACTACTGAGAACTTAAGTCTGTGTGATCTCTGAAAGCTTAATATGTGGTTAGTATGACGGAGGAATTGAATATTAAAATTTATTTAACTAATTTTATATCGACACATGACTAGTAGCTACTACCCATGTGCACAGTGCTAATACACATATAAATTAAGTTCTGTAATTGTCTGCTCAAAATCCTAGCTTTTCCCCTAGAAGGATCTTACTCTAAGCACAGGATATGTCTATGAGAAAGGATCCTTTAAAAAAAAATAAATAAATAAAGCTTAAATAGAAAAAAAAAAAGTGAGACAGGTGAAGAAGGAAATGGGAAGTTACTTATTAATGAGTACAAAGTTTCAGTGAAGCAAGATAAGCAAGTTCCTGCAATTTGCTGTACAACATTGTACCTATAGTCAACATAGTCATAATGTGTGTTAAACTTGTTGTGTCAGGTTAAGTATTCTCACTACAAAAATTAAAAGACAAGCAAAACAAAAGTAGAAGGGTCAGGAGGTAGTTCACCTGCTAGAACGCATACCTCCAGTCACCATGTGGGAGCACCTTCACAGAGGAAGCTTGGAGGGTGGTTTAGATAGCATAATGGTTATGCAAAAAGACCTTCATTCCTGAGGCTCTGAAGTCCCAGGTTCATTCCCCCATACTACTACAAGCCAGAACTGACCAGTGCTTTGATTAAAAAAAAAAAAAAAAAAGAGGGGAGAGGGGAAAGAGGGAGAGGGAGAAGGAGAAGAAGAAGAAAAAAAAAAGAAAAGAGGAAGCTTCATGAGCAGTGGGGGGGGGGGCAGTGCTGTGGTGTCTCTCCCTCTCACTGTCTGAGTAAAAAAAGAGGTCTGCAGGTCCTGGCTTATTAAAAAAAAAAAAAAAAGACATGAGCACAAGACATGAGAATGTGCTCAAAGTCACTGATTATCAAAGAAATGCAAATAAAGATATCACTTTATACCCAATGAACCACAGCAAATATTGGAGAGGATGTGGGGGAAAGGGACATTTTTCCCATTGCTGGTAGGAATGTAAATTGGTCTAATCTTTCTGAAAAAAAAAAAATCTGGAGATTTCTCAGGACACTAGAAATGGATCTATGATCTGACCCAACAATTTTCTCCTGGGGATTTACTCAAAGAAAACAAAAACATTTATCAGAATAGATCTATGTAAACCTATGTTCACAGTAGCACAATTTTAACACTTAAACCAGGGAAGCAGCACAGATGTCCAATGACAGATGAATGGCTAAAAAAACACTGTGGTGATCTATCTATCTATCTATCTATCTATCTATCTATCTATCTATCTATAGATATAGATATATATGATGGAATACTACTCAGCTATTTAAAATGATGAAGTTGGGGCTGGGCGGTAGCGAAGCGGGTTAAGCACACATGGAGCAAAGCCCAAGGTCCTGTGTAATGATCCTGGTTCAAGCCCCCAGCTCCCCACTAGCAAGGGGGTTGCTTCACAAGCGGTGAAGTAGGTCTGCAGGTGTTTGTCTCTCCCCTTCTCTATCTTCCCCTCCTCTCAATTTCTCTATGTCCTATCCAATAACAACAACAAGGGGAAAATGGCCTCCAGGAGCAGTGTATTTGTAGTGCAGGCACTGAGCCCTAGCGAAAACCCTGGAGGCAATAAATAAATAAATACTAAGTCATCTCCTTTGTGCCATCTTGGATAGAACTTGAAGTCATCATGCAAATGAGATAAGTCAAAAATAGAAGAACAAATGCTAAATGATCTTACCTATAGGTGAGACTTAGTAAAGAGGGAAAGGGAAGGGGGAGGGGCAGTGCTGTGCCGGATTAAGAGCACACATTTCAACTCAAAAGGATCTGGGTTCAGGCCCCTAGGTCCTACCTGCAGGTGAGAAGCTTCATGAGCATTGAAGCAGTACTATAGGTGTCTGTCTCTCTCCCCCTCTATCCTCTTTCCCTCAATTTCTCTGTCCTACCAAATAAAACAAATAAAGTTTAAAAAAAATTAAAAAGAGGGACAGGGAAAAAGAAGACAAAGTGAAACGTGGACTGGGCATGGTATATTACATCAAAGAAAAGGACTGTGAGGAAGGAGGAGAATCTGCAAGCCTGGTGCATAATGATGTGAAAGGACCTTGGTTGTGGGGAAGAGTGTTCTGCAGAGAGCTTCCACAGGGAGATGGATGAGAAACTGTACCCATGTGTCAATGATTGTACTGTAAACCATAACTTTCCCAATAAAAATGATAAAATACGGGAGTCGGGTGGTAGCGCAGCTGGTTAAGTGCACGTGGTGCCAAGCACAAGGACCGGCCTACGGATCCCGGTTCAAGGCCCTGGCTCCCCACCTGCAGGGGAGTCACTTCACAAGCGATGAAGCAGGTCTGCAGATGTCTATCTTTTTTTTTTTTTTTTTAAAGAGTTAATATATTTTTTGTACTATTTTTTTTATTGGGGAATTAATGTTTTACATTCAACAGTAAGTACAATAGTTTGTACATGGATAACATTCCCCAGATTCCCATATAACAATACAACCCCCACTAGGTCGTCTGAATCCTTCTTGGATCTGTATTCTCCCCACCCACCCACACCCACCCCAGAGTCTTTTACTTTGGTGAGATACGCCAATTCCATTTCAGGTTCTACTTGTGTTTTCTTTTCTGATCTTGTTTTTCAACTTCTGCCTGAGTGAGATCATCCCATATTCATCCTTCTGTTTCTGACTTACTTCACTCAACATGATTTTTTCAAGGTCCATCCAAGAATCGGCTGAAAACGGTGAAGTCACCATTTTTTACAGCTGAGTAGTATTCCATTGTTTATATATACCACAACTTGCTCAGCCACTCATCTGTTGTTGGACACCTGGGTTGCTTCCAGGTTTTGGCTATTACAAATTGTGCCGCCTATCTTTCTCTCCCCCTCTCTGTCTTCCCCTCCTCTCTCCATTTCTCTCTGTCCTATCCAACAACGACATCAATAACAACAACAATAATGACTACAACAATAAAACAAGGGCAACAAAAGGGAATAAATTCATACATAAATAAATATTTTTTTAAATGATAAAATATTTAAAGTTAAAAAAATGAAATCTGAAAAAAAAAGGGTGAGGTGGGATGGGAAGGGGACACAGGGTCTTGGAGACACTGAGAGCATGAGATTAGCATGATACACACAATAAATCTAGGCAACAAAATGTATGATTTTGATTGGCTTTCTAAGCTATTTCATAATATCCCAACATCCCTTCAAGGTATCTTAGGGATGTAGAAATCCCAGGTTAAAAGCCACTTGCCTACAGCCCAGTGGGGAAAGCAGTGGCTAACACATTTGCCTTTCCAGCATGAGGTCCCACCTTCAATTCTTGCCACTGCGTGTGCCAGAGTAATGCTCCGGCTCTCATTATACTAAATAGATACATCTTTAAAACATTTATTTAAAACAAAAAAAAAATCACTGGCCTATATCCAAGAGAGATTTAAGACATCATCACAGAATTTCCAGTATCACCAGAAATTATTCTTGGCAAATAGAAACCTTCTATTTCTTTTTCAAATTTTTTTACAAATATTTATTTATTCCCTTTTGTTGCCCTTGTTGTTTTATTGTTGTAGTTAGTATTGTTGTTATTGATGTCATTATTGTTGGATAGGACAGAGAGAAACGGAGAGAGATGGGGAAGATAGGGAGAGAGAAAGATAGACACCTGCAGACCTTCTTCACTGCCTGTGAAGTGACTCCCCTGCAAGTGGGGAGCTGGGGGCTGGAACTGGGATCCTTACATCCGTCCTTGCGCTTTGCACCACATGTGCTTAACCCACTGCGCTACCACCCGACTCCCAAAACCTTCCATTTCTAAATGAGAGATCAGAAGAGAAAATGAGAGTAAAATGTCATGTTCAGAACACAATCTTTTTTCAGCCCAAGTGTTAGAGAGAAGCTAGTAACAGGTACTTTGTGAATTAGCTGGCTGGCTGAAGGCTACATGCAGAAGGAAAACAATGGGAAGGAAACAAACATTGCTGGTCCACCTCTATGCACAAGCTTGCATTTTAGCATTTCATCTTAGAATTCTACACAGTCAAGTGTTATCTATACTTCATGCCTCTAAAAATCAGAGATCACAAAGGTTATATTAACTTGTCAATACCACAAAATCTATAACAGAATTCCCAATCAACCCAATTCACTACAACATTCCATGATTTTAGTGGGAGACAGGTTTAGCCTTTCTAAGAAGCTGTTTACCTACTCAATGATAACGTTGTTGGGGTCAAGGTCTTTCCCAGTCCCTTGGTTGACAACTTTCATGGATAGGGATACCTTTATCCTATCATTTTTCATCTGAAAAAGACAAAAGAAAGTCAACAAAAGCTCAAAGTCCATCATTTATACCACACATCTAAAACTCTTCTCTATTAAGCAGCAATTCCCCATTCTCGCCTGCCTCCAGTTCCTAGCAGTCTACATTATACTTGGTCTTTTTATGTATTTGACTATACTAAGTAATTCATAAAAGTGAAATCCACCAGTACTTGTCTTTTTCTTTTTTTTTAATATTTATTTATTTTCCCTTTTGTTGCTCTTGGTGTTTTATTGTTGTAGTTATTATTATTGTTGTTGTCATTGTTGGATAGGACAGAGAGAAATGGAGAGAGGAGGGGAAGACAGAGAGGGGGAGAAAAAGCTAGACACCTGCAGACCTGCTTCACCTCCCGTGAAGCGACTCCCTTGCAGGTGGGGAGCCGGGGTTCGAACCGGGATCCTTACACCGGTCCTTGCACTTTGCACCACTTGTGCTTAACCCACTGCGCTACCGCCCAACTCCCAGTACTTGTCTTTTTGTGACTAGCTTATTTCACTCAGCATTATGTCCTCAATCATCCTTGCTGTAGCTTATTACAAAGTACCCTTCCTTTTCAAAGCTAAATAATATTCTATTATATGTATGTACATCTCATTTATCCATTGATCCCTTGATGAACACTTGGTATTCTTCCATATTTTAAGTACTGTGAATAGCTAAAACAAGTATGCTACAAACACAAGTATGCAAATATCTATTTAAAACCTTGTGAAATTACTGGGTTGTATGGTGAATTTGTCTGTCTATCTATCTGTATGTAGTTTAGATAGAGAGGCAGAGGGTGAGAGTGAAAGAGACCACAGCACCAAAACTTCCTTCAATGAAACAGGAGCTGGACTCAAACCTGGGTTTGAGCACACTATACTAATGAGCTATCTCATGGGAGTCGGGCAGTAGCGCAGCAGGGTAAGCACACGTAGCACAAGGACCAGCATAAGGATCCTGGTTTGAGCCCCCGGCTCCCCACCTGCAGGGGAGTCACTTCACAGGCAGTGAAGCAGGTCTGCAGGTATCTATCTTTCTCTCCCCCTCTCTGTCTTCCCCTCCTCTCTCCATTTCTCTCTGTCCTATCCAACAATAACATCAATAACAACAATACTAACTATAACAATAAAACAAGGGCAACAAAAGGGAATAAATAAATATTTAAAAAAAAAAAGTGAGCTGTCTCAATTGCCCAAATCTATTTCTAATTTTTATAGAAACCTTCACTCATCTCATTCTAGTACATCTGAGGGAATGGGGAAGGGAACTAGGGATAAAAATAGTTACTCAGAAATCCAAGGTTGATGAAATCCAGACAGAAAATAAAACAATTTCTTTTAGTTGAGCTAAGTTCAAATTTATTAGTCCCGAATGGGTTTCAAAACATCCTTTTTTCCCCTTTATTTTTAAGTGTTTTATTTATTTATTTATTTATTTATTTATTTTTGGTTATGTTTTGTTTCACTGATTTGTTTATTTATTTTTACCAGAACACTGCTCAGATCTGGCTAACAATATATGCCGTCAGGAATTAAACCTGGGACTTTGAAGCCTCAGGCATAAGTGTCTTTGCCTAACTGTTATGATATCTACTCCTGCCCTAGAATACTCTGTAGACTATATATCCTCCTTTTGGACTTGGTCTACACTGTCTTTAAACATTAAGAGAGGGGGGCCAAGCAGTAGCACACCCAGTTAAGCACACATAGTACTAAGAACAAGAATCCATACGAGGATTCAACCCCTGGCTCCCCACTTGGAAGGGGGAATGCTTCACAAGAGACAAAGCAGATCTGCAGGCATATCTTTCTCTCCCTTTCTCTATATCCCCCTCGTCTCAATTTCTCTCTTTCCTAGCTAATAAAGTGGAAAAATTGGCTGCCAGGACCAGTGGATTTATAGTGCCAGCACTAAGCCCCAGCAATAACTCTGGAAGCAAAACAAAACCAAAAAAACAGAGGAATGTTTACCTAGTAGCATGTGCTTTATGATGCATTAAACTCTGGGTTTGAGCCCAGGAACTACATGAGAAAACTATGGAATGTGCTGAATGCCTCAAATATTATCTTACCTTTTCACATTACTAGTTTCCTTTGCGTCTCAGCTGATATACCATATTTTCAAAGAGCCAGCTCAAGATCACTTTATTATTATTTTTTTCCTATTTTACCTTTACTTCTGATAGTGTGTGCTCCTAGGAATTGAAACCAGAGCCTCACCACATACAAAGTGATCTCTATACCACAGCTATAGTTTCATTGTAACACTTAAAATAAGTTAATACTAAGTTTACACCATTTCTTCTGAGTTCCCAGGATGGCCCCTTAGAAGGTTTACACTCAGAATAGACTTCAAAAATAAAATTATCAGTCACAATGCTAACAATATATGCATCCATTATAAATTAACAACTTTTCTAATCCTTTCACGACGAAAATTGTACAGAACTTTACCTCTCGGCCAATAAGCTTCACCCACACTTTGTCCCCAACATCTACTATTTCCGAAGGCTTATCCACACGACATGATGACATGTGAGTTCGATGAACCAGACCTAGGCACAAGAAGAGGGGATTGAATATGGAGCTCTGGGGGTGGGAATTGTGTGGAATTATACCCCTCTTATCCAATAGTCTGGTCAATATTTCCATTTTATAAATAAAATTTTTAAAAACTCATTTCACATGAGAAAAAGAATGTCACACAAAGTGAAGAGGAGAATAGTCAGAGCATCATTCAGATACATGCAGTACCTAGGATAGGACTGGAAGCCTCAGGCATTCTACGACTAGTTGAGCTACTTCCCCAGCCACAAAACTTGGTTTTATTACTAACAAATATACTTAAAAAAAAAAAAGAAGGGATGGTTCAGTTCCCAGAACATGATCACCTAGTGGGGGTTGAATTGTAATGTGGAAAACTGAAAAATGTTGTACATGTACAAGCTATTATATTTTACTATTGACTGTAAACCATTAATCCCCCTATAGAGAAAGTTTTAAAAAAACAAAACTGGGAGTCGGGCAGTAGCACAGTGGGTTAAGCGTTTGTGGCGCAAAGCTCAAGGACTGGTGTAAGGATCCTGGTTTGAGCCCACCTGCAGGGAAGTCACTTCACAGGCGGTGAAGCAGGTCTGCAGGTGTCTATCTTTCTCTCCCCCTCTCTGTCTTCCCCTCCTCTCTCCATTTTACTCTGTCCTATCCAACAACTATGACATCAACAACAACAATAATAACTACAACAAGGACAACAAAAGAGAATAAATAAATATTTTTTAAAAAACTGTAGTGTGGGGGGTCGGGCGGTGGCGCAGTGGGTTAAGCGCATGTGGCGCAAAGCGCAGGGACCGGCGTAAGGATCCCGGTTCGAGCCCCTGGCTCCCCACCTGCAAGGGAGTCGCTTCACGGTCGGTGAAGCAGGTCTGCAGGTGTCTGTCTTTCTCTCCCTCTCTCTGTCTTCCCCCTCCTCTCTCCATTTCTCTCTGTCCTATCCAACAACAACAACAATAATAACTACAACAATAAAACAACAAGGGCAACAAAAGGGAATAAATAAATAATAAATAAATTTTTTTTAAAAGTCTGTTGTATAAAACCACTGTGATACCTCTCTAGCCCATTTATTGGTCATTGAGGTAGTGCTACAGTTTTTGGTTTTTTTTTTTTTCACAAGCAGTGTGATTTAAAAACATGAAATGCTTCACGAATTTGCATGTCATCCTTGTGCAGGGATCATGCTAATCTTCTCTGTATCATTCCAATTTTAGTATATGTGCTGCTGAAGTGAACACTACAGTTTTTGTTTTTTTTTCCCTCCAGGGTTATTGCTGGGCTTGGTGCCTGCACCATGAATCCACCGCTCCTGGAGGCCATTTTTCCCCCTTTTTGTTTCCCTAGTTGTTACAGCCTCGTTGCGGTTATTATTGCCATTGTTGACGTTGCTTTGTTGTTGGATAGTACAGAGAGAAATGGAGAGAGGAGGGGAGGAAAAGAAACTTGGTTAAACAAAATGGTACATCTATCAAATGACAGTGTAAAAACCACCATTTAAGTTATACTTACAGAAATAATTATGATAGTAAGTTAAACAAGGTGCTATTTTGAATATGCTAAGTTAACAAAATATTTCTAAAACAACAGTACTCAGTACATAAGAAAATCACTACCTGCATGATGTGCCTACTTTGCCATACACACAGCTGAGATTTGGGCCTGGGCCCCATCACACTAGGTGAAACTTCAGTGCTCTATGCTATCCTTCTCTCCCTGCTCCTCTCCAAAATAGTTTAGAATAAAACGTCAGTGATGACCAGAAAGAGAGAAAACATATATAATCAGAAATATTAACTGCAGTTAATACAGTTATTACAAATCATTTAGGGAACCAGGAGATGGTTTACCTGATGATAGAACACCTGGTTAAGTGCACACATTACAGTGCACAAGGACCTGGTCCTCCTCACCTGCAGAACAGCTTCACGAGTGGTGAAGTAGGGCTGCAGATGAATTATTGAAGTACAGGTATCTGTCTTTCTCCCTCTCCCTCCCCTCTCAATTTCTCTTTGTCTCTATACAATAATAAATAAACAAAAGATTCCTTTAAAAAGAAAATCTCTTGAAATTATAGTAATTTAAATTTCTTTATAATCTTTATTTATTTCTTGGATAGAGACAGCCATAAATTGAGAGGCAAGGGGGTGAGAGAGACAGAGAGACACCTGCAACACTGCTTCACTACTCATGAAGCTTTCTCCCTGCATGTGGGGACCTGGGGCTCAAGCCTGGGTCCTTTAGCACTGTGACATGTGCGCTCAACCTAGTGCGCCACTCCTGGCCCCATAATTTAAAAATTTTAAATCATTTAGTAACATTATTAGGAATGACAATTGTTTTCTAAAATTAATTTTTAGATTAAATAGTTATAGTGAAATAATCATAATAAATACCTTTTACCTGTCTGTCCAAAGTTTTGTTTTGTTTAGCATCCAAGGTTATCGCTGGGGCTCAGTGCCTGCACTATGAATCCACTGCCCCTGTGACTATTTTTTTTTTTAATTTTTTTGGACAGAGAGAAATTGAGAGAGATGGGGATGATAGAAAGGAGAGACACCTGTAGATCTGCTTCATCACTTGTGAAGCGACCCCCTGCAGGTGGAGAGCTGGAGGCTCGAACTGGGATCCTTGCATCCTAGCACTTTGTACTATGTGCAATTAACCCGGAGTGCCACTGTCCAGCCCCCTCTTTTTTAAATTTTATTTTTAATTTACTTATTCCCTTTTGTTGCCCTTGTTGTTTTTTTATTGTTGTAGTTATTATTGTTGTCGTTGTTGGATAGGACAGAGAGAAATGGAGAGAGGAGGGGAAGACAGAGAGAGGGGTAGAGAAAGACACCTGCAGACCTGCTTCACCGCCTGTGAAGCGACTCCCCTGCAGGTGGGGAGCCGGGCCGGGGGCTCGAAACGGGATCCTTACACCCGTCCTTGCGCTTTGCACCATGTGCTTAACCCGCTGCGCTACCGCCCGACTCCCTGTCCAGCCCCCTCTGTCCTAAGTTTTACAAAAACTAACTTTCTTACCTTCTAAAATAACCTGTTCAGACTGTGTGACTTGGTTGAAACTGAGCTAACTCCTAATATTGGGCAAATGATACAAATTTAATATACTTTATCCTCTGGCCACAGTAATTGATAAGACGAAATTGGTGGGAGTAAGGCGGTAGCGCAGCGGGTAAGCGCACAAGCGCAAGGACCGGGTTAATGATCCCGGTTGGAGTCCCCAGCTCCCCACCTGCAAGGGAGTCGCTTCACAAGCAGTGAAGCAAGTCTGTAGGTGGCTGTCTTTCTCTCCTCATCTCTGTCTTCCTCTCCTCTCTCCATTTCTCTCTGTCCTATCCAACAACAACATCAATAACTACAACAATAAAATACAAGGGAATAAATAAATAAAATAAATATTTTTAAAAAGACGCAATTGGTAAGCAAAATCAAATCTTTCTTAAGACAATTTTAAAGACAAAATGCTATCAATACCCATCTTTACCACTAGGTGGCAAGAGTCAGCCAGAGGGAAGCAAAGGAGACAAGAGAGCTCTGAGGTTAAACAATGAGTGCTAGGGAGTTCAGCCTTAAGGGGTTGGGTTATGCAAGGACTCATGGTAAAGCAGGTCTGCAGGTGTCTTTCTCTCCCCCTCTCTGTCTTCCCCTCCTCTCTCCATTTCTCTCTGTCCTATCCAACAACGATGACATCAATAACAATAATAACAACTATAAAAATAAAACAACAAGGGCAACAAAAGGGAATGAATAAATAAATAAATATGTTTTAAAAAATGAGTGCTAAGCTATGAATAGATTTGTACAGTACTCCCCAGTCAGATGGGAGGTGAAGGGTGAAAGCTAGAAATAAACACATCTTTCTCAACTGTGATTTTTACCCCTGGAATCAAGAAATTTGACTAATAATTAAATTGACACATAATGACTTCTGGGAATCTGTCCTAAGAATTTAGAAAATGGGAGTCAGGTGGTAGTGCATGTGGTATAAATCGCAAGGATCCTGGTTCCAGCCCCCGGCTCCCCACCTGTAGGGAAGTCTCTTCACAAGCGGTGAAGCAGGTCTGCAGGTGTCTATCTTTCTCTCCCCGTCTTCCCCTCCTCCCTCCATCTCTCTGTCCTATCCAACAACGACTACAACAATAAAAAATAACTAGGGCAACAAAAGGGAATAAATAAATAAATAATTAAATGACCTGATTTATAAAAAAAAAAAAGAATTTAGAAAATGCTATAATGGGGGAGTCAGGCGGTAGTGCAGCGGTTAAGCGCAGGTGGCGCAAAGCACAAGGACCAGCGTAAGGATCCCAGTTCAGCCCCTGGCTCCCCACCTGCAGGGTAGTCACTTCACAAGTGGTGAAGCAGGTCTGCAGGTGTCTCTCTTTCTCTCCCTCCTCTGTCTTCCCCTCCTCTCTCCATTTCTCTCTCTCCTATCCAACAATGACATCAATAACAACAATAATAACTACAACAATAAAACAACAAAGGAAATAAAAAGGAAAAATGAATAAGTAAATATTTTAAAAAGAAAATGCTATTATGTACTTAGAAAAGCTATCATGGGGCCAGGTGGTGGCTTCCTGGATTCACTGCAACAATGTGCAAGGACCTGAGTTCAATTGCCGGGTCCCCAACTGCAGAGGGAAAGCTTCATAAGTAATGAAGCAGTATGTAGATGCCTCTTGTCTCCCCCTTCCTTCTGGACTTATCTTGCTATCAAATATATACTAAATATTAAAAATAGAAGAGCGATCACCATCAAAATATTCCATATATATTTATGGAAAAGAAGAAGCAACCTAATATCCAACTATGATTAAATCGGCTATGATAAAGACACTTGATAACTCATTTAAAATATGTTCAAGGGAGTTGGGCAGTAGCGCAGAAGGTTAAACACATGTGGCACAAAGCGCAAGGACTGGCATAAGGATCCCAGTTGAGCCCCCGGCTCCCCACCTGCAGGAGAGTCGCTTCACAGGCGGTGAAGCAGCTCTGCAGGTATCTATCTTTCTCTCCCTCCTGTGTTCCCCTCCTCTCTCCATTTCTCCCTGTCCTATCCAACAACAATGACGACATCAACATCAACAACAATAATAACTACAACAAAAAAACAACAGGGGGAACAAAAGGGAATAAAGAAATAAACCTTTAAAAATAAATAAATAAAATATGTTCAAATGTCAGTATGACTGCTCACTTGGACAGTGCAGTTGCTTTGTCATGGAAAACATGGGACCCAGGTTCAAGCCAGGCACCCACAACACTGAAGCAAACTTTGGTGTGGTGTCTTTTTCTCTGTTTCTCTATTTGAAAAAGTTGGCCTGGAACAATGAAGCCCCAATGGAAAAAGGAGAACAAGAAAAGAAAAAATATTACCTCAAAAGAGGTAGGGCAGGGAAATAGTTCTTCTGGTAGAGCACACACACCTCAATACCGCATGACAGCACCAAGGGGAAGCTCCACAAACAGTGGAATGGAGTTTTGGTATCTCTCCTCTTCCTTCCTCTTTTCCTCCCTGTCTCTCTCTATCTGGAATTAAAGGCGGCGGGGGGGGGGGGGGGGGGGGGGAGCCCACAGGAGCAGTAGAATTGCATGGGCACAAGGCCCCATGAGCAAAATAAATAAATAATAAAAATCACGTCAAAACGCATCAGTAATTCATCCTCTAGTTAATATTTACTGGGCTCTTACTATGTGCTTTCATTCATTCATTCATCCAACCTATAAATTTTATTAAATGTCCACCATGTCTGGCAGTGACTTCTGTACTGGCACTATTGTGATGAATATTAACCAGACTGTCAAGAATATGTTTTCCTCTAGTTGGAGGGTTTCCAGTACTTATCTAGGAAAACTACTCACTGCTTCTAGTATCCAATAACTAAATATCAGATCAGTGCTCAGAAACCATTTAATCACAAAGTCGTAACAAAAAGGAGACAAATTTTTGATTTATCAACCTCTTAAGATAGGTTCACATAAATAATTAAATAATTAAGATAGGTTCACATAAATAAATAATTAAGTCTAAAGGTTAGAAAAATTGTTCAAGGTCATAAATCTGATAAAGAAAAGAATCACACCTTCCACCTTCTGCAACCCTCAATGACCCTGGGGTCCATGCTCCCAGAGGGATAGAGAATAGGAAAGCTATCAGGGGAGGGAGTGGGATATGGAGATTGGGCGATGGGAATTGTGTGGAGTTGTACCCCTCCTACCCTATGGTTTTGTTAATTAATCCTTTCTTAAATAAAAAAATTAAAAAAAAAGATTCAGGAAAAAAAAAAAAGAAAAGAACCACAGTTCAAATATTATTCTCTCAGGTCTATTATATCATACAACTTGGTAAGAGCTGGCACATGAGAAAAACAGATCCTGCTAGTTACCTTAAAATATTCACAACTGGGGGAGTCGGGTGGTGGAGACAGCGGGTTAAGCGCAGGTGGCACGAAGCGCAAGGACCAGCATAAGGATCCCAGTTCAAGCCCCTGGCTCCCCACCTGCAGGGGAGTCGCTTCACAGGCGGTGAAGCAGGTCTGCAGGTTTCTATTTTTCTCTCCCACTCTGTCTTCCCCTCCTCTCTCTGCCCTATCCAACAACAAACGACATCAACAACAACAACAATAATAACTACAACAATAAAAAACAACAAGGGCAACAAAAGGGAAAATAAATAAATATAAAAAAATATTCACAACTGGGAGTCAGGCAGTAGTGCAGTGGGTTAAGCGCATGTGGCGTAAGCGCAAGGACCAGCGTAAGGATCCCGGTTGGAGCCCCTGACTCCCCACCTACAGGGGAGTCTCTTCACAAGCGGTGAAGCAGATATGCAGGTATCTATCTTTCTCGCCCTCTCTCTGTCTTCCCCTCCTCTCTCTCCATTTCTCTCTGTCCTGTCCAACGACATATATATATATACACACACGTACATACATACATATATATATATATATTCACTACCATGTAAGGTCCACCTTAAAATATTCACAACTGTGTATGGTCCAACAGTAATTTCTTTCACACATTCCACTGACAAAAAGGAAAAGGCAAAAACCGAATCTCATACTGTACATGTAATTCTTACAGTTGGTAACTAGCTAAAACAATTCACAGAACTCAGGATAACACTTCCCTTATGTTTGCTGGCTTATTTTAATTTTGAAAGTTTTATTACATATGAGCTCCACATGAGACAGAAAGACAAACAGAGAAAGAAGCCAGGGCACAACTCAGAGTGCATGTGGTGCTGGGGATCAAACTGGGAACCTAAGACGCTCAAATCTAATGCTCTACTAGGTGAGCTTTTTTTCCCAGTTGCTGCTAGGATATTTTCTGTTTGGTTTGTTTTGCAGCAGCTTTATTATAAAGGATACAGCTGGTCCAGTTAGAGAAGTACTAGTAGTGTGGGACTTCAACTGGCATTGAAGCAAAGACAGTTTATGGGATTCAGTCCCATTTAATTTGTGGAATCTGACCTAATTCCAAATAGTGTCAGAATTGAATCAAATTATTAGGCACTTAGTTGGTGTCCTGAGACTAGGTTATTATCAGCAAACATAAAATATTCCTGTAGAAACAAAGTCTGTATCAGAGTAGACTTAGAATATCTATGAGAAGGGAAAGAAAAACTAGTTTAGATGGAATACAAGGAAATGGTCTTCAACTCAGTAGTAGTAGTAGCAAAGGAATTGAGAACAGAAATATTTGAGGGGGAAAATAACTCATATTAGAATCTACCTTCCTAAATCAAAATTGTTAAAATCTGGAGATTTAAGTTATTTCAAAACTCTATCCTTTCATGGAGGACCTAAGACTCTCTGCCTTAAAGGGCAGAAAAATTAAAATACATTATAAGATAATTACTCGACAACTGTTTTTCTTAACTGGATATCAGCTACTCAAGTTTCCCAATAAGCAGACAGACGAGACCAGGATTAGAACTCAGCTTCCACCAAATTATTGGGCTCCCTGAGCTCAGCCTCTAAGACTTATCTCAGAACAGTTGTCAGGCTGACAGATCTGTGTGTAAGCTGGCAGCCACAATAAGAGACATCAGCTGATACTGTGTGGAAATGAGGGAGTTGAAGACTGACTGCTAGAAGGTGACAGGCCTTTAATCCCCACATATTCCCCAAAGTGCCATATAATACTCAAGTAAGGATAGAACTTCCAGGTACTGACAGCTGTAGCCAAGTACACTAACGAGAAAATCTGTCTTCAGACCAAAAGAGGTACATGCCCTATAGGGATGGAGCTGAGTTTTACCTCATTAAATCCTAGTCAACACAAAAAGAGAAACTTTAATCCAGATTGCTGACTTGAAAACTATTGGTAAGCCTTTTCTAAAGCCAAGATGCAATTTGCAACATAGTACTCTCCAAGGCTCAAGGCATATCTTTATTATTCAAAGGCCAACTGTTCTACTTCTCTTAAAGAAAAATTCTGGGGCTTTTTGTTGTTGTTGTCGTTGTTATTTTTTTTGTTTTCTTTGTTTTAACTTGCAAGGCCCAGCAAAATAGCTCACTGGGATAGTGTATTGTTTTGCCATGGTGATCAACCCTGATTCTGCCCAGTCCTGCACTGTGTTAAAGGAAGCTTTGATGGTCTCTTTCCCTCATTTGCTGCCTCTGTCTCACTTTTCCTGTCTGAAAAAGTCAACCTAGAGCAGTGAAGCTCCAAAGACACTTAAAAAAAAAAAAAAAAAAACTGAAAAATTGAGTGTTTCTCTCATGAACAAGTCTTTCTTTGGGAAACTGAACTCCTCTAGGTAACTACTGTCAACAACTTGCTCGCTGACTATACTTCCAGACTTTTTACAAAATATATTCAATAATTTTTTTAAAAAAATTATCAGGGGTTGGGTGGTGGTGCACCTGGTTAAATGCACATATTACAATGTGTAAGGACCCGGGTTTGAGCCCCTGGTCCCCACCTGCCGGGGGAAAGCTTTGCAAGTGGTGAAGTAGTGCTGCAGGATGTCTCTCTCCTTTTCTATCACCCTCTTGATTTCTGGCTGTCTCTATCCAATAAACAAAGATTAAAAATATATATATATATTTAATTATTAGCATGAGATGGGTAGATACTTCACCAGGTATGGCATGTACCTTGCATGCATGGTCCAGATTTAAATCCAAACACAACAGAGGTGGTGTGGTACCAGGAAAGCTCCAGTGTTGTGGTGTCTCTCCCTCTCTGTTTCTCTCTCTCTCTTTGAATTTAAAAAAAAAAGTTGATTGGGAGCTGTGAATTGTGCATGCATAAGGAACTGGCTCTGTAATATAACTTACATATTAGTACATATACACATTTTATAAAGGAGATCCGATGGAGGATTAGATATAGATATTTTAAATTAAAAATAAGGACTAACAAAAAAAGTCACCTTTAGGTAATAAAACACAGCACATTAAAAAAGTATTAGGTGGGGCTGGGGAGACAGCATATGGGTTCTGCAAAAGCCTTTCATGCCTGAGGTTCTGGGGTCCCAGGTTCAGTTCCCAGCACCACCATAAGCCAAAACTGAGCAGTGCTCTGGATAGTCCCCTCTGTCATTAAAATAAATGTTTTTTTTAAAAATATACTGGGTAATAAAGTTAAGCTCATTATTTTAAGTCTTGCTTAATATGGGAAATGCAAGAATATGGAGAAAGGAAAGAATAGAAAGGACAGACAGAACCCAGGAAGTGGCTCAGTGGGTGAAGTGCATATCTTACCATGTGTCAGGCCTGGGTCTGATTCCTGACACCACACAGGAGTACCAAGGGTAACACCAAGTGAAGCTTGGGTGTCTCTGTCTCTCTCTCCATTTAAAAGGAATTATGATCACTTGTGTCTGTATTCATATCTCTAGACTTAAAGCAAAGTTATGATCTGAAAAATGCAGAGCCTATAATTAGGATATGCCAATGACAGAAAAAAGAATAAAATGGGAGGACTGAATTTCAAATTAAGGGAACCCACCTTGCTTCCGACAACCTGGGATTTTGATAAAGGCTCCATAGTCTGTCACCATAGCAACCTGGAGAACAAAGAAGTATCAATGTCACACAGATGAGAATTCCTCTTGTATAGCATTTAATCTAGTCTCCCAGAATTTCAACATGATATTGACTGTCTCTAGTACCACAAGAAAAACAAAACAAAATAAAAGCTGTGGCTTTTATCAAGACAATTAGAAAAAAGGTCATTACACAGACATCTACAGAAGAGGAAGAGGAGAACAAATATTGATTTAATATTGATTATCTATTCTTCTGCTTCTCCTTCATCAAAAGATGAAGAAGAGGAGGAAGAGGCAATCAACAGTGCTGTGGTATCTCTCCTTTTCTATCTGAAAAGGTCAGTTTGAGAAAACCTGGAACTGTTATCTGGCACCTAAAACATACTCAAATTATAATTATTTAATAATTTACATGCAGAGGAACTAAAGCACACATACACACAAAGGTAAACAGACTTGTGGAAAGATGCATTATTAGCTTAGAAACCAAGCACAGGACGACTTAGGTACTTCGGCTCCTTTTTTCTTTTTTACCAAGTATCATCGTTACTCACTTCAATGTAAGAATTAAGTAAAAACTTCCATTCCAGAAGATATTATTGTAGTAGTACATAGGATTTGTATGCAAGAGGCCACAAGTTCAACCTTTGGCACTATTATATGTCATAGCTGAGCAGTACTCGAATCTCTCTCTCATAAAAATAAGCATTTCTAAAACAAATCTTTCCACCTTTAATGTGCAACTTAATTATCCAAGTCACAGCATTAAGATAAAGACTCCAGAGGATGCCTCATCTGGACAGTACACCTGCTTTGTCATGTGCATCTGTTTGAGTGCACATGTTACAATGTACAAAGACCCAAGTTTGAGTCCCTGGCCCCCACTTTTAGGAGGAAAGTTTCATGAATGGTGAAGCAATGCTACAGATGTCTGTCTTTCTCTCTCTCCCCCTCTTCCCTCTCAATTTCTCTCTGTCCTATCAAATTAATTAATCAATTTAAAAATATTTAAAAAGCAATGTAAGCTGAAACTAAAGGAAGGACTTCAAAGATAGGCTAGTATAACACTGTCATTTATCTTTTTCCTTAAAACCCCTCCATCCCAACTATGTCACTTTGCAAATGAAGAGGTGAAAACCAAAGGCATACAGTAACTAAGTTCACAAAGCAAGTTGTTCTCTGTATAACAGGGCCACATAAATAAGAGACTTAAAATTTTAATTACAATAAGATAATCTCTTCTTAAACAACTAAAGGCATTTGGACTGGCCTTTTTTCCCAGTGTTCTGGCTAGGGGGAAAAAAAAACACAGATGTCTTATACTGCACAACATTAATAGAGGGCATAATTATCTACCAAACCTAAATGGAGCATCTGGAAGTTAGAGCCCCAGTCAGGGGCTGCTGTCAATGAAGACAATCTCACCTTACAGTCCTGAAGCTCTGGTATCATATTATGATTTTCTGAGGAATTGTCATGACAGACTTTAATTTGGCCTTTCCCAATAGGAAAGATTAATGTACTCCAGAATGGATACACACACCGTTCAGTTAGGAAGAAGCTTTCTTGCCTATTTTCAACACCAGGTGTTTCTGCCATTGTGTTTCTTAGGGTACAGTCAATGAGCAACTTAACAGAATGGCACCTGCCATAGATGATCACACAGTCTGCTTGATGTCCCAAGAATAATTAGTAAAATAACTCTGAGGGGGAAAGTTAGTAATTATCTCAGCTGAACAAAGCTTGGGTAAAATGAATTTGCAATCTTTAGATTAGAGGTCACCCTGGCCTTGAAACTAGTTATCCATACAATTTAAGTGGGGATTTTCAAGCTCAGAGGCACAAATTACTTACATAAGATCACAAAAATCTAAAGTAGCAGAGCCTAGGTATAGCTCAACCAGTAGGGCTCATGCCTTGCCATGTTCATGATTGGGTTCCAGCCCTGCTACCACCTGAGAGTACTATGGACTGGGAGAAGCACTGATGTGTTTTCCTCTACTTTTTTTTTTTTTTTTTTAAGATTTTATTTATTTGTTAATGAGAAAGATAGGGGGAGAGAGAGAAAGAGCCAGACATCACTCTGGCACATGTGCTGCCAGGAATCGAACTCAGGACCTCACGCTTGAGAGTGTAGTTCCTTAGCCACTGCGCCACCTCCCAGACCAATTCCTCTCCTTTTGTCTCACTCTTTCTAAAATAACATGAAAAAAAAGTTGGCTCAGGAGTGGTAAAAGCATGCAGTGTGAGGTTCAAGAAGCAGGGGAAAAGGTAGCATGGTCAGGTTAAAAAAAGTGGTACAAGATAGCTCAGGTGGTAGAGCCTACACTTTGCCATGCTCAAGGCGCAGGGTTTGAACCCCCACAATCATCACAAGTACCAAGGAAGCTCTATGAACACTGGAGCAGTGCTGTGAGGTGTCACTCTCTCTCTCTTCCTAAGTCTAAGAAAGAAAGAATGGAAAGAAGGAAGTGAGGGAGAGAAAGAGAAAGAAAGAAAGCCCCACTAGGAGCAGAGGAATTGTAAAGGTACAAAGATCTAGAGGGCAAAAATTAGGTTCCTCCCCCCTTTTTATTTTAATAACTTCTATCCTGGGACCAGATGGTGACCCACCTGGTTAAGCATATATGTTACAATGTGCAAGGACCTGACTTTGAGTCCCTGCTCCCCACATGCAGGAGGAAAGCTTTGTGATTGGTAAAGCAGTGTTGCAGGTGTCTCTCTGTCTTTATACCTCTCTATTCCACCACCCCCACCTTTCCCCTCTCAATTTCTGTCTTTATCCAATGAAGAAATAAAGGGTGGAGGGTAGATAGCATAATGGCTAAGCAAAAAGACTCCTATGCCTGAGGCTCCAAAGTCCCGAGTTCAATCCCCAGCACTACCGACAGCCAGAACCAAACAGTGCAAGATAAAAAAAAAAAATTAAAAAGAAATATCTTAAAAAATAGGGGATCTCAACAACAACAATAACCACAACGAGACTACAATGAAGGCAACAACGAATAACGAGATCTTTATTTGGTGGAGACAGAAATGAGAGGGAAGAGGAAGAAAGACCTGCGTCCCAGCTCGCGCCCCTGGGTCCTGGCGCTGAGGCCTGAGGTAGGCCGCCACCTGGCCACCATCAAAGTAGCTTTGAAATAAATAAATATTCTCGCAAAAAAAATAAAATAAAATAGGGGGTCATCGAAGCACAACGACCAGTGATCCCGGTTCAAGCCCCCGACACCCCACCTGCAGGGAAGTCGCTTCACAGGCAGTGAAGCAGGTCTGCAGGTGTCTATCTTTCTCTCCCCCTCTCTGTCGTCCCCTCCTCTCTCCGTTTCTCTCTGTCCTACGACGACATCAATAACAACAACAATGATAACTACAACAAGAATAAAAAACAAGGGCAACAAAAGGGAAAATAAATACAAAAAAAAAAGGGTGGGGTCGAGCAGAAGTGCAGCGCGTTAAGCGATAGTGAAAGGTACAAGGACCGGCATAAGAATCCCAAGTCGAGGGAGTCGGGTGGCAGCGCAGCTGGTTAAGTGCAGGTGGTGCAAAGCGCAAAGGATCCCGGTTCCAGACCCCAGCTCCCCACCTGTAGTGGAGTTGCTTCATGGGTGGTGAAGCAGGTCTGACGTGTATATCTTTCTCTCTCTCTGTCTTCTCCATTTCTCTCTGTCCTATCTAACAATGAAGACAGTAATAACACAACAACAGTAAAAAAAAACAAAAACAAAAAAAGAATCCCAAGTCGAGCCCCGGGCTCCCCACTTAAAGGGGGTTTACTTCACAGGCAGTGAAGCAGGTCTGTAGATGTCTATCTTTCTTTCCCCATCTCTATCTTGCTCTCCTCCATTTCTCTGTCCTATCCAACAATGACATCAATAACAACAATAATAACCACAAAAACAATAAAACAAAAAGGGAAGAAAAAAAGCCTCCAGGAACAGTGGATTCATGATGTAGGCACCGAGCCCCAACAATAACCAAATAGGGCAAAATAAATAAATAAATAAATAAATAAATAAATAAATAAATAAATAAAAAGATGGGGGTCGTTTAAGTGCAAATAACACAAAGTACAAGGACCTGCGCATGCGAAGATCCTAGTTTGAGCCCCGGGCTCCCCACCTGTAGGCGGGTCGCTTCACAGGTGGTGAAGCAGGTCTGTAGGTGTCTATCTTTCCCCCTCTCTATCTTCTCCTCTTCTCAATTTCTCTCTTTCCTATCAAAAAAGTAAAATAAATAAATAAACAGAAAAAAATGGCCTCCAGGAACAGTGGATTCATAGGGCTGGTACCTAACCCCAGTGATAACCCTGGAGGCAAAACAAACTGAAATATAGATAATAAAAATTTTAAAAAGTAACTTCTGGGAGTCAGGCTGTAGCACAGCGGGTTAAGCGCAGGTGGCACAAAGCACAAGGACCGGCATAAGGATCCCGGTTCGAACCCCGGCTCTCCACCTGCAGGGGAGTCGCTTCACAGGTCTGCAGGTGTCTATCTTTCTCTCCCCCTCTCTGTCTTCCCCTCCTCTCTCCATTTCTCTCTGTCCTATCCAACAACGACAACAACAATAAAACAACCAGGGCAACAAAAGGGAATAAATAAATAAAATAAATACTAAAAAAAAAAAAAAGTAACTTCTATCCTGATATTTTTTTTCCACCTGACCAACACCAGTCTCCCCAAAACATTCTTTGGTTATAGGTCAGTCAAATTCCAACCTTCAGTTCTATAAGTTTAAGGAGCTAGAGCACCAAGATACTTCTCACAGGATGAACAAAATATGGATGAAAGTTTCTTAGCTATTCAGTCACTGGGCTCCCCAGCTGCAGTAAGACTAAAAGAAAAACTACTGCGATAAAGGCTACACCACCTGCTTTTTCAAGGACAGCTGGTCCTGAAAAGCTTGGGTTCTGTTTATTAAATTAATTTTTTAAATATTTATTTATTTTCCCTTTTGTTGCCCTTGTTGTTTATCATTGTTGTGGTTGTTGATGTAGTTATTGTTGGATAGGACAGAGAAGAGGAGAGAGGAGGGGAAGACAGAGAAGGGGAGAGAAAGATAGACACCTGCAGACCTGCTTCACCGCCTGTGAAGCGACTCCTCTGCAGGTGGGGAGCCCGGCCTCTAACCGGGATCCTTCCGCTGGTCCCTGAGCTTTGTGCCACGTACGCTTAACGCTAACCACCTCCCGACTGCCTTATTAAATTATTTTAAGACTAATCAAGTGTAGCAGTGAGAAGGGTAAAATAAGGAGTTTGACCTGTTTGACCATGTAGAACCAATAATGCATGTCAACACTTCACACATTCTGTGTCACTGACCCTTTCCAAAGAAACTGTTAGTCCAATTTGTGGATAATGAAATCTTCTTAGAAACTACATTTTTTTTTTTCTTTCTTTTCTTTGGCTAGAGAAATGGGTTTGGACTTGCAAACATGAGGTCTAGAGTTTGAACACCACCCCCACCCCACCCCCCAAGCTCCAGCACTGCATATGCCACAGTGATGTTCTGGCTCTCTTTCCCTCTCTCACTTTAGTAGCAGAGAATTTTATCAGACTTCATCATAATTTCTTTTCAATTTGTCACTTATCCAAGACTAGGAGTCAATAAATATAGCTAGAAGCATCCAGTTCTGGTAGTGGTTGAGTAAGCTATCATCTAGATAAATAGTGCTCTAGGTATAACAGGAACTTATTAACATATTCTCCCTTTTCTCTCTTTCTCTCTCTCTCTTTTTTTATCAGAGCACTGCTCAGCTCTGGTTTATGGTGGTGGTGGGGGGGATTGGACCTGGGACTACTGAAGCCTCAGGCATGAGAGTCACTTTGCATGACCATTATACTATCTACTCCCCACCTTCTTCCCTTTTCTAAGGAATCATGACTCAAAAAGTAAATATATATATAACAGAGCTCTTTTGACTGAATTGAGGTATAAGAAAATAAAATAGATGATCCAAGAGGTGTTATAGTGGATCAAGTACTGAATTCTTGAGCGTGAGATTCAGTCTGATCCCACAAATATATTTGCTGGAGTGATGCTCTGTTGTCTCTTTCCTTTGCATGAATAAAAAAATAAATAAATCTAAAAAGAAAATGGCACAAGGACCGGCATCAGGACCCCGGTTCGAGCCCCCGGCTCCCCACCTGTGGGGGGGGTCGCTTCACAGGCGATGAAGCAGGTCTGCAGGTGTCTATCTTTCTCTCCCCCCCTTTCTGTCTTCCCCTCCTCTCTCCATTTCTCTCTGTCCTATCCAACAACGACAGCAATAACAAAAATAACAACTACGATGATAAACAACAAGGGCAACAAAAGGGAAAACAACATAAAATAAAAAATAAAGTTTCTTTCGAAAATGGAAGGAAATAAAAAGGTGTCTTTCTGTCAGAATCTCTCTCTCTCGGGAGTCAGGTGGTAGAGTACAGCGGGTTAAGCGCAGGTAGTGCAAAGCACAAGGACAAGAGTAAGGATCCCGGTTCGAGTCCCCGGCTCCCCACCTGCAAGGGAGCCGCTTCACAAGCAGTGAAACAGGTCTGAAGGTGTCTATCTTTCTCTCCTCCTCTCTCCATTTCTCTCTGTCCTATCCAACAATGACATCAATAACTACAACAACAATAAAGAATAAAATGGCAACAAAAAGGGAAAATAAATAATAATAAAAAGTATATTTAAAAAAAAATCTCTCTCTCTTACTGAAAAAATAAAAAGTAGTATATAGAACATTTAATAGGCAGAAATGGAGAACTTACTGCTGGACTTTAGGGGGAGGGAAAACCAAGGTCAAAGCAAAAGACAATGTTGAAACTGCCCAGGTTTCTACATGGATAAGAATTCTGTCTGCTGACATAAAAAAAAAAATAATAATAATAAAAACTAGACAAACAAATCTGATAAGGAAATTAAAAATTTCAATTTAAATATAAATTAAAGATGCTGCAAGGAGTACAGTTCAGAAGTCTGGAGTTTAGAGGCAGTACATGTTGTATATTGCCACACATTCAATTAGCCTTTCCCATTCAGAATGAAATGCTCAAAATACTAAGCACAAAACCAGCTGTTTTTCACCTTCATAAACAATACTTAGTATATTCTGCAAAGACGCATCATGACTATCCTGACATCTCCATAAATGCTAAGTTTATAAAAACAGGTACCTCTCCTTGAAAAATAGTGTAGAGAGCAGGCAAGTTTTCCATAGTCTCAGGTCTTCCTGAATTCATCCTTAATGTTCTATGGTTCCTCCATTTCTCTTCTGCTAAAGTTAATTTAGATATCCTGTCACAAAGATATAAGACAGGCAATTAGAGAAACATCTGCGTTAGAGAAGAAATGCACAATCTATAGGTAGTCGCTACAAAATGATACCATTAGATTTAATACCACCAATTCTTATGGTAATCTTTTTGGTCCACATTAATAACAGAGAGCTCTGCCAGACTACATCATACTTCTTTTCAATTTGTCACCATCCAAGACCAGGAGTCAACTGGTTTTTGTTGTTTTAATTGCTGCTGTTACTACTCTTTTGTCAAGGGTGTGTGTACATGGAGTTTTATGAAAGAATAATCAACAGTGGTAATAAATGCTAACAGTTATTAAGCACTGATTGCATCCAGGCAATGTGCTACATAAACACTGAACATCCAAACTTTATTTAATCCTAAAACTTTCATTATGGTTATTTTTTAATATTTTATTTATTTATTTATAAAAAGGAAACATTGACAAAACCATAGTATTTATTTATTTTTCATTACAGAGAAAGAGAAGGAGAGAGGGAGTAAGAGACACCAGAGCACTGCTCAGCTCTGCTTTATGGTGGTACTAGGGATTGAACCTGGGACTTCAGAGTCTTGGGCTTCAAAGTCTTTTGTGTAACTACTATGCTATCTCCCCAGCCCAGTCCTCAAAACTTTCTATAATCATATTACATAGATAAGAAAACCAAGATTTCTAATGGTCGCCAATAGAACTAGTAAGAAAAAGATATGGCTGAAACCACACTTTTAATCACATTGCTAGATGTTAAATCTGAAGTAACTTCAAGAGTAGATCGTTTACTCTTTTCCTGGTAAAATTAGAGCACACAAACTCTTTTTTTTTTTTTTTTTAATTTTCACTTTATTTTTTTACTAGAGCGCTGCTCAGTCCTGGCTTATGGTGGTATGGGGGACTGAACCTGGAACCTTGGAGCCTCAAGCAGGAAAATCTCTTTATGTAACCATTATCTTATCTCCCCCCACCCCACAAGCTCTTTTTTGATTTATTACAAAAGAGAGAGAGAGAGAGAAGGAAAAAGGTTCACATGGGGAAAAGTGGGAGAGAGTCCAGAACACTACTCCATCACATGCGGTGCTAGGAATCAAACCAGGAGTGTCAAGCATACATGTCCAGTGGTTTACCAATTGAGTTATTTCTCCAGTCACAAGCTCATTTTCTCATTTTGAAAGTTCAGATTAGAGCCTGGGAGGTTGCATGCAATCACGAGACCCTGGGTTCACTTCCTGGTGACACAAAAAATTATAAAGCAGTACTCAGCTAGATCAATTTAAAAATTATTTTATAGGGGCTGGGCAGTGGTGCACCCAGCAGAGCACATACCTTACCATCACAAGGATCTGGGTTCCAAACCCCAGACCCCACCTGCAGGGAGAAAACTTCAAGAGAGGTGAAGCAGAGCTAGATGTTTCTCCTTCTCTCTCCCTAGCTCCCTCTCAAATTCTCTATCCTATCAAATAAAAATTAAAAATAAATGTAAAAATGATAAAAAGTACTTTATGTATAAATTAATTTTTAATGTCCTGATAGTACCTAAATTATGAAGCAAAGAAAATCATCCATAATTGGGCCAGAGACATAACTCAATATCTCAGAGCCCAGGATTTGCATGCTCAAGGCCCCAGGAGTACTAATACAATCACCAGCACTGAGAGTGAGAGCTCAGAAGAGAGGTTTCTGGGGTCCTCTCTATCTCGCTCATAAAAATAAGTGTTTAATAAGAAAAATCATCCATAATTATTTAGAATTTATATATCCTTTCTGGCATTTGACATTATATAGAAGCCTTTCCCCCTTTCACTGGAGCTTCCGTCTCCCAGCACTTTTTTTTTTTTTGCCTCCAGGCTTATCACTTGGACTCAGTGCCTGCACTACCAATACACTGCTTCCGGAGGCTATTTTTTCCCTTTTGTTGCCCTGGTTGTTTATCATTGTTGTTGTTGGATAGGACAGACAGAAATGGAGAGAGAGGGGGACGACAGAGAGGGGGAGAGAAAGACAGACACCTGCAGACCTGCTTCACTGCTTGTGAAGCGACTCCACCGCAGATAGGGAGCGGGCTCAAACCAGGATCCTTGCGCCAGTCTTTGCACTTTGCGCCACCTGCAGCTAACCCGCTGTGCTATCGCCGGACTCCCCCCCCCCCTTTTAATGGAGAAAAACACAGACAAGAAACATCGTGTTCCGGGAGGTGACACAGTGAATAAAGCATTGGACTATCAAGCATGAGGTCCCGAGTTCGATCCCCGGCTGCACATGTACCGGAGCGATGCCTGGTTCTTTCTTTCTTTCTCTCTCTCTCTCTCCCCTATCCCTCTCACTGATAAATAAATAAAATATTTGAAGGAGAAGAACAAGAAAGAAAAGAAAACATCACAACACTGCTTCACCGCTCAGGTGAAGGACCCAGGTTCAAACGCCCCCCCCTTTCCCCACGTACGGAGAGGTGGGGGGTAAGGTTCACATGTGGTGGAGCAGGGCTGTAGGTCTCTCTCCCTCTGCCCTCTCAATTTCTGTCTCTATCCAATAGTAAATTAATTTTTAAATTTTTTTTAAAAAATTGAGGGAGGGGAGTCGGGTGGTAGCGCAGGTGGCAAAAGCACAAGGACCAGCGTAAGGATCCCGGTTCCAGGCTCTGGCTCCCCACCTGCAGGGGAGTCAATTCACAGGCGGTGAAGCAGGTCTGCAGGTGTCTGTCTCTCCCCTTCTCTGTCTTCCCCTCCTCTCTCCATTTCTCTCTGTCCTATCTAATAACGACGACATCAGTAACAACAACAATAACAACTACAACAATAAAAAAAAGGGCAACAAAAAGGGAAAATGAATAAATAAATATTTAATTTTTTTTTTTTAATTAGGGAAGGAGGGAGGGAGACAAACATCTGCAGACCTGCTTCACCACTCATGAAGCGTCCTCCCTGCAAGTGGGGAGCCAGGGTCTCAAGCCCAGATCCTTGTGTGGGTCCTTGCGCTCTGTATTATTTGTTCTTAACCAGGTGCACTACCGCCTGGCCCTCACATTTTTATTGAGATATAGTTGATATAAAACATATTGGTTTTAGGCTATACAAGATAATGACTCAATATATGTACCTTCGACATGCAGATATAGAAAAACTGTTAGTATACTATAAAGCTTTTTTCTTGTTAACAGTAAATTTTTTACAGGAGCCAGAGCCAGAGCATCACTCCACCATATGCAGAGCCAAGGACCAAACAGTACCTCAAGTATGCTCCTAGATTACTGGTTTGCTTTAGATTTCCTGTTTAAGACCATGGAATCGGGGACAGGCAGTGAGTGACACACCTGGCACACACTAATGTGCACAGGACCTGGGCTGTTGGAGCCCCTGGTCCCCACCTGCAGGAGGAAAGCTTTATAAGTGGTAAAGTAGGGCTACAGGTGTCTCTATGTCTCGTTCTCTCTCAATTTCTATCTCTATCCAATAATAAATTTTTAAAATTAAAGAAAATTAAAATTAAAAAATAATTGAGGGAGGGAGACAGATATCTCCAGACCTGCTTCACCACTCGAGAAGCATCCTCCCTGCATGTGGGGAGCCACTTGTCTATAAATACATAAAAATTAAAGAGGCCGGGTGGTGGCGCACCAGGTTGAGCACACGTTACAGTGCACAAGGACCCAGGTTCGTGCCCCCAGTCCCTATCTGCAGAGGGAATGCTTTGCAAGTTGTGAAGCAGTGTTGCAGATATCTCTCTGTCTCTCCCTCTCTATCATCCAATCCCTCTCAATTTCTGGTTGTCTCTACCCAGTAAATAAAATAAAGATAATTTAAAAAAAATTTTAAAGAAAAATAAATTTAAATATATATGTATATATGTATATACACATACATATTATATACATATATATCATGGAATTGTCTTTCGTTACCCAACTTACTTCACCTAGCACAATTCCCTCTAGGTCTATCCATGTACGCAGTCACAAACCAAGAGAACTCTTTCATTTTTATGGCCAAATAATATTCCATTGCATATGTATGTGCATGCACACACATATACACAATTTCTTTATCCACTCATCTAATCAATGGACACTTAGATTGTTTCCACTATCTTTTTTTTTTTAATTTCTACACATTAAACTATCACTGGCTCTTATTTTTAAAAATATTTTTATTTATTCCTTTTTGTTGCCCTTGTTTTATTATAGTTGTTATTGTTGTCATTGTTGTTGGATAGGACAGAGAGAAATGGAGAAAGAAGGGGAAGACAGCATTTGTGAAGCAACTCCCCTGCAGATGGGGAGCCGGGGGCTTAGGATCCTTATGCTGGTCCTTGCGCTTTGTACCACATGCGCTTAACCCACTGCACTACCACGACTCCCTCTGGCTCTTATTTAATCACTTCCTTTTTTTAACTTTAGGGCTTTATTGAATAATGGTTTACAGTATAGTCTTTTTCTTTTACCATTATCACCAAAGGTTTGTAGCCCCATCCCCAACCCCACTAAATAGCCCTAGATTCCCGTGGTCTTAGATATAGGTTAATATTTTTTTCCCCACATTAGTTTATTTCATGTCTCTGGATTCTGCATATGAGTGAAGCCGTTCTATAGTTGTCCTTTACCGCCTTACTTGCTTCACAAAACACAATCTTCTCCAGTTCCATCACCTTATCTCAAAAGACATAATATCTTTTTTTTAATTGCTGAGTAATACTCCATTGTAAATATGTCCTATAACTTTTTTATTCAGCCATCTGTCAAAGGGCAGTTTGGTTGTTTCCAAGTTTTTGCTATTGTGATTAAAGCCACTATGAACATGAAGGTGCATATATCCCTTTGAATCAGTGTTATTATATCTTTTGGGTAAATGCCTAGGCGTGGGATTGCTGGATCATCAGATATTTCCATTTGTATTTGTTCAAGGATTCCCATACTGTTCTCCATAATGGCTGTACCCATTTACATTCCCACCAGCAGTGTAGCAGAGTTCCTCTCTCTTCACATCCTCTCCAACACTTACTTTCTCTTGTTTTAATTGACAGAGCCCATTCTCACAGGTGTGAGGTATAATCTTAATGTGGTTTTAATTCGTATTTCTCTAATAAAAAGTGAATCGGAGCATTTCTGCATATGTCTGTGGGCCATATGTATCTCTCTATCTCTCTCTCTCTCTCTCTCTTTTTTAACCAGAGCACTGCTCAGCTCTGGCTTATGGTGGTGCAGGGGATTGAAGCTGGGACCTTGTAGCCTCAGGCATGAGAGCCTGTTTGCATAACCATTAAACTATCTACCCCCACCAACTTTTTTTTCCTCCTCAGAGGGGCTTCTGATGAGAACAGAGTTTGAACCTGAAGCTTTGTCTGCCTCAGAGTCCATGTGTAGAGCCACTACACCCACCACATCAGCAGTCTGCTACAGCTCTCTCTAGAGAGCGTCTGTTAATATCTTCTGTGCACTTTATTAAGCTGTTCCTTTTCTTTTTGTTGAGCTATATGTGTTCTTTATAGAGGCTTGATATCAACCTCTTATCTGAAGTGTAGTTTGCAAATTATCTTCTCCTATTTGCTAGGTTTCCTGTTTATCCTTAAGGAATTTTCTTCTGATGTGTAGAAGTTTTTTCATTTGATACAGCCTCATTTGTTCATTTCTGGTTTTGTTTCCCTTGCCCATGGGGTGGAGTCTCCAAATGCATGTTTTCATGTTAAGGTCCTGAAATGTTTCACCAATATATTCTTCTATGTATTTTAGTTTTCAGGTCTCATTCTAGATCTTTGATCCACTTTTGAATTAATTTTGGAGCATGGTGTTAGGTGGTGGTCTAGTTTCATTTTTCTGCATGTGACTTTCCAATTTGCCAAACACCATTTGTTAAAGAGACTTTCTTTTTCCCATTGGACAGTTTTGACCCCTTTATCGTATATAATGTGTCTCTGTACATGTGTGGGTTTAGTTCTGGGCTCTCTATCCTGTTCCATCTTTGACCAAAATGTTTTAACTACCACTGCTTTGTAATAAAGTGAAGTCAGGAATTGTGATACTGGGGACAGGCAGTAGCGCACCAGGCTAGTTAAGCACGCATTACAGTGTGCAAAGACCCAGGTTCAAGCCCCTAGTCCCCACCTGAGGGGGAAAGCTTCGAGAATAGTGAAAAGCAGGACTGCAAATGTGTCTCTTCCCTCTCTATCTCCCCCTCCCTTCTCAATTACTGTCTATATCCAATAATAAATAAATGGAATTATGATGCTTCCATTTTTCTTCTTTACTCTGGAGACCTTTTCATGTATTGTGTGTGTGTGTATGTGTGTGCGTGTTTATGTGTGTGTGTGTGCGCGTGTATGAATTTTTGGATAAATTGTTCAATTTCTCATATTTTATTTTTTTTTTTTTTATTTATTCACTATTGGATAGAGAGAAATTGACAGAGGGGTGAGATATAGAGAAAGACAGAAAGTGACCTGGAGCCCTGTGTCACCACTCGTGAAGCTTTCCCCATTCAGATGGAGACCAGGGTCTTGAACCCAGGTCCTTGCACACTGTAATGTGTGTGCCTAACCAGGTCGGATACTGCCTGGTCCTTCAATTTCTATCAATTGAACACACACCCTTAATTTCAGATGACAATCGTGTACTATTTTTAGAATAGAAAATTGTGCTGATTAACAATGGTCATCTACTAACTAGACTCTCTCTCTCTCTCTCTCTCTCTCTCTCTCTCTCGCCTCTGGGGTTAGGTGCCTGCACTACGAATCCACTGCTTCTGGCAGCCTTTTTTTTCTCCAGTGTTGTTGCTGTTATTGTAGTTGCTGCTGCTATTGTTCGATAGGACAGAGAAAAACTGAGAAAGGAGGGGAAGGTAGAGAGGGGTAGAAAAAGACACCTGGGGCGTCGGGCGGTAGCGCAGCGGGTTAAGCACACGTGGAGCAAAGTGCAAGGACCCCGGTTCGAGCCCCCAGCTGCCCACCTGCAGGGGGGGGTCCCTTCACAGGTGGTGAAGCAGGTCTGCAGGTGTCTGTCTTTCTCTCCCCCTCTCTGTCCATTCCCCTCTTCTCTCCATTTCTCTCTGTCCTATCCAACGATGACGACATCAATAACAATAAAAAAACAAGGGTAATAAAAGGGGATAAATAAATATTTTTTAAAAAGAAAGAAAAAAGACACCTGCAGACCTGCTTCACAGCTTTTGAAGCCACCCCTCCTGCAGGTAGGGAAACACAGGCTCAAACCAGGATCAACATTTATGTATTCTGTATTCCCTTTTGTTGCCCTTGTTGTTTTATTGTTGTTATTGATGTCGTCGTTGTTGGATAAGACAGAGAAATGGAGAAAGGCAGGGAAGGGGGGGAGGTGTTTAAGAAAGATAGACACCTGCAGACCTGCTTCATCTACCCCTGCAGGTGGGGAGCCAGGAGCTCAAACTGGGATCCTTACACTTCGCTCCACCTGCGCTTAAACTGTTGCGCTTACTGCCCGACTCCCCTAGACTACCTTTCTTAGCACAGAATTAAATGACAATTCTATAGGCTTAGGAAATCCTAGTTCAAGTATCACACTCCCCACCTCCACCGTCACCCAGAAACATCCCTGTCCTTAAATTCCACAGAATCTTGTATCCTCATAATAAGCTTGACTTTTTCTGTCAAGAGTTGGCTTTTATTTTATTTTTTTAATTTATTTCTTTATTGGGGAATTAATGTTTTACATTCAACAGTAAATACAATAGTTTGTACATGCATAACATTCCCCAGTTTCCCATTTAACAATACAACCCCCACTATGTCATCTATCATCCTTCATGGACCTGTATTCTCCCCACCCACCCAACCCACCCCAGAGTCTTTTACTTTGGTGCGATATGCCAATTACATTTCAGGTTCTACTTGTGTTTTCTTTTCTGATCTTGTTTTTCAACTTCTGCCTGAGAGTGAGATTATCCCATATTCATCTTTCTGTTTCTGACTTATTTCACTCAACATGATTTTTTCAAGGTCCATCCAAGATCGGCTGAAAACGGTGAAGTCACCATTTTTTACAGCTGAGTAGTATTCCATTGTGTATATATACCACAACTTGCTCAGCCACTCATCTGTTGTTGGACACCTGGGTTGCTTCCAGGTTTTGGCTATTACAAATTGTGCTGCCAAGAACATATGTGTACACAGATCTTTTTGGATGGATGTGTTGGGTTCCTTAGGATACATCCCCAGGAGAGGAATTGCAGGGTCATAGGGTAGGTCCATTTCTAAAGAATTGGCTTTTATTACTTTACTGACAGCACACAGAATGGAGGCAGATGTGTCAGTTCTTAAGAAACAACTGTAAGTAGTGGGAGTGGCACAGAGGATAAATCACTGGATTCTCAAGCATGAGGTCCACAAGTTCAATCTTCAGCAGCACATATGTTAGACTAATGTTCTGGTTCTCATTCTTCCTCATTAATAAATAAATATTTAAAGAGGGGGGAGGAGAAGATGAAAATGGCTGGTAAGCTGGTTAAGTGCAAGTATCATAGTCTCAGCTATGCCCTCTCATCTCTAGTTCTTCCTGCCTTGCTAGCATCACTTACATCTTTCAACAGAGGTTATTAACCTGAGGTGTTAACCTTGACTCTATCTTGTGATCTTCATTGTGTCTTCATATCTTACAGCTCTAGACAGATACAGAAATCTGTAGAAGCATCAGCAGCAAGACACTTAAACTTAGCTCAAACACCTTAGTGTTTTGTTCTAGATAAAAGTTATGGGAAGATGAATAAAAGCAGAAATAGTCTTAAATTGTTTCTTGCACACTTCTGCTGTGGTAAAAATATGAACAGCAACTTGTAGTGCTCTCCTGTTTCCTTCTTTTAAAAAACAGTACACTGAGAAATTTTATGCAGTTCTCTGAAGGAAACTAGCATGCAGTCCCACCCCCAAGTCCCCTGACTAGTAAACTAGCATGCAGTTTCCCCCCCCACCAAGTCCCCTCACTAGTATGCATTTTTAAAATGAAAGCCTGAAATAAAACAAAGGCTTACAATTCCAGGTATGAGGACGTTTGCCAGTTTAAAAAATAGGATTAAGAATTTCAAATTGTGTTGGTCTATTGCACCAAAGTAAAAGACTCTGGGGTGAGGTGGGGGGGGGGGGAGTACAAGTCCAAAAAGGATGACAGAGGACCTAGTGGGGACTGTACTGTTATGTCGAAAACTGAGAAATGTTATGCATGTACAAACTATTGTATTTACTGCCAAATGTAAAACATTAATTCCCCAATAAAGAAATTAAAAAAAAAAATTCAGGGAGTCAGGCAGTAGCGCAATGGGTTAAGCACACGTGGCGCGAAGCACAAGGACCAAAGTAAGGATGCCAGTTCGAGCCCCTGGCTCCCCACCTACAGGGGAGTCACTTCACAGGTGGTGAACCAGGTCTGCAGGAGTTTGTCTGTCTTTCTCTCCTCCTCTCTGTCTTCCCC
Organism: Erinaceus europaeus; assembly: GCF_950295315.1. Classification (NCBI taxonomy): domain Eukaryota; kingdom Metazoa; phylum Chordata; class Mammalia; order Eulipotyphla; family Erinaceidae; genus Erinaceus; species Erinaceus europaeus. The sequence continues at coordinate 46,820,863 of NC_080174.1, read as the reverse complement.
TCCTCTCTCCATTTCTCTCTGTCCAATACAACAAAGACGACATCAATGACAACAGTAATAACTACAACAATAAAACAAGGGCAACAAAAAGGGAATAAATAAATATTTTAAAAATTTCAAATTGTGTTCTGTCAAAATCTAGTTTCATGGTGGTTATTCAAAGCTCCTCAGTTAACAAGTTTATTTTGAAAAATCAATTATGACTCAAGAAGGCCTATGGTCTGGTGGTTATGGTTGGAAAAATGAGGGCACAGAACTTTGGTGATGGCTGTGGTGTGGAAGAATATCGGAGACTGGCCCGGTCGGCGGCACACCATTAAGCGCACATAGTAGGAAGAGCAAGGACCCTCAAAAGGATCCTGGTTCAAACTCCCTGCTCCCCACCTGCAGGGGGGTTAGTTAACAAGTGGTGAAGCAGGTCTGCAGGTGTCTAGCTTCCTTCCTCCCTATCTCCTCCTTCACTTCAATTTCTCTGTCCTATCCAATAAAATGGAAAAAAATGGCCACCAGGAGCAATGGATTAGCACCAAGCCCCAGCGATAACCCTGGAGGCAAAAAAGAAAAAGTACAATATCCTGTAAGCCTACAACCCTGTGAACCACTATTGATAATAAAATTAAATTTAAAAAAAGTCTATAGTCAATCAACCAAAAAAGCTTCCATACCAAAAGTGGGGAAAACTAAAACAAGAGTTGGGGGGAAACTTCCTTTTTTTTTTCTTTTACATTTATTTATTCTCTTTTGTTGTCCTTGTTGTTTTATTGTTGTAGTTACTATTGATGTTGTTGTTGCATAGGACAGTGAGAAATGGAGAGAGGAGGGGAAGACAGAGACGGGGAGAGAAAGATAGACACCTACAGACCTGCTTCACCGCCTGTGAGGCAACTCCCCTGCAGGTGGGGAGCCGGGGACTTGAACCGGGATCCTTACGCACGTCCTTGCACTTTGCGCCATGTGCGCTTAACCTACTGTGCTACCGCCTGACTCCCAGATTTTTAATTTTTTAATCTTTTGTTGGATAGCGACAGTCAGAAATTGAGAGGGAAGGGGGTGAGAGAGGGAGAGAGACAGAGAGACACCTGCAGCACTGCTTCACCACCTGTGAAGCTTTCCCCCCCCCCGCAGGTGGGGACCAGGGGCTCAAACCTGGGTCCTTGCGCGTTGTAACATGTGCACTCAACCAGGTGCACCACCACCTGCCCCCCTGCTTATTTATTTACTTATTTATTTATTGGATAGAGATAGAAATTGAGGTGGGAGAAGGAGAGAGAGAGGGGAAGGGGAGAGGTAGACCAGGTAGTAGTACACCTGGTTAGACACACACATAACAATGTACAAGGACCCAGGTTCCAACCCCATCCCCATCTACAGGAGGAAAGCTTCATGAGCAGTGAAGTGGCACTGCAGATGTCTGTCTCTGTCCCTCTTTATCTTCCACCTTCCCTCTTGATTTCTGTCTCTATCCAATAAACAAATTTTAAAAATAAATAAAAATAAAAGAGAGACACCTAAAGATCTGCTTAGCCACTAGTGAAACTTCTCCCCTGCAGGTGGGGATCCAACATTTGAACCTGGATCCTGTGGAATGCAGCATGTGCACTCTACCTGGTGAATAACTGCCTGGGGGAGACTTACTCAATGAGCGCAACCGGGAAAAGAGGAGCGGCCTCTTCTCAATACAATTAGGCAGAAGTCAATTACTACCAATTCCTAGTTTCCCCGCACAGCTATGGGGTAGACCATGTAGTAATGGGGAATGGAAGTAAAGGCAGGAAGATCTAGTTAAACTGTGTATTCTGCTTTGATCCAACTCACGTATTACGTTTCTTTGTTTTTTTATATCAGAGCACTGTTCAGCTCTGGCCTGTGGTGGTGCAGGGGACTGAACCTGGGACTTTGGAGCCTCAGGCATGAAAGTTTATTTGCATAATCAAATATCTATCCCCCCCATATTGTTTCTTTTTTGATTTTCCCTTTTGTTGTCCTTGTTGTTGTTTTTTTTTTTTGGTTGTTTTTGTAGTATTGTTGTTGTTACTGCTGTCGTCGTTGTTGGATAGGACAGAGAAAAATGGAGAGGAGGGGAAGACAGAGAGAGGAAAAGATAGACACCTGCAGATCTGCTTCACCACCTGTGAAGCCACGCCCCTGCAGGTGAGAAGCCGGGGGCTCCAACCGGGATCCTTATGCTGGTCCTTGCACTTCACGCCACGTGCGCTTAACCCACTGCGCTACCCCGACTCCCGTTATTTTTTTTTTAAGTATGGAACTATTTTTCATCCTAAATGAAATCATATATAGAAACTTAATATGGGGGAGTCGGGCGGTAGCGCAGCGAGTTAAGTGCACATGGCGCGAAGCACTAGGACCAGAGTAAGGATCCCGGTTCAAGCCCCCGGCTCCCCACCTGCAGGGGAGGCGCTTCACAGGCGATGAAGCAGGTATGCAGGTGTCTATCTTTCTCTCCCCCCCTCTGTCTTCCCCTCCTTTCTCCACTTCTCTCTGTCCTATCCAACAACAACGACATCAATAACAACAACAATAAAACAAGGGCAGCAAAAGGGAATAAATCAATAAATAAGTATTTTTAAAAAGAAAGAAAGTAACAATATTGGGGAGTCGTGTGATAGCACAGTGGGTTAAGTGCACATGGCACGAAGCGCAAGGACCCGCGAAAGGATCCCAATTCGAGCCTCCGGCTCCCCACCTGCAGGGGAGTCACCTCACAGGCGGTGAAGCAGATCTGCAGGTGTCTTTCTTTCTCTCCCCCTCTCTGTCTTCCCCTTATCTCTCCATTTTTCTCTGTCCTATCCAACAACGACGACATCAATAACAACAACAACAATAAAAAACAAGGGCACCAAAAGGGAAAATAAATAATAAAATAAATACAAAAAATACAAAATATTGGCCTGTATATTCCCCACCAAGAAAGGAACACATAAGTTGACAAAGACTGAGATATGCCATATGAAGTTGCCCTGAAATGTAGTTCTAGAAACAGAAAGCCTTTCTCAAGCACTTAACTTGCTTGAACATTTAAAACCCTGTAACAGTAGAAAAACTACATGCAAATTACTTCCAGCAAAAATCTCTCGAGTTGCAAAGCCTTATTTCAAAGTCCCTCCAGGATGTAATGAAAGATGGCATCCGAAGTAAAAAAGAAAGAAAGAAAGGAAGAAAAGAAAAAAAAAAAAGAAAAGAGGAAAAAAGGAGAGACGGCTGTGGTGGGTACCCAGTTAAGTGCATATATAACAGTGTTCAAGGATCTGGGTTTAAGTGCCTGGTCTCCAACCTGCAATGAGGAAGTTTCACAAGCTGTGAAGCAGTGTTGCAGGTCTCTCTCTCTCTCTCACTCTTTCTCTCTTAATTTCTGTCTCTATCCAAAATATCAATAAATAAAAATTTAAATGAAAAGATTTACCGACTGCGTAAACCTAGGAATTATTTCTTCTGATTCCTGTCACTATTTGTAGCCAATCAACATCAAGTTCTATTGATTTTACTTTTATTAACACATTAATACTTAGCTCTAGAATCTGCCCAGATCCAATCTTCCTTGCCAACATCTCTCACCTAAGTAATTGATACGCAAACTCCCCCAGTCAGATCACACTAAAGATCTTGAGGAACCAAACCATCACCCCATCAGTCAGTTCCTCCCCCTCCACGAGGGAAAAAAAGTCCCTGGTGCTTGTTCAGTAGTCGTAAAGCAAAACTATAAATCCCTGCAAAATCTGACCTCTACTGCCTGCAGATTCATGTTGTCCCATTCTCCCCTTCATTTTTTTTTTTTTTTTAACCTGAGCACTGCTCAGCTCTGGCTTATGGTGGTGCGGGGGATTGAACCTGGGATTTCAGAGCCTCAGGCATGAGAGTCTGTTTGCAGGACCACTGTGCTATCTCCAAGCCCAGTTCGTTCTTTATAAAAGCACACCAGATTTTTTGGTGCCTTTTAGTCATTTCCTTGCCAACTGTCATAGGGCCCCTGCACATACTGTTCCGTATGAAACACTCTTGCCGACTCCCCTACTCCCTCTTCGTCTAATTGAAATTCTTCCTTCAGGGATCAGCTCAGGCAGCTTTTCCCGAGTGGAGCCTTCCCGTCCGTATCAGAGACCAGGACTACAATCAAGGTATTTCTCTTACGTGGCATGTATTTTCCATTTCTCAGTGATTATCATCGATCAACATCTGTAGACGCACACACCCCCACCACCAAGAGATTCAAACTCTTGAGGTCACCGACCACATTTGGTTCCCGTCTATACCAAAGGCTTCGCACTCTAAGTCGCTTGGAGCGCCACGGAGAAGGCCACTGTCGCAGGGATGAGCACAACTCTGGACAAGCGGGAGTCGGGCATCTCCGTCTCTCTCGGAGCACAGAGCAGGCCTTGGTAAAAGGCTGCAGAGCCAGCGACGGAGACATCTGGGCCTCCCCAGTCGGGGCCTTGGGGGAGGCGGGGCACAGGCCTCATCTCCCCGAGAGCCCCCGGCCCGCGGCCGGCAGAAAGCACAAGTCCAGGCCCCAAGTCAGAGACCCCGAGGCTCTGCTCCAGCAGAGCGAAGACGACGAGCAACGGCTAGAAAACTCAGAACGCTGGACCTGCGTCAGCCCTGCAGCTGAGAAGAGCCAGGCTCAGACCACACGACCCAGACGCCTCCTCCAGACTCCGCAACCACCCACAGCCCGATAGCCCTTTCCACTTACTCCACGTCAGCGCCAGCTGCCCCCGCTGCAGCATTGCTCGAAACGCCCGGAAAGCCAGTCAGCGTGCTCCCACCCACAAGACACAGCGCGCCTAGGCGGGACTCCGACTTCACCCACCAATCCTAACGTCTCGTTCTCGTGACGTAAGGCGTTGGCCACTAACTGGGGAGTATCTAGAAGGCGGGGCAGAAATAAATACTGAAAGCCGATTGGTTATTGTAAGCCGGAAGTTCGAGGGAAAAGGCTAAGTCGGAGCCAATCGTGCGGTGCCTGAGGTCATCGGCGCGGTTAGTGGCGGCTCCGGGGTGAGTGGCTACCGCCATGATCGAACAGCAGAAGCGCAAGGGCCCCGAGTTGCCACTGGTCCCAGTCAAGCGGCAGCGGCATGATTTGCTGTTGGGAGCGGCGGGCTCGGGCCCCGGAGCCGGGCAGCAGCCGTCGACGCCGGGAGCTTTGCTGCAGGCGGTAAGTGGTGTAGCAGGCCGCCTGCCGCCTATCGCCCTCACCCCAGGGTTTTTCCGCACCAGCCTTTCCCTCCGCACTGCGGGGGCAGAACGAGGCTCTGCCTGAAGTTAAAGCCCATCAACACTGTTCTAGCTGCCTACCCGGCAGGTGATCCGCCGTGTTTCCCAGCCTGAGGGTCCGTCTTCAGCGTCTCGACTATCCTGTGAGATGGCGTTAGAATTAGTGTTGACAACAAGGGCAACAAAAGGGAATAAAATAAAATAAATAAAATAAAATTTTTTTTTTAAAGAATTAGTGTTGAGAACCTTGAATTAAAACCCAGATCCGGAATTCCTCCCCCTAATTCTTCCAGGGAGCTGGCATAAAATATTCAGGAAACTTTGTAGAGCAGTTGGGTAGACGGGTGGGTGGCTGAGTGAGGGAAGAAATGAACGGTCCTGGCTCATTGGACAAGTTGTATTTCCCTTGTTTCTCCGCAACAACATCCGAATAACAGCTAACATTCATTTATTTAGTCTCACTAGACTGCTTGTATGTGAAAGGTCCATAATTTTTTTTTTTTCTTTTCCTCCACTGGAAGCTTTCCTATTCTTTATCCCTATGGAAGCATGGACCCAGGAAAAGGTCCATAATTAACAACCTCAGAGTTACTGTTATCTCATTTTGTAGATGGGAAAATAAAAGTGTGCCATGTAAGTTATAGAAATAGATTTTAAACCTGGAATTCATGCTCTTTAATAGACTTAGTGATGACACCTCCCCTAGGCTACTGGGGGCATAAGAAATAAGCGGCCTTTCCTGAAATGCTTATCTTTTGTGTGTTCCTATGGGTTACACACTCCTTCCTGCAAGTCCTTGGTTAAATGTCAGTTTTTTAGTTTAGTGTTTCCTGATCTCTGTATTGTGGATTGTATTATCGCATCCTCTGACCCACATTCCTCTTTGTGTTCGTCTCCATAGTGTTTCCCATGCGGTGTGTTTTTCCCCCTTCCTGCTTGCTTATTTAATGAGTGCGCTCATATAACTGTTTCAGTGTGTGTAGTGCCGAGGGTTGGTCCTGAGGCCTCACGCATTTTACCACATTCCTAGCCTCTTTAATGCTTTCCCTACTTCTTTTTTCCTCCCGGGTTATTGTTGGGAATTGGTGCTTGCACTACAAATCCATGGAGGCAATTTTTTCCCCTTTTGTTGCCTTTGTTTTATCGTTATTGTGGTTATTATTGTTGTTGTAATTGATGATGTTGTTGGATAGGACAGAGAGAAATCGAGAGAGATGGGGAAGACATAGAGGAAGAGAGAAAGACACCTATGGGCCTGCTTCACCACTTGCTTCACCCCCTTTACCTGCTTCTTAATAGGACCCAGATTCTGGTGTTTGTTTTGCCCAATACTGTTTGAACAGTACCTTGTACATATTAAAAAAAAAAACAACAAAAAAAAAACTACTATTGATAGTGTGTTTATTCTTCTGTTGGCCCAAATTTTGATGAATTGCCTGAACCTAGGGAAAATGTCCAAGACTGTAACCAAAACTACTTTACCAAAAAAGTTGACCCCTGTTTCATTCTATTATTTATTCATTCATAGAACAAGACTGGGAAAACAGTAGTGGATGGTGCAGGTAGACCTCCAGCACTCAGAGCTTTTTCTGGTCAGGAAAGTAAAAATAAAATGTATAAGCAAACACATAAGATAGTTTTCTGTAATGATAAGTGCTGTGAGAAAATAGGAAATACAGAGGATAGGTGGGGTGTTGCTTAAGTTTGAATTATCAAATAGGGGAGACTTTATAAAGGGGAATTATTTGAAAGGAGTCAACCACAGAAGGATCTAGGAAGGTAAGATTCCTATTTGTCAGAAATGACAAATATAAAGTTTATGGGAATGAGGGATGTAGATAGTTTGAGCAATTAAAAGCTGGCTTTAGATGACAAGCAAAATAGGTCACTCAGACAGTATGCCAAGGTTCAAGCCTGACCCCCAGTGCACTGAAGGAAGCTTTGGTACTATGGTCTGTGTCTGTCTCTCTTGTCTCTCTACCTCCCTCTTACTCCCCCCCCCACCTCTATCTAAAAATATAATAAAATAAATTGTATCGAGGTGATGCCTTTGTTCTCTCTACTCCTTTTCATTAATAAATAAAATATATTTTGGGGGTGGAGGGGCCTGAGAAGTGTTGCAGTGGATAAAACACTGGACTGTGGAACATGAGGTGTTGAGTTTAATCACTGGCGTTCCATGTGTCAGAGTGATGTTCTGGTTATCTCCCTTGCTTCCTCACTAACCAATAAATATATTAAAAAGGAAAAAGTTGATTACAGAGTAGGAACACACTGAGGAAGAATTAGGATAAGATAGTGGAAACTTTATCAGTAGAATGTCAGATTGGAATCACGAGTAAAGTGGAAAAAGTTGCCATTCTCTAAAGCTGAAGAAATCCATTTATCTTTTTTTGCATCTATTTAACTCCCCACGCTTCAGTTCCCTCACAGTTTCGCTGCTTCCTTTGCCTGTATGCAGCAATCATGGAGTTACTTCTTTCATTTAGGGGCCACCAAGATGCTCCTCCCTTCAAGCCCCAATCATGCTTCTCTCAGGACATGAAGGAGAAGTGTACTGCTGCAAATTTCATCCCAATGGATCCACCTTAGCCTCTGCAGGATTTGACCGACTGATATGTAAGTAATCGTTTGAATCCAAATAGTGATTGTTTTCAAAGCTTTCATAGTCAGAGATCTGGCAGTTGCACAGTTGCTAAAGTATATAAGTTACCATGCATGAAGACCCAGGTTCAAACCTCCAGACACCACACTACCCCGTAGGGTGAATCTTCATGAGTGGTAGAGCAGGCTGCAGGGCTGTATGTGTGTGTCTTCTCTTCTCTCTTCCTCCCCCCATCTCACCCTATTTCTCTCTGTCTCTGTCATAATGGTGGTGGTGGGGGTGGTGGCTATTAAATACTGAAGGAAATTTGTTATAGTTCCAGCTACCTGGAAAGTGAGCTGCTCTGGTTTGAGGATATTTTCCTCATGGAGGCAATTTTTTGAGCTGATTTAGCAAGGGATCTAGGTATACTAGGTACAAGGGATCTAGGTTTAATGAAAGTAATAGAGAGCTTTCTTCTTGATCTGTGCTCCAAATCTTCACTTATGGGGAAATGGAGTGATCCTAAAATGGTGGCCTGTTTAGATCATATGAGTATGTGTCAATATAATCTGCCTTTAGAACCCCCCCTTTTTTTTTCCTTATTGGATAGAGACAGAAATTGATAAGGTTCCAGGGCAGAGAGAAAGAGAGACACCTGCAACACTGCTTGTGAAACTTTCCCTCTTGAGGTGGGGACTGGGAGCTGGAGCCCAGGTCTTGGCACACTGTAATAAGTGTGCTTAGCCAGGTGCAGCACCACCTGGTCCCCGTCCTAGATTCTCGATGGCTAGTTAGGGATACCTATTTTTGAGAAAAGGTTAAAAAAATCACTTTGGAGTCTTAAGAAAGGAGATAACTAGTATCTGATACTTTTTTTTGTTTTAAGAATTATTTACCTTGTAGTGAGATAAAGTGATTTGCTTGGCACCTTGCTGATAACTGTACCTCAGGATGGATATCTGTCTTCACTGTCCATTTGATGTAGGTGTTCTAGTTCCACTTACTGGTGGTCAGACATCTGGAAGGCTTGCAGAACATTTTTTAGTTCATAAAATGAATTGGGAAGTCTTGTCAGCAGAAAAAAGAATGGCCATGTGTACCTTATTATGGGCATAGGTGCTCCTTAATAACCCTTATTGGGCTCTCAGCTCGACGGGACTGCCAGACGTCAAAAGCTGTGATTTGGGAGTCGGGTGTTAGTAGCGGCTTAAGCTCACATGGCACAAAGCACAAGGACTGGAGTAAGGATACCGGTTCAAGCCCCCAACTCCCTACCTGCAGGGAGTCGCTTCACAGGTCTGCAGGTGTCTAGCTTTCTCTTCCGCTGTCTTCCCCTCCTCTCCATTTCTCTCTGTCCTATCCCAACAACGAGGACAACAATAATAACTACAACAATAAAGCAACAAGGGCAACAAAAGGGAATTAATTAATTAATTAATTTACAAAAAAGAAGAAGAAGAAGCTGTGTTTCTAGGGCCAGGTAGTGGCACACCTGGCTGAGCACACATGTTACAATGAGCAAGGACCCAGGTTCGAGCCCCTGGTCCCCAGCTGAAGGGGGAAGCTTCACAAATGGTAAAGCAGTGCTGCAGGTGTCTCTCTCCCTCTATCACCCCTTTCCCTCTTGATTTATTGCTGTCTCTATCCAATAAATAAAGATTTACAAAAAAAAGAAGAAGGAAGAAGAAGAAGTTGTGTTTCTGCATTTTATTCCAATACCAGGCACATAGTAGATACTAGTACAGGTAAAATGATTAAATATTTTTCCTTTGTTTTGCAATCTGCTTATACTCACAGTGAACAAGTAATAGTAAATGCCAGCTTTCAGAAAGTATAGAATAATTTAAGGTTAGAAATTATATCCATCAAAAAGAAAGGAAGAAAAAAGAAAGGAAGAAAGAAAATTCTATCTATCAATTTTTCATCTTCTAGGATGTGGAAAGTTTGCTGTTATTTCTGTTTCAATGTCAAGAAAACTGGTTCAGTTGCTACAACCATAGTGCTCCAAGGGAGTTTAATTTTAGAGCTGTTGTTCCAATAAACTTGTACTTCCCCTTTTCACGGCCAGTAATGAATTTCCCTTTGCTTAGTGTGCTCATAGAGCTCTCTCTCCAACAGTGTTATGGAATGTCTATGGTGACTGTGATAACTATGCCACATTGAAAGGACACAGTGGGGCAGTGATGGAATTGCATTATAACACAGATGGCAGGTGAGTGTTACACATAGCGGAGTGACAGCTCCTCATACTAATTCTTTGTGCCATTCTTTTCTATCTCACCCTTGAGTTTTCTCTTTCAGAATACCCTGCAGTCAAAAACTACTGAATTGGGGGCAACTACTTTATTATCCTGTCACTGTCATCCCAAATAAGACCTTTATTCTTCCATGCATGTATTTGTAAATATATCATTTCTTATCATCTAACATGTCAGAAACTGAAACACATGTGTTTTCTCCTTGAACTATAAAACAAAATGTGGCTTTGATCTTTATTCTATATAAATTCTGTTATAAAATTAATCCAATAGTTTGGTTGAAAAGCTTAAGAACAAAAATATTAAATTAGCATTAATTTAATATTAATGCATTAAAAATATTAAACTACCATTCCAAAGATAATTGCTATTAGTATTGTTGCCTTAACATTATTAACCTGTGGTCTGGGATGTGGCACAGTGGATAAAACATTATTAACCTAACATATCTATTTATCATTACATACCTTTTGTCATTGACATTTTAATAACTACATAATTTTAGATAATATGGAAACGTAATTATACAAAGTTAACCCCACTAGGCAATTTGGTAAGTACTCATCGTTTTGTTCCTCCTACAGTCTTAAGGTTCCCTGGCTCAACTGGTATGAAAGCTTTGCTTTTTAGAGAAAGGAATAAAATTATTTAGCCATTGAATCAGAAACTGTTATGATCTGTCTTACCTCTGCTGCAAGAAGTGTTTAAACATTTCAAAGTGGGAGGATATGTAAAGTTAAAAAGGAAGAAAAGATTAAGAAAACTGCGGGGGCCAGGCGGTAGCGCAGCGGGTTAAGCGCACATGGTGCAAAGCTTAGAGACCAGCATATGGATCCTGGCTCAAGCCCCTGGCTCCCCACCTACGGGGGTTTACTTCACAAGCGGTGAAGCAAGCCTGCAAGTATCTATCTTTCCCCCTCTCTGTCTTCCCCTCCTCTCTCGATTTCTCTCTGTCCTATCCAACAACAACGACAGCAATAACGATATAACAACAAGGGCAACAAAAGGGGAAAAAATAGCCTCCAGGAGTAGTGGATTTGTAGTGCAGGCACCAAACCCCAGCAATAACCCTGGAGGTAAAAATCAATTCATTCATTCATTCATTCATTCATTCATTAAAAAGATTAAGAAAACTGCTATACTGATATATAATGTATCATAAGGAATGAGAAGGAAATACACAGACACAGAATTTCGTAGGACAAACCTTTTAGGATGTTGGAAAGTAAAGTGTGGTGTTCCAGCATCACATGCCAGACTTTCAAAACATGACATGTCGGTGACCTTGAAATTTTTGACAAGGAGGGAAAGTAGGTCACTACTGTTAATCTTTTTTTTTTTTTCCTCTTACCTTTAGTATGCTGTTCTCAGCATCCACAGATAAAACTGTGGCAGTATGGGACAGTGAAACAGGTGAAAGAGTTAAAAGACTGAAGGGACATACTTCTTTCGTGAATTCTTGTTATCCAGCTAGAAGGGGCCCCCAACTTGTCTGCACCGGCAGTGATGATGGTACAGTTAAGGTGGGTGTTGTCTTATCTGTATATTGTGGTTTCTGAGGTAATACATTGTGAATCTTGGAACCTGTGCAGTCCCTACATGCTTTACAACTTTGTCTTAACAGTCATTTTCATAACAAAGACTTGTAGAAAATAAGTTTAAAATAATAGGCAGTGTTTAAGTTTCCTATAGAATAAACTAAGAATCATACTGACCTATTTTGATTTGGAATAAAATGGACCACCTGAACTGAATTCTCAGCTCAACTGTTTACTTAATTAAATAACTGGGCAACTCACTTTTCTAATTCTCAGTTTTTCAATCTTTGAGACAGTGACGATAATACACACATTTTACAAAACTTGTGCAATACAGACAGTATGTATTAAAAACTTAGCATGTTTTAGTAAAATACACATCAGAATCACATAAAAAATCTGATAAAAGTACCCAGATATGAAAGCAGGAGATGTGGCTCATTAATAAGACCATGTGCAGTGGGTAGATAGCATAACGGTTATGCCTGAGGCTCCAAAGTCCCAGGTTCAATCCCCTGCACCACCATAGGCCAGAGTTGAGCAGTGCTCTGATGATGATGATAATAAAATAAATAGGGGGGGGGGGGGGATAGAACATAGTGGTTATGCAAAGAGACTCATGCCTGAGGCTCCAAAGTCCCAAATTCAATCCCCCGCACCACCATAAGCCAGAGCTGAGCAGTGCTCTGGAAAAGAAAAATAAGAAGAAGATACGATAAATAGACATCTGTGCAAAGATCCCAGTTTAAGCCCCAACTCCCCACCTACAGGGGAAACACTTCACAAGTAGTGAAGCAGGTCTGCAGGTGTGTCTTTCCTTCACCCTTTCTATCTCCCCCTCCTCTCTGTTTCTCTCTGTCCTGTCCAATAAAATGGGAAAAAAAAAATGTCCACCAGGAGCAGCGGATTAGTAGTGCTGGCATCCAGCCCCATCGAGGCAAAAAAATAAATGAACAAACATCTGTGATAAGACCACATGCCTAGCACCCATGAGTTCCTGGACTCAATTCTTAGTATAGTGTAACAATAAGAAAGACAAATAGAATATCATAAATAGTAGAATGGTGCTCTGATGCTTTTCTTTCACACACACAAATATTCTAGTCTAATATGTCTGGAACAAGAGAAACAAAACTTTTTAAAAAAAAGATTTTATTTATTTATTAATGAGAAAGATAAGAGGAGAAAGAGCCACACATCACTCCGGTACATGTGCTGCCAGGAATTAAACTCAGGACCTCATACGTTGAGAGTCCAACACTTCTGGGCCACAAAACTATTGTTTTAGAGTGATTTTAGGCTCACAGCAAAATTGAGTAGAAAGTACAGATTTCGCATATATCCACTCCCCCCATACATACAAGAGCCTCCTTCATGGTCAGCATACCTCACCACAGTCGCACACTTATTACAATTGATGAGCCTACACTGACAGGTCCTAGTCACTTTAATTCCATAGTTTACATTGGAGAGGATTCTTGCTATGTTGGGCAGATATGTAAGAACACGTCACTATTCAGAGTATTCAGAGTATTCTCGCTGTCTTAAAAATTCTTTGTGGTGGTTTGGGAGGTGGCGCAGTGAGTAAAGGATTGGACTTTCAAACATGAGGTCCTGAGTTCGATCCCAGGCAGCACATGTGCCAGAGTGATGTCTGGTTCTTTCTCTCTCTCCAATCCCTCTCATTAATAAATAAGGGGACTGGGTGGTGGTGGAACGGGTTAATTGCACCTGGTGCAAAGCATTAAGGACCAGCGCAAGGATCCTGGTTTGAGCAGTCCCCAGCTCCCCACCTGCAGCTCCCCACCTGTCCCCTTCACAGGCAGTAAAGCAAGTCTGCAGAGTCATATCTTTTATCTCCTCTCTCAGTTTCCCTCTGTCCTATCCAACAATGACAGCATTAACAACAATAATAATAACAGTAATAAACAGCAAGGGCAACAAAAGGAAAAAATAGCCTCCAGGAGCAGTAGATTTATAGTGTAGGCAATATTAGTATAGTCCCGGTGATAACCCTGGAGAGAAATAAATAAATGAAATGTTAAAAATATATATTCTTTGAGTTGCCTATTCATCCCCTAAGCCTGGCAACCACTGATCTTTTTATTGTCGCCATAGTTTTGCCTTTTTCAGAGTGTCATATAGTTAAAAACATACAGTTGTTAACCTTTTCAAATTGACTTCTTTCTCTTAATAGGCCACTTAAGATTTCTCCATGTCTTCTCAGGACTTGATAATTTGTTTCTTTATAATGGTATTCAATTGACTATGGATGTACTATAGTTTATTCATTCATCTGCTAACAAGTATCTTGATTGCTTCCAAGAGTTAGCATTTTATGAATATAAAGTATTCATAAAATGTATGTAGGCTTGTATGATGAAAATCCTTGCTTATCCACATCCTTGCCAGCATTTGATATTTTCAAGTGTTTCAGATTTTGGCTTTTCTAATATGTGTATAAGAGAGGTTTGGTAGTTGTTGGTGTTCTGTTCATTTTTCTGTGGGGTTTCACTTCTCCAGGCTAGTTTTTTCAAAAAGGAGGATTCCATATCACTGAAGCTTTTTCAGTGAGGTAGTGTCCAAGTTTGAATCTGAGTCATGCCCATGACAAAGCAAGCACACTGTCCAAGTAAGCTATATTATTATTATTATTATTATTATTATTATTATTATTATTATTATTTATTGGATAGAGGCAGCCAGAAATTGAGAGGGGAGGGAGTGATAGACAGAGAGATACCTGCAACACTGCTTCACCACTCACGAAGCTTTCCCCCTGCAGGTGAGGACTGGGGTCTTGAACCAGGGTCCTTACACATTTATAACATGGGCTCAACCAGTTGTGCCACCACCCAGCCCCCTAAGTGAGCTGTCTTGACAGCCAAAGTGTTTCTCATTAATTTCCATTTTTTCTTTTAATCTGTATATCTTTGGTGAGATATGTATTAAAGTCAGTACTTTTTTTTATTATATATATATATATATACATATATATATATTTTTTTTTGCTTATTTTTGCTTTCAGATTATCTTTTTTAGGTAGAGAGATTAAAAGAGAACACGGCACCAAAGTGTCCTTTATTCCAATGGTGGCTGAGCTCAAATCTGGGTCATGTGCATGGAACAGCACACTGTCCGAGTGAGCTATTTCACTGGCCCAGTACAATCTTCTGACATTGTCTACAGTACCAAGTCACTCACGTGACTTCTTCTTTGTGTGTGCTATTTAATCTAAGTTGCAACCTGCTAGTGATTGAAATCTAAGTTTGACTTCAGTCCAGCTCTGCTACAAATGTAAAGGATATGTTGATTAACCATATTTATTCAAATGTTAAGAAAGAATTCTTCAGGACTGGAAAGATAGCTTACTGTAGGTAGGATACCTGCCTTTCTCTACATATAGCCCAGATTCAAGTCCCTATACCACATGAGAGTGACTGTGGCCCTAGAGGAAACTTCAGTATTCTCTCCTTTTATGGATGAATGAGTAAACAATCCACAAAAAAAAAAAAAAGAGAGAGAATGTGAAGGTAAATTATTCTGAAAATATAGCCAAAGTTGTTAATTCACCAGTCTTCAGATACATTGCCAAATTATAGTCACTTATTAGTTACTAGTTAAACAGACAAGATTCTGAATGTAGCCCTTGGTAAGATGTATTCAGCTCCACAAAGATCTTGGGCTTAGGGATGAACCATACACTTAGTTCTTGGTGTGAAGTGACAGTAGACTCTCTATTCTTCTGCTTCAGCTTTGGGATATCCGGAAGAAAGCAGCCATCCAGACATTTCAGAACACGTACCAGGTGTTAGCTGTGACTTTCAGTGACACAAGTGATCAAATTATTTCTGGTGGAATAGATAATGACATCAAGGTATGTTTGATTTTTTTTTTTTTTTAAGCATTTACTTATTTATGCCCTTTTGTTGCCCTGGTTGTTTTTATTGTTGTACCATTTAAAAGAGAGATAGCCCTTGGATCTACCCTCATTGACTTCTTAAATGAAGAGATACATTGCAGCAAGTCCCCAATGTCAAAATGATGATTGCATGTGAAAACTGTTCTTGCTAGCATAACCAGATAGCAATAAATGAATGATTCTCTAATTTCTCTGTCTTTCCTTGGAGATAGGGATCTTAAAGAGTCTGGGGAGGTAGCATGGTAGTTAAAGCATTGGACTCTCAAGCATGTGGTCCCGAGTTCAGTCCCTGACTGCACTTGTACCAGAGTGATATCTGATTCTTTCTCTCTCCTCCTGTCTTTCTCATTAATGAATAAATAAAATCTTGGGGTCAGGTGGAGGCACACCTGGTTAAGTACACATGCTACAGTGCACAAGGACCCGGGTTCAAGCCCCTGGCCCCCACTGCAAATGGAAAGCTTCACAAATGGTGAAACAGTGCTTCAGGTAGCTTTCTGTCTCTTTTCCTCTCTATCTCCCCACTTCCCTCTCAATTTCTCTATCTCTGCCCCAATAAATAAATAAATAATGTTTAAAAAAATTAGGGAGTCGGGCGGTAGCACAGCAGGTTAAGCGCACGTGGCACAGAGCTTAAGGACCAGTGTAAGGATCCCGGTTCGAGCCCCCGGCTCCCCACCTGCAGAGGAGTCGCTTCACAAGTGTGAAGCAGGTCTGCAGGTGTCTTTCTCTCTCCCTCTCTATCTTCCCCTCCTCTCTCCATTTCTCTCTGTCCTATCCAACAACGACAACAACAGCAATAACTACAACAATAAAAGAAGGGCAACAAAAGGGAATAAATAAATATTTTTGTTAATTAAAAATTATTAAAAAGAGGGGCTAATAGGGCATTTTCTGATGGTATTGGATATCTCAAGATTTTGATTAATGGAGTCTACCCTTTTTTTTTTTTTTTGAGTCTACTATTTTTGGGAGGGTGTGCGTGACTTTAAGCGAATTCTTTTAAGCCTCTGTTCTCGTACAGTAGAACATATGTTTGTTACATTTAACATCTACCTCAGGGTTATTGTAGAGAATAAATAAACCTAATGTATTACTGCATTCAACAAATTTTGCTGGGTCTGGCAAATGCCAGGAAACATGAAGTGATTTGGGGAGGGTTACACAACTGTGTCTGCATTTACTTATTTACTACCTTAAGACTATCAGAGACTTGTTTGCCCTTAGTTTCTACTTTATTGTGAAAATAGTAGATACTAAGTAAATACTCAGCTTTCTATGTTATCTCTACCTAGAAATTGCATTGCTTCCATCCCACCTTATCTCCTTTGCTGTAACTATGGGTGAAATCTCCTTGGCTTTGTCTCAGGATAGTACCTTAGTCAGAAGATAGTTCACCCAATAGAGATAAGGCTCACCATGCGCAAGGCCTCAAGTTCAGGCCTTGTCATGACTAAGGAGCACCACTATACCATGGGAAGCTTCACAGGTGATATAGCAGCAGTATTATGGTGTCTCTTCCTCTGGCTGTCTTTTATCCACTATCTCTATCCAAAATTTAAAGGGGGGGGGGGGAGTGAAAAGGTCAGTCCAGAGCCCCTGTGCCATTAAAAGGTTGGGAGGGGGGTAGGGATAGACAGAATAGTAGTTATGCAAAGAGATTTTTCATGCCTGAGGTTTCGGAGTCCCAGGTTCACTTCCCTGCCCCACTGTAATCCAGAGCTGAGCAGTGCTCTGGTATAAAATGAAAGAAGAAAAAAGAAAAAAACAGCCAAGGAGGAAATAGCTCAGTTAACACAGCATGAGACATGTGCTAAAGTAAGGGGGTGGGGGGTTGGCTGGCACACAGTGGTAGAGGAGGACCTTGGCTCGTAGTGACAGTGTTTTGCAGAAAACTGAGAAACTTTACACATAACCAACCATTAATCCCCCCAGTCTTGGGGGGGGGGGGAGGAGTAAGGAAAGGAAAGTGAGTCAAGGAAAATATGAGTGGAAAGATTTTTTCTTGTATTTGCTTTTTTTCCCCTTTTGTTGCCCTTGTTTTATTGTTGTAGCTACTATTGTTATTGTTATTAATGTCTTCGTTGTTGGATAAGACCGAGAGAAATGGGGAGAGAGGAGGGAAGACAGAAAGGGGGAGAGAGACAGACACCTGCAGACCTGCTTCACTGCCTGTAAAGTGACTCCCCTGTAGGTGGGGAGCCAGGGGCTTGGATCAGGATCCTTGCGCTTTGCGCCACCTGCGCTTAACCCGCTGCGCTACCGCCTGACTCCTGAGTGGAAAGATTTTTGGCTCTGGAGTTCTGGTCCTAGTTCTACCACTGACTGAGTGATCATATATGTAGTCTTGACTAAACCATTTAACCTGTTAGAATGTTACTATAGTTACTTATAAAATGAAGATAAGACTCGATTCAAAAATAAGGTTTTATTTAGTAAAAGATAGGGGGAGGGGGAGAGAGAGAGAGAGAACTCAAACTTGAACATCATTCTGGCACATGCAATGCCAGGAAACAAACTTGGGGTCTCATGCTAGAGACTTCAATGCTATCTATCCAATGGACCACTTCCTGTGCTGCAGGTGAAACTAAGTTTCTCAGTTTCCTTTCAGTTTGTAACATATGCACTCAACCAGGTATGCCACTACCTGGCCCCTTAAGTTTTTTAAATTATTATCTTTATTTGATAAAGACAGAAATTGAGAAGGGGGGGCATAGAGAAGGAGAGAGACAGAGAAACACCTGCAGCAAGAATTTCAACATTTGTGGAGCTTTACCCCTGAAGGTGGGGACTGGAGGCTTGAACCTGGTTCCTTGTGCATTGTAACATGTGCGTCCTTTCAAATTTAACATTCCTTGAATTTATTTCAGATTGGAAAATAACCTCTCTTTTTCTGTTTCAAAGAAATGAAAGAGGGTGGTCTGGGAGGTGGCACAGTGTTAAAGCTTTGGACTCTGAAGCATGAAGTCCTGAATTCGATCCCAGGCAGCACATGTGCCAGAGTGATGTCTGGTTCTTTCTCTCTCCTCCTATCTTTCTCATAAATAAATAAAGTCCTAGAAAGAGAGAGAGAGAAAGGAAGGAAGGGGAAATGAATTAGGATCTGAGCATAATTTAAAGTTCTCTGTTTGGCAGGGGATACAGCATTAAAAAAAAAAAAAAATCATGCTTGAAGCTCCATGGTTCCAGCTCCAATCCCATATACCAACATTACCCAGAACTGAACAGTGCTCTGGTAAGGGGAGAAAAAAAAAAATCTGCCTTTTTTTAAGAAAGGAGAAATATCTTGTGAATGGGAAACCTTTTTAAAATCTGAGCTGAGGGAGTCAGGTGGTAGTGCAGTGGGTTAAGCACACGTGGCGCAAAGCACAAGGACCAGCCTAAGGATCCCTGTTCGAGCCCCCGGCTCCCCACCTGCAGGGGAATCACTTCACAGGCAGTTAAGCAGGTCTGCAAGTGTCTTTCTCTCCCCCTCTCTGTCTTCCCCTCCTCTCTCCATTTCTCTCTGTCCTATCTAACAATGAAGACATCAATAACAATAACTATAACAACAATAAAAAATAAGGGCAACAAATGGGAAAATAAATATTTTTAAAAGTTTTTTTTAAAAATCTGAGCTGAACAAATTCTCTGTGTGTTTGTGAGCAGATATGCTGTTTTTACCAATCTAATGGAACTTTATTTTAGGAATAGGATTAGGGTATCAGAAGAAAATGTGTCTCAGTTTGATGACTCAAAGGTCTAGTTAGCAGTTCTTTGACATTTTTGTAATCAAAAGTTCTAATGGTAATCAAATGGTAACTAAAGGGATTTTTTTTTTTAATGTAATGGCTAAGGTGATTAAATGTGTCCTCACTGATGTCTCAGTCTCTTATCCCTTAGTTATCTGGGGTTGAAGGATCTTTCTAAAATGCAAATCTGACTAATTCATTCTACTACTCTGTTAACCCTTCTGTGACTTGCCTGTGTGGGAGATAAAAGTTCCAGTCAGATGGGAGTTGGGCAGTAGCACAGCGGGTTAAGTGCAGGTGACACAAAGTACAAGGACCAGTGGAAGAATCCCAGTTCAAGTCCCCGGTTCCCCACCTGCAGGGGAGTCGCTTCACAGGTGATAACAGCTCTGCAGGTGTCTGTCTTTCTCTCCCCCTCTCTGTCTTCCCCTCTCTCCATTTCTCTCTGTCCTATCCCACAACATCAATACCAACAACAATAATAGCTACAACAATAAAACAAGGGCAACAAAAGGGAATAAATAAATTTTTTTTTAAAAAAAGTTCAAGTCAAGAAGTCCCAGGTTCTAATTTGGAATTTAGCAGCACTCTGGTATAATAATAATAATAATCATCATCATCATCATCATCATCATCTCCAAGTCAGAGAGAAACCAAAAAGAGAATGTATAGATTGCTTCACAGAGGGCAGAAATAGCTACGGTCTGGGTGCCCTTCACTCAGCAGCTACTTCTTCATCTGGATATCTCTTGTCTAAAGCAGTAATGCTCTCTTTAGTCAAGGAAAAGTCCAAGTCGGGTATCAGAACTTGTCATGAACTAACTTGTCCACTTACTTTTCAAGTGATGTCTCTTCTTTTTCTTTGCCCAATTCCCCTATAGTCCAACAGCTTTTTTGTTTCTTTGGTTTTTTTTTTTTACTTTATTTTTTTAATGTACTTGTTAATTCACTCTACAACATTTCACTTTTTAATTTTTTATATTTGTTTATTCATTTTCCCTTTCATTGCCCTTGTTTTTATTGTTATTATAGTTATTGTTGTTATTTATGTCGTTGTTAGATAGGACAGAGAGAAATGGAGAGAGGAGGGGAAGACAGAGAGGGGGAGAGAAAGACAGATACCTGCAGACCTGCTTCACCGCCTGTGAAGCGACTCCCCTGCAGGTGGGGAGCTGAGGGCTCAAACCGGGATCTTTACTCCTGTCCTTGCGCTTTGTGCCACGTGCACTTAACTCGCTGCCCTGCTGCCCGACTCTCTGTTTCTTTGTTTTATGCCTCTTCTTTCACATACTTGCCTAGGGAATATCTTTCAGTTATGCCTAAGTAAAAAGTCTGTCTTCAGGGCTAGAAGACAGCTTATCCAGTAGGTCACATATCTTGCTGTGCACATGGTACAGGTTTAAGCCACAGTGCCAGGGCACTGAGAGAAGTTCCGATGCTGCAACATCTCCCTTTTCTCCATTGCTGTACTAGAAATTTAAAAAAAAAAAAAAAAAAAAGAGAATGTGGAGGGTCTGCCCAACTGGTCAGGAGTAACACAACAGACGTTCGCCCAGGAGTAGTAACTGATAGGAGACCCTGGTACTATCAGGAAAAAAGTACATATTTTTTCTTCTTCCTACCTAATTCTTCTTCAGCAGTGCCTGCCACTAATCAGATGCCCAAATGTTCACTGAGCATCTGATTAGGATATGCAAAAATAATTTGCTTATTTGAATGCTTATTCACTTTCTGTGGCAAATAACAGATGTACCAATATTTTGGCCCTGTACAATATGTGTAAATTCAGGACAAGTCTAAAAATAGTACCCAAACACTGTACAGAATGGTGAATTCCATTCTCTCTTAGTTGTTACAAAGCTGAAAATTTTGGGGGCCAGGTGGCCATGGCACACCTGGTTGAGTACACAAGGACCCAGGTTCAAACCCCCAGTCCCCACCTGCTACGGGAAAGCTTCATGAGCAGTGCTACAGGTATCACAATCTCTGTCTCCCCTTCCTTCTCAATCTCTTTGTCTCTATCCAAAATAAATAAATGCACATAAAAATTGAAAATCAAAGCTGAAGCTTTCAACAGTGCCTTCTCTGGAGAGAAGGAACAACAGCTTGAACAAAAACTGTCAGCCATTTCAAGTTTCCCTGATTATTGAGGTAGTAAACAGCCTGACATATAAATGATTGTATATATAAAGTATGTTGGCTTCTACACATGAATGAGTTATTGATGGGGAAAGTGGAGTTTTCTACCTTATGTATTGCTTTGACAACTAATACTGAATTTACTTCTAGATGAGGAAGCTTCCTTGCTTAAAGAGATCACAAAAATTTCTTTTCACAGAGAAAAACTACATGGCAGTATTTAATCTGGAGAATTTTTTAAAAGATTTTATTTATTTATTCATGAGAATTGATAGGAGAGAACTAGACATCACTCTGGTACATGTGCTGCTAGGGATTAAACTCGGGACCTCATGCTTGAGAGTCCAATGCCATATCTAGTGCACCACCTCCTGGACCACTCAACAGAAATTTTTGTATAATGTCCATGGTCCTAACAAAATTTTTGCTGTTTTTCTTTTTTTATTTGTAAATTTTTTTATTTTATTTTATATTTTTATATTACAGAATTACATGTCGACAGGGGTTTGAATCCACACCCTTCCCACCACCAGAATTCTGAATCTTCACTGTCCCCACTGTAATTTACCGCAGTTCCCCTAAAGTTGTAGACATGGGCCAACCATCTTCTCTACAACTCTCTGTCCACATTTATACATAGTTGCCCCTTCTTTTTCTGATTCAATCCTCTCTTCCCCTGTAAGCCACTCATGACATCATAACTATCTCCATATGTCCCTTTCTAAGCCACTCATAGCATCACAGCTACCTCCATATGTCCCTCTCCTTTTCCTTCTCTTTCTCTGGGTGCTGATGGAGCTGGAGTGCAGAGTCCTTTTATCTCCATCCTATCACTTCTCCCCCACTAGGAGTATGGATCATAGTTGTTTATGGGGAGTGGAGGGTAGGAGTTCTGACTTCTGTAGCTGCTTCTCTGCTGAGCATAGGCATTGACAGGTCGATCCATACCCCCATCCCATTTCTTTCTTTCCCTAGTGGACCAGAGCTCTGGAGATTCGAGGGTGCAGGACACATTTGGTGAGGCCGTCTGCCCAGAGAAGTTGAGATGGAGTCATGGTAGCATCTGTAGCTAGGTGTCTGGAAGGTGGCATGACCTAAGCTGAGTGCTACAAGATGATTAATGAACAGGAACCAAAAATAGGATCAGAGCAGATGAGATCAGGTATTTTAGGATAGAAGAAAGCTAGGAGAACCATTTTAGGCGTGTTCCTGGGGGCATACAACTGTAGTAGTTTTGCTTGAGTTTGGTAGCTATCCTGAGGTTGGATGAGAATATTGTCGGAGAGAGTGGTGTCAGAGTAGAGAAAGGGGCTAGAAAGTTGGATTAGGGCAGGGAGTAGCTCCCATTCTTATTGTTACTGATACTGTTGTTGTTGGATAGGACAGAGAGAAATGGAGAGAGGGGGAGAGAAAGATAGACACCTGCAGACCTGCTTCACCACTTGTGAAGCGACACCCCTGCAGGTGGGTAACCCGGGGCACGAACCAGGATCCTTAACGCTGTTCCTTGCGTTTTGCACCACTTGCACTTAACCCGCTGCACTACCGCTCAACTCCCTCTCGATTTGATTTCTATGAGCACTTTTTTTTTGTTTTTGTAGGTCTGGGACCTGCGCCAAAACAAGCTAACCTACACCATGAGAGGGCATGCAGATTCAGTGACTGGCTTGAGTTTAAGTTCTGAAGGTTCTTATCTCTTATCTAACGCAATGGATAATACAGGTAACTTTGGGAAGAAAGCACTTCGCAATGCCCATTCAGTGGATAATAAAGAACGTGTACATTGAGTGCTACAGATGTGTGTACTGGGATAAAAAGGAGTTGGAGGTGGGGAGCAAAGAAAGTGTCATAAGAAGTTTTAGAAGAAATTGTCAAGAATCCAGATATTTTGTCACAGATCTGATCTGCTGCCTAAAATCCTCTCTCCCTCTCTCTCTCTCTCATTAAATATATTTTTTAAATATTTTGTTTATTTCGAAAGACAGAGAAATTGAGGGGGGAGGGGGAGGAAGACAGCTGCAGCATGTGAAGCTTCCCCCCTGAAGGTAGGGACCAGGGAACCTGGGACCTTGTGCACTATAATGTGTGCATTCTACCAGGTGCACCACCACTCGGCCCATACTTTTTGGGGTTTTCTGCTTTTTTTTAATTTATTTAATAACAGTAAATGATACTGTTCTGGCAAAATAATTCAACTTGGATGGTGCACTGTTTTGTCATGTGCTTTTTCAGACTAGTTGACACAGTAATTAGCAGTATTTAAATTGTGTGAAAACTTTGCTCTGTGTAACTCTGAATTGGCAGAGTAATCATTTACCAAAAAGATTTTTTTTTTTAATTATTGGCATACCCAAATACTTTCTACTGCACATTCCTAGCAGTGTGTTTGACATTTTCCTTACTTACCCTCTGTGTGGAAACTGAATGCATTTAGTCTTATTACCAGTGGAGCTGAATGCATCTCAGTTCAGAAAGGAGAATAACCTTGCCAGATAGCAGTGTTTCATGTTGGCCCTGCTCCACCTGGGAAACAGTATCTGTCACTGTTATCATGTTGATTTCAGCGGGACTCTCAGAAGTCTCTGATTGATGGGTCTTATGTCTGAATTTGCAGTACGAGTCTGGGATGTCCGGCCATTTGCTCCCAAAGAGAGATGTGTGAAGATATTTCAAGGCAATGTGCACAACTTTGAAAAGGTGAGTACTGCATGGAAAAAGAATTACTGTCCATTTGATTCAAAGAAATGTTTTTAGGGGAGTCGGGCGGTAGCGCAGCGGCTTAAGCGCAGGTGGCGCTAAACTCAAGGACTGGCAAAAGGATCCAGGTTTGAGCCCCCGGCTCCCCACCTGCAGGGGAGTCGCTTCACAGGCGGTGAAGCAGGTTTGCAGGTGTCTGTCTTTCTCTCCTCTTCTCTGTCTTCCCCTCCTCTCTCCATTTCTCTCTGTCCTATCCAACAACAATGACATCGATAATAACTACAACAATAAAACAACAAGGGCAACAAAAGGGGAATAAATAAATTAATTAATTAATTTAAAAAAAAAGAAATGTTTTTAGATGGGACCTAAGGATAGAGAGCAAATAATAAGATGTTACTGTCCTTTGTTGTTTTTTATTTTTTTGTTTTGTTTTGGTGTGTGTTTGTTTAACCAGAGCACTGCTCTTAGGTTGGTGCTAGAGATTAAACCTGGAATCTTGGAGCCTCAGGCAAGAAAGTCTTTTGCATAACCACTATGCTAACTCTCAGGCTACTCCCTATCCTTCGACTTCTTTGAAAACTTGAAGGTGTTCTCTGTAGGACCCACGCTTCTATGAGCTGTAGTGCCCATATGCCCTTCCTAACACTTCCCAATGATCAGCTGTTAGAGCCCTGAAAACACACCCTTCACCTCAGCACTGTGGCCTAAATTCTGAGAGATTTTTCTTTTTTTTTTTAACCTTTAAATCTTGGGTCAGCTCTTAAAAGCAGACTCAAGTCCCACGAATAATTTCTTAAGAATTTCTTTCTTTTTTAGAGCCCATTGAGATTCAGTTTCACTTTATAAATCACTTAGTGAGGATCAAAATAAATGGAGTAAATGGAGCCTCCTTTTGTAGGCAGAACAAAATTCTGAAGTATACTTTCTTGGTCTAAAGTGAAGTTGGCTGGAGAAATAGTTCACCTGGCAAACTATCAGACTTGCATGACTGAAGTTCCCAGTTCAACCCCTAGTGCTGAATGTACTAGAGTAGTGCTCTAGCTTGTATCTCTCTTTCCCTTCCTCTCTGACTCTTGTAAAACTCACTCTCATATGTAATAAGTAAGACTAATCTTTGGGGGGGGGGGGGAGAGACGTTTAAAGTCTCCTAACAGTTCTATAGTCTAACAAAGAGGAGTTTGGTACAGTACTGTATTCATTGGGTCCCTGCTTATTCACCATTGTAGAATCTTCTGAGATGCTCTTGGTCACCTGATGGAAGCAAGATAGCAGCAGGTTCAGCTGACAGGTAAGGATTCCTGGGTGTGGGGCTAAAGAATGATGTCATCGTGCAGGTGACATACACATGTTTCATACACAAAGTACAGAGACTGAACTAGAGCAAACATAGAGCTGTAGCTGTACTCCGAGATGAAACCATGTGCAGGATGAAAGGCTTAAAGGTAATAGAGAATAAACATCATTTCTGCTTTCGTTAGAGACACTTTAGACCTTAAGAGTAACGTTGCTTTGATTCTGCTGGGTTCCCTTTATTATCAAAATAAAATTCAGGCTCATGCTCTGACTCCGCATTCCCTCATCAGATTCTTCTGCTGTGCTTCTATTCATTCAAATTTTCTCTGTTACCCAAGCTCCTGCGTCCCTGGTAATCATCTCTGTTGTGTCCATAAACTTTCCCTGGCCTTCTCCCCACTGCCCCTTGGGCGTAACTAATTGTTCTTTGATCTCTGTAGAGTTATACTTGATACATTCTAATCTTTAGTTGGCAACTTATTGTATCTTACAGTCAGATAAACATAGTATGATACCCCCACTAAGTTACTTGCTCCTAAAGGTCGGTGAATAAGTCTTAGTCATCTCTGAACCCAGGATAGTGCTTGACAGTACTTGACCTACTCAGAAACATTTAATGAATATTACGTGAATGAATTATTAACTTAGAAGTAGCAGTCAGCCCTTAGCCTACATATCAACTCAGCACAACTCCACCACCACAGTAGCATTTTTTTTTTCTTTTTCTCTTTCCTCTAGCTAGATGATGAGAGCCGAAGAGAAGGGAGGTATCCTCCATTGCTTATGAAACTTCACCCCTCCAGGCACTCCCGTATGGTGATCCAGGGCTCAAACCTGGCTCCTTGCACATCATAAAATGTGCACTCTAGTTAAACTTTCTTTTTCTGTATTGGGGATTAATGGTTTACACTCAACAGTAAAATACAGTAGTTTTACATGTGTAACATTTTTCAGTTTTCCACATAACAATTCAACCCCCTCTAGGTCCTCCTCTACCATCATGTTCCAGAACCTGAACCCTAACCCTCCCCTCCACCCCAGTCTTTTACTTTGGTGCAATACACCAAACCCAGTCCAAGTTCTGCTTTGTATTTTTTTTTTTAATTAATTAATTTTTTTTTTAAAGGAGACATTAACAAAACCGTAGGATAGGAGGGGGTACAACTCCACACAATTCCCACCACCAGATCTCCATATCGCATCCCATCCCCTGATAGCTTTCCCATTCTTTATCCCTCTGGGAGTATGGACCCAAGGTCAACTTTTTTTTTTTTTAAATCAGTGATTTAGTAATGTTTGACAAGATTCTTTCACTAGTGGGGTGAAGCTTTGGTGAGGTTGCAAGACATTGGTGAGGTTATCTTCCCAGTGAAGGCAGGTTGACGTCATGGTAGTATTTTTTAACTTCTGTCTATGGATGAGTTTTGTTTGTTTATTTGTTTGTTTTTTTGCCTCCAAGGTTATCATTGGGGCTTGATGCCTGTACTATGAATCCTCTGCTCCTAGAGGCCATTTTCCCCATTTTGTTGCCCATGTTGTTATTGTTGCCATTTCTGTTGTTGTTGGATAGGACAGAGAGAAATCAAGAGAGGAGGGGAAAACAGAGGGGCAGAGAAAGATAGAAGAAACCTTCACCACTTGTGAAGTGACCCCTCTGTAGGTGGGGAGGCAGGAGCCAGGCTGTTCATTGCCCTTCAGGCCATGTGTGCGTAACTCACTGTGCTACCCGCCCAGCCCTCCATACTTCTTTTTCTTTTTTTCTTTTTTTTTAATATTTATTTTATTTATTTATTCCCTTTTGTTGCCCTTGTTGTTTTATTGTTGTAGTTATTATTGTTGTTGTCGTTGGTGGATAGGACAGAGAGAAATGGAGAGAGGGAGGGGAAGACAGAGAGGAGGAGAGAAAGATAGACACCTGCAGACCTGCTTCACCACCTGTGAAGCGACTCCCTGCAGGTGGGGAGCCCGGGTTCGAACCGGGATCCTTATGCCAGTCCTTGTGCTTTGCGCCACCTGTGCTTAGCCCGCTGTGCTACCGCCCGACTCCCCATTCTTCTTTTTCTGACTTATCTCACTTAACATGATTCCTTCAAGCTCCATCCAAGATGGCCTAAAAATAGTGAAATTAACATTCTTAATAGCTGAGTAGTATTCCATTGTGTAAATAAATATCTCACAACTTTCTCAGCTACTCATCTGTTGGTGGACACCTGAGTTGCTTCCAGATTTTTGGCTATTACAAATTGTGCTGCTGTGAACATAGGTGTACACAATTCTTTTTGGATGGGTGTGTTTGGTTCCTTAGGTCTTTTTCTCTTTTTTTGCCTTTTTTTTTTTTTTAATCTCATAGTCAGAGCCAATGAAATAGCTTACTTGGATAGTGTGCTGCTTTGCCATGTGTACAACCCAGGTTTGAGCCTGGCCCCCAGTACATTGAAAGAAGCTTTGGTACTGTGGATGGTCTCTCTCTCTCTCTCTTTCTCTCTCTCTCTCTCTCCATCTCTGTCTCTATGTAAAAAAAAAAAAGTATAGAGATTCAGGAATCGAGGTAACTCTGACATGGGAGAAGGGGCATAGCACTAAAACAAAAGGTTTTAAATAACAGCTGACTAGGGAGGGAGCTAGCCCCTTACCAAATTTCTTCAGACCCCCATAAACACAACTTCTCTGAAAGATGACTTGGGCTTGATTTGGGAAAAGGTTGTCATGGGTGGGTACTGGACTTTGAATAAGCAAAAGATGGCATTAGAAAGGGGCAGCCTGGGGCGGAGCCAAGATGGCGACTTGGAGACAACTCATGGTCTGATCTCTGCAAGGAGGCTGCTTCAAAACTGGGAAGTTCTGGTGAGGGTAGGAATTCTGGGTCAGTAGTGGGATAGGAGTGCACTGGATGGGCAGACAACTAAAGAAGAGTCCTATAATCCATTTGGGGCTGGAAAACTGAAACGGGGGCTAAGTCATCATCTGTCTGTTAAATGGTGATGCTCCCTTCTCCAGTGGGTTCTTTCTGCTCCTTCTCCTATTCCATATTCACTCTATCTTACTCAGTTCAGGCTGCTATAACAAGAATAAATATAGACTGGGTAACTTAAATTTAAAAAAGCTTTTATTTGTTTATTTAAAATATTTTTTATTTCTTTCTTATTGGATAGAGACAGAAATTGAGAGGGGGAGACAGAGGGAAAGAGACAGAGACACCTGCAGCCCTGCTTCACCACTTGTGAAGCTTTCCCCCTGCAGGTGGGGACCGGGGGGCTTGAACTTGGGTCCTTGCTCGTTGTAATGTGAGTGCTCTGGCTTATATTGGTGCAGGGGATTGAATTTAGGATCTTGGAGCCTTGGACTTGTGTGACTGTTTGCATAACCATTACGCTATCTCCCCTGCCCTATTTTTCTTAAATGTTTATTTGTTTGTGGAAGGGCGAAGAGAGAGAATCAGAATATCACCCTGGCACTTGGAATGACAGAGACTGAATACAGGACCTCATGCTTGATAATCTAACACTGTATCCAGTTTGCCACTTCCTAGGCAGTCCCTCTCCATTTTAAACCTTCCGTATGGATGCATGGCTCTGATCTGAGGAAAGCCTGTGTGTCGGCCTGCTGAGATTTGGCCAGATTTCACAGGCCACCTCACCAATTAGCCCCAAGTTGACAGGCAGTTCTGTTACATAAAAAGCCAGATTACTGCCAAATATTGCCATGCCAAAGTAAGGAGAGGAAAGGAACCCCTCTATATTTAGTATCTAATTGGCAGCCATGCAGAGTAAGGCCTTGAAGTAAAACCCTTGGAGATCAGGGGTTCTTCTAGTTTTTATGTGTCTATGAAGTGTATCCTTATTTTTCTGAAAATTGCTTTTCAGCTTGGCTTGGATTTGGCAAATTTTCCCACTCTGCTTGCAAATCACCTACCTCCTCATGTTCAGATTTTATTGAAACCCTTTAATGGTTCTATCAAGGACTGTGGGAAAACTGGGCATTCTCTGCTATGAGTAATTTATTCAGCCTATTGACTTTGCATGATCCTGCCTTGATAATGAATGTATTTGTCATAACAGTAGTTCTTAATTCTTTGTACCAGGCACTTTGCTTACATTAACTCATTATTTCTGCCAGCCAAGCTATGAGGTCAGTATTGTCTCCTTTGTTACAACTAAGGAAAAAGGGTTGTTTAGCAACTAAATAACTGCACTGAGACTTGAACCCAAGATATTTCTTTCCTTTTCTTTTTTAAATAGGACGGAGGAGAAAAGTTGAGGGGAGGTTGAGAGGGGTAGAGAAAGAGAGAGAGATACCTGCAGACCTGCTTCACTGCTTCATGTTTCACAGCTTCCCCATGTAGGTGGAGAGCAGGGGCTTGAACTCAGGTCTTTGTGCATAATGTGTGTGCTCAACTGAGTGCACCACTGCGCGTCCCCAAACCTGTGTATTTCTTTTTTTATTTATTTTTTCCCTTTTGTTGCCCTTGTTGTTTATTGTTGTTGTTATTATTGTTCTTATTGCTGTCATTATTGTATAGAGCAGAGAGAAATGGAGAGAGGAGGGGAAGACGGGGAGAGAAAGATAGACACCTGTAGACCTGCTTCACCGCCTGTGAAGCGACTCCTCTGCAAGTGGGGAGCCGGGAGTTCGAACCGGGATCCTTATGCTGGTCCTTGCACTTCATGCCATGTGTGCTTAGCCCGCTGCACCACCACCCAGCTCCCACCTATGTATTTCTGACTCTAGCACTCATAAACTTTGCCCTTGGATTAGTAACAGTAGTTATTTGTGCATGGCAGGAAAGTCAAACAGAGCATAAGCATCAGAGCCAAAGAGTCTTCTACCTTACATAGCTAATTCCTGTAGAGCCTAAACCTTGAAAAGTTTAGATCAAAAATGTAATGTCTGGGAGTTGGGCGGTAGCGCAGTGAGTTAAGCACATGTGGCGCAAAGCACAAGGACCGGCATAAGGATCCTGGTTCAAGCCCCCGGCTCCCCACCTGCAGGGGAGTCAATTCACAAACAGTGAAGCAGGTCTGCAAGTGTCTTATCTTTCTCTCCCCCTCTGTCTTCCCCTCCTCTCTCCATTTCTCTCTGTCCTGTCTAACAACAATGACATCAATAACAACAGCAGTAATAACCACAACAATAAAAAACAGCAAGGACAACAAAAGGGGAAATAAATAAATAAATATTTTTAAAAAAATAATAATGTCACAGATCCAGGAAGTGACTGACCTGGTGGAGCACATGTTACTATACTAACAGACTGAGTTCGAGCCCTAAATACCACATGAGAGTACCTCCTAAAGACCTCATATAACTCAACACCAAAAACTCAATCTGAATTCAGAGAGTCTGAATTCAAGCCTCAGTGATAAACCAAGGTGGCAGTAGGAAAGGAGAAAGGAATGAAACTGAGGGAGGTGGCTAGGAAAATTCCAGAGGAGCCATAGCAGATAGATGGTGGAGCATTGCTGTGCCGGGTCTTCCTCTCTTTTCTGTTCCTCCTTTCTCTGTCTCTTTCTGAATAAAGCGAGAATGGCAGAGATGATGCAGAAACATTGGACTTGTACGTGAACTAAGCCACTTTAGTCATTGTAGGGGTCATTTTCGGGTGTAAAGGATGAAGCTAGACTTCTGGTGGTGAGCATAATGTGTGTATTCAAATAGGAATGTATATTTCTGTATAACTGAAACCTTATGTGTATAGCAATGTCATTTCAACTGAAAAAAATATATATGGGGTAAAAGAATTAATTGTTGCTACCATTTCTGTTAAATCATGTCTCTGCTCTACCCTTAACTCTGGGAGGTCTTACCACTCAGCTGCTGTCACGGTGCTTTACAGGTTTGTGTATGTGTGGGATACCACAAGCAGGAGAATTTTGTATAAGCTGCCTGGCCATGCTGGCTCCATCAATGAAGTGGCTTTTCATCCTGATGAACCTATCAGTAAGTCTGACTTGGCTGGGGGAAGGGGAAATATGGGGACCCTCCCAAAGCAGCTCTGAATATACAGAGACTAAAGAGGATTGTTGACATCCTCATCACAATTACTTTTCCACAAAGGAAAATAATACTTGCCTATGGAGAGTAAGAGTAATGCTTTTTTTTTTTCCTGGGGAGGGGGTCCCCTCCTACCTAATCATCTTAATAGGGAGATTGGCTAATCTATTTCTAGTTCTTTTTAGTTTACTTGCTTCACATCTATGGTTAAAAAGGAAGTTTAGGCTCACCCAGTAGAGTACACACGTTACCATGTGCAAGGTCCCCATCTACAGTTTCACAAGTAGTGGAGCAGTGCTGCAGGCAGGTGTTTCTCTAGCTCTTGTCCTATAGTTTAAAAAAAAAAAAAAAAAAAGGCTGGTGGAAGCAGTGGAGTTGTGCAGTCACCGAGTTCTAGCTATAATTCTGATGGGCAGAGGAGGCTAAGAACTGAGATGCATTTCATTCCAGGTCACTACACATGCTAGAGCAAGACTGAGAGCTTGATAATTAATGTCTTTCCCATTGCACAGTTCGCCCTCATGGTTTGAGAGGACTTGTGTTGAATAGTCAGGCTACAGTTTCCTGTGAATGGTGTTTAGGAGGCAGGGAATTTGAGCTAAATCCAATTGCTCTTTTATATCAAAACTGGCTCTTGATACAAGAGCCCTTAAGCACCATGTCTCCATGAGCCTTCATAATTGCCAGTTGTCTTCTCTGTTCTCTTCACCTCAGTTCTCTCAGCATCAAGTGACAAGAGACTGTATATGGGGGAGATTCAGTGAGAATATGGAAGACTGCAAGGCTGCAAGACCCTGAGACCTCAGACTGTTTACAAGGCATTAAATAGTGCCCAGGCCAGCATCCCTCCTTCCTTCGAAGATCATCACTAACGGGAAACAAGAAGGCAGTGGCCCTATTCCAACAACTACAAGTATCCAATTTCACCGGGATTAAGGCAAGCTTCTAGTGGCCTCTAAAAACCACCTGACAGATTTCAGGGACCATTTGGGTTTCTATCTATCTATCTTTCTCTTTCTCTCTCTCTTTATGTAAGGTCTATTCAAAGGGGCAGACATTGGTTGGTTTGTAGCTTCCTGTTTTCTTAACCATGCCAAAACAGGGACTGTAACTAAAATTTATTAGGGAATTTTTTTCAATTCAATAACTGGCTTGTATATTTCTTTTATGTTCCTGAGTCATTTTGTATTAAAAACCAAATAGATGCCTTTTTATGAAAACATGTGAATTTGTTTTCTTGCTGACTACTTCTTAAGTTTAATGACAGCAAATTTAAGCAGACCAGGAGATACAATCTATTTGAACTTCTGAGAAGCTATTTACTGGGGTACATGAGTTGGGGAAGAGGGCCCATTCCCTTCTGTGTCTTTAGATTTACTCACTGCCACAAAAAAATGACATGTTGGTAATCATTTTGCAGCTATAGATTTCTTCTGAAAGCATAGCAATTAAAAGGTCATGAATAAGGTCTGAAAGAACATGAAATGGAGGGGCCAGGTGGTAGGCAGCGGATTAAGTGCATGTGGCATGAAGCACAAGGACCAGCATAAGGAGCCCGGTTCAAGCTACCAGCTCCCCACCTGCAGGGGAGTCACTTCACAGGCAGTGAAGCAGGTCTGCAGGTGTCTATCTTTCTCTCCCCCTCTCTGTCTTCCACTTCCTCTCTCAGTTTCTCTCTCTTCTATCCAACAATAACATCAATAACAACGACAATAATAACTATAACAACAATAAGAAAGGGAAAAAAAGAACATGAAATGAAATGGACAATAGTATGTGTCTACTCTGCCTCCTTCCAAAAGAGCTTTCCTAAGAAGCAGTCTCTATATTTGTGATTCCCATAGTGGGCAAAGTTGCAACAGACTGACTCATCCAGTAAAAATGACATTGGCAGAAAATGCATCATACTTGACTTAAAAGGAATAGGAAGTGGCCAGAAAGTGGCATAGCAGATAAAGCTCATACCAAGCATGTGTGAGGACTTAGAGTCACTCTGCAGTATCACATGCAACTGGAATGGGACTTTGGTCTCTCACTTCCTGTCTTGTAAACTAAATACGTGATTTTTATTTATTCCTTTTGTCCTTGTTTTATTGTTGTTGTCATTGCTGGATAGGGCAGAGAGAAACTGAGAGAGGAGGAGAGAAAGACCTGTAGACCTGCTTCAACACCTGTGAAGCGACTCCCCTGCAGGTGTGGAGCCAGGGGCTCGAACCGGGATCCTTACGCCAGGTCCTTGCACTTTACGCCACCTGCGCTTAACCCGCTGTGCTACCGCCCGACTCCCGTAAATACGTGATTTTTAAAAGAATTTTAGAAGTGTTTGGTGGAACTACTCCATTACATTGAAAAAAAAAATTTTTTTTTTTTTTTAATCTGCTTGTCTTCTGTTTCTTCCTAAACTGAAAGAGACAATAGGGTATGCTTGGGACCTAGGAAATAGCTCACTCGATAAAGCGTGTACCTTGCCATGCAAGAAACCCCAGGGTTAAGCCCCAACTCTACATAGGAGCACCACAATTCCCAAGGGAAGCTTCATGAGTGGTGGAACACTGCTGTGGTGTCTCTAGTCCTGTCTTTTTCTCTGCCAATATCTCTGTCTTTATATGTAAGAAATTAAAAGAATGGGAGGTTTGAGCTCCTGCTCCTCTCCTGTGGAAGGGCAACTTCTTGAGTGGAGAAGCAAGTGTCTATCTCCCTCCCTATCTCTTCCTACTCTCAATTTCTCTCTGTCCTATTAAATAAAAATGGGGGGGTGGAGTGGGGAAGGATGGAAATGGCCTCTGGGAGTGGTGAACTCATAGATTCATAGTGCCAGCACCAAGCCCCAGCAATAACTCTAGTAACAAAGGAAGGACTAGGGGAAAGGGGGAGGGGGAAAGACATGCCGTGGTCTACCCAGTTAAGCACAGATATTCATGTGCAAGAAAGAACCCAAGTTCAAGCCCTGCTCCCCACCTGCAGGGGGCTCCCTGTCTCTCTGTCCTCAATTTCTTTGTCTTATCCTATCAAGTATAAAATAAATAAAGGGGGAAAAGAAAAGAAAAAATGAGTGAGTCTGGCGGTGGCGCAGCAGGTTAAGCACACGTGGCGCAAAGCACAAGGACCGGCGTAAGCATCCCAGTTCAAGCCCCTGGCTCCCCACCTGCAGGGGAATTGCTTCACAGGTGGTGAAGCAGGTCTGCAGGTGTCTATCTCTCCCACTCTCTGTCTTCCCCTCCTCTCTCCACTTCTCTGTCCTAGCCAACAATAACGACATCAATAACCACAACAATGTTAAACAACAAGGGCATCAAAAGTGAAAATAAATGAATTTAGAAAAGAATAGAAAAAATGGGGAGTCGGTTGGTAGCACAGTGGGTTAAGCACATGTGGCGCAAAGCGCAAGGACTGGCATAAAGATCACTGTTCAAGGATGTGAGGGCGATCTGACTTCGACATCTGTCACCCCATTGATCGCCTGGGTTGATTCAGTTGATCTGGCTGGCTAGGCGGATGTCCCCTTCCTCCCTCACTGCTCCATGTGCGTCCTTCCCAAAGCTACATGGGATGGCCTTCTGTTGAGTGTATACAAGTAGCTGCACTCCCCTGCTAGAACTTCCAAAGAAGCTCTCAAAGATCCCGGTTTGAGCCCCTGGCTCCCCACCTGCAGGGGAGTCGCTTCACAGGCGGTAAAGCCGGTCTGCAGGTGTCTCTCTTTCTCTCCCCCTCTCTGTCTTCCCCTCCTCTCCATTTCTTTCTTTCCTACCCAACAACAATCAATAACTACAACAATAAAACAAGGGCAACAAAAAGGAAAATAAATGAATAAATAAATAAGTAATTAGGGGAACAGATAGTAGCACAACTGATTGAGTGCACGCATTACCACGTGCAAAAACTGGAGTTGAAGTCAGTCCCCAGCCCCCACTTGCAAGGGGAAAGCTTTCACCATTGGTGAAGTGCCGCAGGTGTCTTTCCCTTTCTATCACCTCTTTCCCTCTTGATTTCTTTCTATCTCTATACAATAAAGTAAATAAGATATATTTAAAAGCAATAAGAAATAAACACCTGGGGGCCAGGAGGTGGTACACCTGGTTAGTTGATCACATTAACAATGTGCAAGGACGTAGGTTCAAGCCCCTGGTCCCCACCTGCAGGGGGAAAGCTTCACAAGTGGTGAAGCAGGGCTGCAGGTATCTCTCTGTGTCTCTCCCTCTCAGTTTCTCTCTGTCTCTCTATTCTCCCTCTCAGTTTCTCTCTGTCTCTATCCAATAATAAATAAATAAATAAATAAATAAATAAATAAAAAGAAATAACTACCTTGTGGTCTAGGATGTGGTGCAGTGGGATAGAGTGTTGGGCTCTCAGGCAGTGAGGTCCTGAGTTCGATCCCCAGTGGCACATGTACCAGAGTAATGCCTGGTTCTCTCTCTCTCTCTCTCTTCCAATCCCTCTCATTAATAAATAAAATATATTTTAAAAGAAAGAAACATCCTTAGCTAAAAAAAAAAAAAAGAAAAAAGAAAAAGAAAGCAGCAGCCTGGGAGGTGGTATGGTGGGTAAAGTGCTAGACTCTCAAGCATAAGGTCCTGAGTTCCATCCCCAGCATCATATATGTTAAACTGATACTTTCTCACTTTTTTTTTTTTTTTAAACCAGAGCACATTACTCAGCTCTGGTTCATAGCAGTAAGGGAGATTAAGCCTGGGACTTTGGAGTCTTAGACATGAGTCTCTTTGCATAACCATTATGCCCTCTAAGACCACTGTCCAGTAAATAAATCTTTAAAAAAGAAAAGAAAAAACTTTGAGTAGCATAATTGGTATGCAAAATACTTTCATACCTGAGGCTCTAAGATCCCAGGTTCAATCTCCAGCACCACCATAAACTGGAACTGAGCAGTGTTCTGGTTTAGAAAAGAAAGGGGCCTGGGCAGTAGCGCAGCAGGTTAAGTGCTCATGGAGCAAAGCGCAAGGACCTGCATAGGGATCCCGGTTTGAGCCTTTGGCTTCCCACCTGCAGAGGGGTTGCTTCACCAGCACCTCTCTGTCTTCCCTTCCTCTCTTGATTTCTCTCTGACCTATCCAACAACGGCAGCAATAACAACAACAATAATAATAACAACGGTGATAAACAACAAAAGGGAAAAAATGGCCTCTAGGAGCAGTAGATTTGTAGTGCAGGCACCGAGCCCCTGCGATAACCCTGGAGGGTAAAAAAAAAAATGTACATAATAAATAAAAATACTTTAAAAAAAAAAAAGGAAAAGATAATTTATTATGCCTGTGAGAGTTAAAAGTGTAACAAGTTATGAATCAGGCTTTGCCAGGTGGGCAAAGAACTGTGCAGATTGCAGGAAAAAATCTTGAAAGTCTGGCATGTTTTATGAACCAAAAAAAAGAAAGAAGAAACCAGCACAGAGATAGGGAGATAGACAAAGTTGAAGAACTAAGAGTTAATCCTGTCGTTTGTACTGCCAGTGCTTCATCTATAGGGCTATGGTTACCTAAATTGCATAGACCAGTGTTTCCCAGCTATGTTAGATAAAGGGGAATAAAGATTCCTTTCTGGGACCCAGTGGTAGTGCACCTAGTAGAGTGCAGTTACCAAATGCTTGGACCCAGGCTCAAGTCCCTACACTGAGGCAGTGTTTCAGGTCTCTTTCTCCCCCTCATTACCTATTTCCCACTCACCTTGCAATTACTCTCTGTCCTTCAGATAAAGGGGTGGGGGGAACGACCACTGGGAGCAGTGGATTCTTCATCCAGGCGCCAGTGACAGCAAAAAATAAATTTAAGGGGGCTGGGCGGTAGCAGCAGGTTAACTTCACATGGCCCAAAGCCCAAGGACCGGTGTAAGAATCCTGGTTTGATGGCAGAAGGATCCTGGTTCGAGCCCCCGGCTCCCCAACTACAGGGTAGTCGCTTCACAAGTGGTGAAGCAGGTCTACAGGTGTCTATCTTTCTCTCCCCCTCTGTCTTCCCCTTCTCTCTGATTTCTTTCTGTCCTGTCCAACAACAATGACATCAGTAACAACAATAATAACTACAACAATAAAACAATAAGGGCAACAAAAGGTAATAAATAAATATAAAAAAAATTTTTTTTTTTTTAAATCCTGGTTCGAGCCCCCGGCTCCCCACCTGCAGGGAGGTTGCTTCACGAGCGGTGAAACAGGTCTGCGTGTGTCCATCTTTGTCTTCCAAATCTCTCTCGATTTCCCTCTGTCTTATAAAAAATAATAATAATTTTTAAAAAATTAGGGGCTGGGTGGTGGAACACCTGGTTGAGCACACATATTACAATGCTCAAGGACCCTGGTTCAAGCCCCTGGTCCCCACCTGCAGAAGAAAAGCTTCACAAGTGGTGAAACAGGGCTGCAGGTGTCTATCTCCCCTTTCAATTTCTGACTATCCAATAAAGAAAGGAAGGAAGAAAGAGAGGGAGGGAGGACAAGAGAGAGAGAAAGAAAGAAAAAGGAAAGTAAAAGAGAAAGGAAGAAATAAAGTGAAAGGAAGAGAGAGAAAAAGAAAGGAAGGGTGGTCCGGGAGGTGGCGCAGTGGTAAAGCTTTGGACTCTCAAGCATGAGGTCCCTAGTTCGATCCCCAGCAGCACATGTGCCAAAGTGATGTCTGGTTCTTTCTCATAAATAAATAAAATCTTAAAAAAAAAAAAAAAAAAGGAAGAAAGAGAGGAAGATATAAATTAAAGATTCAAGGGAAGTCCAGTGGTAACACAGCGGGTTAAGCACACGTAGTGTGATGTGCAAGGGCCGGCATAATGATCCCGGTTCGAGCCCCGGCTCCCCACCTGCAGGGGTGTTGCTTCGCAGGCAGTGAAGCAGGTCTGCAGGCGTCTATCTTTTTCTCCCCCTTTGTCTTACCCTCCTCTCTCCTTTTCTCTCTGTCCTAACAACAATGACATCAATAACAACAATAATAACTACAACAATAAAAAACAAGGGCAACAAAAGGGTAAATAAAAAAAATTTTAAAAAGAAATTAAAGATTAAAATAAGTTTGGTAAAGACTGGGTTAAATGAAATCAACTTCATATATATATTCATATATATATTTAATGAGCGAGGTGCAGGGGACTTGTGGCAACATTGGACATATTTTATTGATAAAATTGGAGTTGCTGTGGTCCGGGAGGTAGTGCAGTGGTTAAGGAATTAGACTCTCAAGCACGAAGTCCTAAGTTTAATCCCTGGCAGCACAAGTACCAGAGTGATGTCTGGCTCTTTCACTCTCCTCCTATCTTTCTCATTAATAAAATAAAATATTTAAAAAATGGGAGTTGCTATACCTATCTAGTGGGTCAAGGCCAGACGTGCTCAGGATTGCTCCAGAATGCTGCTATCCTGATGAGGAACCTGGCTTTTAGAGCAATGACTATTAAAATGTGGCTTCTAGAACAGCAGTATCTATATCACCTGACAGGCGTCCAGTAATGTTACACCTGGTAGAATGTTGGAACAAGAGCGTAATTAGCATACAGATGACATCAGCTGATGAGCATACTATGATTTACACAAGTCCACAAGGGATTGTGGGATTATAGAAAGTTACTAGTGGTATGGTCCAGAAGATGGCACTGGATAAAACACTGGACTCTCAAGCATGAGGTTCTGAGTTCAGTCCCCTGCAGCACATGTACCAGAGTGATATCTGGTTCTTTCTCTCTCTCCTTTTATCTTTCTCATTAATACGTAAAAAAATCTTAAGGGAGTTGGGCGGTAGCGCAGCAGGTTAAGCCTAAGTGGCACAAAGCGCAAGGACCGGCATAAGGATCCTGATTTGAGCCCCAGGTTCCCCACCTGCAGGGCAGTCGTTTCACAAGCGATGAAGCAGGTTTGCAGGTGTCTCTCTCTCCCTCTCTGTTTTCCCCCCCTTTCTCCATGTCTCTCTGTCCTAACAACAACGACATCAATAACAACAACAATAATAACTACAACAATAGGGGAGTCGCGTGGTAGCGCAGCGAGTTAAGTGCACCTGTGGCACAAAGCGCAAGGACCCATCAGGATACCAGTTGGAGCCCTCGGCTCCCCACCTGCAGGGGAGTCGCTTCACAGACAGTGAAGCAGGTGTCTGTCTCTCTTCCTCTCTACCTCCCCTTCTCTCTCAACTTCTCTCTGTCTCTAATCAATAATAAATAAATAAAGTTAAAAAATAAATAAAATAACTACAACAACAATAAAAACAACAAGGGCAACAAAAGGGAAAACGGAGCCGGGCGGTAGCGCAGCGGGTTAAGCACACATGGTGCGAAGCACAAGGACTGGCTTAAGGATCCGGGTTCGAGCCCCTGGCTCCCCACCTGGAGGGGGGAGTCGCTTCATCACAAGCGGTGAAGCAGGTCTGCAGGTGTCTATCTTTCGTTCCCCCTCTCTGGCTTCCCCTCCTCTCTCCATTTCTCTCAGTCCTATCTAACAACAACATCAATAACCACAATAATGTTAAACAACAAGGACAACAAAAAGGAAAATAAGTAAATTAAATAAATAAATAAATCTTTTAAAGGGGGGAAATAAATAAATAAAAATCTTAAAAAAAAGAAAATTATTAGTGGTCCAGGAGGTGGCACAGTGGATAAAGCATTGGACTCTAAAACATGAGGTCCTGAATTTGAACCCCAGCAGCACATGTACCAGAGTGATGCCTGGTTCTTTCTCTCCTCCTGTCTCTCTCACTAATAAATAAATAAAATATTTCTTAAAAAAAGAAAGTTAAAGTGAGTGTCTGACAGAATTCGCTCTCTGTTCCTGCTCTCTGTTCTTGAGGCCCTTGCCTGCTCTCCTCCTTAGTACCCACCATGCACGTCTCCTGGAACCTTCAACACATGCAGTCGAGTGCTGGTAACTAGCTTAGACTCATGGCTAACCGCCATCATGACTAACCAATCTTTGCCCCTTTGCCTATGTTGCTGTACCTAAATAACTGCAATGTAATAAACCTCCAATTTGTTTAAACTCCAGAAAAGGCATGTGAGTTTTATTTATTTTTTAGAATATTTTTTCTTTTTTTAATATTTATTTATTCCCTTTTGTTGCCCTTGTTTTATTGTTGTGGTTATTATTATTGTTGTTGATGTCATTGTTGGATAGGATGGAGAGAACAGGGGAAGACAGAGATGGGGAGAGAAAGATAGACACCTGCAGACCTGCTTCACTGCCAGTGAAGCGATTCACCTGCAGGTGGGGAGCCAGGGCTCAAACCGGGTTCCTTATGCCGGTCCTTGTGCTTTGTGCCACCTGTGCTTAACCTGCTGCACTACTGCTGGACTCTCAAGTTATTTATTTATTTATTTTTGCCTCCAGGGTTATTGATGGGGCTCTAGTGCCTGCACCACGAATCCACCACTCCTGGAGGTCATTTTTTCCCCTTTTGTTGCCCTTGTCGTTTTATTGTTGTAGTTATTATTGTTGTCATCGTTGTTGTTAGATAGGACAGAAAGAAATGGAGAGAGGAGGGGAAGACAGAGGGGGAGAGAAAGACAGACACCTGCAGAACTGCTTAACTGCCTGTGAAGTGACTCCCCTGCAGGTGGGGAGCCGGGGTCTCAAACCCGGATCCTTACACCAGTC
Source organism: Erinaceus europaeus (assembly GCF_950295315.1). Classification (NCBI taxonomy): domain Eukaryota; kingdom Metazoa; phylum Chordata; class Mammalia; order Eulipotyphla; family Erinaceidae; genus Erinaceus; species Erinaceus europaeus. The sequence continues at coordinate 46,779,901 of NC_080174.1, read as the reverse complement.
CTTGCGCTTTGCACCACTTATGCTTAACCCGCTGTGCTACCGCCCAGCCCCCAAGTTTTTGTTTTTTAATTGCTATAGAACATACACATTACCATGCCAAAGATCCAGGTTCAAGCCATGGTTCCCCACCTGCACATAGGGGAGTTTCACAATAGTGAAGCAGTGTTGCAAGTGTCTCTCTAACTTTTTAAACTTTTTTATTTAGTGATTTAATACTGATTTACAAAATTATAAAATGTTAGGGGCATAATTTCATAACGTGGGTAGCTGAGATAGCATAATGGTTCTGCAAAGAAACTCTCAAGACTGAGGTTCCAAGGTCCCAGGTTGAAGCCCTTGCACCACCATAAGCCAGAACTGAGCAGTGCTCTGGTAAACTAAATAAAAAAATAAATCTGGGCGGAGGGTAGATAACATAATGCTTCTCATGCCTGAAGCTCCAAAATCCCAGGTTCAATCCCCTACACCACCATAAACCAGAGCTGAACAGTGCTCTGGTAAAAAATAAAATAAAGGGAGTCGGGCTGTAGTACAGCGGGCTAAGCGTAGGTGGCGCAAAGCACAAAGACCGGCATAAAGATCCCGGTTCAAGCCCCGGCTCCCCACCTTCAGGGGAGTCGCTTCACAGGCAGTGAAGCAGGTCTGCAGGTGTCTATCTTTCTCTCCTCCTCTCTGTCTTCCCCTCCCGCTCTCCATTTCTCTCTGCCCTATCCAACAACAACAACAATAATAACTACAACAATAAAACAACAAGGGCAACAAAAGGGAATAAATAAAATAAATTTTAAAAATTTTTAAAAATTACATAATAAAATAAAATAAAGAAATCCAACAGGAAAAATAAAAGCATAAAAAAAAAACTCCATGGGAGTTAGGCGGTAGCACAGCGGGTTAAGCACACATGGTGCAAAGTGCAAGGATGGCGAAGGATCCTGGTTGGAGTCCTCAGCTCCCTACCTGCAAGGGAGTCGCTTTACAGGCGGTGAAGCAGGTCTGCAGGTGTCTTTCTCTTTCCCTCTCTGTCTTCCCCTCTTCTCTTTATTTCTCTCTGTTCTGCCTAACAACGATGACATCAATAACAACAATAACTACAACAACAATGAAAAACAACAAGGGCAACAAAAGGGAAAATAAATGAAGTTTAAAAAAAAATTCCATAATGTTTCCACCACCAGAATTCTGTGTCTTCATCCCCTCCATTGGAAACTGCAGTAGTTCTCCCTAGGTCGAAGATACGGGTTGGCTTTCTTTTTCTTTTCCTTTTTTATTAGTGGTTTAATATTGACTTACAAAATTACAAGATAACAGGGATACAACTCCACACCATTCCCATCACCAGAGTTCTGAATCCCCATTCCCTCCATTATAAGCTACAGCAGTTCTCCCTAGGTCTCAGATATGGGTTATTATTTCTACAACTATCTGTCTATATTTGTATGTATTTGCCTTTTTTTTCCTTGTGTTGTTTTGTTTTCAAGTTCATGTGTATCTAATCTCTGTATTCCACATATGAGTAAAACCATCTGCTTCACTGAGGCTTCATGCCTGCATAATTCCACTGTACCCAAGGACTTTAACTTTCCCTTCCTTCCTTCCTTCCTTCCATCTTTCTTTTTTTCTTTTCAGATGGAGTGAAAAGCAGAGAGTGCCAAGCATCTGGCACAGTGACTACACACACACTATCTCTTGCTCTCCTTATCATCTTCTGCAAATAAATAAATAAATAAAGTCATAGGAGCCAGGCAGTGGCACTCCTGGTTAAGTGCACACATTACAGTGCGTAATGACCCAGGTTCAAGCCCTTGGTCCCCACCTGCAGGGAGGAAGCTTCACAAATGGTGAAGTGTCTCTCTTCCTCTCTATTTCCCCTTCCCTCTTAATTTCTCTCTGTCTTTGTCTAATAAATAAATATATTTTTTAAAAAGAAGAAAAAAAAGTTAAAATCTTTAAAAAGATATATAATGAGGGGGCTGGGCAGTAGTGCACCAGGTTAAGCGCACAGAATGTGAAGCATAAGGACCAGCTCAAGGATCCCAGTTTGAGCCCCCCGGCTCCCCACCTTCGGGGGTGGGAGTCGCTTCACAAGTGGTGAAGCAGGTCTCCAGGAGTCTCTCTCTCTCCCACTCTGTTTTCACCTCCTCTCTCAGTTTCTCTCTGTCCTATTCAACAAAAACAATAATAGCAACAACAATGGGGGTGAATGGCTTCCAGGAGCAGCAATTCCTAGTGCAGGCATGGAGCCCTGTGATAACCCTGGAGGCAGTAAATAAACTAACAAAATTTAATTACATTTTAAAAATATATATAGTGATCATCTATATTCTTCCAACCTAAATTCAATAATCTTTTACACACACACACACACACACACACACACACACACACACACACACACTATATATATATATATATATATATATCTTTCAACAACTAATGAAAGCAAGATGTAGACGTAGGAGGTGGCACAGTGGAAAAAGCATTGGACTCTCAAACATAGGGCCCCAAGTTTGACCCCCGGCATCCATGTGCTACAGTGATGCTCTGGTTCTCTTCCTTTCCCTATCTTATAAGTAAATAAATGAATCTAATATATATACAATATATATACTATATATAGATATAATTATTTACTCCCAGTTATTTCTAAATAATTCAGAAATCTCCTAAGAACACTCTCCTTCAGAACCATAAATTTAATACCACGCTTAAGAAAATTAGCAAAATACCACCACATGATCATATTAAAATGTCCTTCCTCAGTATCAAAATGCTCTTTTTAAAAGATTTATCGGGGAGTCGGGTGGTTGCACAGCAGGTTAAGCGCACGTGGCACAAAGCGCAAGGACCGAAGTAAGGATCCTGGTTCGAACCCCTGGCTCCCCACCTGCAGGGGAGTCGCTTCACAATCGGTAAAGCATGTCTGCAGGTGTCTATCTTTCTCTCCCTCTCTGTCTTCCCTTCCTCTCTCCATTTCTCTCTGTCCTATCCAACAACAATGACATGAATAATAATAACTACAACAATAAAACAAGAGCAACAAAAAGGGAATAAATATTAAAAAAATAAAAGTGCAGTTCTATGAAGAAATGTATTTTTAAAAAAAGATTTATCTTCAGTGGTCGGGGAGTTGGTGCAGTGGATAAAGCATTGGATTCTCAAGCATGAGGTCCTGAGTACAATCCCCGGCAGCACATATATCAGGCTGATAATCAGGTTCTTTCTCTCCACCTGTCTTTCTCATGAATAAATAAATAGCCTTAAGAAAGATTTATCTTCATTGATATGTCAAAAGAAAGAAACAGAACACTACTCTGGAATGTGCAATGCCAGGGATGGAACTTAGGACCTTATTCTAGAGTGTTCAACACTTTATCCACTGCACCACCTCAGCCACTCAAAATGTCTTTTCTTTACTTTCTCCTTTACTTTATACCTGATAGGACACACTCTCCACCCAGCCCCTCAAAATGTCTTTTATAGTTTGTTTGTTTTTTTCAATGTGGAATCAATCATGTTTTATGCATGTGTGTATTCTGTGTCTCTAGTGTCTCTTTATCTACAACAGTACCCTACCTTTTGTCCCAGGGAAACTATTTAAAGCGTTTGTAGTTTTATGTGTTGCTTCATAATCTAACTGCTTATTTTACATTAGTAAATGTTTTAAATGACTGAGCACCAAGCAAAATTGGCATGCCAGGAAGATACACCACATTTAGCCTGTGCTCTCTGTCTTTTCGTGTACCTGTTTTAGAAAAATATCAAGGAGCCACCTGTGCTTAATCCACTGTGCTACCGTCCAACTCCCCAGGTGTTTGATTCTTAAGCATGAGTTTCTGAGATCAATACCCAGCACTGCACATGCCAGAGTTATGCTCTGGTCCTGTCTCATAAATAAATAAATAAATAAATAAAGCAATTCATGGTTGGCACTGAGTGCTCACTCTGAGTTAGATATGTGACATGATTATGCTTAGGAAGTAAGTAGGTGAAAAACAGCTGCTAGTTTCACTCATACATGAAATCTAGAGAATTGAAATACAGACATGAGCTTACAAAAACAAAACAAAAAAACTACCAAACTGAATTTTGATATTGGGTTTCGTGTAGAACTACTTTTTAAAATTTTCCCTTTTGTTGCCCTTGTTGCTTTTTATTGTTGTTGTTATTGCTGTTGTTGTTGTTGGCTAGGACAGAGACAAATTGAGAGAGAAGGGGGAGACAGAGAGGAGGAGAGAAAGATAGACACCTGCAGACCTGCTTCACCACCTGTGAAGCAAACCCCCCTGCAGGTGGGGAGCTGGGGGCTCGAACCAGGATCCTAACTTCCATCCCTGGCATTGCACGTTCCAGAATGGTGTTTCGTTTCTTTCTTTTGACATATCAACAAAGACAAATCTTTTTTGTTTGTTTGTTTTTTGTTTTTATTTATTTATTTTTTATTTAAGAAAGGATAAATTAACAAAACCATAGGGTAGGAGGGGTACAACTCCACACAATTCCCACCACCCAATCTCCATATCCCCTCCCCTCCCCTGATAGCTTTCCCATTCTCTATCCCTCTGGGAGCATGGACCCAGGGTCGTTGTGGGTTGCAAAAGGTGGAAGGTCTGGCTTCTGTAATTGCTTCCCCGCTGAACATGGAAGACAAATCTTTTTTAAAGTTATTTATTTATTCATGAAAAAGATAGGCGGAGAGAGAGCATCGAAGCAGGTCTGCATGTGTCTCTCTTTCTCTTCCCCTCCTTCTCTAGATTTCTCTGTCCTATCCAACAACAACAACAGCAATAACAACAAGGGCAACAAAATGGGAAAAATAGCCTCTAGGAGTAGTGAATTTGTAGTGCAGGCATTGAGTCCCATTAAGCCCCAGTGATAATCCTGGAGACAAAAAAGCGGGGCACTATGTGGTGCACCTGGTTGAGTGCACATGTTACAGTGCCCAAGGACCCAGGTTTGAGCCCCTGGTCCCCACCTGCAGGGGGAAAGCTTTGCAAGTGGTGAAGCAGGGCTGCAGGTGTCTCTCTTTCTCTCTCCCTCTCTACTTCCCCCTACCCTCTCAATTTCTGACTGTCTCTATCCTTTAATAAATAAAGATAATAAAAAAATTTTTCAAAGAGAGAGAGGCTGAGAGAGGGAAGGGGGTGATAGAGAAGGAAGGAGGAAAGGAGGGAGGGAGGGGGAGAGAGAGAGAACTGAAGCACTGTTTCACTACTTGTGAAGCTTTCCCGTTGCAGGTGGGGGCTGGACTGGGGGCTTGAACCGAGTTCCTTATGCACTATAACATCTGTGCTCTGCTGGGTACCAACTCACAGGCCCTCCCCTCCCCAATGTCTTCTGAGTCTGATACCAGCAATTCAGTTCAGTTCAATTCTTTTCAAACATTAACAACTCACACCAACAGTTTAAGTACTTAGTCTTTTTTAAAAATATATTATGTATTCACTTTTGTTGCTCTTTTTTATTGTTGTTGTCATTGTTAGATAGGACAGAGAGAAATGGAGAGAGGAGGGGAAGACAAAGAGGGGAAGAGAAAGACAGACACCGACAGAACTGCTTCACCACTTGTGAAGCGACTCCCCTGCAGGTGGGGAGCCAGGGGCTTGAACCGGGATCCTTACACCGGTCCTTGTGCTTTGCACCACCTGCGCTTAGCCCACTATGCTACCGCCCAACTCCCTAAGTGCTTAGTCTTATATGACAGACTTCATTTCATGCAAGTTTCCCACCATCCCTACCTTTGACTGAGGAATTATTATCAGGAGTTTTCATGACATCTGACTCAATTTATGCAACTTAATGTTAAAAATTATGTGAATTCACAAAATTCATAAAAGTCACCTCCCTCCCTTTCTCTCTCCCCTCCCTTCCTCCTGCCCTTCTAGAGCATTGCTCAGTTCTGGCTTGTGATGGTGCTGGAGATTGATTTCTTTGTGATTGGACTTGAGTCCTTGAAGATGTTTTGAAAGTTTACATCAAAAAGAGTTCTGCTAATGTTTTCCTCTAAATATTTCATGGGGTGGTCCGAAGATTCAACCTGGGATCTCAGCATCTTAGGCACAGAAGCTTTTTTTTTTTTCCAAATAATCCTTTATTGAAGCATCTTCCTTTGTAATTCTTAACTAGCTGGACATTCTACAGCACCACTGTTGATGTCATCTATGATGTCATAAGGATGGTGGCCATCAACATTGTAACCCACAGATTGAGCAGTCCCCAGGATTTCTTTGATGGTTCCAGAGTTCTTGTCGGGCAATGTTGATAGTTTTCATCAAAAATGTTTCCACTGTGCTTAATATTTTTCTGCTTCTTTCTGTTTCTTGGTGTTTCCTTGAGGGCTTTAATGATGAGGGCTGAGGCAGAAGACACCACCTCAATCGGGGCCTGTCTGTCCTGGATTGTGAGTTTGACTGTGATCCTCAAACCCTTCCAATCACCAGTAGCCTTGGCAATGTCAACACCAACTTTTTCTGGAGACAGAATAAGCGGCCTGATGTTGGGGGCCAGGGCCCAAGTGGCACCAACCCCCCCCCCCCCATCTCAGGTACATGACTTTGATCTCGCTGAGGTCGAACTTTGGAACTTTGGCAGCATGGTGGAGGTGGCTGGTGTCGGATGAATCCAGATTCCGGACAACCGAAGCAAGTTGCACCTTGGCCTGCCTCCTCCAAGCCGAAAACCGAAAGCAGAAGCTTTTTTTTTTCATAGTCACTATGCTATCTCACTGGTCAGGAAGTTCTTTTTCTGACTTTTTCCTTTGTTTGTTTTTGTTTTATCAGAAGGCTCTGGTTTATGATGGTGTGGGGGATTGAACTGGGGACCTGGGAGTCTCAGATTTACAAGTCATTTGCATAACCATTATGCAGTCTCCCCAGCCCTGCTTACTTTTTCTTCAGAGCAGTTATATTGGGATTGGGGGTGTGAGCCCAACAGTGCTTTGATCTCTCTCTCTGTACCTCTTTAACTAAAAATAAAAACACGTACAAGTTAATAAATACTAAAAGAACACTTATATAGGCTTGATGTCACAAGATTTGAATGTCTAGAGCCTTGAGTTTGAACCCTACGTAGCATCACATGTACCAGAGTGATGCTCTGATTCTCTCCCTCTCTCTCAGATATAAATCAATATGAAGACGTACAGGAGTACAACTATACTACCCTCTCGGCAGGCTCATGAACCAGGAAGCTGCTGTAGATCTCATTATTCAAGTTTATTAATTCATTTAGTAGTAATTTAATAGTGGCTTATAAGATTTATAAAGTACAGTTCCTGGAAGCCGGGCTTTGGCGCAGCAGGTTAAGTGCACATGGCAGAAAGCGCAGGGACCTTTGCTTTCAGTGGTCCGGGAATTGGCGTGATGGATAAAGCATTGGACTCTCAAGCATGAGGTCCTGAGTACAGTCCCCGGCAGCACATGTACCAGAGTGATGTCTGGTTCTTGAGGTGGGAAGTCAGGGGCTCGAACAGGGATATTTCCATTGGTCCTTATGCTTCATGCCATGTGCGCTTACCCTGCTGTGCCACCACCCGGCCCCCCTCCCAGTCTCGTTCCAAAAATAATAAAATAAATAAATCTTCAGGGTCGTGGGTGAGAGAAGGAAACAACACTCTAGAAACTATAACTAGTGAGGGGAGTCCTCTAAATTGGAAGAGGAGAAATTAATAATTTTAACATATTGCGCAGCTTATGTGTGAACTTTCTCATATGCCCTTAGTGTTTTTATTTATTTATTTATTGAGTAGAACACTACTCAGCTTTGGCTTATGGTGATGCTGGGGCGTGAATCTGGGACCTCAGAATTTCTGGTATAAAAGTCTTTTTTTTTTTATATTTATTTACTTATTCCCTTTTGTTGCCCTTGCTGTTTTATTGTAGTTATTGTTGTTGGATAGAACAGAGAGAAATGGAGAGAGGAGGGGAAGGCAGAGAAAGAGAGAGAAAGATAGACACCTGCAGACCTGCTTCACCGCCTGTGAAGCGACACCCCTGCAGGTGGGGAGCCAGGGCTCCAACTGGGATTCTTATGCCGGTCCTTGTGCTTTGCGCCACCTGCGCTTAACCCGCTGTACTACCGCCCAACTCCTGAAAGTCTTGTATAACTAGTATGCTGTCTTCATGGTGGGACATTCAGATAATATGCCCTTGGCTGGGGTCGGGCAGTAGCGCAACAGGTTAAGCACACATGGCACAAAGCGCAAGGACTGGCATAAGGATCTCGGTTCGAGCCCCTGGCTCCTCACCTGCAGGGGAGTCGCTTCACAGGTAGTGAAGCAGATCTGCAGGTGTCTATCTTTCTCTCCCCCTCTCTGTCTTCCCCTCCTCTCTCCATTTCTCTCTGTCCTACCCAACAACAACGACATCATTAACAACAATAAGAATAACTACAACAACAATAAAAAAGACAAGGGCAACAAAGGGAAAATAAATAAGTATAAAAAATAACTACAACAACAATAAAAAAAACAAGGGCAACAAAAGAGAAACTAGATAAATATAAAAATATATAAAAAATAATTATACCCTTGGCTTAAGGCAAAGGAGGAACTTCTAACATCCCATAAATATCACTTCAGCAGCTCCAACAATACCTCTCCCTTGAACTGACCATGACTCTATATTCTTATTCAGGAAGTGTGTGTGGGTATGTTCTGATTCATCTCTATCATTTTTTTTTCTAAACCCTGCTTTGTTTTCCCCCCACACTTTCTCCCTAGTCCAGCAGTTAGTCATCCTTCATAATGACTACCATGAGCCCCTTCTGACATCATTCCCAGCTCTTAGCACCCACCAACTTTGTGCCAAAGATGTTTCTATCTGTTTCTACAATTGAATTGTCTTCCCCCTAAGAACCTTGAGCCTACAGGTAGTAAATCAGGTTCAAGGTATGCTGGGACTCAAGGACGGGAAGATTATTCATTCACAATACCTTTTATTTATTCCTGATGTGATTCAAGTCTTGTGGGATAGAGTATGACACAGCCACTGTCCTCATAGAACTCACAATCTATTGGAGGAAGGAAAAAGAATCAGACAAGTACAGTAATCCCAGAAAAAGCTGTAATGAAGGTAGCAAGCAGAGTTCAAAGGAGGGGCAACTCCCCCAGATTGCTGAGTTTGTTAAGGAAGGCCCAGGGAGGATGTGACAGTTGAGCTGAGAGTTGACATTTGGATATGAGTTCTCCAGGCAAAGAATTGGAGATGAAATACATTATAGAAACATGTGCAAAGCATGGAAGTGAGAGGACCCAGGCAGTGGCACATTTAGTTGAGCCAATATGTTACAATGAACAAGGACCTTGGTTTAAGCCCCTGATCCCCACCTGCAGGGGAGAAGTTTCACAAATAGTAAGACAGTGCTGCAGGTCTCTCTCTCTCTCTCTCTCTCTCTCTCTCTATATATATATATATATATATATATATATATATTCTTGTGCTATAGATGTCTCTCTCCCTTTCCACCTCCCCCTTCCCTCTCAATTTCCCTCTGTCTCTATCCTAAATAAACAATAATTTTTAAAACAATTTTATTTATGTTATGAGAAAGATAGGAAGAGAGAGAGAAAGAACCAGACATCACTCTGGTACATGTCTGCCAGGATCGAACTCAAGACCTCATGCTAGAGGGTCCAAAGGTTTATCCATTGTGCCACCTCCAGGACCACAGCAATACTTTTTTTAAAAAAAAAAAAGTCATAGAACTGAGAAATGGTTTGGCTTGTACATATCCATCAAGGCAGGATTTGTACTAAGGGGTTGATCAAGAGGCAGAAGCTACTCCTGCTTAGGTCAGACAGGCCATTTCTGGTCCCACAGTACAGAAGTTAGAGTGAGTTAGTTGTGACTTTGAATAGGTCGTCATAGGCATGACCACATACAACTAAGGGCCTAGAAAAAGCTGATGTGATTCTCAGTGGAACCCACTGTTACTATTATTAGTGGTATATGGTGCAGGAGCACAAACTCATTTTTTTTTTTTTGCCTCCAGGGATATTGCTAGGGCTTGGTGCCTTGCACCATGAATCCACTGCTCCTGGAGGCTATTTTTTCTTCCCTTTTGTTGCCCTGGTTGTTTTATTGTTGTTGTAGTTATTATTTTTGCTGTTATTGATGTCATTGTTGTTGGATAGGACAGAGAGAAATGGAAAGAGGAGGGGAAGACAGAGAGGGGAGAGAAAGATGGACACCTACAGACCTGCTTCACCACTTGTGAAGCGACCCCCTGCAGGTGGGGAGCTGGGGGCTCGAACCGGCATCCTTATGCCCGTACTTGTGCTTTGTGCCATGTGTGCTTAACCCTCTGGGCTAACACCTGACCCCCTCAAAAAAACAAAAACTCATCATTTTATACACATATTCTACCATCAGGCTACCTCTTCTGGCAGTTTTTGTTAGCGAGCATAAATCAAACCACCATCCACTGTAAGGAAGCAAAGATGTTTATTGACGAATTGCAATCCGGGCCGAGATGGTGACTGGTGTTAGTCTACCAAGCTCGACCCCGAACAGGGCTCAAACCACACAATTTATAGGAATTCAGACTACACTCAGGGAGGGGGAGCACATCACCTTATCAACCTACATCCAATAACAGGCTATAGCAAACACAAGATCCAATCATTTCAAACTTAGCAAAAGCATGATCCATTCAAAGCAAAGCGCGGGCTAGTTTCAAATATAGTAAGATCACACAACCAATAGAATTCAACCAGGCAGGGTCGCCACATCCTCCTGCCATCGGCTATGACCACCCATCCGGTAGGCAGCACACCACAAAGTCTGTTCAAAGGTCCTGATAAGGCTTGTCCCCATGTAGGGTCCTTCGAACAATGGGTGGCCTTCACTGATGAGGTCCTGATAAGGCTTGTCCCCAGGCAGGGTCCTTCGAACAATGGGTGGCCTTCACTGATTAGGTCCTGCTTATTCAAGGGGGAAGGGGCAAGGAATTTTCCACCTCATACTACAAGCAACTCATACTAAAAGCACTTAACAAACAACTGCATAAAAAGGGAATTTCAAGGCTACTGCCTTTTACAGTTTTTATTTGCTTTCTTTTATGACAGAAAGTGTGAGAGAGGAAAAGACATGGACAGAGACTAAAGCACCTCCACCAACCATAGATTTGGATTCAGTTGGTCTTTGTTGGTCTCATATAAGGCTCAAGATGGACCCCAAGGTCTAATGTTTATAAGGAGGTGCCACTTCTCAGGTCCCAGAACCCACTGTTATTATAAGGACTACATGGCATAATTCATGTCACATATCTGACACAGAGTAAGCAATCAATAAGTGCCAACTGTGAATTACTTTGTTATTAATTAATTAATTAATTTATTTATTTATTTATGAGAACACCTGGGGAGTGGGACAGTAGCACAATGGGTTAAGCACAGGTGGCACAAAGCAAAGGACTGGTGTAAGGATCCTGGTTCGAGCTCCCGGCTCCCCACCTGTTGGTATGCTTCTAATTCTACTTCTAAAAACCTCTTCTGTTTTATTTGGTTTAATCCCCCCTGCTTAAAACTATTCTATTTACATAACCACTGCATTCTATTTACATAACCACTGTTAACAAGCACCACCCTCCCTCCAGGGCATTGGTGGTTCAGTGGTAGAATTCTTGCCTGCTCCGCCCCCTCTCCTTGTCACACCCTGATATTCACCAGTCACTTTTCTCTCCACCCTCTGTATGTCACATCTTGTTTACACCCTACTTGGAAAGTATGTAAGGACAACATTGTTCGTTTTAGTTAGTTGGTAGTTGTGTTAGTTTAGCTTAGTTTGGTATAGATTGCACTGCGTCCTGCATGAATAAAGAGATACTGCGTACAGCTCAACCATGAGTCCCTGGTCGTCTGTTATCCGCCTGTGAAGCCAGCCCGTCGAAAACAACACCCACCTGCAGAGGAGTTGCTTCCCAGTGGTGAAGCAGGTCTGCAGGTGTCTTTCTCTCCCCCTCTCTCTTACCCTCCTTTCTCCATTTCTCTCTGTCCTCTCCAAAAACAACATCAATAACAACAATAATAACTACAACAATAAAAAACAAGGGCAACAAAAGGGAATAATAAATATTTTTTTAAAAAAGAATCAAACACCTGGGGCCAGACAGTGGCACACCTGGTTAAGTGCACACATTACAGTGCACAAGGACCCAGGTTCAAACCCCTGGTCCCCACCTGCAGAGGGAAAACTTCACAACTGGTGAAGCAGGGCTGCAGTGTCTCTCTCTGTCTCTCCTCCTTTCCATCTCTCTCTCCCCTCTCAATTTCTGGCTGTCTCTATCCAATAAACAAAGATTTGTTTTAATATAAAGTAGGTTCTTTTCTTTAAGAAAAAAGGAATCAAACACCTGGGGCCAGGTAATGGCACACCTGGTTAAGTGCTCACATTACAGTACACACAGATCCAGGTTCAAGCCCCTGGTCCACACCTGCAGGGGGAAACTTTCACAAATGGTGAAGCAGATGTCTATCTGTCTCTCTCCCTTTCTATCTCCCCTTCCCCTCTCAATTTCTCTGTGTATCTATTCAATAATAAATAAATAAAAATATTTTTTTTAAAAATCAAACACCTGGGCTGGGTGGTGGCACAGCACAAATGTTACAATGTTCAAGGATCTGGGTTCAAATCCCTGGTCCCCACCTGCAGAAGAAAAGCTTCACAAGTGGTGAAGCAGGGTTTCAGGTGTCTCTTTGCTCTCTCCCTCTCTGTCACCCCTTCCCTCTCAATTTCTGGTTGTCTCTATCCTATAAATAAAGATTAAAAAAAAAAAGAAAGAAAAGATCAAACATCTGGGAGCTGGGTGGTAGTGCAATGAGTTAAGTGCACATGACACTGAGCACAGGGACTAGACTAAGGATTCTGGTTCAAGCCCCCAGTTCCCCACCTGCAGGTAGATCACTTCAAAAGCGGTGAAACAGGTCTGCAGATGTCTATCCTTCTCTCTTCTTCTCTGTCTTCCCCTCCTCTCTCGATTTCTCTCTGTCCTATCCAACAATAACAAGGGCAACAAAAATGGGAAAAACGGCCTCCAGGAACAGTGGATTCATAGTGCAGGCACCAAACTCCATCAATAATCCTGGAGGCCAAAAAAAAAAAAAAATCAAATGCCTTATCTGTTGTTAAAATTCGGAGGCTCTAGCTGGCCGGACTAGCTTCACGGGCGGGTAACAGAGACGCGGAGACAACGGCTGGGCAGGGAAGCTGTATTTCTTTATTTAGGAACAACGATTCATAAACTAAACCAAACTAATCACCAAACAGAACTCTGCTGTCTCTTTGCGGCGGCGCAAGCACTCTCTCTTACTCTGGAACTCAGGAACCCTCTCAACTCTGTCACTCTTCAACTCTCGAACTCTGAAACTCTTCAACTCTGGAACTCAGGAACCCTCTCTCGGGGTTCCTTGGGGTGGGGCCAAGCGGGCCCGCGAAATTAGCAGGACTGATCCAATTCTCTTGGCAGGGGAGAACTAGAACCCAATGTTAAGCATACAACACTTAACCACTGTGCCACATCCTGGACCATGTTTGTTTATTTGTATTACCTGAGCTTCAGCTTCACCACTCTGACTAAGCCAACTTTTATTTTTTTTTACTAGAGTACTGCTCAGTTCTGGCTTTGGTGGTATGGAGGCATTGAACCTGGGACTTCAGAGCCTCAGGCATGAGTCTCTTTGCCTAACCATTATGCTTTCTATCCCCTCCCCACATCAATCTTTTATATAACCATTATGCTATCTCCCCTGCCTTGAGCTGACTTTTCCAGATAGCAAGAGAGAGGCAGAGAAAGAGATATCACAGTACTGAAACTTTTTTTTTGCACCTCAATGCTCCTATGTGTCGTACAGGTGGGAGTGAGAGTACTGGATTGATGTTCTGACTTCTCTTTCTTATATAAAACTCGTATCTCTCATATTTAAAAAGTAAAATAAATCATTTTTTCTAATTTTTTTTTGCCTCCAGTGTTATTGCTGGGGCTTGGTATCTGCACTATGAATCCACTGCTCCTGGAGGCTATTGTTCCCCTTTTGTTGCCCTTGTTCTTTATCATTGTTGTTATTATTGTTGTTGTTGCTAGATAAGACAGAGAGAAATGAAGAAGGGGAAGTCAGAGAGGTGGAGAGAAAGATAGACACCTGCAGACCTGTTTCACCGCCTGTGAAACAACCTCCCTGCAGGTGGGGAGCCAGGGGCTCGAACTAGGTTCCTTAAACCAATCTGTGCATTTTGTGCCATGTGTGCTTAACCCACTGCGCTGCTGCCTGGCCCCCCAAATAAATAATTTTTTAAAAGCTGTCAGAGCTGGGAATCAGGGAGGTGGCACAGAAACTATGAGATCCTGGGCATGCAAGATAGCTTGCCAGGTTAGTGTGCCTGCTTTGCCACGCACATGACACAGGTTTGAGTGTGGCCCAGGGCATATGACCCTGGTTTTAGCATGGCACTGACTAAACTGGAGGAAGCTTTGCTGTGGTGGTGTTTCTCCCTCTCTCTGTCTCTGTTTCTCTTTGCTTATTTGAAACAGTCAGCCCATAGCACTGAAGCCCCAGTGATGACATAGTAAAGTAAATAACAAGAAGACAAGCACGAGGTCTTGAGTTCAAACCCCAGAATCTCATGTGTCAGAGCAATGATCTGATCCTCTCTCTTTCCATCATTTATGATTAAATCTAAAAAACATTGCTATACCTGGGGTCAGAGAGAGCTCACTTGTCATACACATGGCCCATGTTTGAGCACCAGCATCACACAAAAGGAACTATATGGCACAAGTGTAAGCTCTGGTGCTGTGGTTTCTCTCCCTCTCTCTCTAAGTGAATAAAAAAGCAGTTGAGAGTAGTGAAATCATATTTGCAGGAGGGCTGGGCTTCACAAAAAAGAAAGAATGGTTTCAGGGTTGAGTCTTTTGTGCAAAATATACTCTTCAGGGAATCTGATGAAAACTGCAGACCTTCTGCCCATGAGAAGGCACATCTGTTCTTACAAAGCTTTGCCTATTATTGTAGAGACTTCACAGACTCCTGGAAGCCTGTCTAGTCATGAAACCTGGTTGGATACAGCTGTTACTTGCCAAGCATGACTGAGAAAAGTTCTCACTGTTAATCTCAGCTTATCATTTCAAGTAAAAACCTCAGCACAAGTAGCTTCCACTCTAGGAATATCCTGTTTGTTTTTTAAAGCACCAACTGGCATGCTGAGGAATGAATGGAAGAAGGAGGCTAGTGAGGAAGCTATTTTATTTATTATTTTTTTTTAATATTTTATTTATTTATTGATGAGAAAGATAGGAGGAGAGAGAAAGAACCAGATATCACTCTGGTACATGTGCTGCTGGGAATTGAACTCAGGACCTCATGCTTGAGAGTCCAATACTTTATCCACTGTGCCACCTCCCGGACCACTATTTATTATTTTGTAAATATTTATTCATTAGAGAGAGAGAGAGAGAGAGAGGAAGGGAGGGAAGAGAGAGAACCAGAGTATCAATATAGTACATATGATACTAAGAAGTGAACCAAGGACCTCATGCTTTTAAGTACAACATCTTGTGCATTTTGCCAGCTCCTGAGCCACTAGAAGATTATTAAGATAGGGCTGGCTCCATGGACACACAACCTCTATAGTACAGGCAGGTGCCCCCCTACCCCAGTGCTCAGTTTAATATTCTGTTGTATTTTCATATTGAAATTCTTATTCTTAGGGGCTGGGTGATGGTGCACCTGGTTGAGCACATATGTTACAATGCGCAAGGCCCTAGGTTGTAACCCCCGGTCCCCACCTGCAGGGGGAAAGCTTTGCTAGTGATGAAACAGTGCTGCAGGTGTCTCTCTCTGTCTCTTTCCCTCTCTTTCCAAGGTTCCCCCCCTACCCTGGGACTTGACAGAGCCTCAGGCATGAGAGTCTGTTTGTATAGCCATTATGCTAGCTACCCCTGCCCTCTCTTTCCCTCTCTATCACCTCCTTCCCTCTCAATTTCTGGCTGTCTCTATCCAATAAGTAAAGATAATTAAAACATTAAAAAAAAAAATTCTTACTCTTTTAACAAGGAGGTTTGAATTTCCATTTGCACTGCATCCCACATTTTTTTTTTCCACCAGAGTACTGCTCAGCTCTGGCTTATGGTAGTGCAGGGGATTGAGCCTGGGACTTCAGAACCTTAGGCACAAAAATCTCTTTGCATAACCATTATGCTATCTACCCCAACCCTGCATCCCACATTTTGATCTGGGTCCCACAAATTATGTATTCAGTCCCAGAAGATAATTATACATGTTTCTCTTAGTTTTATATTATTTATTTATTTTCCCACCAGAGCATTGCTCAGCTTTGGCTTGTGCTGGTGCCTGGGACTGAACCTTGGATCTCAAGAGCCTTAGGCATGAGAATTGGTTTTTGAGGGGTATGTGCTCTACCAAGTGTACCCCTACCCTCTACCACTTGCTTTCCCTAATCTCCACCACTACAGACCCCTCATTTGCTCTTTCACTCACTATAATCCCTCAAAGCACTCAAAAGAATGCATGATTCTACATTTATTTGTATTGATTTTAATTTTATTTGTTTAATAAAGACAAAGGGAAAGACACAGAGAGAGAGAGAGAACCAAAGCATCATTTTGGCATATTTGGTGCCAGGGATCAAACTTGGGACCTCTTCCTTGCAAGTTGTGTGTGTGTGTGTGTGTGTGTGTGTGTGTGTGTGTGTGAGAGAGAGAGAGAGAGATCTTGAGTGCTGTCCATGGTGCTCAATCTGGTATTTCAGCTTGGACTTAGGGCCTTGTACTTTGGTGTGTATGCTCTACTAAGTGAGCTATTTCCCAGTCCCTGTTTGTATGTCTTCTTATTTTAATGACAGTTCTTCAATGGTCTCTATGAGTGCAGAGACTATCTAGTTCATCCTCTTATTCCCAGTGGAGAGCCTGGCATTTACATAATATTTATGATACATAATCATAAATATTAGCTTTCAAAGGCCAGGGAGTGGCTGGAGAAATAGCTCATCTGGTAGAGTATCATACTTTCATACCCAAGGTTCCCAGTTCAGCCCCTATCATCACACGTACCAGAGTGATGCTTTGCAGAGTGATGCTTTGTGTTTGTTTTTTTTTTGGTTTTGTTTTTTGTTTTTGGGTCAGCTTTGCCTGCCTGATGCCCAAAGCCACATGTTCACTCCTGAACAATGCTCCATCAGACCTGGAGGGACTGGGATCTTTGTTCTGGTCCCTCCTCAGCTTTAGTTAATCATGTTTCAACTCTGAAAATCTTTGTGCAAATTTTCTCAGTAAAAAAGTTCTACAGTCTTGATTCCTTTTTAATTTCTTTATTGGGAAATTAATGGTTATAGTTAACAGTAAAAATACAATAGTTTCTACATGTGTATCATTTCTCAGTCTTCCACATAACAATTCAAACCCCACTAGGATCCTGGTTCGGCCTGGCTCCCCACCTGCAGGGGAGTTGCTTCACAGGCGGTGAAGCAGGTCTGCAGGTGTCTTTCTCTCTCCTCCTCCTCTCTGTCTTTCCTTCCTCTTTCCATTTCTCTCTGTTCTATCTAACAATGACGACATCAATAACAACAATAAAAAAAAAAAAACAGGGCAACAAAAAAGGGAAAATAAATTTAAAAAAATTTTAAATAAAAAGGGGCCATAGAGATTTAAAAAAGAAAGAAAGAAAGTAGCACACCAGACTTTCATGCCTAAGACCCCGGGGATTTGAGGTTCCAGGTCAATCTCTGGCACTGAGCAGTGCTTTACTCTCCCTTCCTCTCTGTGTCTTTCTTTCTTTCCTCCTCTTCCTCTTTCTTCTGTATAAGACTCATTTTTAAAATTTATTATTTATTTTCCCTTTTGTTGCCCTTGTTTTTTATTATTGTTGTAGTTATTATTGTTGTTGTAATTGATGTTGTTGTTGTTAGATAGGACAGAGAGAAATCGAAAGAGGAGGGGAAGACAGAGACAGGGAGAGAGAGATAGACACCTGCAGACCTGCTTCACCGCTTGTGAAGTGACTCCCTGGCAGGTGGAGAGCCAGGGGCTCTAACTGGGATTCTTACGCTGGTCCTTGTTCGTGCCACCTGCATTTAACCTGCTGTGCTACCGACGACTCCCATAAGACTTATTTTATTAATTACATAGCAAAGAGAGTTTCACATGTGATAGAGGAAGAGAAAGAAGCTAGAGTAGACTTTGGTACATGTGGCAATGGGGGTTGAACCAGCAACCTCAGATATGCAAGCTCAATTCCATACTAGATGTGCCACTTTTCCAGTTGCCTGTGTCTTTTCTCCCCCTCCCCTCTCTCTTAATTGTGCACTGCTTAGTTCTGGCATATGGTGGCTTTCAGGACTGAACCTGGAACCTTTGATGCCTTAGGCCTGAAAGTCTTTTTGTATATTCTGCTGTCTTCTAGCCCCAATGTCTCGCTGCCATGAAAATAAATATTTCTTCTCTTCCTTTCCCTCCTCCTCTTCCTTCCTCTGTCTCTTCCTCTGATTCTTTTTTTTCCTTCTCCTTTTAGTCATGCCCCTAGTGCATGCAGTTTCACTACTCCTGAGCTGCTATTTCTTTCAGATAGAGTAAGGGGTGGGTGGAGGAGGTAGAGGGAGAAAAGGAGAGAAACTACAGCACCAAGAACCCCACAACCCAGCCCCTTATGGTGCCAGGACTCAAACCTGGGCCAGGAGAAAGGCGATGCAGTAACTCTGTCCTGTGAGCCATTCCTTCGGCCCAAAATAAATATTTAAAAAATATGTTTAAAAATGGACATTAGCTTTCACAAAGGTTAAATGGAAGGAACAGAATGATAAATCAGAAAGGATCGGAAAGATTGAAGAATGAGAGGCTTGCTTTCTGGCCAGACCTCTCTCTAGGCTGCCGCAGATTCACCTGTGACACCTGGCCTGTGGAGCTCTAGAGGTTCTGGAACTGCGCTGCAGTTTTATCTCTGGGTCCCATGGCCTCCAGGGTGTATGCAGTTGGGCTTCAATAAGTGTTCTTAGAAGGAAAAGGAAGAAAATGTGGTCAGGGACTCAGGAAAGGGCCGGGATAGAGGAGCAGATTTGGAAATGCAGGGCCAGGGTTGGGACCCTGGGGGGCTCTCTGGGAGACTGGCTAGACACCCGCAGAAACCCAGCACTGGGCTAAGGGCTTTATTCACCTAGCGGCACTACCGAAGCCCACATTAGTATTTCCACTTCAGTAGCAAAACGGAGGCCCAGAGAGTTGACGGAATCTACTCAAGGTCACACAGCGACCAAGCAATCAAGTCCTTGCGTTTGACCCAGCCAGCACTCTTGCCACTTCACTCCCGGCCTCTCCCCACTCTCCGCGCCCGCCCTCCCCTTCCCTCCCTCCCCTCCCCTCCTCTCCGCCGGCTGCTCCGCCCCACCCACTCTCGCTCCCTCCCCTCCCAGCTCTCGGGTGGCGGCGGCGGCGAGCCACGTGGTGGGGCCAGGGAGCCGCGGCCGCCGAGCGCCCGGGCGGCTGCCCCAGCTGGGCAGTGCTGCTGTGCGCCGCGCCGCGCTGCACTCGGTGGCCGCGCTCCTAGCTCCCCGCAGCCGCCCCGGGGCAGGAGGCGCGCCTGGCGGCCGGCCGGCCAGACAAAGGAGGCGCGGCGCAGCCAGCGCGCGGGCGGGCGGACCATGGGCTCGAGGCGCGGACGACCAGCCCCATCCGCGAGGACGCCGCGCTCCCCGGCCCGGCCCTAGGCGCCTCGCCCGGCCGCCCGGGGGCGCCCAGCCGGGAGGACGCGGATCCCGCGCGCGCGGCGAAGAGGAAGCGGCGCCGGTGATAGAGCGAGCAGGGGACGCCCGCGCGGCCCGGAGCCATGGGCAAGTGCAGCGGGCGCTGCACTCTGGTCGCCTTCTGCTGCCTGCAGCTGGTGAGCGCCGCGCGCCCGGGGTGGCCGGGGAGGGTGGGGCGCGGCGGGGCGGGGTGCTTGTCTGCCGGCTGCCGGGCACCGGAGTGTCGGAGCGCACGGGCGGAGCCTGCTCCTGCTGGCCGGGCTGTCTCTTTGTGTGCACTTCTCGCCCCTGTGCGGGGCGCTCCCCTCCTGGATCCCCGAGTTGGTCCTGCGCGCAAGTCCCCCGGCCGCGCCGCGCGTGTGGTCTACGCGTCTGACCCGCACGGGGCGAGTGGCCCCCTGTTGGAGGGGGCGCGTTGTGGGACAGTGGGTCGGGGGTGTGTCCGAGCGGGTCTCAGGATCCAGGAATCCCACCCGTGCGTTTTTCCTCCAGTTGTTCCCCTTAGGTCTCCCTCCGACCCCGCCCGCGTGGGTGTTTCGCACAAAGTCTCTGCTCTGGTGTGTCTGTCTCTGGGTTTCTCCTTGGTTTGACTCCAGATTTCTGACCATTTTTGGTTCACGTTCCTTTCTCTTGTGTGTGTGTTAGGATCTTAGACTCCTGGGACCGTTCGCGCTTCCTTTGTGCTGTTTCTGCCTCCCTTTACTCTCCAGGCTGGGCAGGCCTGGCAGGAGAGCTGCCTCTCTGGCGAGGGTGTGGAGGAACTACCAGGTCTTGGGCCACCCTCTCTACTTTGGTTCTAGCTACTGTGGTCATGACCATGCCATCAACCATCAATTCCACCACAGTATATCAGGGCTGCTTAACAGCAGACTAGCCTCTCTGCCTGGGCTGGGTTGACTTAATGGGGTGGAGGACTTGGGTACCCTGAAGAGGACACTACGCCTTTAGGGAGTGCAGGTTCTTATTTCAGAGTGATCAGTGGAGTTAATTTGGGAGCTAAAAGGGACCAACTCTCTCCTTGAAGGCAGGCCCTGGCAGGTGAATTAGGGAGGGTGGTTAAAGGGGAGGCCAGCACCTCCTGCCTCCCCCAGAGCTGAGCCCAAGAGCTGGAAGTTGTACTCCATCCAGGTAAAGGTATTTGGGGATATCTATGGGCACAACTCAGGTCTGAGTGTGATTTGGGGGAATCCAAGCCTCTGCCCCAGCAGGTGTCTGTGATGCTAAATTTGCTGTTCCCAGGCCTGTCCTTTTGGCCATGATAGAAACAACCTAAATCCTGAAGACTGACCCCGCAGCAGGGCAGGTGACTTCCTTTCAGTGGACAGTCCTGATCTGCCTCTGCACAGTGTTCATCCTTGAGGGTTGCAGAAGAAATTAATTAAGATCAGGTAGACTGGAAACTCCAGAAGGGCAGAGATGATCTGTTTTGTTCCTTCCTAAATCCCTAGCAGCTGGAACAGTGCCTGGCACTCCATTAATATTTGTAAAATAATGTACAAACTATTGTACTTACTGTGGAATGTAAAACATTAATTCCCCAATAAAAAAAAGAAAAAATTTATTTGTAAAATAGATGAATGAATCAGTTGTTTGGCAACTTCTGGTTCAGAGTAAGAACACTTTATCTACTTTGAGGAACATTAAATTCCAAGAAATGCTGAGACTTTCCAAATTTTGTTTCTTTGTTAATTTTTAAACCTTAAACTAGGATTTTTTTTTAAAATTAGACAAGCAATAGTTACATACAATACAAAAATGAATGAGTCAACAGATGGTGCAAAAGATAAAGGTAAGTTTTCTTCTCTCTATGCCAAGCCCAACACCCCAAGCATGTTAACAGTATGATCACAATGGTTAGTGCTGGGGAGCACCTAGTAGGTGCTATGTTCTGCTTTTCCACAGTGATCCAGTCAAGCAACCTATCTGAAGTTTTACAGTTAGGAACCAGGCATTAAATCCAGGCTGCTGGCCAGCATCCTCTGCTCTTTTGTTTATGAGATGAGTAACCCTGGTCCTGTTATGTCAAGTCCTTTGGAAGGCACTTACTTGCTTCTCTATGGAGAGATGAAGGTGAGAGAGGTATTCTCCTGGCTTTCCACTCACCTGACTCCATTTTCACTTAGGAGATTTCCCCAACATTCAGGGTGCTGGGATTAGACAAAACCTGCTTGAGATTCTGATTCTCCTCCATCCTGGCTTAGTGGCTGGGGGTAACTTGGAAGATGGGGGGGAAGATATTTTGGGGACAGTGTCCTCAAAGGGACTTGAACAGTCTCTTGGTCCTGTTGCTCTTTTTGTCTGTCTAGGCTATGCTGACTATAGAGTGGGTTCCTTCAGCTGTCACTAGTCCCCAGGAGCCCCTGCTGCCTGGCAGCCTCAGTGAAGTGTTCCTGGATGTAGGAATTTACAAGCCTGACTTCATTCCAGGGAGAATGGAGCCTCAGTTTTTCGTCCAATGGGAAGAGGCTGCTAAATATTTCTCACTTGAAAACTTCGGAAGAGGAACTGTGTGCCATTTTTCTTATTCATATGAGGTTGAATCATTTCATTAAAACAATTCAGGCTGGGAGTTGGGCAGTAGCGCAGCAGATTAAGCGCAGGCGGTGCAGAGCAAAGCGCAAGGACCTGCATAAAGATTCCAGTTCGAGCCCCTGGCTCCCCACCTGCAGGGATGTCGCTTCACAAGCGGTGAAGCAGGTCTGCAGGTGTCTGTCTTTCTTTCCCCCTCTTTGTCTTCCCCTCCTCTCTCCATTACTCTCTGTCCTATCCAACAACAACGACATCAGTAATAAAACAAGGGCAACAAAAGGGAATAAATAAATTTTTTTTTTTAATCCAGGCCTAAATAGACTTCTGTAGTTAGGATAGGTCTGCTTTGAGTGAGGAAATAGGGTATAAGGGTATCTTGAAAGGAGCGAGAAGCAGGTGGGGACTGTACTATTCCTGCTGGTCCTGCCTGGAACAGTGTAGATACACAGAAGTTCTGGAGTTTGACAGGACAGACCTGGGTTTGAGTCCTAGATCTGTCACTTGTTTGTGTGATCTAGTTCCCTGGACTGGGGAGACAACGTAATGGTTATGCAAAAAAGCCTTTCATGCCTGAGGCACCAAAGATTCCAAGTTCAATCCCAAACACCACCATAAGTCAGAATTGAACAGTGCTCTGGTAAAATAAATAGATAAATAAGTTCCCAGCAGCCCATAAATGTGGTGCAGTGAATAAATGTTGGATCCTTAGCATGAGGTCCTGAGCTTAATCCTCAGCATTTTATGTGCCAGAGTGATTGATCCTCTGGTTCTCTCTCTCCCTGCATTAATGAATAAACAAATATATTTTTAAAAGGTAGTAAACAGCTCTCAATAATTCCTAGGGTTGCTGTGATAACTAGGCAGGGTGTGTACTTTATAAATTATAGTTTTTGTTTTTTTTTTTGCTTATGGGGTTATTGCTAGGGCTCAGTGCCAGCTCTATGAATCCGCTACTCCTGGAGACCATTTTTTTTTCTTTTTCTTTTGATAGGACAGAGAGAAGTTGACAAGGGAGGGGAATACAGAGAGGGGGAGAGAAAGATAGACACCCGCAGTCCTGCTCCACCATTTGTGAAGCAACCCCCTGCAGGTGGGGAGCTGGGGGCTTGAACTGGGATCCTCGAGCAAGTCCTTGCACTTTATACTATGTATGCTTAACCTGGTACACCACACCTGGCCCCTACTTATTTTTTCTTTTTACAATTTTTAATTTTATTTATTTTCTGAGAGAGAGATATGCCAGAGCATCACTCTGGCATATGTAGTAGCAAAGAGGTTTGAACTCAGGACCTCATGCTTTTAAGTCCCACACAACTTGCAGTGCCACTAGCTGGGCTGCAACTATAGATTTTCTTTCTTTCTTTTTTTTTTTTTGTAGTTTTATTTATTTATTGTTTATTCCCTTTTGTTGCCCTTATTATTGTAGTTATTATTGTTGTTGATGTCATTGTTGTTGGATAGGACAGAGAGAAATGAAGATAGGAGGGGAAGACAAGGGGAGAGAAAGACAAGACACCTGCAGACCTGCTTTACTGCTTGTGAAGCGACTCCCCTGCAGGTGGGGAGCCGGAGGCTCGAACCAGGATCCTTAAGCTGGGCCCTTGCATTCGCACCATGTGCGCTTAACCCGCTGTGATACTGCCCAACTCCCCTCCTTTTGTTTTTAATGAGGTATGTGGGTATATTTTATGATGCTTTTCTGGAATTGTGGCCTCAACCTAACCAGGTGCCTCTCCCTACATTCATCCTGTGTGGGGAAACTGTAGGATCTGGACACTGAGCTGAGAGGCAGGAGGCCTGAATTTAAGTTCAACACTACCACTAATACTCTGTGTATTTGTGTAAGACTTTCCCCAGTGTGCAACTTGGTTTTTCCTTCTATATAATGAGGAGAACCTTTGATCTGTGTCTCTAGGATCCTGTCAGTTATGCCCACTTGGGACCCTGGGGTGGTAGCTGAGCTGTTCTGGAGGTTTTGGTGCGGTTAATTTTCATTCTGTAAAACATTTTATGCTGCTTGCTCTCCCAGTTTCTACATGCTGTATCATTTTTATATCATAAGTGCTATTCACTTTAATTTTTTGTTTGTTTGTTTGTCTTTCCCTGTCCAAACCCTGCCCCACCTCCTTCCTGAAACCTTGCAGGCCACTCTAAGAGGATGAACAGGGGAGATTTGCTCAAGGGAACCATCATCAATTTCTTCATCATCATTATCACTCCCATTTCTGGAGTCCTTTGCTAAGCACTTTATTTGCATTACCTCATTTAACCAAATGAGCTTACATATGTAAAGTGCTTGGCAAAGTGCCTAGTTCATGTTAAAATGATCAATAAATGTTTAAAAAAACAACAACAACCTCTTTTACTGTTTTGTCCTTCTTCCTAGTATTCTTTCACACCACAGGAGAGATGTTTTTATTATCCCTCTTCTCAGATGAGGAAATTGAGGCTCAAAGAGATAATGAGATTTGTCCCAGTTCACTAAGCTAGTTAGTGACAGTGCATAGGGGGACATCCCACTACTTGAACAGAGAACCACGTTCTCCATTTAGCTTTAATGTGAAAATGATAATATTTCAATAGGGTCGTGCATAGGGCCTGGTAATGAGTCAGTGAATACTCAATATCCCACCTCCTTGGCCATGGTCATTCTTGTGCTCACTCTGTGTGACCTGGGACACGTGCATTCACTGTCCAGAGCCCCATTTTCTTGCTTTGCCAAAGGGAGTTCTTCCTCCCTCACCCAGTTGGAAAACACTCATGTGCGCACGCACGCATGTGTGCACACACACACACACACACACACACACACACACACACACACACACACACACTTAGCCAGAGGCTTTGCACATAGTAAGTACTCAAAAAAGCATTGTTTCTATGCTCTTCCTTGCTGGATCACGCTTTGTTTTCTGGAAGATGGTGGGTGAGGGGGGAAATATGTAGCTTCCTGCTGTGCTGCGAGTAATGGTGTGAAACATGGTCAACCTGATTGATGTCGTTATTAGCAATAGTGATGGTGAAGACGGGCCGGCTGGGAGATGCCAGCCCTGACGGGCCTGTGCTCAGAAGCAATTGCATCTGCCAGCTCACGCCTCTGGTGGTGAGCTGCCTCAACTCTGGCTCCAGGGCCTCAGTTCCTTAGGCCAGGCTTCAGAGTCAAGACCATGATGTCTAGGCTGCTGGCCCGTTTTTTTCTGTTGTACTACCCTTGATCTGGGTGGGAGCTGGGGTGACCAACTCCCTTTTGCAGATGAACAGACTGAGGCTAAGCAACCTTGCAGACAATTACGAGATGGGCAGAACAAGGTTGGAGCAGCCAAGTGACTTTCAGAAGGGCAGCTGGGTGATTCTGTTACTTTGCCAGAATGGGTGGGTGATTTTTTTTACCTTCACCAAGGTTGTCACTGGGGCTCTGATGATGACGCCACCACTTCAGGCAGCTATTTTTTTTCCCATTCCTTCCTTTCTTTCTTTTATTATTATTATTAAATTTATTAATGAGAGGGATAGAAGAGGAGAGAGAGAGAGAGAACGAACCAGAGACATCACTCTAGTACATAGGTTGATAGGTTGCTGGAAGTCAAACTCAGGTCCTCAAGCTTGAAAATCCAGTACCTTATCCCCTGCACCACCTCCTAGACCACACTTTTTTTTTTGATGTTTATTATTTATTTATTTTTCCTTTTTTTAATTTTTAATTTATAAAAAAGAAGCACTGACAAAACCATAGGATAAGAGGGGTACAACTCCACTCAATTCCCACCACCAGATCTCCATATCTCATCCCCTCCCCTGATAGCTTTCCTATTCTTTATCCCTCTGGGAGTATGGACCCAAGGTCATTGTGGGATCCAGAAGGTGGAAGGTCTGGCTTCTGTAATTGCTTCCCTGCTGAACATGGGCATTGACAGGTCAATCCATACTCCCAGCCTGCCTAGACCACACTTTTAAAAAAGTTTTTTTTTACCTTTATTTAGTGGATAGAGACAGCCAGAAATTGAGAGGGAAAGAGGTGATAGAGAGGGAGCGAGACAGACACCTGCAGCACTGCTTCACCACTTGCAAAGCTTTCCCCCTCAGGTAAGGACCGGGGCTCAAACTTGGATCCTTGCACATTGTAACTTGTACACTCAACCAGGTGTGCCACCCCCTGGCCCCACTTTTCTGTTTTCTTTTTTCTTTTTTTACCAGAGCACTGCTCAGCTTTGGCTGATGGTGGAGCAGGGGACTGACCTGGGACTTTGGAGTCTCAGGCATGAGAGTCTCTTTGTATCACCATCATACTATCTACCCCTGCCCCATACTTTTTTTTTTAATTGAATTTTCTTTCTTTGTCATTTGATAGGATAGAAATAAATAAACAGGGGCTGGGTGGTGGCACATCTGGTTGAGTGTTTGCTTTGTGCCTTTCATGAAGTCTCTATCTTTCTCTTATAGACTAATTAGAACAACAGCTCCTGTGCAGTGGCTGTTCCAGATGTTCTGTGAGGTGGTACACATCTCAGAGAAGCATTCCACCACTTGCCTTGAGGCTTGGACAGGTTCTTCACTCCCCATCTCTGCCTAGATTTTATTTATTTCCAGAGCACTGCTCAGCTCTGGCCTATGGTGGTATGAGAATTGAACCTGAGACTTTAGAGTCTCAGGCATGAGAACCTCTTAGTATAACTTCATTATCTTTGAATAATATGATGCTATTTCCTCCACCCTGTCTGGATTTTAGATGTCAGTGACTAGAGCCATTACCATGAACTTCAAGCCTTAGTTTCTCTCTTTCTTTTTTTTTTTTTTTAAGTTTTTTTCGTTTATTTATTCCCTTTTGTCGCCCTTGTTTTATTGTTGTAGTTATTATTGTTGTTGTTATTGATATTGTCATTGGAGAGGACAGAGAGAAATGGAGAGAGGAGGGGAAGTCAGAGAGGGGGAGAGAAAGACAGACCTGCAGACCTGCTTCACCACCTGTGAAGCGACTCCCCTGCAAGTGAGGAGCTGGGGGCTCTAACTGGGATCCTTATGCCGGTCCTTACGCTTTGTGCCATGTGCGCCTAACGTAATGCGCTACTGCCTGTTTTTTTTTTTGTTTTTTTTTTGGGGGGAATTAATGTTTTACATTCAACAGTAAGTACAATAGTTTGTACATGCATAACATCCACCAATTTCCCATATAACAATACAACCCCCACTAGGTCCTCTGAATCCTTCTTGGACCTGTATTCCCCCAACCCACCCACCCCAGAGTCTTACTTTGGTGCAATACGCCAATTCCATTTCAGGTTCTACTTGTGTTTTCTTTTCTGATCTTGTTTTTCAACTTCTGCCTGAGAGTGAGATCATCCCATATTCATCCTTCTGTTTCTGACTTATTTCACTCTACATGATTTTTTCAAGGTCCATCCAAGATTGGCTTCTTCTTCTAGCGTTTGCCCTTCTTCCGTAGCCAGTCGACAGCGTCAGGTTGAGCCTGTTGTAAAGTTTCGAGACCTCCTTTGAATCTGGAGAGGTGGCAGTCGTTGACTATGTGGGTCATATAGTCTGTCTGTGGCCGCAGGGGCAGTTCGGGTCGTCTCTGGCTCCCCAGCGATGGAACATAGCGGCACACCGGCCACGGCCTGTTCGATAGCGATTGAGGAGGGCCCAATCATAACGTGCTAGGTCAAAGCTGGGTTGACGCTTGCAGGGGTCTGTGATGAGGTGTTGAAAACGGTGAAGTCACCATTTTTTACAGCTGAGTAGTATTCCATTATGTATATATACTACAACTTGCTCAGCCACTCATCTGTTGTTAGACACCTGGGTTGCTTCCAGGTTTTGGCTATTACAAATTGTGCTGCCAAGAACATATGTGTACACAGATCTTTTTGGATGGATATGTTGGGTTCTTTAGGATATATCCCCAGGAGAGGAATTGCAGGATCATAGGGTAGGTCCATTTCTAGCCTTCTGAGAGTTCTCCAGATTGTTCTCCACAGAGGTTGGACCAATTTGTATTCCCACCAGCAGTGTAGAAAGGGTTCCTTTGACCCTACACCCTCTCCAGCATTTGTTGCTGTTACCTTTTCTGATGTATGACATTCTCACAGGAGTGAAGTGGTATCTCACTGTTGTCATTATTTGCATTCTCTGACAATCAGAGACTTGGAGCATTTTTTCATGTGTTTCTTGGCCTTTTGGATCTCTTCTGTGGTAAATATTCTGTCCAATTCCTCCCCCCATTTTTGGATGGGGTTATTTGTTGTCTTGTTGAGTCTGGCAAGCTCTTTATATATGTTGGTTATTAAACTCTTGTCTGATGTATGGCATGTAAAGATCTTCTCCCATTCTGTGAGGGGTCTCTTGGTTTGGGTAGTGGTTTCTTTTGCTGTGAAGAAGCTTTTTAATTTGATGTAGTCCCATAGGTTTATACTTGCCTTAGTCTTCTTTGTAATTGGATTCGTTTCATTGAAGATGTCTTTAAAATTTATGCGGAAAAGAGTTCTGCCAATATTTTCCTCTAAGTATCTGATAGTTTGTGGTCTAACATCCAAGTCCTTGATCCACTTGGAATTTACTTTTGTATTTGATGAAATACAGTGGTTCAGTTTCATTCTTCTGCATGTTTCAACCCATTGTTTCCAACACCATTTGTTGAAGAGACTCTGCTTTCCCCATTTAATAGTCTGAGCCCCTTTGTCAAAGATTAGATGTCCATAGGTGTGGGGGCTCACTTCTGGGCTCTCAGTCCTATTCCACTGGTCAGTGTGTCTATTCATGTTCCAGTACCAAGCAGTTTTGATGACAATGGCCATATAATACAATTTGAGATCTGGGAGTGTGATGCCTCCAGTTCTGTTCTTTTTTTTTTTTTTTTTTTTTTTTTTACTAGAGCACTGCTCAGCTCTGGCTTATGGTGGTGCAGGGGATTGAATCTGGGACTTTGGAGCCTCAGGCATGAGAGTCTCTTTACATAACCATTATGCTATCTACTCCTGCCCAAGCCTTAGTTTCTTTTTTTTTTTTTAATTTTATTTATTTCCCTTTTGTTGCCCTTGTTGTCTTTTTATTGTTGTTATAGTAGTTGTTGTTATTGATGTCATCATTGTTGGATAGGACAGAGAGAAATGGAGAGAGGAGGGGAAGACAGAGAGGGGGAGAGAAAGATAGACACCTGCAGACCTGCTTCACTGCTTGTAAAGCGACTCCCCTGCAGGTGGGGAGCCAGGGGCTCGAACCGGGATCCTTAACGCCAGTCCTTGTGCTTTGCGCCACGTGTGCTTAACCTGCTGCACTACTGTCCGACCCCCGTTAGTTTCTTTACATGGGAAATGTGTGCTTCAGGGGAAAATAATAACAGCAATAATCTTTAATCTAGTATCTTTTTTTCCCTAAAGTTTATTTATTTTATTATTTACTTATTTGTTTTGCCTCCAGAGTTATTGCTGGGGCTGCTGGGTGCCTGCTGAATTCACTGCTCCCAGAGGCTATTTTTTCCCTTTTGTTGCCCTTGGTGTTTATCGTTGTTGTTATTGTTATCGGTGTCATTGTTGTTGGATAGGATAGCGAGAAATCGAGAGAGGAGGGGGAGACAGGGGAAGAAAAAGACACCTGTAGACCTGTTTCACTGCTTGTGAAGCAACTCCCCTGCAGGTGGGGATCTGGGGGCTGGAACCGGTATCCTTACACCGATCCTTGCACTCAGTGTCATGTGTGCTTAACCCACTGTGCTACTGCCCGGCCCCTGTCTGGTATCTTCTTCTTCTTTTTTTTTTAATTATCTTTATTTATTTATTGGATAGAGACACCCAGAAATCAAGAGGGAAGGGGAGAGAGACAGAAAGACACCTGCAACACTGCTTCACCACTTGCAAAGCTTTTCCTCTGCCGGGGTCTTGAACCCAGGTCCTTGTACATTGTGTTGTGTGCGCTCAACCAGGTGCGCTGCCACCCAGCCCCTCGTCTGGTGATCTTCTATGAGCCAGGCACCATAGTATGCACTTTTTCTGCCTTGTTTGTTACTGTCTGGTTTAGCCATGACCACATAAATAGTAGATGCAGCGTGGGGGTGCAAACCCACACCCAGGGTTTCACATCTTCTCAGTCCCACACTTCATCCCTACCATGGCAGAGTGTGGGAATTCTGGATGCGGAAGTATAGGGAGAAATTGAGATCTCTTTGCAGCCATGAGGGGTACCAGTTGCCAGTTCTTTCGAGCTTCTTGTTCTCCTGCTGTGACCCCCATTTCTACCCATCTGCCAAGGCCTTTTGTTGGGCTGAAGGGAGTCCTCATGAAGGTTTGAGAGAAAAAGTTACCCTGGAGAGAAATTAACTTGTATTGTAGGTTATCGGCCCTCATAACAATTCTATGAGATAACTGTGTACACTTGCCCATTGACTGATGGACAGACTGAGGCTCAGAATGAAGCAGCTAGTTACCAAGGAAACTGAAGACACAGGCAAGATCTCAGATGCAAGATCAAGGGGGAGGAGAGGATTTGAGAAAAACGATCAAATCCAGACAAGCAGAAGTGGTCAGTAGTAATGGTTAAATTCTCTTCTTTTTTCTAGTTTCAAGAAGTGGATGTTGGGAGAGTAGGTTGCAACCAGAAATCGTATATATATATTTTTAATTTTTTTTTTTTTGGTAATCTTTATTTATTTGATAGAGACAGCCAGAAATCGAGAGGGAAGGGGGTGATAGGGAGAGAGGCAGAGAGATACCTGCAGCATTGCTTCACCACTTGTGAAGCTTTCCCCTTGCAGGTGGGGACCAGGGGCTTCAACCTGGGTCCTTGTGCATTGTAACACATGCATTCAACCAGGTGCGCCACCACCTGGCCCCCAGAAATCATATTTTTAAAAGTTAGTTTGAGGCGCAAAGCGCAAGGACTAGCATAAGGATCCCAGTTCAAGCCCCCGGCTCCTCACCTGCAGCAGAGTCACTGCACAAGCGGTGAAGCAGGTCTGTAGGTGTCTATCTTTCTCTTCCCCTCCTCTCTCCATTTCTCTCTGTCCTATCTAACAACAATGACATCAGTGACAACAATAATAACTACAGTAAAACAACAAGGGCATATAGTCCGGGAGGTGGTGCAGTGATAGAGCTTTGGACTCTCAAGCATAAGGTCCTGAGTTCGATCCCCGGCAGCACATGTGCCAGAGTGATGTCTGGTTCTTTCTCTCCTCCTATCTTTCTCATTAATAAATAAATAAAATCTTTTTTAAAAAAAAGGGCAACAAAACAGAATAAATAAATTAACATTTTAAAAAAAGTTTGAGGCCACATGTTGGGAGTGGAGGCAGAAAGTGGAACTGGGGGAGTCGGGCTGTCGCGCAGCGGGTTAAGCGCAGGTGGCGCAAAGCACAAGGACTGGTATAAGGATCCCGGTTCGAACCCCGGCTCCCCACCTGCAGGGGAGTCGCTTCACAGGCGGTGAAGCAGGTCTGCAGGTGTCTATCTTTCTCTCCTCCTCTCTGTCTTCCCCTCCTCTCTCCATTTCTCTCTGTCCTATCCAACAACGACAACAACAATAATAACTACAACAATAAAACAACAAGGGCAACAAAAGGGAATAAATAAATATTAAAAAAGAAAGAAAGAAAGAAAGTGGAACTGGCTTTATTCTACTTCCCTTGGCCTCCTCTCCCCTTGACCTAGAGAGGGGGAGGGATGGTCATTATGAGGCTGAGAGCAAAGCAAGCAAAACAAGCCTTCCTGAGACACACACTTCTGCCAGGAAACACCAAGGTCCAAGAAGAGCCGCTGCTGTGGTTGCTAGTGCTGCTATTTTAATGGGTTACTCTGGCCTCCTGCCCCAGCCTCTCAGAGCAGCTGGAGGAGCCAGAGGCAAGGAAGTCGACTGGCAAGAGCTGGGGCTTTAGGGTTGGACGGGTTCTAGTTCCCTATCTGCCTTTTTGAGGCTGAGTGACCTTGGACAAGATGCTTCACTTCTCTGAGCTCCCACCTGTACTTCTCTAAATTCAGGATACTAATGATCTGTCACAGAGAGGTGTGGGGAAGCTCCTGAGTGATAAGATATGCAGAGTTGGAACTCACAAAAGCTTCACACTCTTGAATGCCCTGGAAATGAGACAGCAGGTTCTGTAAGTCAGAATACAGAGGAGGAAAGAAGTAGGATATGGTCCCTTTGCACCCAGCAAAAGGCCCAAGTTAGAGCAGAAGCTTTGCTAAATCTCGATGGCCTTGGCCTTGCCCTCCCTTGATCTTCTCTTCTGTGAATTGGGAATACTAATAGCCTCCTCCTTGTGGGACTATAGTGACCTGAGATAGTGCAAGCAGAGCTCTGGGCATCGAGCCCGGTGTTCACTCAGTGGGAATCAGAGGTTTGTTTTTTCTCTGTAAAGGCTGGACTTACCATCTCAAAGAACCCTCCCACCACCCAGCCCTGAGTCGTCTCTTCTCAGGTGGAGACAGAGCTGCTGCCACATTGACCAGCCTTGCAGGCTACAGGGACTGGTGGGGCTCTGGGAAGAGGAGGAAACTCTTGCCTCCAGGGCCCTTCCCATGACTTTACACTTGGATGTCCTACCTGTCAAAGATGCAGAAAATCTCTTCCTTCTTCTCTGTCTCATTGTATGAGTAAGCATACTGCTCCCATCCCAAATGCTCACATGGTTTATTTGATTATATAATCAAGTCTCAGGCCGAAGAGGATCAGAGTAAGAAGATTTTGACCCATCACTAACCATACCCCACCACCAAGGAACTTCCTGAACTCCAGAAAGGCTAAATACTGTTGGATAAGAGAGTAAGAATTTCCGCCAGTTAACCCTTCCCACTCACTCTCAGCAGATGTCTTCTGAAGCATTCAAACAGTGTTTCAAAATACACTCTAAGCTGCAAGTCAGAATCCCAGGGTCCTGTGACACACTGCTGACACACTGAGCAGGCCTTACCTCTCTCTGCCTCATTGTCTCCAGTCTGAGATAAGGGGGAGGGAAGACTGGGAGAGTTGTACTCCAGTGGTTTCCAAACTGTCTGCAGGAGCTCTGCAGCGGTCACTGACTGACAGTCAGGTGCTGAGTCCCCCGTCCTTGGCAGAAATTAAGTGTTCATATGTTTAAGTATGTAAGTTCATGTGTATAAGATGGCTCGAGTTGGGAGTCTGGTGGTAGCGCAGCGGGTTAAGTGCAGGTGGCACAAAAGCGCAAGGACCGGAGTATGGATCCTGGTTCGAGCCCCCGGCTCCCCACCTGCTGGGAGTCGCTTCACAGGCGGTGAAGCAGGTCTGCAGGTCTCTCTACCTTTCTCTCCCCCTCTCTGTCTTCTCCTCCTCTCTCCATTTCTCTCTGTCCTATCTAACAATGACATAAATAACAACAATAAAAAACATGGGCAACAAAAGGGAAAATAAATAAATATAAAAAATTTTTTAAAAGATGGCTCAAATGATGACCCCAGTGCCATCAGACCATCAGATGCTGGTCCTAGGTTTTGAGAAAACTATACCAAAAGCACAAAGGAGTCTGTCATGAATAGTGAAAACTCAGAACAGTTTTTGTGTACTTACCATGTCCTTTTTTCTTAATCATGATCCCACCTCTCCCTCTCCCCCACACCTGCACCCCCAGTCACAAATTCCAATCTGGCTGAGCACCTGCCACAGGAAGTGGGGAAAATGGAAATCTGTAGTGCCCACTTCATCAACCCCCTTGCCCTGAAAGAGGAAGGTAGCCCTGAGGTTTTAAGGGTAGAGATGACTTCTAAGTCTCTTTTATTGGGGGGAAGTAGGTTCTGCAGCCCCATTCTGAACCAGAGATGTGGGTTTTCAATTACACAATTAAATGCACAATTAGGCATAATTACCAGTGCTCAGAGCCCGAGACTGCTTATAATAGGCGTGTAATCTACTGCAGCCTCTGTTTATACTACTCAGCGAGCTCCCTAATGATGCCAGGATGCCTTCACACTGCACTGTTGCCATGGAAACGAGCCTGCCACCACCATGCATGGCTGACAAACTGCTCAGTTCTGGGCCCTTGGATTGTTTCTGAGGTCTCTGCAGTCAGTTCTGGAGTGGAGAGGTCAGCCAGATAGGTCAGGAAGGTGGGACAGCCAGTCCTGCCGTTGGATACCCACTGGGTCAAGCAGCCTTGGAGCCACCAGAGGAAACCAGGGAAGAGAGTCACAGTACCCTAGAGTCCTCAGATCTTGAGCAGGATGGCCCAGGTGCTGTGACAGGTCCTGTGGTTATGCATTCGAGCTGGGGTCTGCCCTGCATTCTCACATCTGTCTGGCCCTGCTGTGAACTAGCTCTGTGACCTTGGATGAGTCTTTGCCCTTCTCTGGGGCTGTTTCCCCATCTGTAAAGTGTGCTGCAGGGAACCTGTATGTGGTATACTCTAATAGATAAAGGCTGAAGGGCCCTGGTGGTGGTGCACAAGGACCCAGGTTCAAGCCTCCGATCCCCACCTGCAGGGGGAAAGCTTTATGAGTGGTGAAGCAAGTCTGCAGGTGTCTCTCTATCTCTCTCCCTCTCACCTCCTTCCCTCTTGGTTTCTGGCTGTCTCTATCAAATAAATATATTAAGAATAGAAAGAGAAAGGGAGACTGAAAGAGCACTCTTCTGTTGTGATGACTTCACCTGTAGTCGCCGGCATTACAGTCCCGTGTGGTGTTTACAGAGCCAGAGCTGCCACCACGAGCAGTTCCGTCAGGCAGTGGCAAAGCTGGGATACAAACCCAGGAAGTTCAACTCCAGATCTCCACTCTTTTTGTTGATCAGAGTGTTGCAGAGCTCTGGCTTCTAGTTGTGCCAGGGATTAAACTTGGTGCCTTGGAGGCTCAGGCATGAGGCTCTGCAGTGTACACCACTATGCTGTTCCCTGGTCAGACTTCTACTTTTTTTTTTTCTTCACAGATTTTATTTATTTATTGATGAGAAAGATGGGGAGAGAGAGAACACCAGACATCAGACATCACCCTGGTACATGTGCTGCCAGGGATTGAACTTGGGACCTCATGCTTGAAAGTCCAATGCTTGGGGCCGGGTGGTGGTGCACCTGGTTGAGTGCACATGTTACAATGCACAAGGACCCAGGTTTGAACTCCCAGTCCCCACCTGCAGGGGGAAAGATTTGCAAGTGGTGAAGCAGTGCTGCGGGTGTCTCTCTGTCGTTCCCCCTCACTAGTTCCCCCTTCCCTCTCGATTCCTGGCTGTCTCTATCCAATAAATAAATAAATAAAGTCCAATGCTTTAGCCACTTTGCCACCTCCCAGACCACCAGACCTCCACTCTTTAACCCCCAGCATGTGGTCTCCCACGTGCCCTCTGCAGCAGCTGAGGTGGCCTGCTGTCACTGCCATTTGTAAGATGAGGACTCTGAGGCTTAGAGAGTTAATCACCCTCCAAAGTCACATAGCAACACAGTGGCAGAGCCGGTTCTGGCTGATGCTAAAAGCTAGGCTTCCTAATGTCGACTTCTTTTTTTACCAGAGCACTGCTCAGCTCTGGCTTATGGCGGTGTAGGGGATTGAACCTAGGACTTGAGAGCCTCAGGCATGAAAGTCTCTTTGCACAACCATTATGCTATGCCCCCCCCCACCCCTTAATGTCGACTTCTTAAGGGAAATCTTAGAGT
The DNA here is from genome assembly GCF_950295315.1 of Erinaceus europaeus. Taxonomy (NCBI): domain Eukaryota; kingdom Metazoa; phylum Chordata; class Mammalia; order Eulipotyphla; family Erinaceidae; genus Erinaceus; species Erinaceus europaeus. The sequence goes on along the minus strand of NC_080174.1, from coordinate 46,744,048 downwards.
AAAAAACAAAATCCCTTTCCATGAGCACATCCAGTGGCTTGGTGGTAAAGTGCTGGACTGACATGAGTGAGAAGTTCCAGGTTCTATCCCTGGCATTTCATGTGCTGGGAGAATGCTCTAGTTCTCTCTCTCTCTCATTAAATAAATGTATCCTTTAAACAAAAACTGGGGAGGCAGGTAGTGGTGCATCCAGTAGAACACATGTACCCCATGGACTTGGACTTAGGTTCAAGTCCCTAGTGCCCACCTGCAGGAGAAGCTTCACAAATAGTGAGGCAGTGCTGCAGGTGTGTCTTTCTCTCTCCCTCTCTATCCACCCCCCCAATTTCTGTCCTATCAAATAAAAAAAATAAATAGGGGGCCAGGTGGTGGTGCACCTGGCTGAGCACACTTATTACACTGTGCAAGGATTCAGGTTCGAGCCCCCATTCCTCACCTGTAGGGGGGAAGCTTTGCTAGTGTTGAAACAATGCTGCAGGTCTCTCTTCCTCTCTACCCCCTCCTTCCCACTTGATTTCTGGCTGTCTGTATCCAATAAGTAAATAAAAATAATTTTTAAAAATTTTAAAAAAGAAAAGGGAAAAAATAACCACTAGGAATGGTGGATTTTTCATGATGCAGGTACTGAACCCTAGCAATAACTCTGGTGACAATTACATATATATATATGTCTATTTTAGGTATATTCCAAAAGGCCCATGATTTTACTAATTCTTGCTTGAGTCCAGCAGCTAATATGCAGGTGGGCTAAAGGTATTGTCTAGGTAGATGGTGTCAGAGTATGAATAAATAAAAAATTTAAAAAGTATTTGCCAAGAATCCCCTGCATGCTCTCTGACCCCCAGCCTGAGGAGACGGGGAGTCTGGAGCCCTGACCTTGAAGTAAATTTTGCTCCAGTGCTTCCTCCATCAGCTCCCCTGCTCCCCACCATCATCACTGGAAGGAGGGCCTGTTTTTATGCTTGTTTTTCTCATTTCTCTGTAATTCATTACATAATTATGGGCACCTGTTATGTACCAACCCCTGGGGACCAGATGGGTCAGACAGAGGGGAAAGCCAGACTGGAACCCCAAGCCTTCAGAGTCTGATGGGCCTGGGCTCAAATCTTAATGCAAAATTTGGGATGAGTTGCTTGCCCTCTCTTACTTGTTTTTCTTCTATTAGTGAAGGCACCTTACAGGGTTGTTGATGGAATCAGCAATAATAGTGGCCCTGTATCAAATGCTCACTATGGGCCAACTACTGAGCTAAGGCCCTTGCATACCCTGGATGAACCTTCATAACACAGCCTGTCATTCCCATTCAGTAGATGGGGTGAGAGCACTAGAGTAGGGTGCATGCCTTGCTTTGCATGTAGCCCCCATCCAAGCCCTGGCAGCATATGTGAATGCCATGGCACTGGGGGTGCTCCATGACTATGTTGTCTCTCTATCTGAGTAAACAATTGCCTGGAAGGGGGACTGGGAGGCGGTGAGTGGTGGTGCACCGGTTAGGCACACATAGCACTAAGAGTAAGGACCCAGGTTCGAACCCTTCCCCACCGCACCTGCAGTGAATGAGGATGCTTCACAAGTGGTGAATGAGGATGCTTCATGAGTGGTGAAGCAGGTCTACAGGTATCTATCTTTCTCCCTCTCTGTTTCTTCCTCCTCTCTCAATTTCTCTCTGTGTCCTATTGAATAAAATGAAAATAAATAGAAAAAAATGGCCCCCAGGACCATTTGGACTGCCAGCACTGAGCCCCAGTGGCTGGAGGCAAAAAAAAAAAAAAAAGCCTGGGAGCAGTGAACTCTTGCAGGGATGAAGCCCTGTCTGGGGCTAGGGACTGGGAGTGTGGAGGGAAAGGAGGAGAAGCAGCAGCTTATGAACTTAACTCAGAGCCTTACAGCTGGTGAGTGGCTGAGGAACTGTGAGAACCCAGAGTGTCTGCTTTTCTCTACCTGGTGTCCCACCAGCACCGGGATGTGGGTTTTCCTTTGCACTTTCTTGGGGCTCCTGGACATGTGGTCAGTTCTTTTTTAGGGAACGAGGCTTCCGGAAAGGACTATGTGAGGGTGGCAGTGTCTGCCTGGCACAGCCCAAGGTTTATCTAGCTGGTGATCTCTCCCATGAACATCCTAAAGTCTGGGTTTTCTGAGCTGAAGCTATCAAACATCACCTTCACACACCCCCAACACTGTATAGTCTAGGAAGCTAAGATTTATATATGTATGTATTTTTTCTTTCTTTTATTATTATTATTTACTTATTCCATTTTGTTGCCCTTATTGTTTCTTATTGTTGTAGTTATTGTTGTTGTTGTTATTGATGTTGTCATTGTAGGATAGGACAGAGAGAAATGGAGAGAGGAGGGGAAGACAGAGGAGGAAAGAAAGATAGACACCTGCAGTCCTGCTTCACCTCCTGTATAGCGATTCCCCTGCAGGTGGGGAGCCAGAGGCTTGAACCGGGATCCTCACACCGGTCCTTGCACTTTGAGCCATGTGCGCTTAACCCGTTGCGCTACCACCCGACTCCCTTTTTCTCTTTTTTTAACAGAGCACTGCTCAGCTCTAGTTTATGGTGGTGGCGGGGATTGAACCTAGGACCTCAAGAGTCTGAGGCATGAGAGTCTTTTGCATAAACATTATGCTGTCTCCCCATCCCTTGTTACTTTTCTTTTACTCACCCCCACCAGTCCTTTGGAGAGAGAGGTCTCCGGGCAGTGGTGTATGTGTACTCGTGTATGTATTCAAAACTGCACACAGCTGCATGCCCAAGCATTTGCAGGGCAGTCACTGCATGTAGAGATTTGTGGATCAATAAACATCCCTTCCCGCTTCCTCCTTCTTCATTTATTCATGAACTCTGAACTCCTTGGCTCCAGAGAAACTGCCTGGAAGAAAGCAATTAGAGCATAATTAGAACCACTCCTATTATCAGCTATCAGTGGGAGGGGAAGAAGAGCTGCTAGGGGGTGGCCGGGGGAGTTCCCCATAGTCACAACTCCTGCAGCTGTCCATTCAGCTCTCACTCACCCCAGGGACTCAGGCCTCTCTGGAGTTCTGTGCACTGGGCCTTCTGCTGGGGAATAAGGACCTCATCCCTAGAGGCATTCAGACACCTGATAAGGCTTGGAGGAGGGTTTGTGGCCTTGCATACTAAGTCAGGGGAGATGATTTCCTTGTCCTTTCCCTTCTTGTGTGCTCCTTGCCTGAGCCAGGCACTGAGGAAACAGAAGAAGCACAACATGGCTCCTGCTTTCTAGAAAACGTACAAGTGTCAGGTGGTGGGGGATGAAGCCTGCGATGACAGTAGGAAATGTGGATTACCTGAAGGAAGCCTTGGACCGGGCAGCACTGCATTCACTGGCAGACGATTAATGGTCATAATAACAGTCCCCGCAGCCTATTTTTTTTCTGAGCTAGAGCCACTGCTCTTCCTTACCAAGTGGTCCCCCAGCAGAGAGAGGTCACCCAGGTACAGGTGGGTATTCATCTGGCCTACCTGCAGAATGCAAGATAAGACACAAGATAGGATAGAAGACACTAGGCTTCTCACATACAGTGTACCCCCTAACTTAATTTTTTAAAATATATTTTTATTTATTTATTGTTGACTAGAGACAGAGAGAAATTGAGAGGGGAGGGGGAGAAAATGAGGGAAAGAGACAGAGAGACACCTGCAGCTCTGCTTCACCATTTGTGAAGCGTTCCCCCTGCAGGTGTGGACCAGGGGCTTGAACCTGGGTCTTTGCACACTGTAATGTGTGCGCTTAACCAGGTGCCCCACTACCTGTCCTCTTTTTTTTTTTTTTTTTTGCCTACAGGGTTATTGCTGGAGCTTGAACTAATCCACTGCTCCTGGAGGCTTTTTTTTGTTTGTTTGTTTTAATTCCCTTTTGTTGCCCTTGTTGTTTTATTGTTGTTGTTATTATTGCAGTCGTTGTTGGATAGGACAGAGAGAAATGGAGAGAGGAGGGGAAGACAGAGAGGGGGAGAGAAAGATAAGACACCTGCAGACCTGCTTCACCACTTGTGAAACTACCCCCTCCCCCCCTCCACCCGGTAGGGAGCCGGTGGGGAGCTGGGGGCTGGAACAGGGATCCCGCCAGTCCCTGTGCTTAGCGCCACTTGCGCTTAACCACTACGCTACCGCCCGGCCCCCCTTACTTAATCTTTTTCTTTTTTTACTTTGGGTGGGAAGATGACATAACGGTTATGCAAAAAGACTTTCTTTAAAAAATAAAGATTTATTTATTTTTTGGATAGAGATAGAGAGGAGAGACAACTGTAACACTGCTTCACCACTTAGGAAGTTTCTCTCCAGCAGGTGGGACGGGGGCTTGAGCTTGGTTCCTTGCTCATGGTAATGTGTGCCCAACCGGACGCACCTCCACTGCCCAGCTCCACAAAAAGACCTTCATTCCTGATATACCATAGGTTCATGTTCAGTTCCCAGCACCATGATAAGCCAGAACTGGGGACCGGGCAACAGTGCAGTGGTTAAGCACACATGGCGCAGAGCTGGCGCAAGGATCTCAGTTCCAGCCCCTGGCTCCTCACCTGCGGGGGGGGGGGGGGGGGGAATGCTTCACATGTGGTGAAGCAGGTCAGCAGGTCTGCAGATGTTTATCTTTCTCTCCTTCTCTCTGTCCTCCCCATCTCTCTCAATTTCTCTCTGACCTATCCAACAACGACAGCAATGACAACAATAATAACAATGATAAACAACAAGGGCAACAAAAGGGAAAAAAATAGCCTCCAGTAGCAGTTGATTCATAGTGCCGGCATGGAGTCCCAGCGATAACCCTGGAGGCAAAAAAAAAAAAAAAGACATACTTATTAAAATATTTTATTTACTTTGAGAGAGAGAAGCAGATCATTGCTTTGGCTCATGTGATGCCAGGGATTGAACTCAGGACCTCATGCTTGAGAGACCAACACTTTACCCACTGCTCCACCTCCTGTTCTACCCTCGCTTAATCTTACAGGAACTCCAACAGGTTAGAGACTAATGTTGTCTCTCACAAGCAGGTGGGAAACTGAGGCTGAGAAGTAGCAAAGCCTGCCCACGACAACACAGTGTTGATGCAGGATTCAAACCCAGGTTTTTTTGTTTGTTTGTTTTTGTTTTTTAAATCAGAATTTTATTAATGAGAGAGAGAGAGAGAATAGAGAACCAGAGCATGACAGTGGTCCATGGGATGCCAGGGATTGAATTCAGGACTTTGTGCTTCCAAGTTCAGTGTCCTACTTACTGGGCCCTCAAGACCAGGTATTTTGGACCCCATCATCTTCCTCACTCTTTGAACCCTTCCAGGTTTGCTCTCTTCAGTGCTTCACATTGGATCTGAGTTGTTCTGAGCTTCTTTGCCAGGCCTTTAAAAGCTGTTGGGTACGCCCTCTCCACCTGCTTGCTGGCTGGAGGTAATATGTTGGATCCTTTAATTCCTCCTTTTCTCACCTTGCTCTCAGAGAAGAGGGGGAGGAGTGGTCTACGCTGGATCTGGGTCAACAGCCCTGGGTGGACCATCATGCCCAGTGCTGGCCTTGGTAGGGAAAGTGAAGCCTGGCAGATGAGGGTCTCAGGCCTCTGGAGGGAAGGAAAGTCACCATGGATACAGAAGCCCAGGCTGTAACCAAGGAGATAGCCCCCCAGCCCTCAGTCTGTGACAAGGAGGGAGGGTTTGGCTGTGTGTTGGGAAGGGGAGGAAGCTGCCACCTGGGATCCAGATGGACAGAGGAGGGATGGTGGGCCGGAGGTGAGGTGCTCATAAGAGGATCCTGGGGCTTGGAGGTCTTTGGTGCTGCCTACCCCTGAAAGCGGGGGGAGGGGGGTACCTATGGACAGCCAGACTGCCTTTTTCCCTTCTGAATCCCTGAGGAGAGGTAGCTACCCCGCCCTCTTGGCTGACCCTCTAGAAGTCTGCCCTCTTCAGTGACAGGTGGTCACTCTGGCAACAGGCCCTGCACCCAGCAGGGGTCTCTTGACTTCCCCCAGGCCCCTTCCCTCTTACATGTGGGGAGGAATTATTCTGCACATGGCAGGTCTGGCCAGATGGTGATGAGGGTCCGTGTGGGGCCACTTTTCAGCGGGGGCCCTTTATCAGCCCCTTGCCAGACTGGCCCAGTGACAGCAGAGCAGCTCTGATCCTGCCTCCCCTCTGCCTGCAGCTGCCCAGGGCTCTACATCGCCTTCAGCAGTAAGCCAGGGTGGTGATCTCAGCATCAGTGTGCACTGGGGTCATTCAGGAGACTCCTGGTTGCCATGTGAGCGACCCAGGCTGTAACCGGGACCCCACTGCATTAAAGGAAACTTCAGTGCTGTGGTCTCACTCACTCACTTTCTGTGTGAAAGCCCTGGAGTGCTGAAGCCCTGGAGATGACCAAAGAAAATGGAATGCAATTTGATTTTTTTTAAAGTATTTATCAGTGAGAAAGAAAGAGGAAGAGGAGAATACCGGAACAACACTTTAGCACATTCAATGTCATGCTTGAGAGTCCAACACAAGGATACAAATTTCTAATACAGGTGGAGAGATAGCATAATGGTTACACAAAAAAGACTTTTTTGCCAGAGCCTCCAAAGTCCCAGGTTCAGTTCACCACACCACTACAGACCAGAGCTGAGTAGTGCTCTGGAGAAAAAAAAAAAATTTTCTGGGAGGTGGGTTAAGCTCATGTGGTGCAAAATGCAACAACTGGCCTTAGGATCCTGGTTCAAGCCCCCGACTCCCCACCTGCAGGGGAGTTGCTTCACAGGTGGTAAAACAGGTCTGCAGGTATCTGTCTTTCTCTCCCCTTCCCTATCTTCCTCTCCTCTCTCCATTTCTCTCTGTCCTATCCAACAACGATGACATCAATAACAAGAATAGCTACAACAACAATGAAAACCAACAAGGGCAACAAAAGGGAAAATAAATAAATATTTAAAAAAATTAAAAAAATATTAAAATAGATAACAAAAATAAACTTGAAAAAGTATAATAAAAGAGTGGGGGAAGGAATAGCACAACAGTTTATACAATAGACTTATATGAATGAGCTCTAAGGTTCAATCCCTGGTAACAATACTCTGGTATAATTAATTTTAAAAATTTTATTTTATTTATTTATTTTCCCTTTTGTTGCCCTTGTTTTTTATTGTTGTTGTAGTTATTGTTGTTATTATTGATATTGTCATTGTTAGATAAGACAGAGATAAATGGAAAGAGGAGGGGAAGAAAGAGATGGAGAGAAAGACACCTGCAGACCTGCTTCACCGTCTGTGAAGCGACTCCCCTGCAGGTGGGGAGCCGGGGGCTCGAACCGGGATCCTTACACCGGTCCTTGTGCTTTGCGCCATGTGTGCTTAACCCACTGCACTACCGCCTGACTCCCTGGTATAATTAATTAATTATAATGCAGGGAGGTGGTGCAGTGGATAGAAAACTAAACTCTAAAGCATGAGTTTACAAGTTTGATTCCCAGCATTGCATGTGCTAGAGTGATGCTCTCGTTCTCTCTTCTCTTACTTTGTACTCTTATAAATAAAATTAAATGTTTGTAAAAAAAATAAATAAGGGGGGGAGGCTGGGCAGTGGTGCAACGGGATAAGTGCACATGATGCAAAGCACAAGGGCTGGCGTAAGGATCCCGGTTCTAGCCTGACCAATGAAGCAGCTCTGCAGGTATCTATCTGTCTTTCTCTCCCCTTTTTTTGTTTTTCCCCTCCTAGCTCAGTTTCTCTGTCCTTTCCAACAAGAACAACAGCAGTAACAACAGCAATAAACAACAAGGGCAACAAAAGGGAGAAAATAGCCTCCAGGAGCAGTGGATTCATAGTGCAGGCACTGAGCCCCAACAATAACCGTGGAGGCAAAAATAAATAAATAAAAGGAAGATATCATGGTCAGTAGTACAACAGCCTGAGGCAATGGAGGTTCTAGGTTCAGTTCCTAGCACAGCCATAAGCCAGAACCAAGCAGTGCTCTAGGGGAAATAATAAGTAAGATTTTAAAAAATTTAAATAACTTGTAAAGAAACAATAATGAAAAATTCAAGTTTTGGGGGATGTAGCTTAGTGGCATGTCGTACACATTTGAAACTCAGGTTGGATTACCAGCACTGCATAAAATGGTGGAGTGTACTCTGGCCTTTCTCTCTCTCCCTCTCCCTCTTCCTCCTCCCCCCCCATCTCAAATTTCTAGACCTCATCCATCCTAAGAGTGCCTGATTTAGTAGGTGTGAGGTGGGGCCTGTTAATTACTGGTATTTCTAAATGTCTCAAGATGCTGCTGCTAGTCCAGGGACTGTACATTGAGATTGAGATTCACTGCTTTGGCCAGTGGGCCACTGGGCTGCCTGAGCTGACCTGCCAACTCTAGCCACCATTTCTGGTCAGTCAGCTCAGGCCACATTGCTAAGTATGTCAGCATACCTCCATACCTTTGCATTTGCTATTTCTGTCTTGGAAAGTCCTTTCCCTGCTTTGTCTCCTCAAAGCCAGGTTGGCCCATCCATTCCTCTTCAGAGCAGCTCTGAATTCCTGCATTTCTGCCACACAGCGTGGACATCTTCCTTGACTTGTGGCCATTACACCCCTCCCCCCCATTGATGTGGGCAGCATACTACTATAACTTGTTCATCTTCCCACAGTGAGTCTCACCCCTTAGGCTTGTGAGCTTGGAAAGCTGTCTGACCCCCAGATCCTGGGACTGGGTCTGGGTCTGGGTCCATCCCTGCAAAGGTTCTCAGTAAATGTGTAATGCTTGACTTGAGCCCCATGAGCAGATGGCAAGTCGGGCTGAATAATCAACCACAAGGTTCCTGAGCTTCTGTGGCCAGAAAAAATAACCATTGGTGCTGACTGACTCTGAGCTAGGTGCTAGGGATTCAATAGCGTGGGAGCCAGAGTTCCTGCCTGCATGGGTTTAGATGCTCTCTTTTGTCATGTTGGGGTCTGGCTGGACAGGAACCTGGTGGGAAAGCCGGGTGGTTACATATGGAGATGGTACAGCCATCTTTGTGGTAAGCTTGGCACAAAGCTTTTCACAGATCTTACTGCATTATTGCTTATTACGGCCCTACCCGGCAGAAACTGTCGTCCCTGCTTTACAGATGAGCAAATAGGACCCAAGAGAGGAATTCACTGGGTCACAGTCACAGCAGGCACGTGGCAGAGTGGGAGTTTGTCCAAATTTCCTGATGCTGAATCCCAAGCTCACTTCACTCCCCCAGGCCAGCCGCCTGTAGAACCCAGGCACCTGTGTGACCTTTGACCCTCCTTTGAGAATCTCAAGGGACTTAGCTGGCTGTCCATCATACACCCTGTCCAGTCAGCTCAAGGTTACTTTCAGGACCTGCCAGGGCTTCACCATAGAACAGTCTGTAGTTATGTGTGCCCCTGGGTCCAAGGAACAGATAAACACTGCCTGGTAGGGACTGCCTGGAGCATCCAGATCTGTGTCTGAGATGTGCTGTCTGGGGCAGAATTGTGTGCTGTCTCTCACCCAGCACACAATTCCAAGGACTCAGATTTAAATTCACAGCCTGGCCTTCTCAGACCGTTATGTCTAGGTAAGAAGATAGAACATATTTTATTTAAGAGTTGGTGAGCTTGGTTTGCAACTTAAATATTTAGACTAAAGGCGCTCTGTTGCTACTCTTGTCTTGTTCCCGGAAGCCCCCCAAATATTTGGAAGAAGTGGATCTGGTCTCAGGATGGGGTGTACCGAGGGGCTCCTCTAAGTGCCTGATTTTCTTTGGGTGATGTCAGGTGTACCAGCCTGCCTTGCTGGTCAGCAGCCCCATGAGCACGCTGCTGTCCTCAAGCAGCCAGGAGCTGTCATTTCCTAGAAAGGCCACCAGAGACACAGGGATCTTCAACTGAAGTGAGAGGCTGTCGGCAGTCCAGTCTGGGAATCACACTCTGGCTGTCGGCTGTGACAGGCAGGGCTGGTCGGTATTCCAGGTCTGGTGGGAAAGAATATATGTGTTTTTGGGGGGAGCAGTTTATGAAGGTCTGCTGTGGCTGGATACTTGACATTTGCATTGGGTATCACGCTCCTGGCTGCACTGGGTGCCCAGTGATAGTGAGACATCCTGCTTTTGCTAGTCCCAGGGACAGTGAGCTCAGGCAGGTGCTCTGCCTCTCGGAGCCTATTCTCTTTTTCTCTCTCACTAAAAAAAAAAAAAAAAAAAAAAAAGTTATACTAAATTGTGTTATTTATTTGTTTTTTAAATATTTATTTATTTATTTATTCCCTTTTGTTGCCCTTGTTGTTTTATTGTTGTAGTTATTATTGTTGTCGTCATTGTTGGATAGGACAGAGAGAAATGGAGAGGGGGGAGAGAAAAATAAGACACCTGCAGACCTGCTTCACCGTGTGTGAAGTGACTCCCCTGCAGGTGAGGAGCCGGGGCTTGAACTGGGATCCTTATGCTGATCCTTGTGCTTTGCCACCACATGCACTTAACCCACTGTGCCACATACAGCCCGACTCCCTGTTTATTTTGAATAGAGACAGACAGTGATTGAGAAGGAAGAGGGAGAGAGACACCTACAGTACTGCTTCATGATTCATGAATCTTCCCCTCTGTAGGTGGGGACTGGGGTCTTTACACATTGTAATGTGTGCACTCTAACAGGTGCACAACTACCTGGGCCCTCTTCCCCCCCCCCTCTCTCTCTCTTTAATGGTTATTATTTTTTCTTTTTCACGGTTTTTAAAATATTTATTTATTTATTTGCTTATTGTTGCCCTTGTATTTTTATTGCTGTGGTTATTGATGTTGTCGTTGTTGAATAGGACAGAGAGAAATGGAGAGAGGAGGGGAAGACAGAGAGGGGAAGAGAAAGATAGACACCTGCAGACCTGTTACCGCCTGTGAAGCGACTCCCCTGCAGGTGGGGAGCTGGGGAGTCAAACCAGGATCCTTACGCCGGTTCTTGCGCTTTGCGCCACCTGCGCTTAACCCGATGCGCTACCTCCTGACTCCCTCCCTCTCTTTTTTTTATTCAATTTTTAAAAAATATTTATTTATTTATTCCCTTTTGTTGCCCTTGTTGTTTTATTGTTGTCGTCATTGTTGGATAGGACAGAAGAAATGGAGAGAGGAGGGGAAGCCAGAGGGGGAGAGAAAGACACCTGCAGACCTGCTTCACCACCTGTGAAGCGACTCCCGGGCAGGTCGGGAGCCAGGGCTCAAACCGGGATCCTTAAGTCAGTCCTTGCACTTTGCGCCACATGCGCTTAACCTGCTGTGCTGCCGGGACTCCTCACTCTTTTTTTTTTTTAATTGCCATCAGGGTTACTGCTTGGGCTCAGTGCCAGCACTATGAATCCACTGTTCCAGGTGGCCTGCCCTATCTATCTATCTTTCTTCCTTCGTTCTTTCTCTTTCTTCCTTCCTGTCTTTCTTTTTTTCTATTTTGATAAGACAGAGAGAAACTAAGAGGAGAGGGGGAGATACGAGGAGGAGAGAAAGATAGACACCAGCACACCTGCTTCACCACTTGTGAAGAGTCCCTTCTGCAGGTGGGGAGGGAGGGCTCAAACCCAGATCCTTGCACTCATCTTCCTCATTTATTTTTAATATTTATTTTACTTATTCCCTTTTGTTGCCCTTGTTGTTTTATTGTTGTAGTTATTATTGTTGTTGTCATCGTTGTTGGATAGGACAGAGAGAAATGGAAAGAGGAGGGGAAGACAGAGAGGAGGAGAGAAAGATAGACACCTGCAGACCTGCTTCCCCGCCTGTGAAGCTACTCCCCTGCAGGTGGGGAGCCGGAGTTTGAACCGGGATCTTTATGCCGGTCCTTGTGCTTTGCGCCACCTGCGCTTAACCTGCTGCGCTACAGCCCGACTCCCCTTCCTCATTTTTTAACAGATTTATTTATTAGAAATAAAGAGTGAGTGAGCTGCTCCCCACAAACAACCTTGATTCATACTCCCAGTGGGGGTGAAGTGATAGGATGAAGATAAGGGGACTCTGCACTCCAGCTCCATCAGCCCCCAGAGAGAGAGAAAGAAAGGAAAGGGACATATGGAGGTGGCTACGATGTTATGAGTGGCTTTGAGGTAAAGAGAGGATTGAATCGGAAAAAGAAGGGGCAACTTCGAGCCTCCGGCTCCCCACCTGCTGGGGAGTCGCTTCACAGGTGGTGAAGCAGGTCTGCAGGTGTCTTTCTCTCCCCCTCTCTCTGTCTTCCCTCCTTTCTGCCTTATCCAACAACAACGACATCAGTAACAACAATAATAACCACAACAATGTTAAACAACAAGAGCAACAAAAGGGAAAATAAATAAGTAAAAAAAAATTTTTTTAAAGGGGCAACTATGTATAAATGTGGACAGAGAGTTGTAGAGAAGATGGTTGGCCCATGTCCACAACTTTAGGCGAACTGCGGTGGATTGTAGGGGACAGTGAAGATTCAGAACTCTGGTGGTGGGAATGGTGTGGATTCAAACCCCTGTCGACATGTAATTCTGTAATTATAATAGAAAAGGAGTGAGTGAGGCAAGATAACAGTAATTATGCAAAAAGACTGTCATGCCCGAGGCTCTAAAACCCCAGGCACCACCATAAACCAGAACTGAGCAGTGCTCTGGTGAAAAAAGAAAAAGAAAAAGGGAAAAAAAAAAAAAAAAAAGGAAGAAATATTATATATATATATATATATATGGAAAACAAAACACAAGAACCAGAGTATCAATCTGGCATATCCCCATTTGTAAGGTATCAAACTCAGAACCTCATACTTGAGGTTTCAGTACTTCACCCACTACAGTGTGTGTGTGTGTGTGTGTGTGTGTGTGTGTGTGTGAGTTTTACCAGATCACTACTAAGTTCTGGTTTGTGATGGTGCTGGGGATTGAACCTGGGACCTCAAGGCCTCAGGCACAAAAATGTTTTTGCATAGCTATTATGCTATCTCCTCAGCTCTGTCCTCTTTTTTTATTTTGTAAAGATTTATCCATTAATATGCTTGAAAGTCCAATGCTTTATCCACTGCGCCACCTCTCCCGGACCACTTATGTATTAATATGATAGAGTTTTTTACATGAGACAGAGAGAAAGAGAGTGAGACAGACAGCATAGAGCATGACTCTGGTGCATGCGGTACCAGGGATTGATCTGGAAACCTTGGCTATGCAAGTTCAGTTTCCTGCCAGTTAAGCTATTCCCTCAGCTGCTGAACCTGTTTTTTTTTTAATCTGTAAAATAAAGAGTTGTCCCTACATCTTAGGGCTACTAAGCAAACTCAGTGAGAGTCGAAGAAAAGCTCTCAGATCAGCAGCTGACCCTCTGCCCATCCTTGGGACTCAGTAGCTACTGTGGTTATTCCTCAAGGGACCCAGGGTCAGGTTCTTGGAGGAGGGCGTGTTTATAAGGCAGAGTCATGACTGCTGAGTGGAGAGTCCCCAGGCAAGCAGAAAACATCCCTTCAGTCCTTTGTGCAGATGAGTATACAAACCCAACAGCTCTTCTTGGGCTCTTCTTGGAAGCAGGCTGACACCATTTCTGGGAAAGATCTTGGGTGGGTGTTGGATTACACACAAAAGCACCCTGACCTGCGGTCTGGAAGGTGGTGTAGTGGATATATCATTGAACTCGCCACCATGAGATCTTCCAACATCAAAGGTACCTGTGTGATGTTCTAATTCTCTCTTTGTTTTTCTTTCCTCAAAAAAGCCTTTTTACTTCTCTTTCCTTTAATTTTTTTTTAAATTATTATTTATTTATTTTACCAGAGCACTGCTCAGCTCTGGCTTACGGTGGCATGGAGGATTGAACCTGGGACTTTGGAGCCTCAGGCATAACCATGATGCTATCAACCCCTGCCTTTTTTTTTAATGTTTTTTTTTTTAATGTTTATTTATTTATTCATTCACATTTGTTGCCCTTGTTGTTTTATTGTTGTAGTTATTATTGTTGTTGTTATTGATGTCATTGTTTTTGGATAGGACAGAGAGAAGTGGAGAGAGGAGGGGAAGGTAGAGGGGGGAGAGAAAGATAGACACCTGCAGACTTGCTTCACCACTTGTGAAGCGACTTCCCTGCAGGTGCGGAGCCGGGAGCTCGAACTGGGATCCTTATGCCAGTACTTGTGCTTTGTGCCACTTGTGCTTAAGCGGCTGCGCTACCACCCGACTCCATTTATATTTATTTATTTATTTATTTATTTATAAGGGAGGAAAAAGAGAAAAACAGACATCACTCTGGTATATGTGCTGCCAGTAATCAAACTCAGGACCTCATGCTTGAGAGCACAGAGCTTTATCCACTGTGCCATCTCCTGGACCACTTTCTTCTCCTTCTTATACCTTGGCCCCCCCAAGCAGATGAAAGTGCTGTGAGCGGGAGTCAGGTGGTAGCGCATCGGGTTAAGCGCACATGGTGAGAAGCACAAAGACCCGCATGAGGATCCTGGTTTGAGCCTCTGGCTCCCCACCTACAGGGGAGTCACTTCACAGGCGGTGAAGCAGGTCTGCAGGTGTCTTTCTCTCCCCTCTCTGTCTTCCCTTCCTCTCTCCATTTCTCTATGTCCTATCTAACAACGATGACATCAATAACAACAATAATAACTACAACAACAATGAAAAACAAGGGCAACAAAAAGGGAAAATAAATAAGAAATGAATTTTTTTTAAAAAGTGCTGTGAGATCTTCTGCTCCAATCTAGGCTGCTGGAAACAACAGAACCCAATTAGATCTGCTGCTGGGTCTTGGTACTTCCAGGCAGGAATTGGTGGGGAGCAGGAACAAAGATGTCATCATTCCAGTGTCTAAGCCAGTCACAGCACTATACATTTCCCAGAGAGGGGTCTTGAACCCCATTCTGGCACCTGGTGACCTCAGAGAAGGGATGCACCCTCCTCTTCTGGAGAAAGGGGACATCATCTCCTGATATCTCCTCCAAAAGTCTGTTACTTATGAACTCAGGTCAGAGGATCTGGTTCAAATCTTTTTTTTTTCTTCTAGTTTTTTTTTTTTTATTATTTAAGAAAGGATTAATTAACAAAACCATAGAGTAGGAGGGGTACAACTCCACACAATTCCCACCGCCCAATCTCCATATCCCACCCCCTCCCCCGATAGCTTTCCCATTCTCTATCCCTCTGGGAGCATGGACCCAGGGTCATTGTGGGTTGCAGAAGGTAGAAGGTCTGGCTTCTGTAATTGCTTCCCCACTGAACATGGGCGTTGACTGGTCGGTCCATACTCCCAGTCTGCCTCTCTCTTTCCCTAGTAGGATGGGTCTCTGGGGAAGCTGAGCTCCAGGACATATTGGTGGGGTCTTCAATCCAGGGAAGTCTGGCCGGCATCCTGATGATACCTGGAACCTGGTGACTGAAAAGAGAGTTAACATACAAAGCCAAACAAATTGTTGAGCAATCATGGACCCAAAGCTTGGAAAAGTGGAGAGGAAGTATTAGGGAGGTACTTACTGCAAACTCTAGTGCACTTCTGCTTTCTTACTTTGGTGCCATACTCCAAACTCAGTCAATTTCTGCTTTGCGTTTCTACTTCTTTTTTTTTACATGCATAACATTCCCCAGATTCCCATTTAACAATACAACCCCCACTATTTCATTCATCATTTTTCATGGACCTGTATTCTCCCCACCCACCCACCCACCCACCCCAGAGTCTTTTACTTTGGTGTAATACTCCAATTCCATTTCAGGTTCGACTTGTGTTTTCTTTTCTAATCTTGTTTTTCAACTTCGGCCTGAGAGTGAGATCATCCCATATTCATCCTTCAGTTTCTGACTTATTTCACTCAACATGATTTTTTCAAGGTCCATCCAAGATCGGCTGAAAACGGTGAAGTCACCATTTTTTTACAGCTGAGTAGTATTCCATTGTGTATATAGACCACAACTTGCTCAGCCACTCATCTGTTGTTGGACACCTGGGTTGCTTCCAGGTTTTGGCTATTACAAATTGTGCTGCCAAGAACATATGTGTACACAGATCTTTTTGGATGGATGTGTTGGGTTCCTTAGGATATATCCCCAGGAGGGGAATTGCAGGGTCATAGGGTAGGTCCATTTCTAGCCTTCTGAGAGTTCTCCAGACTGTTCTCCACAGAGGTTGGACCAATTGACATTCCCACCAGCAGTGCAGGAGGGTTCCTTTGACCCCACACCCTTTCCAGCATTTGCTGCTGTTACCTTTTCTGATGTATGACATTCTCACAGGAGTGAAGTGATATCTCATTGTTGTCTTGATTTGCATTTCTCTGACAATCAGAGACTTGGAGCATTTTTTCATGTGTTTCTCGGCCTTTTGGATCTCTTCTGTGGTAAATATTCTGTCCAATTCCTCCCCCCATTTTTGGATGGGGTTATTTGTTGTCTTGTTGTTGAGTCTGGTAAGCTCTTTATATATGTTGGTTATTAAACTCTTATCTGATGTATGGCATGTAAAGATCTTCTCCCATTCTGTGAGGGGTCTCTTGATTTGGGTAGTGGTTTCTTTTGCTGTGAAGAAGCTTTTTAATTTGATGTAGCCCCATAGGTTTATACTTGCCTTAGTCTTCCTTGTAATTGGATTCATTTCATTGAAAATGTCTTTAAAATTTATGCGGAAAAAAGTTCTTCCAATATTTTCCTCTAAGTATCTGATAGTTTCTGGTCTAACATCCAAGTCCTTGATCCACTTGGAATTTGCTTTTGTATTTGGTGAAATACAGTGATTCAGTTTCATTCTTCTGCTTGTTTCAACCCATTGTTTCCAACACCATTTGTTGAAGAGATTCTGCTTCCCCCATATAATAGTCTGGGCCCCTTTGTCAAAGATTAGATGTCCATAGGTGTGGGGCCTCATTTCTGGGCTCTCAATTCTATTCCACTGGTCAGTGTGTCTGTTCATGTTCCAGTACCAAGCAGTTTTGATGACAATGGCTCTATAATATAGTTTGAGATCTGGCAGTGTGATGCCTCCGGTTCTGTTCTTTTTTCTCAAGACTGTTTTGGCAATTCTAGGTCTTTTCTGGTTCCAGATAAACATTTGTAGCATTTGTTCTATTCTCCTCAAAAATGTGCTTGGGATCTTGATGGGGATAGCATTAAATTTGTAGATGGCTCTGGGTATCAAATCTTTATCAGCCATGTGACTCTGGGTAAGTTGTCTCTGTGTTTCCATTTTTTCTTTCTTCTTTTTTTTTCTTCCCTTTTCTTTTTTTTTTTCTATTCTTTTTGTTTCTTTCTCTGTTGTCTCAGGGTTATTGCTGGGGCTTGGTGCCTGCACTATGAATCCATTGCTTCTGGAGGCCATTTCCCCCCCCCCGTTTTGTTGCCCTTGTTGTAGTTGTTATAGCTGTTGTTGTTGGGTAGGAAAGAGAGAAATCAAGAGAGGAGGGGAAGACAGAGAGAGGGAGAGAAAGATAGACACCTGCAGACCTGCTTCACCGCTTATGAAGCAATCCCCCTGCAGGTGGGGAGCTGGGGGCTCGAACCGGAATCCTTAAGCCAGCCCTTCTGCTTTGCGCCATGTGCGCTTAACCCGCTGCGCTACCACCCAGCCCCCTATGTTTCCATTTTCTGATGTGGAGAGCAAAGGGGTTCTGAATCTCTGCTTGGAATGTATCTGTGAGGGTTAAATGCATCGAAACAGGCTAAACATTGAGGAAAGGCTTGGGATATAAGTGCTAGCTATTATTATCTCTTAGTGTCACTTTGGGAGTAAAGCGAAATGCCACCTGTAAAGTGCTCTGCCAGCATATGCACTTGGTAGACACGGAAGAGCCATGCCTTCCTGGCTTTTCCTCCTGTGAAGCCCAGGCCTTAGGAAGGGGCTCTGCCGTCACGTGTTTCCCACGCAGGCACTAGATAGCACACCTCTTCCTCCAACAGGTAACCCAGCAGCCTTCTGGCCCAGAGCCAGGAAATGATTGCAGGAGGCTGCTCAGCTCTCTCTGGAGCTCCTCTGCCCTCCCTTTTAATCTTCCCAGCCAGCCTGGGGGCCAGGAGGTGGGGAGGTGAGAAGGCGAGGAGGAGAAAAATCTTCTGGGGTTTGTGAGAATGTTAAGAGCTCTGACTTGTGGGGTCAGATCCAGCTGGGTTTGCCTGAGCTCTGCCCTTCCCTCACTCTGAGACTCCAGTCCGAGTAAGTGCACACAAAATATTCAAGTTCCAAGATGGACATTTTGTTATATATATATTCATTCAGGGATGGATAAACAGATATAACACCAGAACACTGCTGTGGCACATGCAATGCCAGGGATTGAATTCAGGACCTGATGCTTGTAAGTCCAATACTTTATCCACTGTGCCACCTCCCAGGCCATAAAAGACAAGTATTTTGAAGGGAAACACTTCAGTTCAGTCATCACAGGGGTGCCCCTTCAGCAAACCAGGATTGGACCTTGTGCAAGACCTGTTGTCCAGTCCTTTCTTTATGTCCTCACTTTCACAGACCCAAAATAGTCCCTCTCACAGTCTTCTCTTGGGTCAGAAGATCTCTAAAGCTGGTACATTACCAAGACATGAAAAGGTGTATAGCCCTTCTATTTATTTATTCCTTTGTGCCACAGATGAGTCTAAGAAAGAGACCTGCACAGACCTTACCACAGGGGAGAGCAGGAGAAGTGCAGAGGGAAGGGTACCAGGCCGGCAGCTCCCTGTCCCTACCTCTCCAAAGCCTAGATGCCCTTAGCCCCACACAGCTGGGTGCCAGCCTGAGCCTCTCTGAGCTGTGAGGAGCTGTCCAGATGTTGGTGGCTTTGTGGGTCTCCACTAGAAGCAGAAGCAGGGGGCTGGGATGGGAGCCAGGGCTGTGAAATCACGCTAAGGGGGTCCTGCTACCCCACCAGGGGAGGGGCTTCTGGTGCCCTCCACTGTTGCTAGGCAGAGTTCCCCCCACCTGGCCCTTAGGCTGCGAAGTCAGAAGTGGCTGCTGTTGCCATAGCAGTGAGGCTGGTTTTCATCAGTATTTCCATCCTGGGAGCATCAGTACTTGAGGTGCCTGCCACTAAATAAGCCAGGGAATTGGATTTTTTTCCCCCTCGCTCCAGCAGGTCATATGAAAAGTGGCCCAGCCAGAAATGAATTCCTAACTCCTTGCAGATGCTGGTTGACTGGAGGTACTTGACCCCCACAGTAGGTATCTGTGATGCCTCAGGTAAGACACCTGACCTAATGGGGCACTGAGAGGGCTTGGTGCCTCCTCCTCAGCCCCAATAGCTTCTCCCTGCCTCAGAGGACTTGGGCCACAGGACACACAGCCATTCCAGCCTTGCCTCTGGTGCTCCCTTCCCTTCATTCTCCCCGCAAAGGTCTTTTCTGGGTCCTTCTACTTGCCATGCAGCCCCTACCATAGGACCTCTGCATTATTTATTTATTTATTACCAGAGCACTGCTCAGCTGTGGCTTACGGTGGTACAGGGGAATTGAACCTGGGACTTGACAGAGCCTCAGGTTTGAGAGACTGTTTGCATAACCATTATGGTATCTACCCCCTCCCCATCCTTTATTTATTTTAAGGATTTATTTATTTGGGGATTGGAGGGGCTGGAGGGAGTCTTGGGGTCATGGTGCATGATAATGGGAAAGGACCTAGGTAGGGGAGACAGAGTGCTTTACACAGACCTTTCATGTCAGTAAGTGTACTGTACCTTTATTTTATTCCTAAAGATTATTTATTTATTTACTAGAAAGGTAGGAGGAGAAAGAACCAGACATCACTCTGGTACATGTGCTGCCAGGAATCAAACTCAGGATCTCATGCTTGAGAGTCTAATGCTTTATCCACTGTGCCACCTCCTGGACCATTGTACATTTATAAGTGTTGCTTTTTTTTTTTTTTAACTCTTCTTTGTCTCCAGGACCTTTTGCATGTACAATGTCATCTTTCTGGGCCATCCTTTTCAGACAGAAAGAGAGGAATATGGGGAGACACCATAGTACCACAGCCTTCCCGAGTATTGCAGTATTCCTGTGTGTTACACCAGTGGCTCAAACCTGGGTCACACACGTGGCAAAGCAGGCAAAAAAACTTTTCAAAACAAGGGGGGGGCGGGTGATGGTGCACCTGGTTGAGCGCACATGTTACAATGCTCAAGGACCTGGGTTCAAGCCCCCAGTCCCTACCTACAGGGGGAAAGCTTCACAAGTGGTGAAGCAAGTCTGTAGGTGCCTCTCTGCCTTTCTCCACTATCTCCCCCTTCCTCTCAATTTCTGACTGTCTGTAGCAAATAATAAATAAAGATCATTTTAAAAAGCAGTGAGAGGGGTAGGTCAGAGCACCCGTCCACTCTGGCATATGCCACACTGGGGATTGAACGTGGGACCTCATCATGCATACAGGTCCTGTGCTCTACTACTGAGCTATCTCCTGTTCGCTTCGAGTCATAGAACATTGCTCAGCTAATTTAGTAGCTCTGTGTTTTTGTGGCTTCTGTAAGACTTATTATTTACAAGGGTATATCATCTGCAAGGATCTGTGCAGGGTGCCATGAAGGTAAGCAGTCTGGCCTGCTTGAGGAAGCAGCAGGACAGCTGCAGGAAGGACTCATTCTGTTTTGTCTGCTTAGCAAGGATAAAAGACTTCCAGAAAGAATGAAAGAGACCTTCATCAAAGGAAGGCAGGAATGAAATAGCCTTCACTGAGACAGAGCTAGGTCCAGAGTGGGGCCGTGGCATTGGGTTGGAAGCTGAGGGGTGGAATGGGCTAAGGGACAGAAGGATTGGATTCAGGGGGGAGAATAGCATTCATTGGCACTCCTAGGCCAGGTGCCATGCTTTCTATCCTCCAGTGCCAAGTGCAAAAGGTAGATTTTTTTTTCTTTTTAAAAATATTTTATTAGGGACTGGGTGGTGGTGCACTAGGTTGAGCGCACATGTTACAATGCACAAGGACCTAGGTTCAAGCCCCGGGCCCCCACAGGAGCAGTGAAGCAGTGCTGTGGTGTCTCTTTCCTCCTCTCTATGTCTCCCTTCTTGATTTCTCTTTCTCTCTGTCTCTATTCAATAAATGAATAAATAATAACATTAAAATTTAACTTTAAACATTTTATCTGTTAATTTGATAGAGAGAAATCAAAAGGGGGAAAGAGAGTGAGCAAGCACTGCAGTACTGCTTCACCACTCATGAAACTTCCTTTCTACAAGTGGAGACCAGGATCTTGAACCAGGGTCCTCGAAATGTGTATTCAACCAGATGCACCACCACTCAGCTCCCCCTTCACCCCGTGTTTTTTTTTTCCCCTTCTTTTTGTAGATGAAGAAAGTGAGGTTTAGGGGACTTTAGGGACTTGTTGTGGGGGGCACAGGGCTAGTAAAAGTTGCTTGAATAAAACCCAGTTCTGCATTATCAGTAGAGTGTCCACTGGGAGGGGTGTGTCACAGAAATGAGGAGGTCAGGCTACAATGGTGATGGCGGACCCAGAGCCATTCATGGACTGGGAACACTATGAGGAAACCTGGGATGGCACTGGGCAGGCTTTGGAGCTCACAAATATGTATTGATCTTTCCTTAAAGATTGATTTCTTAATTTATTAACAACGGGAGGGGCCAAGTGGTGGCATACCCAGTGAAGTGCACATATTGCCATGTGCAAGGACTCGGGTTTGAACCCCCACTCACCACCCACAGGAGGGATGTTTCATAAGCAGTGAAGCAGATCTGCAAGTGTTTGTCTTTCTCTCTCCCTCTCTGTCTCTCTTTTGTTTTTTATCTTTTTTAAAAAAAACATTTATTTATTATTGGATAGAGACAGAGAAATTGAGAAGGGAGGGGGAGATAGAGAGGGAGAGAGACAGACACCTGTAGCCCTGCTCCACCACTCCTGAAGCTTTCCCCCTGCAGGTGGGGACCAGGATCTTGAACCTGGGTCCACTGTAATGTGTGCTCTTAACCAGGTGTGCCACCTCCTGACCCCCTTGTTTTTTATCAAAATATTTTATTATTTTTATTTGTTACATAGAGACAGACAAAAATTGAGAGGAAAGGGGAGACAGAGAGACACCTACAGCACTGCTTCACCACTTATGATGCTTTCCCCTGCGGGTGGGGTCTGGGGGCTTGAACCCTAGTCCTTGCACATTGTAACATGTGTGCTCAACCAGGCGTGCTACCACCCGGTCCCATTTTTAAAAATATTTTTATTTATAGTATTGGACAGAGAAAGAGAGAAATTGGGAGGAGGAGGGGAAGGAGAGAGACAGAGAGACACGCGCAGCTCCACTTCACCATTGTGAAGCTTTCCTCCTGTATGTGGGGACCAGGGACTTAAACCTACGTCTTTGCACACTGCAGTGTGTGTGTGCTTAACCAGGTGCACCACCACCTGGCCCCTCCCCCTCCCTTTCTTTCTCCCTTTGCCTCTCAATTTCTCTCTGTCCTATCAAGAATAATAGAAAGGGGGAGCAAGGAAAAAGTGTCCAGCAGAGTGGTGGATTCGTAGTGCTGGCACTAGCCATAAACCTGGCCGACAAACAAACAATCAACAAGGGGAACAGAAAACCAGAGCATCCGTCTGGCTTATGTCACGCTGGGGATTGATTGACCGTGGGACTTCATGCTTATAAGTCTGGTGCTCTGCCCAGTGCATGTCTTCAAGGCCACTACAGGTCTATATTTGAATCCTGTCTCCACCATGAACCTACTGTGTGACTTGGGGTCTGGTACATCACTCCTGGACCTGGTTTGCCACATTTGGAGAAGAATAGATGACAAAAGTTGAGAAGAGCAAATAAGATGAACATGAAACTTTGCTTGTGGGCGATTCTGGGCATCCAGATCCAGAGTCACCATAGCTAACGTGGCTTCATCCATGGCCACAGGCTACACAGTGTTTTGAACATAGACGTTTTAAATTTTTTTTTAATTAATTAACTTTTCCTCCAGGGTTATTGCTGGGGCTTAGTGCCTGCACTACGAATCCACTGCTCCTGGAAACCATTTTTCCCATTTTGTAGCCCTTATGGTTACCCTTGTTGTCATTATTATTGTTGTCATTGCTGTTGTTGTAGGATAGGACAGAGAGAAATGGAGAGAAGAGGGGAAGACAGAGGGGGAGAGAAAGACACCTGCGGACCTGCTTCACCACTCTGGAAGTGACCCCCTGCAGGTGGGGAGTCAAGGGCTTGAACCAGGATCCTTACACTGGTACTTGAGCTTCACGCCATGTGCACTTAATCCACTGCGCTACCGCCTGGCCTCCTGAACAGACACTCTTATTTGTATCTAATGACAACCCCACAAGAACTACCACTACCTTTACCTACATTTTTTTAAACATTTGTCTGCAGGTGTCTCTCTCCCTTCATTTACTGGATAGAGACAGCCAGAAATCGAGAAGGAAGGTGGTGATAAAGAGAGAAAGAGACAGAGAGACACCTACAACACTGCTTCACCATTTGCAAAGCATTCCTCCTGCAGGTGGGGACTGGGGGCTCGAACCTGGGTCCTTGTGCACTGTAACGTGTGCGCTCAACCTGGTGTGCCACCACCTGGCCCCTTATTTTATTTTTTAAAATTATTATTATTATTTACCAGAGCACTGCTCAGCTCTGACTTATGGTGGTGCAGGTGATCGAACCTGACACTTTGGAGCCTCAGGCATGAGTTTCTTTTTTTTTTTTTTTAATTATTTATTTATTCCCTTTTGTTGCCCTTGTTTTTTATTGTTGTTGTAGTTATTATTATTGTTGTTGGATAGGACAGAGAGAAATGGAGAGAGGAGGGGAAAGCAGAGAGGGGGAGAGAAAAATAGACACCTGCAGATCGGCTTCACCGCCTGCGAAGGAGTCCCGGGGCTTAAACCGGGATACTTATGCTGGTCCTTGCGCTTGGCACCACATGTGCTTAACCCACTGCGCTACTGCCCAACTTCCAGGCATGAGTTTCTTTACATAACCCTTATGCTATCTACCCCCCCACCCGTTACCTACTTTATTTATTTATACCTACATTTTGTTAAAACTTGATTTATTTATTAATGATAGAAGATAGAGCCAGAGCATCTCTCTGGAATAGAGGATACCAGGGATTGAATTTGGGACTTCATACTTAAAAATAATCTATTGCGTGGTCTAGAGGTGGCGCAGTGATAAGGCTTTGGACTCTCGAGCATGAGGTCCTGAGTTCGATTCCTGGCAGCACATGTGCCAGAGTGATGTCTGGTTTTTTTCTCTCTCCTCCTATCTTTCTCATTAATAAATAAATAAAATCTTTTAAAAAAATCTATTGCCCAGGTCACTTTTATTCCCTATTTTACAGCTAGAAAAGTTAAACGGGGTGGGAACAGATAGCACAGTGGTTATGCAAAGAGACTCTCATGCCTGAGGCTCCAAAATCCCAGGTTCAATCCCCCTTACCACTATATGCCAGAACTGAGCAGTGCTCTGGTTAAAAAAATAAAATAAAATAAAATAAAATAAAATAAAATAAAATAAAATAAAATAAAGCACAGAGAAGTTAAGTGACTTGTGAAGATCAGACAGTTAGTTAGTATATGATGAATTCAAATCCAGTCTGCTATTCAGACCACACTTGTAATCATTGCATTGCACAGCTTCTCAGAGAACAAATAGCAAGAAACTGACCTTGATATAAAATTAAACATAATAATTATCCTAATGGTGACAAAAGTAGGCACAATACTTCATTTATATTTATTACTGACTTGGTTTGAGCCCCCCACTGGAGTCTTTTTGCTTCTCTTTCTCTCTCTTTCTTCCTCCAGGGTTATAACTGGGGCTTGGTACTAGCACTATCTAGGACAGAGAGAAATTGAAAGGGAAGGGGAGCTAAAGAGGGAGAGAGAAAGATAGACACCTGCAGACCTGCTTCACCACTTGTAAAGTGGACCCCTTGCAGGTGAGGAGCAGGGGCTCGATCCTGGATCCTTGTTCAGTTCCTTGTACTTCCTGCTATGTGCGATTAACTGGGTGAGCTGGTGCCCGGCCCCTATGCCTCTTTTTCTCAGTCTCTGTCATCCTATCTGGGGGGCAGGGAGGGCAGGGAGGGCAGGGAGTAGTGAAGCTCCAGTGATGACAAAAAAAAAAAAAGTTATTCGGGGCTAAGTGGTGGTACACCTGGTTGAGCGCACATGTTACAGTGCGCAAGGACCCAGGCTCGAATCCCCACCTGCAGGGGGAAAGCTTTGTAAATGGTGAAGCAGGGCTGCAGGTGTCTCTCTGTATGTCTCCCTGTCTCTCCCCTCTCAATTTCTGGCTGTCTCTATCAAATAATTTTTAAAAAGTTATTCATTAATGGAACAGAGGGAGGGAGAGAGGGAGAAACCGGAGCATCACTCCGGCACATGCAGTGCTCAGGATCAAACTTGGGACCTCATGCTTATATAAGTCCAGCACTCTAGCCACTGTACCACCTCCTAGTCTTTATTATTATTATTAGTGATTAAATAATTATTAACAAGATTGTAAGATAACAGGGTACAATTCCATACGGTTCCCGTCACCAGAGAGAGTTTTGTGTTCCATCCCCTCCATTGGAAGCTTCCCTATTCTTTTTCCTTCCTTTCTTTATTGGGGGGGATTAATGGTTTACAATCAATAGTAAAATACAGTAGTTTTACATGTGTAACATTTCTCAGTTTTCCACATTAACAATTCACCCCCCTCTAGATCCTCCACTGCCATCATTTTCTAGGATTTGAACCCTCCCCCTAGCTCCCCTGTTCTTTTTTTTTCCTCCAGGGTTATCACCAACATTATGAATCCATTGCTCCTGGAGGCAATTTTTTCAATTTTTTTTAAATTGGGTAGGACAGAGAGAAATTGAGCGAGGAGGGGAAGATAGAGAAGGAGAGAGAAAGATAGACTCCTGCAGACCTACTCCATCACTTGTGGGGAGCTGGGGGCTTGAACCTGGGGTCCTTTCAAGGTTTCTTGTGCTTGTACTATGTGTGCTTAACACAGTGCACCACCACCCAGACCCTGCTTCCTTATTCTTTATCCCTCTTAGATTATGGACCAAAATTCCTTATAGGGTGCAGAAGGGTATTATTATTATTATTATTATTATTATTATTTTAATATTTATTTTATTTATTTATTCCCTTTTTGTTGCCCTTGTTGTTTTATTGTTGTAGTTATTATTGTTGTTGTCGTTGTTGGATAGGACAGAGAGAAATGGAGAGAGAAGGGGAAGACAGAGAGGAGGAGAGAAAGATAGACACCTGCAGACCTGCTTCACCGCCTGTGAAGCGACTCCCCTGCAGGTGGGGAGCCGGGGTTCGAACCGGGATCCTTATGCCGGTCCTTGTGCTTCGCGCCACCTGCGCTTAACCCGCTGCGCTACAGCCCGACTCCCGGGTATTATTATTTTTTAAAGATTTATTTATTGGGGTGGATGGTAGATAGAATAATGTTTATGCAAAGAGACTCTCAAGCCTGAGGCTCCAAAGTCCTAGGTTCAGTCCCTGGCACCACCATATGCCATAACTGAGTAGTGCTCTGATAAAGAAGAAAAAAAAAGTCTTAAAAAAATTTTTTTATGGAGTCGGGTGGTAGCACAGCGGGTTAAGCACATGTGGTGCAAAGCACAAGGACTGGCGTTAAGGATCCCGGTTCAAGCCCCGGGCTCCCCACCTGCAGGGGTGTCACTTCACAAGTGGTGAAGCAGGTCTGCAGGTGTCTGTATTTCTCTCCCCCTCTCTATCTTCCCCTCCTCTCTCCATTTCTCTCTGTCCTATTCAACAACAATGACATCAATAGCAACAATAATAATAACCACAACAACCATACAAAAAACAAACAGGGTAACAAAAGGGAAAAAATGTCCTCCAGGAGCAGTGGATTCATGGTGCAGGCACTGAGGCCCAGCAATGACCCTGGAGGCAAAAAAAAAAAAAAATCCTGGTTCAAGCCCCCAGCTCCCCACTTGCAGGGGCATCACTTCACAAGTGGTGAAGCAGGTCTGCAGGTGTCTATCTTTCTCTCCCCCTCTCTGTCTTCCCCTCCTCTCTCCATTTCTCTCTTGTCTTATCCAACAACGACAACATCAGTAACAAAAACAAAAAGAACTATAACAACAATAAAAAACAAGAGCAACAAAAGGGAAAAGAAATAAATAAATATAAATTTTTTTAAAATTATTTAGCGAGAGAAAGGGAGAGAGAGCAGGGGTAGATAGCATAATAGTTATATAAAGAGACTCTCATGACTGAGGAACAAAATTCCCAGGTTCAGTCCCCCGCACCACCATAAACCAGAGCTGAACAGTGCTCTGGAAAAAGAAAGAAAGGAGAGGAGAGGAAAGGAGAAGAAAAAAAAAAGAAAGAGAGAAAGAAAGAAAGAGAAAAGGAAAGAAAAAAAAAGAAAGAAAAGAGAGGGAGAGACAGAGTGAACCAGAACACCACTCTGGCATATATGGTGCTGGGAATTTAACTTGGGACCTTATGCTTGCAAGTCCAATGCTTTAGCCATTGAGTCACCTCCTGCAGCACTTTACTATTTGTTTTCTTATTTGTTGCTGAGAGTCAAACCAAGAAACTCATACATGAAAAGTACATACTTGTGGTCTGGGAGGTGGTGCAGTGGATAAGGTTTTGGACTCTCAAGCATGAGGTCCCAAATTCAATCCCCAGCAGCACATGTACCAGAGTGATGTCTGGCTCTTTCTCCTATCACTTCTCATTAATAAATAAATAAAATCTTAAAAAAAAAAAAAGTGCATACTCTGCCACTGAGTATATCCCAACCTGCACTGCATAGTTTAAGTAATGCATTATGGTATTTCTTTCATAGTTGTGATCTTATTTGATCTCCCAATTTCCTTGTAGAGAAGACAGGGAAATTGTCTCCTTTTGCCAGTGAGAAATCAAGATCCTGAGAGGGAAAGCAACCTTCCCAATTAGTGATAATTTATTGGCAATTTACTCTACACAAAGTCTTTTACTCTTTTTTACTTCATGTAATCCCCATACAAATCTAGGAGGTAGGTATTGATTGTAGTGGTTCCATTTCACAGATAAGGAAACTGAGGCTTCAGAAACTGACCGTCCCAGATCCCAGAACTGAGACTCCATCCCAGGTCTGTCAGTTCCAGAGCCTTTGATGAGAATGACTGAGTTCTGGCCTTAGTCTGCTTGCTGCTGGACAGCTGTTATCTGGACTGTTTCAGTCAACCTTCTAGCCTTCCTGTTCCCTTCTCTCTCTGCCCCTCCTCCTCATTCTTAGAACCAGTCTTGAAATTCTCAATGTCTCCCTAATTAATTCTCCCTAAGTGCCTGCTCCATTAAGGAGTTTTCTGCCATGAGTTTAGGCTTAATTATATGGGGTTATTCATCGTAGTTAATGGAGGAATCTGATTAATCACCTTTTTATTTATCTGAATGTCCATTTTCCTGTAGCTACCATCTCTTGGGAGAGTTTGCCTCCTTCCCCTCTGTCCCTGTCAAAAGTGTTCCTCTTTGGAGGAAATCCTTTCCCCGAGCCTTTGTTGCCAGCTCCAGGGTCTACTAGGGGTGTGTGCATCTGGAGGATGGGACTGGGGAAGCCCAGAACAGTTTGGACAGAGATAGGGTAGACACTGCCAGTAAGAGGGTTCCCAGGAGAGTGGAACAGCTGGCATGGAGAGGGGTTCTGGGCCCTGTCCTCAGCCTGCCAAGGAAGCCTCAGCATCCACCTGCTCACCTCCTGCAGCCCATCCTTGCTAGCAAGAATGTGTTACCTGTAGCGTCCCCTTTCCATGTCCTTTTACTCTGGGACCCTGCTGCATGTCTCCCTCTACCCCTCCACATCAGGTGTAGCCAACTTCTCTGAGTTTGTCCAGGATTTGTGGGTTTCAGTCTTTCAAAGTGCTACACCCCAAGGAAATTCACACAGTACCAGACAAACTGGAGCGATTGGTTCCCACACTATTAGGCATTCCCCCCACCCCCATGCTCACTTATCCTTCATTAGATTTTCATTCTAGGGCTGAGGAGATAGATATCATAGTGGCTTTGCAAAAAGCCTTTTATGCCTGAAGCACCAAAGGTCCCAGGTTCAAGCCCCAGATCCACAATGAGGCAGAGCTGAGAAGTGCTCTGGTAAAGAAAAAATAATAATTCTGTTGTTTTTTGGTTTATTTATTAGTTAAAAGATCTAGGGCCTTACACAGGTTTGATTCACCTTCCAGGGTGCCAAGGAAGCCTCCGCGTGGATCTGCTCACCCACCTGTAGCCCATCCTTGCTAGCAAGAATGTGTTACCTATAGCGTCCCCTTTCCATGTCCCTTTACTCTGGGACCCTGCTGCATGTCTCCCTCCATATCAGGTGTCTCCATTCAAAGAGACAAGGAGAGAGAGAGATACCACAGCACCAGCGCTCTGGTGCCCTAATATCCCAGGTGCTACCAGGACTTGAGCCTACGCAGCTCTCATGGCAGTGCAGGTAATCTGCCCAGTCAGCTATCTTTCCAGACATCTGTTGTTATTTATTTATTTTTTAAAAGATTTTACTTATTTTATTAATGAGAAAGACAGGAGGAGAGAGAAAAGGAACCAGACATCACTCTGGTACATGTGCTGCCGGGGATTGAACTCAGGACCGCATGCTTGAGAGTACAGTGCTTTATCCACTGAGCCACCTCCCAGACCACTATTTATTTATTTTAGTAAAAGTTTTACTCCCCAATGTAAAAAACCTAAGAGACATCTGTGAGGGACTCTCAACCCCCCCCCCCCATTCCATTCTTCAGAGTTTGGTGAGTCTTGTGTGTGTGCATGTGTGCATAGGGAGCTGGAATCCTACTCAAGCCACTCTGCAGCTTGCTTTTTCCCAACAGTAAGTAATGAACGTGGCCCCCTCTGTGTGCCCTAGTGTAATGACTGTGCTGTGCCCCGTATGTGGAGGTGTCAGGACTCATCATGCGCCTTTCTGAAGGGCATCTAGCTTGTGCTCAGGGTCTCCCTACTTGTCAGTTTAAGGCCAGACTTAAATATCCCCTCTTCTCTGAGCCCTGCCTTGGCTCTTCTGGTGTCAGATTTTGTGCTTACCACACAGATAATGGCATAACAATCACGCCATATTTTAGTCATAATAGTTAACATTTGTAGACTGCTTACTCGGTCGGTCGGACACCTACATCATTTCATTTAATTCTCAGAACTACAGAAGTGTGACCACCAGATGGAGAAGACTGAGGCTCATATGAAAGACAAACCCAAACAGTTTGAATCTAGAGTGTATCTTCTGCCCTGCTCCCTCTCTTTACTTTCTAAAAGGTGTCCTAATGTGGGTGGTCCGGATGCCAGATGCTTTCTGCCAAGTGACTGTGCACCTGCAAGGGGCAAAGTCCAGAGGATGTGGTGTGGATGAAAGGCTGTAGCTGCAGTCTCCCATTTCTCCCATTTGATAACCCACTTCCTGCCAGAACTCGGGAATCAGGGTTGGAAGGCCTAGTAGCCCAGATCCAAGGGCCTCCTGCTGGCTTTTCTGGACCCACAGGCAGGCCCCTTGGGCAGAAAGCTAGGAGCTCTAGGAGAGGAGATTTGGGGGGTTGGTTATTGTTGGAGGGTGTGAGGGCAAGCTGTAAGCTTGGGAGTGAATGTAGAAGACCTCTCAGTCCCCTAGTCTCCATTCTACAAAGACCGCAGCATCACAAGAGTTATAGACCTAAAGGCCTTTCTCTGCACTGCCACACCACCTCCCACTGAGCGCCTGGGGGTTTGGAGCAGATGGTGTGTGAGGAGACAGGGCCCACTCTGTGAAGAGACCCTTTGATTTTAGAATGACCTTGTTGTCACCCCGGGCTGCTTGGGCTAGGGTTTATGTAGATTAATGTAGATGTATGCTAATTGGAGCACAAGCAGGATCCTTGTTCTCATGGACCTGCCAACTCTTAGGAGTAGTGGGATAGATTTGCCGAGGAGGCCCCCAGCTGGGATGGGTTAACAGTTACTGGGATGAGGGTTTGGAGTTGCCTCAGAGACAGAGGCCAACCCCCAGCCCCAGCCTCCAGACAGGACCAAATGCAAGCCAGAACAGCCCACTGAGACAGACCCAGGCTTCCCAGCAGCTCTATGCTGGATCTCTGAGGGCTAATTATGAAGATGGTAGTGACCAGCTGCTCTCTGGCTGCCCCAGGCCCAGCTAAAGTAGAGGGTTGGGCTACAGCAGGAGGGTGTGAGGACAGATTGATGTTAGCCTGGGTGTGGCTTTGAAAAACAAATCCAGTGTGTGGAAGGAGGGGGGGGCTTACCTCTGTAGAGCAGAAGGCACCCTCAGGCAGGGCTTTAAGGGGTGTGATCCCCAAATGCCAGGGGATAATGAGAGGGCTGGCTGACTTAGTCTCTAGAAATCATGTGGTAAGGGATGGCTTATCTCCCCAGAGGCTGACTGGAGCCTTGACTCCTCCAAGTGCCCCAGGGCAAGCTTCTGTACTTCTCTGGGCCTCAATTTCCTCTTGCATTGGTAGCAGTGGGATTAGAGTATTGATATGAGGGCTGCGGAGATAGCATCATGATTATGCAAAAAACCTTTCATGCCTGAGGCACTGAAGCTTCCAGGTTTATTCCCCAACACCACAATAAACCTGAGCTGAGCAGTGCTCTGGAGAAAGGGGAAAAAAAGATAACAGTGTGCTTATGTGGCCTGGGAGGTGGCTCAGTGGGTAAAGCGCTGAACTTTCAAGCATGAGGTTTTTGGCTTGATCCTTGGCATTGCATGTGCCAGAGTGATACTCTGATTTTCCCTCCTCCTCCTCCTCCTCCTCTTTCTTATTTATTTATTTGAAAGGTAGGAGGAGAGAGAGAAAGAATAGGACATCACTCTGGTAAATATAGTGCCAGGAATTGAACTTGGGACCTCATGCTTGAGAGTTTAATGTTTTATTCACTGGACCACCTCCTGGACCACCCTCCTCTCCTCTTTTTCTTCTCTCTTTTATTAATGAATAGATAATATTTTTAAAAAGATATTGGAATGAGTATGAGAGATAATGTATTACAGGTACTCAGTAAATTAGTCTACAGTTTGGAGGTCTGTTGGGAGAGGTCAGTTTTTTTTTTTTTCTCATGGCAAAGAATGGTCCAGCTCCTGCTCCTTTTCTCATGGCGGGGCAAATGCTCCTGGTGT
Organism: Erinaceus europaeus; assembly: GCF_950295315.1. Classification (NCBI taxonomy): domain Eukaryota; kingdom Metazoa; phylum Chordata; class Mammalia; order Eulipotyphla; family Erinaceidae; genus Erinaceus; species Erinaceus europaeus. The sequence goes on along the minus strand of NC_080174.1, from coordinate 46,712,042 downwards.
CTGCCCTGAGTGCCATCCCATGGGGACAGGAGTTAAACTTTCTCTGTTCACCACTGAGTTCTCAGCACTGAGCACACAAAAGGCACTCAAGAAATATTTGCAGAATGAATGAGTGAACAGATGTGAGGTGCTCAGAGCAATGTCTGGCACTCATCGGAGATTAATAAATGTTAACTGTTCCGTCTCTGCCAATGGGAGGCTGCTCTGAGTGACTCATGAGAGGTCTGTAAACCAAAGCTTCTACCCCCACCTCCACTCTATCCCCTCCCTGCTCCTGACAGTCTTTGGAGAGATGTCTGCTGGGTAGGAGAAGTGGTGGGTGTAGAGACAGGACTCAGATCTCAGTTTGGCCTCTTCCTGTCTGAGTGAGTGTATGAGTGACAGTTCTGAGCCTCCTCTCTAAAGGGATGGCTTCATATCTAGTCAGTCACAGAAGGGCCTTGGAGAGAGGGTACCCTGGGCTAGCAGATCCTGAAGGGGGAGGTGTGCTAGGTCTGGGTGTAGTGAGACAGGAAGAATCACGATTGTGGGGACCCAGGCAGAACTCATGGAAAGGCTTGGCAGGGCCTGATAGAACCGGCTTTTGGGTTAAGTGCTATTAGGCTCTTCACAGAGGCCAAAGGCTAGTAGTCCCCCTACAGATGGACAGGCTGCAGCAATACCTACTCTAGTGGCTGTTTGGGGCTACCTAGGCTCCCACTGTACAAATAAGAACAGTGACACCCAGAGAAGATTTACTCAGGGTCTCACAGCGTATTTGCATCAAAGCAGGCACTCAGACCCTCTGAGCCTCTCTGTGCTCTTTGGCAAGATTAAGTGATAAATCAGCATTAAAAAAGTATTTATTTATTTTATAAAGAGAGAATTGGGGGGCAGGCAGTGGTGCAACTGGTTAAGTGCATACATTACAGTGCACAAAGACAGGTTCAAGCCCCTGGTCCTCATCTATAGGGGGAAAGCTTCATAAGTGGTGCAGCAGGTCTGCAGGTGTCTCTCTGTCTCTCTTCTCTATCTCCCCTTCCCTTTTGATTTCTGTTTCTATTCAAAATAAATATTTTTTATAATTTTTATTAATTTACTGTTGGATAGAGACAGACAGAAATTGAGAGGGGAGGGGTGGTGGAGAGGGAGAGAGACAGAGAGACATCTGCAGCCCTGCTTTACCACTCATGAAGCCTTCCCCCTGCAGATGGGGACCAGGGGCTTGAACCTGGGTTCTTGTGCACTACAGTGTGTGTGCTTAACCAGGTGTGCCACTGACTGGCCCCTAATTTTTTTTGTGTGTGTGTGTGTTCTAGGAGGTGGCTCACTGGATAAAGCACTGGACTCTTAAGCATGAGGTCCCAAGTTCAGTCCCTGCCAGCACATATACCAGAGTGATGTCTATTTTTTATTTTCTCTCTCTCTTCCTATCTTTCTCACTAATAAATAAATAAAATCTTTTTTTATATTTTATTTATTTGTCAATGAGAGGGATAGGAGAGAGAGAAAGAAGCAGACATCCGTCACTCTGGCACATGTGCTGCTGGGGACTGAACTCAGGACCTCATGCCTGAGAGAGACCAACGCTTTATCCACTGAACCACCTCCCAGACCACATAAATAAATAAAATCTTCTTTAAAAAGGAGGGGGAGGAGAGAGGAGAAAGAGAAAATCAGAGCATCATTCTGGCACATGCAATGCTTGGGATTGAATCTGGGGCCTCATGCCTGAGAGTTCATTGCTTTATCCACAGAGCCACCTCCCAGGCTGCAATTAACTTATTTATGTATGAGAGGAGGAGAGAGAGCTGGTTCTCAGAGCATGATTCTGCCACATGCACTGCCAGGGATCGAACTCAGGACCTCATTCATATAAGATAAATACTTTCCCCAGTGTGCCACCTCCTGGGCCACATGAATCTGTGTGTGTGTGTGTGTGCGTGTGTGTATGTGTGTGTTTTAATTTAATTAATTTATTTATTTTGAGAGAGATGCAGACACATACACACACACACACACAGAAACACCAGAGCACTGTTCAGCTCTGGTTTATGGTGGTGCAGGGGATTGAACCTGGGATTTAGGAGCCTCAGGCATGAGAGTCTGTTTGCATAACCATTATGCTGTCTTCCCCGCCCTGAATCAATATTTTAAGACACTGTTTTGTTGGCATTGCCAAGGTCTTGTGAATGCATGATTTTACCAGGGCAGTTTGTTCAGAAAACAGAGCACTGAAGCTTACAGGAGGCTGTGGCACACGCCCCTGTGTTCAGCCAGTGTTTGAACCTGGACTGTGTGCATGGTAAGGCAGGTACCCACCCCACTGGTCCAAAGACTTTTTTTTTTAAAGATTTTCTTTTATTTATGAGAAAGATAGGAGGAGAGAGAAAGAACCAGACATCACTCTGGCATATGTGCTGCCGGGGATCAAACTCGGGACTTCATGCTTGAGAGTCCTAAGCTTTACCACTGCACCACCTCCCGGACCACTCAAAGACTTTTTTTTATAACTTATTTTTTAAAAAAGTCGTGACTGCGTAAGTGTATATATTGGAAAGTGAAAGTCTCCCTGGAAGCATTTCCACTCTCTAGAGAGTTTCTCACACTTATTTGTTTTTGTGTTTCTCGGGCTCTTCTGCATGTACAATCACACATTTCAGGGTGGGTGGGTAATAATTATTATTATTATTTTAGCTTTTCTTTTTTTACACAAAGGGGATCATGTTGTTCTGCAGCTTGCTTTTGTCACTTAACAGCAATAGCTTTGGCCGCTTTCCAGTTTTCAGGTGGAGACAGAAGGCTGCTGGAGCCCTGGAAAATAGAAATGTGGGGCCAGGTGGTGGCACACCTAGTTGAATGCACATGTTACAATGCACAAGGACCTGGGTTTAAGTCCCCGGCCCCCACTTGCAGAAGGAAAGCTTCATGAGAGGTGAAGCAGGGTTTCAGGTATCTTTCTGTCTGTCTCCCTCTCTACCCCTTTCCTCTCAATTTCTGGCTGTCTCTAGCCAATAAAGATAATTTTTTAAAAAAGGAAGAAAGAAAAGAAATGTGTGTGCATGCATGGGGTCAGGGAAAGGAAGGAGTCCTCACAGGTCACTACATACAACAGGAGACTCCAGAGAAACCCCTACCTTAACCCCCAGAGGACCACAGTATCTGCTTCTGTCTTGAGCTCTGAGGCTGGAGCTACACCTAACCCAAGGTCTGGCTCATAGTAGGTGCTCAAGGGATATTTGTCCAGTAAGCTGAGTCCTTACTAAGCCCATCTTCCCTGCCAAAGACTGCCTGGTCTCCATGATTATACTTCTTTTATGAGGTGTTTATTTCCACTTATGCTCAAATGGTATGGACCCCAGATGGACCCTGGACATGGTAGCAGGACTCAGGAAGAGTGGGGAGACTCTTCCCTTGGACCAGTCACCCCCCCACTCTGCTGTCCTCTCTAATGAAGGGGTTGGCCCAGTGGGTCTCCAGGGGTCCTTGCGGCTCTTCCGGCCAGCCAGTGGCTTCAGTTCCACTCCCTCATTTCACGGATGAGGAGCTGAGTCGAGTTTAATTTTGTCAGCTGCCTCAAAATCCACTGGGAGAAGAGAAGCTTGAGTGTGGAGATGAAGCAGGAAGGCTTTCACCATATACTGAATACCAGCCGTGTGCCAGGCACTGGGCTGCAAGCTTAACATATGCTGTGTGAAATCACAGGAACCTTTCCCGATGAGGACATGGTCTCAGAGAGAGGGAAAATTTGGCAGTGAGTGAGCCAGGAAATGTCCCAAGTGTGGGACTTGAGTCTACCTGACCCCCACATGGGGAGGTCTTCTCAGTAAAGTCAGTGAAAGGAAGAGGACCAGTATGGAACAAACCATTCTCCAGAAACCTCAAGGCCCTCTCCCTTCAGACTCCCCAGGCAGCCTGATATCTGTATCTAAGTCCTATGGCGACAGGGATGAAATTCTGGCCAAGGAAGTCATCAACTTGCAGAATTGACTGGCGAAGGCTCTGGCACAAGAGGCGTCTGATGGGTTCTGTGGCCTCAAACCCAACCCCCTTCTCTATGCTCTCCCCCAGCCAGCTTCCTGGGTCTGGGGTGGGTCCATCTGCATTATTCATCCCTAGCCCCTCCCGCCCCCACTCCCACCTGGTGTTGGGCTCCTGGGGTTGGAGTCTAGACAGACAAGAGCATGCTACTGAGAACAGAGGCAGCCCTGACTTGGGGCTGAAGGTTCCCATGGCAACGGCATCCCTCTCAGCTGGCAGCTACCCGATAAATAAATAATCAGGGGCTGGGGGTGGGGAGTTGAGGACAGGGGGGAGGGGCAGCAGGGGAGCCTCCTGGAGGTTTGACTCTAGGAAGGGAGGCTCGGGTTAGACGACATAGGTGGAGGGTGGCGAGGGGCTCTAGCAGTTGGCCAGGTGAAAGAGGAATGTGGAGTGAGAAAAGTAGCCAGATGGGAAAGAATCAGATCAGAGAGCCCAGATGTAATCATAGGCTAGGCACTGGGGCAAAGAAGCCCCTGGAGTTTAGCCTTCGAGCTCACATGTGGGCCCTGAAACACTGGCAATGAAGCAGGTTTGGGTGTGTGAAGTTCATATAAGCTGTTCAGAGGGTAGTTGTGGTAAAGGGACTGGAGGCTGAAACATGACAGTTACTTACTGAAGCAAAGCTTCATGGACATGTGTCTGTTGGGTCAGGTGGAGCATGAAAAAGACTGGGAATATAGTGTTTTCATACCTTGGGACCTGGTGCACCAGAAAATTTGGTTCAGTGAATAAGGCGTTGGAGTCTTAAGCCTTAAGCGTGGAGCCCTGAGTTCAGTTCCTGACATTGCATGTGATACTCTGCTTCTCTTTCCTTCTCCTCTCTCATAAGTAAATAAATAAATCTGGAGAAAAAAAAGGTGTCAGTGGGGAAGACAGCATAATGGTTATGCAAAAGACTTTCAGGCTTGAGGCTCCCAGGTCCCAGGATCAATTTCTTGCACCACTATAAGCCTGAGCTGAGCAATGCTCTGGTTAAAAAAAAAAAAAAATGGTTATAATGATTATAGTAAAATCACGGACATGACTACAAAGCGGATGAGCTAACTCAGAATCTGGGGAGTGACCAGGAAGACTGGTGGGGGGGTGGAAGGGTGGGAAGAGTCCAGCTTTTAGCACCTGCACTGTGCCAGGCTCATTGCTGCAAATTTAGTGGCAAACATTCCTGCCATTGTGGAGTTTGCCTTCTAGTTAGAGAGTCGTGTAGTAAGGGGGGGGGGGTAGTATGTTAGTGGCAAATGCTATTGGGGCGGGGTGGGGGGGAGAATTAAGGTGGGAGGTCTGCAATGGAATTTGATAGATTTTATGAAAACTATGCAGTTTCACCACTCTAGGCCTATTTGTCATTCAGATAGGAAGACAGAGAACACCATAGCATTGAGCTCCCTCTGGTGCCATAGCACCTCCCAGGTGGTGCCAGCGCTCAAACTCAGGCTGTATACATGGCAAAGCACACATCCTAGATGGTAAGCTATCTCTCTAGCCCCAGGATTTATTTTTATTTTATTTTTGCCTCCAGTGTTATCGTTGGGGCTCAGTGCCTGCACTACGAATCTACTGCTCCTGGAAGCCATTTTCTCCATTTTGTTGTTGTTGTCGTCATGATTGCTGTTGTTGTTAGATCAGACAGAGAGCAATCCAGAGAGGAGGGGAAGACAGGTAGAGAGAAAGATAGACTACTGCCTGTGAATCGAAGCCCGGGGGGGGGGGGGGTGGTTTCCAACCGGGATTTAAGATTTGTTTTACCATGGTACATAGCAACTTTTCTATCTGTGAAGGAAGTATGGTGAGATTCACAGTCTAAATAAACTTGTTTACTATCCTGGGAAGAGGAATACTTGCATTATAGAGAACAGGCTTCAGGAGCAGTACATTTTTTGTTTGTCTTTGTTTTTTTTATAAATGAGAGAAAATAAGAACTCACTGGCATATGCAGTGTCAGGGATCAAACTCTGTACCTCATGCTTCTAAGTTCAGTGCTTTTAACCACTATGCCACCCCCTGGATCACCTTGGAATTTAATTTTAAGTAATACTGACTCCCTATGGCCATATGAAGGAACGATTATAGGTCATACCCATTTCGTTGATTAGAAAACTGAGGCACTAGTTGATTAAAAGACTTGCGTAAAGGTGTATAAAAAACTAGTGGGGGGAGTCGGGCTGTAGCACAGCGGGTTAAGCGCAGGTGGCGCAAAGCACAAGGACCGGCATAAGGATCCCGGTTCGAACCCCGGCTCCCCACCTGCAGGGGAGTCGCTTCACAGGCGGTGAAGCAGGTCTGCAGGTGTCTATCTTTCTCTCCCCCTCTCTGTCTTCCCCTCCTCTCTCTGTTTCTCTCTGTCCTATCCAACAACGACGACAATAATAATTACAACAATAAAAAAACAAGGGCAACAAAAGGGAATAAATAAATAAAATAAAATAAAAAAACAAACTAGTGGTAGGGAGTCAGGCGGTAGCGCAGCGGGTTAAGCGCAAGTGGCGCAAAGCGCAAGGACCGGCATAAAGATCCCGGTTCGAGCCCCCAGCTCCCCACCTGCAGGGGAGTCTCTTCACAGGCGGTGAAGCAGGTCTGCAGGTGTCTGTCTTTCTCTCCCCCCTGTCTTCCCCTCCACCCTCCATTTCTCTCTGTCCTATCCAACAACGACAACAATAAAACAACAAGGGCAACAAAAGGGAATAAATAAATAAATAAAATCTTTAAAAAAAAAAAACTAGTGGTAGTTGTATTCAGATCCAGATTCTGTTCCTAAAGAGAGGGCTGTCCTACCTTCAGAAAGGGTCGTGAGGCAAAAGCCAGAGAAGAGTAGTGTCACCAGGATGGAGGGTAGTTGAGGTCAGGTGAGATAAGGGAGACAGAAAACAGAAACACTGGGGCTGGGTGATGTGCACCTGCTAGAGCACACATGTCACCATGCACAAGGACCCAGGTTCAAGCCACTTGTCCCCACCTGCAGAGGTAAAGACTCAGGAGCAGTAAAGCAGTGCCGCAGGGGTCTCTCCTCTCCCTGTCTCCTCCTTCCCTCTCAATATCTCTGTCTCTATCCAATAAGTAAATATATAAATAAATGGAAATAGAAACAGAAACACTTTGCTGGGTCTAGCGATGTGGAAATTGCTGGTGACCCAGCAAGAAACAATTTCAGTGGCTGAGCAGAAAGCTAAATTGTAATGGGAAGAGGAGCAAGGGCAGAGAGGGCATAGAAACTCAGAAACAATTTGAGATATGAAAGCCTAGAGATAGATAAGACTCCAGCTAGAGAGTTTGAAGTGTTCTTTTATTAAAACCAGAGCACTGCTCAGCTCTGGCTTTTGGTGGTGCCAGGGATTGAACGTGGGACTTCATAGCCTCAGGCATGAAAGTCTTTTATATAACCATTATGCTGTCTCTTCTGCCCTGCTCCTTCTTATTTGTTTAATTCTTCTTCTAGCGTTTGCCCTTCTTCCGTAGCCAGTCAACAGCGTCAGGTTGAGCCTGATGTAAAGTTTCGAGACCTCCTTTGAATCTGGGGAGGGGCCAGTAGTTGACTATGTGGGTCATAGTCTGTCTGGAGCCGCAGGGGCAGTTCGAGTCATCTCTGGCTCCCCGGCGATGGAACATAGCGGCGCACCGGCCATGGCCTGTTCGATAGCGATTGAGGAGGGCCCAGTCATAACGTGCTAGGTCAAAGCCGGGTTGACGCTTGCAGGGGTCTGTGATGAGGTGTTTGTTCTTTACCTCAGCTGACTGCCAACTCTGTTTCCAAGAGTCTGGTACAGAGAAGTTCAGTGTAGGCGTAGGAGACCAGATTGGGTGACGAGACGTCAAGCGTTGGACAGGGTGGGCGAAGATATCCGCGTATATTGGCAGGTCCGGTCTAGCGTAGACGTGGGAAATGAACTTAGATGATGCCGCATCCCGACGAATATCTGGCGGGGCGATGTTGCTAAGAACTGGCAGCCATGGAACCGGGGTGGAACGGATGGTTCCAGAAATTATCCTCATGGAGGAATATAATTTGGAATCGACCAAGTGGACATGGGGGCTACGGAACCATACTGGGGCACAGTATTCTGCAGTGGAATAGCATAATGCCAGAGATGATGATCGTAGTGTGGAAGTGCTCGCGCCCCATGAGGAGCTGGCCAGTCTTGCAATGTTATTCCTCGCGCCCACCTTTGCTGCAGTTTTTATGAGATGTTCGTGAAATGACAGAGTGCGATCTGTTTAATGAAACAGAGTTATGCCCCAGCCATATGTGGTGTCAGGCGTTGAACCCATGGCCTCAGGTTTACAAAGAGTGTGGTCTGTCCACTAATCCATGCCCTCAGCTGTCTTTTGCCTTACCTATTTAAAAGATGTACACGGCTGGGGAGACAGTCTAATGGTTATGCAAAAGACTTTCATGCCAAAGGCTCAGAGGTCCCACATTCAATCCCCAGCACCAACAGAAGCCAGAGCTGAGCAGTGCTCTGTGTTTTTTGTTTGTTTGTTTGTTTTTGTTTTTTTGTCTCTGTACCTCTATCATTAAAAATTTAAAAAGGTTTGAGAAAAGTTTAAAAACATTAAAAATATATGTATTAAAGATAGAGGAAATCGGAGCATGACTCTGGCACATTTGAACTGAGGATCCTGTGTTTTTAAGTCCAGAGCGCTAGCCACTGTACCACCTTCTAAGCTGCTCTCGCTTTCCTTCATGGAAGAGTCTTGAGCATATTCAGAATCCAGGCAGAAGGAGAGGTTGGGTTTACAGGGAGAAGGGACCATGAGTGGTCTGGTGATATTGGGTGGAAGCAGGCTAAGTGTTTCAAGTATATTAAGAGGAGCAGAGGGAGACCAAGTGCTCCTTAGCAGTGGTGGGGGAATGGGTGTCATCATCCTCGAATGGCTGAGGGCTGTGAAATCTTAAATGTCATGGGAGAGCCAGCACCCCAGAGGTGCCTGGTCAGGTTGCAGGGCAGCACTGGCAGTTCCTTGAAACCTGGGTCTAGGTGGACCCCCATCTACCCTAAAGGGTAACTTTCTCCAGAGCCCTATGGCTGCTCTGCAGACTCTGAGAAAACTGAATTAGGTGTTCCAGGTGATGGACTTTTCCCGGCAGAACTGACAAAAAGTCTGAGGAGGAATGTGTCAAACTGACAGGTTGTGGGGTTGTAATGGGCCACTGTGATGTAAAGATCTAGGGGGCCACTGGGGCTGCAGACCAGACTCGTTAGATGCTCACCCAGAAGGCTGTCGGAAAGCTTTACAAGCTGAGTGATCCAAGTGGGGCTGTCATTATGGTCACTTTAAAAGCAGAGCAGTTACAGATCATGGGTGGTAGCATCCAGTTGGAGGCTGGGAATGAGGAGGGATGGAGGGAGAGGAGTCTGAGAGACTGAGAGCCTAGGTACTAGGGAGGTGGCTCCCAGATGCCAAAGCTGACTACGATCATGCAAGGATAAAACTCATTTTCAAAGAAAATAAGGGATGGTAAGATAGTTCACTAGGGAGGGTGTCTGCTTCGTCATGTCACTTCACTGGGGGAAGCTTCAGTGCTGTAGAATCTGCCTCTCTCATGATTTTTAAAGGATTTTAAAAATATGTATCTATTTATTTTACTTTAATGAGAGATACAGAAAGATACAGAGAGAGGGAAAGAGAGAGATTAAAGAGCACTGTTCAGCTATGACTTATGGTGGTGCTAGGGATTGAACCTGGGACCTCAGAACCTCAGGCAGAAGAATCTCTTTGCAGAACCACTATGCTGTTTCCCCAGCCCCCCACACCATCCCCAGTATCTCTAAAAAGTTTGCTAGGAACAGTGAAGCCCCAAAGGCTGATGGATGTTGGGGCCAGCTGCAGAAGAGGGTGGTATATCCAGAGTCTGAGCATCGGGCACAGGGCTCTACAACACTGTAGATACCACAGAGGATGCCAGCTCCACCTTTGGGCCTAAGGACCCTGGGGTGAGAAAAGAGATAGATTCACTCAGGAAGATTGTAGACCTGTGATCTTACAGTCTTAAAACCCACTATTTCTTCTTTTAGCAGAGCACTGCTCAGCTCTGGCTTATGGTGGGGTAGGGAATTGAACCTGGGACTTGGGAGCCTCAGGCATGAGAGTTTGTTGGCATAACCATTATGCTATCTACCCCTGCCTTTGTAACCCGCTTTTAATTACAGGGGTAGGAGGGAGAAAAGGAGAGAGGTAGGAAGGAAGGAACTATGGAAGGAGTAGCATTCTTGGGTTCTACTTGTAAGGGGTGGGAGGCCCTTCAGAGAAGGAGCTGGTGTGGGGGAGGCTGGACAAGGGAACTAAAAGCCTTGCAGAGATGTAGGTAGGAAACCATGCTGGACAGGAGTGTGGAACTTGCCCTTCTGGTGGCAGTGAGACAGCAGTGTGAGCAGGGGACTTAGCTCACTTGTTTGGGGTCCCATGGGCATAAGCCCAAGCTCTCTGGCTTGTGCTAATAACAGTGACTCAACCACATTCATGTTTAACTTATTTTCATGTAATTGGGGGTTGTGAACCCAGGGTCTTGTACATATTGAGCAGCTTCTCCAACCCAGTTTTCTGGTCTCTGTTTTTGATAGAAAGACACACACACACACACACACACACACACACACACACACACACACACACACACACACACACACACACAAAATAAAAAGAGAAAGTAAAGTAACCAGGTGGTGCCTGGTCCCCCACCTGCAGGAGGAAAGCTTCACAATCAGTGAAGCAAGACTGTAGATTTTTTTTCTGTCTCTCTCCCTCTCTATCTCCCCCTCCCATCTCAATTTCTGTCTGTATCTATCCAATAATAAATAAATAAAAATATTTTTAAAAGAGAGAGCAAGAAAGGCCAGGGAGACAGCAGAATAGCTATGCAAAAGACTTTCATGCCTAAGATACAAGGTCTCAGGTTCAATCCACTGTAACTACACCACTGTAACTACAGTTGAACAGTGCTCTGGTGAGAAGAGAAGCTAAGGTAGGTCAGAGAAGGGAAGGGAGATACCAACTGCACTGCTCCACCATTCAGAAAGTTCCCCCCAGTGCTGTCTATGGTAATCCCTTGTGGTGCTAAGGCTTGAACCCAGGGCCTCACATTCAGTAGAGCATGCACTCTACAAGGGTGAGCTATCTGTCAGCCCCAAAATCTATATCTTAGAAAAAGCTCTCGGGCTGGGTGGCGGTGCACCTGGTTGAGCACATGTTACAATGTGCGAGGACCTGGGTTCAAGCCTCCCGTCCCTACCTGCAGGGGGAAAGCTTTGTGAGTGGTGAAACAGTGTTGCAGGTGTCTATCTCTCTCTCTCTCTCTCTCTCTCTCTCTCTCTCTCTGTCACCCCCTCCACCCTTCTAAGGCTGTCTATCCAATAAGTGAATAAAGATCATTTTAAAAAATTAAAAAAGAAAAAGCCTTCTACAGGAGCAGTGAGCAGCCACTTTTTTAATTTATTTTACTTTATTTTATTTTTTGCCTCCACTGTTATTGCTGGGACTTGGTGCCTGCACTATGAATCCGCTGCTCCTGGAGGCTATTTTCCCCCCTTTTGTTGCTTATCGTTGTAGTTGTTATTGTTATTGATGTCATTGTTGTTGGATAGGACAGAGAAATCAAGAGGGGAAGAGAAGCCGGGGGAGAGAAAGATAGACACCTGCAGACCTGCCTCACCGCTTGTGAAGCAACCCCCTGCAGGTGGGGAGCCGGGGGCTCAAATAGGGATCCTTAATGACAGTCCTTGAGCTTTGCGCCATGTGCGCTTAACCCGCTATGCTACTGCCCAGCCCCAGAGCAGCCACATCAGGAGACCAGGCAGGAGGCTATACCACTCACCCACAGGAGCTTCTGCACATTGGAGGGTTGGATACTCAAGAACCTAGCTTCTGTCTTATAGTCTGAGCAGATAAAAATATCCCCAAAGTTCTCCTTGCCCCCCCCCTGTGCATGTGGACTTGAAATTTTGCAAAAGAGTAGGTTGTTGTCTCCACACAGTTCCTACTATCAAAGTGAAAAAAGACACTCCAAGGCCAGTCATGATTTATACTCACTGCAGCGTACAGATGATTATTTTTGCACTGGATCAAACTGATCTGATTTCCCCCCCTTTTTTTCTTTATTTCTTTTTTTTTTTTAATTTTTTATTTAAGAAAGGATTAGTGAACAAAAGCATAATTTTTCTTTATTTCTTAATTAGCTGCACATCACTGCTGCAGAAGTGCTGGGGTATTTGACTTGGTATTCTAGTTTTAAAAAATATTTGTGGGAGTCGGGCTGTAGCGCAGCGGGTTAAGCGCAGGTGGCGCAAAGCACAAGGACCGGCATAAGGATCCTGGTTCGAACCCTGGCTCCCCACCTGCAGGGGAGTCGCTTCACAGGCGGTGAAGCAGGTCTGTAGGTGTCTATCTTTCTCTCCTCCTCTCTGTCTTCCCCTCCTCTCTCCATTTCTCTCTGTCCTATCCAACAATGACAACAACAATAATAACTACAACAATAAAACAACAAGGGCAACAAAAGGGAATAAATAAAATAAATATTAAAAAAATAAAAATAAAATATTTGTATGTTATTTATTTATGAGGGGGCAAAGAGAACCAGAGGATCACTCAGGCGTATGTAATGCTGGGAATTAAAATTAAGACCTCGTGCCTGAGAGTCCAACACACTTTGCACAGCATAACTTCCCAGGTTGCAAGGTATTCTGTTTTTATTTATTTTTCATTGACTTGGAATTAATTAGTTAACTAATTAACTTTTACCAGAGCTCTGCTCAGTTCTAGCATTTGGTGGTCTAGGGGATTGGATTTGTGAGTTTTGATACCTTAGGAATGAAAGTCTTTTTGCATAACCATTATGATATCTCTGTAGTCCCATTGATTTAGAATTGTAATAAAAAAATCTTTTTTAAGGGCCAGCGATGTAAATTTGTGGTAAAATGCATATTTTGCATATATGAGGGCCAAGTTTGATTCCTGGTATATTCCCCCCATAAGATTTAGAATTGAAATTATATACCAAACACAGAATCTATATTTTAAAATATAATTTACTTACTTATTCATTTATTGGATGGACATAGAGAGGGTGAGAGCAAGAGACACCCACAGCACTGCTTCACCACTTGTGAAGCTTTCCCCTGCAGGTGGGGGCTGGGGGTTAGAACTTGGGTCCTAGGAGTTGGGCGGTAGCGCAGCTAGTTGAGCGCACATGGTGTGAAGCACAAGTCATAAGGATCCTGGTTCAAGCCCCCGGCTTCTGCAGGGGGGGGGTCGCTTCACAGGTGGTGAAGCAGGTCTGCAGGTGTCTATCTTTCTCTCCCCCTTTCTGTCTTCCCTTCTTCTCTCAGTTTCTCTCTGTCCTATCCAACAACAACAGCAGTAACCACAATAACAACAACAAGGGTAACAAAATGGGGGAAAAAGCAGTGGATTTGTATTGCAGGCACCAAGCCCCAGTGATAATTCTGGAGGCAAAAAATAAATAAATAAAATAAATGAAATAAAAAAGAACTTGGGTCCTTGCACATGGTAATGGGTTTGCTCAACCAGATGTGCCAGTACCTGCTAGAATCTAAATTCTTAAAGGTAGAGTATTTTTTAAATCAATCCAGTTGGTAGCAGGGTAGGTAACTCAGTAAGTAGAGCACAGGACTAGATTGCATGAGTCCCCACATTCAATCCCCTGCACTGCATTTGCTGGAGCAAACAGAACTCTGGTCTCTCTTAATAAATACAATCCTTAAATCTATCCATATGAGGTGTTTGTGCCAAGATGGGGCAGCCACTGTAGGGAACAATGGCTCCCTTGGGCTCTGGCTACTTGTAGCTGCCCAATGTCCCATTTCTCTTCTCCTCTGCACTCTGACTTCCTAAGGGGGCAGGGAACAACCACCTATTCACTTTGTACCTCAGTGCAAACTGAGGGCCTGATACAAGTTAAACCTGTGAATAAGTACATCCTGCGCCCTGGATGGATAAGGACATGGCAGATGCCAGACGGGTGAAAGGACATGGATGGAGTGGAGATGAATGAATGAGTGGGTGCTGGATGGGAGGCTGGAGCATTGGATGGGAGGACCAGGCACAGCCAGTCCTCCGTGTTCATGGATATGAGAGATCCCTTTGGGCCAGTCAGGGAAGTCTTTCTAGAAAAAGAGGGGCTTTTGCTGCACTTCACTTTGAAAACCAAGGAGGACTTGAAGACAAAGAAGTATTAATGAAAATAGAGCTGTAACTGTTTTATTTTATTTTATTTTATTTCTATCATTGTATTTATGTTTATTTACATGGTTTCCCCCCCCCTTTATTGTCCTTGTTATCGTCATTGTTATTATTGATGCTGTTATTGCTGTTGTTGTTGGATAGGACAGAGAGAAATGGAAAGAGGAGGGGAAGGCAGAGAGGGGGAGAGAAAGATAGACACCTGCAGACCTGCTTCACCATCTGTGAAGCACCTCCCTGCAGGTGGGGAGCCGGGGCCTCAAACCGTGATCTTTACGCCAGTCCTTACGCTTCGCACCATGTATGCTTAGCCCGCTGAGCTACCGCCCAGCTCCCAGAGCTGTAACTGTTAAAGCTGCTTGGAGGCAGGTACTGGCCTGAAATAAAAGGGTAACCCAGATCCTAGCAGACCTTTGACTGAAGCCTTCTACTAATTAAACACCATTGATTAGGTTATTAGTTTATACAGTGCCTCCATATCCTTTCTACAACCTCTCTGGAGGAATTAGCTTCCCTATTTATAACTGAGGGAACAAGTGAAGAGGAGGGAAGGAGCCTGGCCTTAGGGTCACACAGCAGAGCTGCGACTTGAACCCAAGTTTTAGTGACTCCAGAACTTCTTTGGGGGGGGGGGGATAACTGTTCCATGCTGCTCACTCTATCAGTGAGATCCTTGAGAACACAGTAGAGTTTTGAGCAGGAACCAGGGTGAGGGTGGAGCTGATGTCATGCTTAAGGTGGGCATATCCAGGCAAGGTTACTCCACAGCTACGCGCTACATCTGGGCAGCTGTCACAACCTTGTGTGCCCTTTGATTGTGACCGCCAGGTGCCTGCTGTGTCAAGAACATCAGATCAGACCCAAAGCCACCTGGAGGCCTGGCAGTCAGGGTGGAAAGAATGGGACTTTAAAGTAGGAGTTTTGTGCAGGGGGAGCAGTCTGGGGAGTTTCTCCCCCAAGGTTGGCAGCCACTGGAGTCAAAATCAGAAGGGTTCTGGGGCTGGGGAGACAGCATAATGGTTCTGCAAAAGCTTTTATTTATTTATTTATTTATTTATTGCCTCTAGGGTTATCGGTGGGGTTCGGTGCCTGCACCAAGAATCCACTGCTCGGGAGTTGGGCGGTGGCGCAGTGGGTTAAGCGCACGTGGCGCAAAGCTTAAGGATCCTGGTTCGAGCCCCCGGCTCCCCACCTGCAGGGAAGTCGCTTCACAGGCGCTGAAGCAGGTCTGCAGGTGTCTATCTTTCTATCCCCCTCTCTGTCTTCTTCTCCTCTCTCCATTTCTCTCTGTCCGATCCAATAACAACGACATCAATAACCACAACAATGTTAAACAACAAGGGCAACAAAAGGGAAAATAAATAATTTAAAAAATAATAAATAATTAAAAAAAAAGAATCCACTGCTCCTGGAGGCTATTTGTTCCCTTTTGTTGCCCTTGTTGTTTTATCATTGTTGTGATTGTTATTATTGTTATTGCTGTCATTGTTGTGCAGGACAGAGAGAAATTGAGAGAGGAAGGGAAGACAGAGGGGGGAGAGAAAGATAGACACCTGCAGACTTGCTTCACCGCTTGTGAAGAGACCCCCCTACAGGTGGGGAATCGGGGTCTTGAACTGGGATCTTTAAACTGGTCCTTGCGCTTTGCACCATGTGCGCCTAGCCTGCTGTGCTACTGCCCGACTCCCTGCAAAAGATTTTAATGCCTAAGCCTCTGCTTAGAGGTTCAGTCAGTCAGGTTCAGTCAGAAAGTTGCCAATAACAGGTCCAGTCTCCAGTCCCACCATAAACCAGAGCTGAGCAATGCTCTGGCCTCTCTCTCATTAAAAAAATAAAAATTAAAAATATCTTTTAAAAAAATCAGAAGGGTTCTTTAAAAGTTCAATGACTTTTTTATTATTTTTTAAATTTTATTATCTTTATTTTATTTATTGGATAGAGACAGCCAGAAATTGAGAAGGAAGGGGGTGATAGGGAGAGACCTGCAACACCTGCAACACAGCTTCATCACTTGCAATTTTTAAAAAAAATTTATATTTATTTATTTATACCAGTACACTGTTCAGTTTTGGCTTATGGTGGTGCAGGGGATTGAACCTGGGACATTGATATTTTTATTTTTTTATTATTTTTTTTCTTTTTCCCCAGAGCACTGCTCAGCTCTGATTTACGGTGATACGGAGATTGAACCTGGGGCTTTGGAGGCTCAGACACAAGATTCTCTTTGCCTAACCATTATTGCTATCTCCCTCACCCCGTGACTTCTATGTATGTAATCAGAGCCAGAGGCCATAGGGGAAGGAGGCTGCCCAAGGTCTCCCTGGAATCAGTGGCAGATTCTCAGAACCCTCACCTCTTACCTCCCAGTTGGTGCAGCTGTGGAATATGATGTGTTGGTGCCAGGCTGGGACAGCAGACAACAAAAGGCAGAACGGCTGCCTGGTTCTGCCACCAACCTGTTGTGTGACCTTGGGCAAGTCACTGCCCCTCTGTGAGCCTTGTACTCTCTTCCTTCAAAAGGAGATAATGATCTCAGCATTGCCTTGCTGCCAAGGCAGAAAGTATCCTGTGAGTGAAGAACTTGGAAACCTCTTTCCAATCTGCAGGTCCCTGGGAAGAAAGTTGCTAATAAGAGGCAGGCCGGAGCCAGGTGGGTGGGTGCCAGGGCTGGGACTGCGGCTCTCTGGGACTTAGCCCAAGCTTTGCCATCTGTGTGGCAGCATCCGCTCTATCGCCTCCATTTCCCTGCCAGGAGAAAGACTTCAGGGAGCTCCCCACTTTATCAGAACTTTCTCTCTCCCACCCCAGCCAGACTCTGTCCCCTTCCATATTGCACAGGATTCTTGGGTGCAAGTGATCCTCTGGAGGTTTATTTATTGAGAGAGAGAACCAGAGCATCACCCTGGCCTTAGAGAATTCCTTTCAAATATGGCCAGATGCTTGACCCTAAAACATTGTCATCAACATGCTCCCTTTGCTTGTTCACCTTGCTTTCCTCCCTGTCTGTCCCTTAGCTAGGCCTTCTTCCTTTGACACGCTGTCCCCACAAGGTGGGGAAGAGCGCCAGCAATAGCCCCCAGCTGACACTACATCCATTTGGCAGACAGAGAGCATGTCATGTCCCAATTGTTCTGTCGTCACACAGCCAGGGTGACTCTCAAGAGCAGGGCATAGGGTGAGTGAGTACTCATTCCTGAGCACGCTACCATAAGTGCTGATTGTTTGCTTAGACCTGGGTCATAAATGCAAACCCCTAGTGCAGAAATTAGATGGTTTAAAAGACAAGGATATGGCCAGGCGGTGGCATACTACCTGGTAAAGCACACATATTACAGAACAAGGAGATGGATTCTGTCACCAGAATCAGACACTCAATACCAATCTGTGTTCTTTAAGTTTTTTTTTAATATTTATTTATTCCCTTTTGTTGCCCTTGTTATTTTATTGTTGTTATTATTGTTGTTGTTATTATTGATGTCGTCATTGTTGGATAGGACAGAGTGAAATGGAGAGAGGAGGGGAAGACAGAGGGGGAGAGAAAGATAGACACCTGCAGACCTGCTTCACCACTTGTGAAGCAACTCCCCTGCAGGTGGGGAGCTGGGGGCTCAAACGGGGATCATTACGTTGGTCCTTGTGCTTTGCGCCACCTGCACTTAACCTGGTGCACTACCGCCCAGCTCCCTATTTATTTATTTATTTTACCAGAGCACTACTCAGCTCTGGCTTATGCTGGTGCAGGGGATTGAACCTGGGACTTCAAACCTCAAGTAGGGGGCCAGATGGTGATGCACCTGCTTGAGCACACATGTTACTGTGAGCAAGGACCCAGGTTCAAGCCCCTGGTCCCCACCTGCAGGGGGAAAGCTCTGCAAGTAGTGAAGCAGTGTTGCATGTGTTTCTGTCTCTCTCCCTCTCTGTATCCCCTACCCTCTCAATTTCTGGCTGTCTCTATCCAATAAGTAAATAAAGATAAATTTAAAAAAATTTATTAAGCCTCAGGCATGAGAGTCTCTTTACATAACTATAAATTATGCTCTCTCTCCCACCCCAAAATTAATATTTTTAAATATCCTAATTGACATTGGAATTTTTAAAAAGTATTATTTATTTATTTATTCCCTTTTGTTGCCCTTGTTGAAATTAATATTTTTAATTGCTACTAGGGTTATCTCTGGGACTTGGTGCCTGTAAAACAGTGTTTTCGGCCTATTGGTGAAAAATGGCCTGTTGATGGCCATTTTTCCTTTTTTCCTCCCCTCTTTATATGATAAGACAGAGAATTTGAGAGGAGAGATAAAGAGACATCTGCAGCACTTGAAGTGTCCCCTTTGCAAGGTGGGGAGCGGGACCTTGAACCCAAGTCCTTGCTCATGGTACTATGCACTTAGCCAGCTGCCACCACCACCACCCTTTTTTTCTTCTTCTCTCTCTCTCTTTTTTAAATTTTTTAAAATTTATTTTATTTTCCCTTTTGTTGCCCTTGTTTTTTTTATTGTTGTAGCAGTTATTGTTGTTGTCGTTAGGACAGAGAGAAATGGAAAGAGGAGGGGAAGGCAGAGGGGGAGACAAAGAGAGACACCCGCAGACCTGCTTCACCACCTGTGAAGCGACTCCCCTGCAGGTGGGGAGCCGGGGGCTCAAACCGGGATCCTTACGCCGGTCCCTGCGCTTCGTGCCACATGTGCTTAACCCACTGCGCTACCGCCCGACTCCCTCTTCTCTCTCCCTTTTTTTTTTTTTTTTTTTTCCTCCTCCAGGGTTATTGCTGGGCTCGGTGCCTGCACCATGAATCCACCACTCCTGGAGGCCATTTTCCCCCCTTTTGTTCCCCTTGTTGTAGCTTCGTTGTGGTTATTATTATTGCCATTGTTGACGCAATTCGTTGTTGGATAGGACAGAGAGAAATGGAGAGAGGAGGGGAAGACAGAGAAGGGGAGAGAAAGATAGACACCTGCAGACCTGCTTCACCGCCTGTGAAGCGACTCCCCTGCAGGTGGGGAGCCGGGGGCTCCAACCGGGATCCCTACGCCGGTCCCTGCGCTTTGCGCCACATGCGCTTAACCCACTGCGCCACCGCCCAACCCCCTCTTCTCTTTTTTCTTTTATGCAATTTATCTACTTTACAGCCCTGGAAGTAGTACAGTGGTAAGAGCACTGGACTTGCAAGCATAAGGTCCTGGGTTGGAGCCCTGTCATGACATTTGCCAGAGTAATGCTCTAACTCACTTTCCTCTCTCATAAGTAAATTAATAAACAACAAATAAATAATGACTGTAAAGAAAACTTATTTATTTTTATGAGGAATACCAGAGAAACACTCGACTCTAATATTGGTGGTGAAGGGCATTTAACTTGGGACCTCCAGGTCATCAAATGTGTAAGTCCTGTGCTCTAATACTTTGAGCCATCCCCCAGACCTCAGTTAGCTCTTGCTGGGTAAGAAATCACTCCAAAACCTAGTGGCTTCAAAGCACCATTGTATCTGGCTCACAGCTCTGTGGGTCTGCTGGGAGACTGTTCTGGTCTGGGCCAAGTGTCTGCAGCCAGCTGCTAGTTGGCGCGCATGTATCTGGATGATCTAGAATGCACTTCCTAACGAGTATGACAGTGGCAGGGCTTCAGCTTTCCTCCTGCTAGAGGACTCTTGTCCTCTAGCAGGTCAGCTGGTCCCTTTGCAGGGCATTCTCTGTGTTCCCAGTGGTGAGCCGTGAGCGTCAGTCAGTACATTGGCATTCTCCAAACCCTTTACTTGAGGTCCTGCTTCCTGATGTCGAATTGACCAGCACAAGTCACATGACCCAGCACTGAGTTAGCTGAGGAGAACCCTACCTAGCACAATAATTTAGATGCTGATTTTGCCATCTACTACAACTTTCAAAGAAAGGGTTTGGGGGAAAAATCCCTTTCTCTGCAGCCTGCGGGCCAACACACACTCCAGAGAAGGAGCCTTGGAAGAGGCAACTCAAGCCCACAGGCTTTCCTGAACTGAACCCTCCGGCACTCTGGCTCAGGTTGGGGCCAGAGCTAAGGGGATTGGGGGGAGTAGTCTGAATCTTGCCTCTGATAGCTGAGTGCCCCACAGGGAGGTCTAAATGCTAGGGGGAGACCTTGGGGCCCATCTTCCCTTAGCTCATGATGATCAGGGCTCAGCTCCTTCCCATGCTGTGCTGCTAGAGGACTCTGATGGCTCAGAGGCTTGGACACCATCCTGTGCTGTTGGGGCCTCATCACTACAATGACCAGAGCTGCCTGTTCCACAGGGTTAAGAAAGATGGGGAAGACAGCATAATGGTCATGCAAAAAGACTTTCATGCTTGAGACTCCGAGGTCCCAGGTTCACTTTCCTGCACCACCATAAGCCAGAGCTGAAGAGTGCTCTGGTAAAAGATTAAACTAATAAATAAATAAATAAATAAACCTTGTCCTAGTGGGGAGTGCTGCGACCTGCGACCTCAGTCTGCTCTTTTCCACAGGTGGCTGCATTGCAACGCCAGATCTTTGACTTCCTGGGCTACCAATGGGCTCCAATTCTGGCCAACTTCCTGCACATCATGGCTGTAATCCTGGGAATCTTTGGCACTGTGCAGTACCGCTCCCGGTACCTTATTCTGGTATGACTCACTCTACCCCTTCCTCAACCCCTCTTCTCATCCCCTACCCATCCTACCCTGCTCCCTTAGTCAGAACTGCATTTCACCCCAGGACCCCAGACATCTGATCTGTTTTGGCTTCAGCCTGGCCAGTGGTGTGGATGCCCAGATCCCAACTTCTTTGCTCAACAGAGAGAAGGTTAGCGTTTTTCCTAAAGAATTTACTAGGAAAAATGAAATACTAGCAAGATGCGCTATTTAGTAAGTGCCTACTGCCATATGCCAAGCATGTTGCTGAGTTCCTTCCTTTCTTCTATCCTTCCTTCTTCTACTCTCTCTCTCCCTTTCATTCTCTCTCTCTCTTTAATTCTTCTTTTAAAATTTTTATTTATTTATTATTGGATAGAAACAGAGAAATTGGGGCTGGGTGGTGGTGCACCTGGTTGAGCATACATGTTACAATGCTCAAGGACCCAGGTTCAAGTCCCCGGTCCCCACCTGCAAGGGGAAAGCTTTATGAGTGGTGAAGCAGGGCTGTAGGTGTCTCTGTCTCTCCCTCCCCTCTTGATTTCTGGCTGTCTCTATCCAACAAATAAAGATATTAAAAATATTTTTAAAAAATAAAATTAAAATAAGAAACAGAGAAATTAAAAGGGGAGGAGAGATAGGGGGAGAGAGAGAGAGAGAGAGATCTACAGCCCTGCTTCACCACTTGGAAGCTTTCCCTCTGGTCCTTGCACACTGTAATGTATGCACTTAACCAGGTGGTCCACCACCCAGCCCCAAGCAGTGCACTGAGTGAGCTGTTTGACTGGCTCATTGCAAACTATATCATCCACTCCATTTCTCCTTAGTTTCTCTCTGCCTGCCTGCCTGCCTGCTTGCTTGCTTGCTTGCTTGCTTTCTTCCTTCCTTCCTTCCTTCCTTCCTTCCTTTCTTTCTTTCTATTATATTTTATTTATTTATTTGTTTTCCTTTTTTGTTGCCCTTGTTATTTTTATCATTGTTGTGTTTATTATTGTTGCTGTTGTTGTTATTGATGTTGTTGTTGCTGGATAGGACAGAGAGAAATGGAGAAAGGAGGGAGAGACAGAGAAGGGGAGAGAAAGATAGACATCTGCCGACCTGCTTCACTGCCTGTGAAGCGACTCCCCTGCAGGTGGGGAGCTGGGGGCTCGAACCGGGATCCTTAAGCTGGTCCTCGAGTTTCATGCCATGTGCGCTTAACCCGCTGTGCTGCATCCCCTCTTTCTTTCTTTTTTAAGTGAGAGAAGCAGGGTTGGGGAGATAGCACAGCAGTTATGCAAAAGACTCTCATGCCTAAAGCTCTGAGGTCCCAGATTCAATTCCCACCACCACAATAACTTAGAGCTGAGCAGTGTTCTAGTCTCTCTCTCTCTCTCTCTCTCTCTCGCACACGCACACACACAGACACACACACTCTGCCTATCTCTCAGTAAAATAAATAAAATAAATGAGAGAAGCAAGCCATAATAACTCCACTCCAGTCTTTTTTTTTTTTTTTTTTTGCTCTTGTTTTTACTCCAGTCTTTTTTTTTTTTTTCTGTCAGAGCACTGTTTAGCTCTGGCTTATGGTGGTGTGGGGTATTGACCTGGGACCTTGGAGCCTCAGGCTTGAAAGTCTCTTTACATAACCATTATGCTATCTCCCTTACCCCCTCCACTCCAATCTGGAATATGAATCCAAAGACTTACACATGTAAGTCCTGTGATCTACCTGCTCTGACATCTCTCCAGTCTAAAGTGCATTTTCTACTCTTGCTCCTTCTCCTCCTCCTCCTTAAGATTGATTTATTTATTTATGGAGGTAGGAGTAGGCACAGAGAGGAAGAACCATAGCATCCCTCTGGCATGTGCAGTGCTGGGTAGTTGCTATTCCATGACTGACTCAGTGCATCTGTTTAAAAAAAAAAAAAACTTGGGGACTGGGGGTGGCACACTTGGTTGAGTGCGTGTGTTACCATGTGCAAGGACCCAAGTTCAAGACATCTGTCCCCACCTGAAGGGAGAAAACTTCACAAGGAGTAAAGCAGTGTTGCAAGTCTCCAAGTCTTTCTCTTTCTCTCCATCTTCCCCTTTCCTCCTGATTTCTCTCTGTCTCTACCCAATACATAAATAAACTATATAAAAATAACTTGGGGGTCAGGCGGTAACGCAGCAGGTTAAGCGCAGGTGGTGCAAAGCGCAAGGACTGGCAGCGAAAGGATCCCAGTTCAAGCCCACCGGCTTCCCATCTACAGGGGGTCGTTTCACAGGTGGTGAAGCAGGTCTGCAGGTGTCTGTCTTTCTCTCCCCCTCTCTGTCTTCCCCTCCTCTCTCCATTTCTCTCTGTCCTATCTAACAATGACGACATCAATAACAACAATAACAACTACAACAATAAAAAAAAAAACCAAGGGCAACAAAAGGGAAAATAAATAAATATAAAAAATTTGAAAAAATTAATTAAATAACTTAAAAAAAACAAAATAGGAACAAATGTGATTTAGGGCCTAGCATGTACCTTTGTGGTAAATCACATGCTTTGCATTTATGAGACAACACCACTCAAGAGAAAAGTAAAGTGAAAACTCAGGCATTTGACTTGAGGTTACTAGTGTGCTTCAACTATATCAGAACTTTCTCTGCCTCAGTCTCACAAGTCTCAGCTCCCTCTGACCTTTCTTTCCAAATGCTAATTATTGGTGCTTTCTGTTAAACTCCTGGGCTAGTTTTGGTTTGCTTCTATGCAGTGCCAGATATCAAACTCAGGATCTCATGCTTGTGCTCCCCAGAAGTCTAAACCTCCTCCTCAGCCTAATACTATTATATATTTTTAAAATAATTCTTGATTTTTTTTTTTTTTTTTTTTTTTTTTTACCAGAGCACTGCTCAGCTCTGGCTTATGGTGGTGTGGGGGAATTGAACCTGGGACCTTGGGAGCCTCAGGCATGAGAGTCTGTTTGCAGAACCATTATGCTGTCTTCCTCACTCTAAAAATATTAGGAAAGAAAGGAATTGAAAGGGGGAGAAAAGTAGAGACCTGCAACACTTCTTCACCTCTTGTGAAGCTTCCCCCTTGCAAGTGGGGATTAGGAACTTAAGCCTGGGTCCTAGTGCATGATAATTAATGTGTGTACTCAACCGGGTATGTCATCACCCAGCCCCTTTATGCATTTTAAAAAATATTTATTTATTTATTTCCTTTTTGTTGCCCTTGTTTTTATTGTTGTTGTAGCTATTATTGTTGTTCATGTCATCGTTGTTGGATAGGACAGAGAGAAATGGAGAGAGGAGGGGAAGATAGAGGGGGGTAGAGAAAGATAGACACCTGCAGTCCTACTTCACCACCTGTGAAGTGACTCCCCTACAGGTGGGGAACCAGGGGCTCGAACCGGGATCTTTATGCCAGTCCTTGCACTTTGCGCCACGTGCGCTTAACCCGCTGTGCTACCGCCTGACTCCCCCCTTTATGCATTTTTTAAGAAGCAAGGAGAGGACACTCATAGCACTCCATCAGCCATGCTCACCCTTTTGCTTTGCTTTTCTTATGTGATGCTGGGACTCAGATCCCAGTCCCAGGCAGGGCCTTTACAAGACAGGCACTTTGCCACTATACCATCATGCCATTTCTCAGCCCCAAAACTCCTGCTTTCAGGTAGACCCACCTTGCTCCCTGCTCTCCCACAGTGAGCAATTGATACACCTTTCTTGAGGGGAATGGCATTTCAGTAGGCAGACTATGGAAAAGCTGAAGGGCTACGACAACACCATGCATGACACATGTCACACTGCCACCTGAACCTCCTTGCACTTCTGTGCCTCCCACGCCCCATGTCTAGGTTCTTCCAGAAGCCCTCTCAAAGCTCTCCCCTGTGAGTTCCCGTCTAACTTTAGCTCTTAGAAAGGTCCCTGGTGGGAGTCGGTCGGTAGCGCAGCAGGTTAAGCGCATGTGGCGCAAAGCACAAGGACCGGCATAAGGATCCCGGTGAGCCCCTGGTTCCCCACCTGCAGGGGAGTCGCTTCACAGGCAGTGAAGCAGGTCTGCAGGTGTCTATCTTTCTCTCCCCCTCTCTGTCTTCCCCATCTCTCTCCATTTCTCTCTGTCCTATCTAACAACGACGACATCAACAACAATAAAAAACAAGGGCAACAAAAGGGAAAATAAATAAATATAAAATAAAAATTTTTTTTTAAAAAAAGAAAGGTCCCTGGCATCACTCATTGTAAGTAAGCATTGCCCAGCCCCGTAGCAGAATTGTAGGCATAGACCTGGGGTACAGGTGTGATGTAGTCCCTAGCTCTTTGCCAAGGGTAGGTTCCTGTCTGGGGGCTGTTCTCTACAGAGAGGCTAGAATTAGCTGTCCCAGGGTTTGTATGCCAGCCCTATCTCTTCCTTAGCTGTGTGATTTTGGGCATCTTCAGCCTCCTCTCTAGGCCTCCAATGGGTTACTTTTTGGGGAAAAAAAAAATACAATGTCTTCTCTGCAGGGCTTTCGTAAGGACTGGGTAGATGTGAAAATGACTTATAACTTTAAAAGTATTCTCTTGAGTGCACTGTTAAAATTCCTCCCCTGAAAAGGGTTCCTCACTCCCTGAGCTTCGTTTCTATCGACATGCCCCATGTCGGTAACCAGTGTGCCCACTCTACCCCACTTCTGCTTTCCGCAGTACGCAGCCTGGCTGGTGCTCTGGGTTGGCTGGAACGCCTTCATCATCTGCTTCTACCTGGAGGTTGGACAACTGTCCCAGGTAAGCCTCAGGCCTGGCAGTGCCAGGGGGCAGAGCCCCATCTTTCCCATTCCTCAAGCTACTCATGTGAACTGGGGCTGGGATGTAGCTTGTGAAGAACTTTGACTCAACACACCCACGTCATTAGCTCCCTGTCCTCACCCCCACACTTTCATTGATGACCTGATCTTTTGATGGAAAGGATGAGACTGGAGGGCTGTGTATGTTTGCAGATGGGCAGGTACCAGTGGGCCACAAGCTCAGTGGAAGCCAGCAGTAAGTTATGGTAGAGAACTACTGTCAGGCCTATTGGTGTTTAGAAGAAGGGACATGAAGACATCTTGGGATTTGTACTGCTTACACCATGGATATTTGACACCGTGGTTTTTTTTTTTTTTTTTTTTTTTTTTGGTGTGTGTGTGTGTGTGTGTGTTTCCAGAGCACTGCTCAATTCTGGCTTATGGTGGTGTGGGACTTTGGATCCTCAGGCAGGAGAGTCTCTTTACATAACCATTATGCTGTCTACCCCTACCCTGTTTGTTTTTCTTTAAGAGAATGACTAGTTATTTAAGGGTAACTGAGTGAACCAGGTAACATGGAGAATTATTATTATTAATTTTTTTCCCTCCAGGATTATTGTTGGGGCTCGGTGCCTGCACTATGAATCCAATGCTCCTGGAGGCTATTTTTTCCCCCTTTTGTTGCCCTTGTTGCTTATTATTAATTTTTATTGCTTCCAGTCTTTTGCAGGTTGAGGAGGTAGCATAATGGTTATGCAAAAAAGACTTTTTTAAAAAAATTATTTATTTTAATATATATTTCTAAAATGGAAACACTGACAGAACCATAGGATTAGAGGGGTACAATTCCCACCACCAGAACTCCTTATCCCATTTCCTCCTCTGATAGCTTTCCTATTCTTTAACCCCATGGGAGTGTGGACCCAGGGTTATTATGGGGTGCAGAAGGTGGAAGATCTGGCTTCTGTAATTGCTTTCCCACTGAACATGGGCGTTCATAGGTCCATCTATACTCCTAGCCTGTCTCTCTCTTTCCCTAGTGGGGCAGGGCTCTGAGGAAGCGGGGCTCCAGGACATTGGTGAGGTCATCTGCCCAGGGAAGTCCAGTTGGCATCATGGTAGCATCTGAAACCTGGTGGCCCAGACAAGACCGAGGCCACGCAAAAAGACTTTTATACCTGAGACGCTGAGATCTCAGGTTCAGTCCTCAGCACCACCATAAGTCAGAACTGAACAGTTCTCTGATTAAAAGTAATAATAAAATAAAAATAAAATAATAATATACAAAAGAAAGTCTTTTGCATAACTTTTATGCTATTTCCCCCACCTGAGGTCACAATTTTTATCGTTAGACGTAAAGGAACCAAGTCCATGACTTGAGAGCATTGACTTTGTAGTCCAAACTTGCTTATTTTTTTTTCCAGAAATTTTACACTTTTTAAATTTTATTTATTGCATAGAGACAGCCAGAAATAGAGAGGGAAGGAGGTGCTAGAGAGGGAGAGAGACAGAGAGACACCTGAGGTACTGCTTCACCACTTGCAAAGCTTTCCCCCCTGCAGGTGGGGGCCAGGGATTCAAACCCAGATCCTTGTGCAATTGTAGTGCATAATCTTAAGCTTTGAGAGAGAAAACACTGCTAAATTCTGGTTTATGATGATGGGGGAGGGCCATGGAAGCTGGAACTTGGGAGCCTCAGGCTTGGGTCTCTTTGCTTAACCATTAAGCTATCTACCCCTGCCCCTGAGGACACACCTGAAGTAGGTGGGGAAACAAAAAATTAATCATTAAGCATCCTCATTCATAGTTTTTTTTTTTTTTTTTTCAAGCCAGAGCACTGCTCAGCTCTGGTTTATGGTGGTGGGGAGACTGAACCTGGGACTCTGGAGGCTCAGGCTTGAGAGTCTCTCTGCATAACCATTATGCTATCTACCCCTGCCCCAAGCCTGCTTAATTTTAACTCCAGCTGCAACATTTCCTGGGCAAGTGGCTTTACCTCTGAGCTTCGGTTTCCTTCCCCCATAAGTGTGGAAAACAACAGCTCTCGGGCAGGGGTAGATAGCATAAAGGTGATGCAAACAGACTGTTAAGCCTGAGGCTCCAAAGTTCCAGGTTCAATCCCCTATATCACCATAAACCAGAGCTGATTAGTGCTCTGGTTAAAAAAAAAAAAAGCTCCAACTTCATATGCTTACTGAGGAGATGAAACGGGAGCCCACATTTCTCAGAGCTGGGCACCTGGTCAGTACTCTGTGAGTCCTTGTTGACTGACCACATGAGCAGATAGACTGATGAACATATAGGTGCACACTGTGCCTAAGAACTTCTGATCAAGACCAGCCCCTTCTTTGTTTCAGATGGGGAGACTAAAGATTAAAGAGAAGTTTTCCCCAAGATCTCACACACAGAGAGCAGTGGATCAGCCAAACAGGGCACAAAGTGGGTCTGGAAATTAATCTTGGTCTCCATTCTCCCTTCCATCCTTGATGGAAGAGTAAAACCTCCATGGTCACCAAGCACCACCTACTGGCCAAGTATAGACTTGCAGTTAGACTCTCCATACCCTTCACAAATCACACCAGCCTGTTGTGAAGTAGGCCTTACATAAAGTCTCCTGGGGCCTGGGGAGGAACTCCTCCCCCCAGCTCAGTATCCCAGGCCCCCCTGCCCCCAGGACCGGGACTTCATCATGACCTTCAACACATCCCTGCACCGTTCCTGGTGGATGGAGAATGGACCGGGCTGCCTGGTGACTCCTGTCCTCAACTCCCGCCTGGCCCTGGAGGACCATCACGTCATCTCTGTCACTGGCTGCCTGCTCGACTATCCTTACATTGAAGCGCTCAGCAGTGCCCTGCAGATCTTCCTAGCTGTGAGTCTCCCTGTACTTCCACCTGTTTCTTAAAAGGAACGACCTCATAGTACGAAGCTCAAGGATCCCATGCAAAGATCCTGGTTGTTGTTGTTATTGATGTCGTTGAGCGGTAGCGCAATGGGTTAAGCGCATGTGGCGCAAAGCTCAAGGACCAGGGTGAGGATCCCAGTTCGAGCCCCCGGCTCCCCACCTGCAGGGGAGTTGCTTCACAGGCGGTGAAGCAGGTCTGCAGGTGTCTGTCTTTCTCTCCCCTCTCTGTCTTCCCCTCCTCTCTCCATTTCTCTCTGTCTTATCCAATAACGACATCAATAACAACAACAACTATAACAACAATAAAAAACAAGGGCAAAAAGTAAATAAATAAGTAAATAAATAAAATAGTATTTAGCTCGTTGTTGTGGGGAATTTGCCTTCATCACAGTACACCCGGTCTCTCTAGCTGGGGTGGGGTGGACAGGGCAGATGGGATGGGAGAAGAGTGTCCCCTTCCTCTTTCCCATCCTGACTCCCATTCCTTCCTCCAGCTATTCGGCTTCGTGTTCGCCTGCTACGTGAGCAAAGTCTTCCTGGAGGAGGAGGACAGCTGTGAGTGCAGAGCCCTTAGGGATTTGGGGAGGTCTGTCTGTGCTCCACCTGGAACCTTCAGCACCTGGACAGGGGGCAGGGACAGGAGGGAGGGGGAGGAGGAGAAGAGAGGCAGAAGGGGTGAGTGGATGGGACCTACATAATCCAGCTGTCTAGACTGAAACACAGGTGCCCATACCGGCATCACCCTTTAGAGCCTGCCCCTCCGACTGCCTCCTCACTCACTGCCTGCATCTCACGGTCACATTCCCAGTCTCTTGTCACAGAGGTCTTGTTCCCTCAGTGACACATGTCCAGCTATCTGCGTTCATCCTCACGCACCCCTCCCAAGTTCTCTAGCTCTTAGGAACTTGGTCCATTACTGACCCCCAGAGACATGTTCCCCCAGAAAATCTCCTACTCCTGAGGTCCAAAACTGGGGTCTGCCTTTCAGATTCTTCCTTTCTAGGACCCAGCTTCCCAGAACTTTCCCCACATGGCCCTGCCCCTAACCATGCATCACTTCCCTTTCTGCAGTTGACTTCATCGGTGGCTTCGACTCCTACGGATACCAGGCGCCCCAGAAGACTTCGCATCTACAGCTGCAGCCTCTGTACACGTGGGTCACGCCTCTGAGCAGGGTTGGGGGAAGGATTCTGGCAGTGGTGGAAGGAGGGAAGGGGCAGGGCCACCAGATCTCTCTGCCCCTGTACTTAGGGGTACACTTCCCTAATCTGCCACTGTTTCCTGCAGGTCTGGGTAACTTTCGCACCAGCCCACCCTAGCACCGCTTGCTAGAGGCTGAACTGACAGGACAGCTGGCTGCAGGAATCAGACCAAGAGGAGCAGGAGCGTCCCCTTGTGGCTCGTGGACCAAACAGCTGCAGCCTACAGTGGCCAGCTGTGGGCCTGCTGCGGATTTGGACTGTCCATTTGCAGCCCAGACTTCAGGGGTGGGGCAGGGTGGGGCGGGGGAGGGGGATCTCGGGTTTTTATTTTATTTTATTATTATTTTTAAATTTTAGCCTTGACTTGAGCTGGGGCTTCTCTGTCTTCTCCAGCCTCCCTTTCACCTTCACCCAGCACTCTGCCCCCTGTCCAGAGAGAAACTTCAGGGCAGACCCTCGCCCCATCTCACAATATCCTCACCAGTCCTAGGGGAAGACAAGTTGAACTAGGAACAGGAGTCCAGGGTTCTAATCGCAGCTCTGTCACTGGCTATCTGTGTGACATCTGGCAAGGTTCTTGACTTCTCTGGGCCTCAGTTTCCCTATCTCCAATAATTAAAACAACCCCTTAGCAGATGAAATTCTTTCTAGTCTTGCCATTCCCTGTGCTGGGCTGGGGTTATTCTCCTTTTTTGCAGCCCTGGAAACTGAGGCCCAGAGATGTTACAGTGATTTGCTGGAGGTCACACATCCAGGCTTTGAGGGCATGCAGACCTAGAACCAGTGGATTTTCTGTAGTTCAGACTCTCAAAACCCAGTGTTTCCAAGTTGCCATCCAGTTTGGACACTTTATAATCCATCTTCACCACACTCACAGATCATCCCCACCCCTTGCCAATATCTCTCTTAAAGCAATATGTCCAATCTCTTGTTGGGAACCAGATGGACGGAGCCCAGAGCCCTGAGTCCAACTGGATCCACAGAGAAGCCTTCCTAGACTCATCTTCTACCCACTCTTGGCAAACTTGTCAAGCTCTTCCCAATAAAAGGGAGGCTACAACTCAATCATTCCACTGCCTCCCAGGCCCTGGAGGCTGAGTCTCCTTCCTGTACCAGTGCCCCCTTCCACCCTGCCCCCCCCCCCAGCACCTCACCAACCCCTGAGGACTCCACCCATCCATTGGAAGATCTATAATTCCAGTGTAGAAGAGGGCTGGTTAGTGCTGCCCAGTCACCAGTGTTCCAGACCACCAGCATTTATGACCTCTCTCTCCAGTGTCCACAGACAACCTCTAGCAAGCCCAGGAGGAGCTCTGAAAAGGCAGGATGGGAGCATAGATTCATGATGGGGTTAGACAGGACCAGCACCCTTCCCTGAGAGCAAGATGAGAAGAAAGCCCTTTCTTCCCGCCTCCTCTCCTTCTGCAGACTCCTTAAAGACCCTGTACTCTGTGCTCTGTCTGGTATGTTGAAGGACAGGATGGTCAGGCCTCAGCTTCCTGTTTGTGGAATAGTGGTGGCCTTGAGTTAGGAAGGACAGAAGGAAGC
Source organism: Erinaceus europaeus (assembly GCF_950295315.1). NCBI lineage: Eukaryota > Metazoa > Chordata > Mammalia > Eulipotyphla > Erinaceidae > Erinaceus > Erinaceus europaeus. Next base: position 46,680,832 of record NC_080174.1, on the reverse strand, counting down.
ACTGAGGGGCTAAAGGGGAGCACAGAGGGTTTGCATCTTTTGCTTCACACACTCCCATCTAGCATTCACTACTCTCTGAGGCCAAGACATGCGAGCCAGGACTCCACTGTACTAGCTTATCTCTAGAGCTGTTCCAAGAAGCCACCCCCCCCCCCAAGTTCTTCCTGTCACAGTAGGCACTGAGGTTCCAGGGGGTCATCCCAGTAGGGACAGCTCCAGAGAGAGATGGTGCCCTTCAGACTGCTACCCTGCAATTGGGCCAATTCTCACCTCCAGCCCTCTCCTCCCATCCCCAGTTGGCTGTCATCTCTTCATGTCTACTTCCCCCAACCACCTTTTTACTCAACGGGTTTAGCCACTGGTGCTTTGAAGCCTTTTGTTTTTATAAGATGGTGTTTGCAAGGGGACCAGCTTCTCTTCTTGCAGGGACCTGACAAGGCAGGGAGTGTTCCCCTGGTTTCTGTGCAGGTGGGTTGATTAAAGATGTTGTTTTCTTCTCTATCTTCCTGTTTTCCTGCCCTGTGAGCAAACGATATTTGTTTTTAAGGGAGGTGCATGCATGGGGGTGAGCATGGCAGGGAGTCAATACCATTGTCCTTATCAAACATTCTGGGGGGGGGGCTGACTTGTTCTCTGACTGGCCATGCAGCATTGACTCTCCCTCTCTCCCCACCCATAAAACACAGAGGTGGGATTGAGTCAGTGCAGTCCCAAACCTGGCAACTTTATTTATTTATGTAAGTAGGTAACAGATACTTGCATGGTATAAGTGGAGTTGAGAAAGGTCTAGGTTACCAATTTTTCACCTGTGCTATATCAAATTTATCATGTATCAAAAGAAAGTTGTTTTTTCACATGTTACAAAAGATAGTTGATGCCTTTTAAAATTACATAACTTTTTTCTTTCTCCACAACTGACAGTATAGTCCATTCATTCCCTGCTTCATTCTTTTTTTAAAAAATATTTATTTGTTCCCTTTTGTTGCCCTTGTTGTTTGTCTTTTTTAAAAATATTTATATTTATTCCCTTTTTGTTGCCCTTGTTGTTTTATTGTTATTGTCTGTCTTCATTGTTGGATAGGACAGAGAGAAACGGAGAGAGGAGGGGAGGGGAAGACAGAGAGGGGGAGAGAAAGACAGACACCTGCAGACCTGCTTCACCGCCTGTGAAGCGACTCCCCTGCAGGTGGGGAGCCGGGAGCTTGAACCAGGATCCTTAAGCTGGTCCCTGCGCTTTGTGCCACGTGCGCTTAACCTGCTGCACCACCCCCCCCCCACTCCTTCCTTGTTTTTTTTTTTTTTTTTTTTAATATTTATTTTATTTATTTATTCCCTTTTGTTGCCCTTGTTTTTTTTTATTGTTGTAGTTATTATTGTTGTTGTTATTGGATAGGACAGAGAGAAATGGAGAGAGGGAGGGGAAGACAGAGAGGAGAAAGATAGACACCTGCAGACCTGCTTCACCGCCTGTGAAGCAACTCCCCTGCAGGTGGGGAGCCGGGGTTCGAACCGGGATCCTTATGCCAGTCCTTGTGCTTTGCGCCACCTGCGCTTAGCCCACTGCACTACAGCCCGACTCCCTCTTGTTGTTTTTATTGTTGTAGTGTAGTTACTATTGTTGTCGTTGTTGGATAGGACAGAAATGGAGAGAGGAAGGGAAGACAGGGAGAGAAAGACACCTGCAGACCTGCTTCACCACCTGTGAAGTGACTCCCCTACAGGTGGGAAGCTGGGGGCTCGAACTGGGATCCTTACGCCAGTCCTTGCGCTTTGCACCATGTGTGCTTAACCCCCTGCTTTATTCTTTCTCTCTCCTCTTCTCTTTTCTTCCTTCCTTTTCCTGCTACTAGGGTTATCCCTGGGGCTCAGTGCTGGCAGTACCAATCCACCACTCCCAGCAGCCATTTTTTTCCTTTTTTTTTTTTTTTAGTTGGATAAGGCAGAAATTGAGAGAGGAGGGGCAGACAGAGAGAGAAGGAAAGAAAGAGACACCTGAATATCTGCTTCCTGCAGGTGGGAGGTGGGGGTTTGAACCCAGGTCCATGTGCATGGTAACGTGCACTTAATTGGGTGTGCTACCACCCAGCCCCCTCTTATCTTTCTTTTTTTGTTCATGTCATAGCCATGCGACTGTACTACTCCAGACTTACTTTTTCAGATAAAAGGAAAGAGTGCCGTCCAGGAGATGTCCCAGTAGATAAAGCATGAACTTTCAGACATGAGGTTCTGAGTCTGGTCCCCACCATTATTACTCTGGCTTTCTCTCATAAATAAATAGATGAATAAATAAATACAATTTTTGTGATTAAAATTTTTTGACCATCTTTTTTCTGATATCATTGTAGCTTCACAGCTCTCAGATACTTTTTTTGAGATAGAGATAGAGTCAAAGAGGGAGCGAGAAAGGGAGAGACTGCAGAATGTGGTAGGGGCCAGGCTTGAACTTGGGTTGTACACAACGCAAAACTGCTCTTTATCCAGATGAGCTGTTTTTCCAACCCTCATTTTTTATTTTAAAGAAAGAAGGAAGTGGGGCCAGGTGGCAGTGCACCTGGTTAAGTGCACACATTACCATGTGCAAGGAACCAGGTTTAAGCCCCAGGTCCCCACCTGCAGGGGGGAAGCTTTACAAGTAGTGAAGTAAGCGCAGCAGATGTCTGTCTCCCCCGCCCGTCTTTTTTTTTTTTTTTTTTTTTTTACCAGAGCACTACTCAATTCTGTCTTATGGTGGTCCAGGGGATTGAACCTGGGACGTTGGAGCCTCAGGCATGAGAGTTTCTTTGTATAACCACTATGCTATCTACCCCCGCCTCTCTCTCCCTCTCTCTTTCCCTCCCTTTCACTGTCTGATCTATTTTTTTAATATTTATTTATTTATTTATTTCCTTTTTGTTGCCCTTGTTTTTATTGTTGTTGTAGCTGTTGTTGTTGATGTCGTCGTCGTCGTTGGATAGGACAGAGAGAAATGGAGAGAGGAGGGGAAGACAGGAGGAGAGGAAAAATAGACACCTGTAGACCTGCTCCACAGCCTGTGAAGTGACCCACCTGCATGTGGGGAGCTGGCTGGGGGCTTGAACCGGGATCCTTATACCCGGTCCTTGCGCTTTGCACCATGTGCGCTTAACCCACTGCGCTACCACCCGACTCTAATCTATTTTTTTTTAAAAAAGAAAAAAAGGTAAGAGGGGGGATGTTGGGTGGTGGTGCACCTGGTTAAACACACATGTTACAATGTGCAAGGACCCAGGTTCAAGCCCCTGCTCCACACCTGCAGGAGGAATGTTTTACAAGTGATGAAGCCGTGTTGCAGGTCTCTCTATATATTTTCCCTTTGGTTGCCCTTTTTTAATCATTGTGTTTATTATTATTGTTACTGATGTTGTTGTTGGATAGGACAGAGAGGAATCAAGAGAGGAGAGGAAGATAGAGAGGGGGTGAGAAAGACAGACACCTACAGATCTGCTTCACCGCTTGTGAAGTGACCCCCCCTGCAGGTGGGGAGCCGGGGGCTCTAAACTGCCATCCTTAACTGGTCCTTGTGCTTTGTGCCAAGTGCGCTTAACCTGATGTGCACCCTCTCTCCCTTTACCTGATGTGCACTCTATCACCCCTTTACCCTCTTGATTTCTGGCTGTCTCTATCCAATAAATAAATATAATAAAAAAATTAAAAGAGAGAGAGAAGGAAGGAGAGAAGAGATACCAAGCACCACATCTCTATCCATGGAGCGTCTTCCCTCCTTCTATTCCCAGTATTCTCATGTAGTTCAGGGGCTTGAACCCATGGCCCTGAACAAAAGACACATACTCTACAGGGATATCTTGTCTCTTGCTCCCCTCCCCTTTAAATACTTGCATATTTTCTGGCACTACGGGATATTTCAGGCTTATCTTGTACCTTCTCTGTCCCAGGCTTGTAACCAGCTGTGTCTCTAGGGAGCATGGCATTTAGAAACCAGTACTTGGGCACCAGATGGAGTCCCTGGCACTAAGCAGTCTCAATACCTGACCAGTACTCCTGCAAATTGCCAAGACAACAAAGCAGTACCTGCTTCATACTTAGGAGACCAAGTGCAAATGGAGCTTTGCCTATTTGTTGGCCAGAGTACTACTCAGCCCTGGCTATTTAATAATATATTTAAAAAAAAAATTGTTGGGGAGTCGGGTGGTAGCGCAGTGGGTTAAGCACATGTGGCACTAAGCACAAGGACTGGCATCAGGATCCTGGTTTCGATCCCCTGGCTCTCCACCTGCAAGGGAATCATTTCACAAGCAGTGAAGCAGGTCTGCAGGTGTCTATCTTTCTCTTCCCCTCTCTGTCTTCCCCTCCTCTCTCCATTTCTCTCTGTCCCATCCAACTACAATGACATCAATAACAATAATAATAACTACAACAATAAAAACAACAAGGGCAAGAAAAGGGAAAATAAATAAATATTTTTTTAAAATTTTTTTAAATTGTCATCAGGGTTGTTGCTGGGGCTTAGTGCCTGCACTAGAAATCCATTGCTCCCCATCATCATTTTTTGCCTTTTTTTTTTTTTTTCTTCAGTGATAGCACAGAGGGAAACTGAGAGGGGAGGGGAAGACAGACAGAGGAGAAAGGAGGTCTGGGAGGTGGCGCAATGGATAAAGCATTGAACTCTTAAGCATGATGTCCCAAGTTGAATTCCCAGAAGCACACGTACCAGAGTGACGTCTAGTTCTTTCTGTCTCTCCTCCTGCCTTCCTCATTAATAATAAAATCTTAGGGAGTCGGGCGGTAGCACAGCGGCTTAAGCGCAGGTGGCACAAAGTGCAAGGTCTGACGTAAAGATCCCAGTTCGAGCCCCCAGCTTCCCACCTGCAGGGGAGTCGCTTCACAGGCGGTGAAGCAGGTCTGCAGGTGTCTATCTTTCTCTCCCCCTCTCTGTCTTCCCCTCCTCTCTCCATTTCTCTCTGTCCTATCTAATGATGACGTCAACAACAACAACAGTAACTACAACAACAATAAAAAACAACAAGGGTAACAAAAGGGAAAATAAATAAATATATTAAAAATATTTTAAAAATAAATAAAATTCAGGGCACCAAATAACATTAAAATCCCAATTTCATGGTCTGGGAGATGGTGCAGTGGATAAAGCACTGTACTCTCAAGCATGGAGTCCTGAGTTCAATTCCTAGCAGCACCAGAGTGATGTCTGGTTCATTCTCTCTCCACCTATCAGTCTCATTAATAAATAAAATATTGGGCGGAGGATAGATAGCATAATGGTTATGCAAACAGACTCTCATGCCTGAGGCTCCAGAGTCCCAGGTTCAATCCCCTGCACCACCATAAGTCAGAGCTGAACAGTGCTCTGGTAAAAAAAAAAAAAAAAAAAAATCTTAAAAAAAAAAAATCCTAATTTCATTCAACTTCTGAAAAAAGAGGTGACACCCCCACTTACATTACTGGAGGAAGATCATGACAATTCAGAATTATGTGACAGAAACAGGGATGGACTGGCGAAATAGCTCACCTGCTTTGCCATGTGTACAACCCAGGCTCAGGCACCATCCAGCAAATTGGAGGAAGCTTTAGTGTTACGATTTCTCTCTTTAAATATTTACTTTTTTCTGAGGCCAGGCAGTGGCATACTTAGTTGAGTGTATGTTACCATGCACAGGGACCTGAGTTCAAGATCCCTGTCCTCACCTACTGGGGAAAGCTTCATGAGTGGTGAGGCAAGATTATAAGTCTCTTCTTTCTTTCTTTCTCCCTCTCTCTCTCTTTAAGATATTTTAAAATATTTATTTATTCCCTTTTGTTGCCCTTATTTTATTAAAATAAAATAGGAAGACAAAGGGGAAGACAGAGGGGGAGAGAAAGATAGACAATGGGGAAGACAGAGGGGGAGAGAAAGATAGACACCTGTAGACTTGTTTACTGCTTGTGAAGTTGACTCCCTGCAGGTGGGGAGCTGGGGGCTCAAACCAGCTTGTGCCGGTCCTTGCGCTTGGTGCCATGTGCGCCTAACCCACTGCGCTACCACCTGACTCCCCTGAACTTTATTCTATACTCAGCAGCCCTGAATGTTATATCTGGGCACTTCAGTGGGATGTGGTGGCAGTGGGAAGTACTGAAAAGATTTTTGAGCTGAAGCCACTCAATTAGAGTTGGCCTTTAGAAAGAACTAGAAAGACCCAAAGGGTGAGTTAAAGGAGGAGGGTAGGAAGCATTTGTTGCCTGGAAAACACCTAAGATTTCTTACTTTCCTGTATCAGTACATGATGTGTGTGTTCTTAGAGATGTGTGTGTAACCATAAGCTCTGTGTGTGAGCCTGGGAGGGTTAGAGCAGTTGAACAATGGCCATCATGAACTGAGGAGTCAGGTACACCTTGCTTCAGATTCATGTGTCTGCAACCAGACAAGCTAGTCTTCCCAGGAAGACCTGCCACCCTAGGGCCATCTCCCAGTGACCTCTGCACATTTTCACTATTTTAGGACAGGCCATCTTGCAATAACTGCTGAGTCACAAACATGTCCAAGGTGATTTTTGAAGCCATGGAGTAGAATAGAATAGAATTCATCAAATATGAGTTCCCCAAGGTACTTTTTAACAAGCAGACTGATCTCCTTGGCTTTATACACATTGGTGTTTTCTCTGGGGCACTGGAATTGGACCTTGCAGTTTCTTTTTTTTTTTTTTTTAATATTTATTTATTCCCTTTTGTTGCCCTTGTTTTTTTATTGTTGTTGTTATTATTGATGTCGTCATTGTTGGATAGGACAGAGAGAAATGGAGAGAGGAGGGGAAGACAGAGAAAGGGAGAGAAAGACACCTGCAGACCTGTGAAGCAACTCCCCTGCAGGTGGGGAGCCAGGGGCTCGAACCGGGATTGAACCTTACACCGGTTCTTGCACTTTGCACCACCTGCATTTACCTTGCTGCACTACCTCCTGACTCCCCTCTTTATTTACTTATTTTATTTATTTCCCATTTTGTTGCCCTTGTTGTTTAACATTGTTGTGGTTATTTATGGTGTTGTTGTTGGATAGGACAGACAGAAATGGAGAGAGGAGGGGAAGACAGAGGGGGGAGAGAAAGATAGACACCTGTAGACCTGCTTCACTTGTGAAGCGACTCCTCTGCAGATGGAGAGCTGGGGGCTTGAACCGGGATCCTTATGCGGGTCCTTACGCTTTGTGCCACGTGCGCTTAACCCACTGTGCCACTGCCCGAATCCCTATTTTGCCCGGCCCGAGGGGTCGTCAAACGGAGACCCTAGGAGGGGGAGTGGGAATGGGGTAGGACAAGAGACGCAAGAAATGGAGAAAAGACAGGAGTCTGATCAAGTCTCGTTTATTGAAAATTTTTCACATGTATTTAAGGATGGCTAAGGTTGGGGAGGGTCTCCAGTAAACGGGGTTGCTATGGTTACCTAACCTTGGAATGCTCTTTCCTTGCCATCTATGGTCATACCTGTCCTGCTAATTGTGGAGCTATCCCAGGAAGGAATGCAGCTGCAGAGGTTAAGTAAGCATATCTAGGAGGTGGGTGAGGGGTGGTCTTGCCTGTGTACTGTCAGGCAGGCTTATGGTTAATGGAGATTTTACACAAGATGGAGTAGCCTGTTCCTCAAAACCAAGGTCCCTGAGGGGGTGGCTTCCTGCACTATTTATTATTATTTTTTTTTAAGATTTATTCATTCATGTGTTAGTGAGACAGAAAGAGCCAGACCATCACTCTGGCACAGACAAGTATCAGTTTCAGGAACCTCAAGCTTGCAGTTTGGGTGCTTGGCCATTGTACCACCTCTTGGGCTGCAGCAGTTTTTCCCTCAATGGAATAGTCAGTTCAAAGGTTGTGGTCAATTCTTAAAATGAAGCAGTGACATAACTTCATTGCTAGGTTAGTTTGGGCAGCAGCAGGGTTCCTTAGGAATTGGAGACCAGCTTGAGTTACTTTTCCCTCAGCTTCATCACTTGGGCAAGGTGAGGGTACTCCGTGTAGGCACGCTGTCTCCCTGCCCTGAGCCTGGTTCCAGTGAAAGTGATTCCCCAACAGTATGCCCCCAAATCAGCCTTAATAGACTCTGGCAGCTTGGAGGACTATGTGCTGGGTGTCCTGATACTTCAGTTCTGTTTCTTGTTCTCTCATCCCAACCTCCCACCCACGGCATCTCCTCTTCTCAGTGATATCCTGAGTGAAATGAGAGGGCTGGACTTCATATGATATTCATAGGCTTCTGTGCTGCTGACATTCTGACATAGGGTCTCTCAACTTCAAATGTATTTGGGATGCCTTTGTAAAATACAGATTTGTGAGAGGCCTAGAGATAACTTATCTAGTGAGGTCTGTGCCATGCCATGTGTGAGGCCCAGGCTCTACCCTCAACACCACATAGTGCCAAGACACCAGGGAAAACTCCAGTGCTGTGGTGTCTCTCTTAAAGGAAGAGAATATATATATATATATATATATATATATGATAAAAGGTGGCTTTGATGGTGTGCAATGGATGAAGCATTGGACTTGGAAGCAGGAAGTCCAGAGTTCAGTCATTGGCATATGTGTCAGAATGGTACTCTGGTTCTCTTTCCTGAGAAAGAAAGGGAGAGTGTTGTTTTCGCCGGGCTGGCTTCACGGGCAGGTAACAGATGACCAGGGACTCATGGTTGAGCTGTAGGCAGTATCTCTTTATTCATGGAGGACGCAGCGCAATCTATATCAAGCTAAGCTTAACTAAAGTACCCTAAAACTCACAATGCTGTCTTTATATATACTTGCCAAGTAGGGTGGAAACAGGATGTGACATAGAGAGGGTGGAGAGAAAAGTGACTGGTGAAAATCAGGGTATGATAAGGAGAGGATCAGGGTGTGACAAGGAGAGGGGGTGGAGCAGGCAAGAATTCTACCACTAATGCCCTGGAGGGAGTGTGGTGCTTTATGTAAATGTAAAAGTGATTTATGTAAATAGACCGCTTTGAATGGGATCAAACCCAATCCCTATAGAGGCATACTGGTGCTTGGTTAAGCAGAAGCCAGGGGGAGCTGGCATACTACCCAACAGGAGAGAAAGAGAAGAAAGAAGGGAGGGAAGGACAACAAGGGGGTAGATAGCATAATGGTCATACAAAGAGACTCTTATACCTGAGACTCCAAAGTCCCAGGTTCAATCCTCTGCACCACCATAAACCGGAGCAGAGCAGTGCTCTGGTGAAAAAGAAGGAAGGACACAACCTGGAAGGTAGCTCAGTGGCTAAAATACTGCGTTAACAAGCATGAAGTCCTGAGTTTGAGCCTCAGCACCACACATAACCATAGTTATGTTCTGGTTCTCTCTTCTCTCTCATAAACAAACAAATATACTGGACCCAGGTGGTGGTTCAGTTAATAAAGTGCTGGACTCTCAGGGAGTCGGGCAGTAGCGCAGTGGGTTAAGCGCAGGTGGTGCAAATCGCAAGGACCAGCATAAGGATCCTGGTTCAAGACCCCGGCTCCCCACCTGCAAGGGAGTCGCTTCAAGTGGTGAAGCAGGTCTGCAGGTGTCTATCTTCTCTCCCCCTCTTTGTCTTCCCCTCTTCTCTCCATTTATCTCTGTCCTATCCAACAACAATGACATCGATAACAACAACAACAATAATAACTACAACAACAAGGGCAACTAAAGGAAATAAATATTTTTTAAAAAAGTGTTGGACTCTCAAGTTCAACCCTGGCATCCCATGTGCCAGAGTGATGGAGTGATGCTCTCCTCACTCCTCCTCCTACCACCCTCTTATAAATAAATAAATAAATACCTGGCAAAGGAGATATTTTAAAAAAAGAATAAAACTAAGGCATTTTGAGATATATATTTAAATTTAAAAACCATGAAAAAAGTTGGATCATAACTGAAAAAGTGCATGTTCAAGACCCCAACACTGATGAAAAAAAAAATTCTGGACTCTGCTGAGATCAGGTTTTAATTCACAGACACTCAAGCATCTGAAGTCCTCTGAGTACTAATTAAAGTTCCTTTTGTATGCCGAGAATCAGGATTATGGCAGTGAATAAAACAGACAACTCCCAGTTCTAAAGGAAATCTACTGAAAGGAAATTTGCATAAGTAAAGTAATGCCATATTAACTGTGTTGTGGAGCAAAAGAAGAGCATATAGGCTACAATTTCAGGGTTTTGTTTGTTTGTGTTTTAAGCTAGAGACCGAGGCAGAGTGGTAGCACTATATCGAGGTTCCCTTCAATGCAGTCAAGAGCAGCTAGGCTCAAACTTGGGTTGAACACATGGCAAAGCAGTGTACTATCCACATCATAAGCTTTGAAGAGATCTTAAGGTCTCCAGCTATTCATCTGAGATGGGAAAGTACTGAAATACTGGAGCACAGAACTGGGGAAAGTCCCTTTGGGTGCTATGTGAAAATACATTGTAGAAAATGAAGGCTGGGGTCGGGGTAGATAGCATAGTGGCTATGCGAAGAGATTCATGTCTGAGCTCCAAGTTCCCAGATTCAATCCCCTGCACCATCATCAGCCAGGGCTGAGCAGTGCTCTAGTAAAAATTAAATAAATTTTAAAAAGAAGAAAGTAAAGGGCTGAGTTAGGGAGGCTAATGGCATCAAGATGAAGTAGATAAGGGCCAGAGAGATAATGGTTATGGAAGGCCAGGTGGTGGTGCATCTGATTAAGTGCACATAGGACCCAAGTTCAAGCCCTTGGTCCCCACTTGCAGGTGGAAAGCTTCACAAGTGGTGAAGCAGAGCTACAGATGTCTCTCTGTCTCTTTCATTCTCTGTCTCCCCCCCTCAATTTCTCTCTGTCTATCCAATAATAAATATATATATTAAGGAGAGAGAGAGATGGTTATGCAAATGACTTCCATGCCTGAGGCTCTGAGGTCCCAGGTTAGATCCCCAGCACCACAAGAAGCCACAGCTGAGCAGTTCACTCATTAAGAATGGAAGGGAAGGGGCCTGTTGGTAGTGTAGCAAGTGAAGCACGCGTGATGCGAAGCGCAAGGACCGGCATAAGGATCCCAGTTTGAGCCCCAGCTCCCCACCTGCAGGGGGTTGTTTCACCTGTGGTGAAGCAGGTCTGCAGGTATCTTTCCCTCCCCTCTCAGTCTTCCCCTCCTACCTCAATTTCTCTCTGTTCTATCCAACAGTAGCAATGGCAACAACAAAGGCAACAAAACAGGGAAAATGGCCTCCAGGAGCTGTGGGTTCATAGTGCAGGCACCGAGCCCCAGCAATAACCCTGGAGACAAAAAAACAAAAAGAACTAGGTGTGATGCCAGTGGCTCAGTCAGATCAGAGTGACAGTAGTGAAGGAAGCAAGAAATGGCAGGATTTCAATGGACTTTCAAATTAAGAACATCAAGATCTTGGCTTGGGAAGTAGTACAGTGGCTATAGCAGTGGGCAAGTATGAAGTCCAGAGTTCACTGCCTGGCATTGCATGTGCCAGAGTGATGCTCTGGTCCTGTCTCTCTCATAAATAAAAAATATCTTAGGAGGAGAATAATAATTACCCCACAACCTACCAGCTTAAAATGGCAAGCATTGTTTTACATGGTTTCTGTAAAACTTCAGTCAGAAACTGGAGAATGGCTTAGCTGGGTAGTGCTGATCAAGGTCTCTGGTGACTTGCAGTTAGAACCTAGGTCAAGGCTGAAGGCCTGTGAAGATTCAGAGGATACCCCCCAAGAGAGCTTGAATGCAAGGATATTGGTGAGAGGGCTCAGTCCCTTTCTATGTGGCCCTGTGCTTGCATGGGCTCACCCTAAGGTTAGCCAAGTCTCAGAGCAAGTAATGAGAGAAGAGGAAGACCTACTTTCAGAAGTCACACAAATTCTGTAGCTTAGAAGTGAGTCAAGAATGGCAGGTAGTGCAGTAGATAAAGTGTTGGACTCTGGCGTGAGATGCCAGGTTCCATCACCAGCATTGCATGTGCCATAGTGATTACAAAGGGCTGGATGCTGTGGTTCTCTGTGTGTGTATGTTCCTCATAAATTTTAAAAAAAAAAGTGGGGGGTAGGCGGTAGCGCAGTGGCTTAAACACACATGGTGCAAAGCACACGGACTGGTGTAAGGATCCTGGTTCGAGCCCCCGGCTCCCCACTTGCAGGGGGGAGGTCTGCAGGTGTCTATCTTTCTCTCCCCCTCTGTCTTCCCTTCCTCTCTCCATTTCTCTCTGTCCTGTCCAACAACGACGACTGCAATGACAACAAGAACAATAATAAGTAACGGGGAACAAAAGGGAAAAAAATAACCTCCATGAGCAGGGGATTCATAATGCAAGCACCAAGCCCCAGTGATAACCCTGGAGACAAAAAAAAAAAAAAAAAGGGAGTCCAGTTGTAGCACAGCGGGTTAAGCGCACGTGGCACAAAACGCAAGGACCCGTGTTCGAGCCCCTGGCTCCCCTCCTGCAGGGGAGTTGTCTCACAAGCGGTGAAGCAGGTCTGCAGGTGTCTTTCTCTCCCCCTCTCTGTCTTCCCCTCGTCAATTTCCATTTCTCTCTGTCCTATACAACAATGACATCAATAACAATAGCAACTACAACAATAAAACAAAAAAAGGGTAACAAGAGATTAAATTTAAAAAAGAAAGAAAAGTGAAGTGTGGTCCGGGAGGTGCCGCAGTGGATAAGCTATGGGATTCTTAAGCATGAGGTCCAGAGTTCAGTCCCCAGCAGCACATGTACCAGAGTGATGTCTGTTTCTTTCTTTCTCTCTTCTATCTTCATGAATAAATAAAATATTTTTAAAAAGGGGGTCAGACGGTAGCGCAGCGGGTTAAGTGCACATGGCGAGAAACGCAAGGACCAGCATAAGGATCCCGTTTAGAGCCCCCGGCTCCCCACCTACAGGGAAGTCGCTTCACAGACCGTGTAGCAGGTCTGCAGGTGTCTCTCTCTCCCCCTCTCTGTCTTCTCCTCTCTCCATTTCTCTCTGTCTTATCTAACAATGATGACATCAACAATAAAACACCGAGGGCAACAAAAGGGAAAATAATAAAAAATGTTTAAAAAAAGAAAAGAAAAAGAAGTGAAGTGAGTCACAGAGTCCACTCCCAGACAGTAGGAGGAAAGACACCACAGCTCTGCTTCACTGCTCACAAAGCTTTCCCTTTAGGTCCCTGTGGTGATGAGGGACTCAAATCTAGTTCCTTGTGCATGGCAAAGTGTGGGCTTTACAAGGTGCTCTCCCAACCCCCGGTCTTTACTTTTTTTTTTGCCTCCCGGGTTATTGCTGGGGCTCTGTGCCTGCACTACAAATCTACTGCTTCTGGCGGCCATCTTTTTTCCATTGTTGCTGTTATTGTTGCTGCTACTGCTGTTGTTGGATAGGACAGAGAGAAATTGAAGAGGAGGGGGAGACAGAGGGGGAGAGAAAGACACCTGCAGACCTGCTTCACTGCGAAGCAACCCCCTGCAGGTGGGAAGCTGGGGGCTTGAACTGGGATTCTTTTTTTTTTTTTTAATTTTATTGTCTTTATTTATTGGATAGACAGCCAGAAATTGAGAGGGAAGGGGGTGATAGAGAGGGAGAGATTCAGATAGACACCTGCCACACTGCTTCCCCACTAGTAAAGCTTTCCCCATGCAGGTGGAGACCGGGGGCTCAAACTCATCCTTGCCCATTGCAACATGTGTGCACCGCCACCTGGCCCCCCCACCCTTTTTTTTTTTGGTGTGTGTAATTGGGATTCTTTTGCTTTGCACTATGTGCAGTCTCTACTTTTGAGGGGAAGATTGTTAAAGAGTTTGCAGATATACTCCCCTCCTTTCTTTCTCTCTCTCTCTCTCTTTTTTTTTTACCAGGGCACCGCTCAGCTCTGGCTTACAGTGTGGCGCTGGGGATTAAACTTTCAACATTGGAGCCTCAGGCATGAAAAGTCTTTTTGCATAACCACTATACTATCCCAGCAAATGCAGACATACTTTCAAACCACTGCAAAGACTCTGATTATTGTTGTATCTTAAAACCACTACAGAGACTAGTTGTTGCTATAATACTATTATTTTTAAGAACTCAAATAGGTGCTTAGAAGGATTAGTCTATCAGTCTCCTTCCCTCTATTCTATCCTTTGATCTTTTAGATCAAAAGCTCAAAACTTGAAGACTGGGGGAGAGGCTCTGACCTGTCCAATGACAGTAGTGCCTAGGACATAATAGACACTTAACAAATATTTATGGAGAAGCCTGCTGCTAGAGGGGGCCTTCCTATAATCAGACCCAATGGCCTCTTCCTGCCTCCACATGTCTGCTCTGCATTAAAGTGCCAAGATACATTTTTCCAGTGCTTTTTTTTTTTTTTTTTAGATTTTATTTAGGGGCCGGGCGGTGGTGTACCTGGCTGAGCGCATGTGTAACCATGCATGCAAAAGGACCCAGGTTCAAGCCCTGGTCCCCACCTGCAGGGGGTGTGGTGAAGCCGAGCTGCAGGTATCTGTCTCTCTCCCTATCTCCCACTTCCCTGTTGACTTCTGGCTCCCTTTATTCAGTAGATAAAGATAATTTTAAAAAATATTTTACTTACTTATTAATGAGAAAGGAGGAAAGAGAGAAAGAACTAGACACCACTTTGGTACATGTGCTCTGGGGACTGAACTTGGGACCTCATGCTTGAGAATTCAATGCCTTCTCCACTGTGCCACCTCCTGGATTTTGATTGATTGGATGATTTTTTTTTTTTTTTACCAGAGCTTATAGTGTTGCTAGGGATTGAAACTGGGATCCTGGACTTTAGGCATGAAAATCTTTTGCATGGGAGTCAGGTGGTAGCGCAGTGGGTTAAGTGCAGGTGGCGCAAAGTGCAAGGACCGGCATAAGGATACGGGTTTGAGCCTCCAGCTCCCCACTTGCAGGGGAGTTGCTTCACAAGTGGTGAAGCAGGTCTGCAGGTGTCTATCTTTCTCTCCCATTCTGTCTTCCCTCCTCTCTCCATTTCTCTCTGTCCTATCCAACAACAACAACATCAATAACAACAATAATAATTAATAAAACACCAAGGGCAACAAAAGGGGATAAATATTTAAAAAAAGAAAATCTTTTGCATAACCATTATGTTGTCTCCCCAACCCTCAATAGGCATTTCCTGAATATCAAGTCAGTACTGTTAATTCTAAGGATTTCCAAGGCAGCACAATCAACACCCTGTTGGCTGGACAGATGGTACCTTCTGGCTGCACCAAAAGAAGCACATCTTATCCACATGGGGCCTCAGGGCGGTATTCTAGGAGAGGGGAAGGCATGGAGTTTTCTAGCGCAGATTCCAATCTAAGCACTATTCCCATTGGGACCCCAATAACTCCCTGCTATGGGGGGTGTCCTGTGCTCTGCAGGGGGTTTGCAGCACCCCAGGGCTCTTCTCACTTCCACTTGTGACAACAAACTCTTCAGAGATTTAAGCCGTCACTGAGGGGAGCATCGCTTCTGGCTGCCATTGCTCTAGACAGAAGAAATTAAGTAAAGGCATCTCTTCAGAGAATGAAGATAACTTTGGGTAAAACTCAACTTGAGCTTCCTCCTCCTCCTCCTTTTTTCTTTTTCTTCTTCTTTCTTGCCCTTGTTGTTTTATTGTTGTAGTTATTATTGTTGTTGTCATTGTTGGATAGGACAGAGAGAAATGGAGAGAGGAGGGGAAGATAGAGAGGAGGAGAGAAAGATAGACACCTGCAGACCTGCTTCACCGCCTGTGAAACAACTCCCCTGCAGGTGGGGAGCCGGGGCTCAAACCAGGATCCTTATGCCGGTCCTTGTGCTTTGTGCCACCTGCGCTTAACCCGCTGTGCTACAGCCCGACTCCCAGCCTCTCATTTTAAAAAAATCTTTATTATTGGATAGAGACAGCCAGAAATAGAGAGGGAAGGGGGAGATAGAGAGGGAGAGAGACAGAGAGACACCTGCAGCCCTGCTTCACCACTTGCAAAACTTTCCCCCTGCAGGTGGGGGCCAGGGGCCTGAACCCGGGTCCTTGCGCACTATAATGTGTGCTCAACCAGGTGCACCACTTCCTGGCCCCCCACCTTATTTTTCTTTCCTACAAAATGATATAATATTTCAAAGACTTACTATGATAACCCATGAAAATATCTGCAAAGCACTTAACACAGGAGATTCAGAATAATGTTAGTTCGTTTCCAGTGTAGGACACGAATGACAAGCCCTGACTGCAGTTTTGCCAAGCCACGGGCTACTTCTGAGATTGTGACTTTCACTCGTTATTATTCAGTTCTAAATATTTAAATGCCAAACTAGGATCTCAGTTGTTCCGTCCACTCAGAGTCACTAGGAAAGACATGAAACTAAGTTAGTGAGTTCCTAATTTTTTAAATACCACCTCCACTCAGATCTCATTTTTTTAAACTTTATTTTATTTGATAGAAAGTGAGAGGGAGGGGGCCAAATGGTGGTGCACCTACTTGAGCACATTACAATTTACAATGCACAAGGTCCTAGGTTCAAGCCCCCAGTCCCCACCTGCAGGGAGAAAGCTTCTTAAGTGGTGAAGCAGTGCTGCAGATGTCTCTCCTCTATATCCCCCTTCCTCTTGATTTCTGGCTGTCTATCAAATAACAAAGATGATAAAATTTTTAAAAATTGAGTGGGAGGGGGACATAGAGAAGGGGAGAGACCTGTAGTACTGCTTCACCACTTGAGAAGCTTTCTGAAGCTTTCCCCTTGCAGGTGGGAGTTGGAGGCTTGAGCCCAGATCCTCGTGCATGGTAATGCATGTATTTAACCAGGTGCGCCACCTCCCTGCCCCTTCATTGTATCACTGTATTCCTTACAACCAGCATGTGGTCTAGCACAAAGTAAGTGATCAATAAATAAAATTGGAGGCCAGCAAGGTAGCTTGCTTGTCTTTGGATGAATGAGTGAGTGAACAAATGGGCAGTAATTACTTGTCTACTTATGACCATTCACGATCTTATGAATGCAGAAGAGCATAGAGATGCTAAGTCAGACCACAGGTTTAGATCCTTCTCCTTTTAAAATGTTTGTTTGATAGAGACAGAGAGAAATGGAGAGGGAAGTGGAAGATAGGGAGAGAGAGAGACACTTTTAGCACTGCTTTATCACTTGTGAAACTTTCCCCCTGCAGGTGGGGAATGAGGGCTTGCACTCATGTCCTTGAGTATGGTAACATGTGTGCTCAACCAGGTTCACCACCACCCAGCTCCTGGGTTAACATGGCTATGTCACATAAGCTCTTCTGAACCTATTTTTTTTAACCTTTAAAATGGAGGGGGTACTACCTATGTTATGAATGTTGTGTAGGGTAAATGTGCGTGTGTGAACTATTAGCACGACTACTGACAGTTCTTCGGAGCTAGTGTTAATACATGCTAGTTGACAATGAAACCTTTCTCTTCCACGACACTCCAACTGGTCACTGTCACTTCATAGAAGAAAAAATAAGTCCTGGGGACTGGGTGGTGGTGCATCTGGTAGAGAGCCTATGTCACCATAAGCGAGGACCTGGGGGAGCCCCTGCTCTCCACCTCTAGTGGGGAAGTTTCACGAGTGGTGAAGCAGCTCTCCAAGTGTCTCTCTCTCTCCCGTCCCCCTACCCTCTGTTTCTATCCAAAATAGAAATTCCAAAATTTTTCTGTCTCTATCTAAAATTAAAAAAGAAAGAAAGGGAAGGGAAGGGAGAGAGGTGGGGTGGGGTGGGGGAAAAGGGGGAGGGGCAGAGGCAAGGCAACGCTAGGCTTGGTGGTGGTGCACCTGGTTGAGCGCACATGTTACAAAATGCACAAGGACCCGGGCTTGAGCCTCTGGTCCCCACGCCCATGAGGAAAGTTTTGAAAGTGGTGAAGTAGTGCTGCAGGTGTTTTTCTCTCTGTCTCTCCCTATCACCCTCTTCCCTCTCAATTTCTGGCTGTCTTTATTAAATAAATAAATACAAAAATTTTAATTAAGAAAGAGAGAGAGAGAGAGAAAGAAGAAGTCCCAAGCAAGGGAAGGACTTGCTCCGGACTCAGCCTGGATCTGCAGGTACTGTGGCTTTCGGGCCAGGCGAGCAGCAAGCAGTAGGCGGAGCTGCGGAGCCGGCGGCAGGGTAGTCGAGCCTCCAACCCGCAGCGGGCGCCCCCTACTCCGGCTCTCTCCTCTCTGCTCAGGCACTTACAGCCCGGACCTGCACAGGGTCCATTCGGACCCAGCTGGCTGCCCCTAACTCCTCTCTCAGAGATGCTCTCCTGGCTTGAGGGACAGGGGGGCTCCTCCCGGGCCCTCTTTTCTCCCTCCAGATGAGGTCTGATCCCACTCCACACGCAGGATCCCGCCAATCTCCGCCTTCTCCCCAGACTGAGTCCCCCTCCACAACTGGGGCTCTACCCACGCCCACAAGCTCACCCCCTGGAGGACGTGAATTCCAGTTCCCACCCCACATTACTCCCCACCTGTGGCCTGCCCAGTCAATCCCTAATGGGCCTCCCTCCCCCCCCAACTCCCCAGACTCCAGACCCACCTCCCCACCAGGACTCCTCAGATTCAGGCCCCACAGCCTCTGGAGAGGGGCGACCCTCGCCGGGGATTGAGCTCCTCCTCGCCCCAGGGAGCCCCGACTCCCGATTCCCTTTGTTCGGCAGCTGAGCGGGCGTGGCTGGGGAGCTACTGACTCAGCGCAGGGAGCTGCTCTGGGTGCCCCCGCAGCACCCCTCCCTCGCGAGGCCTGGAGGCTGGCGCCGGAGGTGGGATGGGATGGGAGTGGGTGCTGGGCAGGTGCTACCGGCCAGGCCCTCTTTTGTGTCAGGCAACATTCCTCTGCTCCAGCCCTCCAGACCTGGGGAGTCTGCGGTTACTAGCTAGCGTAGTATTTCGGGAAACTGACACCCGATATGGAGCCCTAAAAGCTAGTATCTGCCACCTTTTCGTTGACCTCGAGCAAGTCCTTTTGCCTGAACCCCAGTTTCTCACTAATTAAAGGGGGGCAAGACGCTGGCATTGAAGGGTCACTGTGAGGCTAGATTAAACTAAATACATAGCCCCCGGCTCCCCACCTGCAGGGGAGTCGCTTCACAGGCGGTGAAGCAGGTCTGCAGGTGTCTGTCTCCCCCTCTCTGTCTTCCCCTCTTGTCTCCATTTTTCTCTGTCCTATCTAACAACAATGACATTAATAACAACAACAACAATAAAAAACAAGGACAACAAAAGGGAAAATAAATAAATATTTTTTAAAAGAAACCTTAAAAGGGGCTGGGGAGACAGCATAATGGTTATGCAAAAGCCTTTCAAGCCTGAGGCTCTGAGGTCCCAGGTTCAGTCCCCAGCCCCACCATAAGCCAGAACTGAGCAGTGTGTCTCTGTCTCAGTCTCTCTGTCTCTCTGTATCTTTTCCTCTGTATCTACTCTTTCTCATTACCATAAATGAAATAAAATAAAATTTAAAAAAAGAAACCTTAAAAAATAATTAAATACATAATAAAAAGTGAACCATAGCAGCTTGGCTTTGGAAGGTTTCCCTGGGTGAGTACTGGGCCCACCCCCGGCCCCATCCCGTTTTGCACTGACATTCTGTACTCATCAACAGGTTCTTATTCTCTTTCTGCGCTCACTGACATACCCACATCCTCCAGGAGTTACTTGCACATTCTGGAAGTATCACTTTTTCTTTGAAATGGACGTATGATTTACATTCGATGAAACAGGACCTACAGAACTTAACCTTCCAGGAGTTTGGACAGATGAAAATACCTCTGTAACTCACACCTCATCAAAAGCACCCCACAGAAAGTGCCCTTCCCCAGGAGTCCCACCTACCGCGGGCAACCTCTTGCTCAAGCCTCCTTTCTTTTGGGAATGACAATTAAAAAAAAATTGTTACTAATAGTTCGTTATAAGATGGTAAGATTACAATATCTAGTTTCACACCACACCCACCACCAAAGTTCTGTATCCCACCCTCCCAAAGATAACCACTAAAGTTCTCATAAGTCTTACAGTTTGCTTACTTCTGTTTTGTTGGGATTCTTCTTTTTCTTTTTTTTAGATTTAGTTATGAGAAAGAGAGCCATCCATGCACCCTAGATCTAAGTTTTGCCTGACTGAGAACTTCATATAAATGACAGCATATAGTATATGTTCTCTGGAGGTTTTTTTTTATTTTTTTTTTACCAGAGCACTGCTCAGCTCTGGCTTATGGTGGTGTGGGGGATTGAACCTGAGACTTGAGATCCTCAGGCATGAAAGTTTCTTTGCATAACCATTATGCTATACCCCTAGCCATTAGAGTTTGCTTTCTTTTATTCAGCAGAATCTCTTGAAGTTCATTGGTACCAAGTGTGTGCTAGTTTCCTCATTTTGATGTATTTCATTATGTAACCATACCAAGTGTTATCCATTTTTCTGTTGGTAGGCATTTCAGTTGTTTTCAGTTTGAAGTTTTGTTTTTTTCCGGAGCACTGATCAGCTCTGGCTTGTGGTGGTGTGGGAGATTGAACCTGGGGCTTTGGAGCCTCCGGCATGAAGTCTCCTTGCATAATCATTATGCTATCTCCCCTGCCCTGGAGCTGGTTTTTTAAAAAAATTTTTTTTTATGATCTTTATTCATTAGATAGAGACAGTCAGAAATCGAGGGGGTAGGGGAAGACAGAGAGGGAGAGAGACAGAGAGACACCTGAAGCCCTGTTTCACCACTTGCAAAGCTTTCCCCCTGCAGGTGGGGCCTGGAGGCTCAAACCTGGGTCCTTGCAGATTGTAACATGTGCACTCAACCAGATGCACCACCACCTGCCCCCCCAGAACTGTTTTTAAACTATGAGCATTCTTACACAAATCTTTTTTTATTAGTGATTTACAAATTATAAGATAACGGGTATAATTCCATACCTTTCCCACACACAAATGTTTAAATGTTTTTGTGGACTTAAGTTGCTGTGTCTTTTAACAGAATTGCTGGGTCATAGTGATGCAAAGCAAAAGATTACAACTCCACATCATAGTCAGCCAAACTGCACATCAGTCTTTGCACAAAGGAAAGATTTTTGTATTGCACAATTTGAAGATTAGTGCATTCTGCTCAAGCCTCCCTTTTTGGTGGGATGACAGTTTTTTTTTTTTTTTAGATTTACTTATGAGAAACAATCAGTCAGGGATTGGGCAGTTGGGCAGTGACGCACCTGGTTGATCAATCGCACGTGTTGCAATACTCAAGGACCCAGGTTCAAGCCCCCAGTCCCCGCAGGGAGAAAGCTTTGTGAGTGATGGAGCAGTGTTGCAGGTGTCTCTCTGTCTCTCTCCCTCTCTACCTTCCCCTTCCCTCTTAATTTCTGACTGTCTCTATCCAATAAATAAATAAAGATAATAAACTAAAAAAAGAAGGAGGGGGGGGATCAGTGCAGTGTTTTGGCAAATATGATGCCAGAAATCAGTTCCAGGACTTCAATCTTCAAGGTCCATCCACTGTGCCATAAGCCACTTTATTTTGGTGAAGGTGGGGGTGGACCAGAAGGCCACTGAATCAATCTCTCTCTTTCTCTCTCTCTCTCTCTCCCACACACATACACACACACACACACACACACACACACACACACACACACACCCCTCCGTTTTAACAAGGGCTACAGCTATCAAGAAGTGGATGAAGATGACTCCCTGAGACTCTTATATCCAGATTCACATACCAACTACTAGAGTTGAGTTCAGCCCTATTCTCCAGTCCCTAGTTATACACCCCACCCCACACAAAGTCATGTTAGAGACTCCAAGCTCAGTCTTTTTGAGGCACATTTCTATAGGTAGTTGCTTCATATCTGAAGCTCTGTGGTCCCAGGTTCAGTCCCCAGTATCACCATAAACCAGAGTTGAGCAGTACTCTGGCATCTCTTTCTCTTTGTATCACTCTCATTAAAATAAAATACAGCTCTGAAAAAGGGAACGTATTTATGGGGACAGGCAGTGTTGCACCTGATAGAACTTCAGAGTCCAATACTTTATCCACTGCACCACTACCTAGGTCACATGTTAGTCATTCTAGTGAATGTTATATATCTGATTAAGACATAACAGATCAAGGTTGTGGGTGGCACATGCAAGATTCCAGTGCTGGGGCAAAACAATGATTACATAGATAGGCCATAGTATCAGGAATGCAGGGTGGAGCAGGGGGAACTGGCTTAACAATTTCCGGACACAGTGTAGATTGACTCCCCAACCCAAGCTTTTCTTATGTGTTAAGCAATGCATAAACACAAAATAGGCTTCTGTTATTTTTGTTGCCCAGCATTGCTTCACCCTTTTTGGTAAGAGCACCTCATTTTCCTCTCTGTGATGCTGCCTGTATTCCCTCATTCTTTTGTGAGCATGGGCCTCATTTTAACTCACCAGAGCAGGTTGGCTACTGGGCAACAGTGATTGGTTCAGAGTTGTGCCCAGAGAGCAATTTTGGCCAATGAAAGCCAGTATGGATTTTTGTTCAAATTGTTGGGCCAGAGAAGCCTTTTCTTCCTACTGGAAATTGAGAGGCTGGCAACCTGGAAAAGCTAGGTATGAGTGACACTAGGGAACAAGCCACAAGGGTGGGTTTTATTTATTTATTTATTTAAAAAATTTTTTTAATTATTATTTATTTTCCCTTTTGTTGCCCTTGTTGGTTTTTGTTGTTGTTGTTGTGGATGTCGCTGTTGTTGGATAGGACAGAGAGAAATGGAGAGAGGAGGGGAAGACAGAGAGGGAGAGAGAAAGAGAGACACCTGCAGACCTGCTTCACCGCTTGTGAAGCAACTCCCCTGCAGGTGGGGAGCTGGGCCTAGAACTGGGATCCTTATGCTGGTCCTTGTGCTTTGCACTATGTGTGCTTAACCCACTGTGCTACCGCCTGACCCCCAAGGGTGGATTTTTATAAAGGAAATACCACTGGCAAGTGAAAAAAATGGGAAGAGAGAGAATCAGTCCTGGGGGGGGAGGCAGATTGTGGTGCACCTGTTTGAGTGCACACATTACAGTGTGCAAGGACCCAGGTTCAGACTCCTGGTCCCCAGAAGGAAAAGCAGAAGGAAAGCTTCACAAGTGGTGAAGCAGGCCTGCAGGTGTCTCTCTGTCTCTTCCTCTCCCCTCTAAATTTCTCTCTGTCTCTACTGACTAAATAAATAAAATATTTATAAATAATTAAAAATAAAAAGTCACAGGGAAATGAAAAATCGTATTCATGTATTAACAACTGTACTGTACTGTGCTGTAAACAACCCCACCAATAAAATGAATAAAATTCTTTTTTATTATATCTAATTATATGAGCAAAAAAGAGGAGGGGGAGGAGAAAAGAGAGAAGCAGAGTGTTGCTCTGACATGTGTTGTTAAGGATTAACTCGGGACCTGATGCTTGCTTGAGAATCTAATGCCCCATCCAAATGTGCCGCCTCTTGGACCACTTCTTGGAGTATAGTCTTCTGCTGTTAGCTCACCGCATTGTAGTGGTCCATTCATGACCTTCTTGTGTTTGCTTCACATTTTAATTTTTAAAAAAGATTTATTTTGATAAGTGAGGTCAGAGTACTGCTGAGCTCTTGTTTATGTTGGTCCTAGGGATTAAATCTGGGACCTCTGGGACACCAGGTATGTAAGTCTTATGAACAATCACTGTGTTGTCTTCCTGGCCCTCACATTTTGATTTTCTTTTTTTTTTTTAAATATTTATTTTATTTATTTATTCCCTTTTGTTGCCCTTGTTGTCTTATTGTTGTAGTTATTATTGTTGTTGCCGTCGTTGTTGGATAGGACAGAGAGAAATGGAGAGAGGAGGGGAAGACAGAGAGGAGGAGAGAAAGACAGACACCTGCAGACCTGCTTCACCGCCTGTGAAGCGACGCCCCTGCAGGTGGGGAGCCGGGGTTTGAATCGGGATCCTTACGCCAGTCCTTGTGCTTTGCGCCACCTGCGCTTAACCCGCTGCGCTACAGCCCGACTCCCCACATTTTGATTTTCTTATTGTCACAAGGTTTACTGTTGGGCCTTGGGCAGGCATTATGAACCCACCAATCCAGGAGGCCTTCCCCCGCCCCCCACTTTCTATCTGCTTTATTTGGAAAGAGAGAAAATGAGAGTGGAGGGGAAATGCAGAAGGAGAGAAAGAAAGACAGACTGTACCTGAAGTTTCCCCTTGCAGGTGGGGAGGCAGGGTGGGAAGCCTTCAACCCTGCATCCTTGCACATGGTTATGTATCCCTGCACTTGGGAAGCACCACCATCCAGCCCCACATTTTAATGTTAAAGAATTTTTTGGGGAAAAAAAAGACTTAGCCCAAGAGGCGGTGTAAGGGATACAGTGCTGGATTTGTGTACATGAGACAGTGAGTTGACAGTGAATATATGTCAGGGTGATGCCCTGGTTCTTTCTTTCTTTTTATTATTATTATTATTAGCCGACAGGGTTATCACTGGGGCTGGGTGCCTACACTATGAATCCATTACTCCTAGAGGCCTTTTTCCCCATTTTGTTGTCCTTGTTGTTGCCCTTGTTGTTATTGTTGCCATTGTTGTTGTTGTTGTTGTTGGATAGGACAGTGAGAAATCGAGAGAGGGGGGGAAGACAGGGAGGTGAAGAAGACTCACACAGACCTGCTTCACTGCCTGTGAAGCAAACCCCTGCAGGTGGGGAGCAGGGGCTTGAACTTGAATCTTTGCGTGGGTCCTTGTGCTACGTACTTTATGTATTTGACCCAGTGTGCTACCACCTAGTCCCTTCTGGTTCTCTTTTGTAAATAAATATTTTTTCAATTTATTAAAACTTATTAATCTTCAGAAAAATCTGCACCATTACAACAGATAGTCACTGCAGAATCTGTACTCTTTTTGCCAGCATCAACATCTACTTCATTCTTGTATTCCTTTCTGTTTTCTTTTCTTCTTTTTTAATACAGTGTGCAAGGACCAGGGTCCAAGCCCCTGGTCCCCACTTGCATGGGGGAAAAGCTTTACTAGTAGTGAAGCAGGGCTGTAGGTCTCTCTCTCTCTCTCTTTAATTTTATTTATTTATGAGAAAGATAGAAAAAGAAAGAAAAAGCCAGACATTTTGGTACATGTGCTGCCAGGGATTGAACTCAGGACTTTCTGCTTGAGAGTCCAATGTGCCATCTTCTCTCTCTCTCTCTCTCTCCCTCCCTCTCTCAGTTTCTGTCTCTATCCAATTTTTTTTTTTCCTCCTCCAGGGTTATTGCTGGGCTCGGTGCCTGCACCATGAATCCACCGCTCCTGGAGGCCATTTTTTCCCCCCTTTTGTTGCCCTTGTTGTAGCTTCGTTGTGGTCATTATTATTGCCCTTGTTGACGCAATTCGTTGTTGGATAGGACAGAGAGAAATGAAGAGAGGAGGGGAAGACAGAGAAGGGAAGAGAAAGATAGACACCTGCAGACCTGCTTCACCGCCTGTGAAGCGACTCCCCTGCAGGTGGGGAGCCGGGGGCTCGAACCGGGATCCTTACGCCGGTCCCTGCGCTTTGCGCCACATGCGCTTAACCCGCTGCGCCACCGCCCAATCCCCTTCTATCCAACTTTTAAAAAGCTTTTAAAAAAAAAGTTAGAACTGCAGTTCCAGCACTCACACCCAGTCATCACAGTACCCAGGGGAGCTTTTCCCATTCTTTGCCTCTCTCTTAGGAAAAAACAGTTTTGAGAAACCCTCTAATAAAGCCTTCTGGCTTTCTATTGGACAACTGGGTCCCATGATCACTCTTGAATCTGTTTCGTCAAGGAAGGTGAAGTTATTGTTTTTATTTTTATTTTCCCTCTGAATGCTGCTCAGCTCTGGTTTTATGGTGGTGGTGGTGCAGGAGTGGGAGTTGAACTGGAACTTGGAAGCCTCAGGCATGAGAGTCTTTTGCTTCTTTGCATAACCATTATGCTGTCTACCCCTGCCCCCATAATTAGTATGGACACATCATCTGTGTGTGAAGAAGATGTGGGAGGTGGGGACTAACCACAGCACCACAGACCAGCTTGGGGACTGGAAAGCACATGGAGACTGGCAAGTGGTTCACTCTAATAGAGTGCACACACTCACACTGTCGTGTGAGAGGACTTGGGTTCAAGGCCTGCACCACCATATAGGAGTACCTGCAGGGGAGAAGCTTTAGGAGCAGTGGAACAGTGGTTTGGCCTCCCTCTTTCTCTCTCCACCTTTTTCTCTCTATGTCTTTCACTCTGTACTAAAAAAAAAAAAAAAAAAAAAAAAAAAGAGGAGGAGAAAGAAAAAAAAAAGAAAGAAAATGACTGCCACAAGTAGTGGAGACATGCATCAACACCAAGTCACAGTGACAACCCTGGTGACTCTGAACAAAAACAAACAAGGAAACATATTTATAAACAAAAAAAAAAAAAGGAGGAGGGAATAGATGATAGATGGAACTGGAAGTGATTATGCTTAGTGAAGTAAGTAAACAGGCAAATGACAACTACTGGAATGTAGATACATGAGGCATATGAATTAGCAAAAAAAAAGTAGTGGGAGGGAGAGACAGCATAATGGTTATGAAAACAAACTCTCAGGCTCTGAGGTCCCAGGTTCAATCCCCCACACTACCAGAAGCCAGAGCTGAGCAGTGCTCTGGAAAAAAAAAGTAGCAAACTGTGAGAAGTACAAGGACTGGTATAAGGACCCCAGTTCAAGCCCTGGGCTTCCCACCTGTAAGGGGGGGGGGTTTGCTTCACAGGCAATGAAGCAGGTCTACAGGTGTCTTTCTCTCTCCCCCTCTCTTTCTTCCCCTCCTCTCTCAATTTCTCTCTGTTTTATCCAACAACAACAGCAATGGCAACAATAATAACAACAACAAGGGTCACAAAATGGGAAAAATGGCCTCCAGGAGTAGTGGATTTGTAGTGCAGGCACCAAGCCCCAGCAATAACCCTGGCGGAAAAAAAAAAAGTAGCAAACCTGTCTCTAAAATTTTGAGAGAATTGAGGGTGGGTAGGGGAGGCAGAACTTCAGTAGTGGGTATGGTGTGGAATTATACCACTATTAGTTTATAATCTTGTAAATCACTATTAGGCCATTAATAAAATACTTAGTTTAAAAGTAAGGACCAGGAGTCGGGCGGTAACAGAGCTGGTTAAGCGCAGGAGGCACAAAGCGCAAGGACGGGCATAAGGATCCTGGCTTGAACCCCTGGCTCCCCACCTGCAAGGGGGTCACCTCACAAGCAATGAAGCAGGCTGCAGTATCTATCTTTCTCTCCCCCCTCTGTCTTTCCCTCCTCCTCTCTCCATTTCTCTCTCCTGTCCAACAATGATGATATCAATAACAACAACAATAAAACAACAATGGCAACAAAAGGGAATAAATAAATATTAAAAAAGAAAGAAACAGAGAGAGAGAGAGAGAAAACCAGCAAATAGCTTACTTAGACAATGTGCTACTTTGGCATGTATATGACCAGGTTTGAGCCCAGCCTCCACTCTTTCTGTCTACCTCCCTCTCTGATTCTCTTCCACTCTCTCTCCCTCTTCCTCTCCCTCTCCCTTTCTCTCTCTCTGTCTCTGAAAAAAAATCATCCCAGAATGGTGAAGCCCTGGCAATGAACAAAAGAAAAGGAGAGGTGGGAAGAGATGTGGTCTGGGAGGTGGTGCAGTGCATAAAGCATTGGAATCTCAAATGTGAGGTCTTGAGTTCAATCCCCAGCAGCACATGTACCAGAGTGGTGTCTGGTACTTTCCCTCTCTCTCCTCCTACCTGCTTTATGAATAAATAAATAAAATGTTTAAAGAAGAGAGAGACGGGGCTGGGCAGTTGTACAGCAGGTTAGGCACACATGGCAGGAAAGCTCAAGGACCTGCGTGAGGATCTCGGTTTGAGCTCCTGGTTCCCCACCTGCAGGGGTGTCACTTCACAAGTGGTGAAGCAGGTCTGCAGGTGTCTATATTTCTCTCCTTCTCTCTGTCTTCCCTTCCTCTCTCAATTTCTCTGTCCTGTCCAACAACAACAGCAATGGTAACAATAATAGTAAGGGCAACAAAATGGGAAAAATGACCTCCAGAAGCAGTGGATTTGCAGTGCAGGCACCAAGCCCCAGCAATAACTCTAGAGGCAAAAAGTGTGAGGGGGGGGGAGGGAGAGAGAGAATTGGAAGGAGGGAAGGAAGAACTACAGAGAGAAAAGAGGTAAACAGACTTGGAGTGGGGTACCAAAGTAAAAACCCTGGGTTGAGGGTGAGGGTGGATGTTCAGCTTCACAGGGTGGGGAAGGAGAAGGGGAAGGGAGGGTGAGGGGGAAGGGACACAGTCTTTTGGTGGTGGGAATGGTGTTTATGTACACTCCTATCAATTTGTAGTCATATAAATCACTATTTAATTAATATGAGAGGGGAAATGCTGGGAAGTTGTGCAGATGCATTCACATCTGCCATGTTTTTCCCCTCAGGCTACTAGTTCCCGTGAGAGTTGGGACATTCTGGGAGTGCCTGTTCCACCATGTTATGCCCTCAGGACATTGTCTATATCCCCGAGATATTTGGAGTGCTTTGGTTACTCCTCCCCCCTCCCATTCTCACGAGAGTTATCATCCTATCCTGGAGTGCTATGGTTACTCCTCCCCCTTCCCATTCTCCCGAAAGCTACTCCTATAAAAACCCTTCGTTTTCCGCACCTCGCTCTCTTGCCAGCGCTTCACTCCGGTGTTCAGATGCAGGAAAGGTTACTGCGTGAGGCGGCCATTTTTGCTACCTCCACGTGGCCCAACCTGCTTCTCTAGCACCCAACTCTGAGGTGCCAGTGCAAATAAAGATTTGTGTTTCCTCTTTGCTCCGGACCCCCTCTCTCTCATCTCCACGGCCCACGCACAACAACAGGGAAAATTGATTGAATGTCTAAAACTTTTTATATCACAGACTGAGTCTTTTAAATACATAGGCTGTCTTTGATATGTTGACTCTCTTAAAAGCTTAGACCAGGGAGAACAGAAGCAACCGGTGACACTGCTATATACAAATAATGTCAAAGGACATAAATTATGGTGATGTTGTGTATGATACAGCAAATCCTAACAAAGGGATATTTCAAAGTTAACCCAACTGCCAAATAATGTGATTATAGCAATAACTATCTATTGTCTTCTTAAACCCTAAGACAGGAGGAACCTCCTGCTTCCTCTATAGAGCCTATATTTTCCCCAGTCCTGGAACCTCTAGGATGGGGTCACTTTCCTGCATTCTTCTCTCAATTCATATCAAATGATAATGCATCCACCGATCCCAACCTAATCAACGCAATGAGTACCACCTCAGCATGCTTCACTTCAGACTGTGTCCAGAGACATCAGGCATGGAATGTCAACCCTTCACCCTCATTACTCAGGAGAGACCTTTCCTTTCATAGTATTCTCAAATTCCATTCCAGGAGGTTCACTTCCTAACAAAATCCCAAAACCTAGATATAGACCAGGTCCCGTAAGATAGAGCATATGTTCACATGTATCCATAAATTAGGGCAAAATATACACCTGAAAGCAAAAATACACAGTAGTCTGTAGTGAGTCAGTATAAAGTTCATAATGAAATAGTGTCTACTTAGACTTAGATACTCTCCTCGCTTACTTCCTATTCTAGTTCTCTCACTCACTCCAAAGCTAACCTTATCAAAGCAAGGACTGCAAAAGCTGAATAATGGCAAGAGACTGGCATACTTAAAGGATTACTATCTAGTCACTATCAGGCCACCCCATGAGCTGGGCCCCTAGTTAGGGAGTCCTGAGATTCCCAAACAGACATGATAGTCCTAGACCTCGAATAAATTCCTATTTCCATTGTTATCAGTCATTCCTAGCAGGAACAACACAATAGACCCCTTTGTGGGCCCCCATAGGACCTTGCCCTCAACTTGGATCAACAATGGTAGAGAATGTTCCATCCTCCGAAGGTAGGCTGGACAACATACTCTATGCTACACCTGAGGAAGATGGGTCCTGATATTGGGGCAGCTTGGAATGTTCCTACTTATGACCACAGAATGTGAGCTCAGATCTACAGGGATGCAGAGGTCACATAAGCTCCTAAGCTGAATATGGGCCCCAGATCACATCAAATCAATGGGGTTTACAGTCAACAATATTTATACACCTTTCCCATATTTGGGAGCTACCCTCTTCCCTGATCCAGCTTCCTGGTCCTTCTGCCAGCCATGACACCACCTCCCCAGACAATAAGTAGGATCCACTGGCATATCAGTTTTCAAGTTTAGGCAAAAAAACCCCCACCACATTAGTATAGCCATAGGCCCTTTGGAATATAACTAAAACATGCCTATTAGCTAACTGCAAAATGGAGGGCCCCCCAACTCTTCATCTGCACTATTCCAGCCTTTAGGTCCATGATTGGTCAACAATTTGTTTGGCTTTGTATGTTAACTCTCTTGTCAACCACCAGATTTCAGATGCTAGCATGACACCGATCAGACTTCCCTGGACAGACAACCCCACCAATGTGTCCTGAAGCTCAGCTTCCCCAGAGCCCTTCCCCACTAGGGAAAGAGAAAGACAGGCTGGGAGTATGGATCGACCTGTCAGCGCCCATGTTCAGTGGGGAAGCAATTACAGAAGCCAGGCCTTCCACCTTCTGTATCCCATAATGCCCTTGGACCCATACTCCCAGAAGGTTAAAAAATAGTAAAGTTATCAGGGAGGGAATGGGATACAGAGTTCTGGTGGTGGGAATTGTGTTAAGTTGTACCCCTCTTATCCTATGGTTTAGTCAGTTTCCTTTTTATAAATAAAAAATTAAATTAAAAAAGAGGTAAACAGACTTACTGTCCTTTAGTTAATATGTATTGAGCAACAACAGTGTGTCTAGCGCTAGTTTGTGTTCGAGGGATACATCAGTGAGTCATCAAAACAAAAAGATGGTACATGTTATCTGGGGAGAGAGAATAAACAAGATAAGTAAGGAAAAAAATAGTGGTGCTGGGTGATGTCTAATGGGGTTAAGTGCACATGTTGCCATTTGCAAGCCCCCACTGCAGGGGGGAAGCTTCACTAGCAGTGAAGCAAGTACTGCAGGTGTCTTTCTGTATCTCTCCTTCTCTCCCCCTTCTCTCTCAATTTCTCTCCATCTTATCAAAAAAAGGATAAATAAAATATTTTAAAAGTGATATGTATATAAAAGGAGATGGTGAGATGGTGAGAGGAACCAAGGAGGAAAGAGAATAAATGAAGAAGTAGAATGGAGGTAGCAAAGCAGGAGAGGGGAAGTGTTGAAATGGTAGTTCATGGTTCAGGAAGTGACTCAGTGGGTGTAGCACAGGACGTGTGTGTGTGTTTGTGTGTGTGTGTGTGTGTGTTGGCATAGATTTGAGCCCCAGGCCCAACTGTGACAGAATTAAGTGGTGCTCTGGTCTCTGTCTTTATTATAAACATATGTATTTATTTTTTGATAGAGACAGAAATTGTGATGGGAGGGGATAAGTAGGGAAAGAGAGAGAGGGAGAGAGAATGAGAGGGAGACACCTGCAGCCTTACTTCACTACCTGTGCAGCTTCCTACCTTGCAGGTGGGGATGGGGGACTTGAACCTGGGTCCATCTGCACTGTAACATGTATGCTCTACTGAGAGAACCACCACCCAGCCCCAATACATAAATCTTTTAAAAAAATATTTATTTATTCCCTTTTGTTGCCCTTGTTGTTTTTTTTATTGCTGTAATTATTATTGTTGTTGTTATTGATGTCATCATTGTTGGATAGGACAGAGAGAAATGGAGAAAGGAGAGGAAGACAGAGAGGGGGAGAGAAAGACACCTGCAGACCTGCTTCACCGCCTGTGAAGCGACTCTCCTGCAGGTGGGGAGCTGGGGAGCTCGAATCGGGACAATACATAAATCTTAAAAAAGAAGAGTGGCCTAAGAGGTAGTTCAGTGGATTAAGCACTGGACTCTCAAGCATGAGGCCCTGAGTTTCATCGCGGGCATTGCATGTGCCAGAGTGATGTGTTGGTTTTCTTACTCTCTTGCTTTCATTAATAAATTAAATACATCTTTTAAAAATTTTAGAAAATAAAATAAAGTAGAAATGTTAGTTGAGGTGTCTGGGGAAGTCTTCACTAAAATCATAATTGGTAACAATCTCAAGAAGAGATGAAGCAAGTCATGTGATTCCTGGAGGGAGAACACTCCTGGGAGAGAGAACAGTAAGAGCAGAGGTCCTTACGGGGAGAGTACCTGGCAGAAGTAAGGTGGGCAGAGGAGAGGGAGCAGGAGCTAAAGTTGGAGGTCTGCAGGAACTTGTGAATGGGAAGTGTAGAACAGAAGAGTGCATGCTCTGACTTAACCTTTAAAGCTTGCTCTTTGGCAGGGGAGACAGCATAATAGTTATGCAAAAGGCTTTCATGCCTGGCTGACTCCAGAGAGCAGCTGCAGACTGAGAAATGGCTTGGTTGACTTCTGGACCCAGGGCCTCCTGCCATGCCCTAGGAAGTCAGAACATGCAACTCTGATAAAACGGCAAACCCTCCCATGACTGTAGTTTAAAGTAGTTGGAATGGAGTTTGGATTTGGAGCAACTAAAAAGACACTCCCCTACTATTGCCTCTTCCCCTGCTCATTTCAGTGTCATGAAACCTTAGCATTCTCTATATGCGTGTCTGTTACACTTATTTTGGGGGGAGGGGGTCTTCTCTACTAGGGTTATTGTTGGGGTTTAGTGCCTACACAATTTTACCACTTCCAAGAGCCTCTCTCTCCTTTTCTTTTTCTTTACTTTTTTTTTTTGTTTTTACCTCCAGTTGATGGGGCTTGGTGCTGGCCCCATGAATCCACTGCTTCTGGCAGCCTTTTTTTTTCAATAGGACAGAGAGAAATTGAGAGGGAAGGGTAGATAGATAGAGAGGGAGGGATAGAAAGATAGACAGCTGCAGACCTGCTTCACTGCTTGTGAAGTGACCCCCTCTGCAGTTGGGCAGCTGGGGGCTTAAACCGGGATCCTTGCTTGGGTTCTTGCACTTCATACTATGTGCACTTAAACCAGTGAGCCACTGCCCAACCCCCTCTCTTTTTCTTTTTTATATTCATTCATTCATTCGTTTGTTTGTTTTTATTCCCTTTTGTTGCCCTTGTTGTATTGTTGTATTTATTATTGTTGTTGTTATTGATGTCATTGTTGTTGGATAAGACAGAAAGAAATGGAGAGGGGAGGGGAAGACAGAGAGGGGAAGAGAAAGACAGACACCTTCAGACCTGCTTCACTGCTGGGCTAGTGTGGGGGTGCTTCTTCCGGGGCGTGTACTCTCTGGGTTGGAGAGAATTCTACCCGAGCTAGCCTGGGCTGCTACTCACTCAGCGACATGAGGGAGATGACTCAGGAACTAAACATGTGGCTGCGAGGCAATGCAAATCTTTATTGATCAGAGAGCCAAGGCTTTTAAAGGGCAGACCCGGAAGTGGAAAGTTGGAAATGGAAATGGCTAGAAAGGGGTGGAGAAAGGCAAAAGGGGTTGGAAAGGTAGGAACTTCCTTAGCAACTGTTTTGAGGGTTTTAACTGGTGGGATTAATAATATCCTGGAGGCAGGGAGGGTCTTGAGGGTAGAAAGAAGATAGATCAAAGGAATGAATGGGTGGGGATCTTTCAGGCAAAACAATGATTATGTAGATAGGCCGTAGTATTAGGAATGCAGGGTGGAGCAGGGGGAGCTGGCTTAATGTTTTAAGGAATGCCAGGCTCCTGGAGGCAGAAAAAATGCAGGGTGCTTTGTGAGCCTCCTCACAATTTTCCGACATCTCCTCCTTTCTTTTTATCTAGTGGCCATAGTATCAGGAATGCGGGGTGCTTTGTGAGGCAGGGAGTCTGATAAATGGGGCAAACCTTTGGGGTGACTCCTGTCCCTCCTTGCTTAACCTCTTGGTAGAGAGACTGACAGGATAGACGCACTCCTCAGGTCAAACCCTGCCAGGCCCTACCACATCCTCAGAATTTCCTGACACTTCACCAACTGCAAAGTGACCCCCTGCAGGTGGGGAGCTAGGGACTCGAACTGGGATCTGTATGCTGGTCTTTGTACTTTGCGGCATGTGCACTTAACCCGCTGAGCTACTGCCCAGCCCCTCTCCTTTTCTTTAGAGATATCACAGTACCACACCAGTGCACATGAAACTTTCTCCATGCAAGTGCTCTTATGTGGTGTCCAGGGACTCAAATCTAGGCATTCCCACATGACTATGTGTGTGCCCTTACCTGGTGGCCATCTCCTGACCCTGACCCCCTATATACACATTGGATCAGGGGCTCTCTGGTGTGTGTGTGTGTGTGTTTATTTACTACTATTGATACTTTCATCATAGCATTGCTCAGCTCAGCCTTCTGGTGGCACTGGGGATAGAACCCAGGACCTTTGTTACCTCAGGCATGAAAGGACAGGGGTTCTCTAAAGGGAGGCAGTTAAGTGTCCATATGTGAATTCTCAGGGACTCACAGAAAATCTGGCTTAGTAAAACTATATTATTGCTGTTAACTACCAGAGACATCAAATGAAACCTTAGTCTAGAGTTTAATGAAGACAGAAATAAAACCATGCCATATGTAGACTATCTCATTCCTATCCCAACCAAAGAGCTCCACCTTTTTTCTTCAAGACATTGAGTAGACTTCCAAGTGGTTTCTTTCTGAAGAAAACCTGGTTTAAAAAAGTAATTTAAAAGGTCATTGTCCATTTCTAGATAAATATTGCAAACTGCACACACTTTACTTATTTATTGTTCCCATGAAATTTTCTTTGTCTTTACTGGAGCTTCACCACCTTGGACTGACTGCTATGTGTGAGAACCAGGTTGGAACCCTCAGCTTTGAGGTTGGAGCCCATGGCCACCACTTAAGAGCACTTGCACAGGGAGTCGGGCGATAGCACAGCAGATTAAGTGCACATGGCATGAAGCACAAGGACCCAGTAAGGATCCCAATTAGAGCCCTCAGCTCCCCACCTGCAGGGGAGTCGATTCACAAACAGGTCTGCAGGTGTCTGTCTTTCTCTCCCCCTCTCTGTCTTCCTCTCCTCTCTCCATTTCTCTCTGTCCTATCTAACAATGATGCCATCATCCACAACAACAATAACTACAATAAAAATAAAAACAAAGACAACAAAAGGGAAAATAAATAAATGTAAAATAAAATAAATTAAAAAAAAAAGAGGACTTGCACAGGGGATGCTTCATGTGCCCTGGAGTGGTGTGGTGAGACTGAGATCAGCTGCTACTTGTTAAACACCTGTCATTATCATGTCTACCATGAAAAGAACTGTTATTGCTAACAGTTAATGTTTCCACTTATTTATGGGGCCCCCTCCCCACTTTTCTTTCTTTTACTGGCAGAAATAGAAAGATAGAGAGGAACAGAGAAGGAAGAAAGGTACCTGCTCTACTGCTGTACTGCTTCACACTTCCCCTCTGCAGGTGGGGACTAGGGGCTTGAAGCCAGGTCCTTTTGCATTTTAATGTGGCTGCCCAATCCAGTGTGCCAACATCCAAGTCCAACTCCGTTGATTTTAGATGTTGTGCTTTTTTTTTTTTTTTTTGCCTCCAGGGTTACTGCTGGGGTTCAATGCCTGTACCATGAATCCACTGCTCCTGGAGACCGTTTTTCCCCTTTTTGTTGCCCTTGTTATTGTAGCCTTGTTGTAGTTATTATTGTTGTTGTTGATGTCATTCGTTGTTGGATAGGACAGAGAGAAATGGAGAGAGGAGAGAAAGACAGAGATAGGGAGATAAAGATAGACACCTGCAGACCTGCTTCACTGCCTGTGAAGCGACTCCCCTGTAGGTGGGAAGAGGTGGCTCAAACCGGGGTCCTTAACTCTGGTCCTTGCGCTTTGCACCACGTGCGCTTAACCTGCTACACTACCGCCCGACTCCTGCTTGTTTTGTTTTTTAACAGAGTCAGGTGTCCAGGGCGTATGTATGAATTTACCACTCCTATGCTAACTTTTTTATTCAGATGGAGAGAGAGA
This sequence comes from Erinaceus europaeus, assembly GCF_950295315.1. Lineage (NCBI taxonomy): Eukaryota > Metazoa > Chordata > Mammalia > Eulipotyphla > Erinaceidae > Erinaceus > Erinaceus europaeus. Next base: position 46,644,948 of record NC_080174.1, on the reverse strand, counting down.
GAGAGAGAACACTACCAAATTTCCCCCAGTGCCAAGGCACCTCCCATGTAGTGCTTGATTTCTAATCTCAGTCAACAGCATAGCAAGACATACAAAGGCATATGCCCTAGCCCCTGTGCTGTCTCTTAGCCCTGTGTTGGGTAGTTTTATTTCTTTCTCTTCCTCTTCACTTTTCTTTCTTTATTCCATTCTTCCTTACATCATATATATATATATATATATATATATATATATATAATATTTATTTATTTATTCCCTTTTGTTGTTCTTGTTGTTTTTTATTGTTGTAGTTATTATTGTTATTGATGTCATCGTTGTTGGATAGGACAGAGAGAAATGGAGAGAGGAGGGGAAGACAGAGAGGGGGAGAGAAAGACAGACATCTGCAGACCTGCTTCATTTGTGAAGCGAATCCTCTGCAGGTGGGGATCTGGGGGCTGGAACTGAGATCCTTATTCCTATCCCAGTGCTTTGTGCCACCTGTGCTTAACCCGCTGCGCTACCTCTCAACTCCTTTTTATATTTTTATTTGTGTATTTTTTTTTTTTTTTTTGGATAGAGACAGAAATCGAGAGGGGAGTGAAAGAGAAGAGAAAGAGAGACATCTGCAGCACTGTTTCACCACCTAGGAAGCTTCCCCCTGCAAGTGGAGGCTGGGAACTTGAACCCAGGTCCTCGCACATTATACCATGTGTGCTTGGCCTGACCCAGTTAAGGAGTTTTCACAGTGCACTTTTCTGTGGCTCTATGTCCTCCCCCACCCATTGGCATCTCCAAGAGCAGATACCCTTTGGGGTGACTCAAGTGGCTTCTCACTGAAGACCTCTTCCCTGCTTCTGACTGTTGGGTTTCTCAGTTAGCAGTTCAGTGTGTAAATCTCTGATAAGATTCTTTTAAAATTAGTTACTCAATGCATCTGAAACATCCAGATCCCAGTCCCCTTATAAAAAATGTATGCAGTGTAGCTAAGTCTAAAATCTGCTTTGAGCACACGCTGATGCCAGTCCTTTCAGAAGTCACCCTACTATCATTCTGATGTGTTTGATGACTTATTTTTACTGAAGCTGCTCAGTACTTGGGCACTTTTGATCTAAAGACTCCTATCTTTCTTCTGTTCTGGAAGACTCAGCTTTTACTTGTTCACGTGTTGCCTCATTGCTATTTACCCTAGTGCATCTAGCACTACTCTCAGTCAGCCTCTGGAGCTCATTTCATTTTTTCTTTATGCAGCTCCAGGGAATGAACTTAGGGTCTTATGCTTGAACACTAACAGTGAATAACTTCCCAGCTCAATATTTTCTTCTTCTTTTTTTTTTATTTAAAGAGAGAGAGATAAAGAGAGAGAGACATCTCATCACTACTCCACTATTATGGAGTTTCCCCAGTGGTGCTGGGATTCAAACCTGGGGCCTCATGCATGGTAAGGTATGTACTCTGCCTGTGGACTATCTCCAGGCCAGGCCACATATCACTTACTTATTGTGGTTTTTCTTTTTTCTTTTCTTTTATTTCCACCAGAACTGTTGCTAGGACTTGGTGTCTGCATGAAGTGTCCACAGCTTCTGGTGATCATTATTTTCCTATTTTCTTCTCTCTCTCTCTTTTTTTTTCTTTTTCTTGTCTTTCTTTTTGATAAAGACAGAGAGAACTCGATAGAGAAGAGGCAGGTAGAAAAGGAGAAAGAAAGAGAGAGAGAGAGAGATGCCTGGTGCAGGAGTAGATAGCGTAATGATTTTGCAAAGAGACTTTCATGCCTGAGGCTCCAAAATTCCAGGTTCAATTCCCTGCACCACCATAAACCAGTAACTGAGTAGTGCTCTGATAAAAAAAGAAAGAAAGAAAGAAAGAAAGAGCAATAATTACAGACTTACAGCACTGCTTTACCACTCCTGAAGCTTCCCCCCTGTAAGTAGGGACTAAAGACTTGGAGTGAGTCCTTTTGCATCATAATGTACGCGCTCTGTCAGGTGTGCCACGACGCAGTCCCTCTTAGTATTATTTTAATTTTTTTCTACTGAAATTTGGTTGTGTCGTGATTTAACAATAAGGAATGTTTAGAGTCTACTGATGGCTCATATAGTTTAATACTTTTAAAAATATTTATTTATTTATTTATTCCCTTTTTTGTTGCCCTTGTTTTTTTATTTTTGTAGCTATTATTGTTGTTGTTATTGATGTCGTCATTGTTGGGTAGGACAGAGAGAAATGGAAAGAGAAGGGGAAGACAGAAAGAGGGAGAGAAAGATAAAAACCTGTAGACCTAGGGAGTCGGGCTGTAACACAGCGGGTTAAGCGCAGGTGGCACAAAGCACAAGGACCGGCGTTAAGGATCCTGGTTCGAGCCCTGGCTCCCCACTTGCAGGGGAGTTGCTTCATAAGTGATGAAGCAGGTCTGCAGGTGTCTATCTTTCTCTCCCTTCTCTGTTTTCCCCTCCTCTCTCCATTTCTCTCTGTCCTATCCAACAACAACAACAACAACAACAATAACTACAACAATAAAACAACAAAGGCAACAAAAGGGAATAAATAAAAAAAACAAAAAACCTGCAGACCTACTTCACTGCCTGTGAAGTGACTCCCTGCAGGTGGGGAGCTGAGAGCTTGAACTGGGATCCATATGCTTTGTGCTTTGTGCCACGTGCACTTAACCTGCTGCGCTACTGCTTGACTTCCAGTACTTTATTATTTTTTAAAATATTTTTATTTAAGGGAGTTGGGCAGTAACGCACATGTCACAAAGCGCAATGACTGGCATAAGGATCCCAGTTCAAACCCCCGACTCCCCACCTGCAAGGAAGTCACTTCACAAGTGGTGAAGTAGGTCTGCAGGTGTCTATCTTTCTCTCCCCTTGTCTTCCCCTCCTCTCTCCATTTCTTTCAGTCCTATCCAACAAGGTTGACATCAATAACAACAGTAGTAATAACTACAACAATAATAAAACAACAAGGGCAAAAACAAAAGAAAATAAATATTAAAAAAATAATTTTAAAAAATTATTTATTTATCACTGGATAGAGACAGAAATTGAGAGGAGTTGGGGAGATAAAGAGGGAGAGAGTCACCTGCAGCCCCATTTCACCACTCATGAAGCTTTCCTTCTACAGGTGGGGACCAGGGACTTGAACCTGGGTCCTTGTGCACCGTAATGTGTGCACTTAACTAGGTGCACCACTGCCTGCCCCAGTTTAGTACTTTATAACAAATTTTTATTTTAAAAAATTACGGGTTTATTTGGAAATAGCATAAAGGTTATGTCAAAAGATTTTCATGCCTGAGGCTTCCAGCTGCCGGATTCAATCCCCAGCACCACTATAAACCACAACTGAGCAGTGCTGTGGTAAAAAAAATAATAAATGTACCCAGAGCCTTGCACCTGTGTGACACTATAGGCAAGCAAACTGCTGATTTCATCTTGCTCTCCACATATCAATCAGGAATCAGTCACCCAAGTGTCTGAGAAAAGGGATTGAGTAGGCTGAGGAGATGGTTTAAAAAAGTAGGCTTCTATGCCTGAGACTTGAAGGTCAAATATTCAGTCCCCCGGTACCACCATAAGCCAGAGCTGGGTTCAAGCGATCAGTCTCTATCTGTAAGGAGAAAGCTTCATGAGTGGGTACTGTGTCTCTTTCTGTTTCTCTTTCTCTCTCTCTTTATCCCTTCCCTCTCAATTTCTGTCCTATCAAATAAATAAATACATTAAAAGGAAAAGTTTATAGACCATAAAGCTTCAGTGATTTATTCCATATTATAAGACTCCTTCTAGCTCAACAGACAACAAAATAATTGGATCCCTTCTCCCCCACTGACCCATCACCTGTTATAAACCCTGAGCCCCAGCCAGAGAGTATGATGGTGTTTTCTAGACAGGAGTCTATCATCTTCTCAGGTTTTGTGTTGTTAGCATCTGATCAGTTCTCTGTGTATGATTAATTGTGTTTTACAAGACTGTAAGATTACAATGTATAGTTCCACATCACACCCACCACAAAAGTTCTGTATTCTTACCCTCCAACCTCCCAAAGATAACCACCATAGTTCTCACAAAGTTTTACAGTTTTCCTGCTTCTGGTGTTTTTTTTTTTTTCCCCCAAGCTCATATGTATCAATTCTCTAGATTCCACAAATGAGTAAAACCATCCTGTAGTTGTCTTTCTTTTTTTTTTAATTATTTCTTTATTGGGGAATTAATGTTTTACATTCAACAGTAAATACAATAGTTTGTACATGCATAACATTCCCCAGTTTCCCATTTAACAATACAACCCCCACTATGTCATTTTGTAGTTGTCTTTCATCTCTTTACTTACTTTGCTAAGCATAATCACCTCTAGTTCCATCCATCCATTTTTTTTTTTAAATTAGAGCACTGCTCAGCTTTAGCTTATGGTAGTGCAGAGGACTGAACCTGGGACTTTGGAACCTCAGGTATGAAAGCCTCTTTGCATAACCATTATGATATCTACCCCCCCCCCAGTTCCATCCATTTTGTCCCAAAGGACAAAAATATTATAATATTTAAAATATTATAATAGAGAACTTCTGGAGGCGGAGCTACGAGCAGCAGCAGATTACTATCTCTCCTCTCCTCTCCTCTCCCGGATCAACTAGGAATACCAAAGGAAACCACCTGGGACTGAAACAAGACAGGACTAGAATGACCACAGGAACTCACTAAATCACCGGTGAGATGAGTACAAACACGTGTGGCTGGGTGAGTACAAACATGTGTGGCTGGTGACAGAGAGGAGAGAGGAGCTTAAGGAGAGATTAAGTGACTGCTAACAGTACAGCAGTTTATCAGTTGAGACAACACCTCCAGTCTGCTCCACCAACAAGGGGACAGCTGAAGGGAGGAAAGGACTCCCCAGAGACTCACCAAGTGCAACTCTGAGTCTCCATTGCTACTACCCTCAGAATCTGAAGCAGCGACAGGGAGGGACACCAGGGGACAGAGATTTAACCCGGAAACTCAGGAGAAGACCTATACCTCAGTGGCATAGCTGAGGGGCTGTGAAAGTCTGTTTGCATAACCACTGGATTATCTCTACCACACCCTGCTTTATCTTTTGGTCAGGAGTCAGTGATTAAGCTGAAGCCTATTGATAGTTTAAAAGCCCTCAGGCTCCCATAGCCTACAGGGAAGAAAAAAAAAAGGCTTTTAAACCACTGAGCTCCAACTCAGGGTTTAAAATACTATTGAAACAGCTGTTAACTTCCACCACTGTGAACCCTTTAATTAACTTACTTAGACACAAGTCAATCCAGGCAATAGTGATCAGTAATTTGAAAAGTACTGATAAAGGGAACTCATAACATAATATATAAAATGGTTAAAACAAGAAGAAATATTGGAGAATCGAACCAGGATAAGAGTCTAGCTAAAAGTCCTCCAGAGGGTGAAGCACAAAATAACGAGTTCAACATCCAAACAGTAGCTAAGGAAATAATAACAGGAGTGAGTAAAGAATTTGAAAAAATTGTAATCAGAAATACAGGAACAACAAATGAGACTATGGAAGAAAATACTAATTATCTCATGGTTATTAGAGAGCTGAAAGCTGAAATTGCTGAGCTAAGAATGCAACTAGCTGAACAAGCTAAAACAGTATCAGAACAGGGCAACAAAATAGATGAACTCCAGAAAGCAGTAGAGGGCAGAGAGAATAGAATTAATGAGGCTGAACACAGAATTAGCAAGATTGAGGATGAATTAGAGACAACAAAAAAAAAGTAAGAGATCTCAAAAAGAGATTAAGAGATGCTGAAAACAACAACAGAGTCCTATGGGATGGCTTCAAAAGAAACAATATATGCATTATTGGCATACCAGAGGAAGAAAGAGAAGGGGAGGAAGAAAGCGTTCTCCAGGCCATAATAGCTGAAAACTTCTCTAGTCTAGACAACATCAAAGACATAAAGATTCAAGAAGCTCAGAGGGTCCCAAACAGAATTAACCCAGATCTAAAGACACCAAGACATATCATACTTAGAATGGAAAGGAATAAGGATAAAGAAAGGATCCTGAAGGCTGCAAGAGAAAAACAAAGAGTCACCTACAAAGGAAAACCCATAAGATTAGCAGTAGACTTCTCCATAAAAACATTACAGGCCAGAAGAGAATGGCAAGATATCTATCAAGCGCTCAATGAGAAAGGCTTTCAACCAAGAATACTATATCCTGCTAGACTGTCATTCAGACTAGATGGAGGCATCAAAACTTTCTCAGAGAGCAACAGTTGAAGGAAGCAACCATCACCAAGCCTGCCCTGAAAGAAGTTCTGAAAGGTCTCCTATAAACAATCAGACCATCATAAATAGGGCATATATCAAAACACTCTAAAACTCTACAAGAATGGCGTTAAAATATCTTCAATCTTTGATATCAATAAATGTCAATGGCCTGAATTCACCTACTAAAAGACACAGAGTAGGAAGATGGATCAGAAAACACAAACCAACAATATGCTGTCTACAGGAAACCCACCTAACTCAACAAGACAAACACAGACTTAAAGTGAAAGGATGGAAAACTATCATACAAGCCAATGGCCCACAAAAAAGGGCAGGAACAGCTATTCTCATATCTGACACAATAGACTTTAAAGTAGATAAGATTAAAAAGATAGGAATGGACACTACTTAATGCTCAGAGGATCAGTCAATCAAGAGTACTTAACAATTATTAACATCTATGCACCCAATAAGAAGCTATCTAAATACATCAAACTTCTACTGAAAGAGCTACAGCAATATATTAACAGCAACACAATCATAGCAGGGGACTTCAACACCCCACTCTCTCAACTTGACAGATCATCCAGGCAGAAAATCAAGAAAGACATAAGGGAGCTAAATGAAGAGATAGATAAACTAGAACTATTGGACATTTTCAGATCATTCATCCCAAGAAACTGGAATACACATTTTATTCAAATACACATGGGTCATTCTCAAGGATAGACCATATATTAGGCCACAAAGATAGCATCAGCCAATTCAAGAGCATTGAAATCATCCCAAGCATCTTCTCAGACCACAGTGGAATTAAACTAACACTTAACAATCAACAAAAGATTAGTAACAGTGCCAAAATGTGGAAGCTCAACAGTACACTTCTTAACAACTTCTGGGTCAAAGAGGAAATCAAGGAAGAAATCAAAATGTTTCGAGAGTTCAATGAAAATGAAGACACAAGCTATCAAAATATTTGGGACACAGCTAAAGCAGTCCTAAGAGGGAAGTTCATAGCTATACAAGCACACATTAGGAAACAAGAAAAAGCACAAATAAACAGCCTGATTGCACATCTTAAAGACCTAGAAGAAGAACAACAAAGGAACCCTAAAGCAACGAGAAGGACAGAAATCACTAAAGTTAAGGCAGAAATAAATAACATTGGGAATAAGAAAACCATACAAAAGATCAACGAAAGTAAATGTTGGTTCTTCGAAAGAGTAAACAAAATCGACAAACCTTTAGCCAGACTCACAAAACAGAAAAGGGAGAAGACCCAAAAAATAGGATAGTAAATGAAAGAGGAGATATCACAAAAGGCACCGCAGAAATTCAACATATCATGCGAGGCTTCTATGAACAACTATATGCCACCAAGCTAGAGAACCTAGAAGAAATGGATGATTACCTAGATACCTACCAACTTCCAAAACTAAGTAAAGAGGAAGTGGATAACATGAACAGGCCCATCACAGCTAATGAAATTGAAACAGTTATCAAAAATCTTCCCAAAAATAAAAGTCCTGGACCAGATGGTTTTACAAATGAATTCTACAAAACCTTCAAAGAGGAACTAATACCTCTACTTTTAAAAGTCTTCCAGAAATTGAAGACACTGAAATACTCCCTTCCAGCTTCTATGAAGCCAACATCACTCTGATACCAAAAGCAGACAGGGACACAACCAAAAAAGAAAACTACAGACCAATATTTCTGATGAACATAGATGCGAAAATATTGAACAAAATTCTAGCCAACCGGATACAGCAGTATATCAAAAAAATTGTTCATCATGACCAAGTGGGGTTTATCCCAGGCATGCAAGGTTGGTTTAATATACGTAAATCAATCAATGTGATCCACCATATCAACAAAAGCAAGACCAAAAACCACATGGTCATATCAATAGATGCAGAGAAAGCCTTTGACAAAATACAACATCCCTTTATGATCAAAACACTACAAAAAATGCAAATAGATGGAAAATTCCTGAAGATAATGGAGTCTATATAAGCAAACCTACAGCCAACATCATACTCAATGGTGAAAAACTGGAAGCATTTCCCCTCAGATCAGGTACTAGACAGGGCTGCCCACTATCACCATTACTATTCAACATAGTGTTGGAAGTTCTTGCCATAGCAATCAGGCAGGAGCAAGGAGTTAAAGGGATACAGATTGGAAGAGAAGAAGTCAAACTCTCCTTATTTGCAGATGACATGATAGTATACATGGAAAATCCTAAGGAATCTAGCAAGAAGCTTTTGGAAATCATCAGGCAATACAGTAAGGTGTCAGGCTATAAAATTAACATTCAAAAGTCAGCGGCATTCCTCTTTGCAAACACTAAGTTAGAATAAATTGAAATCCAGAAATCAATTCCTTTTACTATAGCAACAAAACCAATAAAATATCTAGGAGTAAACCTAACCAAAGAAGTGAAAGACTTGTATACTGAAAATTATGAGTCACTACTCAAAGAAATTGAAAAAGACACAAAGAAGTGGAAAGATATTCCATGTTCATGGCTTGGAAGAATTAACATCATCAAAATGAATATACTACCCAGAGCCATCTACAGATTTAATGCTATCCCCATCAAGATCCCAAGCACATTTTTTAGGAGAATAGAACAAATGCTACAAATGTTTATCTGGAACCAGAAAAGACCTAGAATTGCCAAAACAATCTTGAGAAAAAAGAACAGAACCGGAGGCATCACACTCCCAGATTTCAAACTGTATTATAGGGCCATTGTCATCAAAACTGCTTGGTACTGGAACATGAATAGACACACTGACCAGTGGAATAGAATTGAGAGCCCAGAAATGAGGCCCCATACCTATGGACATCTAATCTTTGACAAAGGGGCCCAGACTATTAAATGGGGAAAGCAGAGTTTCTTCAACAAATGGTGTTGGAAACAATGGGTTGAAACATGCAGAAGAATGAAACTGAACCACTGTATTTCACCAAATATAAAAGTAAATTCCAAGTGGATCAAGGACTTGGATGTTAGACCACAAACTATCAGATACTTAGAGGAAAATATTGGCAGAACTCTTTTCCGCATAAATATTAAAGACATTTTCTTTTTTTTTTTTTATAGGGTAGGAGGGGTACAACTCCACACAATTCCCACCGCCCAATCTCCATATCTCACCCCCTCCCCCGATAGCTTTCCCATTCTCTATCCCTCTGGGAGCATGGACCCAGGGTCATTGAGGGTTGCAGAAGGTAGAAGGTCTGGCTTCTGTAATTGCTTCCCCGCTGAACATGGGCGTTGACTGGTTGGTCCATACTCCCAGTCTGCCTCTCTCTTTCCCTAGTAGGGTGTGACTCTGGGGAAGCTGAGCTCCAGGACATATTGGTGGGGTCTTCATTCCAGGGAAGTCTGGCCGGCATCCTGATGACACCTGGAACCTGGTGACTGAAAAGAGAGTTAACATACAAAGCCAAACAAATTGTTGAGCAATCATGGACCCAAAGCTTGGAAAAGTGGAGAGGAAGTATTAGGGAGGTACTCACTGCAAACTCTAGTGTACTTCTGCTTTCTTACTTTGGTGCCATACTCCAAACTCAGTCAATTTCTGCTTTGCGTTTCTACTTCTTTTTTTTTTTTACATGCATAACATTCCCCAGATTTCCATTTAACAATACAACCCCCACTATTTCATTCATCATTTTTCATGGACCTGTATTCTCCCCACCCACCAACCCACCCACCCACCCCAGAGTCTTTTACTTTGGTGTAATACTCCAATTCCATTTCAGGTTCGACTTGTGTTTTCTTTTCTAATCTTGTTTTTCAACTTCGGCCTGAGAGTGAGATCATCCCATATTCATCCTTCAGTTTCTGACTTATTTCACTCAACATGATTTTTTCAAGGTCCATCCAAGATCGGCTGAAAACGGTGAAGTCACCATTTTTTACAGCTGAGTAGTATTCCATTGTGTATATAGACCACAACTTGCTCAGCCACTCATCTGTTGTTGGACACCTGGGTTGCTTCCAGGTTTTGGCTATTACAAATTGTGCTGCCAAGAACATATGTGTACACAGATCTTTTTGGATGGATGTGTTGGGTTCCTTAGGATATATCCCCAGGAGGGGAATTGCAGGGTCATAGGGTAGGTCCATTTCTAGCCTTCTGAGAGTTCTCCAGACTGTTCTCCACAGAGGTTGGACCAATTGACATTCCCACCAGCAGTGCAGGAGGGTTCCTTTGACCCCACACCCTCTCCAGCATTTGCTGCTGTTACCTTTTCTGATGTGTGACATTCTCACAGGAGTGAAGTGATATCTCATTGTTGTCTTGATTTGCATTTCTCTGACAATCAGAGACTTGGAGCATTTTTTCATGTGTTTCTCAGCCTTTTGGATCTCTTCTGTGGTGAATATTCTGTCCAAGTCCTCCCCCCATTTTTGGATGGGGTTATTTGTTGTCTTGTTGTTGAGTCTGGCAAGCTCTTTATATATGTTGGTTATTAAACTCTTATCTGATGTATGGCATGTAAAGATCTTCTCCCATTCTGTGAGGGGTCTCTTGATTTGGGTAGTGGTTTCTTTTGCTGTGAAGAAGCTTTTTAATTTGATGTAGTCCCATAGGTTTGTACTTGCCTTAGTCTTTCTTGTAATTGGATTCGTTTCATTGAAAATGTCTTTATAAAATTTATGCGGAAAAAAGTTCTTCCAATATTTTCCTCTAAGTATCTGATAGTTTCTGGTCTAACATCCAAGTCCTTGATCCACTTGGAATTTGCTTTTGTATTTGGTGAAATACAGTGATTCAGTTTCATTCTTCTGCATGTTTCAACCCATTGTTTCCAACACCATTTGTTGAAGAGATTCTGCTTCCCCCATATAATAGTCTGGGCCCCTTTGTCAAAGATTAGGTGTCCATACGTGTGGGGCCTCATTTCTGGGCTCTCAATTCTATTCCACTGGTCAGTGTGTCTGTTCATGTTCCAGTACCAAGCAGTTTTGATGACAATGGCCCTATAATACAGTTTGAGATCTGGCAGTGTGATGCCTCTGGTTCTGTTCTTTTTTCTCAAGATTGTTTTGGCAATTCTAGGTCTTTTCTGGTTCCAGATAAACATTTGTAGCATTTGTTCTATTCTCCTAAAAAATGTGCTTGGGATCTTGATGGGGATAGCATTAAATTTGTAGATGGCTCTGGGTAATATATTTATTTTGATGATGTTAATTCTTCCAACCCATGAACATGGAATATCTTTCCACTTCTTTGTGTCTTTTTCAATTTCTTTGAGTAGTGACTCATAATTTTCAGTATACAAGTCTTTCACTTCTTTGGTTAGGTTTATTCCTAGATATTTTATTGTTTTTGTTGCTATAGAAAAAGGAACTGCTTTCTGGATTTCAATTTCTTCTAACTTAGTGTTTGCATAGAGGAATGCCACTGACTTTTGAATGTTAATTTTATAACCTGACACATTACTGTATTGCCTGATGATTTCCAAAAGCTTCTTGCTGGATTCCTTAGGTTTTTCCATGTATACTATCATGTCATCTGCAAATAAGGAGAGTTTGACTTCTTCTCTTCCAATCTGTATGCCTTTAATTCCTTGCTCCTGCCTGATTGCTATGGCAAGAACTTCCAACACTATGTTGAATAGTAATGGTGATAGTGGGCAGCCCTGTCTAGTACCTGATCTGAGGGGAAATGCTTGAAATGAATGATTTCCTAGATACCTACCAACTTCCAAAACTAAGTAAAGAGGAAGTGGATAACATGAACAGGCCCATCACAGCTAATGAAATTGAAACAGTTATCAAAAATCTTCCCAAAAATAAAAGTCCTGGACCAGATGGTTTTACAAATGAATTCTACAAAACTTTCAAAGAAGAACTAATACCTCTACTTTTAAAAGTCTTCCAGAAGATTGAAGACACTGGAATACTCCCTGCCAGCTTCTATGAAGCCAACATCACCCTGATACCAAAAGCAGACAGGGACACAACCAAAAAAGAAAACTATAGACCAATATCTCTGATGAACATAGATGCGAAAATATTGAACAAAATTCTAGCCAACCGGATACAGCAGTATATCAAAAAAATTGTTCATCATGACCAAGTGGGGTTTATCCCAGGCATGCAAGGTTGGTTTAATATACGTAAATCAATCAATGTGATCCACCATATCAACAAAAGCAAGACCAAAAACCACATGGTCATATCAATAGATGCAGAGAAAGCCTTTGACAAAATACAACATCCCTTTATGATCAAAACACTACAAAAAATAGGAATAGATGGAAAATTCCTGAAGATAGTGGAGTCTATATATAGCAGACCTACAGCCAACATCATACTCAATGGTGAAAAACTGGAAGCATTTCCCCTCAGATCAGGTACTAGACAGGGCTGCCCACTATCACCATTACTATTCAACATAGTGTTGGAAGTTCTTGCCATAGCAAAGACATTTTCAATGAAATGAATCCAATTACAAAGAAGACTAAGGCAAGTATAAACCTATGGGACTACATCAAATTAAAAAGCTTCTTCACAGCAAAAGAAACCACTACCCAAACCAAGAGACCCTCACAGAATGGGAGAAGATCTTTACATGCCATACATCAGATAAGAGTTTAATAACCAACATATATAAAGAGCTTGCCAGACTCAACAACAAGACAACAAATAACCCCATCCAAACATGGGGGGAGGACATGGACAGAATATTCACCACAGAAGAGATCCAAAAGGCTGAGAAACACATGAAAAAATGCTCCAAGTCTCTGATTGTCAGAGAAATGCAAATCAAGACAACAATGAGATATCACTTCACTCTTGTGAGAATGTCATACATCAGAAAAGGTAACAGCAGCAAATGCTGAAGAGGTTGTGGTGTCCAAGGAACCCTCCTGCATGGCTGGTGGCAATGTCAATTGGTCCAACCTCTGTGGAGAACAGTCTGGAGAACTCTCAGAAGGCTAGAAATGGACCTACCCTATGACCCTGCAATTCCTCTCCTGGGGATATATCCTAAGGAACCCAACACAGCCATCCAAAAAGATCTGTGTACACATATGTTCTTGGCAGCACAATTTGTAATAGCCAAAACCTGGAAGCAACCCAGGTGTCCAACAACAGATGAGTGGCTGAGCAAGTTGTGGTATATATACACAATGGAATACTACTCACCGTTTTCAGCCATGACTTCACCGTTTTCAGCCGATCTTGGATGGACCTTGAAAAAATCATGTTGAGTGAAATAATTGAGAAACAGAAGGATGAATATGGGATGATCTCACTCTCAGGCAGAAGTTGAAAAACAAGATCAGGAAAGAAAACGCAAGTAGAACCTGAAATGGGATTGGCGTATTGCACCAAAGTAAAAGACTCTGGGGTGGGTGGGTGGGTGGGGAGAATACAGGTCCATGAAGGATGATAAATGACATAGTGGGGGTTGTATTGTTAAATGGGAAACTGGGGAATGTTATCCATGTACAAACTATTGTATTTACTGTTGAATGTAAAACATTAATAAAAAATTATAATATTATTATAATATTATCTTTTTGATTGCAGAGTAGTATTCCATCCAATAACTTCCTTTAAAACATGTTTTATTATCTTTTATTTATTTATTGACTAGAAGCAATCAGAAACTGAGAGGAATGGAGAGAGACAGAGAGATACCACTTACGAAGCGTTTTCCCAACAGACAGAGACCAGGGGCTTGAACCCAGGTCCTTGCGCATTGTTACATGTGCACTCAACCAGGTGCACCACCACCCGGCCCCCATTCCATAACTTCTTTAGCCAGTCATCTGATGATGGGCATTTAGGTCACTTCCACTCTGGCTATTGTGAATAATTCAGCTATGAACATAGGGATGCAAATGTCCCTTTGAATTAGTGCTTGAGTGTCCACTGGATCAATGCCTAAGAGTGACATTGCTGGATCATAAGGTACTTCAGTTTTTATTTGTTTAATGACTCTCCATACAGTCTTCCAAAGAGACTGTACCAGTTGGCGTTCCCACCCAGCAGTGCAGTGGAATCCTGTTTTCTCCACAACCTCACCAATACCTGTCATTTCTTGTTTTCTTGACGTAAGCCATTCTGACAGGTGTGAGATGAGATCTTAGTGTAGTTTTAATTTGCATTTATTTAATGATATGTTGTACCAGTTCTGTCTCTCAAGGCATTGATCTTCTGGGTGGTCAGTAATTCAAGCCTTTGACTTGGTAAAAATAGTGCTGATCAGTCTCCCCAACCAAATTTTCTATTATATATTTTGAGAGAGAGGCACTAAACACTGTTCTACCATGCACTAAGTTCCCTTAACCCGCTGCCCTATCGCCTGACTTCCCTAGCGCTGTGATTTTTTTTTTTTTCCTCCTCCAGGGTTATTGCTGGGCTCGGTGCCTGCACCATGAATCCACCGCTCCTGGAGGCCATTTCCCCCTTTTTGTTGCCCTAGTTGTTGCAGCCTCGTTGCGGTTATTATTGCCATTGTTGACGTTGCTTTGTTGTTGGATAGGACAGAGAGAAATGGAGAGAGGAGGGGAAGACAGAGAGAGAGGGGAGAGAAAGATAGACACCTGCAGACCTGCTTCACCGCCTGTGAAGCGACTCCCCTGCAGGTGGGGAGCCGGGGGCTGGAACCGGGATCCTTACGCCGGTCCCTGCGTTTTGCGCCACGTGCGGCTTAACCCACTTTCGCCACCGCCCGACTCCCTAGCGCTGTGATCTTAAGCACACATGGAGCAAATCGTAAGGACCAGTGTAAGGGTCCCGGTGTGGTGCGGTGCTAGCCTCTGACTCCCCACCTGCAGGGGGTCACTTCACAAGTGGTAAAACAGGTCTGTCTATCTTTCTCTCGCCCTCAGTCTTCCCCTCCTTTCTCCATTTCTCTCTGTCCTATTCAACAACGACGACATCAATAACAACAACAATAATTACAATGGCAACAAAAGGGAATAAATTTTTAAAATAAAAAAAAAAACAAAAACACAGCGTTAATGCTCGGCCGCCCATTGTGATCTTTTTTTAAAAAATTTATATTTATTTGTTCCCTTTTGCTGCCTTTTTTTTTTTAGTTGTTGTAGTTATTATTGTTGTTATTGATGTCATTGTTGGAGAGGACAGAGAGAAGTGGAGAGAGGAGGGCAAGACAGAGAGGGGCAGAGAAAGATAGGCACTTGCAGACCTGCTTTGGCGTCTGTGAAGGGACTCCTCTGTAGGTGGGGAGACGGGGGCTCCAACCGGATCCTTCTTGTGCTTTGCACCACATGCGCATCACCCGCTGCTGGACTCCCCATTGTGATCTTTAAAAAGTCTTATCTGGGTGGGAGTGGGCGGGAGGGATGGGTCACAGTCCTTTGGTGGTGGGAATGGTGTTTATGTACACTCCTAGCAAAATGTAGACATATAAATCAGTAGCTAATTAATATGAGAGGGGGAAATCAATTGTATGTCTCAAAGTTTCTCAAAAGACAAACTGAATCTTTTCAATATATAGGCTATGTATTTGATATGCGGACTCTCTCAAAAGCCTAGACCAAGTAGATTAGAAGCTTCCAATAGCACAGCTATATACAAGATACTGGGTACTGTCCAGCAAACCATAACAAAGGGACTTTTCAAAGTTAACCCAATTAACAAATAATGTGATGATAATATTAACTATTGATTGTCTTTTTGAACCCTAAGACAGCAGGAACCTCACATCTTCACCATAGAGCCCCTACTTCCCCCAGTCCTGGAACCCTTGGATAGGGCCCACTTTCCCGTATGCATCTCCCAATCCAAACCAAATAACATTGCATCTGCCGATCACAACCTAACCAAAGCAACGATTGCTACCTCAACATGCTTCACCTCAGAATGTATCCAGAGACTTCACGTGTGGAATGACAACCCTTCAGCTTCATTACTCGGGTTCCAGATGCCACCAGGATGCTGGCTAGGCTTCCCTGGATTGAAGACCCCACCAATGTGTCCTGGAGCTCAGCTTCCCCAGAGTCACACCCTACTAGGGAAAGAGAGAGGCAGACTGGGGGTATGGACCGACCAGTCAACGCCCATGTTCAGCGGGGAAGCAATTACAGAAGCCAGACCTTCTACCTTCTGCAACCCTCAACGACCCTGGGTCCATGCTCCCAGAGGGATAGAGAATGGGAAGGCTACCATGGGAGGGGGTGGGTTATGGGGATTGGGTGTTGGGAATTGTGTGGAGTTGTACCCCTCCTACCTTATGCTTTTGTTCACTAATCCTTTCTTAAAAAAAAAAAAAAAAAAAGAAAAAAAAGTCTTATCTGGGAGCTTTGTGAGCTGGGAGGGTGGGGACACAGAACTTTGGTGGTGGGTTTGGTGTGGAGCTATTCATTGTACTCTTACAATCTTGTAACAAACTTTTAATAACAAGTAAAACATCTTTATATATTTATTTATTCCCTTTTGTTGCCCTTGTTTTACTGTTGTAGTTATTACTATCGTTGTTATTGGTGTCGTCATTGTTGAATAGGACAGAAATGGAGAGAGGAGGGGAAGACAGAGAGAGAGAGAGAAAGACAGACACCTGCAGACCTGCTTCACTGCTTGTGAAGCTACTCCCCTACAGGTGGGGGGGGGGGGAGAGGCTGGAACCGGGATCCTTATGTCAGTCCTTGCGCATTGTGCCACCCGTGCTTAACCTGCTGCGCTACTGCCCGACTCCCGAGTAAAACTTTTTTTTAAACATTTTTTAATCTTTATTTATTGGATAGAGACAGCCAGAAATTGAGAGGAAGGGGGGAGACACAGAGAGAAGTAGACAGAGAGACACTTCCTGCCCTGCTTCACCATTTGTGAAGCTTTCCCCCTGCAGGTGGGGACCAGGGGCTCAAGCCTGGGTCCTTGTGCACTGTAACATGTGCACTCAACCAGGTGCGTCACCACCCGGCCCCAAAATATTTTTTAAGTCTTATTCATTCTGGTGACTGGGAATGTGGCTCAGCAGGCAGAGTGCAGGACTTGGGTGTATAAGACCCGAAATTTGGTCCTAGGCATCTGGCAAGTGTCATTCTCCCTAAAAATAAATAAACATATCATCTTTTTTTAAATATTTATTTATTGAAAAAATTTTTTAAAAAGAAAAAAATTATTTATTTACTTATTCCCTTTTGTTGCCCTTGTAGTTATTATTATTGTTGTTGTTGTTGGATAGGACAGAGATAAATTGAGAGAGGAGGGGAAGACAGGGAAGACAGGGGAAAGATAGACACCTACAAACCTGCTTCACCTTTTGTGAAGCAACTCTCCTGCAGATGGGGAGCTGGGGCCTCGAACCAGAATCCTTACACCGGTCCTTGTGCTTTGCGCCACCTGCGCTTAACCTGCTGCGCTACTGCCCGACTCCCAAGTAAAACATTTTTTAAGTCTTATTCATTCTGGTGGCTGGAGATGTGGGTCAGAGGCATAGTGCAGGACTTGGTTGTGTAAGACCATAAATTTGATGTTAAGCATCTCACAAGTGTCACTCACTCTCTTTCTAAAAATAAATAAATATATCTTCTTCTTTTTTTTAACCAGAGCACTGTTCAACTCTGGCTTATGGTGTGGGGAATTGAACCTGGGACTTTGGAGCCTCAGGCATGAGAGTCTGTTTGCATAACCATTATGCTATCTACCCTCCACCCTATAAATATATCTGCTATTTAAAAAGTCTTACCCATTTTGAAAGGCTGATTGTAAAAGAAATATTTTGTAAGAAAGTTTTTTTCACCAATAAAATGCAAGAGCCATTGGCAGGTGTTTGTGCTTCAAATGCCTCAGGTAAAACATGGATGGAGCTAGCTTTCAAAGGTAGGTAAAAATATTCAACTTTGGGGAGATAGCACAGTGTTGATGCAGAAAGTTCTTCATACTTAAGGCACTAAAGGTTCCAGGCTCAAACCCCATTACCACCAAAAGCAGAGTTTAGCAGGGTTCTGATGATGATGATGATGATAATGATAAGAAGAATAACAACAGGATGGCAGAGGACCTAGTGGGGGTTCTATTGTGTGGAAAACTGAGAAATATTATGCATGTACAAACTATTGTATTTACTGTCGACTGTAAACCATTAATCCCCCAATAAGGAAATTTAAAAAAGGAAAAAAAGTAATTATAGTATTCAACTTGTGAACAAGACTTCAGACCAAAGTGAAGTGAAATAAGGGTGCCCTATGTAATTATATACATAGCCAAGTGACCTTCCCTCCAACACTGCTCCTCATGCTGCAATCTGGCCACTGTGCAAAGGAGTGTGCAACCCCTTTGCCTCACTTTGGACCCCAATACCATCCTAGCTACGACATGGCTGCTCAGAATACATTCTGTAGCCCTGAAAAGAGAGGACCCTGAAAGCTCACCAGATGCAATTGCTTTCTTCTAGAACAAAGATTCTTCTGCAGCAAACTAAATTGCTCTACAAGACCTCCTTAGCTTATCCTCCCAGCCATGTGAAGTCTTTGTTCTGTTTACTAATTATGACTGTAATTTGTGTCTAGAGGTTGCTTTCAGATACACTTGATGTAGTGCTATTTCCTAATGATAAAGAGTGCTTGCTGTACACAGAGCCACGGGTTATCTTCTGTTCCTATTATTGTACTTTGGGTTGACACCCATCAAGGCAGGAAGGAAAACTCGGAAGTGGATTGAGTCTACACGTTTCTTAAGTTGAGTAACCTCTGGTAATAGAAGATCCAATTTAGCTTTCTCCTAGAGAAAATTCATACAATTTTTGGTGCTTACTCAAGCATTCTTATCACATTCTTGATTTCTAATATAAATCATAGCTCTCAACACACAATACACTCAAAAGAAGGACAAAGGCAAGTCATTTAGAAGCAATATTTTTCTTCTTTTAAAGATTTAATTGGGAGTCGGGCTGTAGCACAGCGGGTTAAGCGCAGGTGGCGCAAAGCACAAGGACCAGCGTAAGGATCCGGGTTGGAGCCGGAGCTCCCCACCTGCAGGGAAGTCACTTCACAAGCGGTGAAGCAGGTCTGTCTGTCTTTCTCTCCCTCTCTCTGTCTTTCCCTCCTCTCCCCATTTCTCTCTGTCCTATCCAACAACAATGACATCAATAAAAAACTACAACAATAAAACAACAAGGGCAACAAAGGGAATAAATAAATAAATATTTTTAAAAGATTTAATTTAGGGTTAGGGGGATAATATAATGGTTCTGCAAATAGACTCTCTTGCCTGACTGATTCTCTGAGGTCTCAGGTTCAATCCCCTGCACCAGCATAAACCCAGAACTCAGAGCTGAGTAGGGCTCTGGTAAGAAAAAAAAATTCGGGGAGTCGGGCAGTAGCCCAGTGGGTTAAGCGCATGTGGGTGCAAAATGCAAGGACTGGCTTAAGGACCCTGGTTCAAGCCCCTGGCTCCCCACCTGCAGGGGAGTTGCTTCACAAATGATGAAGCAGGTCTGCAGCTGTCTATCTTTCTCTCCCCCTCTCTGTCTTCCCCTCCTCTCCCCATTTCTCTCTGTCCTACTCAGCATCAACTACAACAATAATAACTACCACAGCAACCCAGGTGTCCAACAACAGATGAGTGGCTGAGCAAGTTGTGGTATATATACACAATGGAATACTACTCAGCTGAAAAAAATGGTGACTTCACCGTTTTCAGCCGATCTTGGATGGACCTTGAAAAAATCATGTTGAGTGAAATAAGTCAGAAACTGAAGGATGAATATGGGATGATCTCACTCTCAGGCCGAAGTTGAAAAACAAGATTAGAAAAGAAAACACAAGTCGAACCTGAAATGGAATTGGAGTATTACACCAAAGTAAAAGACTCTGGGGTGGGTGGGTGGGTGGGGAGAATACAGGTCCATGAAAAATGATGAATGAAATAGTGGGGGTTGTATTGCTAAATGGGAATCTGGGGAACGTTATGCATGTAAAAAAATAAATAAATAACTACCACAATAAAACAACAAGAGCAACAAAAGGGAATAAATAAATAATTTTTTTTTTTTAATTCGGTGTATTGCACCAAAGTAAAAGACTCTGGGGTTGGGGGGGTACAGGTCCTGGAAAAGGATAACAGAAGACCTAGTGGGGGTTGTGTTGTTATGTGGAAAACTGAGAAATGTTCTGCATGTACAAACTATTGTATTTACTGTAAAACATTAATCCCTTAATAAAGGGAAAAAATTAAAAATCATTCATTCATTTATTTGTGTAAAATAGGGAAAGAGAGAAGAAACAGAGCCTCACTCTGGCATGTAGGGTGTTAGGAACTAAACTTGGGACCACATGCTTCCAACTTTGTGCTCTATTCACTGTGCTACTTCTTGAGCCCCAAGATTTATTTATTAATGAAAGAATGAGAGAGAGAAGGTTGAGATGATAACAAGAGAGAGAAGGGACCAAGAGAGAGAAGGAACCAGAGCATCACTCTGGCACATGAGTACTAGGATTGAACTCAGGAGCTCCTGCTTAAGAGTTCAGCACTTTACTCACTGTAGTACCTCCTGTGTCACCAAAAGAAAAAAGTATCCTACAGTGTGGGAAGGTGTTTTTTTTTGGTCTCCAGGATTACCACTATGAATCTACCACTCCTGCTGGACATTTACTTCCTTTTTTTCTTTTCAGTTTTATTTGATAGGATAGAGAGAAATTGAGGGAAGGGGAGAGATAGAGAAGGAGAAAGGAAAGACACCTGTAGACCTGCTTCACCACTTGTGAAGCATCCTGGCTGCAGGTGGGGAGCAAGGACTAGAACCTGGTTCCTTGTACTGGTTGGTCTCTGTGCATAGCACTACGTGTGCTTAAACCAGTGTGCCCAGACCCTATATATATTTTTTTCCAAAATATAATTTTGGAGCCATATGGTAGCAACAGCCAGCTGAGTGCACACATTACCATGCACAAGGACTTGGTTCAAGTTTCCCACCAGCAGGGGAAAGAAACTTCATTAGTAGTGGAACAGTGCTGTATGTACCTTTCTCTCTCCCCCTTTCTTTCCCCTTTATCTCCTCCTGTCTCAATCCAGTACAATAAAAATAAATTTAAAAAAATAGCATTTGATGATATTGTTTGTTTTGGACACCACTGTGCTTTCACTGCTCAGACTTATTCAGATACAAAGAGACCGAGAGGCAGAGGGAGAAGGGGAAAGGCAGTACAAAGCTCCCCCCAGTGCAGGGTAGGGGATGGGGGTCAGGCTCAAACCTGGGTCATAAACATGACAAACCAGGTATCCTATCAGATAAGCTATAAAACTCATTTGATGAATTTTTATAATTGACTATAGTCTAATATACTATAGACATATATATATATATATATATATATGTATATATACACACATTAAGTATACTATATCATATATATATTATAGACTAATAGACTATAGACTATTGAAAATTCAACCTGGGTTATTCTGAAAAAAATTGAGTTTGTTCACCAACAAAATTAATTCTGTGTGTGACCAATGTTTGTTCTTTTTAAAAAAAAAAAAAGAGAGAGAAATGCAGACAGAGAGGGAGAGAGACACAGAGAGAAACACCAGAGCACTGCTCAGCTCTGGTTTATGGTGGTGCGAGAGATTGAACCTGGGATTTAGGAGCCTCAGGAATGAGAATCTGTTTGCATAACCATTAGGCTATCTCCCCCACCCACGACCAATGTTTTTTAGAAAAGCATTTAATACGTGGTCCGGGAGGTGGCACAGTGGATAAAGCAACCGATTCTCAAGCATGAGGTCCTGAGTTCAATCCCCAGCAGCATATGTACCAGAGTGATGTCTGGCTCTTTCTCTCTTCTCCTGTGTTTCTCATTAATAAATAAATAAAATCTTTAAAAAAAAAAAAAAGGGAGCCGGGCAGTAGCACAGCAGCTTCAGAGCATGTGGAGTAGAGCTCAAGGATCGGTGGAAGGATCTGGGTTCCAGCCCCCAGCTCCCCACCTGCAGGGGAGTTGCTTCACAAGTGGTGAAGTAGGTCTGCAGTTGTCTATCTTTCTCTCCCCCTCTCTGTCTTCCCCTCCTCTCTCCATTTCTTTCTGTCCTATCCAACAACGATGACATCAATGACAACAATAATAACTACAACAAGAGCACCAAAAGGGAATAAATAAATAAATATTTAAAAATCTTTAAAAAAAAAAACCTTGCCAAAAAAAAGAGTGGGGCAGTGGGTTAAGCACACATGGCGCAAAGCGTACGGACTGGCATTGGGATCCGGGTTCAACTGCGGGGGGGGGGGGGTCGCTTCACAGGCGGTGAAGCAGGTCTGCAGTTGTCTTTCTTTTTTTCCTCCCTCTCTTCCTCTCCTCTCTCGATTTTTCTCTGTCCTATCCAACAACAACGACAGCAATAACAACAACGATAAACAAGGGCAACAAAAGTGGAAAAAAAAGAAAGAAAGAAAGAAAAGTATTTTATATGAGGGATATAGCAAGAGATAGAGAAAGATAGATAGAGAAGATCAGGCGGTGGGGGATAGATAGCATAATGGTTATGCAGAGGCTTTCATTCCTGAGGCTCCAAAGTCCCAGGTCCAATCCCCATAAGCCAGAGCCCAGCAGTGCTCTAGTAAAAAAACAAAACAACAACAAAAAAGAGGGGGTCGGGTGGTGGTACACCGGGTTAAGCACACATAGTAGAAAATGCAGGGACCCTGCGGAAGGATCTCCACCTGCAGTGAGGGGGGTTCACTTCACAAGTAGACAAGCAGTGAAGCAGGTCTGCAGGTGTCTTTCTCTCATCTCTATTTTTCTCTCCTCTCTCAATTTTTCTCTGTCCTATCCAATGGAAAAAAAAAAATGGCCACAGAAGCAGTATATTTGTACTGTCATCACCAACTCTCAGGGATAAACCTGGAGGAAAAATCAAATAAAATAAGTAAAAAGACAGATAGATAGATAGATAGACCAACCAGAACTCTGTGTATCACCTGAGAGAATGTCTTACATCAACAAACCAGGAAATGACAGGTGTCGGAGAAGTTGTGGAGAAAAGGGAGCTCTGCTTCACTGCTGGTTGGAATGCAAACTGGTACAGTCCCTTTGGAAGACTGTATGGAGAGTCCTTAAACAAATAAAAATGGAATTACCTCATGATCCAGCAATACCACTCTTGGGCATTGATCCAGTGGACACTCAAGCACTAGTTAGAAGGGACAATGCACCTCTATGTTCATAGCTGCATTATTCACAATAGCTAAAGAGCGGAAACAGCCTAAATGCCCATCAACAGATGACTAGCTAAAGAAGTTGTGGGGTATATATTCCTAGGAATATTACTTTGCAATCAAAAAAGATAACATTGTGTTCTTTGGGACAAAATGAATGAAACTGGAAGTGGCTGTGCTTAGCAAAATAAGTAAAGAGAAGACAACTACCAGGTGGTTTCACTTGTGTGGAGATCTGATTAACATGAACTTGTCAAAAACAGAAAAACATTCAAATAAAGCAGATGCAAGCAAACTGTAAGAACTATGGTGGTTATCTTTGGGAGATGGGAGAGTGGAGATTCAGAACTTTGGTGCTGAGTGTGGTGTGGAACTATACATTGTAATCTTACAATTTGTAACAAACTATTAACAACAACAACAACAAAAAGAATACTGTGCAGCTCTGACTTTCAGTGGTGTCAGGGACTGAAGCTGAGACTTTGAAGCCCCAGGTATGAAAATCTGTCTTCACTATGCTATCTCCCTTTCCTAACCAACTAGTTCATAAGTTTCTTATTTTATTAATTTTCTTATTTTATAGAACTCACTAGTTAAATTAAATGGCCCTAATAGGAGGCTATTTATTTATTTATGAATGAGAAAGAAGAACCAGACATCACTCTGGTACATGTGATGCTAGGGATTGAACTCAGGACCTCATGCTTGAGAGTTCAGTGCTTTTATCCACTTCACTACCTCCAGGGCTATACGTTTCTTCCTTTTTAAAATTATTATTATTACCTCCAGGGTTATTGCTGGGGCTCGGTGCCTGCACCACGAATCCACTGGTCCTGGAGCCCATTTTTTCCCATTTTGTTGCCCTTGTTGTTGTTGTTATTGTTATTGTCGCCGTTGATGTTGTTGTTGGATAGCACAGAGAGAAATTGAGAGAGGAGGGGAGACAGACGGGGGGAGAGAAAGACACCTGCAGACCTGCTTCACCACTTCTGAGGCGACCCCCACTGCAGGTGGGGAGCCTGGGGCTGGAACCAGGATCCTTACACCGGATCCTTGCGCTTCTCGCCATGTTTACTACACTACCTCCCTACCCTCACAAGCTTATTTTAAAGACACAAGTGAATCTGTTTTTTTCAATATCTAATTTACAAGTTATATTTCTTCCTTCAAAACTGCACCATATATACATGGAGAGAGAGGGGGAGAAAGAAAGAGAAAGAGAGAGGTCCTTCAAGCTTGTGTTCCAGAATAAGAAACATGGTTATTTTTTGGCATCCGTTTGTACAAAATCTGCTAAGATACTTCCCCAGTTTAACATTATGTAATCCCCCCCCCCAGGACTGCTTAATTGTGACTTACAGTGGTACAGGGAACTGAAGCATTATGTAATTTTGAAATGATTTCTCTAGAAAAAAATAAGGAAATTTTTAAAAAAGATTTTATTAGTGAGAAAGATGAAAGAGAGACAGAAAGAACCAGACATCAATCTGTGCTGCCAGGGATTGAACTCAAGAGTCCTATACTTTATCCACTGTGCCACCTCCCAGACCCTATAGTGATTTTCTTTTTTTCTTTTCTTTTCTTTTCTTTTCTTTTCTTTTCTCTTCTTTTCTTTTTTACCATGAGCTCTGGCTTGTAGTGGTGAATAGGGAATTACTATAAACATTACTTCTGTGAATCAAGAGAAATAACATCGAAGTTCTGGGTGGTGTCACCCCCAGTTGAGTTCGAACATATTACCATGCACAAGGACCTGGTTCAAGGCCCCAGTCCCAACTTGCAGGAGAGAAATTTCAGAACCAGTGAAGCAAGTCTCTTTCTCGCCACCTCACACCCTCTCCTTTCTCAATTTTTTTCAGTCCTATCTAAAAAAAAAAAAAGCCACTGGGAGTGGTGGATTTGTACTGCCAGCACCAAGCCCCAACCACAAACTTGGTGGGAGGGGGAGAGAGAGAGAGATAGAGAGAGAGATAGAAAGAGAAAGAGAGAATCCAACTGCTCTTGTATTTTTTTTACTGTTTTTGTAAATCCAGTATAATTAGATGTTTTGAAATTTCTGCAGTAATTGCTCTACCATAGGAAATAACTAGGTAAACCACATTAGACTCTTGTTTTTAACACTGGATTTTTGATATTGAACATTTTTGTATATCTTTTGGTATTCAGATTAAGTATGTGGAAATGAAGGGGAATATATTATGAAAGAATTTACATATGCTAGGTTCTTGGATGAAGTATCTTTTTAAAAAAATATTTCATTTATTTATTTGTGAGAAAAATAGAAGGAGAGAGAAAGAACCAGACATCACTCTGGTACATGTGATGCTGGGGTTTGAACTCAGGACCTCATTCTTGAGAGTCTAGTGCTTTATCCACTATGCCACCTCCCAGACCACAGACAAAGTATCTTTTGGATGGTGGGCCCTGGAACTTTAGAGCATCAGGCATGAAAATTGTTTGCATAAGTATCATGCTTACTCATCAATCTCCAAGTATTTTCTGAATAACAAAAATATGGAGTTCAGCTTACCTTACTGATTGATTATTCATCTTATATGTTCAAGTGACTGCTGCTTTCTGACTGACTTGGAGGTCTGAGGTATTTATTTTATTTATTTTTTATTTATTTGTTTTATTAGCTATATAAATATGACTAGATTTTAGTGGGGCTTTTTTGCCTCCAGGGTTATTACTAGAGCTCAATGCCTGCACTACAAATCCATTGTTCGAGTGACCTTTTTTTTTTTTTTTTTGATAGGACAGAGAAATTGAGAGGGGAGGGGAAGATACATAGACAGAAAGATAGACACTTGCAGACCTGCTTCACCTCTTGTGAGGCGACTCCTTTGCTGGTTGGGAGCCAGGGCTTGAACCCAGGCCCATGAGCAGGTCCCTGAGCTTTGTACTGTGCATGTCACCACCTGACAGCCTGATCTTGATGATTTCTGTTCATGAGAATGTTTCCAACTTTTTTTTTCCCCCTCCAGGGTTATCGCTGGGGCTTGGTGCTTGCACTACGAATCCACTGCTCCTGGAGGCCATTTTTCCCATTTTGTTGCCATTGTTGTTATTGCTGTTGTTGTTGTATAGGACAGAGAGAAATAGAAAGAGGAAGGGAAGACAGAGAGGGGGAGAGAAAGATAGACCTGCTTCACCACTTGCAAAGTGACCTCCTTGTAGGTGGGGAGCCAGGGGCTTGAAACAGGATCCTTCTGCCCATCCTTGGCTCCATGTGCGCTTAACCAACTGTGCTACCGCCCACCACCACCCCCCTTTCTAAATTGTCCTGCTAATATTGCAGGACAGCTTTTCTTTCAGCCTCCTAATCTTTTTTGGTCTCTTTGTTAAAGGTAAAAGTAGGGCAAGACATGAGCATTACAAAATTAACCAGCTGGACCCTGGTCTTTGCCTACAAAGTTCCAGAGTGGTCATGATGGGTGAGAGTAGGGGGGCTTAGAAAGGAAAAAGAAAGAGGTGGGGGTGGGGTTTAGGACACACCTGCAGGACAGGACCAATAGAAAAGAGTTGGGTTACTTAGACAATGAAAAGTTTGTTCTAGGTAGACAAGTTGGGGATATAAAAAGTCAGAAAAGAAAGCATTCTTGGGCTGGGGAGATAGCATAATGGTTATGCAAAAGATTTTCTTTTTTTTTCAGTACTTTTTTTAAGGTTTTATTTTTTTATTTAATTTTTTTAAAAATTTATTTTAAAAAGAAGACATTAACTAAACTGTAGGATAGGAGGGGTACAAATCCACACAATTCCCACCACCAGATCTCTATATCTCATCCCCTCCCCTGATAGCTTTCCCATTCTCTATCCCTCTGGGAGCATGGACCCAGGGTCATTGTGGGTTGCAGAAGGTAGACGGTATGGCTTCTGTAATTGCTTCCCCGCTGAACATGGACATTGACTGGTCGATCCATACTCCCAGCCTGCCTCTCTCTTTCCCTAGTAGGATGGGGCTCTGGGGAAGCAGAGCTCCAGGACATATTGGTGAGGTCCTCTGTCCAGGGATGTCTGGTCAGCATCATGCTGGCATTTGGAACCTGGTAGCTGAAAAGAGAGTTAACATACAAAGCCAAACAAATTGTTGAACAATCATGGACCTAAAGGCTGGAATAGTGCAGATGAAGAGTTGGGGTGTACTCACTGCAGACTATTATGTACTTTTACTTTCAGGTATATATATTGCCCTAGTTTATGGATATGTGTGAACACATGCTCTATCTCACAGGACCTAGTCTATATCTAGGTTTTGGGACTTTGTTAGGAAGTGAACCACCTGGAATGGAATTAGAGAATACTATGAAAGGAAAGGTGTCACTTGAGTAATGAAGCTGAAGGGTTGTCATTCCACACCTGAAGTCTCTGGACACAGTCTGAAGTGAAGCATGCTGAGGTGGTGCTTGTTGCGTTGATTAGGTTGGGATTGGCGGATGCAATATTATTTGGTATGAATTGAGAGAAGCATGCAGGAAAGTGCACTCCACCCTAAGGTTCCAGGACTGGGGAAAATATAGGCTCTATAGTGGAAATGGGAGGTTCCTGCTGTGTTAGGTTTCAAGAAGACAATAGATAGTTATTGTTATAATCACATTGTTTGGTAATTGGGTTAACTTTGAAAAATCCCTTTGTTAGGATTTGCTGTATAATACCCAATATCATCATAATTTATGTCATTTGTCATTATTTGTATATAGCTGTGCCACCGGTTGTTTCTGTTCTCTTTGGTCTAGGCTTTTGAGAGTCAGCATATCAAAGACTCAGCCTATGTATTAAAAAGACTCAGTCTGTGATATAAAAGGTTTGAGACAATCAATTTTTTCCCTCTCGTATTAATTATATAGTGATTTATATGACTACAAATTGATAGGAGTGTACATAAACACCATTCCCACCACCAAAAGACTGTGTCCCATCTCCTCCACCCCCACCACCCCCACCACCCCGGGAAGCCGAATATCCACCCTCAACCTCACCCCAGGGTTTTTACTTTGGTGCCCTACTCCAGATTTAGTCAAATCCTGCTTTCAGTTTCCCTTTCTGTTCTTTCTCAACTTCTGTTGATGAGTGGGATCATCCCATACTCATCTTTGTCACAAACCTGAGACTCTGAGGTCCCATGATGGATCCCTGCACCACCATAAGCCAGAGCTGAGTAATGCCTGGTCTCTCTCTCTCATTAAAAACAAATAAGGGCAAGAGACCCCTCATAGAATGGGAGAAGATCTTTACATGCCATACATCAGATAAGAGTTTAATAACCAACATATATAAAGAGCTTGCCAGACTCAACAACAAGACAACAAATAACCCCATCCAAACATGGGGGGAGGACATGGACAGAATATTCACCACAGAAGAGATCCAAAAGGCCGAGAAACACATGAAAAAATGCTCCAAGTCTCTGATTGTCAGAGAAATGCAAATCAAGACAACAATGAGATATCACTTCACTCCTGTGAGAGTGTCATACATCAGAAAAGGTAACAGCAGCAAATGCTGGAGAGGATGTGGGGTCAAAGGAATCCTCCTGCATGGCTGGTGGCAATGTCAATTGGTCCAACCTCTGTGGAGAACAGTCTGGAGAACTCTCAGAAGGCTAGAAATGGACCTACCCTATGACCCTGCAATTCCTCTCCTGGGGATATATCCTAAGGAACCCAACACAGCCATCCAAAAAGATCTGTGTACACATATGTTCTTGGCAGCACAATTTGTAATAGCCAAAACCTGGAAGCAACCCAGGTGTCCAACAACAGATGAGTGGCTGAGCAAGTTGTGGTATATATACACAATGGAATACTACTCAGCTGTAAAAAGTGGTGACTTCACCATTTTCAGCCGATCTTGGATTGAAAAAATCATGTTGAGTGAAATAATTGAGAAACAGAAGGATGAATATGGGATGATCTCACTCTCAGGCAGAAGTTGAAAAACAAGATCAGGAAAGAAAACGCAAGTAGAACCTGAAATGGAATTGGCGTATTGCACTAAAGTAAAAGACTCTGGGGTGGGTGGGTGGGGAGAATACAGGTCCATGAAGGATGATAAATGACATAGTGGGGGTTGTATTGTTAAATGGGAAACTGGGGAATGTTATGCACGTACAAACTATTGTATTTACTGTTGAATGTAAAACATTAATTCCCCAATAAAGAAATAAATTTTAAAAAGTAATAATAAGGGACCAGACAGTGGCACACCTGGTTGAGCGCATGTGTTGCAATGCTCAAGGACCCGAGTTTGAGCCCCTGGTCCCCACCTGCATGGGGAAAGCTTTGTGAGTGGTGAAGCAGTTGTCTCTCTTTCTCTCATTTTCTCTTTTGTCCCCTTCCCTCTAGATTTCTGGCTGTCTCTGCTCAATAAATAAATTAAAATAAAAAACCCAAATAAAATATTTTTAAAAGATTAAAAAGAAGAAGAAGCCATTCTCTCCAAATGACCAGTGTATGTCTGTATTTAGGAAAATATCCTCGTTTTCTTAAATAAAATATACAATGCTTGATCACAGAGTTTCAGTTCTTTGTGGAAACCTACTATGATGATCCAGACTCTATGGAAGAGACATTTGATTCTCTTTTCCCCCAACATCTTGGCAGCTATCTCAGATCAGATCATAAATGACAACAGATTGGGAACTCAGGACAGCTGTCTGGACATCTCCATGCTTTTTAAAAAATAAAATGTTTATTTATTATTGGATAGAAACAGAGAGAAATTGATGAGGGAGGGGAGATAGAAAGGGAGAGAGACAGACAGACATCTACAGTCCTGCTTCACCACTCAGTGAAGCTTTCCCCCTTCAGGTGGGAACCAGGGGTTTGAACCTGGGTCGTTGTTCATTGTAATGTGTGCACTTAACCAACCAGGTG
Source organism: Erinaceus europaeus (assembly GCF_950295315.1). Taxonomy (NCBI): domain Eukaryota; kingdom Metazoa; phylum Chordata; class Mammalia; order Eulipotyphla; family Erinaceidae; genus Erinaceus; species Erinaceus europaeus. Next base: position 46,614,679 of record NC_080174.1, on the reverse strand, counting down.
CACCGCCATCTAGCCCCTTCTACCTCCATACATTAGAAAGAGATTCAGGCCACCTCTGGATAGGTTCAGTTTTATCCCTGTGAGCCTTCTGACCCATTTCTTTCTCATATGTGTGTCTTAATTTGTACACTTGCTAAAGCCTAAAGTGTAATGACACTCCACTCCAGAGCATGCAGAACTGGGCACAGAACTAGGGGCCTCACATAAGCAAGTCAGGTGTCAACTTCCTTGGTCCCCCCTTCCTTCCTTCCTTCCTTCCTTCCTTCCTTCCTTCCTTCCTTCCTTCCTCCCTCCCTCCCTTCCTTCCTTCCTTCCTTTCTCCCTTCCTTCCATGCCTTTTTTTTTTTATTATGTTTTAATTTATTTATAAAACGGAAACTCTGACAAGACCATAGGATTAGAGGGGTACAATTCCTACCACCAGAACGTCATATCCTGTTGTTTTCACCTGGCTATGTTGTTTTCGCCGGGCTGGCTTCACGGGCGGGTAACAGACGACCAGGGACTCATGGTTGAGCTGTAGGCAGTATCTCTTTATTCATGCAGGACGCAGCGCAATCTGTATCAAGCTAAGCTTAACTAAAGTACCCTAAAACTCACAATGCTGTCTTTATATATACTTGCCAAGTAGGGTGGAAACAGGATGCGATGCAGAGAGGGTGGAGAGAAAAGTGACTGGTGAAAATCAGGGTATGACAAGGAGAGGATCAGGGTGTGACAAGGAGAGGGGGTGGAGCAGGTAAGAATTCTACCACTAAACCACCAATGCCCTGGAGGGAAGGTGGTGCTTTATGTAAATGTAAAAGTGATTTATGTAAATAGATGACGGTGGTTATGTAAATAGAATACAGTGGTTATGTAAATAGAATGCAGTGTTAAGCAGGGGGGATTTAAACCAAATGAAACAGAAGGGGTTTTTAAAAGCAGAATTAGAAGATACCAACAATATCCCATCCCCTCCCCTGATATCTTTCCTATTCTTTATCCCTCTGAGAGCATGGACCAAGGGGCATTATGGGGTGCAAAAGGTGGAAAGTCTGGTTTCTGTAATTGCTTCCCTGCTGAACATGGGTGTTGGCAGTTTGATCCATACTCCCAGCCTGCCTCTCTCTTTAACTAGTGGGGTAGGGCTCTGAGGAAGCAGAGCTTTGGGACACATTAGTGGGGTCATCTGTCCAGGGAAGTCCGGTTGGCATCATGGTAGCATCTGGAACTCCAGGCAAGACTGAAGCCCTGTATTTTATTATTTTAACTTTTTTAAAGAATTTATTTATTATGGTCTGGGAGGTGGTGTAGTGGATAAAGCATTGGATTCTCAACCATGAGTTTTGAGTTCTATCCCTGGCAGCACATGTACCAGAGTGATGTCTGGTTCTTTCTCTCCTATCTTTCTCATGAATAAGTATTTTTTAAAAAGAATGTATTTGTTTATTCATGAGAAAGATAGGCAGAGAGAGAAAGAACCAGACATCACTCTGGTACATGTGCTGCCGGGGATCGAACTCAGGACCTCATGCTTTGAGAGTCCAATGCTTTATTCACTGTGCCACCTCCCAGCCCCTTATTTTAATATTTTAAATACTTTAAATTTTTACCAGAGCACTGCTCAGTTCTGGCTTATGGTGATGTGGGGGATTGAACCTGAGACCTCGGAGCCTCTGGCAGGCAAGTCTCTTTGCATAACCTTTATGTTATCTACCCCAGCCTCTATCTCTATTCTATCTCTATCTTTCCTTTATTATGCATAGTGAAGTGTGTCCTCAACTGGTTGCGCCACAGCCCAGCACCCCCTCCTTCTCTCTCGCTCTCTTCTTTTCTGTTTTTGTTTTTAAAGATTTTAAAAAATACTTTAAAATTTTATTTTGGATAGAGACAGGGAGAATTTGATAGAAGAAGGGGAGATAGAGAGGAAGAGAGAGAAAGAAACCTGCAGCATTACTTCACCACTTGTGGTCCTTACACATTGCAATGTGTAAGGTGTGCCACCACCCAGCCTGGCTTGGTCTTTCTTTCTCTTCCTCCCTTCCTTCCTTCTTGCCTTCCTTCCTTCCTTTATTTCTTTCTTCCCATCTTTCTGTCTCTCTTCTTTCTTTCTTTCTTTCTTTCTTTCTTTCTTTCTTTCTTTCTCTCTTTCTTTCTTCTCTTTCTCCCTCTCTTTCTTAATTTCTTTCCTTTCTTCTTTAAATTTTTTTTTTTGTAAATATTTATCTTTATTTAGTATTGGATAGAGGCAGAGAGAAATTGAGAGGGAAAGTGAAGATAGAAAGGGAAAGAGAGTGATACCTGCAGCCCTGCTTCATCACTCAGGAAGATTTCCCTTGGCTGATGGGAACCAGGGGGCTTGAACTTGGGTCCTGGTACATTGTAACATGTGCTGTCAACCAAGTGCACCAGTTCCCTAAATAAATCTTTTAAAAATAGTAATAAGAGGGCTGTGGCCACAACATTATGGTTATGGCAAAAAGACTTTCATGTCTGAGGCACCAAGGGTCCCAGGTTCAATCCCCAGCACTACCATAGGCCACAGCTGAGCAGTGCTCTGCTATCTATCTACCTCACTGTGCTTTTTGCTCTGTATCTCTCATTAGAATAAATAAATTAATTAATTAATTAAATTTTAAAATGCTAATAAAATAAATCATGATATCACAAAGATAAGGTAGAGATGTGACAAGTTTGAAAAGGCTACTGAGTGGCAAGTAGACTGTGGGGGATGTAGAAGCTGTTAGGAGGGATGATGTTTACACTAGGGTAGTGACACAGCATGCCTGCGTGTAAATGTTACAGTTAAGGAGATTTTTTTTAAAGATCTAATTTATTTATTAATGAGAAAAATAGGAGGAGAGAGAGAAAGAACCAGACATTACTTCGGTATATGTGCTGCCAGGGATTGAACTCAGGACCGCACACTTGAGAGCTCAGTGCTTGATCCACTGCACCACCTCCCGGACCACAAGGAGATTTTTATTTTATTTTATTGTTATTCTCTAGAGCACTGCTCAGCTTTGGTTTATAGTGGTGCAGGAAACTGAACCTGGGACTTTGGAGCCTCAAGCATGAGGGTCTACCTTGCTTTCTTTTCTTTTCTTTTTTTTTAATATTTATTTTATTTATTTATTCCCTTTTGTTGCCCTTGTTGTTTTATTGTTGTAGTTATTATTGTTATTGTCGTTGTTGGATAGGACAGAGAGAAATGGAGAGAGGAGGGGAAGACAGAGAGGGGGAGAGAAAGACACCTGCAGACCTGCTTCACCGCCTGTGAAGCGACTCTCCGCAGGTGGGGAGCCGGGGTTCAAACCGGGATCCTTATGCCGGTCCTTGTGCTTTGCGCCACCTGCGCTTAACCCGCTGCGCTACAGCCCGACTCCCTCTTTTCTTTTCTTTTCTTTTTTTTTTTTCAATTTTTTACTATTATATTTATTTATTTATTTATTTATTTATTAGATAGAAATAGTCAGAAATCAAGAGGCAAGGGAGATAGAGAGACAGAGAGGACACCTGCAGCCCTGCTTCACCACTCACAAAGCTTTCCCCCTGCAGGTGGGGACTGAGGCCTTGAACTGGGGTCCTTGTGCACTGTAACATGTGCACTCAACCAGGTGAGCCACCACCTGGCCCCTCTCTTGACCTTTCTATCATAATAACTCAAGCTTTGGTTCTGTTGTGTCTTTTTGTCTCTCCTAGCTTTCTTTCTTTTTAAATTATCTTTATTTTATTTTTTAAAATTATATTCTTATTTATTTATTTTAAAGAATTTATTTATTTATTCATGAGAAAGATAGGAGAGAAAAAGAACCAGATATCAGGGCTGGGCAGTGGCACACCTGGTTGAGCTCACATGTTAGAGTGAGCAAGGTCCCAGGTTCAAGCTCCTGCTCCCCACTTGCAGGGGGAAGGCTTCATGAGTGGTGAAGCAGGGTTTCAGGTGTCTCTCTGTCTCTCTCCCTCTCTATCTTCCCCTCCTTCTCAATTTCTGGCTGTCTCTATCCAATAAATAAATAAAGATAATAAGAAAAAAATTAAAAAATAATAAAGAGAACCAGACATCACTCTGGTACATGTGCTGTCAGGGATTGAACTCAGGACCTCACGCTTGAGAGTCCAATGCTTTATCCACTGCACGACCTCCCGGAGCACTTATCTTTATTTATTCTTATTTATTTATTTATTTATTGTTGTAGTGATTATTGTTGTTGGATAGGACAGAGAGAAATGGAGAGAGGAGAGGAAGACAGTGAGGGGGAGAGAAAGATAGACACCTGCATACCTGTTTCACTACCTGTAAAGTGACTCCCCTGAAGGTGGGGAGCCTGGGGCTCGAACCAGGATCTTTGCTCCGGTCCTTGTGCTTTGCGCCATGTGCGCTTAACCTGCTATGCTACCGCCGGACCCCCATCTTTGTTTATTCTATAGAGACAGCCAGAAATCAAGAGGGAAGGGGGTGGTAGAGAGGGAGAGACAGGGAGACACCTGCAACACTGCTTTACCACTTGCAAAGTATTCCCCCTGCAGGTAGGGATTGTAGGCTCGAACCTGAGTCCTTCCTCACTGTAACATGTGTGTTCAACCAGGTGCACGACCACCTGGCCCCTCTCTGTGTCTTTCTCTCTGAAAAAGTCAACCTAGAGCAGTGAAACTTGAGTGCCTACGAAAGTTAAAATAATAATAGAAGAGCTGAGATAATAGCTCAGCCATGCACAAGACTTGCATGCCTGCAGACGCAGAAGCTGCAGGTTCAATCCCCAGCACCATCATATGCCAGAGCTGAGCAGTATTTTGGTTTCTGTTTCCTCTCATTATTTTTTTAATATTTATTTATTTATTACCACAGCACTGATCAGCTCTGGTTTATGGTGGTTCAGGGGACTGAACCTGGGACTTTGGAGCCTTAGGCATGACAGTCTCTTTGCATAACCATTATGCTATCTACCCCCATTCCTCTCATTCTTTCTCTCACTATAAAGCAAACAAATAAATATGTATTTGAAAAATAAAAACAGGGAGCCGAATAGTGGCACACCCAGCTTGGCACACATAGTAATAAGCATAAGGACCCGCACACAAGGATCCCAGTTCAAGCTCTTGGCTCCCCAAGTGCAGGGGGAAGCTTCACGAGTAGTGAAACAAGTCTTCAAGTGTCTCTCTTTGTCTCTTCCTGTCTATCTCCCCCTCCTCTCAATTTCTGACTGTCTCTATCTAGTAAATAAATATAATAAAAAAGAAAAATAGATAAACAAACAAACAAATAAATAAAACTAGATTTCACCTAGCCTGAGAATATAGATAAGAAAAGTCTAAGAATGGTCTGGGCGGTGAAACAGTGGATATAGCATAGGACTCTCAAGCATGAGATCCCAAGTTCAACCCCCAGCAGCACATATACCAGAGTGGTGTCTTACTTAGTGTCTTTTCCTATCTTTCTCATGAATAAATAACATCGTAAAAAAATAAAGTCCAAGAACTATGTTCTGGGGGGCCTGGTGGTGGAGCACTGGGTGAAGAGCACATAGTACAGAGTGCAAGGACCCCCCCCCCAAAGGTTCCTGGTTCAAGTCCAGCTCTCCACCTGGAGGGGATCACTTCACAAGCGGTGAAGTATGTCTGGAGTTGTCTATTTTTCTCTCTCCCTCTCTATCTTCCTTCCCCCTCTCAATTTCTCTGTCCTATCCAAAAATTTAAAAAAAAAAAATTGCCACAGGAGCAGTGGATTTGTAGTGCAGGCACTTAGCCCTGGAGGCAAAAAAAAAACCACTATGTTCTCAGAACTCACTTAGCAACTGGATAAATTGAGAAATTTATCAATACAGAGGAAGAAAAGCCAGAAAGGCAGGAAGACCAGAGGTGCAGTGATGAACCAGTAGCAAGCCAGTGAAAGGGCTTCCAGGAAGAGGAAACTGGCAAAGGGGACAGAGCTCAGGGCTTCACATATGCAAGTACTGTGCTCTACCTGCCTACTTGCCGAATCTTTGTCTTGACTGCTTTCTATTTATTTTGGATGGAACTGGAGGTGACTATGCTAAGTAAAATAAGAGGTGAAGGACAACTACCAGATGGGTTTGCTTATACATGGACTCTAGATGACTTAAGTAAATTAACTATCTGGGCTTGTGAAGTAGCTTGCTTGAGTAGTATGTTGTTTTGTCATGTGTGTGATCCCAGTTTGACTACAGCATCTAGTGCTATGGTCTCTCCTTTCTGCCTCTCTCTCTTAAAAAAAAAAAAAAAGAACAAAGAGAGAAAGAAAATAAATGAACTTGGGAGTGGTAGCACAGCGGGTTAAGCGCAGGTAACACAAAGCTCAAGGACCAGTGTAAGGACCCAGTTCGAGCCCCCGGCACCCCACCTGCAGGATAGTCGATTCACAATCAGTGAAGCAGGTCTGTAAATGTCTATCTTTCTCTCCTCTCTGTCTTCCCCTCCTCTCTCCATTTCTCTCTGTCCTATCCAACAACAACAACAACAATAATAAATAACTATAACAATGAAACAACAAGGGAAACAAAAAGGAATAAATATTTAAAGAAAAAAAGAAAATAACTGAACTTGAAAAAACAAACAAGCGAAAAGGTAGTCAAATCGTTCCTTGGACTTTGTAAGAACTAAAGTGTTTGAGGAAGAGGATTCCTTTCTTCTACTTGCTTGTCTTTCTCTTTCATTTGGTAGGTTTTCCTGGAATGTCCTGCAGATCTTGTTGAGTATGCACTTCGAAGAAGCCAGCAGCCTAAAATCTCTCTAGGACTTGTGAGAACTTGCTAGACGCTTTCTTCCTAAAGGTTACATTTTAGAGAGGTGGGAGGAATCATCATGATGCTGCCAGTAGAGATTTACTGGAAACAGTAGTTCCACTTTTGTTGTATTTTTTTTTTTAAGTTTAAAAAAAATATTTATTTTTTCCCTTTTGTTGCCCTTGTTTTTGTTGTTGTAGTTATTGTTGCTGTTCTTGATGTTGTTGTTGTTGGACAGGACAGAGAGAAATGGAGAGAGGAGGGAGAGAGAAAGATAGACACCTGCAGACCTCCTTCACCGCTTGTGAAGCGACTCCCCTTCAGGTGGGGAGCTGGGGGCTCGAACCGGGATCCTTACACTTTGTGCCACCTGCGCTTAACCCGCTGTACTACTGTCCTACTCCCTCCTATTGTCTTTATTGTTGCTAGTAAAGAGAGAAGACCTCATTCTATTAAAACTTTAGCACCTAATTTTCTAATCCATTTCTGACTCTACTTCAAGAACCTCTCTAGAATTCTGCCAGAAAAACAGATTTTCTGGTGAGAGTAGATGGCATACGGTTATGTAAAGAGACTCTCATGCCTGCGGCTCCAAAATCCCGGGTTCAGTTCCTGCACTTCCACAAGCCAGTGCTGAGCAGAGCTCTGGTTTAAAAAAAGAAAAAGAGAGAAAAGAAAAAAAGATTCTCTCTTCTCCTGCAGCTCACTCACCACATTTTCTAATTTGCTTCATTTTCTAATGTTTCATCTGTCAACTCCTTACCACCTATTTTTCATCACCCAAAAATGTGTTGAAAAGTCTTGATAAATTGAATTCATTTTATTTGTGTATTGTATTTATGTGTATAATTTTATATGCAGTTTTAAAATGTTTTGATTGATCATCTTCAGTCATTCTGAGCTGACTTTTTCAGGTACAGACGTGCAGAAAGAGACAGAAACCACAACACCAAAGCTTCCTTCAATGTGGTGAAGACAAGGCTCCAACCTGGGTTATACACATGGCAACATAGTGAGCTGTTTTGCTTTCTTTCTTTCTTTCTTTCTTTCTTTATTATTTAATTTTTTTTTTAACTTCTAATTTTGTACTTTTTTACCAGAGCACTGCTCAACTCTGGTATGGGGGATTGAACTTGAGACTATGGAATCTTAGGCCTAAGAGACTCTTTGCATGACCATTATGCTATCTACCTCTGCCTTATTTATTTATTTATTTATTTATTTATTGCCACCAGGATTATTATTGGGGCTGGGTGTTGGCACTACCAATCCACTGCTTCCTGCAGCCATTTTCCCCCTTTTTTCTTCTTTCTAATTTTTATTAGATAGGACAGAGAGAAATTGAGAGAGGATGGGGAGATAGACAGAGAGAGAAAGATAAACACCTGGAGACCTGCTGCACCACTCATGAAGCAGACCCCCCTGCAGGTTGGGAGTGGGGCTTGAGCACTATTCTTTGTACTTGGTGATATGTGAGCTTAACCAGGAGTGCCACAGCCCAGCCCCCTTGCTTCCTTTTATTTACTTTAATTAGAAGTACAGATTTAAACAGACAGATACATAGAGAGGTGTAGAAAGAGATCAAAACAGGGTTCAGTTCTGATGAATGGTCGTGCCAGGGATTGACCTAGGATCCCTGGGACCTCAGTCATAAAAGAATCTCTCTGTCTCTCTCTCTCTCTCTCTCTCTGTCTCTCTCTCTCTCTCTCTCTCTCACACACACACACACACAATTTTGTTATCATTTGTGTTCCCAGACAGAGCATAATACAATTTACAATTGTCACATTACCATAATGAATCACAGCCTCTGTAGTTACTTATTTAATACAAATAAGCATTACTGGGATGCACTGGATCGACCTTCTCGTGGGGCATCCCGTGAGTACCTATTTATTGGGGAAACTGACGATCCTTCCTAGCCGACTGAATCCACATGGATCCCAGTCACTTTCAAAGCCAGCAACAAGCAGACATCAGGCTCAACCTGACGCTGTTGACTGGCTACGGAAGAAGGGCAAACGCTAGAAGAAGAAGCATTACTGTTTAACTAAAACCTGCTAGTGAGCAAGACATTTTTTGAACTTTTTTTTATTATTTATTTATTTATTTTAAAAAAGAGACATTAACAAAACCGTAGGATAGAAGGGGTACAAATCCACATAATTCCCACTACCAGATCTCTATATCCTATCCCCTCCCCTGATAGCTTTCCCATTCTTTTTTTTTTTTTTTTACCAGAACACTGCTCAGCTCTGGCTTATGGTGGTGCAGGGGATTGAACCTAGGACTTTTAGAGCCTCAGGCATAAGAGTCTCTTTGCATAACCATTATGCTATCTACCCCTGCCCAGCTTTCCCATTCTTTATCCTTCTGGGAGTATTGACCCAAGATCGTTGTGGGATACAGAAGGTGGAAGGTCTGGTGTCTGTAATTGCTTCCCCGCTGAACATGGGCGTTGACTGGTCCATCCATCCTCCCAGCCTGCCTCTCTCTTTCCCTAGTAGGATGGGGCTCTGGGGAAGCAGAGCTCCAGGACACACTGGTGGGGTCATCTGTCCAGGGAAGTCTGGTCGGCATCATGCTGACATCTGCAACCTGGTGGCTGAAAAGAGAGTTAACATACAAAGCCAAACAAATTGTTGAACAATCATGGACCTAAAGGCTGGAGTAGTGCAGATGAAGTGTTGGGGGGTACTTACTGCAGACTATTGTGTACTTTGCTTTCAGGTATATATTTTGCCCTAGTTTATGGATACCTGTGAACATATGCTCTATCTCAGGGGACCTGGTCTATATCTAGGTTTTGGGACTTTGTTAGGAAGTGAACCACCTGGAATGGAATTAGAGAATACTATGAAAGGAAAGGTGTCACTTGAGTAATGAAGCTAAAGTGCTGTCATTCCACACCTGAAGCCTCTGGACACAGTGTGAAGTGAAGCAGAGCAAGACATTTTAAAGATGTGGTGAGCGCACCTGGCTGAGTGCACATGCTACAGTGCACAAGGACCCAGGTTCGAGCCCCCAGTCCCCACCTGCAGGGGGAAAACTTCATGAGTGCAGAAGTAGGGCTGCAGGGATCTCTCTCTCTCTCTTTTTCTCTCTCCCTTTCTACCTTCCCTCTTCCTCTCAATTTCTGGCTGTCTCCATCCAATAAATAAATAAAGATAATAAAAAATATAGATATATATTTTTTTCCTCCTCCAGGGTTATTGCTGGGCTCGGTGCCTGCACCATGAATCCACCGCTCCTGGAGGCCTTTTTTTTTTCCCCCTTTTGTTGCCCTTGTTGTAGCTTCGTTGTGGTTATTATTATTGCCCTTGTTGCCGCAATTCGTTGTTGGATAGGACAGAGAGAAATGGAGAGAGGAGGGGAAGACAGAGAAGGGGAGAGAAAGATAGACACCTGCAGACCTGCTTCACCGCCTGTGAAGCGACTCCCCTGCAGGTGGGGAGCCGGGGGGCTCGAACCGGGATCCTTACGCCGGTCCCTGAGCTTTGTGCCACATGCGCTTAACCCACTGCGTCACCGCCCAACCCCAAAAATATTTTTTTTAAAAGATGTGGTGATTGGAGAGGGAGGGCTGGCAGAATAGCTCCCCTAGATAGTGTGCTGCTTTGCTATGCTTATCAAGATCCAGGTTTGAGCTGAACCCCCACTTTACTGAAGTGAAGCAGGTCTGCAATTGTCTTTCTCTCCCCCTCTTTGTCTTCTCCTCCTCTCTCTATTTCTCTTTGTCCTATCCAACAACAACAACAACAAAAATAACTACAACAATAAAAAAACAACAAGGGCAACAAAAGGGAATAAGTAAATAAATAAATAAATAAATTGATAAGGGTGCTGACATGTTGTGTAAGATCACTCACTTATAGATTACCTTGGTTGAACCTTTTGCTTACTCCCTAAACCTACCAATCACAGTTAATTTGCTTTCTGATCTCAAGTTCAAACACCTGGAGCAGTGAGGCGGATAACATCAATAAATGAAGTGGGGTAGGTGGGGCAGGTGACTGGGCCTAATGTGGGCTTGTGCCTATTGAAGGAATAAACACTACAGACCTGCTTCACCGATCACGAAGTGGACGCCCTGCAGGTAGGGAGTAGGGCTTGAAGCCGGTTACTTGAACATTGTAACATGTGTGCTCTACCAGGTGTGCCACCACTCAGCCCCCAAATTGCTACGTATTCTAACTTAAACTTGTTTTTTATAACAACAATAATAACTACAACAATAGAACAACAAGGGCAAAAAAGGGAATAAATAGATAAGTATTTAAAAAAGTAAAATTGTTTTTCAGGGCTGGGGAGACTGCATAATAGTTCTGCAAAGAATTTTTATACTTGAGGTTCTAAGGTCTTATGTTCAATTTTTCAATTCCCAGCCCCGTCATAAGCCATAACTGAGCAGAGCTCTGGTTTCAGTGTCTCTCTTAAATATTTTATTTATTTATTTATTTGATAGAGACAGAAATCAAAAGTGAAGGAGAGGTAGAAAAGGAGAGAGACCTACAGCACTGCTTCACCATTTGTGAAGCTTCCCCACTCCCCCACGCAGATGGGGACCAGGAGCTTGAACCTGAGTCCTTGCACATTGTAACATGTGCACTCAAGCAGGTGCACCACCACTTGGCCCCTCTGGTGTCTGTCTGTCTGTCTATCTATCTATATATCATCTATCTATCTATCTTATCAGTCATCTATCTTTCTTTCTATGTTTCTCTAAAATAAGTAAAAATACTTTTAAAAATAGTTTTTCATCCTTTTATTTATTTATTTTTTTAATGGGTGACAGAGGTTACAACAGTGTTCAGATCTAGTATATGTAATGCTGAGACTTGAAATGGGCCTCATGCATGGAAATCCTGTGCTTTAATACTGAGCTAACTTCCTGACTTAGGTCTTCTGATTTATTTATTTATTTATACAGGAGAAAGATAAATAACCAAAGCATCACTATGGCATATGAAATGCCAGGGGTTGAACTCAGGACCTCATGCTTAAGAGTCTAATGCCAAAAGAAAAAAAAGTCTAATGCCTTGGGAGTCAGGTGGTAGCACAGCGGGTTAAGAGCATGTGGTGCAAAGCGTGAGGATGGGCACAAGAATCCTAGTTCAAGCCTCCAGCTCCCCACCTGCAGGGGAGTCGCTTCACAGGTGGTGAAGCAGGTCTGCAGGTGTCTATCTTTCTCTCCCCCCTCTGTCTTCCCTTCTTCTCTCCATTTCTCTCTACCCTATCCAATAACGACTACGACAATAAAACAACAAGGGCAACAAAAGGGAATAAATAAATATTAAAAGAATTTTTTTTTAAGAGTCTAATGCCTGGGAGTTGAGCGGTAGCACAGTGGGTTAAGCGTAGGTGGCACAAAGCACAAGGACCAGTGTAAGGATCCCAGTTCAAGCCCCTGACTCCCCACCTGCTGGCACGTGTATAATGCCTTTACCACTGTGCTATCTCCTGGGCTGCTAAATAAATGAGCTGTTTTGTTTGTTTAAAGTCTCTACTTGTTACTTCTGTTTTATTGCCTTTGATGTCTAAACACATCTGATTGATGGGGGTCATTCTTATTACTGCTTCAAGTACATGGGTGACAATTTCACTGTCCTTACGATTAGGTACAGTACTAAAAGTTTTATGAGCAGAACTGTATTTTATTGACACTTCAGCACTAGAAAGTGGATTTGACTTTTCTGTTTATAGGTGAGGGTGTCTGTGTCCAATCTGACATGTAATAATAGTCTGTAGCAGGGGTCAGTAAACAGTAGCCTATGGTCAAAGTCCTATGGCTCTATTTTTGTAAATAAAGTTTCATTGAAAACAGCCACATTCATTCATTCTCTGTTGTCTATGGTTATCTGAACACTATATCATCAGAATTGAATGACCATATAACCCCCTACAGAAAGATTAGCCAATTCTACTAGGATGACTAGAATAAAAAAGACAAATAAAGCTTGGTGGAGCAGTGCAGTTGAATCTCTCCTTTCTCTCTTTCTCTCCCCTTTGTTTTTGCTTCCAGGGTTATCACTGGGGCTCAGTGCTGGCACTATGAACCAGCTGCTCCTGTGGCCTTTTTTTTTTTTTTTCATTTTATTGGATAGGACAGAGAAAAATTGAGAGAGGAGGAGGAGATAGAGATGGAGAGAGAAAGATAGACACCTGCAGACCTGCTTCTCTGCTTGTGAAGCATACTTCCTGCAGGTGGGGAGCCAGGGGCTTGAACCTTGATCCTTGCATGGGTCATTGCACTTAATACTATGTGCTCTTAACTGGGTGAGCCACTGCCTGCCTCCCCTCTCTATCTCTCACTACCACCACCACCACCACCACCACCACCACCACCACCACCCTAAAAATACAATCTAAAATCTAGATATACAGTCTAAAAATACAGTCCACTGAGAGCAAAGAAATAGTGCAGTTATGGAACCTCATCAATATCCCTGGTGGCAAAAATAAGTAATAAATGGGTCAGTGAAATAGCTCACTTGTATAGTTGTGCTGCTTTGATATGTACACAACTCGGGTTTGAGCCTGGGCCCCCACTACATTGAAGAAAGCTTAAAGTACTATGATCTCTTACTCTTTCTGTCTCTCTGTCTTCTGTCTCCATTAAAATAATCAAATAAATAAATGCCAGATAGAAAAAGGATATATTGCATTTCTACTATGTGAAATGCCCACGACGTACAAAATACATAGAAATAAAGCCCATACTCTACTCGTGATTGCCTGGAGCTGGGGAACTGGTGTGTTAGGGGGAAATGGAAATAGATTGTTGAGAATTTTTTTTTTTTTTTTACCAGAGCACTTCTCAGCCTTGGTTTAAGGTGGTGCTGGGGACTGAATTTGGGATCTCTGAGCCTCAGGCATGAAAGCTATTTGTGTAACCATTATGCTATCTCATCTTCCCAAGATTTGTTTATTAATGAGAGAACTAGAGTGGGGGTGGGGAGGCAGAGGACAGAGTTTATTTTCTCTTTTTTTCTTTTTTGTAAAGTCTTTTAATTTTTTTTAACTTGTTATTGGATAGAGACAGAGAGAAATTGAAAGAGAAGGGGGAGATAGAGAGGAAGAGAGACAGAGAGACACCTGCAGACCTGCTTCACCGCCTGTGTAGCAACTCCCCAGCATGTGGGGAGCCGGGGGGTTGAACCGGGATCCTAACCGGTCCTTGCGCTTTGCGCCACGTGTGCTTAACCTGCTCCGCTACCGCCCGACTTTCAGGAGAGAGTTATAGCATCTCTCTGGCACATGAAATGCCAGGGATCAAAATCACGACCTCAAGTTGGGGGCTCCGATGCTTTATCTATTGCACCATCTCTAGAGTTAGTGTGCATATGTTTCTATATTATGGACCTGCTCGCTTCTGCTGTGTGAGTCTTCATGTGTTTCTATGTTACATATGTTCTATAAAATTATGAGTTTCGGGAGTCTGGCGGTAGCGCAGCGGGTTAAGCGCACGTGGCACAAAGCGCAAGGACCGGCGTAAAGATCCCAGTTGGAGCCCCGGCTCCCAGCTTGCAGGGGAGTTGCTTCACAGGCGGTGAAGCAGGTCTGCAGGTGTCTCTCTTTCTCTGCCCCTGTCTGTCTTCCCCTCCTCTCTCCATTTCTCTCTGTCCTATCCAACAACGACGACAACAATAATGACTACAACAACTATAAAAAAAAAAAAAAGACAACAAGGGCAACAAAAGGGAAAATAGACAAATAATTTTTTAAAATTATGAGTTTCGTGGTCCACTAGGTGGCGCAGTGTATAGGACATTGGACTTTCAAGCATGAGGTCCTGAGTTTGGTCCCTGGCAGCACATGTACCAGAGTAATGTCTTGTTCTTTCTCTCTCTCTCTCCTCCTATCATTCTCATAAATAAATAAAATCTTAAAAATAAAAATAAAATAAAAATATGAGTTTCAATGCAAATAGAAAAATATTCAACTCATGTGCAGAATCACCAAATATATACACAACCCAAATTTCATTATATATATATGTATTCTAAATTTAGAAGGACAATGGAGCTATATGGGGCTTTGTGCATGTATAATTTCACTGGCTCCTAGGCAGATTTTTTTTTCCTCCAGGGTTATCACTGGGGTTCAGTGCCTGGACTACAAATCCACTGCTCCTGGAGGCTATTTTTCCCATTTTGTTGCCCTTGTTGTAGCGCTTGTTGTAGTTGTTATTGTTATTGTTGTTACAACTGCCGTTGTTGTTGGATAGGACAGAGAGAAATGGAGAGAGGAGGGGAAGACAGAGAGGAGGAGAGAAAAATAGACACCTGCAGATCTGCTTCACCGCTTGTTAAGCGACTCCCCTGCTGGTGGGAAGCCAGGGACTTGACCCGGGATCCTTACGCCTGTCCTTGCACTTTGCGCCAACTGCGCTTAACCCGCAGCGCTACCGCCCAGCCCCCCTTGGCAGCATTTTTATTCAGAGAGAGACAGAGAATATAAACGAGAGTTGTCTGTAGTGCTACAGCACTCTCAAGTGGTTCTAGGATTAGAATCTTGTCTGTGTGTGTAACTGGGCAGGTGCCCTCTCTAGTGAAGTATCCCTCTGGCCCTTCAAACACATTTATTTCGTGTCTTTCTTTCTTTTACGTTTTTTTTTCATTGCCACCAGGGTTATCTCTGGGGCTCAGTGCCTGCACAACAAATGTACTGCTCCTGTGGCCACATATTTTCCTTTCTCTTAGTGATTTTTAAAATGAAATTTAAAATTTTTATATTTATTTATTTTATTTTACTTGGATAGAGATACAGAGAAATCAAAAAGGAGAGGGTGGAGAAAGAAAAAAGGTGGAGAAAGAAAAAAGAGGGGCCAGGTGGTAGTGCACTGAGCTAAGCGCGCATAGTGCGAAGCACCAATCTTCTTCTTCTAGCATTTGCCCTTCTTCCGTAGCCAGTCAACAGCGTCAGGTTGAGCCTGATGTAAAGTTTCGAGACCTCCTTTGAATCTGGAGAGGTGGCAGTCGTTGACTATGTGGGTCATAGTCTGTTTGTAGCCTCAGGGGCAGTTCGGGTCGTCTCTGGCTCCCCAGCGATGGAACATAGCAGCGCACCGGCCATGGCCTGTTCGATAGCGATTGAGGAGGGCCCAGTCATAACGTGCTAGGTCAAAGCCGGGTTGACGCTTGCAAGGGTCTGTGATGAAGCACCAATAAATAAATAAAACATAACTTTTAAAAAAGAGTAAGAACAAAGAAACACCTGCAGTACTGCTTCACCGTTCATGAAGATTTCCCCCTGCAGATGGGTACCAGGAGCTTGAACCAGGGTCCTTGTGCATGGTAATGTGTGTGTTCTATTGGGTATGCCACAACCTGGCCTTTCTTTCTTTTTTAAAATTTTTATTTATTTTAACCAGAGCACTGATCAGCTCTGGCTTATGTTAATGTGGGGGATTGAACCTGGGACTTCAGAGCCTCAGGAATGACAGTCTGTTTGCATAACCATTATACTATGTACCTCCACCTTTCTTTCTTTCCTTCCTTCCTTTCATCCTTCCTTCCTTCCTCCCTTCCTCCCTTCTTCCTCCCTTTCTTTTTCTCTCTCTTTCCTCTTTGGAAGTGAGCAGAGCATACTCATATATGCAGGATATTAGCGTTTTCAGGTCTATATTTATTTATTTATTTATGCCTCCGGGTTATCGCTGGGGCTTAGTCTAAGCCTGCACTGCGAATCCACTGCTCCTGTAGCCATTTTTTCAACTTTAAAAAAAATATATTTATTTATTTGTTTGTTTATTCCCTTTTGTTGCCCTTGTTGTTTTTTTATTGTTGTAGTTATTATTATTGTTGTTGTCATCATTGTTGGATAGGACAGAGAGAAATGGAGAAGAGATGGGGGAAGACAGAGAGGGGGAGAGAAAGACACCTGCAGAGCTGCTTCACCGCTTGTGAAGAGACTCCCCTACAGGTGGGGAGCCAGGGCTCCAACCAGGATCCTTGATTGGTCCTTGCGCTTTGTGCCACCTGTGCTTAACCCGCTGCGCTACAGCCTGACTCCCTATTTTTTCAACTTTTTTGGATAGGACAGAGAGAAATTGAGAGGGGAGGGGGAGATAGGGAGGGAGAGAGAAAGACACTTGCAGACCTGCTTCACTGCTCATGAAATGTTCCCCTTACAGGTGGAGAGTTAGGGGCTCAAACCCAGATCTTTGTGCAGATCCTTGCACTTCATACTATGTGCACCACTGCCCAGCCCCTAATTTATTTATTTTGGGGAAAGAGATGGAGAGAAAGAACCTAGGCATCCACTCTGACACATATGATGCTGGACCTGAAACCTAGGGCTTCAATCTTGAGAATCCAACACCTTAACCACTGCATTACCTTCCAGGATAAGGTCTACTTTTTTTTTACTATTTAGGCAGAGTAGAGAAAGCACAGCACCACTCCAAACCTACAAAGCAAAGAGCTCTATGGAGCTCTCCCTGGTGTGGTTCATCATGCTCCCATGTGGCCTTGAACCTGGGTCTTCACACATGGCTAAGACACATACTTTACCCTGTGGACTATCTCCAGCTCCTTATTTCACTTCTTTGTTATATGTTTGTGGATCTCAAGCATTGTGCTTGCACACTTTCACCACTCTGGATCACTTTTTTATTTAATATTTGTTTGTTTATCTACTTGTTTATGAGACAGAGAAGAGAGAGAACCAGGACATCACTGGTACATGGGGTGTCAGGAATTGAACTCAGGGCCTCATGCTTGAGAGTCCAGCACCATCCACTGTAATATCTCCCAGGGCAGGCGTTCAACTTTCCAGGATGACTTTTTTTTTTTTTAGATAGGCAGAGAGAGAGAGAGAGAGAGAGAGGAACCACAGCTGTCTCTTTCTTTTCTTTCTTTCTTCCTTTTCATGGTAAGTGGTTGGCTAATACTGAGAAGGAAAGTGAATAAAGTATGTGACAGACTCCCTGGGTTGTTTGTGTTTGTTAGAATGTCATTTTCTCTGTCTTTATTGGGACCAAATTCTGGTTTGAATAGGAACCATGACTTCCTGAGACTATGAGAATCATGCTTTCTCAGTCATAGACACAGCCCACTTTACATTTGTAGAGTTTCACTCACCACTCACACCCAACCAAAATCTATACTCTAGGGGTTTCCCGGAGCTATATATGCAAATAGAGAGGAGTGGTACACACACATTGTGCTTGCCTGTTCTGTGCTTGAGTGTGTTCCACTGTCCCCATAGATTCTTCATGCAAAATAACAAACAAAAACAGAAGAATAAGAAATGGCTAACGGGAATAGTAGATTTCATCGTGCAGGCACTGAGCCCCAGAGGTAACTCTGGTGACAACCCTTCCCCCCCAAAAAAAAAAACACCTAAGAGCATGGGATTTCCTGTCTGAGGTGCATGAGTCACTCTCTGCCACAACATGTGGTGTTCCGGCTTATCCCTCCTCATTGCCTCATGTGAGTCTCTCTAACACATACAATAAAATATACATTTATTTATTTTATTTACTTATTCCCTTTTATTGCCCTTGTTTTATTGCTGTGGTTATTGTTGTCATTGATGTCATTGTTGTTGGATAGGACAGAGATAAATGGAGAGAGGAAGGGAAGACAGAGAGGGGGAAAGAGAGACATCTGCAGACCTGCTTCACCGCCTGTGAAGTGACTCCCCTGCAGGTGGGGAGCCGGGGGCTCCAACTGGGATCCTTATGCTGGTCCTTGCGCTTTGCACCACCTGTGCTTAACCTGCTGCGCTACCACCTGTCTCCCATAATAAAATATGTTTTTATAAAAACATAGAGACAGAACGAGAGAGAGACCTGAAGCACTGCCCCACCACTTCTGAAGCTTCCTTCCTGCAGATGGGGTCTATGGGCTTGAATCCAGGTCCTTGGACCTGGTAATGTGTGCTTAACCAGTGTGCCACCACCTGACCCTTGAAACTAATTTCTGTCCCTTTTGTTTGTTGCTTTAGAGTGGCAGGTTGACAACATTTTTAAAAAGATTGATTGTTAAACAATTAGAAAAAAAGTTAATGATATCCTCCATCTCATTTCTGTCTAATCTGTAGACTCTCATTTTCAGTAGTACATAGGCAGGCAGGAAAGGACTTCTTTATGCAAATAATGTTCTTTCCATCTATTTACATACATGTTTTTAAAAGATTAAGAATAAACCCAATCAATTGGCACAATAAAGAATTATCAAAGAAAAAAAAAAGATTGATTGTAGCCTGTGTTGATAGGAAAAAGCATTGGTGTGTGTGCTATTATACCTTATATCTTGCATAGCCATTATGATATCCACCCCACCCTACCTTTATATTTTGCAGTCAAGTGCTCTACCCCTGAGCCATGCCCCCCCCCCTTATATTCTGTTTGTTTGCTTTTTAACATTGTTTAAATTCTTATTTGACTGGTTTAAGATGTAGACCACTTGGGGTCAGGCGGTGGCTCACCTAGCTAAGCACACACATTACAAGGATGTAGTTTCAAGCCCTTGGTCTCGCCACCTGCAGGGAGAAAGCTTCATAAGTGGTGAAGCAGGACTGTAGGTCCTCTGTCTCTTTCCCCCTCTAACTTCCCTCTCCTCTCAATTTCTCTGTCTCTATCGAATAATACATACATACATACATACATACATAAATAAATATGTTTTTTAAAAAAAGATGTAGAGGGAGTCGGGCTGTAGCGCAGCGGGTTAAGCGCAGGTGGCGCTAAGCACAAGGACCGGCTTGGATCCCGGTTCGAACCCCGGCTCCCCACCTGCAGGGGAGTCGCTTCACAGACGGTGAAGCAGGTCTGCAGGTGTCTATCTTTCTTTCTTTCCCCCTCTCTGTCTTCCCCTCCTCTCTCCATTTCTCTCTGTCCTATCCAACAATGACGACAACAACAATAATAACTACAACAATAAAACAACAAGGGCAACAAAAGGGAATAAATAAATTAAAAAAAAAAAAAAAAAGATGTAGAGTCAGGTGGTAGCACAGCGGGTTAAGCGCACGTGGAGCGAAGCACAAGGACCGGCATAAAGATCCTGGTTATAGCCCCTGGCTCCCCAACTGCAGGGGAGTCACTTCACAAGCGGTGAAGCAGGTCTGCAAGTGTCTATCTTTCTCTCCCCCTCTGTCTTCCCCTCCTCTCTCTATTTCTCTTTGTCCTATCTAACAACGACATCATTAATAACAACAATAACTACAACAACAATTAAAAAAACAAGGGCAACAAAAGGGAAAATAAATAAATATAAAATAAAAAAAAAGATGTAGACCACTCATAATGCATTACCCCTATCTTACTCTCCCCAAAGGGAAAGAAAAATGAACACCAATGGCAGAAGACAATTGTAAGAAATAACACGTAGGTGGTCCAGGAGGTGTCACAGTGGATAAAGCACTCGACTCTCAAGCGTGAGGTTCTGAGTTCAATCCCTGGCAGCACATGTACCAGAGTGATGTCTGGTTCTTTCTTTCTCTTCTCCTCTTTCTCATTAATAAATAAAATATTTTTTAAAATAATAAGAAGAAAGAAGTAACACCTAGAGCCAACTTTGAGCTCAGGAGAAAATTCTATACCACCTCCTCATGCTCTATATATTCAGAGAAATTTCTCTAGTAAAGAACTATAGAAGGTAAAAAAAATTTTTAAGGGGTGCTGGGTGGTGATGCACCTGGTTCAGTGCACATGTTATAGCGCGTGAAGACCCAGGTTCGACCCCCCTGGTTCCCACCTGAAGGGGGAAAGCTTCATGAGTGGTTAAGCAGTGCTGCAGGTGTCTCTCTGTCTCTTTCCCTCTGTATCACTCCCTTCCATCTAGATTTCTGACTGCTTCTATCCAATAAAGAAATAAATATCATAATAAATAAATAAATAAAATAAAAAAGAACTATAGGAGGGTGGGATTAGATAGCATAATAGCTATGTAAAGAAGACTGTCATGCCTGAGGCTTCAAAGTCCCAAGTTCAATCCCCCACACCACCATAAGCCAGAGCTGAAATAAATAAATACATAAATAATAAAATAAGATAAATATTTTTTAAAAGCAGGACAAAATGTAAAAAAAAAAAAAAAGAAGAAGAGGAAGAACTATAGGAATGAGGGTCAGGTGGTAGTGCACCTGGTTGAGCGCACATAAGACAGTACACAAGGGCCCATGTTCAAGCCCTGTGGGGGGAAGCTTCATAAGAGGTCAAGCAGATCTGCAGGCGTCTCTCTTTATCTCTCCCTTTCTATCTCCCCATTTCATCTCGGTTTCTCTCTGTCTCTATATAATAAGCGAATAGATAAAATATTAAAATAAAAGAACTATAGGAATAGTCCCTGAAAAGTATAGTCTTACGCTTCTATTTGTATTAATGGGTTTGAAATTGGATGACTACTTGGAGAACAGTTTGACTGTGTGTATGAATTATCTACTTTCTGCTCTGGTCTCTCTTCAAAATTATTTACTTATCTGATAGAGACAGAGAGAATCTGAGAGGAAAGGGGGAGAGAGAGAGAGGAAGAGCGAGAGCTGCAGCACTGCTTCACTTGTGAAGCTTTCCCTCTGCAGGTGGGGAGCTGGGGCCTCCATCTGGGTCTTTGTGCGTGACAAAGCAGCACACTATCCAAAGGAGCTATTTAGCCGACCTTTATTTATTTCTTTTTCTGCATTAAAGGCAAAAATTCAGTCATTTGCTTAAATCACCAAGGTCTGGATTGGGTTTTGTTTTTTTTTTTAATTTTCCCTTTTTGTTGCCCTTGTTTTTTTTTATTGTCATTGTAGTTATTATTGTTGTTGTTATTGGTGTCATCGTTGTTGGATAGGACAGAGAGAAATGGAATGGAGAGGGGAGGGGAAGACAGAGAGGGAGAGAGAGATAGACACCTGCAGACCTGGATTGAACTGGGATCCTTATGCCAGTCCTTGCACTTTGCTCCATGGGTGCTTAACCCGCTGTGCTACTGCCTGACTCCCCCCTTTTTTAAAAGAGGTATTCTCTATTTATTTATTATTGTATAGAGACAGAGAGAAATTGAGAGGGGAGAGGGAGATAGATAGGAAAAGAGACACCTACAGCCCTGCTTTACCACTCATGAAGCTTTCTTCCTTGCAGGTGGGGACCAGGGGCTTGAACCTGTGTCCTTGAGTACTGTAATGTGTGCACTTAATCAGGTGCACCATGACCTGGCCCCTGGACTGGGTTTTTATCTTCCACTTCTCTCCTTTACTATTATAGTTTTTCTTCTCCCTCTCTCTTCTTCTTCCTCTTCCTCCTCCTCCTCCCTCTTCAATTCAGTCTTCTGTATGAATCTTCTGTTGTGGTTGTTCCTTAAGGATTCTATCATGTTTGTGCAGTCCTAGTCAAGGTTGTGGGTTGCTGCAGCAGCTCACTGGCTAAGACTGTTTTTGATATTGCTGACTGGTTCATATTTACTGAGAATATACTAAGTCCAGGCAAACACGTTATATTCCCTTTCTCCCTCAACCCTGATAGAGATTTTAAGGGTCAGAAAGACAAGGTAATAGTTATGCAAAAGGCTCTCATGAGGTCCCAAGTGACCAGTGCTCTGGTTGGTGGAGAAGAAGGAAGAAGAGGAGGAGAAAAAGGAGGAGGAGGGAGAGGTGAAGGAGAAGGAGGAGGAGGAGAAAGAGAAAAAGGAGAATAAGGAGGAAGAGGAAAAGAAGAAATGCCTCCCTCACGGTAGAAAATATACTGAGAGGTGCCAAACTCCTTAGATTCTAATCTCAACTGTACTTTTAATTATTTTCTCTACCCTTACAACTTTTTTTTTAGATTTATTTATTAATGATGAAGAGAGTATCACTCTTCCAGGGTTTTTCAGCAAAAAGGTGCTTGTGGTCTGGGTAGTAGTGCAGTGGATAAAGCATTAGACTCTCAAACATGAGGTCCTGAGTTCAATCCTGGTAGCACATGTGCCAGAGTGATGTCTGGTTCTTTCTCTCTCTCTCTCCTATCTTTCTCATGAATAAATAAATAAATAATTTTTTAAAAGTATGTAAAGCTGACAAAATAGCTCACCTGGATAGTGCATTGCTTTGCCATGTGTGCTACACTGGTTTGAGCTTGACCCCCACCACACTGAAGGAAGCTTTGGTATTGTGGTTTCTTTTACTCTCTTCCAATCTGTATCTATAAAAATGATAGATAGATAGATAGATACACAGACAGACAGATAGATAGATAGGCAGGCAGACAGGCAGGCAGGCAGACAGGCAGACAGGCAGACAGACAGACAGACAGACAGACATGATATTAGCCCTTCTCTCCTAGGGCTGTGGTCAGAATGAAATGAAATCATAAGAATCAAGTATGTACCCAGCACAATTGTGCAGAGACAGAAATTGGCGAGTCCTTAGGGTTTCATGTGACCTGACTGCAGAGCTGCTGGGTCCTTGCAGTCCAGTCTACCTGAGGAGCCAATATTTTTCTGGTACTGTGAGGCAGACGAGAGAGGTGGGCTTAGGAAAGGGTCTCCTTTAGAGGCTTTCTTTTTCTTCAGCTGTTGGGTACTGCAATGTTTCCTTAATCAAGCAGCCAACTTAAGAAGCCTGAAGCAAGTCTTTCCCTTCCAGAAGCCTCCTATTTTTTAGGCTAGCTATAAAATGAGATTGTGCAAGTCTAGCAGGATCTTCCAGGTCATGAGTTTTTGTGGGGGAGTCGTTTCCTTCTAGGCCTAAGGGAATCATCACTCCTTGCCTAAGATTCCAGACCAGCAAGACTTGTGTATGTCGTCCTCCCTACCCCCATCCCTGCCCCCCAACCCCTGTGGCTCTGTAATAGGGGCGGGACAGGGCAAGAAGAGAGAGCACTCCATTCTGAAAGTGGCTTCAAACATTATATCTAATATGTATATGTATGTATGTGTGTGTGTGTGTGTGTGTGTGTGTGTGTGTGCATATGTATATGTATTTGAGCTGTTTTACTTCAGGAAATCTGTAGAGGGTACTTTTCAGGAAAAGAACTGATGTGGAATCTTATTTTTAAAAAACTGAAGTTGAGGCAAGCAAGAGTGAACTTTTAAAAAGAAAAGCAAGGGTTAACTTCTTAGTTAAAGAAAAATGCTGTTGGCAGCAACCTCTCCCATCCCCCTCCTCCCTATATAACCAGGACTTTCTACTGCTGTAATCAAAGTGGCCTTGGCCAGTGGCCTTAGAATTTGCTACTTCTGCCCAAGAGTGCTGATAACACAAACAAGTTGTACTCTCTGTATAAACAAAAGAAAAAGCAACTAGTTAAGTTTGTTGCTTTGAATTACTATGGGAAAGTTGATAACAGTATAAAAGAGCAAGCACTCTTGTGCTCAGGGCCCCATTTCTGTGGACATGAGTCAGCTGGATCTGCCAACATAGTGAACACTGCTTCCTACATTAGAGCCCACAGGAAAGCCTTAGTGTGTGTCTGAGAATCCAATAACAAGGTCACCTAGGGGAGATAGCATTGTGGTTTTGCAGAAAGGCTTTCATGCCTGAAGCACCAAAGATGCCAGGTTGAACCCCCAGCACCACCAGAAGCCCTAGTTTAACAGTGGTCTGAGGAGAGAAGGAAGGAAGGAAAGAAGGGAGGAAGGCAGGCAAATAAATTTTGTATGGACTGTTAGCAAAAACCCAAGGCTTCAGTGGGGCTGCCCCATCTTGCTGCCCCCTCCCCCACTCCTTCCCTGAACTCCAGACCTGGGGGGTTGAGGCTGGAGTGGAGCAACTAAGCGGGGGGTGAGAGTGGGCTTTGTGAAAAGTAAATTGACTAGAAATTCCACCTAATCTCTTTGATATGGTGGAAAGGCCCCTGGAGGGCAGAGTACAGGCAGCTCTTTCCTCATCTCCCTTTAATATGTTTTTACCTTGGGCCAGGGACATACTCAATGGTAGATAACAGAATTCTCATGCCAGAGACCCCAGGTTGTTTTCCAGAATATGGCAGAGCTGGGGGGTGGGGGGGCTAGGGGTTCTCTCCTCATCTCTGTCCTCTCACTAAATTAATATAACCAGGGCGATGTACAGAGGAAGCCCACTACACCTTCATGCTTCATAGTGTTGCTGAGGAGGTGACTGAGATGCCTCTCCCCCATGGTGTCTGGCTCACCATGGTTTTGTTCCACAAAGAATTGCAGAGGCCATAGTCAAGCATTTAAAACTTCTATTTATGAGAATGAAAACATACATGTAGGCGAAGCATCAAATACGCCAGTGATGCTTTTTTCTCCTCTCGTCTCTTTCTCTCTCTCTCTTTTAAATGTTTTTCCCATTTAAAATTTTTTATCAGTGATTTAATATTGACTTATAAAGTTATAAGATAACAGGGGTATAATTCTTTTAAAAATATTTATTTATTTATTCCCTTTTTTTGCCCTTGTTGTTTTTCATTGTTGTAGTTATTGTTGTTGTTATTATTGGATAGGACAGAGAGAAATGGAGAGAGGAGGGAAAGACAGAGAGGGGGAGAGAAAGACAGACACCTGCAGACCTGCTTCACCACCTGTGAAGCGACTCCCCTGCAGGTGGGGAGCTGGGGGCTCCAACCAGTATCCTTATGCCTGTCCTTGCGCTTTGCGCCACATGTGCGCTTAACCTGCTGCACTACTGGCCAACTCCCTTGGGGTATAATTCTTCAGCATTCCTATTACCAGGCTTCTGTATCTCCATTCCCTCCATTGGAAGCTACAGCAGTTCTCCCTAGGTAGCAAATGTGGATTAACTATTATTTCTACAACTATTTGTCAATGTTTGCATATATGTGACCTTTTTTCCCCCCATGGTCCCATCTTCTCTTCCTTTCCAAGTTACACCTGTACCTACTAGTACTTCCAAATGTCTTTCCTTTCTTCCTCTTCTCTCTCCAGGTCCTGAAGGAGTTGGAATTCAGAACCCTCTGGTCATCTTCCCTCTATTATCTCTCCCCCTCTGGGAATATGGACCAAGATTATTTTTTGGGCTTCTGTAATTGCTTCTCCATTGGTCATGGATGTTGGCAGGTCGATCCATACCACCAACCTATTTCTATCTTTCCCTAGTGGGTTAGGGTTCTCTTCTCCTCTCCTCTCCTCTCCCCTCCCCTCTACTCCTCTCCCCTTCCCTTCTCTCCTCTCCTCTCCCCTCCCCTCCTTTCCTCTCCCCTCCCCTCCTCTCCCCTTCCCTCCACTCCTGCCCGACTCCCAAGTCTTACTTTTTTTTAACATTTATTTATTCACTTATTAAATAGAGGCAGAAAGAAATTAAGAGGGGGAGGGGATACAAAGAGGGAAAGAGAGGCGGGAGGGGGGATAGATAGCATAATGATTAAGCAAAGAGTCCCTTATGCCTGAGGCTCTAAAGTCCCAGATTCAGTCCACACACCGTCATAAACCAGAACTGAGTGCTTAGTGAATGATGCCATCCAGTTGATTTTCTCATTGTGAATGCAACATTAATATTTAACATTCAAAATATGTTTGAAAATACATGTTCAAAACACTGTAACAGGGAGAGTCAGGCGGTAGCGCAGTGGGTTAAGCGCATGTGACGCAAAGGGCAAGGACCAGCGTAAGGATCCCAGTTCAAGCCCCATGCTCCCTACCTGCAAGGGAGTCACTTCACAGGCAGTAAAGCAGGTCTGCAGGTGTCTGTCTTTCTCTCCCCCTCTCTGTCTTCCCCTCCTCTCTCCATTTCTCTCTGTCCTATCCAATAACAATGACATCAATAACAACAATAATAATAACTACAATAATAAAACAAGGGCAACAAAAAAGGGAATAAATAAATAAATATAAAAAAACCTGCAACATTTTATCAAAACTGAAAACTTTGCTAGATAATTCCTAGACAATACTAAAAAATTCAGTGTTGTCAAAAAAAGTATTTATCATATCATGCACTATGAAGTTTAAAGGATACACAAAACAAAGAGGGCAGGTTTCCCTTAGAGTTATTTCTGGAGGATCATCTGTTATACATTACAGTTTTCTATGCATTTTTATTTTCATTATCATGTTCCTGATCTCTTGAGTTATTTTTGTCTAGATTCAATTTTTCTGCATAGTCTACTGAAAATGTAAAAGCCTTCTCTAGTTGAGTCATCTGCAAAATAAAATCTTCCAAGTTATTCACATATAGATATATTTGTATTTTGGAAGTCAACAAATCTAAAATAGTTATTCATTCTATACAGCTTGTTCCTGGACTAATATCTAAGATAACTGAGTAATGTCTAACATTTCTTATTTTAGTCAACATGATCTTATACTTTTAATTATTTAGCTTTCTCTTTTGCTCCCTATACAATGTGTAATATTATTTTGTGCCAATGTTTATATTCTACATAAATGTTCTTACATAAAGGTATCAAATTTTGCTATGTTTCCAGCCAGATAAAAAGCATTTCCCGGGACCAGGCGGTGGTGCACCTGGTTCACATGTTACAATGCTGAAAGACCCGGGTTTGAGCCCCTGGTCCCCACCTGTAGGGGGGAAGCTTAACAAGTGGTGAAGCAAGGCTGCAGGTGTCTCTCTGTCTCTCTCCATCTCTATCTCCCCTCCAATTTCTGTCCCTATTCAATAATAAATAAAATAAAATAACATTTCCCATGGATAAGGATAGATAGCATAATTGCTATGCAAGGAGACTCATGCCTGAGGCACCAAAGTCCCAGGTTCAGTCCCCTGCACCAATATAAGCCAGAGCTGAGCAGTGCTCTGGTAAAGGAAAATAATAATAATTGCCCATTATCACACTCGTTAGCTTTCTTGGATGAACTTAATGAGACTCTTGTGGTCCAGGAGGTGGCGCAGTGGATAAAGCACTGGACTCCCAAGTGTGAGGTTCCGAGTTCAATCCCTGGCAGCACATGTATCAGAGAGATGTCTGGTTCTTTCTCTCTTTCCTATCTTTCTCATAAATAAATAAATAAATAAATAAGGGAGTCAAGCAGTAGCGCAGTGGGTTCAGCACACGTGGCGCAAAGTGCAAGGACTGGCATAAGGATCCTGGTTCGAGCCCCCGGCTCCCCACTTACAGAGGAGTTGCTTCACAAGCGGTGTAGCAGGTCTGCAGGTGTCTCTCTTTCTCTTCCCCTCTCTGTCTTCCCCCCACCATTTCTCTCTGTCCTATCTAACAATAATGACATCAGTAACAACAATAACAACAACAAAAACCAAGGGCAACAGAAGGGAAAATAAATACATATAAATAAATAAATAAATAAATAAATAAATAAAGTCTTAATAAAGATGGCAATTTTAGAGCACTTCCACATGCATTTTTAAAAATGTGACTCTTAAGTTTTATCTACTTAATAACAACATTCAGGTTTTTTTTTTATCACATGATTATTTTAGTTTTTGGAATCAGATCTCAATTTGGTTGGTGTATATTTCATTTTCTTTTTTGCTTTTTTTTTTTTTTGCCTCCAGGGTTATCACTGGGAGCTCAGTGCCTGCACTAGGAATCCACTGCTCCTGGAGGCCATTTTCCCCATTTTGTTGCTCTTGTTGTTGTCATTATTGTTATTGTTACCATTGATATTGTTGTTTCTGGACAGGACAGAGAGAAATCAAGAGAGGAGAGAAGGACAGAATGGGGGAGCAAAAAATAGACACCTGCAGACCTGCTTCACTGCTTGGGAAGCAACCCCCCTACAGGTGGCAAGCTGGAGGTTCAAACCAGGTCCTTATACTGGTCCTTGTGCTTTGGACCATGTGCACTTAACCTGCTATGCTACTGCCTGGCCCCTGTATTTCATTTTCTCCATGTTTACTGGGAATGTACAGTATATGTTGCTACCCTGCATGCATCGTAGTGCTGTTTTTCTTTTCTTTTTTTTTTTTTTAAAGATTTTATTTATTTATTAGTGAGAAAGATAGGAGGAGAGAGAGAAAGAACCAGACATCACTCTGGTACATGTGCTGCTGGGGGTTGAACTCAGGACCTCATGCTTGAGTGTCCGATGCTTTATCCACTGCGTCACCTACCGGACCACTTTATATTATTTTTCTATTCTCCCCAAAACTTCTTAATGTTCAAGTCCCAGAACCACATGAGATGCCCTAGCACTAGTGCCATAGTGGCGGCATTCTGTCTCTACCTGACATTCATAAGGACTGAGCTTCGCAAAACAAACAAACAAAAAAGAAGTCAATGCCTTCTTCACTCCCTCCCATTCACTTCCACCTCCCCAGAGTCCTTTGCTTTAGTGCAACTGAAAAACCTTTTTCTTTTTCCTTTCAATTTTTTGTTTTTAATTTAAGTTATTCATTTATTATTTAATAAAAAAAATAGAGATAAATTGAGAAGGGGAGGGGACACAGAGAGAAAGAGAAACACCTTTAACCCTACTACACTGCTTGTGAAACGTCTTCCCTGCAGTTGGGGAAGGGGGTTTGAAGTAGGGTTCTTGTGCATTGGAACATGTGCCCTGAATCAGGTGCACCACTGCCTGACCCCCTGAAAACCTACTTCTTACCTGAGTTTGATTATTTCAATCAGACTCGCTGTTTTGTTTGTTTTTTAAAACCTCATTGGAACTGAAGTTTTTATTTTTTGATATTTTATTTTATTTTATTTTATTTGCCTCTAGGGTTATCACTGGGGCTCGGTACCAACGCTATGAATCCACTTCTCCCGTGGTTATTTATTTTTATTTTTATTTTTTTGGATAGGGCAGAGAGAAGTTGAGAGGGGAGGAGAAGACAGATAGATACCTGCAGACCTGCCTCACCGCCTGTGAAGTGACCCCCCCTGCAGGTAGGGAGCTGGGGTCTCAAACCCAGGATCCTTGCGTTTTGTACTTAACCGGATGCGCTACCACCCAGCCTCCTATTTTTTAATATTTTGTTTATTTATTTTTAAAGATTTAATTTATTTATTGGAAATATAGGAATAGAGAGAGAGAGAGAGAAAGAACCAGACATCACTCTGGTACATGTGCTGCTGGGGATTTAACTCAGGACCTCACGCTTCAGAGTTCACTCCACTGCACCACCTCCCGGACCACAATATATTTTATTTATTTATTTATTTATTTATTTATTTGAAACATAGGAGGAAAGAGAGGGAGAGATAACCAGACTTTATTCTGGTTCATGTGCTTCCGGGGATAGAACTAAGGGCCTCATGATTGAGAGTCCAATGCTTTATCCGCTGCACCACGTCCTAGACCACCAGACTTGCTGTTTAATGCAGTTATATGCCAGGAAGTGCATTTTTTAAATCAGTTAATTAATTGCTGGTTTTTGTTTTTCTCTCATTCTCTCTTTTAAATTTTTTTTATATTTTATTTATTTATTTTCCCTTTTGTTGCCCTAGTTGGTTTTTTTTATTATTGTTATAGTTATTACTGTTATTGATATTGTCATTGTTAGGTAGGATAGAGAGAAATGGAGAGAAGAGGGGAAGACAGAGAAGGGGAGAGAAAGAGAGACACCTGCAGATCTGTTTCACCACCTGTGAAGCGACCCCAACCAGTATCCCTTACACGGGTCCTTGCACTTTGTGCCACCTGCGCTTAACCAGCTGCGCTACCGCTTGATACTCTCTCTCTCTCTTTTAAAATCACTTAATTTTTTTTTCCTCCAGGATTATTGCTGGGGCTAGGTGCCAGCACTACAAATCCACTCCTCCTGGCGGCCATTTTTTCCATTTTATTGGATAGGACAGAGAGAAATGTAGAGAGATGGGGAGAGAAAGATAAGACACCTGCAAACCTACTTCACTGCTTGTGAGGCATCCCCTGGGGAACCGGGAACTCAAACCCAGATCCTTGTGCGGGTCCTTGTGCTTTATACTATGTACATTTAACCAGGTGCGCCACCACTCAGCCCCCTTTGTTTCTCTTTTTATTTATCTTTTTTAGTTCCTTCAGTTTATGAAATGTAACTGTCCATAGCAAACTTACATCCTGCCCTTCAGTGATGCTAATGGTGCAATTTGCTAAAAACCACTATCTCTGAAATGCTTCTATTTATTCTGGATGCCCATCTAATTTTCCCCAAAAAAATAGTCAAGACAGTGCCTAGATAGTGTAAGCAACTATGATAATAAAATACCATTCTAGGGGACTGGATGGTGGTGCACCCAGTTAGGCTCACCTATTACCATGCTCAAAAACCTGGATTTGAGCCATTGCTCCCCACCTGCAGGAGAGCATTTCAGGAGTGGTGAAGCAGGTCTGCAGGTGTCTATCTTTCTATCTCCCTCTCTATACTCCCCCAAATTACTCTCTGTCCTATCAAGAATAATATAAAGGGGAAAGGAGAAGGAGGAGGAGAGAAAGGAGGAGAGGAGAAGAAGAAAGGGAGAAGAAGATGATGAGGATGATGATAATGATGATATTTGCCAGGCTAGCATGAGGGTGTTTCTTCCTGGGTATGTGCTCTCTAGGTTGGAGAGAACTCGACTCATCAATGCAGGAGAGAGACCAGGAACTCATGGCGGAGTGGGAATACAATGTGTCTTTATTGATCAGAGACAATGCTTTTATCTATTAAAACTGAAAGTGGCAAGTCGGAAAAGGAAATGGCTAGGAAAGGGGGTGGAGAAAAGAAAGGAGCGGGCTAAGGTAGAAACTCCCTTAGCAACTGTTGTGAAGGTTTTAACTGGTGGGATTAATTAATATCCTGCAGGCAGGGCGGGTCTCCAGGTAGAAAGAAGATAGATCAAAGGTTGGGATCTTTCAGGCAAAACAATGATTATGTAAATAGACCATAGTATCAGCAATGGAGGATGGAGCAGAGCGGGGGTGGGGGGGCTGGCTAAGGCCCTACAATATTGGCAGGGGCAGTTTGTGGCACACCAGGTTGAGCACACATGTTACAATGTGCAAGGACCTGGGTTTGAGCCCCCAGCCCCAACCTGCTGGGGGGAGGCTTTGCAAGTGATGAAGCAGGTCTGCAGGTGTCTGTTTTTCTC
This sequence comes from Erinaceus europaeus, assembly GCF_950295315.1. Classification (NCBI taxonomy): domain Eukaryota; kingdom Metazoa; phylum Chordata; class Mammalia; order Eulipotyphla; family Erinaceidae; genus Erinaceus; species Erinaceus europaeus. Next base: position 46,583,098 of record NC_080174.1, on the reverse strand, counting down.
CCTTTGTATCACCCCCTTCCCTCTCAATTTCTGGCTGTCTCTATCCAATAAAGATAATAAAGATCATTTTTAAAAGTGAAAAAAATGATAGTAGCCACCAGAAGCAGTGGATTTGTAGTGCTGGCACTAAGCCCCAGCAATAACCATGGTAGCAATAAAAATAAATAAAAATAAAAATAGGGTGGGGAAGATAGCATAATGGTTATAAAAGAGACTCATGCCTGAGCTCTGAAATCCCAGGTTCAATCCCCTGAAATGGGGCTGGGATGTAGTGCACCAGATTAAGTGCACATAGTGCAAAGCGCAGGGACTGGCACAAGAATCCCAGTTAGAGCCCCCAGATCCCCATCTGCAGGGGGGTCACTTTTGAAGTGGTGAAGCAGGTCTGCAGGTGTCTATCTTTTTCTCTTCCTCTCTATCTCCCCTTCTCTCCTCTCCATTTTTCTCTGTCCTATCAAATAAAATAAAAAGAGGAAAAAAGAAGAAGATAAAAAACGTGAAGAAAAAGAAGAAGAAAAGAAGAAAAAAAAGTTGCCTTTTGGAACATTGATTTGTCGTGCTGGCATCAAGCTCCAGTGATAACTGATGACAGTAAACTTTTTCTTTTCTCTTAAATTTGAGACATTCAATCAATTTTTCCCCTCTCATATTAATTAAATAGTGATTTATAAACCACAAATTGATAGGAGTGTACATAAACACCATTCCCACCACCAAAAGACTGTGCCCCAAACCCCTCCCCCCCCCCCCCCGGCCCCATGAAGCTGAACATCCACCCTCACTCTCTACCCAGGGTTTTTACTTTGCTGCCCTACTCCAAATTCATTCAACTCCTGCTTTGGATTTCCTCTTCTGTTCTTTCTTTATTTCTGTTTGAGTGGGATCATTCCATACTTGTCTTTATCTTTCTGACTTAGCTCACTTAACATAATTCCTTCTAGCTCCGTCCAAGATGGGTCAGAGAAGGTGGGTTCATTGTTCTTAATAGCTGCATAGTATTCCATTATGTATATATACCTCAGCTTTCTCAGCCATTCATTTGTTGTTGGGCACCTAGGTTGCTTCCAGGTTTTAGCTATTACGAATTGTGCTGCTATGAACATAGATGTACACATATCTTTTTGGCTGGGTGTTATGGAGTCCTTGGAGTATATCCCCAGGAGAGGAATTACTGGATCATATGGAAGGTCCATGTCTAGCCTTGTGAGAGTTCTCCAGACTGCTCTCTATAGAGGCTGGACCAATTTACATTCCCACCAGCAGTGCAGAAGGGTTCCTCTGTCCCCACAGCCTCTCCAGCATTTGTTGCTGCTGTCCTTTTTTGATGTATGCCATTCTCACAGGAGTGAGGTGGTATCTCAGTGTTGTCTTAATTTGCATTTCTCTGACAGTCAGCGATCTGGAGCAAGTTTTCATATGTTCGTTAGCCTTTTGGATCTCCTCTGTAGTGAATGTTTTGTTCATATCCTCTGCCCATTTTTGAATGGGGTCATTTGCTTTTTTGTTGCTAAGTTTGCTGAGCTCTTTGTATATTTTGGTGATTAGTCTCTTGTCTGATGTATGGCATTTGAAGATCTTCTCCCATTCTGTGAGGGGTCTCTTTGTTTGTGTGATAGTTTCTTTGGCTGTGCAGAAGCTTTTCAATTTGATGTAGTCCCATTGGTTTGTTTCTGCTTTAGTTTTCCTTGCAATTGGGTTTGTTTCATCAAAGATGTCCTTGAGGTTTAGGTGGTAAAGTATTCCACCAATGTTTTCCTCTAAGTATTTGATAGTTTCTGGTCTATCCAGGTCCTTGATCTATTTGGAGTTGATTTTTTTGTTTCTGGTGAGATAAGGTAGTTCAGTTTCATTCTTCTGCATGTTTCAAACCTGCATGTTTCTGCAGTTTTCCCAGCACCATTTATTGAAGAGAGCCTCCTTCCTCCATTTAATACTTTGGGCCCCCTTATCAAAGATGAGATGTCCATAGGTATGGGAACAGTAAACTTTTAAAAAAGATTTTATTTGTTTATTAATGAGAAAGCTAGGAGAAAGAGAAAGAACCAGGTATCACTCTAGTACATGTGCTGCCAGGGATTGATCTCAGGACCTCATCCTTGAGAGTCCAATATTTTATTCACTATGCCACCTCCCAGACCATACAATAAACTTTAAAAATATATATAACAACATAAATTAATAACCTACAAGATGGAGCTTAACAGCAGATAAAACATTATAAAAAAAAAAGAATTAGTAAACTTAGAGGCTAGAAGAAAATATTTAGAATGAAACATGAAGAGGCAAAATGATTAAAAAGAGACAAAGATAAGGATTACAGAGATGGTGGCCTGGAAGATGGCACAGTGGGTAAAACATTGATTTCTCAAGCATGAGTTCCAGTTCAGTCCCTGGCACTGCCTCTGTGAGAATGATTTTCTGGTTCTCTCTCTCTCTTATTAATTAAACACATTTTTATTTAATTTTTAAACATGAGACTGTTGTTTTACTGTCATCACTATCAGTCACTGGGGCTTCACGACTCCAGGATGATTTTTTCAGGTGGAGAGAGAGTGAGGGGGCCAGTAGGTGGCACACCAGATTAGGTGCACATAGTACCAAGCATGGATGGAGGGTAGATAGCATAATGGTTATGCAAAGAGATTCTTGCCTGAGGTTCCCAAGTCCGAGGTTCAATCCCCCCCGGCCCGCACCACCATAAGTCAGAGCTGAGCAGTGCTCTGGTAAATAATAATAATAATAATAATCCAAGCACAAGGACCCACTCAAGAATAGTGGTTTGAGCCCCAGCCCCCCACCTGCAGGAAGGTTGGTTCACAGGTGTTAAATTAAGTCTGCAAGTGTCTATCTTTCTCACCCCTTCTGTCTTCCCTTCCCCTCTTCAATTTTTCTCTGTTCTATCCTATAAGAAAATGGGGGGGGGGGGAATGCCTCCAGGAACAGTGGATTCAGTGTCAGCAATGAGGCAATAAATAAATAAATAAATATTTAAAAAATAATAAAAATAAAATAAGAGAGAGAGTGGAAGAGACCATAGCACCAGAACTCCCTCCAATGCAGTGGGTATTAGACTCCAACCTGGATCACACACATAACAAAACAAGGCACTATCTAAATGAGCTAAACATATTTCCCCCCTCTAACAGAGCACTGCTCAACCCTAGCTTAGGGTGCTGGGGACTGACCTCAGAGTCTCAGGCATAAACATCTTTTTGCAAAACTATTATACTATGTCATTGCCCTCAATAAACTTTTTTTTTTTTTAATTGAAAAGCTGGAAACTTTGGTGCTGTGATCTCTTTCACTCTCTCTGCCTTTGTGGGAAAAAAAAAAAAAAAAGAAACAAGGAAAGAAGGAAGGTAGACAATTAGGAGGTAGGAAACTGAATGAAACAGGATAAATTTTTTAAATGAAAATCCTAATTTTCCAAAAATAATGAAAAAAAGTCACAAGATTAACAAGTTTGTGAGTTGTAAACAAGAACTCTCAGAGAAGAGTGCAGGGGAGACAGCACAATGGTTATGCAAAAAGACCCAGGCCTGAGGCTCCAAGGCCCTAGGTCAATCTCCAGCACCAACATAAGCCAGAGCTGAGCAGAGCTCTGGTAAAAGAAAAAGGGAACAGAAAAGAAGTCAAAGAAAATTATGACTGGTAAGTAGGTGAGGGTTGAAGGGTGGCAACTTTCCTTTCAGTGATTCCCAGGAGACATAAGGTCAAATCAGGACATTCCAAAAACCTTGATGAAACCAGAAATACAGGGCTGAAAACATAGCTCATTTGGCTAGTGTGCTACTTTGTATATGACCCAGGTTCAAGTCTCATCCCCACTGCATTGAGGGAAGCTTGGGTGCTGTTGTCTCTTTAACTCTTGCTCTGCCTCTTCTGTCTCTATCTTAAATAATACCACAGTAATAAGAAAATATTAAAAAAGAAAAAGAAATGGAGCAACTTGAGTACATGCAAGAAATGAAGGTACAAGGGTATGATGATATAGGAAGACCTCCACACCTATGGACATCTAATTTTTGACAAGTGGTCTCAAAATATTAAATGGAGAATGGAGAGTCTCCGAGAAGTGGTGCTGGAAAAATTAGGTTGAAACTAACCGAAGAATAAAACTGAACCATTCAATTTCACCACACACAAAAGTAAATTCTAAGTGTATCAAAGACTTGGATGTTAGAGCAGATATTTAGAGGGAAATATTGGCAGAACTATTTTCTATATAAGGTTGAGTGGCATCTTTAAGGACTCAAATCGAATCGCAAGGAAAACAAAACCAAAAATGAACCAATGGAACTATATCAAATTGAAAAGCTGCACAGAAAAGGAGCCACCACCCAAATAGACTTCTTACAGAATGGGAGATCTTTACATGACATACATCAGATAAAAGGCTAATAACCAAAACATATAAAAAGTCAACAGAGGGGGCTGGGCGGTAGTGCAGCAGGCTAAGCACACATGGTGCAAAGCGCAAGGACCTGCGTAAGGATCCCTGTTCAAGCCCCTGGCTACCCACCTGAAGGGCGCTTTGCAGGCAGTGAAGCAGGTCTGCAGGTGTCTGTCTGTCTCTTCCTGTCTCTGTCTTCCCCTCCTCTCTTGATTTCTCTCTGTCCTATCCAAAAAAATAAAAATAGAAATAAAAAGTTCGCCAGACTCAGCAACAACAACAACAACATAAAAAAGGAAATGGACAGAATACTCACCAAAGAGATTCAAAAGGCCAACAGACATATGAAAAAATGCCCCAAGTCATTGATCATCAGAGAAATGCAAATAAAGACAGCAATGAGATACCACTTCACTCCTGTGAGATTATCATACATCAGAAAGGATAGTAACAGATGTTGGAGAGGTTGTGGGGACAAAGGAGCCTTCCTGCACTGCTGGTCGGAATGTAAATTGGTCCAACCCTTGTGGAGAGCAGTCTGGAGAATTCTCAGAAGGCTACAAATGGACCTACCCTATCACTCTGCAATTCCTCTCCTGGTATAAGGAGACAAATAAGATGAGAAACTAAACATACCCATCCAAAAAGATATATATGTTCATAACAACACAATTTGTAGTAGCTGAAACTTTGAGGCAACTTAGGTGTCCAACAACAGATGAGTGGCTGAGAAAGTTGTGGTATGTGTACACAATGGAGAACTACTCAGCTCTTAAGAATGATGAACTCCCCCCAAGCTCCCCACCTGCAGGGGAGTCGCTTCACAGGTGGTGAAGCAGGTCTGCAGGTGTCTTTCTCTCCCTTTCTCTATCTCCCCCTCCTCTCTCCATTTCTCTCTGTCCTATCCAACGACATCAATAGCAACAATAATAACTACAACAATAAAACAACAAGGGCTACAAAAGGGAATAAATAAATAAATATTAAAAAAAAAAGAATGATGAACTCACCTTCTCCAAGTCATCTTAGATGTATCTTGAAGGGATCCTGTTAAGTTAGATAAGCCAGAAAGAAGGGAGCCGGGGGCTGGAACCAGGATCCTTTCCCTGGTCCTTGCGCTTAGCGCCAGGTGCACTTAACCCACTGTGCTACCATCTGACTCCCCTGAATTTTTTTTTTTAATTTCTTTTTGGGGGAATTAATGTTTTACATTCAACAGTAAATACAATAGTTTGTACATGCACAACATTTCCCAGTTTTCCATATAACAATACAACCCCCACTAGGTCCTCTGTCATCCTTCTTGGATCTGTATTCTCCCCACCCACACACCCCAGAGTCTTTTACTTTGGTGCAATAAGCCAATTCCAGTTCAGGTTCTACTTGTGTTTTCTTTTCTGATCTTGTTTTTCAACTTCTGCCTGAGAGTGAGATCATCCCATATTCATCCTTCTGTTGCTGACTGATTTCACTCAACATGAATTTTTCAAGGTCCATCCAAGATCAGCTGAAAACGGCGAAGTCACCACTTTTTACAGCTGAGTAGTATTCCATTGTGTATATAGACCACAACTTGCTCAGCCACTCATCTGTTGTTGGACACCTGGGTTGCTTCCAGGTTTTGGCTATTACAAATTGTGCTGCCAAGAACATACGTGTACACAGATCTTTTTGGATGGCTGTGTTGGGTTCCTTAGGATATATCCCCAGGAGAGGAATTGCAGGATCATAGGGTAGGTCCATTTCTAGCCTTCTGAGGGTTCTCCAGACTGTTCTCCACAGAGGTTGGACCAATGACATTGCCACCAGCAGTGTAGGAGGGTTCCTTTGACCCCACACCCTCTCCAGCATTTGTTGCTGCTACTTTTACTGGTGTATGACATTCTCACAGGAGTGAAGTGGTATCTCACTGTTGTCTTGATTTGCATTTCTCTGACAATCAGAGACTTGGAGCATTTTTTCATGTGTTTCTCAGCCTTTTGGATCTCTTCTGTGGTGAATATTCTGTTCAAGTCCTCCCCCCATTTTTGGATGGGGTTATTTGTTGTCTTGTTGTTGAGTCTGGCAAGCTCTTTATATATGTTGGTTATTAAACTCTTATCTGATGTATGGCATGTAAAGATCTTCTCCCATTCTGTGAGGGTCTCTTGGTTTGGGTAGTGGTTTCTTTTGCTGTGAAGAAGCTTTTTAATTTGATGTAGTCCCATAGGTTTATACTTGCCTTAGTCTTCTTTGTAATTGGATTCGTTTCATTGAAGATGTCTTTAAAATTTATATGAAAAAGAGTTCTGCCAATATTTTCCTCTAAGTATCTGATAGTTTCTGGTCTAACATCCAAGTCCTTGATCCACTTGGAATTTACTTTTGTATTTGGTGAAATACAGTGATTCAGTTTCATTCTTCTGCATGTTTCAACCCATTGTTTCCAACACCATTTGTTGAAGAGACTCTGCTTTCCCCATTTAATAGTCTGGGCCCCTTTGTCAAAGATTAGATGTCCATAGGTGTGGGGCCTCATTTCTGGGTTCTCAATTCTATTCCACTGGTCAGTGTGTCTATTCATGTTCCAGTACCAAGCAGTTTTGATGACAATGGCCCTATAATACAGTTTGAGATCTGGGAGTGTGATGCCTCTGGTTCTGTTCTTTTTTCTCAAGATTGTTTTGGCAATTCTAGGTCTTTTCTGGTTCCAGATAAACATTTGTAGCATTTTTTCTATTCTCCTAAAAGATGTGCTTGGGATCTTTATGGGGAAGAGTGCACTTCTTTCATTCATAAGAACTCTGTTCAATCTCTGGTACCATGTATGGCAAAATGGTAACTGGTCTTTTCCCATTCTTTTTTTTTTTTTTCTACCAGAGTATTGCTCAGCTCTGTCTTATGGTGGTGCAGGGGATTGAACCTGGGACATTGGAGCCCCAGGCGTGAAAGTCTCTTTGCAGGGCTACAGGTGTCTTTCTGTATCTCTCCCTCTCTATCTCCTCATTCCCTCTTGATTTCTGGCTGTCTCAATCCAATGAAAAAATAAAGACAATAATAATAAAAGTCTCTTGCATAACCATCATGCTATCTACCCTTGCCCCCATTCTTAAGTAAATCCACATTTTCAAATTTTTGGAGATTTCCCCTTCTTAGGAGGTCCAGTACAAATGTGGAAGAGTAGTACCTGACTGGGCAAGTGTTCCATAATAGTGTTCAAAGAATGTAGTTCTAGGTTTATCTATGGAACTTGAGGGGCTGGGTGGTGGTGCACCTAGCTGAAAACTTGGAGCTGGGGATTGAATCTGGGACCTCTGCCACAGGCATGAAAGTCTTTTTGCATAATTGTTTTGCTGTCTCTCCAGTCTGATATATATATTTTTTACCAGGGCACTGCTCAGCTCTAGTTTATGGTGGTGCAGGAGATTGAACCTGGGACTTTGAAGCCTCAGGCATGAGAGTCTCTTTGCATAATGCTATCTACCCCTGCTTCCTGATATCTTTTTTAAAAAATTTTTTTAGATTTTTAAAAAATATTTATTTTCTTTTTGTTGCCCTTTTTTATTGTTGTTGTAGTTATTATTGATGTTGATGTCATAGTTGTTGGATAGGACTGAGAGAAATGGAGAGAGGAGGAGAAGACAGAGAGGGGGAGAGAAAGATAGACACCTGTAGACCTGCTTCACTGCCTGTGAAGCGTCTCCCAGACAGGTGGGGAGCCGGGGCTCCAACAGGAATCCTTAAGCTGGTCCTTGTGCTTTGCGCCACATGCACTTAACCCATTGTGCTACTGCCTGACTCCCTTTTTAAATTTTTTAAATATTTATTTATCTTTATTTATTTGTTGGATAAAATTGAGAGGCAAGGGAGTGATAGAGCGGGAGAGAGACAGAGAGACATCTGCAGCACTTGTGAAGCTTTCCCCCTGTAGGTGGGGGCTGGGGGCTCGAACCTGGGTCCTTGCACACTGTAATGTATGCTCAACCAGGTGTGCCACCACCTGGCCCCCTAATATCTTTTGTATAATATACTTCTTTTTTATTATCTTTATTTTGATAGTTCAGAGAAAAACTGAGAGGTCCTTGCACACTGTAATGTGTGCTCTTAACCATGTGCTCCACCACCCAGCCCCCCGTAGAATTTACATACCATAAGCCAGAGGTTCTTTCTCTCACTTCTCTGTATCTCTAATTAAAAAATATTTAGGGCTTCAGCCGATCTTGGATGGACCTTGAAAAATTCATGTTAAGTGAAATAAGTCAGAAACAGAAGGATGAATATGGGATGATCTCACTCTCAGGCAGAAGTTGAAAAACAAGATCAGAAAAGAAAACACAAGTAGAACCTGAACTGAAATTGGCTTATTGCACCAAAGTAAAAGACTCTGGGGTGTGTGGGTGAGGAGAATACAGATCCAAGAAGGATGACAGAGGACCTAGTGGGGGTTGTATTGTTATATGGAAAACTGGGAAATGTTGTGCATGTACAAACTATTGTATTTACTGTTGAATGTAAAACATTAATTCCCCCCAAAAGAAATTTAAAAAAAATTCAGGGGAGTCGGATGGTAGCACAGTGGGTTAAGTGTACCTGGTGCTAAGCGCAAGGACCAGGGAAAGGATCCTGGTTCAAGCCCCTGGCTCCCCACCTGCAGGGGAGTCACTTCACAGGTGGTGAAGCAGGTCTGCAGGTGTCTGTTTTTCTCTCCCACATCTGTCTTCCCCTCCTCTCTCCATTTCTCTCTATCCTATCTAACAACGACAACATCAATAACAACAGCAATAATAACTACAACAACAATGAAAAACAACAAGGGCAACAAAAGGGAAAATAAATTTAAAAATGGGAGTCGGGAGGCAGCGCAGCAGGTTAAGCCCATGTGGCGCAAAGCACAAGGACTGTTGTGCGGGTCCCCACCTGCTGGGGAATCACTTCACAGGCCATGAAGCAGGTCTGTAGGTGTCTTTCCCTCCCCCTTCTGTCTTCCCCTCCTCTCTCCATTTCTTTCTGTCCTATCCAACAACGACATCAATAACAACAATAAAACAAGGGCAACAAAAGGGAAAAAAATAATAATAAAAAAACTTAAAAAAATTAAATGTATATATTTAGTAGGGAGTTGGGCGGTAGCACAGCGGGTTAAGCGCAGGTCCTTTGCAAGGACCCGCATAAGGATCCCAGTTCGAGCCCCCAGCACCCCACCTGCGGGGGGGGGGGGGGGGGGGCGGGGAGTCGCTTCACAGGCAGTGAAGCAGGTCTGCAGATATCTTTCTCTTCCCCTTTCTGTCTTCCCCTCCTCTCTCCATTTCTCTCTGTCCTATCTAACAATGGCAACAATAATAACCACAACAATAAAACAACAAGGGCAACAAAAGGGAATAAATAAATAAATAATATTCAGTAGAGGGGGTGGAACCCCAAGTTTCCCCCTCCCCCCCCAGTTTTATTGGATTTCCTCGGTGTAGAATTGATCAGAACTTTATAGTCCTCAGTAGGAGATCCCAAACCTTCCCTTCCTCATGCCCTCTTATCAGAAAAGCCCTCAAATAAATTTGCTAAGAAACAAAATAACAATGGAAATGCCAACAGTGTAACAATTATACTAGCAATGTAACAATGAACTGAAGTACCACCCAATGGAAATTTTACAGATATAAAGAAAACATAAGTGTAACATAATTGAAAAAGTAATTCAACATGATAACAAAATATCTTCCCCCTATGCAAAAGACTCCCAGGCCCAAGGCTCTGTGGTTTCAGGTTCAATCCTTAGCATAGCCATCAGCCAGAGTTGAGCAGGGTTCTGATAAAATAAAATAAAATAAAATAAAATAAAATAAAATAAAATAAAATAAAATAAAATAAAACAAAATACTGAAATAATCTTTCTTCCCTCAAAATGGGACAATGTTGGCTTGCTTGAAAGTGCTTTGACTTTAGTTTATAAATAGTGTATAACAGTAATCTTTACTAGCTAGCAACATTTGGCTATAAAAAAAATAATAAAACCAGGGCTGAGTGGTGGCACACTTGGTTGAGCAACTCATGTTACAATGTGTAAGGCCACAGTCCCTGCCTGCAGGGGGAAAACTTCACTAGTGGTGAAGCAGTCTGCAGGTGTCTGTCTCTCTCCCTCTTATCACCCCCTCCCCTCTTGATTTCTACCTGTTTCTATCTAATAAATAAATAAATAAATATAATAAAAGGGGAAAAACTGAGAAAGCAACCAGTATTTATGAATTTTTGGATTTGTTCTCAGCTGTCTGTATAGCCAGTTTTTTTTGTTTTTTTTTTACCAGAGCACTGTTCAGCTCTGGTTTATGGTGGTGTGGGGGTTTGAACTTGGAACTTTGGGGCCTCAGGTTTGAGAGTCTGTTTGCATAACCATTGTACTATCTACCCTCCGCCCAGCCAGATTTTTTTTTTTTTTTTGCCTCCATGGTTATCACTGGGGCTCAGTGCCTTCACCACAAAGCCACTGCTCTTGGAGGCTACTTTTTGCCTTTTTTTTTTTTTTTTAAGAATTCATTTATTCATAAGAAAGACAGAAGGAGAGAGAAAGAACCAGACATCACTCTGGTATACGTGCTGGCGGGGGTTGAACTCGGGACCTCAGGGTTAAGAATCCAATGTATTGGGAGTTGGGCAGTGGCGTAGCGGGTTAAGCGCATGTGGCGCAAAGCACAAGGACCAGCATAAGAATCCTGGTTCTAGTCCCTGACAAATCATTTGTCTTGAGACCACTATCTTCCACCAACTTACTTACAATGGTAACTGACTGAATTAAATATCTTTGTTAAATCCACCTTAATTCTCACTCTAGGTCTGCCTGAATAGACTTCTTTTATTTTGGAAACTCCCTAATGGTAATGGAGTGGTGTAGAACTGTATCCCCATTATCTCAGAATCTTGTAAATCACTAATCAAAAATAAAGCAATAAAACTCTCAGAGGTTACTATTAGGTATGGGTTTAACCAGCTGGATTATGAAGATTGCCTTTTTGGGTCTTTCTTTCTTTCTTTCTTTCTTTCTTTCTTTCTTTCTTTCTTTCTTCCTTTCTTTCTTTCCCAGAGCACTGTTCAGCTCTGGTTTATGGTGGGACTAGGGACTGAATTTGTGACCTCTGGTGACTCAGACATGAAAGTCTCCTGTGTAAACCACTACAATATTTCCCAAACCCAAGATTAGTGAATTTTAGTGATGCTTTTTAGATATTTTTCTGATTAGATAGCTGCCAGGATTTTTTAACCCATATATTTCATTATTATTATTATTATTATTATTATTATTATTATTTTAGCTAGAGACACAAAAGAATGAAATCGACCACCACAACAAATGTGGTGGGGGCTGGGCTCAAGCCTGGTTGTGTACATGGCAGGGTAGTGTGCACGGTCCAAGTGAGCTGTTTTGCCAGCCCTCTGCCAGTTTTTTTTTTTTAATTGTTCTTATTATCTTTATTTCTTTATTGGATAGAAACAGCCAGAAATTGAGAGGGAAGGGGGTGATAGAGAGGGAAAAAGACAGAGAGACACCTGCAACTCTGCCTCACCACTTGTGAAGCTTTCCCCCTGCAGGTGAGTACCTGGGGCTTGAACCTGTGTCCTTAGGCACTGTAAAGTGTGCTCAACCAGGTGCGCCACCACCCACACCCCCCTTTTTTTGTGCTGTGACTCTGCACCTGTACTATTTCACTGCTCCTAGTGGATTTATTTATTTATTTTTACCAGAGCACTGCTCAACTCTGCTTTATGGTGGTGTGGGGGGTTGAACCTGGGATTTTGGAGCCTCAGGCATGAAAGTGAGTCTTTTTGCATAACTATTATGATATCTACTCCCATCTGATTTATTTTATTTTATTTTTTTCTTTTTTTAAGAGTATTAACATAGTTAATTAAAAAATTATTTATTTTCCCTTTTGTTGCCCTTGTTTTTTTATTGTTGTTGTAGTTATTGTTGTTGTTATTGATATCATCCTTGTTACATAGGACAGAGAGAAATGGAGAGAGGAGGGAAGACAGAGAGGGAGAGAGAAAGATAGACACCTGCAGACCTGCTTCACTGCCTGTGAAGCAACTCCCCTGCAGGTGGAGAGCCGGGGGCTGGAATCGGGATCCTTATGCCGGTCCCTGCCTTTGCGCCACCTGCGCTTAACCCGCTGTGCTACTGCCTGACTCCCTTATTTTATTTTTTTATATTTACTTATTTCAATTTCAATATCATTTAAAAATATTTATTTATTTATTTTCCCTTTTGCTGCCCTTGTTTTATTGTTGTAGTTATTATTGTTGTTTTTATTGATGTCGTCATTGTTAGATAGGACAGAGAGAAATGGAGAGAGGAGGGGAAGACAGGGAGGGGGAGACAAAGATAAGACACCTGCAGACCTGCACTGCTTCACTGCTTGTGAAGTGATTGCCCTGCAGGTGGGGAGCCGGGAGCTCAAACCAGGATCCTGACGCCCATCCTTGCACTTTCGCCATGTGCACTTAACCCGCTGCACTAATGCCCAACTCCCTCCAACATCATTTTATTGAGGAAATTTTGATTTACAGAATTTTTGTTGTCATGAAGATACATTTCCCCAAGATGTTTGTTTGTTTGTTTATAAAGTTCATGTCAGAAAGGTAGGATTTTTTTTTTAATTAAAAAAAAATTTTTTTCAATATTTATTTCTTTCCCCTTTTGTTGCCCTTGTTGTTTTATTGTTGTAGTTATTATTGTTGTTGTTGTATTTGGGTAGGACAGAGAGAAACGGAAAGAGGAGGGGTAGACAGAGAGGGGGGAGAGAAAGATAGACACCTGCAGACCTGCTTCACCACCTGTGAAGCGACTCCCCTGCAGGTGGGGAGCCAGGGGCTCGAACCAGGATCCTTATGCAGGTCCTTGCGCTTTGCGCCATATGCGCTTAACCCGCTGCGCTACCGCCTGACTCCCGAAAGGTAGGATTTTTTAAAAAATGTATTCATGAGAAAGAAACACACATGGGAAAGATATCACTCTGGTACATGTGCTGCTGGGAATTGAACTTAGGACTTCACGCTTGAGAGTCCAGTGCCTTATCCATTGCACCACCTCCTGGACCACAAGATATTTATTATTATTATTTTAAATATTTTATTTATTTATTAATGAGAAAGATAGGAGGAGAAAGAGAAAGAACCAGACATCACTTTGGTGCATGTGCTGTCGGGGACTGAACTCAGGACCTCCTGCCTGAGAGCCCAATGCTTTATCCACTGAGCCACCTCCTGGACCACTATTTTTTAAAACTTTTCTTTTGGCGGGTGGGCAGTGGCGCACCAGGTTAGAAGTACATAGTGTGAAGCATGGACCCGCTCAAGAATCCAGGTTTGAGCCCCTGGCTCCCCACCTGCAAAGGGGTTGCTCCCAAGCCATGAAGTAGGTCTGAAAGTGTCTATCTTTCTCTTTCTCTCTCTGTCTTCCCCTCCTTTCTCAATTCCTCTCTGTCCTATTCAACAACAATAGCAACAGCAACAACAAAAATAGAAAAAAGAAAGAAAAAAAAGGCCATCAGGAGCAGCGGATTCACAGTCCAGGCACCAAGCCCGAGCAATAACCCTAGAGGGAAAAAAAGGGGAGGGGGATTTTTTTAGGTATATTTAAATTAAAAAAAATATATATATATATATATCTTTATTGGAGACAGCCAGAAACCAAGAGGGTAGGGGGAGATAGAGGAGACAGAGAGACACCTGCAGCCCTCCTTCACCACTTGTAAGGCTTTCCCCCCCAGGGCTTGACCCTGGGACCTTGTGCACTGTGACACGTGTGCTCAACCAGGTGAGCCACCATCTAGCCCAATATTTATTTATTTTTCACCAGTGCACTGCTTAAGCCTGGTTTAAGGGGGTGCCAGGAATTGAATGGAGATATAGGAGCCTTAAGCAAGGAAACCTTTTTTTTTTTTTTCCCCACAACCACCATGCTATCTCTTTGGCCTCTGGTGGCTCTTTATTTTTTTCTTTAGTGAGTATGAAACACAGAGAGAAGGAGCTCCACTGCTGGTAAAACTTAAACTTTGCCATGGAGTGGCCAGGGGCTAGAACTCAGGTTCTGGCCCATGGGCAAGTATGTTCTGTTGGGTGGGCAATCTCCCAGTCCCCTAACCTGGTTTCTTAGCCAAACTGAACCTCATTTTTCTCTTATTTGATGGAAATATTTAAGAAGTTTAAGGTAAGGTAATGAATACAAAAGTACAGGGCTGGTAAAATAGCTCACTTGGGTATACGCTGCTTTTCTATGTGCACAACCAGGTTTGAACCCAGCCGCCCCCACCACATTGAAGGAAACTTAGGTGCTGTGGTGTCTCTCTCCCTCCCTGCTTTTTCAGAAAAAAAAAAAAGAAAGAAATATGAAAGTATAGTGTATAGCACCTAGGTAAGCATTTGATAGAAGATGTCTCATAAATTTGCTGAAAGTGATATTCTGATAGTGTTGTTGTTATTTTGCCTCTGGGGCTCAGTGCCAGCACTACGATTTCACTGCTCCTGGAGGTCATTTTTCTCATTTTATTGGATAGGACAGAGGGAAATTGAGAGAGGAGGTGGGGAGAGAGGGAGGTAGAGAAAAGTAGACACCTACAGACCTGTTTCATCGCTTGCAAAGAGACCCACCTGCAGGTGGGGAGCTGGGAACTTGAAGCAGGATCCTTGACCAGGTCCTTGGGCTTTGTACTATGTATGCTTAAGTCAGTGTGCTATCGCCTGCCCCCCACCCCCAATAGTGTTATTTTCTGATAGTTTTCTTTTTCTTTTTTGAGGTTGGGTAAGGGCTTCAAATCCTTTATTTTATTTTTTAAATTATCTTTATTTATTGGATAGAGACAGTCAGAAATCAAGAGGGTAGGGGGAGATAGAGAGGGAGAAAGAGACACCTGCAGCCTTGCTTCACCACTTGCAAAGCTTTCCCCCTACAGGTGAGGACCAGGGGCTTGAACATGGGTCCTTGTGCATTGTAACATATGCGCTCAATCAGGTGTGCCACCACCTGACCCCTCCTCAAATCCTTTGAGAGAATTACTTAAGAGGCACCAGGAATGATGACAAGTATTCTGTTGAAATACAGCTTTTGACTGGAGAGGGTCCTGAGTGGGATGTGGTATTACATGGCTGTGATTAAACCAATATTAGAACCTCTGATCTTGAGTAGTTTGAAGCTCAAACTTAATGAGTTGGTTATAGATGTCAGAATAAAGTTGTGGAGCCTTGCCTATAAGATTTTGAACACAGGCAAAGGGTAGATAGCATAATGGTTATCCAAACAGACTCTCATGCCTGAGGCTCCAAAGTCCCAGGTTCAATCCCCCACACCACTGTAAGCCAGAGCTGAACAGTGCTCTGGTTTAAAAAAAAAGAAAAAAAAAAGATTTTGAACACACTGTTATTTTCTCATGCCTGCTATGTTTCCTCTTCTTGCAGTGTTTTCCACCTAAAGCCACTCAGCACTTTCTAGTGTTCTGGCCTCATGAGGCCAGATGCTTTATCAGTTTTATCTCAGTTAGTGTTGTTATATTAACTTCATGTGGGAGAAAGTGGAGTCTCAGAGAGGTTAAGTAAGTAATTTTTGGTCTGGCTTAAGAGCTTGATCTCTAATACAGCATATTGCTTTCAGGGTTGTTAAATTTGAGAGGTGACATTCTAAATGGCCATCGAATTCACTCATTTAACAAACATTTAATGAGCAATTATAATATGCCCTGCACTATGTTGGTCTCTGGGGGTTTAGAAATGAATATAAGACCACAGCTACAGCAAAACATCCACATTTATTGAGTGCTAATTCTGCCAAACATTTTCTATATTGACTTATTTAACCCTACTAACTATTCTGTGACAAGTCTAGCAATATCTTTATTTTACAAATGAGGGAGTTGAAATTTGGAGACTGTCCAAGCTCACATAGTCAGGAAGTAGAATAGTTCAGAATAATTTTTTTTTTTTTTTTTGCCTCCAGGGTTATTGCTGGGGCTCGGTGCCTGCACTATGAATGAATCCACTCCTGGAATGCACTATGAATGAATCCTGCTGCTGGGGATTGAACTCAGGACCTCATGTTTGAGAGTCCACTACTTTATCCACTGTGCCACCTCCTGGACCACTTATTTTATTTTTTTAAAATAGAGATGGAGAGATATAGAGGCAGAGAGAGAAGGAGAGAGGTAGAGAGGGAGAGAGAGGGAGAGAGGGAGAGAGAGAGAGAGAAGGAGAAAGTTGGAGAAAGCCTGGGTGGTAGCACACCTGGTTGGGTTCAAGTCCCTGTCCCCACCTGTAGGTGGTAGGGGGGAAAGCTTTGTGAGTGGTGAAGCAAGGCTGCAGGTGTTTTTCTGTCTCTTTCCAAATCACCACCTTCCCTCTTGATTTCTGACTGTCTCTATCCAATAAATAAATAAAGATAATAAAAAATTAAAGAGAGAGAAAGAGAAAGGACTGAAGTTTCCTCGTTGTGATGGAGGCTGAGCTCAAACCTTAAACCACACGTGGCAAAGTAGTACACTAGCCAAGTGATCTATTTTGCAGACATTTATTTATTTGAGAAAAAGAGGGAGGGAAGGAATCAGAGCATCAGTCTGGCATATGTACTGCCTGTGGTAAAATTTAGGACCTCATGTTTAAGGGCTCAGCACTTAATTCACTGTGCCAGCTCCTCGACAGTAGGTTTATTTATTTATTTATTTATTTTTATTTGCTAGAGACAGAAAGAAACTGAGGGGGGAGGGAAGATAAAGAAGGAGAGAGAGGGTAGGGGTAGATAGCATAATGGTTACGCAAAGTGACTTTCCTGCCTGAGGCTCCAAAATCCCAGGTTCAATACTCAGCACTACCATAAGCCATAGTTGAGCAGTGCTCTGGTAAAATAAAATAAAATAAAATAAGATAAAATAAAATAAAATATAAAGGAGAGAGAGAAAGAGAGGCACATGAAGCATTGCCTCACCATTTGTGAAGCTTCCCCCCTTCAGGTGGGGACCCAGGGCTTCAGTTCTGGTTCTCGCACATTGCAACATATGCACGCATATGTGCAACATATGTACCCCAGCTTGATTTATTGATTTATTATATTTATTTATTTATTTTCCCTTTTGTTGCCCTTGTTTTTTTATTGTTTTTGTTATTGATGTCGTCATTGTTAGATAGGACAGAGAGAAATGGAGAGAGGAGGGGAAGACAGAGAGGGGGAGAGAAAGATAGACACCTGCAGACCTGCTTCACCACCTGTGAAGCGACTCCCCTGCAGGTGGTGATCCTTATGCTGGTCCTTGCGCTTTGCTCCACGCGCGCTTAACCCGCTGAGCTACCACCCGACTCCCAGCTTTATTTATTTATTTATTTATTTATTTATTTATTTATTTTTTAAATATATCTTTTTATATTTATTGTTTATTTATTCCCTTTTGTTGCCCTTGTTGTTTTTATTGTTGTAGTTATTATTGTTGTCATTGTTGTTGGATAGGACAGAGAGAAATGGAGAGAGGAGGGGAAGACAGAGAGGAGGAGAGAAAGACAGACACCTGCAGACCTGCTTCACCGCTTGTGAAGCGACACCCCTGCAGGTGGGGAGCCAGGGCTTGAACCAGGATCCTTATGCGGGTCCTTGTGCTTAGCGCCACCTGCGCTTAACCCACTGCGCTACAGCCCGACTCCCTATTTATTTATTTATTACAGATTTTACTTATTTATGAGAAAGATAGGAGGAGAGACAAAGAACCAGACATCACTCTGACATATGTGCTGCCGGGGATCAAACTCGGGACCTCATGCTTGAGAGTCCAAAGATTTACCACTGTGTCACCTCCCGGATCATTCAGATTTATTTACCTTAGATTGAGAAGATTCAAACTTTCTTTTTAAATTTAATTCATTTTATTTTTGAGAGAGATGCAGAGAGAGAAAGACACAGAGATAAACACCAGAGCACTGCTCAGCTCTGTCTTATTGTGGTACAAGGGATTCAACCTGGGACTTCTGAGCCCCATGCACGAGAGTCTCTTTGCGTAACCATTTGCTGTCTACTCCCTGCCCCAGCTTTATTTATTTTTATGATTCACCTCACAGGTCAACTTTCCTAACGATTTTGAACATGCGATCTTGATGATATACTTTGTGTTGGGCCTGACCAGTGATAATAGTCCTATCTACAGGTCCCAGGCAGTGTACTGAAATAAACAACATACATATATTTTTTCTTCTTTCTTTCTTTCTTTCTTTCTTTCTTTCTTTCTTTCTTTTTCTTTCTTTCTTTCTCTTCTCTCTTTTCTTTCTTTCTTTCTTTCTTTCTTCCTTTCTTTCTTTCTTTCTTTCTTCCTCTCTCTCTCTCTCTCTTTCTTTCCATAGAGCATGAAAGAGACCACAGCACTGAAACTTCCTTCAATGTGGTGGGGGATGGTCTCAAATTGGGTTGCACACATGTCCAAGCTGCACACTATCCAGCTGAGATATTTACTGGCCCTATATGTATTTTTTAAGAGTCATTTTTCATTTATTACATATGAGACCGAGAATTGCTCAAAAGGAAATGAGGAGGAAAGAAAGATCACCTCTTAGGCAAGTCTGATGCTCTACCGGTTGGATTATTTCCCCAGCCACTCATTTTTATTAGACTTAAAGCTCACAGTACATCTGCTAAGTGGCGGTGTCAAGCAAAGGGGTATCACCAGTGCCTTCCAATGAATCAGTGTCCATTAACACTGTAGACCTGGGGCAAAATCAGGAGGGCCACGGGGTGGGCCGAGGCGCTAAGGTCCTTGAGCCACTGTGTCTGGAGTCACTGCGCAGACCCCGCGCGCCCAGCTCGGCGCGGTTCTGGCCGGCTGGCTCCCCGGCGCCCCAGTGCTGGCCCTCGGGACTCTTATTTTTTATTTGCGGCGGCGCGCGCTAATGCAGCGCGCGGACACTCGCGGAGCAGCAGTTGTGTTGCTTTTGAGTTTCCCAAGTTCACACAGTCTCTGGGTTGGCATGGCAACCAGGCAACCTGTTCCAGAGCTGCCTGCCTTCTCGGCACATGCTGCTGCCACCACGGAGCCGGGGCCAGAGCCTATCCCATGGTGCACCGCGCTAGCCTAGTCCCCAGTGGGCCGCCATGTTGTCGGAGTGAAAGGTAAGGGGGAGCGAGAGCGCCGGAGAGAGAAGATTGGGGGGCTGAAATCCATCTTCATCCTGCCGCTCCGCCCGTGAGTATCCACACCTCGCCGTCCCCAAACGTTGCTCCGGACCCCCAACGAACAGATTGTCCCTTTGTATTGATGTTTGAGAGCGGTTGGGGGGGACGAGAAGGGCTTTGGAAATGCTGCCGGGGCCCTAGCTGATCAGGCTTCTCACTCGCTGCTCCTCGTACATGTTTTGGAGTCGGCAGCAAGGCCCCTATTGTTATCAAAGGAGGGAGGGGGTGGGGAGCGGGGTCGGAGCGAGGAAAATGCCTGGGGTTTAGGCCCGCGCCCAGGCCATAGATGTGTTCTACATTTCTGCTCGGCCCTGTTGGAGTCCCTCGAAGATTGATGTTGCCATTCCAGTTGCTTTTTTGTTGTTGTTGGGTTTGGGAAGCTCCGAGTCTTCTCTGGCCATGAAGTGTAATTCTGAGCCACCCTGGATTTCTTAGACTTCTTGAGCTTCCTTGGCAGCGCCTAAGGAGGAGGAACAATAAATCGCTGTAAAAGCAGCTGTGGTCCTTGCCTACCGACGAAACCCACCTCGGGGGAAGTTTGCGAGCTTAAATGAGGCGATCAGGAAGTTTCAGATCGCTTCTAAGCTCATGGGTGCTTGTGGCCTTTTGTTTCCGTGAGAGCTTGTGTTTTGGTGGGTTCTTCCTCTTTGAGCTTCCCCGTTGTGAGTGCATGTTTATCTTGACTCAAAGAAGGGCTCACCTCTTGGTAGTTGGGAATCAGAAACAAATCCTAGTTAGTTTCAGGCCCCCACAAATGCTCTTGGTAGACTTGAGATCATTTGTTGTACTTGTTGGTAGCAATCCCACGTTCAGTGAGGATTTCACTACTGTAGCTAACGACCCTCTTAGTCTTTCCCCGCCCTCCAAGACATACGTAGTATCTGGGAAGGATTGTTACTCTTCATTGTCTAATTAAGAAAACACTGTTATTCTCTGTCCGTACCAATTGGTTGACGTCCTACTCTTCCTGGGATTGAGTGTTTATATATTTATAAGGCTTCTCTTCTCTTCTCTTCTCTTCTCTTCTCTTCTCTTCTCTTCTCTTCTCTTCTCTTCGCTCTCTTCTGCTCTCTCCTCTTCTGCTCTCAGTTCTGAAACAACAAGTTTGTAACTTGAGTACTTTATTATTATTTTTTTTAATGAAAACTCCTAAAAACTCATCAAAACAAACTCCTCCAGGACAGGTGACTTTCCTGGCGGTTTCACTAAGCCCTAGAGAAGTTTTGACCCATTGGTAATACTGACTTTTTAGAAAATACTTTTAGGCTGTTAATTCTTTATCGGAATCCTTGAGAAATACTCCGTGGATTCTGAACTTTGAGTTAGTATTTTGCCATCGCCGCAATTGAATTCTTTTTGTCCAAGGCCACAGCTTTTTGAAGTTGAGTTTGAAGTTTAATGAGTTTGAAGTAAACTGCTTTAAAATTTATGACCATAGAATGTTCTTTTCCTAGTGTGATAAAAATATCTTCTAAGGTATGAAACATTTTAGTAAATGAACCATGGAGATTGATTAAGCTGTATTCCTTTGTTTGAAATAAAATACTAAATGATAAAACACCCTGATGTAAACAGTTTGAAAACTGCGAGTTAAGTGCCATATATAGAGCCAGCACTTATTTCTAGTTTCTTAAAATACTTTATTTTTATAAAGTGCCATTTGTGGGGAAAAAAAAAGCATCTTAAATGCTATGCATAACTTTTAAAATTAGCTTTGAGAGCTTTAAAAAAAAGGTATGGGGCAGGGGGTAGATAGAACAATGGCTATACAAAGAGACTCTCATGCCTTAGGCTCCAAAGTTCCAGGTTCAATACACCCTGCACCATCATAAACAAGAGTTGAGCAGTGCTCTGATAAAAGAAAAAAAATCAGTGATAAGTTTTTTTTAATATCTAAGTCTACCAATAAGAAATCTACCAATTTCTTAATTTTTGTGCTCTAGTTGCTAAGACACAAGACACATTAATTGCTTAGGTACTTGCTTACTTTCAGATTGCCCCTTCTGTCAGTTTTTCTCTTGTTTGAGAAACTGCCTTGCCTCATTAGGTAAAGCAGGAAGTTTCAGGGCACACAGATAACTTTACAAAAGCCAATTGTTTTGTTTGAACATTTTTATAGGAATCTCTCCACCCTCACCTCTTGTTAGAGTGAAATTGTCGTCAGTGGTGAATACCTTTTTCATATGGCAATTCTGTTAGATTGGGTTACTTTGGCAAATCTCTTATTTCAGAAAAGATTACACATTTGCTATTTTAGGAATCCTCTTAGGGCTTGGAACTCCATTGCTATATCTGGTGGTAGTGACTTTAATGTTAACTTATCTTTTATTTTGACTATAAGCTTTTACTTATTTTTAGACATTTATTTGTTTATTTCCTTTTGTTGCCCTTGTTGTGTTATTGTTGTAGTTATTCTTGTTGTCACTGTTGGATAGGACAGAGAAATGGAGAGAGGAAGGGAAGACAGAGGGAGAGAAAGACACCTGCAGACCTGCTTCACTGCCTGTGAAGTGACTTCCCCTGCAGGTGGGGAGTCGGGGGCTCGAACCAGGATCCTTAATCTGGTCCTTGTGCTTTGCGCCACCTACCCTTAACCCGCTGCGCTACTGCACTACTCCCTATTTATTTTTATTTTTTACTAGATTTTATTTAATTTATTTTTGAGAGAGATGAAGACAGACATACCCACAGAGAAGAAACATCAGAGCACTGCTTAGCTCTGGTTTATGGTGGTGTGGGGGATTGAACCTGGGACTTTGGAGCCTCAGGCATGAGAGTCTCTTTGCATAAGTCTCTTGCTATCTCCCCCACTCTTTTTTGTTTTTAAATTATCTTTATTTATTTATTGGACAGAGACAGCCAGAAATCAAGAGGGAAGGGGGTGATAGGGAAGCAGAGAGACACCTGCAACACTGCTTCACTGCTAGCAAAGCTTTCCCCCTGCAGATGAGGACCGGGGGCTCGAACCTGGGACCTCTAATCTGGGTCCTTGTGCACTGTAACATGTGCATTCAACTAGGTGTGTCACCACCCGGCCTCTGATTAAAACTTATAAAAAGGAAGCAGTCTCAGAGAGGTTGCTAGTTTAATGCCAAAACCTGGGTTTTGGAACTCCTGCCTTGTTCTTAAACAAAGACTGATGTATTGATAGTCTTTTGTGGTAAAAAATGGGACTAGCTATTATTGGTAATAAGAGGGCAAAAAGTTCTTTTGGAAAATAAGATTGGGGAAGGCATTAAGTTGGTTAGCATTTTGCAAAGACTGAATGTAAATACAACTACAGTTTTCTTTATTTTTTTCTTTTTATTTATTAATGAGAAAGATAGAGAGATAGAGAGAAAACACCAGACATCACTCTGGTACATGTGCTGACAGGGATTGAACTCAGGACCTCATGCTTGAGAGTCTAGTGCCTTAGCCACTACGCCACCTCCTGGACCACACAGCTTCTTCTTCTTCTAGCGTTTGCCGACCACACAGCTACAATTTTCTAACTGCGATGTCAACATGGACACTGCATGAAAGCAGAAGTAGAAGTTTAGAAAGCTAGACTGCCCCAGTACCCTAGTGAAGTCCTGATGGGTTGGAATTGTTAACTAAAAAGAGGCATTTCCAAATTAGGCTTTGAACAGATTGCAAATTCCATTATGTCTTTCTTCTCTTTTTTTTTTTTTTTTTTTTTTTTTTACCAGAGCACTGTTCAGCTCTGGCTTATGGTGGTGCAGGGGATTGGGGGATTGAACCTGGGACTTTGGAGCTTTAGTTTCTTCTTTTTTTTTTTTATTAACTTATTTATTCCCTTTTGTTGCCCTTGTTTTATTATTGTAGTTACTATTGTTGTCATTTTTGGATAGGACAGAGAGAAATGGAGAGAGGAGGGGAAGACAGAGAGGGGAGAGAAAGACAGACACCTGCAGACCTGCTTCACCTCTTGTGAAGCGACTCCCCTGCAGGTGGGGACCCGGGAGCTTGAACTGGGATTGGGATCCTTGCCAGTCCTTGTCCTTTGCACCACCTGCCCTTAACCTGCTGCGCTACTGCCCGACTCCCTTTTTAAAAATTTTTTTGCCTCCAGGGTTATCACTGCAACTCGAATCCACTGCTCCTGAAGACCACTTCCCCCCTTTTGTTGTCCTTGCTTATTGTTGCTGTTATCATTATTGTTGTTAGTAGTATTGTTATTGTTGTTGGATAGGACAGAGAGAAGTGGAGAGAGGAGGGGAAGACAGAGGGGGGAGAGAAAGATAGACACCTGCACTTGCTTCACCCCCTGCGGGTGTGGAGCTGGGGGCTTGAACCGAGATTCTTAGGCCAGTCCTTGCACTTCGCGCCATCTGCGCTTAACCTGCTGTGACACCACCAGGGCTCTCTGTGTCTTCTAACATCAAAATGTGATTTAGTTGAGGAGACATTTACTTTATTCTATAAAAAATAGCTTTTATGATGTTTTGTGAGTTTGTCTTAGAAATATCAAGGGGATTAGTAAAAGAAGGGTATGTTCTGTGCGCCCTTCCATACATAGCTCAGCTGGCAGATTGGAAGACTGTAGAAGGGTGTGTTCTAATTAACAACTGAATTATTTTGTAAAAAAATATAAATTACTTTGTAGCAGTTTTTAAGCACCCACGGGCTTACTAGAGTTTTATCTATTTTTAAAATATTTATTCCCTTTTGTTGCCCTTGTTTTTTTATTGTTACAGTTATTATTGTTGTTGTTATTGATATCGTTGTTGGATAGGACAGAGAAGAAATCGAGCGAGGGGAAGACAGAGAGGGAGAGAGAAAGATAGAAACCTGCAGACGTGCTTCACCTGTGAAGCGACTCCCCTGCAGGTGGAGATCCTTGAGCCGGTTCTTGTGCTTTGTGCCACCTGCGCTTAACCAGCTGCACTACATTATGGAGATTTATTTATTTTGGAGATTTATGTTTTATATCGTTACAGATATTTAAAAAATTTTTTAAATAGATATTCCTTTTCTTTCTCTCTTTCTCTCTCTCTTTCTTTCTTTCTCTCTTTTTTTTACCAGAGCACTGCTCAGCTCTGGCTTATGGTGATGCGGGGGATTGAACCTGGGACTTTGGAGCTTCAGGCATGAGAGTCTGTTTGCATAACCATTAAGCTATCTACCCCCACCCCATCAAGTTGCAAATTTTAAACATTTTGTAACATTTGTTTTTAGGTGTTGGTGGAATGAGCGTTGCATGTGTCTTGAAGAGAAAAGCAGTGCTTTGGCAGGACTCTTTCAGCCCCCACCTGAAACATCACCCTCAAGAACCAGCTAATCCCAACATGCCTGTGGTTTTGACATCTGGAACAGGGTCGCAAGCGCAGCCACAACCAGCTGCAAATCAGGCTCTTGCAGCTGGGACACACTCCAGCCCTGTCCCAGGATCCATAGGAGTTGCAGGCCGTTCCCAGGACGACGCTATGGTGGATTACTTCTTTCAGAGGCAGCATGGTGAGCAGCTTGGGGGAGGAGGAAGTGGTGGAGGCGGCTATAATAATAGCAAACATCGATGGCCTACTGGGGATAACATTCATGCAGAACATCAGGTAAAAAAAGTTTACTATTTCAGCTTTGAAACTCTTTTATGATTGCTGTCCATTTAGGATTTTGTCTTTAAAAACTTAAAGTTGTGAATTTTGTTTCATCTAATCAGTCGCTTGTTTTAAAGGATGAGTGTTGTAATATTGTAACTGGGTCACTTATAATTCTGGTGCTAAATAGTAAATGACCAATTTATTTAAACAAAGCCATAACTAATTATTTTAATGTGCACATTGAATTTCTGAGTGTATTTTTCAAACGAATTCTTTTTGGGGCCAGGCATTCATGTACTGGGTTAAGTGCACATGGTACTAAGTGCAAGATCCTACGCAAGGATCTGGGTTTGAGCCCCCCAGTTACCCACTTGCAGAGGGGACGCTTCACAAGCAAAACAGGTCTGCAGGTATCTTTTTTTTTTTTTTTTTTTAATCCCCCCCTTCCCTCTCAATTTCTTTTTTTTTTTTTATTTTTATTTTTTTTATTAAAGAAAGGATTAATTAACAAAACCATAGGGTAGGAGGGGTACAACTCCACACAATTCCCACCGCCCAATCTCCATATGCAGGTATCTTTCTTTCTCCTTTTTTATTTTTTAAAATGTTTTTAATGCATCAGTTTTTTTTTTTTTAACCAGAGCACTGCTGGTGGTGTAGGGGATTGAACCTGGGACTTTGGAGCCTCAGAGTCTGTTTGCATAGCAATTATGTTATCTCCCCCTCCCTTCTCTCTCCTTCCCTCTCTCCATGCTCTCTCCCCATCCTTTCTTCTCTCTCCTCCCTCCCTCTCTCGCCATCCCTCTCAATTTCTCTATGTCCTATCCAATAAAATGGGAAAAATGGCCACCAGGAGCAGTGGATTTGTAGTGCAGGCACTGAGCCCCTGTAATAAAAAAAAAAGAACACATCTTTTTTCTTTAACATAAGCTTTTAAAACTGGGCTGTTAATAGGCTCAGTACTTCACAGTTCTTGTTTGGTGTTAGTGACTTTGATTTTAAGATGTTATAGTTGAAAATAGTGAGTTTGCTCAAATGATGTTTATTTGAAATAGAACTGATGTGTCTAATGCTTTGTGTCAGGGGAGTGGTTGTGGCTTTTAGGTTTTACCCACCTTCAGTTTGTTCTAAGTACTTGCTCCATCTGGCTAATCATAATGTGTATGTTTGTGTAGCTATGGCCTCCTTTTTTACTAAGCTAGACCAAGATGGGGAGTCCGGCGGTAGCACAGCGGATGAAGCACATGTGGGGTGAAGTGCAAGGACCGGCGGGCGGAAGGATCCTGGTTCGAGCCCCCGGCCCCCCACCTGCAGGGGAGTCCCTTCACAGGCAGTGAAGCAGGTCTGCAGGTGTCTTATCTTTCTCTCCCCCTCTCTGTCTTCCCTTCCTCTCTCCATTTCTGTTGGCCCTATCCAACAACGATGACATCAATAACAACAACAGTAATAACTACAACAATAAAAAAAAACAAGGGCAACAAAAGAGAAAATAAATATTTAAAAACAATTAAAAAAATTAAAAAAAACCAAAAGGTAGACCAAGATGGAGAGAAACTGCATTCTTAAACATCCCTGTTACTGGGGTACTCTTATGTGGTGTCAGGTTGAACCTGTGTCACATGCATGGCAAGGCATATGTCCTACCCGGTGAGATACCTCTCAGTCCAACATGGTTGCTTTTACTAATCAAAAACCACAGTTTGGAATCACAACATATTGTACTGCAAAGAGACTATTGCTTGATTTGTGTTTCCTAACTTCCTGACAGTGATCAGAGGATTAGAATATTTTAATCATGCTGTTCTTGAAACTCAGTATAGGTTGAATTAAAAAAAAAACTTAAAATTTTTTTTTATTATCTTTATTTATTTATTGGATAGAGGCAGCCAGAAATTGAGAGGGAAGGGGGTGATAGAGAGGGAGAGAGACAGAGAAACACCTGCAGCCCTGCTTCACCTCTCAAAGCTTTCCCCCTGCAGGTGGGGATCAGGGGCTTGAATCCTGGTCCTTGTACACTGCAGTGTTTGTGCTAAAATAAATCAGGTGCATTACCACCCAGCCCCAGTATAGGTTGAATTTACAAAAGTTCATTTTGTATTGTCAGTATCTGATAACTGATTCACTAACAAAAAAGAAAAAACTGGAAAAAAATTTTTATTATTTTTTATTTTTTCCCTTTTTGTTGCCCGTGTTGTTTATTGTTGTTATTATTGTTATTGCTGTCATCGTTGTTGGGTAGGACAGAGAGAAATCGAGAGAGGAGGGGAAGAGAAAGACATCTGCAGACCTGCTTTACCGCCTGTGAAGCAACCCCCCTGCAGGTGGGGACCCGAGGGCTTAAACCGGGATTCTGATGCTGGTCTGTGCTATTTTCGCTATGTGCACTTAACCTGCTGTGCCACGCCCAGCTCCCCCCCAATTTTTTTAACTGACCCTCTAGTGCAAATTTTTGGTCTGCTTTAGTACTAGATCTGGTATAAACACTTGGAAATAGGTTTTTTTTCTTTTCTTTTTTAAATTTCATGAGCACTTTAACATTTTTTAAATTTATTTTTGAGGGAGATTCAGAGAGAGATACAGAGAGAAACACCAGAGCACTGCTCAGCTCTGGCTTATGGTGGTACAGGGCACTGAACCTGGGACTTTGGAGCTTCAGGCATGAGAGTTTCTTTGCATAACCATTATGCTATCTCTCCCACCCCTCTTCTTCTTTTTTTTTTCTATCTTTCTTCTTCTGATTGAGATAGAGAAGTAGAGAGATACCAATGATGAAGAGACCTGCAGCACTGCTCCAACAAGAGTAAAGCATCCTCCACATGTGGGTAGGAATCACGGGGACTAGAACCTGGGTAAATCTGAATTTGTCTTTTCTTTTTACTTTTTTTTCCCCCTCTCTTTTAACCAGAGCACTGATAAGCTCGGGCTTATGGTGGTAGGGGATTGAACCTAGCACTTTGGATCCCCAGGCATGAGAAACTCTTTGCATAACCATTATGCTATCTACCTTTGCCCCTGAATTCTTATTTGTACTTCTACTGATCTTTCAAAAAAAAAAAAAAGTCAAGAAGTGTACCATGGTGTCAGATGGTATTTATCCTCCTATTAAGATTTTTTTTTAGTGGACCTGGGCCTTCCTCATGTATGATCTTACTACTTTGGTGGTGCTGCTTTTTCTTTTTACCACCACAGCTTTTAAATGATTTTTAAAAAAAATTTACTTACTGAGAAAGCTATACACACCCACACCCTCCACAGCACCCCAGAACACACTTAGCTCTGGCTGATGGTGGTGTTGGGGATTGAACCTGGGACTTCAGAGCCTCAGGAAGGAAAGTCTTTTTGCAGAACCACTATGCTGTCTCTCCAGCCCTCCACCATAGCTTTGCATGGGTGTGATTCTGCTCCCCAGTGGGTCCTGGTCCCCTCCCATCTGTTTTTTTTTTTTCTTTCATTTCCTTTTTCCCCAGATAAAGGATGACAGACAGATAAGAGAGATGGATACAAGGAGAGACACCACAGCACTGCACTACCAATTGTGAAACGCCCCTTTTGCCTAGTACTCTCAAGTGGCTACTGGGGGCATTCACCTGGGTTGGTGAACAGTGAGCTATTTCTCTTACCATCAACAGAATTTTGTTGAGTGTAGTGATTATGTTTTTGGCTTACTGGTACAGCCATCAGTATCATAGCTACCTGTATGTATAAGTGAGCTGTGCTGGCAAAACTGTGTACTTGGTTAGTGCACTGCTTTGCCATATGTGTCACTGAGGTTTGAGTCTACCCCATACCACATTGAAGGAAGTTTTGATGTTGTAATTTTTTTTTCCCTTCCTTCCAGGGTTATTGCTGGGGCTCAGTGCCTGCACCACGAATCTACCACTCCTGGAGGCTATTTCCCCCCCCCCCCATTTTGTTGCCCTTACTGTTTTTTTTTAACCTTGTGGTTATTATTGTTGTCATTGCTGTCGTTATTGTTGGATAGGACAGAGAGAGAGAGGAGGGGAAGACGGGGAGAGAAGGACAGACATCTGCAGACCTGCTTCACTGCCTGTGAAGTGACTCTCCTGCAGGTGGGGAACCAGGGGCTTGAACTGGGACTCTTACTCCAGTTCTTGCCTTTGCGCCATGTGTGCTTAACCTGCTGTGCTACCACTCGACCCTGATGCTATAATTTTGTTTCCTCTCTGCCTCTCTGTCTTAAAACAAAGTAAAACAAACAAATGCTATGGGGAGCTTAGCAAATATTTTTGTGCCTTTTCCTCAGCAAGTTTCTGAAAATTTTGTGTTGATTGGATGAGGGAAGACTATATATTTTTTTAAACAGATAGCTTCCTCACCCCTCCCCTCTCTCTCCTTCCCTTTTTATTTAAATTAAAAATTTTTTAATACTCCCTTTTATTGCTCTTGTTGTTTCATTGTTGTAGTTATGAATGATGTCGTTGTTGTTGGATAGGACAGCAACCTTCAACAAACAAGTACTGACTTGCACAACACAACCAGATCTCAGATCTTAAAGCTCTGCCAAGAACTGATTCAGTTTTGATTTGCCCACCTTGTTTCCCCTTTCAGATTTAACTCATCATTCTCTTTTTTTAAAAAATATTTATTTATTGGGAGTCAGGCGGTAGCACAGCGGGTTAAGCACACGTGGTACAAAGCGCAAGGACTGGTGTAAGGCCCCGGGCTTCCTACCTGCAGGGGAGTTGCTTCACAGGCGGTAAAGCAGGTCTGCAGGTGTCTATCTTTCTCTCCCCCTCTGTCTTCCCCTCCCCTCTCTTCATTTCTCTCTATCCTATCTAACAACGACGACATCAATAACTACAACAACAATAAAACAACAAGAGCAACAAAAGGGAAAATAAATTAATTTTTAAAAAGAAATAAAAAATATACATATATTTATTTATTCCCTTTTGCTGCCCTTTATTGTTTTAGTTATTATTGTTGTCGTCATTGCTGGATAGGACAGAGAACTGGAGATAGGAGGGAAAGAGAGAGGGGGTGAGATAGACACCTGCAGACCTGCTTCACTGCCTGTGAAGCGACTCCCCTGCAGGTGAGGAGCTGGGGACTCAAATCTGGATCCTTCCGCTGGTCCTTGTGCTTTGTGACACCTGCGTTTAACCCACTGTTATTGATAGATGTGTCTTAAGTGTCAGAAGGGAGTGCAAGAGATTGAGAATATATGATGGTAGATATTTAATTATGTTTATTTAATTAAAATTTAATTATGTCTACAATTATTTAATTATATCACTTAGGTTCTAGGCACTGGACTATGTGTTTCCTGCATTTAATCCTTACAACAATCCCAGGAGGGAGCTAATGTAGAGAGAGAGGAGGGGAAGACAGGGGGAGAGAAAGATAGATACCTGCAGACCTGCTTCACCGCTTGTGAAGTGACTCCCCTGCAGGTGGGGAGCCAGGGGCTTGAACTGGGATCCTTAGGCTGGTTCTTGCACTTGGTGCTACCTGCTGCGCTACTGCCGACTCCCTTTAAAAATTTTTTTATCTTTATTTTTTTTCGGTAGAAACAGCCAGAAATCGAAAAGGGGAGATAGAGAGGGAGAGAGACGGAGAGACACCTGCACCCCTGCTTCACCACTCGTGAAGCTTTCCCCCCTGCAAGTGGGGACCAGGGGCTCGAACCTGGGTCCTGGTGCATTATAACATGTGTGCTCAACCAGGTGTGCCACCACCCAGCCCCTCTCCTTCCCTTTTAAAAAACATTTTTATTTATTTATTATTGGATATATAGAAGGAACAATTGAGAAGAAGGGCAGATAGAGGGAGAGAGACAAACCCCTGCAGCCCTGCTTCACAGCTTCTGAAGCTTTTCCCTCTGCAGGCGAGGATCATGGATTTGAATCTGGGTCCTTGTGCACTGTAATGTCACCCATCACCAGGTGCTCCACCACCTAACCCCAGACCATACATATTTGTTTTAAAAACTTAAAAAAAAACAGCCATTTGATAGAGAAAGTGAGAAGGATAGGCGAAAGAATGACACCTGCAGCACTGCTTTACCGCTCATGAAGCAGGTGGTTTAGGGGGCTTAAACTTGGGCTTGGAAATTTGCACAATCTGGAAATGTGCACCATTCCCTGGCCCTACATTTTTAAGTTTTACATGCATGTACTTAGAGCTCAGCTGTTCTGGGAAACAGGGATAGAGAAGCCAGTTGGATAGGGAGCAGTGGTCAGTGTAGTGTAACTGAAGAGTGGAGGAGTTTACCTTCAGGTGGAGAGTCACTGCCCTCATCTACCACTGTTATTGATAAATAGAAGGGAGTGCAAGAGATTGAGAATATATGATGATAGAGATATTAAATTATGCTTGTTTAATTAAAATTTAATTATGTCTACAATTATTTAATTATACCACTTAGGTTCTAGGCACTGGACTATGTGTTTCCTGCATTTAATCCTTACAACAATCCCATGAGGGAGTTAATGTACTTTTCTAAAAGTATTTATTCATTCCCTTTTGTTACCCTTGTTGTTTATTGTGTGTTATAGTTATTGTTGTTGATGATGTCATTGTTGTTGGATAGGACAGAGAGAAATGGAGAGAGGAGGGGAAAACAGATGGGGAGAGAAAGATAAGACACCTGCAGACTTGCTTCACCACCTGTGAAGCGACTCCCCTGCAGATGGGGAGCCGGGGGCTCGAACCTGGATCATTACGCTGGTCCTTGAACTTTGCACCACCTGCGCTTAACCCGCTGTGCTAACGCTCGACTCCCGGGAGTTAATGTACTTAAAAAAATACTTATTTATTTATTCCCTTTTTGTTGCCCTTGTTTTATTGTTGTTATTGATGTCATTGTGTTGGATAGGGCAGAGAGAAATGGAAGAGATGAGGAAGACAGAGAGAGGGAGAGAAAGATAAGACACTTATAGACCTGCTTCATTGCCTATAAAGTGACTCCCCTGCAGGTGGGGATCCAGGGGCTCGAACCGGGATCCTGAAGCTGGTCCTTGTGCTTTGTGCCACGTGTGCTTAACCACCCACTACATTACCGCCTGATTCCTTTTTTAAAAACACTTATTTATTAGAAATATAGGAGAGAAAGACCCAGACGTCACTCTGGTTCTGCTGGGGATTGAACTCAGGACCTCATGCTTGAGAGTCCAATGTTTTATTCACTATGCCACTTCCTGGACCACAACTCTTTTTTTTTTTTTGAGATACAAGAAACTAAAGCTTAATTGTCTGTTTTTGAAATTAGGTCTTTGCTTTTTAGTGCTCTGTATGGACTTGAGCAAACTTAAAACATTTCTTTTTCATTTTGTTTTATCTTAATGAGAAATAGAGATCAGAGCATTACTCAGTTGTGGTTTATGGTGCTGTGGGAGAGTGAATCAGATTTTGAAGCCTCAGGCATGAAAGGTTTCTGCATAACCATTAAGATATCTTCCCCTACCCAAAGCAAATTTACTTTATTTATTGTGGAGAGACTGATATTGAGAGGGAAGGGAAGTCTCTGTGGAGTGGCAGCATAATGGTTATGCAAACAGACTTGTCAAGCCTTGAGGCTCTGAAGCCTCAGGTTCAATCCCCCACACCACCATAAGCCAGAACTGATCAGTGCTCTGGGGAAGAGAGAGAGAGAGGAAGAGGGAGAGAAGAAAGGCAGCAGAGAGAAATCTGCTTCACTGCTTGTGAAGCTTTCCTCTTGCGTGTGGGGACTGGAGGCTTGAATGGGGCCTTGCGTTCAACAAGGTGCACCACCACCCAAACTCCACAAAGCAAATACATATATTTGTAAATAAAAAGTTTTTTTTTAAGGCAGTTGGGCGATAGCACGGCGGGTTAAGCACAGGTGGCACAAAATTCAAGGATCCCGGTTCCAGCCCCCTGCAAGGGACCTACAGGGGAGTCGCTTCACAAGCGGTGAAGCAGGTCTCCAGGTGTCTATTTTTTTCTCCCCCTCTCTGTCTTCCCCTCCTCTCTCCATTTCTTTCTGTCCTATCCAACAACAACAACATCAATAACAACAGTAATAACTACAACAATAAAACAACGAAGGCAACAAAGGGGAATAAATAGAATAAATGTTTAAAAAAGTTTTTAAAAAAGTTTTTTTAAAAAACTTTTGTTACCAAAGGATATTTCTTTTTTTAAAGATTTTATTTATTTTTTAAAAAAATTAACTCAAAGCACAAGGACCGGCATAAGGATCCCCGTTCGAACCCCGGTTCCCCACTTGCAGGGGAGTCGCTTCACAGGTGGTGAAGCAGGTCTGCAGGTGTCTATCTTTCTCTCCTCTCTGTCTTCCCCTCCTCTCTCCATTTCTCTCTGTCCTATCCAACAACGACAACAATAATAATAACTACAACAATAAAACAACAAGGGCAACAAAAGGGAATAAATAAAATAAATATTTAAAAAAACTACTTGCTTTTGTCACCTTTGCTTTATTGTTGTTGTTATTGATATTGTTTATTAGGACAGAGAGAGATGGGGAAGACAAGACAGAGGGGGAGAGAAAGAGAGACACCTGCAGACCTGCTTCACCACTTGTGAAGTGACTCCCCTGCAGGTGGGGAACCGGGGGCTTGAACTCCCAGTCCTTGCCTTTTGTGCCACGTACACTTAACCCGCTGTGCTACCGCCCAGCTCCCTAAAGACTTTATTTATTTATTAATGAGAAAGATAGTAGGAGACAGAGAAAGAACCAGACATCACTCTGGTACATCTGCTGGGTTCCGCAGGACCTTGTGCTTGAGAGTCCAATGCTTGAGCCACTGCGCCACCTTCTGGACCATTCAAAGGATATTTCTAGCCATAAAAACTAAATCAGTGGCCTGCGAAGTGGTAGAGTGAATAAAAGTGTTGGATTTGTAAGCATCAGGGCCCATGTTCAGTCCCCCTGTATGTGACATTGATCTGGTTTGCATGTCTTTGCACCCACCCTCCTTAATAAATAAGTACATTTTTGGAGGTAGTGTCAAGGATCCACATTAGACATGTAGGCATGAGGTGCTGAGTTCAGTCCCTGCCATTGCATATGTCTGAGCAGTGTTCTGGTTCTCTCCCCTAACAAACCTTTTTAAAAAGACTAAACCAAACCAAAATGAAACATAACAAATAGCACATTTTACAGTAAAAATTTTTACCATAATTTTGTTTGAAATTTATAGATGATAAATGCAGTAATAAGGAGATGAATGTCAGTATTGATTTTTTCCCCTGCTACAGTTGCAAGGGTTCTTTCACTTTATATAGGGGCAGTAATGCTTAAGTAATGCTTATGATTTGTTTATTTATTTATAAACGTGTATTCTAAGTAGTGATTGTGAGAAACTTACGGAATGATTGAATATAAATTGATCTTAACTGACAGTACATTCTGTCATGCTACTTACTCCACTGTTAATCCTGTTTGGCCTTTTTAACGGTTCCCCCCTAGTCCCCCAATGCATTTTGACATAATGTAAGGAAGTTCTAAGATCAAATTAAGGGGCCAGCTGGTGGTGCACCATGAGCACACTTGTCACAATATGCGTGGATCCGGGTTTGAGTCCCTGGTTCCCACCTGGAAGGGGAAGCTTTGCAAGTGATCTGTCTCTTTCTCTCTCTACTATCCTCTTCCCTCTCAATTTCTAGCTGTCACTGTCCAACAAATAAATAAAGACAATAAAAATTAAAAAGAAGAGATCAAATTGGCAAATTCTTTCACTGGAGAGCTAGTGAAATAAAGAAACCAGTATGTGATGCCATCCAGCTATGTTCAAGGGAGCTGTTACTGTGCCAGATATTGTACGTATATTTTTTTTAGTATTACTCTTATTTGTAATAAGACAGTAACTTTTATTTTTGACAGTAACTCCTTTTATCCTTAAGTTTTTTTTTCAATCTCTGGGACTTTGTTTTTAATTTTAATTTTATTTTTATGTTTTATTTATTAGTGTATAGAGACAGAAATTGAGAGGGGAGGAGGAGATAGAGAGGGAGAGAGACAGAGAGACACCTGTAGCCCTACTTCACCACTTATGAAGCTTTTCCCTACCTGTGGGGACCGGGGGCTCGAGTCTCGGGCCTTGCGCACTGTAATGTGTGCTCTTAACTATGTGCGCCACTGCCTGGCCCCTGTTTTATTTTTTTTGATTTTTATTTGATTTATTTAAAGGAGCGAGACACAGAAACACCAGAACACTGCTCAGCTCTGGCATATGGTGGTCCTGGGGATTGAACCTGGTACCTTGGGGCCTCAGGCATGAGAGTCTTTTGCATAACTTTTTTCCTTCACCTTTGGTTTCATTTATTTTCTTTTGTATAACTTTTATGCTGTCTCCCCACCTCTCTGTCTTTGGGACTTTATTGCTTTGGGCTGACTCTGGTTCATGGTGGTACAGGGGCATCCCAGTTCGAGCCCCCAGCTCCCCACTTGCAGGGGAGTTGCTTCACATTGGTGAATCAGGTCTGCAGGTGTCTATCTTTCTCTCCCACTCTCTGTATTCCCCTCCTCTCTCCATTTCTCTCTGCCCTATCCAGTAACAACGACAGCAATAATAGCAACAATAATAACAACAATAACAATAAACAACAAGACCAACAAAAGGGGAAAAACAAGTAGTGGATTCATAGTGCAGACACTGAACCCCAGCAATAACCCTGTAGACAAAATAAAATAAAATAAAGGATTTTTAATGAATCTTCAGGAAAGTTGTTTTAGGTTTCTGGGAGCTCTAGCCCAAGAGCATTTTGGGGTTGTGTTGTGTTGGTGCCTGATTCTACCACTCCTGACTCAGCCCTGCCTGCCCCCGTCAACTTTGGTTGCTTTCGTGTGTGTGTGTGTGTGTGTGTGTGTGTGTGTGTGTGTGTGTGTGTGTGTGTGTGTGTGTGTGTGTGTGTGTGTGACTGATTGAGAGTGTGTGCAAGTAAGAGAGACCACATCTTCTGATACATGCAAACTGTTCAGTGAGCTATCTCAACCCCCTAAAAGTTTCGTTTCTTCTCTTCTCTTCTCTTCTCTTCTCTTCTCTTCTCTTTTCTTTCTTTCTCTCTTTCTTTCTTTCTTTCTTTCTTTCTTTCTTTCTTTCTTTCTTTCTTTCTTTCTTTCTTTCTTTCTTTTTGAGATTATTGGATAGAGACAGCCAGGAGTCAAAAGGGAAGGGGGTGATAGGGAGAGGGGCAGAGAGACACCCTCAGCTTTGCTTCACCACTCACAAAGCTTCCCCCTGTCGGTGGACCAGGGACTGGAATCTGGGTCCTTGCACATTCCCCCCCGTAGGTGGACCAGGGGCTGGAATCTGGGTCTTTGCACATTGTAACAAGTGTGCTCAACCACATGTGCCACCACCCAGCCCCCAGGTTTCTTATAGTTACTTTATTGATATAAAAATTCATCATGTAAAGTGTACATGCCAGTATCTTTTGATATATTTAAGGTTGTAAGAAAAAATCTGCCTGAGACAGGAGCTAGAGAACTAGAGCATCACTGTGGCACTTGTAATGCCAAGGATTACAACCTGAGATCTCATGCCTGAGAGTCTAATGCTACCTCCTGGGCACTTTTTTTTTAAACATTCTTTTTAAAATGCAATACAAGAAATTGAACCCTGGGTGCTACACATTATCACTCAGCTGCTGCCTGAGCCAGTGTGTTTTCTTTCTTTTTTTAAATTTCTTTTTTTAAAAAAGATTTTATTTATTACTGAGAAAGATAGGAGGAGAGAGAGAAGAATAAGATACCACTTGGGCACATGTGCTGCCGGGGATTGAACTCAGGACCTCATGCTTGAGGGTCCGATGCTTTATCCACTGCGCCATCTCCCAGACCACATAAATCTTTTTTAAATATTTATTTATGTGCAATATAGGAGGAGAGAGAGAAAGAACCAGATATCACTCTGGTACATTTGCTGCTAGGGATTGAACTTGGGACCTCATGGTTGAGAATACAATGCTTTGTCCATTGTGCCAGCTCCTGGACCACTTTTTTATAAAAAATTTATTTTTTATTTAAGAAAGGAAAAGTTTTTTTTAAAAAAATTTTTTTTATTTAAGAAAGGATTAATTAACAAAACCATAGGGTAGGAGGGGTACAACTCCACACAATTCCCACCACCCAATCTCCATATCCCATCCCCTCCCCTGATAGCTTTCCCATTCTCTATCCCTCTGGGAGCATGGACCCAGGGTTGTTGTGGGTTGCAGAAGGTGGAAGGTCTGGCTTCTGTAATTGCTTCCCCCCTGGACCACTTTTTAAAAATTTCTTTATTGGGGGATTAATGGTTTACAGTTGACAGTGAAATATAATAGTTTATACATGCATAACATTTCCACATAACAATATAAATCCCGGTAGGTCCTCCTCTACCATCATGTTCTAAGACCTGAGCCAACCTATTTTCTTCTCCATTTAAATAAAAAGGTGTATTTATGAAAGTGGTGAGAAAAATCAGAGCATCTCTTCGGCACATGTGATGCCAAGGACTAAACTTGGGACCTCATGCCTAAAAGCCCACCATCTTATCTGTTGAGCTATCTTTGCTTAACATTTTTATTTATTTTTTTGTTGTTAGACTGAAAGAGACAGGAAAGGGAATGGAAAGAGAGCATTTTCACCACCTGTGGAGTTCTCCATTTATTAATGATAGGGATAGGAGGAGACAAAACCAGATATCACTTGGTGCATACATATGCTGCTGTTTTACTTAATTTTAAAAATTAATTGTTTTACCAAAGCACTTATAAACTCTGACTTATGGTGGTGTGGGGGATTGAACCTGGGACTTTGAAGCGTCAGGTATGAGACTCTTTGTATAACCACTATGCTATCCACCCCCCACCCCAAGTTTTTAAAAAGGTTAATCCACAAGCAGTGTATGCATATGTAAAGTGCTGGTGCTGAAAAAAAATCAAGTACAAAAATGGGGTAGGTAGTGGAACACTGGGTATAGTGTGCACATTACCAAGTACAAGGGTAAGCTCTGGTCTCTTCTTGCAGATAGTGCTACAGGTTTCTGTCTTTCTCATCTCCTTCTCTCTTAATTTCTGTCTCTATTAAAACTTAAAAGGAAAAAAGTGGTTGTCAGAATGGTGGATTTGTCCCATAGGCTGAGTTACTGCTGAGCCCCAGCAGTAACTCTGGTGGCAAAATAAACAAAACCAATTAAATTAATATCCCTCCCCCCCCACTCCCTAAAGAATCTGACATTCTGCCTCTCTCCCTCTCTATCAGTGTCTCTGTCTCTAGCCAATAATTAATAAATATAAAAAAATCTTAGATTGGGGCCTGGGTGGTAGCGCAGTGGTTGTTTAGCACACATGGCACGAAGTGCAAGGACCAGAGCAAGGATCCCATTTTGAGCCCCTGGCCCCCCACCTTCAGGGGATAGGGTGTGGGTGTCGGTCGCTTCACAAGCGGTGAAGTAGGTCTGCAGGTGTCTTATCTTTCTCTCCCTCTCTGTCTTCCCCTCCTCTCTTGCTTTTCTCTGTTCTATCCAACAACAATGAGCAATAATAACGATAAACAACAAGGGCAACAAAAGGGAAGAAATAGCCTCCAGGAGCAGTGGATTCATAGTGCAGGCACTGAGCCCCAGCGATAACCCTGGCGGCAAAAAAAAAAAAAAAAAAAATTGAAGAAGAAATTATAAAGTTCTTTCAAAATGAGAATTTCATTTGAGTGTCTATATATTTATATTGAAATGAGTGCTCAGATAGTGTTTGGGTCACCCAGACAAACCAGGTGAAAGAAATTTTATATATTAGATACAGGGTCTTCATTGATGGCCTAGAAAATGGGCTTCAGGGATTGGGCGGTGGTGCACCAGGTAAGAGCACATAGTATGAAGCACAAGGACCTGCGCAGAATCCTGGTTCAAGCCCCCAGCTCCCCACCTGTAGGAGGATTTGTTTCACAAGTGGTGAAACAGGTCTGCAGGTGTTTCTCTTTCTGTCTCCTCTATCTCCCCCTTTTCTCTGTTTCTCTCTGTCCTATCCTGTGAAAATGAAAAGAAGGGGGGCAAAAAAAGGCTGCCAGGAGCAGTGGATTTGTAGTGCTGGCACTGATCCTCAGCGATAACCTTGGAGGCAAAAACAAAACAAAACAAAACAAAAAAAACCCGGGCTTCTAACTTTAAAAATCCACTGAAGGGTAAGAATGTCACTTCAGTATAACCTTAGTGAGAAAAAAATCCCAGCTGATGTTTTTCAGTGGAATGATGTTATTTAGAAGACCAGACTGTTATGAGCCTGTCTGCTTGAGACGCTGAGAAACCCCAGATCACTCCACAGCACGGCCTTATATGAGAGCTTAGCAGTGCTCTCACTAGTATGTTCTTACCTATTTCTCATTTAAAACAAACAAACAACCAAACAAACTTAAACGATGTTATTTAGGACCTGAAAATTTAAAGAGTTCTTTTTCAGAGAGAGAGAGAGAGAGAGAGAGAACGAACGAGAACACTAGGTCAGAGCATTGCTCTGGCACACATGGTGTTATTAGAACCTGGAACTTCATGCTTGCAAGTATGGCATTCTACTTTTGCCACCTTCTAGAAGGGTGGCACAGAACACATGTGTGTGTATATTTATAATATTTCCTCTTGCTTCAAGTCAAACTTCCCATAATTTAGATGATGTTCAGTGAGAATTTATTGCATCTGGAAAAAGGACCAGGAGGAAATATGGCAAATTAATTTTTTTATTTGTGTGGGTGGAGAGATTCAGGCAATTCCAGCCTGTTTTTGTAGATTTACAAATTTCAGACCCTCACATTTTTAAACATTTCTTTATCGGGGGATTAGTATTTTACAGTCAACAGTAAATACAATAGTTTGTACATGCATAACATCCCAGTTTTCCACATAACAATATGAACCCCCTCCTTTCAGCCCAGTGTTTTACTTTGATGCAGTACACCAACTCTAGTCCAAGTTCTGCTTGGTGTTTTCTCTTTTGATTAAACCCTGACATTAAATAAAAAATCTGTTTACTTTTTATTCATTATTTGATAGAATAGAAAGAACTTGAGAGGGAAGGGGGATAGAGAGGGAGAGAGAGACAGAGACACCATCAGCCCTGCTTCACTGTTCATGAAGCTTTCCTCCTGCAGGCTTGAGCCTGGGTCCTTGTACGTGGTAACCAGGCACACCACCACTTGGCCCCTAAAATCCTGAAATTTTTCAGGTTCAAAAAATGCACACACACAAAATTCTTCCAGTGCCCTTGTCCAGTAGAGAAAACAGTTACAGAAACCAGATATTCTACCTTCTGTACCCCATAAAATTTGGCCCATACTCTCAGAGGGGTAAATATTGGGAAGAATGACCAGGACCCAGAGGGAGAAGAGGGAAAAAAAAAAGGAAGGACACTTTAGAAGTGTTAAGTGTGACTTAGAAAGGAAGAGAAAGCAGGACCATAGGGAAAAAAAACGTGTGTGTGTGTGTGTGTGTGTGTGTGTGTGTGTAGAAGTAGAAATAATAGTCTGTATCTGTGGCCTGGGAGAACTAATAATGCAGCTTCCAGTGAAGGGAATGGAGACACAGAGCTCTGGTGGTGGCGGAAAGGTGTCAGATTATACCCCTAACCTAATAATCTTATCTAATAGTTTATCTAATAATTATCTAATAATTTTGTAAATCAATATTAAGTCACTTAAAAAAAGTGTCAAGCTGTATAGCTTTTTCCCCTCTTTTTACCAGAGCCCTGCTCAGCTTTTGAAAATGGTGCAGGGTACCTGGGATCTTGCATGGTTCCTCAGGCAAGGATGTCTTTTGTATAACCTTTATGCTATTTCCTCAGGCCTGCCTTTAAAAAAAAAAAAAAAAAAAAATATATATATATATATATATATATATATATATATATATACACACACACACATTTTATTTTGAGACATTTCGTTGGGAGAGATATGAGAGAAAGGAACCAGACATCACTTGCTATTGAGGATTGAACTCTGGACCTCATGTTTGAGAATTCAACACTTTCTCTACTGCTCTACTTTCTGGACCAGTATTTTATTTTATGAGACATACAAACAGAAAGATACAGAGAGAGCAAGATCAGAGCACTGCTTTCCTCTGGTGTGTGATGGTGGTGCTGGGGATTGAATTTGAAACCATAGAGCTTCAGGCATGAAACCATTTTGTATAGCCATTATGTTGTCTCCCTAGTCCAAGCCTGAGAGAAAGAAAGAGAGACAGACACACTAGAGTATTGCTCTGACACATGTGATGCTGGGAATCAAACTCAGGACTCCATGCTTGAGAGTCTAGCACCATATCCATTCACTGTGCCACATGTATAATACCTTTTTTTTTTTTAAATTTATTTCTATTTGTTGCCCTTGTTTTTATTGTTGTAGTTATTACTGTTGTCGTTATTGTTGGATAGGATAGAGAGAACTGGAGAGAGGAGGTGGAGAGAAAGACAGACACCTGTAGACCTGCTTCACTGTTTGTGAAGCGTCTCCTCTGCAGGTGGGGAGCCGGGGGCTCCAACTGGGATCCTTATACCGGTCCTTGCACTTCGTGCCACGTGTGCTTAACCTGCTGTGCTACCGCCGGACTCCCGTTTAATACCTTTTATTGAGAGCTTGACTTACTGAGTGAAAGTGAATGGCCAGTGCATTTTTGGTGGAAAACCAGTATTGCAGAAGATCATGGAAATAATTTTTTCTCCAAGTATAGCAATTTACTTGACATTAAATACCTTTTAGTAAAGAAACTGTTAGTTTGCTGAACAGAGGTTTACAGGGTAGGTTGAGCATGTTCAGTGAGCTCCCTTCTAGCCCTGGCTCTGTATTTCTTGCCTGGGTGTTTATAGCAGATTTCTGATTTGCCACCCCCTCACTCTCCAACTTTCTTCTGGTTATTTTCTGTTGATGAAGCTTGCCAAATATCTGAAGACACAGGCATACCTATGTCTCCTCCTTGTCCAATATTTTATTTTTTCATTTTAATTACTTTTTTTGTTGTTGTTGGAGAGACAGAGGCAGAAAGGTAGAGAGAGAAAGAGACTACAGCACCAAAGCTTCCTTCATTATGGTAGTACTTAAGCTCAAAGCTGCTGGTTTTAGCACATGGCAAAGAAGCATGAAGCACTATCCAAGTCCCTCAGTTGCTTTTTTTATTTTAATTTTTAAATATTATTCTCTTGGGAGTCAGGCAGTAGCGCAGCGGGTTAAGCGCATGTGGCACAAAGCGCAAGGACCCGTGTAGGAATCGCAGTTGGAGCCCTGGCCCCCCACCTGCAGGGGGGGGTCGCTTCACAAGCAGTGAAGCAGGTCTGCAGGTGTCTATCTTTCTCTCCCCCTCTCTGTCTTCCCCTCCTCTCTCCATTTCTCTCTGTCCTATCCAGAAACGACAACAATAATAAAACAAGGGCAACAAAAGGGAATAAATAAATAAATATTAAAAAATTATTCTCTTTATTTACTGGATAGACAAATCGAGAGGGTAGGGGAGGTAGAGAGGAAGAGAGAAAGATACTTGCAGCACTGCTTTACCACTTGCAAAGCTTTCTCCCTGCAGGTAGCATAGTGTAGGCTCTTACTATTTTGAAACAGTTTGCTTTTTTAGTCTTCACTTCAGCTACATTGAAATATTTGTAACTTTCTGACCACATATGCTATTTTTTATAGTTTGTGCAATTCCTCAACATAGTTATGCTGTTGTTATTTATGTGGTTTGCTGTGCTTGGAATTCCCTTCCCTCACATAGCCTAGCCACATCTAACCTTGAACTAAAGTTTTATATATTTAGTTAGGACAGAGAGAAATTGAGAAAGGAGGGAAAAATAGAGAGGGAGAAAGATAGACACCTGGAGAGACCTTCTTTACCACCTGTGAAGCGACTTCCCTGCAGGTGGGGAGCTGAGGGCTGAATCAGGATCCTTAAGCTGGTCCTTGCACTTCGTGCCATGTGAGCTTAACCCACTTTGCTACTGCCCGACTCAGTATTTAAAAAATTTTAAGATACATTTTATTGGGTGGGGTAGATAGCATAATGGTTATGCAAACAGACTCTCATGCCTGAGTTTCCGAAGTCCCAGGTTCATTCCCTTGTACCACCATAAGCCAGAGCTCAGCAGTGTCTACTACTTGTGGAGCTTTCCCCCTGCAAGTGGGGTTCAGGGGCTTGAACCTAGGTCCTTGCGCACTGTAATGTGCTGTGCCACCGCATGGTCCCAAACTAAAGTTTCTTTATCTATGATGATCCTTTACATTTCCTCTTTCTTAAAATGTGAGTGTTCTCTTTTCTTTTTTTTTTAATATTTTATTTATTTTTTCCCTTTTGTTGCCCTTGTTGTTTTATTGTTGTAGTTATTATTGTTGTTGTTGTTGTTGGATAGGACAGAGAGAAATGGAGAAAGGGAGGGGAAGACAGAGAGGAGGAGAGAAAGATAGACACCTACAGACCTGCTTCACTGCTGTGA
The DNA here is from genome assembly GCF_950295315.1 of Erinaceus europaeus. Lineage (NCBI taxonomy): Eukaryota > Metazoa > Chordata > Mammalia > Eulipotyphla > Erinaceidae > Erinaceus > Erinaceus europaeus. The sequence goes on along the minus strand of NC_080174.1, from coordinate 46,539,606 downwards.
AGTGACTCCCCTGCAGGTGGGGAGCCGGGGTTCGAACCGGGATCCTTATGCCAGTCTTTGTGCTTTGCGCCACCTGCGCTTAGCCCGCTGTACTACAGCCCGACTCCCGAGTGTTCTCTTTTCTATTTGCCATCTTACTTAGAATATACATGGTTTCTTTTGAGGAAAAAAAAAAGTATATTTATTAATGAGAGAGAAACAAAACAAAACCCCAGAGCATTGCTCTGGCACATGGGGTGGCCTCAAGACCTTAACTGAAAAGTCTAAAGGCTTTATCTTTATCCACTGTGCCACCTGAGCCATAAAGATATTATTATTATTATTATTATTTGTTTTTCTTTCTATTTTATTTTTATTTGATAGGACAAAGAGAAATTGAGAGGGATGGGTATATAGAGAGGGAGAGAAGGATAGACACCTGCAGACATGCCCTCCTTGCAGGTGTGGAGTGGGAGCTTAAACCCAGGTCATGGTAATATGTATACATGGTAATATGTATACTTAGGCGAGTGTGCCACCCTCTGGCTCCCCTATGAAGATATTATATTGAAGTGTTCAGCTCTTTTCTGTATCTAAATATTTATGGAAGTTAAACTTAGTTTTCCTGTCATCACTGTGTTCTAGGAAGAAGTTTTTTTTTTTTCTTTTGAAGTTGCTTTAATTTTTTGGCTATAAGTTCAGACCTACTTAACCAAAATACCTACATGTGATCAGATATAGTGCATTTATTTTTGGGAGGGGCCCCAAGGTTTAACCATGGACCTCATACATGAAGATCCAACTGCATTTTACAAAAATATACATACATACGCCAATGAGCCACATCCCCAGGTAGTTCATATATTTTCTTTCCTTAATTGCCACCAGTTTTGCTGGCACTATGTACTTACTGCTCTTGGTGGCAAGTTTTTCCTTTATTCTCGTTCTATTTTTTTCTTAATTGGATAGGCTAGAGAAAAATTCAGAGGGGAGGGAAGAGAGAGAGAAAGACAGATGCCTACAAACCTACTTCACCACTTGTGGAGTATCCTCCTTGCAGGTGGGGAACAGGGGCTCAACCCCAGGTCCTTGTGCATGATGACTTGTGTGTTTAACCTGATGTGCCACTGCCTGGCCTCTGCATTTCATGTATTCTTTAAAAAGATTGATTAATGAGCATCACTGCAGGGGATTGAATTTAGGACCTCACACTTGAGAATTAAATACTTTATCCACTGTGCTACCTCCTGGGCTGAAGATTTGTTGATTGATTGATTAATTCACTCATTCATGTATTATTATTTTTTTATAACTTCATTTAAAAAATAAATAGTTCTTTTTATGTTTTTAACTCACTTACTGGATAGAGACAGAAATAGACTAGGGTAGGAGGAGATAGAGGGAAAGAGAAAGAGAGACACTTGCATTCTTGCTTCATCACTTGTGAAGCTTCCCCCCTTGTAGGTGGGGACTAGGGGCTTGAACCTGGGTCCTTGCACACTGTAATGTGTGCGCTTAAATCAGGTGCACCGCCGTCTGACTCCTCCAGTCATTATTTTTTTAAGCAGGGCACACTGCTCAGCTTTGGTTTCTGGTGGTGCTAGGGTTGAACCTGGAACTTGGTGTCTTAGGAACTTTTTTAGATAGAGAAAGAGAAGGGGAATCACCACAACACTAAAGTTTGCCCATCATGGTAGGTTGGGTTTGAGCCTGGATCATGGACACGAGAAGAAGACAGCTTCCTAGGTGAACTCTCTAGCTGGCAACTGGCCCTTTTATTTTGCTTTGCATGAATTCCTGGAGACTTAATCAAACTTGTTGCAAACAGTAGTTGTTCAGTCTTTTTTTTTTTTTTTTTTATTGTTGCATAATATGCGATAGTGGGATGTGCCACAGTTTAACCTAAGGTAACTGTGCTGACTCTACTGTTACTGGAATAGAACTGCTGTGGAATTCATGTACAGGTTTTCATTTCTCTGGGGTGAATGGCTAGGACTACAACTGCTTGGAAATACGATATTTGCATGTTTAGTTTTCTGGAGATTGCCATATTGCTTTCCAGAGTGACCGCACCATTCTGTTGCTTACCAGCAATACTTACATGATTCAGGTTTTCTGTATTCTTGCCAGCATTTGACAATACTGTTTTTTATTTTAGCTGTTCTGAATAGATGTGTATTTCATTGTGATTTTAGTCTCTATTTCCCTGATGACTCATAATGATATTTACTGTCTTTTTTTTTACGTGAACAGTCCCCTACATTTTTAAATGTGATTTTATTCTTGTGTCAGCTTTATATGACCTTAGTCATTATTGTATTCAATTCTTTATTTTATTTAAAAATTATTTTATGCCATCAGGATTATTTCTGGAGCATGGTGCCTGCATGAAGAATTCACCACTTGTGGCCATTTCCACCCCCCCCCCTTTTGGCGGGGGTACATAGCATGATGATTATAAAAAGAGATTCCCATTCCTGAGGCTCTGAAGTTCTAGGTTCAATCCCCTGCAACACCATAACCCAGAGATGATCAGTGCTCTGGTTAAAAAAAAAAAAAGTGTGTGTGTGTATAATGATAGGAAAGAGGGAACTTGAGAGGGGAGGAAAAAGGGAAAAAGAGATACCTGCAGACCTGTTTCACTGCTAGGGAAATTTCCCCCCTCTTTCATCCCTGCAGGTGGGGACTGGTATCTTGCACCTGGGTCCTTGTGCATGGTAACTTGTACACTCAGCCAGGTACTCTATCACCTAGATGCCACACATATGGGACCTGGCATATTGAGCATTGTATGGCCGTAGACTTAGCCCAACGCAGTATTAAAGCCTATTACATGTGTTTTCCGCTGCTCCCTCTAGCTTGGTAACACTTGTGGACATTTGATTTATACAATTGGTGAGAGATAATTGAGTGGATACTCACTTAGTTAAATTCAGTGATTAAGGGCAGGAGTAGATAGCATAATGGTTATGTAAAGAGACTCTCATGCCCAAGGCTCCAAAGTCCAAGATTCAGTCCCCTATACCAGCAAAGCCAGAACTGAGCAGTGCTCTGGTAAAAAGAAAAAAAAAAAAGGGGGGGGGAGGAGGCCCAGGTGGTGGTGCATGTGGTTGAGTACACATGTTACAATATGTAAGGTCCCAGGTTCAAGCCCCTGGTCCCCACCTGCAGGGGGAAGGCTTTGTGAGTGGCAAAGCAGTGGTGCAGGTGTTTCTCTCAGTCTCTCCCTCCCTCTCAGTTTCTGCCTATCCAGTAAATAAATAAAGATAATTAAAAAAAGAAAAAAATTAAGTGAATAATGTCTTTTTAAACAGTATAGCATCTTATTTATATATTTATTTATTTGCCTCCATGGTTATGGCTGTGGCTTGGTGCCTGCACTGCTCCTGGAGGCTGTTTTTTCCCTTTTGTTGCTTATCATTGCTATTGTTATTTGTTGTATTATTGTTTGATAGGACAGAGAAAAGTCAAGAGAGGAGGGGAAGACAGAGGGGGAGAGAAAGATACATACCTGCAGACCTGCTTCACCACTGTTAAGTGACCTCCCCCCTGCAGGTGGGGAGAAAAAAGTTTTTTTTCTTAAGCTCTGGCTGATGGTGGTGAGGGGGATTGAACCTGGAATTTGGAGCCTCAGGCATGCGAGTCTCTTTTCATAACCATTATGCTATCTAACTTCTGCCCCATCATCTTAAAATTTTACCCAATAATGCTATTGACAAATAGCAATGAAAAAACAAATAAGATCATGTAGTAGGATTTGTAGCCACTTAAGCCAAAGACTAATTTGTTTTTCCTTTTTATTTTTTTTAGTAGACAGGAAAAATGCTGGTTTATGTATATTTTCTTTAAGGAATGAAATAACACTATGCCCCCCCCCCCCCCTTTAAGGATCAACATTGTTCTGTGATATATCATGTGATGACAGAGCATTGAGTTTGGGACCTCATGCTGAGAGGCTACTCCTCTTGACCCACTTTACCACCTCCTGGGCCACTGGCACCAGCCCCCCCATTAGACAAAATCGTGTAAGAGTCCATATATTTTCAGACCATAACTATTATTAAAGAGATCATAAGGGCGGGGGAGATAGCATAATGGTTATGCAAACAGATTCTCATGCCTGAGGCTCCAAAGTCCCAGGTTCAATCCCCCGTACCACCATAAGCCAGAGCTGAGCAGTGCTCTGGTGTTTCTCTCTCTCCCTCTGCATCTCTCAAAAATAAAATAAATAAAATATTTAAAAAAAGAGATCATAAAACATAAAAAAATAATATCACCGCCTGCGGGGGGTGGGTCACTTCACAAGCGGTGGAGCAGGTCTGCAGGTTTCTCTACCCCTCTCTGTCTTCCCCTCCCCTCTCAATTTCTCTGTCCTATCCTACAATAGTAACAACCACAACAAAAATGGAGAAAATGGCTGCCAGGAGCAGTGGATTCATAGTTGGAGACACTGAGCCCCAGCTATAACCCTGGAGGCAAAAAAAGAAAAAGAATTTCACAGTGCCTCAGTTCTTATTTTTGATGCAGATATAGGAGCAAAATAAGATGTAGTATCGAATTATTAGAATAAACTTAATTTGGTCTTGCAATGATTAAATTCAAATTAGGTTAAATTTCATTTCCTTTTTTGTTTGTTTTAAAGATTTTATTCATGAAGTAGATGGGAGGAGAGAGAGAAAGAACCAGATTATCATCCTGGTGCGTGTGCTGCTGGGGATTGAATTTAGGACCTGGAGAGTCCAGTGCTTTATCCACTGTGCCGCTCCCCAGACCACTCAGAGTGGTCTGATTGCTCAAGTTTTGCTTGCTTTTTCTCACTTGATCAAACTTGATACCTCATACTTGAGAGTCCAAGAGTTGCTTGAGTCCAGCACTTTCTTTCTTTAAAAAGAGCAGTGGATAAAGCACTGGACTCTGAAGCATGAGGTCCAGAGTTTGATCTCCAGCTGCACATGTGCCAGAATGATGTCTGGTTCTCTCTCTCTCTCTCTGATAAATAAATAAAATATTTTAAATTAATAATAATAAAAAATACAGAGTGGAAGAGATCATAGCACCAAAGTTTCAGTATGCAGTGGGAGGCTGGGCTCGAACCTGGGTTGTGCACATGGCAAAGCAACACACTATCCAAGTGAACTATTTTGCTGGTCTAGTTTAAAATTTCTCATCAGTATTAGGGGGTGTGGCTATTTAGGTGAATACTTTTTTTAAAGCAACACCTAGAACTCAAACTGCTGTCAAGGACTGACAAGACAGCTAGTCCACTTAGATAATGTGTGCATGGTCATGTTTGTGACGCAGGTTCAAGCCCGGCCCCCACACACTAAAGGAAACTTTGGTGCTGTGATGTATTTCTGTTTCTATATCTGAGGGGGAAAAAAAAAATCACTGGAACCATGAAGCCCCAGTCCCTTCCAGAAGAAAAAACTGCTATTAAAGCTTACCCCCCCCCCCCCATTGCAGTTGGATAGGACAGAGAGAAATTGAGAGAGGAGGGATGACAGAGAGGGGGAGAGAAAGAGACTCCTGCAGACCAAAAAAAAAAAGCCAAATGAGGTTTTTTTTTTTTTTTTTTTTTTTTAAGACATTGAAGGAGAGAGAGAGAGAGAGAGAGAGAGAGAGAACTTTCCAGAGCATCATTCTGGCACAGCTCGGGACCTCTTCAATGCTTCAGCCATTGCACAGACTTGCAGGCCACTTGAAGTTATGTTACCATTGTAATAACCACATCTCTGTGTCGTTTGTTCTCACATAACTGAATTTTTAGCTTCATTTTCAATTTCATGAATTTACGTTTTTAGCAATCATCCCAATACTGTTACATCTTCCTGGTTACAGTGTGTTTGCCATTTGTAGCATACTATTCACCTGTAGGTTTTGAAATATCTGATTTTAAACAATGATGCAGCTTTCTTTTTATGTGGTATCAGCCAAATTAAGATTAATGAATATTTTATAGGCAACACACTAATAAAATCCTTAAATTGGTTCCAATAGCTGTATTCTGGTTTGTGCTTCCCATATGCTTCACTCTCCCTTCCTGGTTCAAGATTGACTGTCTTTGCCTTTATCCACTTCTGGAGGTAGTGATGGGGCAGATGAGGGGAGTCTTCTGCAGGCAGGTAGGCAAGCAGGTGAACGCTGCCCCCCCCCCCCAATTTTATTTCTTTGTTAATGAGAAAGATAGGAGGGATTAGAAAAGAACCAGATATAACTCTGGTACATGTGCTGCTGGGGACTGAACTTAGGACCCCTCATGTTTGAGTCGTATGCTTTATCCATTGCACCATCTCCAGGACCACCCAATCTTCCTTCCTTCCTCCCTCCCTCCCTCCCTCCCTCCCTCCCTTCCTTCCTTCCTTCCTTCCTTCCTTTATTTATGTTATCTTTATATATTAGGTAGAAACAGTCAGAAACTAAGTAGGGGAGCTAGGGAGGGAGAGAGACACCTGCAGCAGTGCTTCACCACTCAGAAAGCTTTCCCCCTGCAGGTGGGAAACTGGGGGCTTGAACTGGGATCATTATGCTGGTCCTTGAGCTTGGTGCCATGTGTGCTTAACCTGCTGCTCTACTGCTCCACCCCCATCTTCCTTTTTAATGACCAAGGGGAAGTACTCCGGCCTTTGACAGCAGAGATGGCTTGTTGCTTATACCTAAAGGAGACTGTTGAACAAGAAAGGGTTTTTGAACTATGGCTGTTTTGAATATGTTCTTTAATGCACTATCCTTGATCTTATTAATTTGTTGTAATAATAACAATAATAATAACAACTTTGGACCTTAATTTTATTGAGACTTAAAGCAATTGTTAGCATGTGGGCAATCCATTACAAAAGATTTATTTTTATGAGAGATGAAGGATGAGAGATAGAGTTCTGGCAGAAATTGTTGTCAAGGATTGCAAGGCCTGTGTCCCAGAGCTTAGTTATCTGGTTGTGCGCTGAGTGATAGGAAAACTTTGGCGGTGTTCTTTTGATGGTCTGTTGGTTTTACAATCTAGGGCCTCCAAAGCTTAATATGGAGGTATGATTTGCAGTAATGTTACCTGAGGTTTGCCAAAGAAATACTGGTCTGGATTAAATAATTCCCCTAATACATTACTTAGTGTTTAGACTTAGGCAAACACTATGATCCTTGGCTCCTCAGCTCAGTAGCTCGGTTTGGTTACATTGCCATTAAGCACGTTGGTCTTCACTTAATTAAACGTATAAGTAGCTAACAGAATCCTCATATGATGGGATTTGCCTTTTCCCCTTCTGTGTTAAATTTTTTCATGTTTGAAAATAAAGGGAATGGGAGGAGAGAGAGCTTGGGTCATTGCTGAACACCAATAATTAAAGGTAAGTGAATGTTTAATCTTAGCCAGTTGGTTATTGCCTTTGTATTTCTTACTGATAGTAAACTTAGAAAAACTTCTAGTTTTTACTATGTATGTAAAATTTAAGATGCTGACTTGAAACTTTCCCTTCTATTCTGAACACTAGGTACGTTCTATGGATGAACTGAATCATGATTTTCAAGCACTTGCTCTGGAGGGAAGAGCAATGGGAGAGGTAAGTGAACTGGTTTGATAGAAATGTGGCCTGTCTTAAGGGAAGGTCGGAAATGTCTTCCATCAAATGTGTCTGAATTCTAGTCTCCAGAAGTATGTGTTTGCTATTTCCTTGTTGCCATCCTCATTATAGGAATGGGGTACTGCAGAATTTTGCCAAACAATCTCATTGTAAGAATGTTGATTTCTTTGGAACTAAATCAAACAAAATATAATGCAAACTATTGAATATTATGCTAGCCAGTTAGTTATAAGTTGAAGTGTCAAAAATTTAAGAATTTTATATGCATTAAATGTCCTTGGCTTCACTTTCTGGTTGGTAGGTTTTTTTAATTTTATTTTTCTTTTAGTGGAAGGGATTCTTTGATTGTAACTGGAACATATCAGTGACCTGTTTTTAGAGTAGTAACTCATTTGAAGAAATAGTGAATAGGAAGTTTTTAGATTTTTTTGGTAAAAAGGCCCCAAAAAGTAGAGGCCCGAAAACAAAAATTTTGGTTGGTTTGTAATGTTTAACATTTGCAAAAACACATCATGTTTTCATCTACTATATCATGGTGGAGATTGCCATAGAAAGAATTATGGCAATAATGGTGGAGATCAAACACAGGCAACTTCTGGTGTTTTAGTTCTTGACAGTAAGAATGTATTTCATGAATGGGAGCATTTGCTTATGATTCCTTTGTTCTGGAGAATAACTAGAGGGTTTTTTTTTTTCCCCCTTTTGTTTCATTTTTGTGTGTATCTATTTAAAAGCTTCCAGCTTTTAATTTTTTAAAATATATTTTAAGGAAAGGAGAATAACTGTGTTCTCGATTCTCATACCATTTGTTAAACACTTTTTAAAAAACTTGATCCAAGCACTACTGTGCTAGATTTTGAGGATTTAAAATTAAGCTAATTCCTCTCCTGATTAATAACAGCTACTTGTTGACTGTCTTTATGGTTAGACATTCATTAGTTTAAAAACTGCTTTTGCTCCTCAGATTATTGCTTCCTTTGTTGTAAAGTATTGTTTTTAATTTTCTTGAGCCATCTTGTGGTCAGTCTGTTGTCCTATCATCTTGGGGTCATAGGGTTTTAGCCTATTCTTGTCTATCCCCCTGTAGCTTTAAGAGATTGGGAAATGTCATTGTGTTTTCTTTCTTATGTTGCCTGCCTAATATAATTGGGCAGTGCATATCATTAAAGCCTTCAAGGTTACTGGGCAAAAGATTTATCAACTTAGGAAAGTTTTAGCAGAAAATTACTAGGTATGTCTGAAATTGAGTAGAGATGGAGCATTCTCTTTTCTTACTCCTGTAATTCTCACTTTAGGGTCCATTCTATCAAAAGTCAAACCAGTGTTAAAAAGTAATCGTGCACAATAAAAGTAATGTTGTAGCTATTTTGCAAGTTACTCTTAGTAATCTCTCTCTTTTAAATATTTATTCATTAGCGAGAGAGTACCTGATCTGAGAAGAGAGAGTGAGAGATACTAGAGCATCACTCTAGCACATGTGGTGTCGGGGATAGAACTTGGGACTTCGGGAGTTGAGCGTTAGCACAGAGGGTTAAGTGCAGGTGGTGCAAAGCACAAGGACAGGCATAAGGATCCTGGCTTGAGCCCCCGGCTCCCCACCTGAAAGGGAGTCGCTTCACAATTGGTGAAGCAGGTTTGCAGGTGTCTCTCTTCTTCCCCCCTCTGTCTTCCCCATCTCTCTCCATTTCTCTGTGTCCTATCCAACAATGATAATATCAGTAACAACAACAATAATAAGTACAACAATAAGAAACAAGGGCAACAAAAGGAAATAAATAAATATAAAAAAAACTTAAAAAAAAAACAAAACAAAACATGGGACCTCATGAGAGTCCTGCCGTATTTGTCGTGCCACCTCTGGCCCTGCACTTCACTATCTCATCAGACTTATGTGTAACTGAAGAATAGTAAGCAGAATTGGAAGGAAGTAAATTTTATTTAAATGAAAACCTAGAAATAATAATACACTTATTCTTATTTATTTATTGGTAAACGAGAGCAGATGATAGCATGCCACTAACATGTTTGAGGGTACTGTTTATTCTGGTTTATGGTAGTGCTAGAGATTGAACCTGGGACTTCAGAGCCTCAGGCATGAAAATCTTGTATAATCATTATGCTAGCTCTCCAAAGTTTTCAAGGCTTCTAAAAGCCCTTCTCCTCCTTTCCCCCTCACATTAGAGCTATTGCTTGCCTCCACTATTCCCTGCAGCCATTTCTTCCCCTCTTTATCCCTCCTTTCCTTCCTGACTTTTTGATAGAGAAAAGAAAAAGGAGAGAGGAGAGATCTGCAGCACCTATAGCATTGCTCCACTGCTAGTGAGTCTTCCCTCTTCAGTAAGCTTTTCCTTTTCCTTTTCCTTTCTATTAGCGATCTTAGAAGAGCAAAACAGCTTGCTTGGGTAGTGTGTTCTCTTTTCCATGCTCATAATCCCGGCACCATACTCCCCACCCCCTCTAACCCTCTCCTGCTGTGCTTCTCTGCCCCAATCTTTCTCTTTCCATCTGAGAAAAGTTGACACACCACACACCCACCATCTCCCTCTCCCTCTCCCTCTCCCTCTCCCTCTCCCTCTCCCTCTCCCTCTCCCTCTCCCTCTCCCTCTCCCTCTCCCTCTCCCTCTCCCTCTCCCTCTCCCCCCCACCCCCACTTTGGAGATGTGGATGTAGATGATAGCATGCCACTAACATGTTTGAGGGCCTGGGCTTGATCCCAGGCTCCCCTCCCCCACGGGTGCTGTATTTTAGGATATAAATATATAGTTTCTTAGACATTGCTGTAGATATATATAACAAAATAAACTTCACCTCAGGTACAGTGTTATTTTTCCTTCTTTTTCCCCATCACAATGTTTATATTTGATGATCATCTATTTGATAGTTGCTAAGGAGTTTGCTTATCATAGCTTATTAACAACTCCAAAGGGATAGTTTTATTATCTATACAAGGGAAAAGACAGGTAATTTGCCCAGGTCCACACTTCTAGTAAGTAATTGAGCTGGTATTCTAGCCTGGCTTTCCCTCCAATGAAACCAGCACTTGTAAAATGCATAGTGGTAAGACTTTAGTAATTTTTGAAAATTATTTAAAAATTAAAAACATATCTTTATTTATTGCTTGGATAGAGATAGCCAGAAATTGAGAGGGTGGTAGGGGTGATAGAGAGGGAGAGAGACAGAGAGACACCCACAACACTGCTTTATTACTTACAAAGCTTTCCATCTTGCAGGTGGGGACCAGGGGCTTGAACGTGGCTCCTTGTGCATTGCGACATGTGCTTTCAACCAGGTGCTTCACCACCTGGCCCCTTAGTAATCTTATTAGTGTTTTCATTATTTATTCTAGATAGAAAAAAAAAAACCCGAGAGGAAGATAAACACACATATACATGCACACACACCAGTTAGTATTGTTAGTATTGCTTATGCCACTTCCCTTCTGCAGGTGGGGATGAGGGTCTTGAATCTGGGTCCTTGTGCACTACAATGTATGTGCACCACCACCCAGGCTCATAGTAATTATTTTTTTCTTTTTGAATTGATATATTGGAGGAGGGTTAAAAGTGCTTAGTACACCTCCCAAAATACAGATGTTTTCAGAAGTTAGTCTGAAAATTAGTTGACCTGAAAACATAACTCTAGTGCCTAGGCTCAAAAGAGATAAACTAAGTAATATATAGAGTGGGGATTCTTAGTGAAGGCACTTGACATCTATAGTCCAGTACTCAGTGAATGAATATACCTGACCTCAGAACAAATGAATAATTTTTCCTTTGTATGGCTTGACTTTAGGAAAGGAAAAATCGACACTGGCAGGAACAGTTTGAAATTATTTGAATTGAAGAAAGTTTAAGACTTAAGTATCTTTAAGTTAGGATGTAAATAGTTGCAGATTTAGAGAATTTTTTCTTTAACCAGAGATATTTTTCATATTTTAATTGAGATGGAAGTAGGGGTAGAGGAGGGACGCCTGCAGCATTGTTTCACTGCTAATGAAGTTTTACCCTCACACGGGACCTGGGGGCTTGAACCTGAAATATGTCAGCTCAATCAGGAAACCCTACTATCTCATCCCTAGAGAAGTTTATTTATTTGTTGTTGCTGCTACACCAGAAAAATGATAGAAAAAGGCAAAGGAAAGCTTTTAAAAAATGCAGTTTGGGTTAGTTTTAATACAATTGAATTGTAAGAACATTTAAGCAGTAACATCTATAGGAGGTGTTATATTTTCACACGTTCTTGTGAATATGTATATATGTGGTAGTCATACAAACTAAAATTGTATGTGTATATATGTCAAGTGTGGACAGTACCTTCCTGCAGTTTTTTTTGTTTTAGTTTTTCTGTGTGTGCATGTGTGTGTCTTTCCATTGTGTGAACAGTAACTATGTTCAACAATGTATGAATCTTTAGAAATTCTGATAGAATTGGCTCCATTCAAAGTAACTGATCTACTGAAGTTAATACTGTTTGTTCTCGCTACATTTTTTTAAAAAAATATTTATTTTCCCTTTTGTTGCCCTTGTTTTATTGTTGTAGTTATTGATGTCGTTGTTGTTGGATAGGACAGAGAGAAATGGAGAAAGGAGGGGGGAAGCCAGTCCCTGTGCTTTGGGCCACATGCGTTTAACCCATTGCGCTACCGCTCGATTCCCGCTACATCCCCTTCCCTCCCTATCAAAGTTACCATTCAACAGTTGGTGTCACTTTAGAAGATTTAGAGTGTTTCTTAATAGAAATCTTGGTAAGTGGTTACTTAAAACATCACCACAAAACCTTACTGGTGTGAAATACACTATTAGTTGAATCACTCACATTGTAAGTGCTTTACTTGCCTCCTATTCAAGCAAATCACCCTAAAATGAAAAATAGCAGGTCTCCAGGTGTCTATTTCTTTCTCCCTTGCTATCTCTAGCCAATAAATAAAGATGATTTTAAAGAATTTAAAAAATTACTAAAATTAAAATGGAAAATAGTGGGAACCAGGCAGTGGAGTACAAGAGTGAGCACACATGTCACCATGTGCAAGGATCCGGGTTTGAGCTCCCACTCTCCACCTGCATAGGGGAGGCATCACAAGTAGGTCTCCAGGTATTTGTTTCTCTCTCCCTTGCTATCTTCCCCTCTCCTATCACTTTCTATGTGTCTTATCTATTCAGTAATAAAAGAAAAAATTAAAATGGCCACCTGGATGTTTGGACTTGATAACCCTAGTGGCAGTTAAAAAAAATGAGAATGTCTTATTAGGATTAATATCACAAATTATTTTTAGGTCTTCCACCTACTCTTCCTGCCAGTTGTTTTCATTCACCCGGAAAGTTTATAGGCACGTATAGGAGTAGCTTAATTTGTATTTGAAAATTCTTGTGTATTCAAAAGAATGTATCTTTGTAATGCTGAGCAAGGCCAGCCTTGACTTTTGGACTCTACTTTGGTGATTTTGCACGACTTATTTCTCTAGCTGTAGAAGGGCAGTGTTATAAATGTTCACGTCCTACAAAGTATGGATTTGAAAAGAGGTTGTCAGGGTTCTAATTGGAATGTATATAGGAGCTTTTGATGGAAGGTCACTATTTTGCATAATTGATTTTCTAACATATAAAAAAACAAAGAACTTGTTTATTAAAGATCACTTAATATTTACTTAATTTTTTTAGTTTTGTAGCACCCAGACTTTTTGCATATACTGTACCACTATTCCTTGGCTGGACATATACATACAGTGAGAGAGAGGGAAGGGGGAGGGAAAGAGACAGACACTTCAGCACTTAGCTACCACCCATGGAGCTTTCCATGAGTGCTTTGGTGTTTCCATTTGGTGCTGGGGCTTCAACTTGGGCTTTGCACATAGTAGGTAAGGTGTGGACCTTACTGGATGAGCTATCTCCTGACCTAAAAACCCTAATGTTTCACATGTAGTGTACTTCACAGCTTTCAGGGACATTAAGATAGTAGTGATTATTTTTGGAATAAATGGAATGTGTTTAGATATGTGGCTCTTCATCTTTGTCTTAGAAAACTGAAGCATAGAAAAACTTATCCTTGGTAATAGACAAGTTTGTAAACCTGAGGAAGGATGTCTGGACAGTGCTCCTGTATACAAAGTAATAATGCATCCTACCAAGTTCCCTGGAAATAGAAGAAGGTGAGATAATATTTAAAATGTATCTGCAGATACCTATTACATATTGCATAGGAATTCTATCCATAAGTGTGAGAAAGCAGATTGGTTTGTAGATGGAAAGAGTTGACAAGTGCTTTGGGAAGCTGGTAACCCAAAGAAAGATTTGATTTTGTGGGATAGAGATTGCCTTGGACTAGAATTCCAAAGCCACTGCTTCTAGCTCTGGCGCAGGCATTCATCTTCTTTGGACTTGGCCTTTTTCCATCTGTAAGAAAAAATATATGAACTACTTACTTTACCAAGACCCCGTCAAGCCCAAGATTCTTACAGTTTGCCTTTCTTCCTATCTTAGAAAATGAACAGTTTATTTTTTTTCTCTTTCCCAGAGCATGCCACAGGACATCTAAATGATGCTTTAGAGTGATTTCCTTTATTGTGATAAAGAGGTTCCCTGAATTTTCTCTAATTTTCATTGATCTGTAGCTGCCTAAGACATTGAAATTTCTCTGGTCATCAGGGTTCATGAGGTGGTAATTCTAACATAAGAACAAGTACAGCCTCAACATGGAGACCAAGTCTCTTAAATTCTTTCTCACATCCTCCAGTTTCACAAAACCGGAGGAATAGCTAAAGGTACTTTGAGGATCCACTGCCCTAGAATCTGAATTACTTAACACTTGGAAATTCCTTGCATTTAGAGTCCTGTAATTGTAACACAGTTGACTCCAAAGCTCACTGAATTTTGTAAAGGAGACACATTATCTGGTAACAAGGTTATGTACCTTTTCTTACAGAATGGAGAAGAAATTAATAAAACCTTGAAAAGCATGCTACCAAGCAGTGTAACATATCCTCTTCCCCCAGAAGGGCTTTGAATATCGATAGAAATGGTAAAAACACTTCTAGTTCTATCAACCTTGCATTAATATCATAAATGCTTGCTTGTCTGTAACACTTTTGATGTCACTATTAAAACAAGATGTTTGGTTTAGAGAAGACAGCCAATCAATCTAGTGACCCACAGGAGAGAGATCTTAGGTAACGTCTCCTCCCTCTCCCCATCCCCCCTTTGTTTTTGGTATTAGGTTGGTGATTTTATGTTAGAGATGAAGTGATCTTTTATTTGTGGGAGTACCTGGTATCTTAAAATAGTTTTGGCACTGCATGGGATTTTGAAGAGAACATAAGATGTTTTTGACCTAAGAAGGTGGATGTATCTTAACATTTGGAACTTTGTTCACAATTGATCTATGTGGAAGTCTACTCATTCCAGTGTTTACCTTCTGTGTTACCCTGGGAAGTCTAGGCTTATTTATGGCTGTTTTTGATTTTTTTGGAATGTTTGAATGCAGGAAAACATACTCTTTTCTAGTCATTTATTAGTGAACCACTGCTTCATTCTTTATTAAAATGCTCTTTCTTTGGCTAAAGTGTTCTTTATTTACATCAGAATGTTTTATTTGAAGGTAAGCCAAATAAATAAATAAATATACTATTATATTAGACACGTTTCAAAGCACTTTGGCATTGATTTCATTACTAATAAGAATTCCCAACATTTTTTTTATTATTGGTACCTTTTTTTTTTAAAACGTAACAAAAAAAATAGCTTTAAGGGTAGGTGACTCCTGCTAAGGTGATAAATAAGTGCCAGGATGTGAACTGACTTCAAAGTTTTTTTTTTCATTAGGTTCAGAATTGACAATCACAGCAGTATATTGAGCATATTTGGTTTTCCAGGTGCTGAGTGAATCACTTCATGTATACTAAGTCTTCACAGTGACCCTGCAAATTCATGTCCTTTTGTAGACAAAGCAGATGGAATTGAAGAGTTACCATCATCATAAGTCACTTAAGACGACTTCACATAAGAACCCATCTCTTGCTGTGTTCTGAGTTTTTTTTTTTTTTCTGCTCTTCATTTCTACATGTTAAAACCCAGCTATTACTCAAAATCCAGCTTCAGTTTTTTTTTCAGTTCTATATGCAAGACTTCTTGCTTTCATCAACCAGAAGCTATGGAAGGAAACTCAAGCAGCAATTACTTGTGTCTTTCCTATGGTCATAATTTACTTAATGCATAATGATTTGTATAAATATTTTCTATTTATTTACACATATGTTTGTTGAGGGCAGATGTTCCAGCTAATGTGCTGTATAAAAATACATGTATTGTGTTGGTCTCTCCCCCCCCCCCCCCCCCCGTATGGATTCCTTTTCTTTTCTCTTTTGCTGCAGAAGTTTCTATTGCTATTGCCACTGGCCACTGTCCCTCAGTCCCTTCTAGGGACTACAGTTCATCTCAGTAAATGTTGCTTGTAGTCCCCTTTCCCCCCAGGCGTTGGGAGTATGAAGGAGAGAATGAAGAATAGAAAGACTGAACACCCTCTCAACAGCTTTCTACATTTTTCTTCCCCTCCTGTTTATTAGTGTTATTATTATTATTGTTATTGATAGAGCTAGAAATAGGGGAGAGGTGTGGAGGAGAGAGGGAGTAATGCATTCTGTGGTTCTGCTTATAGCAAAGCACTTAAAGGAAGAAGTTTGTTTTTTTG
Source organism: Erinaceus europaeus (assembly GCF_950295315.1). Taxonomy (NCBI): domain Eukaryota; kingdom Metazoa; phylum Chordata; class Mammalia; order Eulipotyphla; family Erinaceidae; genus Erinaceus; species Erinaceus europaeus. The sequence goes on along the minus strand of NC_080174.1, from coordinate 46,523,374 downwards.
CATTTCTCTTCCCTGTATACATAGTAACTATATACCTATGAAGTTTCATCTCTTGGAATGAATGAAAAAGGGGAATTTTTTATGTGGTGTATGGAGATTTTTGTCTTACTAATTTGATAGTTAAGAATATCAAACTCCCCTCCCCCTTAAAGATAGGGTTGTATATTTGGTCCCATCTTGAGGCAAAGGAAATAAATATATACCAGAACACTTCTCAGCTCTGTCTTAAGGTTTATGTTGTGAGATTGAACAACAGCAGTAGCAACAATAACAAGGCCAACAAAAATGGCCTCCAGGAGTAGTGGTTTAGGACAGGTGATAACGTTGGAGGCAACAAAAAAAACACACAAAAAACCTGTTAGTAGAGAAAAGAACTGTACTAGTGATGCTGGGGCTTGAACTGAGAGCCTCAGGCATGAGAGTTCTGTCATCTATCAGGTGATCTATATTCCTGACAGCTGCTGAAATCACACACCAAAAAAAAAAAAAAAAAAAAAAAAAAAAAGAAACAGTGGTGGAAGGAGAACCAGAACATAACTGGCACATGCTCGCTCTTGCTCCCCCACCCTGGATTATTTTATTATTAATGAGGGAGAGGAGAGGAGGAGGGAAGAAAACTAGAGCATCACTGTGGCATGATCAGTGCTAGGGATTGAACTCAGCACCTCATGCTTGAGAGGTTAATGCTTTATATTTATTCACTGTGCCACCTCCCAGGCAGCATGTCTTACCATTTCATAAGTAGATGACTGCATTCATTGACTTCCAACACCCATTGGCTTTCTTCTATCCACCCCATATCACCCGAAAGTCAGGTTAATACTTAGTTTTTATTTCCCCCTTATTTGCAAAGCCAGGACCTCCTTTGTTCAGTTCCATTGCTCTGGGCTTTTTTTTCTTTAGCTAGGGACACTGGGAAAAGCAGGGTGGGGAGACACCACTCACCCACCACACCATCCATTTCCCCTGGTGCCATAGCACCCTTTCTTATTTATATTTTATTTATTTTATTTTTATTAATGATTTACAAAATTACAAAATAACAAGGGTACAATACCACAATGTTCCTACCTCCAGAGTTCTGTGTTCCCCTTCCCTCCACTGGAAACTGCAGTGATTCTCCAAAGGTCACAGCTAAGGGTTGACTATTATTTCTTTTCATAGCACCCTTTTTGTGCTGTGGTTCGGACTTAAGCTTTGTGCATAGCAAGACGCATGCCCTACCATGTGAGCCATCTCATCCACGATTGAGTTAGCTGGGTCTCCTTCTCTCTTCCACTCCCCAGTGTGGGACAGAAGATTAAATCACATCATGATGGTTAGGCTAAGTGGTTTCTGAAATGTCATCCATAGTGATGGAAGCACAATAATTAAAAGACAGCAGATAAAATTATTACTGTACCTTATTATAGCTGTGGAGGTGGCTCAGCAGAGTACAAGACTTGTATACACGAGGCCCCAGTTTCAGTCCTTTCAGAGGCGTTGCTCTGGTTTCTCTCTCACAAAAAAAAAAAAAACTTAAAAAAATTATTTATTTTCCCTTTTGTTGCCCTTGTTTTTTATTGTTGTAGTTATTACTGTTGTTGTTATTGATGTCGTAGTTGTTAGATAGGGCAGAGAGAAATGGAGAGAGGAGGGGAAGACAGAGGGGGAGAGAAAGACAGATACCTGCAGACCTGCTTCACCGCCTGTGAAGTGACTCCCCTGCAGGTGAGGAGCTGGGGGCTCGAATTGGGATTCTTACTCTGGTCCTTGCACTTTGCTCCACCTGCGCTTAACCCACTGCGCTACTGCCCGTCCCCCTGTCCCCCCCACACACAGACAAAAACTGTAGTGCTTATGAAAAATACTTAATAACCCAGTGAGGTAATTTAATAAGCTTGTTTTATATACTGTGTAATTATAATGGTGCAAAGAGCTTTAAAATATGTTTTATGTATTTATTGGATAGATAATGTTTTATGTATTTATTGGATAGATACAGAGAAATCAAGAGGGATGGGGAGCATAACGAGGAGAGACAAAAAGAGACTTGCATCACTGTTTTACCAATAGCAAAACTTTCCTCCTGCAGGTAGGAAGCAGGGGTTTGAACCTTGGTCCGTGTACATTGTAACTTAACACACTCAACCAGGTGCACCCCTATTGGCTCCCCCAAAACTTGGGGGCACACCTGGTTGAGTGTACATGTTACAGTGCGCAAGAACCCAAGTTTGAGTCCCTGGTCCCCACCTGCAGGGGGAAAGCTTCACAAGTGGTGAAGCAGTGCTGCAGGTGTCTCTCTTGGTCTCTCTATCCCACTCTTCTCGCCTTCTGGCTGTCTATCCAATAAATAAATAAGTAAAGATTATATATATGGAGTCGGGCAGTAGCGCAGCAGGTTAAGCATATGTGGCGCAAAGTGCAAGGCGCAAAGTACAAGGACTGGCGTAAGGATCCTGGTTCGAGCACCTAGCTCCCCACCTGCAGGGGAGTTGCTTCACAGGTGGTGAAGCAGGTCTGTAGGTGTCTATCTTTCTCTCCTGCTTTGTCTTCCCCTCCTCTCTCCATCTATCCAACAAAGAACGCCATCAATAACCACAACAAGGCTGCAACAACAAGGGCAGAAAAAAGGGGGAAAAATGGCCTCCAGGAGCAGTGGATTCATGGTGCAGGCACTGAGCCCCAGCGATATCCCTGGAGGCAAAAAAAATATATAAAATCTATTTTAGAGAAAAAAGGTTGTATTTTACGTTTTAATCAAGAGTTTCTTAGAGCATTAATATGGACATTTTGTTTCAGAAGTGAAACACCTGTTTTGTTACATTGCAGTAAAAATTTCAAGGTGTGATTTCCAGAATTATGAATTTGGAAGGATCCAGAGCTATAAATATATAAGCAAATAAGTAGATAAAAGACTTGGAAAGGGTATTTATAAGTTTATATTTAAACTTTTTTTTTGTTAAGGCGTAGCAATAGCTTATTGAGCATTGTTCTTTGTATTTGTACTTTATATAATTAATCTCGCTTGACTTCATAAGTTAAATCCTTTAGACATTAAGACTTTGAGAAGGAATTTCTGAAAATTGTACAATATACACAGAAAGTCCTGACTAGAAACATGACAGTTACCAATAATATTTTTTGATTTCAGTCAGTTCTGAGTGTTCCTTTCTCTCGTGTCATCTTCAGTGTAATGTAAGGATTTAATAAGAGATTTAAAAATTTGTGTTTTCATTTTGTTAGCTGATTAAAATATCAGATACGCCTTTCTTGGCTCCATGGATAGCATGTTTAAACCTGACTGTGTCTGTAGCATTTCTCTAAGTAGTTCTCCTTAAGAAGCCAACTTTCTAATCTAAGAGATGGCTTTATGTAACTTATATTCAGTATGCATGGAGCTGCTTAATATTTTACTCTTTTTGACTTTTAAGATTATTTAGTGGTGAGATCAAGAGAAAACATCATTGGCACTTCCATATGTAAGCAGTAATGGTACTTTCAGTTTTTAATAACCATTTTCCTTCTCATTTTCTTCAAAACTTTGGTCTTGGTTCTTTTTACATTGTATTGTTAATACTGTTAATTAATTAACTTTATTTATTTATTTATTCCCTTTTTTGCCCTTGTTTCTTATTGTTGTAGTTATTATTGTTGTAGTCATTATTGTCGTCATTGTTGGATAGGACAGAGAGAAATGGAGAGAGGAGGGGAAGACAGAGGGAGAGAGAAAGACAGGCACCTGCAGACCTGCTTCACTGCTTGTGAAGAGACTCCCCTGCAGGTGGGGAGCTGGGGGCTCGAACTGGGATCCTTATGCTGGTCCTTGCTTTGTGCCACGTGTGCTTAACCTGCTGCACTACTGCCCGACCCCCCCAAGACTCCTTAATTTTACAGAAATAGAATTTGTACAGAAAGAAGTTGTGCAATAGTGTGCTTTACACCTGCTTCCTTGGACATAGGAGCAGTTTATTGACTATCAACAGTGTGTTCACTGGGTACTTTAATCATTTTTTTTAGTGGTTACTCTGGATATTGTACTACACATTTAATTGATTGTTCATAACAGTTCTTTTTGTAGGTAAGACATTGAGGCCTCCGATGGGATTTAAAATCAGTTTTTATTTTTCTCTTTTCTAGATCACTTTATAGCCTTACCTTTGTATACTTCTTAAAATAAGAAACCTAAAATAAGGCCTTGATGTTCCCAGTCCTCTCTTGTCTTTGTTTAAAGTACTCTTGAAGATCCTGTGTATGGCTTGGGTGGTGGCACATGTGGTTGAGTGTCCACATCATTAGTATGCAAATACCTGGGTTCAAGCCCCCGATTACCACCTGAAAGCTTCATAAGCAGTGAAGCAGGTGTTTGTCTATCTGTCTGTCTGTCTGTCTGCCCCTATCTATCTATCTATCTACTTCCCTCTTGATATTGCCGTCTCTATCAAAAATAAAATATTAAAAAAAAGATTGCGTGTGCTCTAGTATATTGCCTCTTTTGTTAGAGTATAATGAACAGGTGTTTCAAAAAATTAGAGATAGCTTACGTGGTTTGTAAACTGATGCTTGATCTCCCTCTTTGTTCTATAAAATAAATAAATACTATTGATTTACTTTCCTTAAGTCTTTACAAATCTATGGTTCAAGCTGAGGTAAATATGTATTTTTCTAACAAAGATTTGAGGAGGGCCACTAGGAATTTCACTTAATGGGGCAATGCAAGCAGTTTGCATTGCTAGGAAGTATTCCCTCTTTTGGGATGGGGTGGGGTGCTGGTAGGTTTGTGTGTGTGTATGTGCGCATGCGCACAGAACTCAGCCTCATAAACATGAGGATTGCACTGTATTGAACTTCGTTCCTGACCTTGAGAAGGACTCTTATTATGAAGTAAAAGATGATTGGATTTTGGGATTGGCTTCTTTCTAGCCAGACATGCAAGAGCAAAAAGAGTATAAGAGCAAATGCAGTTGACAGATTTGTAAGGAGACAGAATGAGTATGTTAAGTGGTTGGCTTGGAGAAGCCATGTTCTCCTAAGGTATTTTGCTAAGTGAGTTCTGAGCCAATGCAGTTACTTGCTTTTAGTGGCTACTGTAGTTAAACTACTATCTGTTGCTTTTTAAATTATTTATCCAGTTAAAAATTTAAGCTATCTTTATTATTTTTTTTATTGGATAGAGACAGCCAGAAATTGAGAGGAAGGAGAATACAGAGAGGGAAAGAGGTAGAGAGACACCTGAAGCACGACTCCATCACTTGTTAATAAGCTTTTGCTCTGCAGGTAGGGACCTGATCCTTGCGCAGTAGCGTGGCTGCTTAGCTGGGTGCACCACCACCCGTCCCCGTTTTCTTATTATTATTTTGTAATTTAAATTGTAACAAAGGTAGACATGTCTGCATTAGTCCTTTCCTTAAACATACCAACTGAGTAATACTGCTCCCTGTTTTTGTTGGACTGATTTCTAACTCTTTTTACCTTCCCTTAGAATGTTAAATCTTTTAATACTTCCATTGATTAACACCACCCCCCCCTTTAGTTCTGTAAACCTCTGCTGGGATCCCTCCCACCCCCGCCCCCACATTCTTGATGGACAAAGCAATAACATTCATACACTATTTTTTTGGTGATTAATTTTAGGTATTTTTATTTATTTATTTTTAGGTGTTTCATAAACGAAGGCACAACCACTTGTATCTATGCCAGTAATTTGTTGGACTATCATGTTTTAAAAAAGTCAGTGCTTTGATGATGCTACATACAGAGGGATTGGTCCCCCCCCCCCCTTTCTCGGGGATTAATGGTTTACCATCAACAGTAAAATATAGCAGTTTGTACATGTGTAACATTTCTCAGTTTTCCACATAACAATTCAACCCCCTCTGGGTCCTGCTCTGCCATCATGTTCCAGGACCTGAAGCTTCCCATTCCCATTCCCACCACCACCCCAAAGTCTTTTACTTTGATGTAATACACCAAACTCAATCCAACTTCTGCTTTGTGTTTTCTTATTTTTCAACTTCATGGTTTTTATTAGTGATTTAATAACGACGTACAAAATCGTGGAACAAGGGGTACAGTTCCATACAGTTCCCACTACCAGTGTGTCATATCTCCTCCCCTCCATTTGAAGGGTCCCCATTCTTTATCCCTCTGGGAGTATGGACCAAAGATCTTTATGGGGTACAGAGGGTGGAAGGTCTGGCTTCTGTAATTGCTCTGTTGGACATGGGTGTTGACAGGTCAATCCATATCCCCAGCCTGTCTCTTGTCTTTAACTAGTAGGGCAGGGCTTTGGGGAGGTGGGGTTCTGGGACTCATTGGTGAAGTCATCTGTTCAGGGAAGTCAGATTGGGGTCATAGTAGTATTTTTCAACTTCTGTCTTTGAGTGAGATCATCCCATATTGATGCTTCTCTTTCTGACTTATCTCAGTTACCATGATTCCTTCAAGCTTCATCCAGGATGAGGTGAAAAAGAAAGTAGGTGATGGGCTCAAACATGGGTTGCACACATGGCAGAGCAGCTCACTGTCTATATGAGCTGTTTGCTGAACTTTGATGGTGACTTTGGGGCAGTCATTACAGTAACTATTATGTTATCTTTTCAAGCAATATCTTTTTTTTTTTTTTTGAATGAGGGGTGTTTGTGTATATTGGGTGTGTATGTGTGTGTTGATCTCAAGAGTCTCTCACACAGGCTGAATTGTTGAGTGGCTTCCTGGGCCCAACTCTTTATTTAGAGAGAGGGCGAAAAACCACAACACTGCTCTAACATTCAGGGAGCTCCCCCAAGTCCTTGTTCAGTGGCAAGGCTTGCATTACATTTAATTTAATGTTATTTATTAATAAATAAATTTAGTAAAACAGCACTGCTCAGCTCTGGTTTATGGTGGCACTGGATTGATTCTGGGATTTCAGAGCATCAGGTTTGAAAGTCTACATAACCATTGTGTTCCCTCCCTAGTCCTTTCCTTTCTTTTTGCTTTCTTCTTTCTTTTTTGTGAAGGGTCTTATGGAAGGAGAAACAGTGCTCCGTTGCTCATGAAGCTTTCCCCTGGCAGATACTGTCGTGTGTTGGCCCAAACCATGAACCCAGGTCTTCATACTAGAAAAGTGGGCTTTACCATACTTGTGAGCCACCAGCTAGACTCCTTCTGGCTGAATTTTTTCGGATAGATAGATAAGTAGATTGCTTTCTTTAATAACCCACTGACTCTCTGGTGGTTGTCCTGGGGCTTTATCACTCTGGACCACTTTTTGAGAGAGAGATAAAAATGTGGAGGGAAAGAGTGGTCTGGGAGGTGGCGCAGTGGATAAAGTGTTGGACTCTTAAGCATGAGGTCCTGAGTTTAATACTCGGCACCACATGTACCAGAGTGATGTCTGGTTCCTCCTCTCTCTCTCTCCCTCCCCCACTCCCCCCCTCCCCCCCCTCTCCTCCTCTCCCCTCTTATCCCTCTCATTAATAATTAAAAAAAAATGTGGAGGGAAAGAAAGAGACAACAGCAGCAAAGTTTCCTTCAGTGCAGCAGGGTGATGATGGCTCAAATCTGAGTAGTGAACTAGCTGTTTGCCAGCCCTCTACTTGACTCTTGAATATGATATTATTGCTGCTAATTCTCAGTAAATAGAATATTTTTATATCAGTTTAATCCTTCAGTATTTAAAAGACCAGTCATTTAAAAAAATTTTATTTATTCCATTTTGTTGCCCTTGTTTTTTATTGTTGTAGTTATTATTGTTGTCATCGTTGCTGGATAGGGCAAAGAGAAATGGAGAGAGGAGGGGAAGACAAAGATAGACACCTGCAGACCTGCTTCACCACCTGTGAAGCAACTCCCCTGAAGGTGGGGAGCCGGGGGCTCAAACTGGGATCCTTAATGCTGGCCCTTGCGCTTTGTTCCACCTGCGCTTAACCCGCTGCGCCAACAGTCATTTTTTTAAATATAGAAGGGCTGTAAGACAGAGTAGAGGAGAACATGAAACAGAACAGTTACAATTTTATATAAATTTAAAAATATATGGATTTTGAGCATTAGAAATGGAACAAGATGTGATACTGAAAATAAACCATTTCATTTTATATTGTATTATATTATTGTTTTTTTTTATTTTACCAGAGCACTGTTCAGCTCTGGCTTATGGTGGTGCAGGGGATTGAACCTAGGACTTTGGAACCTCAGGCCTGAATCTCTTTATATAAGTACTATGCTGTCTATCACCAACTGAAATTAAACCTTTAAGTGTTATGACTGTAACAAAGCATCTCTACATATTTACTACTTTGTTAATTATTATCAGTACAGTGAAAATTGATCCATATTAGTGAGTTAAAACAATACAGTTGCTTAAACCTTTGGGAATACAGTTCTCTCAGTATTCACTTGGAAAAATGCCTGCTTCTACACTCATTTATGTGGTGGATATCAGGATTAAATTCCTCATGGGGTTGTTAAACAGGGCTTCAGTTCCTATTAAATTGTCTAGAGACCTTTCTTGGTTTTTGACTATGAGGACTCTATAGTGTAGCTCACAAAATAATAGTCACCTTTATCCAAGTGAAGAAGAGTAAGAGAGGAGAGTGAGAGGACAAGAGGGAAGCATAGAAGCAAGATTGAAACCAGTCTTTTGTAACATGATCTTGAAAGGGATACCCTGTCACTTTTACCTTGTGTTGTAATTCATTAGAAGCAGGCCACTAGGTCCATTCAGCCTAGAATCAAGGGGAGTGGGTTATATAAAAATAGAAGGACTAGGAAGTGTGGAAGTCATTACAAGTCATTTCAGATACTGCTAATAACAAAGCTGAGTGGAAATGGGTGTTTTGGAAGGAAGAGAGAAATGCTAAGTTCTGTGTAAGATTTAAGACTTTTAAGAACTTCACTAAGATTGTGCTTGCCCAGGTACCTTTGCTTCAGCATTTTACTTCTCATTTGTAAAACATTCTTGCAACCCATAAACTTTATCTGCCACCCTCTTCTATCACTCCTTTTCCATTATCTCTTTAAAAAACGTGTTTTCCGTTCTTGGTGTTTTTGTTGATAATAGTTTATCTCAGTGCTATTTTGCCAAAGCATATGTAGTTCTAGTACTTTTGGGAAGTGCTCCTAGCATCGATTTAGGATTTATTTATACTAATAATTGTTAATAGTGGGAGATAGGTTTTGTATCTGACTAAAGTTTTGGGCTTTTTGTTGTACATTTCTTTGAGACTTACTACTTTGAAGTAGAATATCCACTGTGTGTTTACTGTATTGTTTCCTTTAGAGAACGTTTGACCTAGAAAGAGCCCCGCTTATATGTTCTGTTTTTGCTGGCTTTGCATGTTATGACAGCCTGGCCAACAACATTGAAAGATGGTACTCTCAAAAGTTGTTTTTGATGTCTTTAGTTACATAGTTGTTATTTTTCAGTCAGCCAAGTTATAGACAGATTATATATATAGAAGCCTATACCTGGGTTTTGAATTGAAATTTCTGAATATTTTTTTAAACCACCTTTGCTCTTTTCATCATTATTTGGAGTAAATGTCAGACATGCCTCTATTCATCCCAACAACTTGAATCATATTTCCTTCATCATTACAAAGAAAATGAGATCCAGGGCAGCTCAGCAGCTTGTCCTAAGTCACACCAAAAGTTGTCCAATCTAGAGCTCTCTGACCCCACTGTTTATCTATGCCTAGGTTTCCCTATCACTGCTCACCCATTTTAGAGACTAATCATGCCCTCAGTTCTCTGAGATTGAACCTAGTAGTCTGTTAAGAATTGCCTTTACTTTTTTCACCTGTGCAATCTTCAAGCAAATTTATGCTTATACAATTAAAATGTCTGATCAGAATATTTTGTCATGATTCTATCAGATTATAACATAATAGGTTAAGGCCTGGATATAAAAGTGTGTGGGAAACTGGTTAGGTTAACCAGATAGATTTATAGGAGTAGTTTAAAATTATACCGAGAAACCCAGATGTGGAAAACAGATTCATTTTAGTGAGGACAAAGTTGAGCTATTCCTCCTTTATCATAGGATTATAAATTGCCAAAGAGAGGAGCAAATGTTTTGTGCTTTCTGACTTTTCATTCCATTCTCAAGAGAAATCCAGTACTTCAGATGTACTCTTCTGTGCTCAAAAGCAGTGATTAAGTACAATCTTAAGCTTCTGAGATTATCATCAGAGTAGTAGCAGCTCAAATGAAAACATAATTATAGGAAGTAAGAGAAAGAACACATTTGTGTGTAAACTGATGACTAGAATGAAGAATAATGGGATTCTAGAGGGCTTTTACTTTGTAAACAAACCTCTGCTTTGATCCGGTGCTAAACTTTATTGTGCTTTGCATGGAAAGGGACTTTGAATTCTTGTTTGAAGTCAGTTAAATGTTCTCATTTGGTTGAGAACTTGTGATTCTTGCACTTTTATGAAGTGTGGAATGATTTGTGAAGTCAGTTTTAACGACATTACTAAATGTTGTCAAAATCAACCGAGGCTAGGGGTTTTATTTTCCTTCTAGTAATGAGAACAGCTGTTCTGTCTTTCCAGAATATTGGAATAGGTTAATGCTGTGGTTGGGAGGTTTATTTTTTATGTTTTGTTTTTCTTGTGATGAATTTTTTTGGGGGGTGGGTAACGGGATCTGTATATGCAGGAATTGAGTTTTGCCTCTAGCAATACACGCTGGGTTCATGCGCCAGGTAGAGTATCTGTACGGCAGTTAGCACATATGTAGGCAGATATTCTTTAATAATTGTAGGCACTCTCTTTTTTTCCACTGAGGTCTTCTTACCTAACAAGTCTCATATTAGTTTATTTCCCTAACTTCCCTATTATTTAGTTATATTCCCAAATAATTCCAGATATATTTAAGCTTATCCCCTTGACTTAGGGTTCTCTGTGACCTCGACCACATATACAGTTGTGTTCTGACCACAAGCTGTATTGTCAGAACATGTTTACTAAACACCTTCAGGGCACATGAGCATCTTCAGTACCCTTGTCTAAAAGAAAGTGTTGACTGCTGTACTTTCATCCTTTATGAATTCTTTAAAAGCATCTATTATTTTTAATTTGCAGCAGCTCTTGCCAGGTAAAAAGTTTTGGGAAACAGATGAATCCAGCAAAGATGGACCAAAAGGAATATTCCTGGGTGATCAATGGCGAGACAGTGCCTGGGGAACATCAGGTAATCTAGATCTAGCATCTGTACTGTGATTTATGCCTGTCTTAGAGCTCCTTTTCTCAACAATTGGCAAGTTATGAATTTTTCATCACTGACATAAGCATGTCAAGCAGTGTCCTACCCTGTAGTATAATTGCCATGAAGGAGCCTATATGATGTAATTTACTAAAACATAATAAAAAAATCATCTTCAATATTTCATTGAAGTGATAGCCACAGGGAAATGGTCTTATTTGAAATGACCATAATTATTTTCAGGTGTACCCTCTTGATCTATACTGCTATCAGCATACTTGGAATTAGAAAATCCATGCCTGCCATTGAAGTTCATGTTTCTTTTACTTTCCCCTGCCACTGTGTACCATGTATGGAATGATCTTTCTAAAAGTGTGGTTGGGGCCAAATCAAGTCATTGGTCATGGATGCTCTTCTGACAACTGCCCCTGAGCAGGGGTGGGGAGAATCTGTAGAGGCAAACACTGACAGCAGAAAGAAACGAAAGATTGCAAGGAAGGAGATAGAAAACCCAGAAGCTGAAGTGCTGTACTACAGCATGTTTTAAGAATGGAACCTCAGATGATAGTGAATCATCAGAAAAGATCAAATGATAATGTTCTTAAAAAGGGCAGTAAAACCACATGTTCCTTTAGTAATATTACCAATAAATATATTAAAAAGGAATCCTACTACTTGAAAGGGATAAACATTAATTTATCCACTTAGCTAGATAAACCAGTTATGTAAACTGCTGTAATTGTTTATCCTGGATATATGAGTGTGTGTTTTGTTTCCTTAGCTCATGTAGAACATTATACTTAGTCAAATAACACACTAGGATGTTTTGGCTCAATTGAGCATGACAGGTTTCCTGATTTCCCAGTCATTGGTTTATCCATGAGACATCACTCGTAATTTGTTTGAGCCTCTGGCTGCACTGTATCATGCTTGTGTATCTTTTTTGTAGATCATTCAGTTTCCCAGCCAATCATGGTGCAGAGAAGACCTGGTCAGAGTTTCCATGTGAACAGTGAGGTCAATTCTGTACTGTCCCCACGGTCGGAGAGTGGGGGACTAGGCGTTAGCATGGTGGAGTATGTGTTGAGCTCATCCCCGGGCGATTCCTGTCTAAGAAAAGGAGGATTTGTAAGTTGGATTTGAGGAACTTGTTCCTGTATCTCTCTTTTCCCCCCTAAAGCAAAACCTGCTTGTTTAGTTTCCTTAGATATTCATAGCACTAGCTAATAGGGTACTTAAAAAATACCTTTATTGTAATTAGATCTCAGCAAACATAGTAGGTGCATACTAAACTTTGAAATAGATAATGATATTTTTGGGGATATAGTGAGTAACCATGAGGTACAAAATTTTAGTGTAATATGTTCAATAGATCCTAGTTCATTAGTCACCCAGAAAACACCATTTTAAAGTCACCCTTCCCTACCCCTAAAGTAAAAAGAACAGGTAATGCAGATGTCAGTAAGGAGTAGGTTTGAGAGCAGTGATTTTCTAGTACCCAAGAATCCTTATGTATCAGATATGTAGGATCATTCTTATTTTGCTGTCTAGGCCTTAATTATGGAATATCTTTTGCTCTTCTTGTATGTCTTTGCCTCTCATGCCCAGTTAGAAAAATTTGAAGTTTTGTTAAGTCTATATCAACAATGTTTTTGATTTATCACTGTTGATCTCTGCAACCCCTTCCTTTTAAAAATCTCCCTCATGGGTGGGGGTATTATAGTTGTCGACACATGGACCTTTTAAAAATCTTAAGTTGTCATCCTCAAAGATCATTGATAGCTTTCTTCAAAGTTAATTCTTTTTTTAGGGCCAAGTCTAGTGCATTTCTGTTTGAGTATTCCTCATTTGTATTCTGTGTCTCGTTTAACAGTCTAAATCACAGCTAGGAAGGTCACTGTCTTTCCTCCTATTTTCCTTACTTAAATGAAATGGTTTTCTACCTTTCCAAAGCCCCTATTCCCTATTTTTTTTGTTTTGTTTTGTGGATAATATTACTTATCTTTACTCACTTAAGGGTCTTCTTTTTCCCCATATTGTATCAATAACTTTGTCTCATTAGATATATTACTTACTTTTGTTGTCATTTTGTTTTCCCAAGTTTGTTGTTGGATATTAGAGGCTTGTTCCTATTTTTTCCATTCCACTTTAAACTTCTTTGGGGTATTACTAGTTAATTTCTTGACGTACCTTCCTCAAATGTAAGTAAAATATTTTGTATATGGTAGTGGATATTAAGTGAATTGATTTTTTTTTTTTAAATGTGTTTGACATGAGAATAGGAAACTTCTAAGGTAACCAGAATCCACATGGAGCTAGCTTTACTTTAGGTGTGTCAACTGACTTTGATAGTTGACATGTGGCAGGGCATTTAATTTTACAGATAAACAGTAAAAAAGAAAGTGAAATGAATTTTAATTCAGAAGGTTAGCTGGGATTTCTCCCAGCTCCATAGCTAGAAGTTTGATGTGAGGAACTGAGCTGGAAGATGATCTTTTATTTTCATAGTAACCCTTAGGAAGATTGAAGGACTAAACTTGGACTTTATCTTAGAGAGTCTTGAGTACTACCCATTTGAAAGCTGATGTGCTTGTTCCTTTGTCTCTTGAGCCTGCGAAAAGACAGGTCAGATCTAGTAATTTTTTTGTGGGTCAGAGGAAAAGACTTCTTTTATTTGACCTTTCTTAAGAGGTTGGTTGTGAAGAAGCAGATAATCTTTGAATGCGAGGATCAGACCAGATTATACTTGACCTGTCTTTCCCATGGAAAACTGGTGTTATTCTTCTATTCTTTCACCTGATTGCCAGTTTCTTTTTTGTCCTCATTTTGTCTTCATCTCATGAGTACATATTCATCGAGGAAGTGCTTTCTTTCAGCTGCTGCCAACAACATCTTGCTGTTTGCTATAGAAGTAAATAACTCCTATATAGGTATATTGCTAGTGTGATGAAATGGACCCTGCATGACTCTTGCTGTGAACTCTGTCATGTGTATGGCCAGGTCTTAATTGGCTGGTATTGCCATGAGGCATGTGCTCAAGTTACTGTGAAGTTTGTAGGAGGCAACAAAGTAATTAGAATTAAGATAAGTACAGAAATATCTGAGACTGAATTATCAGTGCTTCTCTTTTCTCCCTCTAAGTATCCATCCTTTCACCCACCCATCCATCTTCAGATTCGCTCTGATTTATGATGTTGCCTGTGATTGAACTGGCGCCTGTTGCAAACCACCCTGCTATTTCCCTGGCCCTAAATTAAACAATTATTATTTCTCCTCCTCCTCCTCCTCCTCTTTTTAAACCTTGGATTTTTAAAATTTATTTTTTATTATCTTTATTGGCTAGAGACAGCCAGAAATTGAGAGGGAATGGGGAGATAGGGAGAGAGACAGACACCTGCAGCACTGCCTCATCACTCCGAGAAGCTTTCCCCCTGCAGGTGGGGACTGGGGGCTTGAACCTGGGTCCTTGTGCATTGTAACGTGTGCTTAACCAAATGCGCCACCACCCCGCACCATCCTAAGCAATTATTTCAATAGAACGCTATTCTTACCAAAAATCTGAATCTTTTGCATTTAATGTGTGGTATTTTTATAAAGGTGGTTTATATCATCATTGTCTTGGAAGACTGGTGATTTTTAGTTCTTTTACATTCTTGTGACTGTAGAAGGTTACGGTCTTAGATCAGAAAATTGAACTTTATAATAATCACCTATTAACTGAGCTTTATAGATTTGTTTGAAAACAAAGGAAAGTTCTATAAGTCCACATCCCAGCCTCTTTTTAGAAAGTAAGTTGTTGGTAAAGAGGTCGTATCCACATTTTGACATAAGTTGCATATAATGGATACTACATAATGAGAACAAGAGCTCCCCATGCAGTCTGTCTCCTTGGTTTATCCCGTTTTCTGGTAGATGGAGACTTGAGTATCTTAACCATATCAACCTAGTTGTTGTACCCTCTACTCTAATACCTAACCCAAGCCTGTTGGTTAGGATGAAACTTGATTAAAGCTCTGATTATGAAAACCTGGACCACTTTATTCTTACCATGGCATGCATGAACCTTTATATTTAATCTGTTGCTCAGAGAGTTGAGTTCATAGGCTTAAGAGAATGTTCTTTTTGCAGAATTGTTCTAACGAGTGGCAGTTGGTGTCTAATGGGCTAGATGTTTTCCCTTTTTCAGTGGATGTACCAACATTGCTTCCAGTAAGCCATGGTGAAGCTTGGATACCCTTCCCACCACCTCATCCCTCCCCTCTATCCCTACCTCCCACCCTCAAGCCCTCTACCTGAAAACACTATCTTTGATGGGATATCTAAAATTCTTTTCAGATAAAGGTTATTTAGTTCTCAAGGAATATATTATTATTCTATAGTGGTCCCCTATTTTCAGTAAGTGTTTCTTGTTTATAGTTTGAATATAGATATTTAAACTATTTGTCTACCTTTCCTGGGCTTTTTAAAGTTCATTTTTATGCATAAATGTTCAGTGTAGTTTGGCTTCTGTGCTAATAGTACTTTCAGACTGATCACCTCCCCCACAGCCCCTGCCCCATCTCCCGTTGACCCCATTAAGAAAGAAAGCATGGTTCAGAGTGATTACAAAATCATTTTGAACTACTATATTTTGAGTACACTGGATGAAAACTACCACCTAAAGATCCTATTTTTTTGGTTTCAGCCTAGTCAGAAAATTAAATCTTTTCTACCTTTCTGCTTTATGATACCTAGAAAAATGAGATCACCCTATACAGTATTTTTTCTATTTAATTTCTTTTAGTGATTGAATAATGGCTTTCCAGAATATAACGGTATAGTTTTTTTTTTAAAAAATATTTACTCCCTTTTATTGCCCTTGTTGTAGTTATTATTGTTGTTATTGCTGCCGTTGTTGTTGGATAGGACAGAGAGAAATGGAGAGAGGCGAGAAAGACAGACACCTGCAGACCTGCTTCACTGCCTGTGAAGCGACTCCCCTGCAGGTGGGGAGCCGGGGGCTCTAACCGGGATCCTTACACCGGTCCTTGGGCTTTGTGTCACGTGTGCTTAACCAGCTGCGCTACCGCCCGACTCCCTAGCGGTATAGTTCTATACTGTACCTAGCACCAAAGTTTTGTTGGTCTCCTCTCTACTTTCCACCATTCTCCATCCCATCCCCCAGAATTCATTTTTTTTGGTCACAAAATTTGATCAGTTCTTTAGTGTCTCCCTCTCTACCTCTCTGCCTCTCTCCCTCTCCCCATCGCTCAGCTACGTTTCTTTTAAGTGCTTTTAACACCTTAATTAATTCTGCTTAAAATGTTCTTGCAGTGTAATGCTGGTAAAAGTTAGGTATTATTTGAATCTTAGCTAGACCTTAATTTCTCTGTTGCAAAATGAGCATACATAAAATCCACCAATACAAATTCATATAGCTATGTAACATGTGTGAAAATGGCTTATAAGGCCTGTAAAATTATGCTGTACAAAGCCCATGGAGCCAATAACATTAGTAACACTTGAGAACTTAATACAACTACAGAATTTCACATCCTACCCTGCATCTTGACAAGATCCAGGATGATCTGTATGCATATTAAAGTTTGATAAATACTGATACAGAACATGATTTTCTTGGAAATAGACTGACCAGAAAAATTAAAATCAGAAATGTGAGGAAAAGAAATCTAGACTATACTTGGCACGGTATCAAGCTTTTGTATAATGACTGGACAGGGTTAAATAAAACTTTTAGAAAATCTTGACTTTTGATTTCCATCTCTATAATAATAGCATCTTTCTACACATTTAAGATACATTTTCTTTTTCCTCCTGATCTGATTACCACAGCAGAGTGTGGAACACTCTTATGTTTCTGCATATCAGGAGTTGAGTGATCGTACAAACCGTGCCTGGCTTATTCTGTGTTCCAGTATTTCAAAAATGCACACTTACTCACTTTTATCATTTTGAAATTAGGATGCATCTCTTCAAAAGATAGTATGTCATAGTTGATTGCCAGGTCAGTGTTTCTTTTTCAGTAGCACATAAAATGATGATGTTTCCAATTCAATGAAATGTAGTAGTTGGTCTTGGGTTGATCTTAAAAATAATTCAGAAAACCCAGTGAAATGTAAGATCTGATGAGTAGCACCGTAACAATTTCTTTATTGGAACAGTTTAATATAGCCAGCAAATTAGAAGCTTTGTGGGGAGTGTGGGTCAGGGTGGGTATACCTGAAGATGGTTGGGGAGGAAAAGTGAGAACTGAGTAAAAGTAATTAAGAAAGAAAAAAGATCGCACTTTTATGAGTTAGCTTATTAAATTAAGCATTATTGTCTTAATTCATGGAGGAGGAAAATGAAGGTTAGAAGGAAATGTTGGTCTGGTTTTGAAATTTTTCTGCAAATTTCAGTTCTTAGTTATATTACTTTATAGCATGCGGTATTGGCCTGTTGACTAATCTCACAATAGGATTGTAATTAATATGTGAAGACTTGAAATGATTCACAAGACTAATAATTTTAAGCTTTTTCTCAACTTTAATAGTTGTTTTTTTTTATTATTGAGCTGCAAATTGCTGATCTTTACGTGAAATTACATTTTGCCAAAAACAGTTCCAGAGGAGAAAGAGATAATCTGCTTATTGTTGTGGTGTTTGAACTCTTGTCAAACAGATAGACAAAATAATTCCTTTTTTAGATGTAAAGGAGGAAAATTGCTAGTCTCATTGAATGTGATTTCTACCATGTGATGAGATTATTACAGTTTGAGAAGTTAAGCTCTTTTTTCTTTGACTTCATTTAGAATTAATATTCCCTGAGATTACCTTCCTATTATGTGGAAATAGAGCCTTAAGATTCTGATCACCACTCTGCTTATTCTTTTTCTCAGTTCTTTGATACCTACTAGTGAGATATTTTCTCCCACCTGTTTGTATACAGTTTGGGCCCTCTCAGAATCCTTCTTGGCCCTAGTTACGATATTTTAATTGGGCTTGCTTACTTGCATTTTGAATATTCACTGAAGCCTTTGAGCACTAGGGTTTTGAATTAGCATTCTTTGAAAGGAAATCCAGAGTAAAAACTGTGACCTTCCCTCCCACCCCCGTTTAACTTTTTGTTTGACTTTTAAAATGCTACTGTGTACTAGGTCTTGTGACAAAAAGCAAAACAAAACAAGTCATAAAATTCCCCTTTATGTTGTCTATAATCACAGGCATCTTACTTGTGAGTCCTCAGTTAAAGTTACTGGAGAAGAAGCTTTTATATTATCATTTGATCCAGTATAGGCCAGTTAAATCAGATTCTTGGAAAAAGAGTGACGATACCTGTAAGTTTTAACAAGATTTTGACATTTGATAACCATAGGGTCATTGTATTGATCCTGGGGAACCAGTTTGACTGTATACTTTTATTCCAGTTTAACCACTTAGTTGAAGGCACTTAAGATTAGTAATCTTGATATTATAGATAGTGTTACCTAAGAAATAACCATCCGGGAGTTGGGCTGTAGCGCAGCAGGTTAAATGCAGGTGGTGCAAGGACTGGCGGAACGATGCCGGTTCAAGCCCCCGCACCCCACCTGCAGGGGAGTCGCTTCACAGGCAGTGAAGCAGGTCTGCAGGTGTCTCTTTCTTTCCCCCTCTGTCCTCCCCTCATCACTCCATTTCTCTCTGTCCTATCCAACAACAACGATATCTACAACAATAAAACAACAAGGCCAACTAAAGGGAATGAATAAATAAATAAATAAATATTAAAAAAAAAGAAATAACCACCCATTGCAAAGCTTTTGTTAATAACCTGTTTCATTTGTACAAAATGATCTATACTTTATGAAACCGACTGTATATGCATTATTTCACAGCTACATTGGTTTAAAACAAAAATATCCTCCCTTTTTTATAAATGAGAAAATCTAGAATTCACATTTAATGGCCTGTTCAAAGTCACATGATTATAAATATTAATGATTGAAGTCAAGTCTCTGTTCTCTATAGGCTTAGCTACGGAGACATTTATAGCTCCATATACATTTCTTAAATATTAAATATTTTAAATCACCGTAAAACTTACTACCCCACTTATATATATATCTTTTCTCTCCAGGATCTTTATATTTTTTAAGTGGCCCCCCCTTTTTTTTTTCTTTTACTATCTTTATTTATTGGATAGAGACAGCCTGAAATAGAGAGGACAGGGGATATGAGAGGGGAGGGGAGGGAGGGAGAGACCTGCAGATCTACTTCACTACTTGCAAAGCTTTTCCCTACAGGTGGGGATGAGGGTGCAAACCCGAGTCTTTGTGCAGTGTAACGTGCACTCAATCAAGTGTGCTACCACCGACCATTTGACCAAGTGGCCATCTTCCCCCTCCATTTTTGTTATTGTTATTGCTGTTGTTAGACAGGACAAAGACAAAGATAACCACTTGCAGACCTGCTTCACTGCTTTTGAAGCTATCCCCTGCAGGTGGGAAGCCTGAGGGCTTGAACTGGGATTCTTACACTTGTCTGTGCTTGTCTGTGCTTGTCTGTCTGCACTTAACCCGCTGCGCTACCACCTGGACCCCCTAAGTAACCATTTTTATGGTCCTAGCCCCTCTGTTTTATTTTATTTATTAATGAGAAAGATAGGAGAGAGAGAAAGAACCAGGCATCACTCTAGTACATATGCTGCTGGGGATTGAAGTTGGGACCTCATGCTTGAGAATCCAATGCTGCACCATCTCACAGAACCTCCCTCTGTTTTCTTTTAAAAACAGACTTTGGCAGCATGGTCTCCCATTTTGCTGCTGGCATCACTCAGAAATCATAGCACTTAAGGCTGTGGTTGGTTTACTGAACTTTTATAAAATATTTATTTATTTACTCTTTTGTTGCCCTTGTTTATTTTTGTTGTAGTTATTATTATTATTGTTGTTGATGTCATCTTTGTTAGATAGGGCAGAGAGGAATAGAGAGAGGGGAAGACAGAGGGGGAGAGGAAGATAGATACATGCAGACCTGCTTCACCGCCTGTGAAGAGACTCCCCTGCAGGTAGGCAGCTGGGGACTTGAACCAGGATACTTAGGCTGGTCCTTGTGCTTCGCGACACATGTGCTTAACCTGCTGCACTATTTCCCGACTCCCGGTTTACTGAACTTATTTAAAGTGAGCTTTCTGTTGAAATAGTACCTGTGTATTGAAAAATCCCTAGCATTCATCTTCATAATTTTATGCAAAAATAAATACACACACCCATGTAAACCATCCAGATCCAGGAAGCAGAAGTTCCCCTCCTTGTTAATAGCTCATACAGATTAGGAAACACGTAAATACATTTTATATAAGTAGATTGTACAACATTATTAATGCTTATTCCAGATAAATTTTTGAAAATCTGGTCTTTGGAAGTATAGTTGAAAATCAATGATTAAATTTGCCTGTCAGAGCAGTTGGCTTACAGATAAACTAAACAGCTTTTCACCAATACTATGTAAGGAAGTCACTAAGGAAAAGTGGCAACACAGAGTTTTGCCACTTCAGAAAGATCTCCCTCGTCACAGATTTCTTGCTTTTTTTGGTTTAACTTAACTTTTTTTTTTTTTTTTTTTTTTAAATACCAGGGTATTGCTCAGCTCACTCTGGTTTATGGTGGTGTGGGGTATTAATTTATGTTTCTTTATCCCAATTCCTTCCTATTTGTATCTCAGACCTTTTAAATGGTTTATAAATTAGGGCTGAAATGCTTCTTTGGAGCAGATGGTTTGTAGTAGATTACACAGGTATGGGAATTGCAATGATTGTTTTAATACTCATGTTACTGAAATTAATGATATGTAACTTAGGTGGTGCTGTTTGACATGTAGATTATATCACTTCCTTCCACCTCCTGGATTGTAACTGATGATAATTTCAAAAGAAAGGGAACACCCCCAGCCTTTACAGTTACATCTTAAATTTGTTGCCTGCGTGACTCCTCTGCTGCTCCTGATTATCCCCCCCCCCCTTTGATAGAAGACGAGAGACAGAAGAAGAGAGGCAGGAGACACCTGCAACACTGCTTCATTTGTGAAACTAGAACTTCAGCATCATGCTCTGCTGGATTTTTTTGTTGGGTCTATATAATTTTTTTGGTCATATTTTTGAACTGATATTAGCTATTGAATTTAGTGCAGGAAATTTGACAATTAATGCGTAGCTTTTCTCAGTTTTGCCTCTTCAGTAGACCAGTGAGCGCTATTATCACAGGTTCTTGAAAGATCTTTTAGTGAGGTGCTGTGCGCCGCCCCCCCCCCCCCCCCCCCGCAATCAGTTGTTGGGGCTTAGTGCCAGTAGTACAAATCCACTGCTTCGGATGGCCACTCCCTGCCCCATTTCTCTCCCCCCTCTCCCTCTCTCTCTCTCTCCTCCTCTCTCCCTCTCTCCCTCCCTCTCTCTCTTTCAGAGAGAAAATGAGAGGGGAAGGGAGATACAGAGACAGACACCTGCAGGGGCCAGGTGGTGGTACACCTGGTTGGTTAAGTACATACATTATAGTGCACAGGGACCCAGGTTCAAGCCACTGGTCCCTACCTGTGGGGGGAAAGCTTCATGAGTGGTGAAACAGGACTGGAGGTGTCTGTCTCTTTCCTTCTATCTCTCCCTTCCCTCTCAATTTATCTCTATCCAGTCATAAATAAATAAAAATAAAAAGACACCTGCATACCTGCTTCACTGCTCGAGAAGTGGCCCGCTGCAGGTGGGGAACAGGGCCTCTAACCTGACTTCTTGCACAGGTCCTTGTGTATAGTACTGTGTGCAACTAACCAGGTGCCCCACTGCCTGACTTCCCAAGGTCTTTTAGTCTTTAGAATCTTGTCATATTCCTATCTTTGCCTTGGGATCTTAATGTGATGCTTAACTGGCTATCATTCTCTCCATTTTAGCCACTAACAACCTTATATTTGAAAGGTACTTTGAAGATTCTGCAGTGAATATTGCATCTCAAAGTCTGCCCAAATTGTAATTTAACATCTTGATGCCATATGAATTTGAGTTATTTTTTCTAACTTCTATGTGTTCATTTGTTCATATTGGCTATGACATCTTTCTTTTTCTGTGTTACATTTGAGCACAAGTGAAATGAAAATAGGCTCTCAGTTGTTAGTTGACAGGTCTATGAATGTGTCTAGGAGCTGCCCTTATGGGGCCAGTGATTTTGAAATACCATAGGGTATCTGTTTATTTTGCATCTTCAGTTTGCCCATTCACATCTGAGTACGGCTTCGGTCTCATATTTTAAACCCTCCCACCCTGATAGAATTTGTGGCTAGAAATGCTTTTTAGCAGTTCTCATCTGGTTGGATCTTGCTTTTATCAGAAGCTTTAATTTGGTCCCAGTATATGTATTGCTTTTTAAAGAGTGCCTCTCTCTGGTTTCCCAAAAGCAAAAAATTACTCATCCACTACTAAGATTTCCCCCCCTTTATTGGGGGATTAGTGTTTCACAATAGACAGTGAATACAATACTTTGTTCATGTATAACATTTCTCAGTTTTCCAAATAAAAATACACCCCCCACTAGGTCCTCTGTCATCTCTATCCAGGACCTGTCCCCCCCCCCCCCCCCCCCCAAGAATCTTTTACTTTGGTGCAATACACCAACCCCAGTTCAGGTTCACTGCTAAGATTTTGGAAAGCTCTCCATATCATGTCAGTTCACTAAACCAAAGCTGCTTTTCTTTATGGAAATCAGAGAGCATTAGTTTTTATGTTTGGGCTCAGGTCTTTGTGTGTTGCTAAGTGGAGACGGCTTTTTTTTTTTTTTTTTTTTTTTTAAAAGAAGCCATTGATTTATCAGGTATATTAGGTATGCCAGTTTTCTAATCTTAGCAGTTTGACAAACTCCAAAGATAATGTTGCACCAGGGATTCAACTTAGCGTGCTCTCACATAATCTCAAGAAAGTGTAGCATTGGACAAACAGATAGTAAAACCCGTTTATTTATTGATTTATTTATTTTGCCACCAGGGTTATTACTGGGGTTTAGTGCTGGCACTATGAATCCCCCCACCCCCCTTTTCCCCTTCTTCCTTCCCTCCATTCCCTCCCTTCTTCTTTTCTAATTTTTATTAGGACACAGAAATTGAGAGAATATTAGGTAGTGAAGGAGAGAGGAACATAGATATATACAGACTTTCTTCACTGCTTGTGGAACCCCCCCCCCCCCCCACACACACACACAGGCGGGGAATAGGGGCTTGAACTTGGGTCCTTCCTTGCACTTGGTAGTATGTGCATCTAACCCAGTGTACAATCACCCACACCCCTGTAAAATCAAGAGAAAATACTAAATAGTTGAAATGACATCAGACCACATTTATTTCAGTATTTGGAATGTGAAGGGGGCTTTATGTGAGACAGAGGTAAGGCGGAACTTTGTTTTAGTAGATTGAACACTTTCCCTATGTACTACTAGCTGTCATACTTGAGGCTTATCTGGTGTCTGTTGTTAATATAGGTTAGAGTTGAGAGTAGAGAAATGGGGCCAACAGATAATGACTTGGGTTTGGATAGAAAGGGGAAAGATATGGTGGTGGGACTTTGGGTATGGTAAGACTGTCTCAAATTCTGTAACATAAATGTATGTCTGTCTCCCTCATTTGGCAAGATTTTCTGCAGTGTTCCTGCCTCTGTGTTGTTTGTTAATTAGATTGTAATGTCATGGAAGGGCATAGATACACTCTCCTGTTTTAATTAGCATCTAGAGTAGTCTGTTGTCCACAGTGGTTGCCCACTATTATTAGTTGATGATTAGTGAAGCTGAAGCTATTTTTTAAACAGGGCCCAAGAGATGCAGACAGTGATGAAAACGACAAAGGTGAAAAGAAGAACAAGGGTACGTTTGATGGAGATAAGCTAGGAGATTTGAAGGAGGAGGGTGATGTGATGGACAAGACCAATGGTCTACCAGTGCAGAATGGGATTGATGCAGACGTCAAAGATTTTAGGTTTGTATGTTTTTCACTTCTGACTTTTGAATGTGGGCTGTGGGTTTTTATTTTGATTTAGTTTTATTTCTTTTTAGATTTTTTAAGTCCTTACATGTATTCATAATTGTGTTTCGTCTAGGCTATTTCAGAAGTGCTAAATCAGCTAATAAGGTGGAATTTTCTAGGGTCTTTCACTGTTTGGTACTTTGCCTAGACATATATATATATATATATATATATATATATATATATATATATATATATACATATATATATATATATATATATATCTCTTTATAGTCGTCAGAAAAGTTATGGTATTTCGGTAATTCTCAAAAAATCACCATGAATGGGCGAGTAACAATTTTCCCAAATAACTATCTCAGAGAGTTATGGTTAGTAATGTGCCATTCTCTCTGGCTTGTTAGTGTAGAAGAAAATCAAGTTGAGAACTTACTGATCCATTATTTCATTTGAGTATTATAAGCTCTTTTAGTAGGTGGATCGGGGATTATCTTCCTGATCTTGAATTAATAGACATGTACCTTAAATGGCTTGTTTAAAATCATAACCTTTTCAATGAATGGCTCTATTTTTCTGGTTAAAGTTGATTTGCAGGCTTTACTTTATAGATCAGTATACATACTACTAAGAATAATAATCGTATATCTGTTTCCCATATTTGGCTGTTATGCATCAGTTATGTAGGCAGTCTTTATTAATACATAATTTAAAAAAACCTGGATGTTCTTGGCTAGTGATGCACAGGTAGGGAGTTTAGTTACGAACAATTTTAACATTAGTGTAAATCTAATATATGTGTGACTTTGCACCCACACACCCTTCTTTTATCCTAATGCCCACATATGCCAAAATTAAATATTTTGGATCATCATATGTAAAACGTTTAGTTGTTTTGTATTCCTAATTTAATTTTTGTTTCTTGTGAATATGAATAATTAGTCTTTGGCAGAAGTTTGAGACAGAAAGTAATGAACACTTGTAAGAGGTCTTTCAGTGTGTAGGTAACCTCTCCACACTGAACCTCATGGAGCCTGAACCAGTGTTTTGTGTTATTTGACTTTGGATGTGGTGGTGGTGGTGAAGGGGGAGGAAAATGTGTGTCTATGTATGCATGAAAGCACATAACAGCTTTAACTTGTACCAATTACAGAGTTTCTATTAGGGATGAAGGGCATAGAAAGTACTGTTTGGTTACACCCCCTGACTAGAATACATCAGATTGTATGATTTGGAATCATACAGTCTTGCCATCCGCTATGTAAAGGATGATGATATGTCCTAGTTACCCAGGAGACAATATTTACTTATTCCTGTGTCCCAGAATATTTATAAAAAGGGCCTCTTTTCTCTCAGAACTATCGTGGTGTAGGTGAGAAATGATTCACTTTAGTTTTAATTCTTAGAAGTGTCTCTTTAGGGAAGTGTATCCTAGATAGTGAGTTTATTTGTATTGCTTATAGTGGTCTGTTTCTTCTAATTTCTTAGAAGGCGTTTAGGGAGGCAGTTGTAGCATTGCTCAGTAGTATCCAGATAGTACCTAAAATAAAGTACAATAATGTAAAATATAGACTCGTTCTCTGATGCAAAATTTACCCTTAAACTTAGTTATTATACTAATCCTTGGTGGTGGGGGCAGTTACTATCTGCATTTTGGTATGTTATGGATGCCAATCGGTAGTGGATTTTTTTTTTTTTCCTCCTTGGTTCCAGTTCATTATTACTGAAATCTAGATCCTTTGGAAAGAATTGAAAATTAATAGCAGTTAATGTAAATGTAAGGGGTGGGTTGTGATGAGAAGGCAATGAGTAGTAATCATACAGGTTATGGCATATAAGTACTATAGAGACTCAGACTACTTTGTAGAAACAGTTCTAAGTAGTTTACTGATGAGCTGTACCAAAGACATTGTCCTTAAATTTGGATTACTAGAGTCCCTCCCTGAGCAAAATAAGATTTAATGCCCTTTACTTTCTCTGTTTAGCCGTACCCCTGGTAATTGCCAGAACTCTGCTAATGAAGTGGATCTTCTGGGTCCAAACCAGAATGGTTCTGAGGGCTTAGCCCAGCTGACCAGCACTAATGGTGCCAAGCCTGTGGAGGATTTCTCCAACATGGAGTCCCAGAGTGTCCCCTTGGACCCCATGGAACATGTGGGCATGGAGCCTCTTCAGTTTGATTATTCAGGCACGCAGGTACCTGTGGACTCAGCAGCAGCAACTGTGGGACTTTTTGACTACAATTCTCAACAACAGGTACTGTGTGTGTCTCTGTCACTCTTTCTACTCTCCCAGTAGACTGTTCAAAAAACCAAAAACGGGGGAATGGGAGGAGGGTGGCATTGTTTTAGGATATAACTAGTCAGCCCCTCTTAGCCCAGCATTGATGTAGGTTTATAAAGTGTTTGGTGTTCCCTCTCACGAAGCTGGTTATTATGCTGAGCATAATGGCAAGAGACCGTTCTATTTCTAGTGTAATTTTATTGGCTCCTTTTTACCCTCCATGTGCTGGGCTGTGGGTGAAGTGTACCTCTTAGAACACAGCCCCCTTGGAAACTTAATTAATCTGTCAGGATTAATGCATTTGTAATGATACTGTTTTGTTTTTAAAATAATCTTTTTGTTTTGTTTTTTGTTTTGTTACTTCTGTCAGGTGTCCAACGCCAGGCCTTCTTTTTAGTCAAACCTTTCTTTAGGTGAATTATTATGGGGGAAAATATACTTTCAAATTAATTAGAATATGTGATTAAGGAGAAAAATGCCCACAAATCACTTAACACATATGCAGTGAAGTTACATTGCTTTTCTAGTCTCAAGACCCCAGAAAATACTGTACATGCAGTTTTGAAGGCGTAGTATGTCTATCACTTTACTGACCTTTTGGCTTAATTTAAAAGAAAACCAACTGTCTGAATTATTAAAAGATGACAGATAGCCTTGCACAAATTTTCTTATGTATTTAAACCAGTTTAGTGAATCAGGTGTAAACTTCTAGGTCTGTCAAGTTGAAAATCCCATTTTGAAGTTTGGTGAACCATATATATATATGGATTTAGTCATTACCCCAGGCATCCTGTTTAGAATTCCAATGTAGGAATATTTCTTCCTAGATTGAGGTGTGAGATCTTGGGTTATTCTTAATCACAAAAGTGACAAAGGAAAGAGAGAACAAGAACGTTGCTTGTGGACTTTGCTAATGCTGCACCCATCGCGTCATCTCCTTGGCCATGAAGTTTGGAAATTCTTTTATTTTTGTAATATTCATTTATGGGAGAGAGGAGGGGAAGAGGGGGAGAAGGGATAGGGATTGGGAGGATTCACCATAATACCTCTCAGCATTGGTTTATGGTGGTGCTGGGGATTAAACATGGGGCCCTTAGAGCATCAGGCATGAAGTTTTTTTTTTAAATCATGCTATCTCCCTAGCCCAAGTTTGGAAATTCTTCGATGCGGAAAGGTGACTTAGTCTTTGGGCATTATTTTGCTATAATATTAGTTTAGTGTTCTCATAGTTGATTTTAAGTAGATTTTGATTGTTAGGCACTATGTAACAATGCTAATGATACTAAAGTTACAAAGAGGAACCTCTTTAAGGAATGAGCACACTCTGCTTTTATCAGGAAGTTATTTTAGGTTTACTAACACCATTCTCCACAACTACAAACAAAATGTATACACTATTCTTCCTATAGTTCCTGATAGATGTGCTTATCTTTTCATTAAAATTGTCGTTTTATACCTTTTCTCTTCCTAAAAGGAAACTTTGACTGTTTTGCCCCCTTTCACAATGAATCCTTGAAACAATTTGAAAATTTAGTCCAGGTGCTAAATATTTATTAGTTTTTAAAATATTTTGTACCACATTGGCAAATATAAGGGAGCATTACTATGTGAACTTGTTGAATTTACAATTTAAAAAATAATACTCATTAGAAAGAAAGAGAACCACAGCTTTATTCTGGCATAGTGACGCTGGGGATTGAACTCTGGACCTTACCCATGCAAGTCCAAAACCATACCCATTGTGCCACCTCCTGGGTCTCCAGCTTAGAATTTCTTTTTTTGGGGGGTATTTTATTGTTGTTTTTATTTGCATTTCTCTGATAATCAGTGACGTTGAACATTTTTTTTCCCTTTCATTTCTATTGGCCTCTTTGGTGAATAGTCTACACATATCTTCCCTCAGTTTTTTAAAAATTTTTATTTATAAAATGGAAACAGTAATAAGACCATAGGATAAGAGGGGTACAGTTCCCACCACCAGAACTCTGTATACCATTTATTCCCCTGATAGCTTTCCTATTCTTTAACCTTCTGGGAGCATGGACCCAGGGTCACTATTGGGTGCAGAGGTTGGAAGGTCTGGCTTCTGTAAGTGCTTCTCCACTGAACATAGGCATTGGCTGGTTGATCCATACTCCTAGCCTGTCTCTCTCTTTTCCTAGTGGGGCAGGGCTTTGGGGGAAGCAGGCCTCCAGGACTCATTGGTGGGGTCGTCTGCCCAGGGGAATCTGGTTGTCATCATAATAGTATCTGGAGCCTGGTGGCTGCAAATCTTGCCCTCACTCTAGACTCCCAGTGCTTAAGCTGTTGCTTTACAGCAAGTCAGGAGTTGTCCTGCCGCCATCTTGGCTCTGCCCCCACCTTTCTAATTAAAAAAAAATTTTTTTTTTTAAATTTATTATTGGATATAGACAGAATGAAACTGAGAGGGGGGGGTGATGGAAAGAGAGAAAGAAACAGAGAAACCTGCAGTGCTGCATCACCACTTGCAAAGCTTTTCCCATGCAGGTGGGGGACCAGGGACTTGAACTCGGGTCCTTGCACATTATAATGTGTGCATTTAACCAAGCGTGCCACCACCTGGCCTCTTAGCTTAGAATTTCAGTGTGGGAATTTTTCTGCTGAGATTGAGGTATATGAGTGTAGGTCATTCCTATTCACAATCCTCTAACCTATTAATTAGAAAAAAGTTACTTGATGTCTTTTACAATATCTCTTGTGTGCATATGGATGTGTGTGGGTGGGAGTGAGGGTGGCTGTGGGGGATTTGGTATGAAGTTCCCTAGCAGCTCTGATCACTATTGGTTCTTAGTTTGTATTCCAGGTCTTACTTTTACTTTGCTTGTTACTTATGAAGTGTTTATGCCACTAGCCTCTGAACAAAACTTTTATTCTCTTTTAATTGTTCTTCGTAAGGACTTGGAGATCTCTTCCTACTTATTAATTTTTGGTTTCAAAATAACTTTACCAGTTTTTAAGAAATAGAGAAATTACTTTATTTCCCCTTTTGTTGCTCTTGTTCTTATTGTAGTTATTGTTGTTTATAGATGTTGTCCTTGTTGGATAGGACAGAGAGAAATGGAGAGAGGAGTGGAAGTCAGAGGGGGAGAGAAAGTCATGCACCTGCAGACCTGCTTCACTGCCTGTGAAGTGACTCCCCTGCAGGTGGGGAGCCAGGGGGTTGAACCAGGATCCTTGTGCTTCACGCCATGTGTGCTTAACCCTCTGCACTACTGCCAGACTCCTGAAAAATTTACTTTTTTATATACACAGAGTAGTACTAACACAGTTACATCAAACACCTCAGCTATTTGGATTTATAAAATGAAGGACATCTTCACCACATAATCACATTTCAGCAGTTTTGGAAAGTAAGCACTATTATTTACAAGTTTAACTCCTGTTGCCGACTATACACATCTTAGTGGCTGCAACATAGGAATATTGCTACATAGAGTCACAATTGTTGTATGATTAGATGACTGTTTTAATTAACCCACAGTTCTTGCATTTCTGATTAGTGTATATATATATATATATATATATATATATATATATATATATATATATATTTTTTTTTTTTTTTTTTACTGGCTGCCCCGATAGCATGTATGGTAATCACTGGCCCAAGGTTCTTTTTAAATTTCTTCAAACTCATTGAACACTCACAGCCTCCTGTATAGAAGCCAGTAAGAGAGAAGCATACTTTTCCTACTAGAAATTGATGCTTGTTAATACCTTTAATCCTTCTATTTCTTTTTATCCATTTGATTTCATGTTTATTCCACTTTCTGTTTCTTATGTAAATTCTTACTCTTCAAGGTTCACAAGCTTTGATCTCCAAATCAAAACCATTATGTCTGTATCTCTCTTTTTAAGGCGTAATTACAGTGTGATCACAGATTTATAGACTACCAACTATAACCTCTTGCTTTCACCCCCCCCTCCTTAAAATTGTTATTGAATAGAGACAGAGAGAAATAGAGAGGGGTAGGGGGAATAGAGAGACAGAAAGATAACCTATAGATAGCCCTGTTTCATCACTTTTGAAGCTTTCCCCTTGTAGGTGGGGACCAGGGTCTTGAACCTGGGTCCTTGTGCACTGTAATGTGTGTGCTTAATCAGATGTACCACCGTCTGACCCTCCACTTGTATTTTTGTTCAAGTTTGTAATCAAGAACATTTTTCATGATTGCAACAAGCTTCCCCTATTCCAGTGACTCTCAGTTCTGTTAGTATGACTCACTCAGTAGTTCATGTTGTACAAGTATACTATGGTATGTGCTGAGACATTCATATTTATGTCTTAGAAAATGTAGATGAGAAAATCTTCCTCCTGTTCTATAGAGAAAGGAAAGACTTAATGGTAGAGGTGAATCTTAAGCTATTACCTTGTAAGACTTGCACTTTAAAAAAAATATATTTCTTTATTGGGGAATTAATGTTTTACATTCAACAGTAAATACAATAGTTTGTACATGGATAACATTCCCCAGTTTCCCATTTAACAATACAACCCCCACTATGTCATCTATCATCCTTCATGGACCTGTATTCTCCCTACCCACCCACTCCCACCCCAGAGTCTTTTACTTTGGTGCGATATGCCAGTTCCATTTCAGGTTCTACTTGTGTTTTCATTTCTGATTTTGTTTTTCAACTTCTGCCTGAGAGTGAGATCATCCCATATTCATCCTTCTGCTTCTGACTTATTTCACTCAACATGATTTTTTCAAGGTCCATCCAAGATCGGCTGAAAATGGTGAAGTCACCATTTTTTGCAGCTGAGTAGTATTCCATTGTGTATATATACCACAACTTGCTGAGCCACTCATCTGTTGTTGGACACCTGGGTTGCTTCCAGGTTTTGGCTATTACAAATTGTGCTGCAAAGAACATATGTGTACACAGATCTTTTTGGACGGATGTGTTGGGTTCCTTAGGCTATATCCCCAGGAGAGGAATTGCAGGATCATAGGGTAGGTCCATTTCTAGCCTTCTGAGAGTTCTCCAGACTGTTCTCCACAGAGGTTGGACCAATTGACATTGCCACCAACAGTGTAGGAGGGTTCCTTTGACCCCACACCCTCTCCAGCATTTGTTGCTGCTACTTTTGCTGGTGTATGACATTCTCATAGGAGTGAAGTGGTATCTCATTGTTGTCTTGATTTGCATTTCTCTGACAGTCAGAGACTTGGAGCATTTTTTCATGTGTTTCTCAGCCTTTTGGATCTCTTCTGTGGTGAATATTCTGTTCATGTCCTCCCCCCATTTTTGGATGGTGTTATTTGTTGTCTTGTTGTTAGGCTTGCACTTTTTAATATATACTTTGCTTTTTTATTTTGACTTTTTGTATCAGAACAGAATGGAAATTCCATAAATGAACTAGTACCACTACAGTCTTGAAGTTAGGAACTGACAAGCGTGTAGTCAGTAGATAATGTAGAAACTGTCGCGTTAGGTAGCAGCAACTTGTGAGGTTTACTAGATAGTGTTGAGTATTTTGCCAAGTTTACTAGTATGCCTTGTAAACAATGACAAGGCATTTTTGAGGAGTGTCTTAATTACGACGGTGGTGTGTGTGTGTGTGCGCGCGCGCGCGCGCGCGTGCACGTTTGCTTGCTTGTGTTGTTTAGTAGTGATGTTAAGCATTTTCTTATCCATGTAAATGAATTGTTGACTATTGTTTTCTTCCATGAAGATAGAAATGATGTTCTGCAAGTTGTCACATATGAAGCAAACAAATAAATGAGTGTTGAATTTTTTGGTTATGAATACTGCCAGACCAAGAGAGGGCTGGATGAAGACCAAAGGTGGCACAGTCCTAACTTGAAAGACAGATAGGATGTATACTGCTGGAAATACAACACAGAGATGCAGTATCATCATAGTCTGATGCGACTTTGTGGCAGATACAGACAGGAGGGACAGGAGATAGGTGCATTTGGTTATTAAGTGTAGGTCATTGTGAATCAAGTCTGAGTCCCAGACAGTAATTAGGACTGACTAGAGATCTAATGCTGACATTTAATTATTACCAGAGCACAAAACAGCTCTGGCTATGTTATACATGGGGTTGAACCTGGAACTTCAGAGTCTCTGGCATGACAATCTTTTGCATAACCACTAAGCTATCTCCCTGCCTCGCATATACTTTTTAATATATACTTTGCTTTTTTTTAAATTTTGACTTTTTAACTAATGGACAACACAGACTATAAGTTTTCTTATTTTTGTATTTCTACAAGAGGATCTGGTTTGGAAACCCATAGATAATCTCTTCCTATGTCCTTTAAGGTAAAGCTCAGATTTAATGTAAATAAACTATCTTCATGAAACTATTATTTTCAGTTTATTGGAATACAGAAAGAAAGATCAGACAAAATAATGGAAAAGATAATTATTTAGTCCACTTCAACTAATGGTGTAGGTCTACTCTGGGTTTTGAATAGTAATCTGTTAATCATTCTGTACTTAGGCCTACCCCACTTTTTTTTTTTTTTTTTTTTTTTGCCACCAGGGTTATAGCTGGATCGTGGTGCCAACACCACCGCTCCTGGTGGCCATTTTTCTCTTTTTATTTTATTGAATAGAACAGCGAGAAATTGAGAGATAGGGTAGAAAGACACCTATAGTCTTGCTTCACCTTTCAAGAAGCCCCCGCATGTGGGTAAAATTTATGCTTCTGGGAGTTGGGCTTTATCCAACAACGATGACATCAATAATTGCAACAATAAAAAAACAAGGGCAACAAAAGGGAATAAATAAATAAATATTTTGAAAAATTTACTTTTCTAAGATTTCTTACCAGATTTAGAACAGGGATTATTAACCTTTTTTGGTGCCAAAAAGAACCTCTTAAACTATGCACTATAAATACAAAGGAAACCCATTATATAAATGTGAGTGTATATATCAGTATGTTACTAAAATTTAATGATATATTTGTAGTTTAATCATAATGTAAATGAAATAAAAGTCGCTGTCAATGTGAGCTTAATAAAAATATGGCTAGCATCACAAAATAATACGAAAATGTGTGGTACTTGGTAAAAATTGCTAATATCGATGTATTTTTTACTTTTAGTTATAGTTGAAAGAAATGCTAAATTTTTGGTAAATGTTCTTAAAAATAATTGTACCAGTCAAGTACGAAGATCTTGGGTTAAGACCTTTTAATTTACTGTGACTTTAAATGTTCATTGACAGGGTAGGTAAGATAGTTGACGTGTATGGAGCGCTGCTTTGCCACAGATAAGACCTAGGTTTAAACTCAACGCTCATGACACTCATGGATCTTTAGTGCTATAGTTTTTTTTTTTTAAATGCTCTTTGCCTCTATTTAATAATAAAATAAATTAAAAATTCATAGATAATCTATAAAGTGTACTTCTCTCCCCACCCTCACTCCTTCCTCCTTGATTCTGAGAAAAAAAAAGGACAAAATCATGTTTATATAGCTTATATAGAAGTTTGTATTGTGATGCTTAAGCAACATCCTTTTTTAAAAAGCCATATCCTTTATTCTTATAAACACTTATTCATATGTCACTAAGTATATTTTAGAAATTCATTACTATGTCACAACACAATCATATTTGTTTAGAAATCAAAGTGGAGATTTGATGACAGTATGGGGGGGGAAAAGTCATAATTGAAATACTCTTTTATTCTTTCACAGTCCTAGCCAGATGGGAGAGGATGCAGCATGTATTGCTTTTTTAAAAAAAATATTTTCTTCTTCTTTTTTTTTAAAGTATATTTATTGGATAGAGACAGCCAGAAATCGAGAGGGAAGGGGTGGTAGAGAAGGGAGAGAGACAGAGAGACACCTGCATCCCTGTTTCACCTCTCATGAAACTTCCTCCCTACAGGTGGGTGCTGGTTCAAACCCGGGTCCTTGTGCACTGTAACATGTGCACTCAAGCAGATGCACCACTGCCTGGCCCCCATATGCATTACCTTTTGAAAATGCAGTAATCAGAGTAGGCCTGGCAGTGGCACACACATTACCATATCCAAGGACTCGTGTTTGAACCTCCAGTCCCCTTCCTGTAGAGGTGAAATAGTGCTGCAGCTATCTCTTTCTCTCCTCAATCTCTCTCTGTCCCATTTAAACTAACCAAAACCAGACAAAACCAAGGGGGCAGGGGAGAGCTTCATAAGCGGTGAAGCAGAGCTGCAGGTATGTCTTCTTTCTCCACTCTCCTCTTAATTTCTCTCTGTTCTGTCAAGTTAAAAAAGAAAGAAAAAAGAGAAGGGGACAGTGTTCAGTCCTGTGCACCTCAGAGCCCCAGACACAAAAAGTCTATTAACGATTGTGCTGTCTCTCACACTGAAATCTAGTTATATGGAATTGTCTCACCTTAAAATTCAGTGTCCTCATAGTTTTTCCTGCAAAGACTGTATTATAAAAAGTATTCATCAACAGCAAAGGTCCTTTCCTGTGGCCATCTGACAACAGTTAATGTTTGTTAATAATGGTCTTGCACTCTGCATTCTACATCCTGAGCTGTGTTTTTGAGGGAGGAACTATAAGAGGTAAATCAGGATGTGTTTGTGTGTGGGAGCTTTCCCCATTCATTAGAAAGAACATCACAAATAATGGTTTAAAGTACTTTAGATGTTTGTATTTAAATATCCACAGCAACCTTTTGAGATGGACATCTTTATTGTCCCTATTAAAGAGAGAATGGGGCTGGGTGGCACACCTGGTTGAGTGCACATGTTACAGTGTGCAAGGATGTGGGTTCGAGCCTCAGGTCCCCACCTGCAGGGGGGAAAGCTTCACAAGTGGTGAAGCAGGGCTGTAGGTGTCTCTCCCTTTCTATCTCCCCTTCCCTTCTCAGTTTCTGGCTGTCTATATGCAATAAATAAACATAATTAAAAAAAAAGAATGTAAGTGTGGTCCTTTGTACTGAGATATGAAGCCAGGCTTTCTGGCTCCAGAGTTTGAGTTCTTATTTGTCTACTATGGGTAATATCTTTAAACTGGTAAAAAGCTAGGACTGGCAGAATGGGGTTGAGTTGGACTCTGTGTTTATAGATTAGGAAATTTTTCTTTTCTTTTTTTTTTTTTTTTTGCTGAGCCAGTGCCTTGTGTAGGAACAATCTCACTGCTTTGGGCTTCTTTTACATTTTGATAGAAAGAGAAGAGTGGAAGACACTGTAGCACTGCAGCTTCCATGTGCTTTCAGGGTTTGAACTTGTGCCATGTGTGTGACATTATATATTCTAAAGAACTATCTCTGTGATCCTCAAGAATAATGTCTTTTTTTTTTTTAATATTTTATTTTATTTATTTATTCCCTTTTGTTGCCCTTGTTGTTTTATTGTTGTAGTTATTGTTGTTGTTGTCGTCGTTGTTGGATAGGACAGAGAGAAATGGAGAGAGGAGGGGAAGACAGAGAGGAGGAGAGAAAGAGAGACACCTGCACACCTGCTTCACCGCCTGTGAAGTGACCCCCTGCAGGTGGGGAGCCGGGTTCGAACCGAAGAATAATGTCTTTATGTCACCAGCAATAGTAGTAATAAAGTAGCTCCCAAATAATATATAGTAATGGTATAATAGATAGGAAATTCTATTTATGAAGATTCGAGGTGCATGTGGTTGCCAGGTTGGGTTTTGAGTGTCTGCATTCTTTTTCAGAATGAAAATGTTACAGGGTATCCTTTAATGTGCTGAGGAATCAAATTTCTTTCCTTCCCTCCCTGTCTCCCTCCCCCCTTTATTTATTGGATAGAGACAGCCAGAAATTGAGAGGGGGAGGGAAGCTAGAAAAGGGAGAGAGACAAGACACCTGCAGATCTGCTTCACCACCCTGTAGGTGGGGGCCGGGGGCTCGAACCTGGGCACTGTAGCATGTGCGCTTAATTAGGTATGCCACCACCTGGCCCCTCAAATTTCTTTCTAGCCAACTTTTAAATTCTTTATTTTTGGGTCAGGAGAGAGGAGAGAGGGAGGGTCATTTATTGCAAGAGTCATATACCCTAGTGATGTCAGTGATACCCTCATGTGTTGCTGGACTTGAATGCAGGGGCCTGGAGCATATTAAGGCATGTGTTCTACTGGCTGAGCTTATTTCCCAGGTATCCTCTGTGAAGTCTTATTATGAGGCAGAAGGGAGTTACACCAGCTTTCTCATGTCCCCCAATAGTACCTTTCTGATATTTAGGGACCCTGATAAGTTTGAAACCACTCATTTATCCCCCCCCCCCAAGTCATACAATTTATGAATTCTGTCCAAATAAATTACAAATGAGTAGTGGCACAATTATCATATTGACTTCACAAAAAGCATTTCATCTAAAACTCAATTGTAGTCTGTCTCTCAGTTATAATTGCCTTTGTGACAATTACGAAAATGTTAATACAGCTCAATATTTTGATCACCATATGGTTTCAGGATTCTGTGGAGCCATCCACTTAATAGTTTTCCATGTTGTTTTAGTTACCTAGTATGCCTAGTTACTACTGGATATTTGTTTACATGAAGAGAATATGCTATGGCAACAGTAAACTATATTTGACTATCTCTGCTATAGATACTTTATTTAATTTTGTTAATTATTCCTGCAGAATGCTCTCAAGAAGAGTTTCTTTATCACATATCACAAATAATTTAATCCAGTCTTTAAAATTTCACAACAAGGACTTTTTGAAGAGTCTATGTTGTTGCTTAAGAACGTAATGGTATCAAGCCTTACATACCTGAGGTTTCCAGTTCGATCCCTGGTACCACATGTGAATTTGCCACTTTGGTTTGCTTCTGTCTCATGTGAATTTCTCTCTCACATATGATAAATAAAATAAAATAAAATAAAACTTTTAAAAGAGAGTAATGGAAGTGATTTCACATCTGGTTAAGTGAACTCATCCCCATGCATAAGGACCCGGGTTTATGAGTGGTGAAGCAGTGCTGCAGGTGTCGCTGCCTCTCTCTTGCCCTTTTCCACTTCAATTTCTCTGTTCTATAACATAAAAGATGAATAAAGTTAAAAAAAGAAAATCTCAGAAAAATAAATAATATGGGTCAGGTGATGGCACACCTGGTTGAAAAAATATGTAAATGTACATAACCTTGTGCAAAGATCCAGGTTCAAGCCCCTGACTCCCACCTGCACAGGGGGAGCTTCATGAATGAAGCAGTGCCGCAGGAGTCTTATTCCCCTCCCTTTCTTTCTCTAGCTAATAAATTTAAAAAAAAAAAGGAGTAATCGCCCCTATTTCCACCTTTTTTTCTTTTAATTATGGAAAGGTGAATCTATCAGAGGAGGAAAAGAAACAGGATAGAGAAGAGGGGGAGAGGAAAGAAGGATGGAGAGGGAGAAAAGAAAAACTAGAGCATCATTACTTTTTTTTAAAAAGACTTTAAAATATTTATTTATTTCCTTTTTATTGCCCTTGTTTTATTGTTGTAGTTATTATTATTGTTGTTATCGATGTCATTATTGGATAGGACAGAGCGAAATTGAGAGATGAGAGGAAACGGGGAGAGAAAGATAGACACCTGTAGACCTGTTTCACTTGTTGTGAAGCGACTCCTCTGTAGGTGGGGAGCTGGGGCTCAGACTGGGTTCCTCATGCTGGTTCTTCCACCTTGTGCCCCATGCACTTAACCCGCTGTGCTACCGTCTGACTCCCCAGAGCATCATTCTTGTAGAAATGATGCATAGCATTAAACTCAGGACCTCATACTCAAAAGAGGCAAATGCTGTATCTCCTGTATTACCTCTTAAGTTGCAGTAGTCCCTATTTTAAAAGCATAGTCAACATACTGTTATGAATTTTTAGCTAATGATATGTAGAATATCTAGTCGTACCTGCACAGATTATACATTTATATGTTACAAATAATGGCACATGTACATGTGTTTAATTGCATGATATTATTAAAGAATATTATTGGAATATTCTTTGTTGTTGTTGTTATCAGATCAGGATAACTACAGATACACTCACTCTTTTCCCCTATAGCTCTTTCTCACAGAACCTAGCCAATAGTAGTTGTTCCAAAAAATGTTTTGCTAAATGAAATCATTCATTTTGCATTAGGGCACAGGATAGAAGCTAGCATGGGCAATGTTAGGAAAATTCAGGAGACTCATGAGAGTGTAAAGATTTAGTGGAACTGTGAGATACTGCTCCATTTTGGGATAAGGAAGGGAGATAGGGAAGGGGAGAGAGGGAGAGAAAGACACCTACAGACCTACACCTACACCTACAGACCTACACCTACAGACCTACACCTACAGACCTACAGACATACTTGTGAGGTGAACCCCTACAGGTGGGGAGCTGGGATTCTTGCATGGGTCCTTGAGCTTCATACTATGTGTACTTAACCTGCTGCACCACTGCCCAGGCCCCTGCATTTTGATTTATTTTTAATCAAAACTGAAGTCATACTCTACATACTATTTTTACTCGGCCATTTCATTACATTATTTTCCCTTGTCATTAGATAATTGCACTAAAAATTAAAGCATATTTCCACTATTTTACTTATTACTGCCTCTTGGTTGCTGTTCCTATTGGTAGGATTTTTATAGAAAGAACAGTTACGTGGGGGGGGAATTATCATATTGGCTATGCAAAGAGGCTCTCATGCCTGAGGCTTTGGAGGCTCAACCCCTTACGCCATCATAGGCCAGAGTAGGAACAATAAAAGGAGCGAACAGTTACAAAAGTCCTCTGTAGGAGTTCCTTTCAGGAAGGGTTTCCATCTGGTTTAAGCCAGTAAAGAAGTCTCTATGACATTTTAGTAGCCACATCAAGGGAATTCAAAATAGGGCTACTGCTATCTCCTTTCAGAGTAGTCACAATACTCTTCATAGTTGGGTGTATGAACACATTCAGTATTGTTTCCCTATTTTCTTACAAAATGCCTAGCAGGTATTGTTGTTTTCATAAAATTTTTTAGTACATATGAATGAATGAATAATTTTGTATTACTATAGAGTCTTGGAATATTCTCATGCCAAGACGTTACAACTCATGTCTTTTTGTAGAGAACTAAGAACTAAGTTAATAATTCAGGCCTACTAGCAGGTGCTGTGCTTCTATTATGTGGGTTACTTCATATAAAGGATTTGTACTTTGGAAACAACTCCAAAATCGGGCAGTTGTCTTAATTTCCTCATTAGAATAAGCCACTGGATGAATAAAATATTGAATATAATTTTCCTAGAAAAGGTAGTGGACAAAATTTATATTTTTTTCATACGTTTTTCCAAACAGTTATTGGTCAACACTTTGCATTGTTTGTTGAGAGGGAAAATTAATAGCACTACTAGAAGTGTGTTAAGTCATTTTGTAGTGATTTAAGTTTGTCTTGTATGGGCCTGTTGAGAGCCATTAGAGCATTTGTATGTATTCTTATGTTCTGGGTGACAAAAAATGTCAAGTAGCACAAGGGAACACGGCATACCAGTCTGAAGTAAAGAATGAGAGTGAAATAGAACCTCAACACATCCCAGTACCACAAGAGTGGAGTAGAACATGAAAGCATTTTTCTTACTAACTAAGCAAGGGTTTCCTGCAGATTTCATCCTGAGATGATTTAAAATGACTTCACACAGTAGTTTCCCTAAGTTCATCAAGCCTTTTTCTGATTTCAGCTGTTCCAAAGACCTAATGCACTTGCTGTCCAGCAGTTGACAGCTGCTCAGCAGCAGCAGTATGCACTAGCAGCCGCACACCAACCTCACATCGGTAAGTTCTTCAACTTCTGGCTCCCTTATTACGCGTGTGACAAGCAGTTCACATCAGCTGGCTGTTGTGAAGCCCACCGCTGTGGGCTGATCATAAAAGTCCAGAGGATTCCCTTTTCCTCCTTTCCAGCTGTTTCTAGTCAGATTCTTTCTGTGGGCCTACCTTCTGGACTTCAACTCATAAGATATCTTAGCGTCAGCTGTTGTTCTGCCTAGCGGTTTGAGGATTTAAAATATTTGCCACAGTAGTGTGTAGTATGAATCCTTCAGATAGTATTAGATGACAGCAGTTAAATAGTTTTTTTTTCTGAAATCTTGCTGGGGTTGTATACATCATGAAACATCAATTTTGCAATTTATTAAGCAGCAAGTAGTAGATACATTTTCCCAAGCAGCATGTAAAAAGTATTTTCGTATAATTACTGATTTTTAAGCAGCTTTGACCTACTGCTGTAGCCACGATTAATATTTGGCACGTATGTTTTTGTCTTATAAACTAGATTCCACCTCTTGTACTGTATCCCCCCACACCTTTTTTCATTTGTCTTTGAAACAAAGTGCTCTAAATGTGTGTGTATGTACACACACACACACACACACACACACACACACACACACACACACACACACACACACACACACACACACACCTCTATACTCCCAAATTGCATCATTGAATACAAATTAGG
This sequence comes from Erinaceus europaeus, assembly GCF_950295315.1. Taxonomy (NCBI): domain Eukaryota; kingdom Metazoa; phylum Chordata; class Mammalia; order Eulipotyphla; family Erinaceidae; genus Erinaceus; species Erinaceus europaeus. The sequence continues at coordinate 46,482,558 of NC_080174.1, read as the reverse complement.
TCACCAGCCATGGATTGTGATATGTTGTGGGGGAAAATAAAGACAATGTAAAATAAGGCAAGACATATACCTGTCTGAACTCTGGTAGATTTTAGTCTATAAATAACATATATTTTGTTTGAGGAAACTGGTTTAAATATTTCTTATAACTATTAGTAATGTAATGTGTATATATTTTATCAATGGTTAGAGAAGGAGAGACATTGTAGTTCTGTTCTACTGCTTGTGGGGCTTCCCCCTTGGGAGTGGTACCCAGACCCTTGAACCCAGGTCTTTGCATATGGTAAGAGGTGTGCTCCACTGGATAAACTACCACATGCCTCCTTATTTTATTTTTGTGGAGCTGGGGACCTTGTTCATGTGTAATTTTACTGGTTCTTTTCATTGAGGGAGAGAGAACAAAGTTTTCCTTAATGTCTGGCAAACTTGGCTATGTTGTGCCAGGACTAGAAACTAACATGCATGTTGTACCCATCGAGACGCCTCTGACTCAGAAAATGGTTTTGAATCCCTTCCTTTCATACAAAATATTTCTAATTGCTTTTTTAGCCATTGTAGTTTTAGTAATCTTTATTGCATTAAGTCAAAAGCTGGATAATTTTAGTTGTAATCCTTTAACATAGGTAAAACAAACATGACCAATGATACCACAGTCTTAAATTTATGAAGACTATGTTATCTTTATGAAGTTTTCCTCTTGGATCTTACTCTATATACAATCTTTTCTCTTTTTCTACTGTGTACCCCTGTCTCTCCTTGGTGCTGCACCCCCCTCCCCCACACCATACCTATAGGGCTGTGGTTTTAGTCAAATTTGTTTTTACTGACAGGTGTGTTTTCAGCAGGTTTAGCTCCCGCTGCATTTGTCCCCAATCCATACATCATCAGCGCAGCTCCCCCTGGAACGGACCCCTACACAGCTGGATTGGCTGCAGCAGCAACACTAGGTGAGCCATTCTGCTGCATGAAGGGTTTTCTCATCTGCTAAACAGGTGCTTGAGATGGGCATATATTCTTTGTTATATTCTTTCCCAAAATCCATGTCTCCAGCGGAGCTTTCTCTCCTAGTTTCTATTGCATTCTTGCCTGCAAGTTAGCCATTAATCAGCTGCTTCCTATACTGGTATTTTTGAGCCATAGAGCTACCAGTTGCTCATAATTTTTTTTGGGAGGGGGGTGCCGGTGGCTATTTTCCCCCTTTGCCCAAGGTTAGCCTGCTACCCCTGGTGTACTGTAGTCTAGGCTCAAATACTGTGTAGCCAAACTTTTGCAGCTAGTTTATTATATACTCTTTATTTTCCTTGTTGCACTTTCTTACAAGCATGTGATCTATTTAAAGCCTCCATTGATTTCTATCTTACCCACCACTCTATGTAGTATGTTGCACTTAATATCAAATCTGCGATGTGGCACATTCTTCTTTGTAATCTGCATTTTTTTTTTTTAATCACAGCATTGCCCAGCTCTGGCTTATTTTGTGTAGGGAGACCCGAAACTGTTATGCTAATCTTCTCTCCTCCCTCTTGCCTTTAATTCTAAGGATTAGCAAAGATTGGGCCCTAAGACATTCATATCATGATTTCTGAGTTAAGTTTAAGTTTTCATGTGTACCACCTTTTCTGCCTCCAGATTGGTTTGTATCACACGTACATTCTAGCAGCTCTGAACTGATTTTAACTCACCCACTAGATTCTACTTCATCGTACACAGTAAACTCTTCCCATAAGTTCCTCAAAAAGAAAAAGAAAGACCTATGTCTTCCTTGTTAACCTTTCCCTTGTCCTTCGCTATTTACTTACTACTTTGTATTTATTTGTTTGTGGATTTATACTTGAGGTTTCTTTTTCCCTCTCCTCCTTCTCTTCTTTCCTCTGACACCTGTTTCAAAAGACAAGTGTCATTGTTTATTTGTCATGTGATTGTAGCACAGTTGCCAGCACAATAGTCTGGAGCAAAGTTTTATGCTAGATTAAATTCAACGTGAGAACGAAGTAAATATCTAATAGTGCCAATATTCTTTTGGGTTATTTCTATAAGGCATGTTGATTATGAGTAATATAAGATTTCAATTCTTAATATACAATTGACATTTATGAATTCAAGTACAGTATAGAGTTTATTATAATCTCATTACAACTGTTTACATTTTGACATGAGTTTTGATGGGAACAAATGTATGCACTTGGATTAAAAGAAAGCTATACTAGCAGAAATAGCTTTTTTATTTTTATTTATTCCCTGTTGTTGCCATGGTTGTTCTGGTTGTTATTGATGTTGTTGTTGGATAGGACAGAAAGAAATGGAGAGAGATGGGGAGACAGGGGGAAAGAAAGATAGACATCTGCAGGCCTGCTTCACCTCTTGTGAAGCAACTCCTCTACAGGTGGGGAGCCCGGGGCTCAAACCAGGATCCTTACAGTGGTCCTTGCGCTTTGCGCTGCCTGCGCTTAACCTGCTACGCTACTGCCTGACTCCCAGAAATAGCTTTTTTAACCACCATTAGAATTTATCGAACCCTTACCAACTATTTTGTCAGGATTTGAGAACTTTTCCTATCAAATGAGCCTTTGGATGATGCCTACTAGATCAGGAATTTTATTTTTTTGTTATTTGGTAGGATAGAAAGAAATTGAGGGGGAGGAGGGACACACCTGCAGCCCTGCTTCACTACTTGTGAAATTTCCCTTCTACATTTGAGGAATTGAGGCTTGAACCCATATCCTTATACTTGGTAAGATGTGTGCTTAACTAGGCACACCAATGTGCTGCCCCCCTGAAACTGTGTATTCTTGTGGGAGTTTTATTATTAATCTCACATGAATTGATTCAGTCATACTGGTGAAACAAAACCTAAGTTATGATTCATCTTGGAGTGCTTACCCAATAGGACACGTGACCAGAGTAAAATAGGAGAAATACAGATTGAAAAAATTTTAAGACTAGTCTAAATGTGTATATTAAGAATAGTAGCAGTCTTTGCCCAGTACAAGCTAGTTTTACTGACTTTGTGGGAACTTTGGGACTATGATTGCTTTCAGTGTAGATGTGGCTACAGTCTAATGCCTATTCTCATTTTACAAATGAATTTACCGTTACATATTGGGTTTTCACTCTCATTAACTTGACTTTAGCTCAGATTACTCCACTTTCCACACACAAGTCAGATGATTGGGGTACCTTTAACTTGTGACATGGTGGTTTTACACTGCTTGTTAGAAATGCTTCAACTAAGAGTCGGGCAGTAGTGCAGAGGGTTAAGCACATGTGGCGGAAAGCACAAGGACCAGCATAAGGATCCCGGTTCAAGCCCCTGGTTCCCCACTTACAGGGGAGTTGCTTCACAGGCGGTGAAGCAGGTCTGTTAGGTGTCTGTCTTTCTCTCCTCCTCTCTGTCTTCCCCTCCTCTCTCCATTTCTCTCTTTCCTAGCCAACAATGACGACATCAGTAACTACAACAATAAAAAACAAGGGCAACAAAAGGGAATAAATAAATATTAAAATGTATATATAAAAATGTTTCAACTTACTTGTTTATGTTAATATTGTTTTTTAAGCCAATGCCATATTTTTTCACCCCATGTAGTATCTCTTTATAAGGTACCCTTAAATATTGACCATGACTACAGAAAATATAGTATGTCCTTATGTCAGCTTATTCTTGGGAACTATTCCATAAGTGAAAGTATGTATAATGAAACCTATTTTACCATAGGCTGATTTATATAAGCAAAAGTCCCCCTCCTTCCCTCCCTTTCTTTCCCTCCCTCTCCCTCTCTCCTTCCCTGAAGCTTCTCTTCCTGCTGATGAGGACTGTGTGTTTGCTCTACCACATGTGCCAACTGCCCAGCCCTGCAATAGTTGATTTTCTATTACATGTTTTTGGTCATAGAAATGTCAATTTTATACATAGAGACCCAAAGTATTTTTAGTATCAAATGATAATTTGTGTTCAATTTATTTTTAAAAATGTTTTTATTGTTGCATAGAGACAGAAATTGAGAGAAAAGAAGGAAAGGGAGCCAGAGATACATCTGCAGCCCTGCTTCACCACTTGTGAAGCTTTCTCTCTGCAGGTGGTGACAAGGGTCTTGAACCTGGGTCCTTGCGCACTACTATATTGTGAGTAGTGCTTAAACAATGCACCAGTGCCTGGCCCCTATGTTCAATTTCCAACCTACTTTTTTTTCTAGCTCATTGTCACGAGTGATTAGAGCCTCTCACATCAGCTCAGAACACAAGGTGGAACCAGTTCCAGACAAGATACTTTTCCATTAGGTTTTTATTCATATTCATTCTCTCTCCCCCCTCTCCCTCTCTCTCCCTCTCTCATCACCAGTTAACCTAATATAAACATATTTTTTTCTTTTTTAACATTTTGTTGATTGGTTGATTGATAGAGGAACACACAGAGAGAATTAGCACTACCTCACTGCTTGTGAAACTACCCCTTTGGAGGTGGAAATTATATTGGGGCTTAACCCTGGATTCTTACCCATTGTAATGTGTGTGCTTAACTTAGTGTGCCACTGCCTGCCCCACATATTTTGTGTGTGGGAGTGAATTGAGCTATAGAAAAAAAAAATCCACGTAGACACAAAGTGTTCAAACTCCACAGAGGGAATGTTATCCAGGAAACAAACATACATACCCATATCAACATTGTTATTATTAGACTTATTTGCATATTAGACATTTAGTAGGGGTACCCAAAAATAACTCACTAGTTTGAGTCAGTTTCTTTAAAAAATTAATTAGTACGACACTTTAGTGGTTGAAATAGCTCTTTGTAGGTTACAGAAACTGTTAATCAAGTTGCAAATATTTTAATTTTTTCTTTTTTTTTTTTTCCTTTTAATTCCCTTTTACCAGAGCCTTATTCCTGTGTAATTCCACTGCTTCTGGTTGGATTATCTTCCTCTTTCCTCCCCCTTTCAACTTCAGAGAGTGATGGAGGGGGTTAGAGACAAAGAAGGTGGGATACCATAACACCATGGCTCCACTGTTCATGGAGCTTTGTGCCAAGCATGGTTTCCCATGTGGTGGTGGTGGTGGTAGTAGTAGTCTTGAACCACAAATCTGGTTTCTTTCTCATGGTAAGTCCCCCCACACCCCCCTTTGCCTCAGGGTTATTGCTGGGGGTAGGCACCTGCACTACAAATCCACTGCTCCTGGAGGCCTCCCCCTCCCCATTTTGTTGCCCTTGTTGCTGTTACTGTTATTGTTGCCATTGATGGTGTTGGATAGGACAGGAAGAAATTGAGAGAGGAGGGGAAGACAGAGGGGGGAGAGAAATATAGACACCTGAAAACCTGCTTCACCATTTGTGAAGTGGACCCCCCCCGCCCCCCCCCCCCCCCCCCCCGCTGAAAGCGGGGAGCTGGGGGTTCGAATCAGACCCTTACGCTGGTCCTTGTGCTTATTTAACCCATTACTACTTTATCAGGTGAGCTATGTCCCAACTCCAACTTGCAAATATTTTAAATTCTCTTTTTAATTAAGAAAGTTTATATTGGAGATGTGTGTGTAGCAGATTTGAGGAACTCTTAGACTTCCTTCGTTAGCTTAACTTTTTTGTCACCTGCTTTAAATGATTTATGACTTACATTTTTCCCATACTTAATACAGTTATCTTTGTCAAAAATAATGAATTTTGATTTAGAGTAAAAAGTATAATTTAACATACTCAACAGATGTGTAAGAAGCCACACTAATATTTTTCATTTCTATTTCTTTTCAACTTTGGCTTAAGCATTTTCTTTATCAGTGTCTCAATATAACTGTTAAATGACATGTGACTTTAAAAATCACGGTAAGAAATCCAGTCCCTTAGAAATCAGATAGTGCAGATGCAGGTGTCCAGTACATGGAATCTGGGTTTTGCTATCATAAGACAGATGAATTTCCATGTTTCTAGAGTTAATGTAACACCAAGATCCTGGTCTCTGAGATCTCTTCAGGTAATACGCTTACCATTGAGAGCAGGATACACCTTAATCTTGTGTTCTTTCATCTTAAGCATAAAAATTTAAGAACATTTCCTTGCTAACAACATTTACCCCATACCTCTTTTCTCAGGAAAAAAAAGCATGTATATTCCTATATCCTTTCATGTGCTTCCCCCCCCCCCCCCCGTATTAATATCTGCCCCAGTATCTGCAGTATTTCTTTACTCACTTCTCTGCCTAGACCTTGAGTGTATTACTGACTGACTCTAGGAGACTTTAGGGTGGGGAGCTTGCTTAATACCCACCTTCCCCCCCCCCCCACACACACAAGAGAACTAATGAATAGTCTGAATAAATCAATACCTCAGGTAAACGGTTTACTGTGGGATCTGCTGAGTAAGGTACAGTCTTTGGAGACCCAGGGATGATTCTACAACTCTAAACCGTTTCTTACCTTTCCTTTGCTATTTTTAGGCCCTGCTGTGGTCCCTCACCAGTATTATGGAGTTACTCCCTGGGGAGTCTACCCTGCTAGTCTTTTCCAGCAACAAGCAGCTGCAGCAGCTGCAGCAACCAATTCTGCTAATCAGCAGACCACCCCACAGGCTCAGCAAGGACAACAGCAGGTAAATGTAAACAAAATTTGTCTAAGTGTGAATTTTAGTTATGATTAAAAAGCATTATTGCTTCTAATAGAGAAACACTTGAACTGGGTGAGTTTCTTCTTACATGTTTATATATGAGCTCAGGCTCAGACTTAAATTCACTGTGCTTACTGAATGCCTTTTATGTGTTAGGTTCTTCATCAGTCTAACTAATTGAGATAATGATAGTATACAATTTGCATATGAGGAAGCTACTTAGAGGATTGTCCCATAAAGGTACGTAGTTAGCAAAATGAACATTCCAACTGACCGTAAAAATTTCTTTCTGCAATACTGTAGTTACTTAATTATCATCATTCACACACTTTTTGACTCTTAAAAAAGCTTGCTCCCCAAAGGGAGGCTGTTATTGTAAAACATGCTTCACATTGGATTTTTAACCTGTTATCTATTGACTTACACTAGTAAGAACCTTTTAATGCATTTGGAAAAATAGAATTAATTACAGCACTTTTTCCATCATAGGATATTGGATTTTTACCTCTTATTTAACCTCTCTAGCATCCTTTGATGTCCTGTATAGATATCACAGCTAATTATAGCTGTCTCGAGTTGACCCTTTCTTTGTTTCTTAATTCCCTCTGACTTACTTCAGTTGCCATAATTTTTCTGAAGTTGTAGCAGAAGGGAAGGTTTCAGCATTTCCTAGTGCTATGTAATATTCCATGATGTATGTATACTGCGGTTTCCTTGGTGACTTGTTGGACATTTTGGTTTCCAAATTTTGACCCTTTACAAAATGTAGTGAGATGAACATAGAAGTTTACCTTACTAGAGTTTAATATGCTACATGTGTGCCAGATAGATAGCTCATTGGGTGGGGGTGTATACCTTGCCATCCCTGTGTCTCGGGCGTGATCTTGATCCTTAACACCACATGAAAGGTGCTGTGACATGAGGTTAAACTCGTTGAGGTACTACATAGAATTTTGGGGACTGGTCAAAGAGGAAACATTTTTCGTTAAAAACACAGCGCTACTACTTTCTTTAGACACCTTTTGTACTCCTACTTCTTATAATGTCACATAACTGCCAGTTTTGTACTTTATGACTTACGGAACTTTAGGTCTCTTCCCTATTTTATTAGTTCTTCAGCAGTTTTGAACTATTAGAATTTATTTGAACATGTTATTTTCTTAGAGAACTGTCTTGTGATACTGCTTATTCACCTAAGTCTTGGTCCTAACGTTTAATTTGGAAATCTCCTCTGGCTCTGTTAAGTGTATGAAGTGCTTTTCTTACAAAATTGGTTAGATTATCAAGCAATAAAACAAATACACAGTCTAGTATTAATTATTTATACAGTATTGACTACCTACTGACTACCAGGTATTGTACCTCGGAAATATTAATACTCCCAACAAACACATAAGACCAGCTATTCATCATACTTTTGCAGATAAAGAAATGAGGTTTTGGTTAAAAATTATTTTGGGGGAGTCGGGCTGTAGCACAGTGGGTTAAGCGCAGGTAGCGCAAAGCACAAGGACCGGCATAAGGATCCCAGTTCGAGCCCCGGCTCCCCACCTGCAGGGGAGTCGCTTCACAGGCGGTGAAGCAGGTCTGCAGGTGTCTATCTTTCTCTCCTCCTCTCTGTCTTCCCCTCCTCTCTCCATTTCTCTCTGTCCTATCCAACAATGACAACAACAATAATAACTACAACAATAAAACAACAAGGACAACAAAGGGAAAAAATAAATAAAATAAATATTAAAAAAATTTTAAAAATTATTTTGGGGGGCCAGGCGGTAGCGCAGCGAGTTGAGTGCATGTGGCACAGAGCGCAAGGACTGGTGTAAGGCTCCTGGTTCGAGCCCCTTGCTCCCCTCCTGCAGGGGAGTCGCTTCACAGGCGGTGAAGCAGGTCTGCAGGTGTCTATCTTCCTCTCCCCCTCTCTGTCTTCCCCTCCTCTCTCCATTTCTGTCTGTCCTATCCAACAACGAACGACATCAACAACAATAATAGTAACCACAACAGGACTACAACAACAAGAGCAACAAAAGGGGGGGGGGGAGTGGCCTCCAGGAGCAGTGGATTCATGGTGTGGGCAATGAGCCCCAGCAATAACCCTGGAGGCAAAAAAAAAATTTTTTTTTTGGTGTGCTTCCATGATTTTATTGGGCTGGCTTTTTCAGAGAAGGAATGATTTGGAGGGTGGGGGGAACGTGAATAAAAATACCACAGTACCAGTGTTTTCCCCAGTGCATCAACATTCTAATGTGGTATGCCAGAATCTTAAATCTAGATTGCGTGAATGGCAAGTAAGCTATCTCACTGACTCGATTTTGGGTAAATTAAGTGTTATAAAATGCTACATAACATTTCTTGCCGATTTGGACAGTGTTGTTCACTTTATATTCATTTGATAAAGTTTTAATTGATTGTTGGTGTTTTTTACATTCTTAGCTAACTAGTAATGTACCCATGTTTCTGACCACAGGTCTTACTAAACAGCAGAGTGATAATGAAAATGATTTGACATGATCTTAATCTTTGAAAACACCACAGAAAGCATTTTTTAGAAACTTAACTTTTAGCCTTGGTGTGTGACTTTCACATTTGTACTAGCTAGAACTAACAGATTCTTTCATACTTTTACAATGTGGTCAATGAAAAAGTAGATCCTATATTATAGTAGCAGAACTGGTATACTGCAGTGGACTAATGTGTGTGGGTTTTTTTTTTTTCCTTTCCCTTTTTTCTTTTTTTATTACCAGAACATTGCTCAGATATGTCTTATGGTGGTGTGGGCATTGAACCTGGGACTTTGGAGCCACAGGCTTTTACATAACCATTATGCTGTCTGCCACCTCCTGAAATAGTGGTCTTGGCTAATACTCATCTCCATTTAGATTGCTGTGTGTTTGTGGAATCTGTGGATTGAGATATAGAAATAGGTCAAAATCTTCCTCAATCCATTTGGTCAGTTTATTTCCTCCTGATGACTGGGACTAGTGTTAATAAGATAGAGAAAGTGTTCTCAAATTCCATAAAGAGAATATAGCTTTTTTTCCTTGGGTGGGAAGGAGGAAGGGGGATAGTCTTTTTAAAAAGACACAGGGTATTTTAACATATTATGAGAACATTTTACTTTTGTTCTTCCTATAAAAATCTTATTTCTACTCTATCACTCTTCATCCCCCCCCCTTTTTTTATTGTGTGCTGACAGTATATAGGTTTCTGTTACCATCTCATTCACTGGAATAAAATGAATACACATGCCTTTGTCTTACTGCTTTAGCCCTTAGTTTCTGCTAGATCTTAGGCATTTGATTATTGAATGGCTCATTATTTTATATGCTTTTGACTGCTTATAAAGGTAGTATCTTTAAATTTGAGGATGGTATAATCAACTTTACTATACAAAATGCTTATTGTCCTTTTATTCTAATAACACCCATGCCATATGACATGATAGAAAAATGATTAAATTTTTTTTTTATTTTTTAAATATTTATTTTCTTTATTCCCTTTTGTTGCCCTTGTTGTTTTATTGTTGTAGTTATTATTGTTGTTGTCGTTGTTGGATAGGACAGAGAGAAATGGAGAGAGGAGGGGAAGACAGAGAGGGAGGAGGAGAGAAAGATAGACACCTGCTGACCTGCTTCACCGCCTGTGAAGTGACTCCCCTGCAGGTGGGGAGCCGGGGTTCGAACCGGGATCCTTATGCCGGTCCTTGTGCTTTGCGCCACCTGTGCTTAACCTGCTGCGCTACAGCCCAACTCCCCAGAAAAATGATTTTTAACCATTAATTTTATTATTTTTTTCAGTATTTTTTATATATAAAGTGGAAATATTGACAGACTGGAGATTAAGAGGGGTACAATTCCATACAACTTCCCACCACTAGAACTCCATATCCACTCCCTTCCCTTGATAGCTTTCCTATTCTTTATCCCTCTAGGAGTATGGACCCAGGGTCATTCTGGGGTGCAGAAGGTGGAAGGTCAGACTTCTGTAATTGCTTCCCTGCTGAACATGGGTGTTGACAAGTCAATCCATACTCCCAGGCTGTCTCTTTTCCTAGTGGGGCAGGGCTCTGGGGAAGTGGGGCTTCAGGACACACTGGTAGGGACATCTGCCCAGGGAGGTCTAGTTGGCATCTGGTAGCATCTGGAACCTGGTGGCTGAAAAAGAGTTAAGATATAAAGCAGAACAAATTGTTGACTAATAATCATGAACCTAAAGGCAAGAATATTGCAGATGAAGATTTGGGGTCTCCATTTTGGAAAAAACTAGTGGTCTTTAAAAAATTGACCCAACTTAAGTACATGGTGGTACTTAGATAGTTTCAAGGAGAACACTGTAGCTGATTAATTTCTGTCTCCCAGGTTCTACGTGGAGGAGCCAGCCAGCGTCCTTTGACCCCAAATCAGAACCAGCAGGGACAGCAAACAGATCCACTAGTGGCAGCTGCAGCAGTGAATTCTGCCCTTGCTTTTGGACAGGGACTGGCTGCAGGCATGCCAGGTAAGGCTGCATTGTCATTCATAATTCTTTGAGGAGAATTACATCTCCTTATTGGGAGACATTCAAAGGAGAATGGCTAGTTCTTTGTATTTGCCTAAACTTAGGATTTGGAGACTGGCAAAGATGACATCCACTTGCCCTCACTTAGACTCAGTTCATTGATGAGAGCACTAGTTCTGAGCCAGTCTTTTGGAGATTGCAAATTCATCATTTGGGATATTTGTTTTTCTATTGGTGTTGATTTGTTTTCTCCTTGAAGATTAGATGTAGCAAGAGTGGCAGGGATATGTAGCATCCATCATTGCAGAGATGCTAGTCTTTAAGCTGATGTTTTTGAACAAAATTTTGTTTTCTTTAAATCAAAACTTTAAAAATTTTATTTTTTTGATATGCTAATGCCATCCCATAACTATTTAGGATTGTTCCTGAACTGAGAGTAACTTTCACTTATATCACTTATTTTGTTAGTTACTAAGCATTTATATTTTATTATGAAGTCACTTAGAACTTCTCCTAGCTCAGTAGGAGAAGTATGGATGCCATCTCCTGTGATTTAAAAAAAAAACACACAAAAAACCCCTGCTCATTAAACCTGTGATTTTCTATGCCAAACTGCAGTGTATTTGTGGTTAGATTATTGTGTGGTATAATAGACCGTGATTGTGATGATTCATATTTAAAATTGTTTGTATAGTCAATAAAAACAAAAAACTTCTTAATATTACTGGTGAAAAATATGATTAGCATTTTCAGAGCACATATTTTCCTCTGTATCATCAAACTCTAGCACTTAGTAAAACCATTCCTTAGTGTGCAGTTGATATGTGCCAAATATCGGCGTGAATTTTTCACATTCACATTTTAACTTAATATTCACAGAACTTTATGTGACAGATATTTTCCTAATGAGAAAATGGAAAACCTTGGAACCTTGGCCGAAGTCCAATATTAATTTCAGAGAAATCTGTCATTATTTCAAGATAAAGTTTTTTGTTTTGCTTTTGGCTTTATGTGGGGTGGGAAATTGTGGAGGAAGTGGGAGGACGTTAGTGAGAAGTGACAGCAATAAATTGTGTCTATGATTTTACTTACTATTTACAGTAGGATTATTTAGAAAGAATAGTTTTTTTTTTTTTAATATATATATATGGTTGTTAATGGTACTAGACAGAAGTCTTAATATTAGTTTGTGTGGAATTTTACATTTTAGGAAGTAGTTGTAGTTAAAGTAGTACATTTGATATTGTACCTATCTTAAGTCATTCTTCTCCCCACCCCCCAAAGAGAAAATGGTTTCTCAAAGATTCAGGACCACATTGGAAGTGATGTCAGGATGTAACTCTAGGTCTGTCTGTCCCCAAAATTGAGTCTGTGACTATTTAACATATTCTGATTCTCAGGAGATGGTTGTTAGTTCCATATATATTTATATATTGACATGATATTTCCAGGTTATCCGGTCTTGGCCCCTGCTGCTTACTATGACCAAACTGGTGCCCTCGTGGTGAATGCAGGAGCACGGAATGGTCTTGGAGCTCCTGTTCGACTTGTAGCTCCTGCTCCTGTCCTCATTAGTTCCTCAGCCGCACAAGCAGGTGAGCATAAATGAACTCATGGCACCTAATGGTGGTAATGGATAATCTTTTTCTTCTTTATCTTTTATATTTATTTATTCCCTTTTGTTGCCCTTGTATTATTGTTGTAGTTATTATTGTTATTGATGTCGTTGTCGTTGGATAGGACAGAGAGAAATGGAGAGAGGAGTGGAAGACAGAGAGGGATCTGCTACACTTCCAGATCTGCTACACTGCTTGTGAAATGACTCCCCTGTTGGTGGGGAGCCAGGGGCTCAAACTGGGGTCTTCACTCTGGTCCCTGCACTTTTCAGCCACGTGTGCTTAACCCGCTGTACTACCGCGCTACTCCCAGTGGATAATAATCTTGAAATATGTTGAAATAAGATACTTCATTGGACTATTCTCAGTTTTCTCAAGTATTGTATTTTAAAGTGTTTTGAAGAGAGAATGAGGGGAGCCGGACAATATTACAGTGGGTTAAGCACACATGGTGGGAAGCATAAAAACCAGCTCAAGGATCCTGGTTCGAGCCCCTGGCTCCCCACCTGCAGGGGGGTTGCTTCATAAGCAGCGAAGCAGGTCTGAAGGTATCTATCTTTTTCTCCCTCCTCTCTGCCTCCCTGTCCTGCCCCTCTCAATCTCTTCGTCCTATCCAACAGTGACAATAACAAACAACAACAAAATGGAAAAAAATAGCCTCAGGAGCACTAGTTTTGTATGCACCCCCAGTGCAGTGATAACCCTGGAGGCATGGGGGGGGGGTAGGTGGGCGGAGGATGAGTGGCTCCGAATGACCTCAATAGATTCTGATTCTGTTGATGTCTTTTACCAGCTAGCTAGCAGCAAGAACTCTTTTTATTGAGAACATAGGAAGCAGAATCCCCCCCTTTGAACTTTTTACCAGAGGACTGCTCAGCTTTTGCTTATGGTGGTGTGGGAAATTGAACCTGGGACTTTGGAGCCTCAGCATGAGAGTCTTTCTTCATGAGGGTCTCTCTGTGTAACCATTATAATACCTATCCCACCCCATAAGAAACAGGGTTACAAATACAAAATTGGAACCTTGGCTGACGTCCAAGATTAATTTCAGAGAAATCTGTCATTATTTCAAGATAAAGTTTTTTGTTTTGCTTTTGGCAATTGTGGAGGAAGTGGGAGGACGTTAGTGAGAAGTGACAGCAATAAATTGTGTCTGTGATCTTAGTTACTATTTACAGTAGGATTATCTAGAAAGAATAGTGCTTTAAAAAAAAAAAAATATATATATATATATATATATATATATGGTTGTTAATGGTACTAGACAGAAGTCTTAATATCAGTTTGTGTGGAATTTTACATTTTAGGAAGTAGTTGTAGTTAAAGTAGTACATTTGATATTGTACCTATCTTAAGTCATTCTTCTCCCTACTCCTATGCCCAAGCACTGCTCAGCTCTGGTTTATAATGGTGCTAGGGATTGAACCTGGGAGTTTGGAGTCTCAGGCTTGAGAGTCTTGCATAACCATTATGACGCCCCCATTGTACCTATTTTAAATAAAAAATTCCTTAAAGCTGTCAACAGAGTTAGCTGAGACAGTGTTTTTGTTTGTTTTTAACTTTATATTGAAAGTAGGCATAGAATATAGATAGAATTTAAGTTGTTGGGTACATGCATCCCCCCACTTTTTTATTTAGAATTGTTGGAATCGTTGTAGGCTAATTAAAACAGACGGGTTGTATAAGACTTTTTGTGTCCTTCAGTGCCTATTTCTTTTTAAGGTTTGCATCTGCTTAGAAAGTACACACAAACTGCAATCAAGATAAAAAAAAAAGGAATTGACAATAGTGCTTTGATCGCTAATTTCTTTTTCTAAATATTTATTAATTTCCTTTTTTTGCCCTTGTTTTATTGTTGTAGTTACTGATGTTGTTGTTGTTGGATAGGACAGAGAGAAATGGAGAGAGGAGGGCAAGACAGAGAAGGGGAGAGAAAGATAGACACCTGCCGACCTGCTTCACCGCCTGTGAAGCAACTCCCCTGCAGGTGGGGAGCCGGGGCTTCAACCAGGATCCTTATGCGGGTCCTTGTGCTTTGTGCCATGTGCGCTTAGCCCAGTGCGCTTAACCCACTGCGCTACCACTCGGCTCCCTATTTGCTAATTTCTGAACGTTAAAATTTTACAGCTGAAAATTCTATTCTTGCTACTCTCCAGTTTCTTCAGTGAATGCTAAATAAAAGCTCTTCACTATACTTTTATTTTATTTATCACTTTGGGATTTTGACTCTCTTGGTCAACTTTTTCAGATAGAAAAAGAGACAAAAAAGGAGTGGACGATATCACAGCACTGAAACTTCTCCCAGTGCATGATGGGTTGGAAGCTTGAGGGTGCATATGGAACTCTCCCAACTATCTTGTTGACCACAAACTCTTCACTTTTATATATTCTACCTGAAACTCTGTTAATTTTTTTCTTTTGCACATTTGTAAAATTGATTCGCGCCACTTAATTATCTTTTCTCTATGAATAAAAATGTTTCTACTTTAGTTAAAAAGAAAAAGAAAAAGAAAAGCACACACAAATAGTGAAAGGTTTTCAAAAAAGTTGGTAACAATATAGTTTGGAAATGGGCCAATTCCCTTCATAGCCAAAAAGTTGTGTTTTTTTTCCTTTTCTTTATAGCTGTTGCAGCCGCTGCAGCTTCAGCAAATGGAGCTGCTGGTGGTCTTGCTGGAACAACAAATGGACCATTTCGCCCTCTAGGAACCCAACAACCTCAGCCCCAGCCCCAGCAGCAACCTAATAACAACTTGGCATCCAGCTCTTTCTATGGCAACAACTCTCTAAGCAGCAATTCACAGAGCAGCTCCCTCTTCTCCCAGGGCTCTGCCCAGCCTACCAACACATCATTGGGATTTGGAAGTAGCAGTTCTCTCGGTGCCACCCTGGGATCCGCCCTTGGAGGGTTTGGAACAGCAGGTAGAAATCAAACTAATGTACAGTTACAGCTGAATTTTAGTTGTGTTTGTAATCTTCATGGTAAACTGACAATGTATGAACCCTGGACTAAACCACAGGCAGATCTGGACTGAGCCCCTTGGAATCCAGCCATCCCATGTATCTTTGAATGTGATGGACTGTTGATCAAGTCACAAAGTTGGGGCTTATTTCAGGTTTTATTTTCCTGTTGTTACTTATTTACACTCTCATAGTTTGTGTAGGCATTAGAAAACCAGGCAGGTTGTTTTGCACACACAGGGAAGGACACAGTAATTATATTCTACAGTTGAGACGGACTTGAGTGCTTGCCCTGCAGGCATCACAGAGTCTTATTTTCTGCAGTCTTTTGAGGAGAATTAAAATGGATATTTTGGAAAAGTGGAAGAAAGCACAAGATTATTTTAATATTCTCATGAAGAATAACTTATAGTGGCGTTAAACGGAACTGTGATGTCAAAACAGAAAGGCATGCTTGAAAGAAAATACATTAAATTGGAATTGGGGACTAATCATATCTCTTGGGTGAATCTATTGAGAAAGCAGGCTTTCATGTGTAAGTCTTGTGTAGTGGGGCAGTACTCATTTACAAATCTTTTTCCTGTGCTCCATTTTCTACTTGAACATTTGGGTTGATGAAAGACATTCTTTCAAGCCCATTTCCTTTCACCTTTTCCATAGCTTTTGTGGCCGTCAACTTTTTAGCCCTCCCTCCCCCACCCCATAATATGTGACATAGAAGGAAGGTAAATTTAGCATATGTGTAAAGGTTTGAAGAAAAGTTTCATGTTAATACTAGCCATGTCCTCTTTTAGTTTCCCTGGCCCAGATCTCCCACATGAATAGTTAGGCTGTCTCTGCTGATAAATTGCGGTGGTAAGGAGTCTGGATCAAAGTGTTAGGAACAGGTCACTGGGCTTGTTCTTCGAAGAACAGGCCTGTTCTTATCTGCATTGTTTTAATTCCATTTTAGTTGCAAACTCCAACACTGGCAGTGGCTCCCGCCGTGACTCCCTGACTGGCAGCAGTGACCTTTATAAGAGGACATCGAGCAGCTTGACCCCCATTGGACACAGTTTTTATAACGGCCTTAGCTTTTCCTCCTCTCCTGGACCCGTGGGCATGCCTCTCCCTAGTCAGGGACCAGGACATTCACAGACACCACCTCCTTCCCTCTCTTCACACGGATCCTCTTCAAGCTTAAACTTGGGTAAGAACCATTACTCTTAACACCACCTCGAACTCTAGAAATCTCTTGCCACTGATGACATTAGAAGTACTTTACATAAGCAAAGGACAATCCTTTTTTCCTAGGAGTGTCCTGGATTTTCTGTGTCTTCCTTAAGTACTTCATGTTATTTAGGCTATAGCTAGATAGGGATAGTTTTATTGAATTTTGGGTTCAAACCCATTACATTCAATTCATATTGAGTATGAACATTTTTCCCTTTGGCTTCTTATGAGAGACTTAATTATAGAAAAGACTGACTTATTTTAAATTAAGAAACCCAGAGACACTGTCACTACTGAAATTCTGCCTTGTTTTCTAGACAGCTTCCCATATATGTCTAACAAACTTTCCCCTACACAATACATACTATTAATTTTTGCTAGATTCTCAAACATTTGCACATATATTACTAAAACTATTCAATTAACTGAGTAGCTCAATATTTTCCAGTTGAACATGAGTTGTTATGTGTGTCTTTAATATTTTATTTTATTTATTGATTGATTAGAGACAGAGAGAAATCCATAGGAGGATGAGATAGAGAAAGAGAAGGAGAGATACTTGCATCACAGGTTCCCCCCTGCAAGTAGGGAACCAGAGCCTTGAACTCTGGTCCTTGTGCATAACATTTGCATTCAAGTAGGCGCGCCACCTATTTTTTTTTCTTCTTTGCTATCTAGTGTCCCCCCAAAATGAGAAAACAGAGGATCCATTGCATAGGATGAATGGAGGCACAGAAATAGTTTGACCATATAATTTACTAGTGACCAGAGATACTTTTGAGAGCAAAGGGGGTTAATATTAATACTCAGACAAGAATCAGGACTATCCTGGAAAAATCATCAGGCCTTTATTAAAATTCTCTTTTGTTGTTTTTTTCTCACTGAGATTTAATTTTTTTTTAAACTTGTTTTGGTCACCATTAGGGCATCACCACTCCAGGATAATTCTCAGAGAGAAAGAGTGGCAAAGAAAGAATGAAAGAGACCACAGCACCAAAGCTTCCTTCTATGTGGTGGGGGCTGGGTTCTCACCTGAGTTGCACACATGGCAAAGCAGCACACCATTTTGCTGGCCCTTCATTAAGAATTAATCTTTAATACAGTTTTAGATTCACACAAAGATTGAGGAAATAACCTTTCCCATTATTAAATAGCTTCTGCCATAGTGTTAAATTTATTATAATTTTTGAGACCTTAACAGCCACATCACTGTCATCTGAAATTCATATTTTATGTGAACTTTTCTTATTTTTCCAGCAAGATTAAAAATGACTTTATGAATTAAAAAATGACTTAAGAACAAGTACTCTGCTTCCACTGGAAACATAAATACTGGGAAAACATTTAGAAAATATAAAGTCTTACCATTTGAAAGGCTAAAATAATTATTCTAAACTTGACAGTACTGTTTGAAAGAGATGAATTACAAGTCAACACTGTGTACAGATGTATGTGGGTGTATGAATGCTGAGATTTTATGTAACAAGAACTGTAGTTGTAAAGCTTACTTGTTTTGTATGGACATTGCTTTAGAAAATTTCTAGGGATAGTACTACCTGTAATGGATAGATAAGGGAATGCGGTATATTTGCACATCAGTATTTCCTCAATTTTTAAAAAAATTATCTTTATTTGATAGAAACAGCCAAAATTTGAGCAGGAAGGTGGTAATAAAGAGGGAGTGAGACAGAGAGACACTTGCTGCCCTGCTCCACCGCTCTCAAAGCTTTTCCCCTGCTGAGGGGGGCGGGACTGAACCTGAGCCCTTGTGCATTACAACATGGTCGTTCAACTAGGTGTGCTACCACCCCATTCCCCAGTATTTATTTCTTAGTGCCAGAGAATACATGGCTTTAAAGACTGAGTATTAATACAAAATAAAAAAGAATGGATAAAAGCTCCAGTTCTTTATGTCCTTGGAGGGAAACTAACATTTATTAAGTTGCTACTGTTAGTGTTTTTAAGTGCTGAACATATAAACCACAAAGTTGTATTAGGCCTCTGAAAAAGAAGTGAGGAAACTCAATGTAAAATATCTTCCCTTGGCTTTCTCACTTTTAAATGGATTTAGTGACAAAATTTTCAGATTCCAAAGCATACAGTATCAGTGTGAATTTGTCATATGACACTCAAGAGATTGTTTAAGCCAGTGTCTTATTAGACCCAGAAACTTTGCCTTTCAAAATTTTTCAGACATTGGAACCTCATACTGGCTACTAAGTAAACTAAGTTTGCAAAATATTTTTATCAAGAACTAGATAGTAAATAATTTAACTTTGAATGTCAGATGGTATTTGTAGTAAGTATTCTGCTGCTAAAATACAAAAGATGCAGCAGGAAAAATGTAAATGAATATTGTAGCTTTGTTCCAATAAAACTTTATTCACAAAAACAAGTAACAGGCCAGATTTGTCTTATGGATTATAGCACATCAACCCCATGAATTACATGCTTTGGCTCTTGATACTTAAAAATGGAGCTGGAAACTTCACTTGCCTCATAGTGCCTTTCCTCTTTGCAGTATATTGACAATTTAATGGAATACTTCTTAATTCATTTCCCCCCTGTGAAGTAGGAAGGAACTGTCGCACGGGTATTTATGCGTGACTTTTGTTATCTGCCTCACTTTATTTTTATTACATCTTCCTTGTGTAACAATTTTGGCTTGTTTGATCACTTTAGTTGTATGTACATGCATAGAACTTTATATGTTGAACATCTCTGTAAATCATAACTTATACCATACCTGGGGGAGGAACTGTGTATTGTTAGCAGCAGAGTTTTGGCTAATAGCAATCCTCTTCTTTGAGTTAAGAGTTCTTATGAGTGTTAGTCTTAGCCCGGGGAATATACATGTATCGTGTCTATACAAAGGCACTAAACATTTTGGTATAAGAAACAGCGTTTCTTTACCAAATATTTATTGGGCTGTACCTCATAGTACTACTTCACTACTGATGCCAATCATCACTTCTTGGATCACTGATAACCTTACTAAGCAGTCGTTCATTCCAATAACCATTTGCAAAGTGAAACCTCTAAGCCCAGTATGATTTAGTATTTTGCAGGGGTTGGTCAGGGGTACAGGTGGTAGCGTATGCATTTCCATGCACCACCATCCAGGGCTAAGTTTCTGATTCTCACCTGTTTGGGGTGGGGGGTCTGGTCCTCTCTATTTCTGCCTCTGTTTAGAAGAACGAAAAATAAACCCATCTCATTTAAAAACTTTTTTTTTTTTTTTTTACACACACACCAGAGTACTACATAGCTCTGCTTAAGGTGGTGTGGAACATTGAGCCTGGGTCCTTGGAGCCTTAGACTTAGAAGTCTTTTGCATAACCATTACGCTATCTTCCTTTTTGGGATCACCCAGGTTTATGATGGTGATGGTGACGATGACTCATTGCTAGCTGGTATTTGAATTCATGTTCTAGTCTATATTTCTGTTATCTCACCAGGGTCTTTTTTCCATCATAGTATTTTTACTCTTCCACTGTCCAAACATATGTCAGCATACTTTGAAAAATATCAGTGACCTCATTCAACAATTGAATACCTGCTTAAAACTTTCAATGGTTTTTTAAGTGTACAACTTGTTGATTTTAACAATTTTCTGAATTTTGTAATCATAGTAATTTTTATAATATATTATCCTGCCAGTAAGACTTATAATTAATCCTCTTCCCATCTTTAACCTGAATCAACCACTGGTTTATTCCTACTTTCTGCTTGTAGCCTTTTAAATAATATACTAATTTTAGATTTGGTATTTGTATTACAAAGTAAATATAGTGAGTATATGCCGGTACACACAGCTACAAAATTTCTGTGTGTGATGAGAACTTTTAAAGTCTAGCTTTTAACTCTTAGAATTGTTCACTGAGTCTATAGATTTTCCTTCCTTCCTTCCTTCCTTCCTTCCTTCCTTCCTTCCTTCCTTCCTTCCTTCCTTCCTTCCTTCCTTCCTTCCTTCCTTTCTAAATTTATTCCCTTTTGTTGCCCTTGTTTTATTGTTGTAGTTATGGATGTTGTTGTTGGATACGACAGAGAGAAATGGAGAGAGGAGGGGAAGACAGAGGGGGAGAGAAAGATAGACACCTGCAGACCTGTTTCACCACCTGTGAAGTGACGCCTTGACAGGTGTGGAGCCGGTCACTCAGGTCCTTGCGCTTTGCACCACCTGCGCTTAACCCACTGGGCTACCGCTTTACTCCCAAGTAAAGGGTTTCCTTTCCTGGCATTGGGTGTGGCTGTAGTTTCCACTTGAGAGCTTCTGTTACAGGAAGCCACATTTGAATACCTTTCTGTCTCTTTTCTCTCATCTATATTAATATGTCAATATCTATCTACACACATGCATGTGCACACGCTAATTTGAAGAAAAAATATTTAAACACTTGAAACTTCTGTAGAATATTATTAAAATATTGTAGAATACTCTTGTGATATTTCTAAGAGACTCTTCAGGCCCTATGTGAACAGTTCTGTTCAAAACCGGTTGCAGTGGACCTGGAGGGGTGATATAGCAGTAAGGAACTGGATTTGTTAGCATGAGATCCTAAATTCAGTCCCTGGTGCTGCATATGCCAAAATGATATTTCTTTGTGCTTCTCATAGAATAAATAAACTAGAGTTTTACGAATAACTTATAATAGGGGTTATGAATTTAAACACCTTTAGGACCATTCCAGGGCTTTAGGAGCTAGTCTATATTGATGTGTAACCTCTAGTGAACCGACAAACATATTATTGTAACATTCTTTATCTAAAGGCAATTCAGTCTATAAGTAAATACTGGTGATTTACTGTTTACCGTGCACCTATTCAGTAACAAACAGAAACTGTAATCATGAGCAGAAATTTGTTTTATGCTGTGCTGTGGGTTGGTGTTTAAGACATACTGGCCTAAGCAAAATATACCAAGATTTGTCAGTTCACCACTTATTACATAACACCTGCATAAAATTTTCTGTTTCATCCGTATAATTTAAAAGCTATGTGTACCTGTGCATATATATATAGAGAGATTCCTGTATCTATACCTATCTGACATCATAAGGAAACTAGAGTTTTAGAAATCAACATTTTGGGGACAACTTTACATACTTCCATTATTCACTTTTGCTCTTTGGGTTATAAATTAGTCTGTATATAATAGCCATAAGGTCATAGTAACAGGAAGAAAATCTTGATTCATAGTGACTTAAAACTCAGTGCATCTATTGATTCACAAAGCTGGAAGTTCTGTGTTGTGACATTGTTCAGGCTTAGTTCTCAATCTTTCAGCCTTGCCACAAATGACTTTGCTACACTCATGGCAACACAGTACGCATCTTTGCCGAATCTATTGAATTTTTTTTTTCCCTTTTTTAATTTACTTTTCCCTGAGTTCCCTTTGTTGGTCATTAGATTCTTAAAATACTTTCATATTGCCTTTAAAACTTTGTGCTATTTCTTCTTCTTTTCATAGTTTATTAGAGAAAACCAGAACGTCACTTTGGCACATTTCGTGCCAGGGATTAAACTTGAGGACCCCCCCCCCCCAACACATGTAAGCCTTGTGTTCTACCTACCCCCTCCCCCCCAAACTGGAGCTTCTCTTGCAGTCCAACTTTTAGCTAGAAAGACGGGGAGACAGGGAAAGATGCCATAGCTCCAGAATTTGTCCTAGTGTGGTGGGGATCAGACTTGAAAACTGTCACATGCATGCCAAAGCTTCTTTGTAGAGTACATTTCTTGTCATTATTCCTCTTAAAAACACTTTATTTTAACGATAGAGAGAGGGATCAGGTGGTGGAGCACCTAGCTAAGTTCACAAATTACAGTGCTCAAGGACCAGGGTCAAAGCCCTTGGTCCCCATGTGCAGGGGGAAAGTTTCACAAGTGGTAAAGCAGGGCTACAGGTGTCTTTCTCCCTCTCTCTGTTTCCACCCTCCCTTCTCAATTTCTCTCTGTCTAGTAGTAAGTAAATAAAATTAAATGTAAAAAAAAAAATAAATAAAACGGTTTTAAAAAAATTTAAAAAGAGAGAGAAAAACTGAGAGAAAGATCAGAGCACTGCTTAGCTCTGGTTTATGGTGGTGCTGGGGGGTTGAACCAGGAACCTCTGCGCCTCAGGCACAAGTCTTTGTTTTCAGAAGCATCATGTTGTCTCTTTAGCTCTCTGTTAAACTCTCTCAGTATTTGCTGACCTACTTGATTACTACCTTGCTCATTTCTCTTCAGCCTCAATCCAAGGAAGAAAGATGTTCTTTGATATGGAATAAGGAATGGTCATGTAGCTGCTTTATCTTTTCATATAAACCCCCATTTTGTGAAATGTCTTCCATTTGGATCAAGAAATCTTACAGGGACAACAGGAATAGGACTACCATTTATAATTAGAAAGCTTGGTCTAATATCCTTGGAGGTAACAGTGACTAGAGCTTTTAACTTAAGTGCATGAATTCCTGAGTTAGATCCCTAGTATCACATATACCAGAGTGATGCTCTGATCTCTCCTCTCATGTTATTATATCTTTTTGATTTTTATTTTTGTGTCGTTTTCGCCGGGCTGGCTTCACGGGCGGGTAACAGATGACCAGGGACTCATGGCTGGGTTGTACGCAGCATCTCTTTATTCATGCAGGACGCAGCACAATCTATACCAAGCTAAGCTAAACTAAACTAAAGTACCCTAAAACTCACAATGCTGTCTTTATATATACTTGCCAAGTAGGGTGGAAACAGGATGTGACATAGAGAGGGTGGAGAGAAAAGTGACTGGTGAAAATCAGAGTGTGACAAGGAGAGGATCAGGGTGTGACAAGGAGAGGGGGTGGAGCAGGTGAGAATTCTACCACTAAACCACCAATGCCCTGGAGGGAAGGTGGTGCTTGTTAACAGAGGCCTTGTAAATAGAATGAAGTGGTTATGCAAATAGAATAGTTTTAAGCAGGGGGGATCTAAACCAAATGAAACAGAAGGGGTTTTTAAAAGCAGAATTAGAAGATACCAACATTTTTGATATATTTATATTTTGGGTTAGAGACAGAAGGCAAGAGAGAAAGAGAAAGACAGACACCTGCAGTTCCTTCACCACTCCCCTGGAACTTGGTTACAGATGCTGGGGCTCCAAGTCCTGGGGGCTTGAACCTAAATCTTTGTACATGGTAACTGGAGTGCTCAACCAGCTGCTCCACCACCTGGTCCCAGTAGTTAGATTGTTATAAAATTGAAAATAAGCTTTATATAATTACAAAGACAGGAGTCAGGAGCCATAGGCAGGTTCTACCCAGGATGACTTTTGCATTTTATGTCTTAGGACAATCACGCCACCTCTTTGTGCCTTAATTGTTTGATATGTAAATGGAAACAGAACTTGTGTCCGAAGTGGGGCAGTTGCACACTGGAAGAGCAAATGCTTTACCTGCACTAGGTCCCAAGTTCAAAAGCCTGTGTCCTGTTGAAAAGAATTTGAACCCTTCCTATTCAAAGCATATCTTCTTTTATTCTATCCCTTATGTGTAATCCTTATCCTGAAATGCTTTAGAGATCTTTCAAACTTATGTTTATTGGCAAAGCTATTCTTTCAAACTTTTTTGAGGCTTCTACATACAACAGACTAATTTGAATTCCCAATTTTCTGGAAGGGTTTTTGATGGAAAAATCTATTATTCTAAGATGGTGGGGTTCTCCACAGAGCTCGGTGAAAATCACTGGAAAGTAAGCATTTTTTGTGTTTCTGGTGCTCAGGTATTGGCTCACATGGCAGGTATTTGCCTCATCATTTTACTTCCTAAGGACTATACTAACTATTGGTCCAGTGGTTAAATAATTCTTCTTTGAACCTTTGTGCATATGTTTCCTTCTACTTGCTGAATTGGCATTAGGAAAGTCATGATACTAATAGAGCTGATTCTTAAAGCAGTAGAAATTAACCCTGCAATGACATGGGTATTAGTGTTTGGGATGCTTTTTTTCTCTTTTGAATGCCATTCCTTTAGAGTGAGTCTTGAGTTTTCTTGTTCTGTAACCAACAGGCGGACTCACAAATGGCAGTGGAAGATACATCTCTGCTGCCCCAGGTGCTGAAGCCAAGTACCGCAGCGCAAGTAGTGCCTCCAGCCTCTTCAGCCCCAGCAGCACCCTTTTTTCTTCTTCCCGTTTGCGGTATGGAATGTCTGATGTCATGCCCTCAGGCAGAAGCAGGCTTTTGGAAGATTTCCGAAATAACCGGTATCCTAATTTACAACTTCGGGAGATTGCGGGGCATATAATGGAATTTTCTCAAGACCAGCATGGGTCCAGGTGAGGACTTGTCCTTTACAAAAGGTAACTGAAATCTTAATGCCTTAAATTCCATACCTCAGAGAGAGTACACACTTAAGTACATTTTCACAAAATAATTGAAAGAAAGTTTGTCTCATAGAACAATTCCTATTTCTTTCAGGGAAATGTGAATGTGAGGGTCAACCAGATATACAAGTTATTGAAACGAACTATTTAATAGTCTGGACCACCAGGTTAAATAAACCTGTTTGCCTTCCCTAAAACTACCCGTTCTAGTTCATGAGCTTCTTAAAGACTGTCTACAGTTAAAAAAAAAAACAAAAAACAAGAAACAAAATGCTGTCAAGCACACATTTTTATTTTAATTGTGATTGAAAATGCTGCTGTTAAAGAGACAGTGTGCAAATACAGGTTTGAATCTCTGTGCTTAGGACTAAGACTTTTATCATTTGACTCTGTAGAAGTGTGAGAGAAGCAACTGTTAGAGAAAACAGAATTTGTTTTTATTTTATTTTTTTATTATTTATTCCAATTCCATTTTGTTGCTCTTGTTGTTTTATTGCTGTAGTTATTATTGTTGTTATTGATGTCATCGTTGTAGGATAGGACAGAGAGAAATGGAGAGAGGAGGGGAAGAGAAAGATAGACACTTGCAGACCTGCTTCATCCCGTGTAGGTAGGGAGCCGGGGGTTCGAACCGGGATCCTTACACTGGTCCTTGTGCTTTTTGCGCCATGTGCGCTTAACCCGCTGCGCTACCACCCGACTCCCTAGAACAGAGAATTTAACTCTCCCTATTTGACTAGTCTAGAGAGCTTTTCAGAAAAGAACCTAATTAAATCTTGGATTGGGGAGGAGCATAGTATGGGACTATCACATCCTTCTTGCCTGTTTGTCTCTTTCCAGTTGAACCTACTGGAACTGATTTAAGTTCTATTATTATGACATTGGGCAAGAGTTCTCATATTTGGATCCTCATGATCAGTTGAGGAGACAACATGGTTTATCTTTAACTTAGTTACCTGAACTTATTTAAAAAAGGCATACCAAGTAGCTTCTACTTCAGAAAACATTGCAGACATATTGGGCTGTTGAAAGGTCATGATGCATTTTTGCATAGGAAAACAGAAAATATACCATGACTTTTCTGACTACTCAATATATAAGTTCTTGTATGTCATTAATGCATGCTATTTCATATGGATATGGTTTAGAAGATGTAGTAAACACCATAATCTATTGATGTTGCCTTAGTTCCTAAAGTAAAGTGTCAAGTGGAGTTCTCCCTCTGTTACACTCACTCTTCTGTGCTTCCTCTTTTGTGTCTCTTTCTACTTTATATATAAATGTCATTGTAGTGACATTCTAGCATGTTTGTTTTTTTATGCACATGCATATAGTAAAACTTGATATATATATATTTAGCTAACCTTTATTTCCGTGTCTCCCTAAAATACTATGATTTTTTTTACTTTGAACTTCAGATTCATACAGCTGAAACTAGAGCGCGCCACTCCGGCTGAACGCCAGCTTGTCTTCAATGAGATCCTTCAGGCTGCTTACCAGCTAATGGTAGATGTATTTGGAAATTACGTCATTCAAAAGTTCTTTGAAGTAAGCATTCTTCTTTTCCTTTGACTTTAGAGAATCTGCAGAGCATTTTGGTTTTTATTGCTGTTTCCTGAAATGCAGTACTTTTCTAGCTGTGATAATGAAGTGTATCCTGGGGGGGAAAAAACAACCTTTTATTTCTCCAGTTCATTAATGAAGCAATGTATCAATGAAATATTGGAGGAGATGATTTTGGAAATGTATTTGGAGAGCTATAGTCTCTTTAGAAGCTAACAAATTTCTGATTGCTGAATAGCTTAAATATAAGTTTTTAAATTTATTTTTTAAATATTTTTATTCATTATTCAGTAGAGACATAGAGAAATGGGGGGGGGGGTAGATAGAGAAGGAAAGAGACAGAGAGTTACCTACAGTCCTGTTTCATCACTTCTGAAACTTTACTCCTGTAGGTGAGGACCAGAGGATTGAACCTGGGTCCTTGTGCATTATAACCAGTTGTGCTCTGCCTGGCCCCGACATTTATTTATTTATTTGTGTCAGATTTTTATTTTAAAGATTTATCAATTATATAGAGAACCAGAGTAAAGCCATATATCTAGTTGGAAGGCATAACACTTTATACATATTGTCTGGTACAGGGCAAAGATGCTGAGTATTCCTTGCTTGCAAAAGAGACAAATTTGTAAATGTCTCACATCCTATTTTGTTGGATTTTGGGGAAATTTCTTTTAATGGCATACTCATAGCTATCATTTATCTTCCCAGTGTTCTTTATGAAGGTTAAGGTTTTTGACTATGAACTAATAATCTTTGAACTAAGCTATGAACTAAGAACCAACCTAAACATGTATTGCATCTTTAATTGAAAATGTCTTTTTGATGCCATTTGTTGAATGTAATAAAACTACAGAGATCCTTAGTTCCATAGATTAAGACAACTCTTTCATTTCTGTAGGGTAGCAACATAATATTTGTAAAATATCTAGTATCATAATTATCCTATTCATATGAAAATAAAAGATGAGGATTGAAAATTTCTCTATGGAGACCATTAGTATTTTGATACTTAACATTGTTTGTAGATTCTACTGACATTTTCCCCTGAGCTATGTTGCCTGTGTAAATAGACATTTTTTTGGAATTATGTAGAACATTAATTCAAAACACTGTCCACATGTGATTTGATTTCAACTTCATGAAGATAAAAGAACTTTTCAACTAATAGGGCCTAGACTTTGGAAACACCTTAGATTTGTTTCAGATTCCTTCCCTTCCCAGAAAACTTCCCCAGACATTGCCCAGAACCCTTGTTTCCCCCTTTTGTTATTTTAAATTGAATACAAGTGTTCTTATAATTAGTGAATTGTATATTTAATAGTATTCACAAATAATTGCAGCTTTGAGAAGTCACATTTATCAGATATTAGTGTTACTGCTATTGTTAGATATTGAGAAACATTTTTTATCACTTAGAAGGATTCTGAACAGTAGGAGGCTAAAAGCTACTGGTATGAGGAAATAAAGGCTTTTAAAACAAAGTGTTTAGTGAATCTTAAGTGATACGGCTAAAGAGGTTGTGCCAGAGGTTGAAAGAATAATGAATGCTTTGTTTTCTCTAGTTTCTTTCCTTCTGCCCAAGTAATGATTTTCATCTGCACATTATACCTAGTTTGGCAGTCTTGAACAGAAGCTGGCTTTGGCAGAACGGATTCGAGGCCATGTCCTGTCATTGGCACTGCAGATGTATGGCTGCCGTGTTATCCAGAAAGCTCTTGAATTTATCCCCCCAGACCAGCAGGTAATTGTAAGTTTCCATTTTGATTTTTTAAATCACTGTTTTATGTTTTTCCTTGGTATGTCTAGTGAACTCTGTAAGTCCTGTATAGTTTTTCTTTGGTCCTTGTGGCTGGTGTGTATGTGTGTCAAGTATGAACGGCAGGCCATTGTGTTAATACATAGTAGATAGCTCTCTTTTTCAAGCCAGTGGTTTCACAATTTGTTTTTGACAAGATCTTAGCCTATATTTATTACCTTGCAATATTTAAATCCCCGCTTTAATATATACAATTTAATAGGTAGATTTTGTTTGTTTGGCAAGACTTGAAGCACAAAAAAATATAGCAAATTGTTATACTCTATAAATTGAACCAATTGTCCCCATAAGTCAAAGTTTTATTTAACCTACCTTACAAATTTCCTCTACTATTCCTCTTATTTTACTACCAATTATTAAAGAGTCGACTGCCCAGTGCACCAATGCATGGCCTGGTACATTGACCTGCCCACTCTGTGTCCTGCACCAGCACAGAAATGGCTAAGATTGAGTCCTGCAAGAGTGATGGGTCTTTGAGGGGAAGTTTTGCAGAAGGAGGAGTCCAAGTCAGAGAGGAACTTGCATCAGACACCGGAAATCTGAGCTCTGGTAGGCCCATGGCTTCTGGTCCAGCCCCAGAACAGATGCACCAGCCCCACAGGGCACAGCCCAGAGGCCTCCAGGAGCAAAGGAGGTTGTCAGGCAGGTGTGCTGCAGCTGTGCTTATGCTGGTAGTTGGTGCTGGGAGCGAGCAAGCCTCGGGGTGCTGGTGGTCTACACTCTCAGCCCTTGTGTGTGGAGGGGATGGCTCTGGTCTGGCAGTGATGAACCACTTGCCCTCACTGAGAACGAAGTTCGGTAATGAGAATCTTTATTATGGACTCAAGTTCTGAGCCAGACAAGTCACCCATCACCTCCAGTTCCAAAGACAAGGTCGCAGAACACCGCTCTGGTGTTGGTGATAGCAGTTGAAGGCTGGGTGAGTCCAGAGATCCTAAGCTGTGAGACATTTCAGTGCTAGTACTAGGGAATATGATGATACCATAGTGGAATATGTAAGTAAATGCAAGCAGGGACAGTGTTTTCTTGTACAGGCCATGCTCAGTTTTAATTTTGCACAGGGGCTTCTTTTTCTTTTTCTTCTCCTTCCCCTTCTCCTTTCCCTTCTTTTCTTTTTTCTCCTTCTTCCTTTCCCTCCTCTTCTTTTTAGCAGCATTATGCTTACTTCTTGAAGGAAAGCAGAAATTTTAGTCTCCTGACTACTTCATCTTTGCTATCCCATTATCCATTATTAATTTATTAGCTCCAAATTTAGATTTTACTGGTTTTTTTGTTAATGAGATAACTGCATTATAATTTATTTATTTTTTTACCCTCCATACAACGACACCTGAATTGTTCCAGATCTACCATATCTATCTTTCTCTGGTCTGGTTTCTGAATAATACTTTGTTATAGCTTCCGAGATCAGATGAGATCTGCATGTTCATGTTGGTATGGCCGTAGACTGAGTGATACTTTGTTATGAACCTAACATAACTCTTGCTGCTATGATAATTTCTTCCTACCCTTTCCTCTCCCTATGTCTTTTTTTTTTTTTTTTTAATATATTACTGAGTTCTTCTATCTCAAATTGAACTTTTTTGGGTATGTTTATGTATGTAAGGTATAGGATATATGGTCTAGTATACAATTATGAGTGACATAATGTGCCACTCACCCACAAATAAAAAGAAAAGGTAAGAGAGGAAGTAACTGGTGCCAAAGATTCCTTCAGTGTAGTTTGGACCGAGCTTGACCCTGGAATGTGTACATTAGAGGGAGACTGCAATACTAAGGAATAAGCCTAGGCCTCCACCAGACACAAAATGTATATTACACGCTACCTTTCTGGTCTACCAGGTGTGTGTGTACGTACATGCTTGCAGTCTTTTTTGTTGGTTTTCTCACTTTTTGATAAAGTATTTATTGCATAGAATTTTAGTATTCAGTGAGTCAAAGTGTGTTCGCTTAGAGGTATATGTCCTATTTAGAGTAAGCTCTACGGACAACACATACTATTAATAATATACCCCCTAGTGGTCCAGGCTGTGGCGCACCTGGTTAAATGCATGTGTTACCATGCACAAGGAATGGCGCTCACGCAGATCTCATCTGTGGGGGCGGGGGGAGCGTGTGGTGGGGTGATGGACTTCATGAGCAGTGAAACATTGCTGCAGACCCCTATTTCTCCTTCTTTCCTTCTCTTTGCTCTAGCAAATTAAGTAATATTACAGATTTGTTATAACAGAGAGCATGACAAATTGTATGTGGAATGCTCCAGTATACTATATTTTATTATAGCAATTCCTTTTTATTTGAAGATTTCTGCATTTTTAAAAACCAGCCAAGGTATTTTGCAAGTTAGAGAACTTTTTATCTTGACTTGCTCACACTCACTGTTACCAGAAAGTTTGATCGCATATGGGAAGGCTCCTGCTTTCACTTGTCACCAGTCAGTCATTGTGCCACAACTTCCTTGTCATTGTTATATTTTACTGCTCTGCTTTTGTGTTTGGTGTGGAAAATGTTGATTGTTCAGTTTTTTGCTTGTTATGATTCTGGTGGTGCTTTCTTTCTTTGTCTTTTATAGAATGAGATGGTTCGGGAACTGGATGGCCATGTCCTTAAGTGTGTCAAAGACCAGAATGGCAATCATGTGGTTCAGAAATGCATTGAGTGTGTGCAGCCTCAATCTTTGCAGTTCATCATCGATGCATTCAAGGGGCAGGTAAGTAACTTAGCAACATAAGAAGGGACATAAATTATGGGATATTTTCCATTGAGAGTGAAGAGCAGGATAGCACTTGTTTAGAGCTGTCGAGTGCTTACTTGGTCTCTTCCCTTAATAGTCCCATGGGGGCATCTCACCACTAGTCAAATGGTCAGTTCTGTTGTGATGTGGCACTGTCATCAGAACTAAGATTAAACCTTGTATCATGAGAGGTTTTTAAATTAAAACTTAAAAGTTTTTTAAGGAAGTATCTTTTTAATACTTGTTTATTTGTAGGACTAAACTCAATGCAGGTGACATGTGAATGCTTATTAAAATAATAATTGCTTGATTTTGAGTGATCCAAGTGGCTTTAAATCTGCTGTTCTTCCTGAATCTTAGACAGATTTTTCTGAAAATATTTATTTATGAGAGAGAGGAAGAAAGAAACAGAGCATCACTCTGGGGCATGGCATGCCCGGGATTGGACTGTGTGAGTCTTTATCAAGGATTTATCCTCTGTGCCACTTATCTGGCTGCTAGATAGATTTAACAATATTATCCAAATATCGAAAAAACACTAAACAATCCACATGTTCACCAGCAAATAACTGGACAAAATATGCAAACAAGGTACATATACTTCTTAACCAACAATATTCAGAAAGCCATACTATTTGATGTATTCGAATGTTGAGTGAAATAAGGCAGGTCCCAGACTGAGTGGTTTCTGTATTTTTATAAATCTAAAATTGGGCAGAAGAACTGCATGGTTTGCTGTTGTATACTTATCCAAAGGTATATGTTATATATAAAACTCAAATAAAAAGTACTTACTTCACTGACTGAAATTCAGTGAGCACCCAGTTGGTGTTAGCTGCTATTACTGTTTTTCTTAATAATATTTTATTTATTTATTATTGGATAAATGCTGAAACTAAAACTTAAAAGGGGCTTTGCCTATGGCGTGTAAAGGTTGACTGCGGGGCACTGGGAGTATACACAGTAAAGGACAAATATCCAGGTACTGTAAAATAAGTGGCTTCATTTAAGGTTAAGCAACAGAGAGGTTTATTCATGACACTGTGAATGTGAGGGGAGAAGTCTAGTTAGGACAATAGGCAAAAGTCCATAATTTGAAACTAAGTTACCTGAGATCACCACGTGAAAAGACCAGGATCAATCCAGAGCTACACCAAACGGAGAGTGCCACGATGAAGGTAATCCAGAGAGCAGCTGCTGTCAGCCCTGCTTATATACATCAGTCTGTCAGGCTGCTCCACCTCTGGCTGACAGGCTGAGGGTCATTTGTGTGCTAATTGTCCCAGACTCCTGTTGGGGGGGGGGGAGGGACAGAGACAGACCTGTAGTACTTCTTCATCACTCATGAAACTTTGCCCCCTGCAGGTGGGGACCAGGGGCTTGAACCTGGGACTTGTGTACTGTAATGTATGTGCTTAACTAGGTGCACCATTGCCTGGCCCCCTACTAGTGTTCTTATTATTCACAGGAGTTCTTGCAGTGGAGAGCTAGGAGGAACAGAGCTGAAGTTGAGCAGTCTGAATGCCCTTGTGCTTGTCCATTGCTTTGCACTCAGCAATAGATTTTCATCTTTTACTTTTTTTATTGTTAGACACCTAAAGTAAATGTGACATTTATAGTGCTCTTATCTGAAAGGACTCAGGATTTGTTACTAGCCCTTTTTCTGTTTTTAACCCTGTTCTGAAAAATTTGTCTTCCCTCCCATATTTAAACAACTATGGCTAATTTTCTAGACTGTTACCTTTCTAGACTTCTTGGAAAAGTCCTTTTTAGTTTTGAATTTATATCCTTCGGTGTCTTCCCAGATAGTTAAGAAATGTGGGGAGTTGGGCGGTAGCGCAGCGGGTTAAGTGCATGTGGGACAAAGCGCAAGGTCCAGTCAGGATCCCGGTTCAAGCCCCTGGCTCCCCACCTGCAGGGGAGTTGCTTCACAGGTGGTGAAACAGGTCTGCAGGTGTCTGTCTCTCTATCTCCCCTTTCTCTATTTCTCTCTGTCTCTACCCAATAACAAAGTTAAAAAATAAAAATAAAAAAAAGAAATGTGTGTGTGTATGTATATATCCACCTTGTACCTATTGCATGCTTAATGCTATACTGCTTCCAGTTTCAGCACTACAAATCCACGACTTCTAGTGGCCATTTTTTCCTTTCTATTTTGTTTATTAGAAAATAAATTTTATTTATTTTATTTGGCATGATAGAGGGAAATTGCAAGAGGGGGAGATAGGGAGAGAGAAAGTTAGACACCTGTAGACCTGCTTCACTGCTCATGAAGCATCCTCCCTGCAGGTGGGTGGCAGGTATTCAAAACCAGATCCTTATGCACGGTAATGTGTGCACTTAATCAAGTACACCACTGTCTGGACCCTGACTGACTTTTTCAGCTGCCCCCCCCCCCCCTTTAACTTAATCCCCCCATTTTTAATTTTTTCATATATTGGGTTGTTGGAAAATATAGAAACATACATAATGACTTTCCCGACAGCCCAATGTAGAGACTTTCTAGACAGGGAGAGACATCATTGCTGCACTGTCTGGAGATTCCTTCAGTGCTGTGGTGCTCTCATGTGGTTCTGTCCCTTAAACATGCAGCTGAGTCATCTCTGGCAAGGCACATGTTGTGCCAAGTGAGCTGTATTCCAATCCTGAGAAACGTGCTTATGTACACCACACACCATATTATTTGTAGAGAAAACTTAAGTGATACATTTTTAGTTTGGATTTTTGGAATCACACTAGTTAATAGGACCTGACTCTGTCATTTACTGTTACTATGACTGTGGACACATTATGTAAAATCCCAGGAAGTTCAATTTTCTCAAATACATGCTGAGAATAATTGTGCAATAAGGGGCCAGGTGGTGGCACATCTGGTCAAGTGCACACATTACAGTGTGCAAGGACCCAGGTTCAAGCCCTTGGTCCCTGCCTGCAGGGGGAGAGCTTCATGAGTGGTGAAGCAAGGCTGCAGGTCTCTTTCTCTTTGCCTATTTCCCCCTCCCCTGTCAATTTCGCTGTCTCTGTCCAATTAAAGAATAAGAATAATCTTGCATATGTCTCAAGGTTATTGTGACAAATAATGGAAATACTGTACCAACAGTACTGTAGCATTGCAGTTGCAACAATCACTTGTGACTTTTTTGTCTGTCCTCCCTAGGTATTTGCTTTGTCCACGCATCCTTACGGCTGCCGAGTGATTCAGAGGATCTTGGAGCACTGTCTCCCTGACCAGACACTCCCTATTTTAGAGGAGCTTCACCAGCATACAGAGCAACTTGTACAGGTAGTGGAGTGGCCATAGAGGAATTGCAAACACCTGTACATGCATGCAGAATTAGAGCTTGGGTGTTTCCTCAGTTCAGGCAGCTGTTCCAGTAGAGGTTAATGTTGAGTTATTTTAAATGCTCATTCAGTCCTACCAAAATTTTGTTTTCACCAACCTCGTTTGCATATTGTGCAGTTATATATATATTACCCTGGCTTTGGCATTTCCCTGCCAATACTCTTGCACTAGCTAGCTGTATTGCCTTAGGCAGGCTATTGAATCTTCCCAGAGCTCAATTTCCTCACTGTTGAGATAAGTGGATTAGGTGATTTTTGTTTTTTCTAACTTTGATATTTTCTCGAGTCTACCTCTAGAAATTTCTCCCATATTGTATCAACCATTTAGATATATTTTATAAACCATATGCTTTACTAAAGCAACATTCTTTTCAGTGCTTGTTTTGATGTGAGATTATAAATTATTAAACTATTGTGGAAATAGTTTTAA
Organism: Erinaceus europaeus; assembly: GCF_950295315.1. Taxonomy (NCBI): domain Eukaryota; kingdom Metazoa; phylum Chordata; class Mammalia; order Eulipotyphla; family Erinaceidae; genus Erinaceus; species Erinaceus europaeus. The sequence goes on along the minus strand of NC_080174.1, from coordinate 46,447,467 downwards.
TGTTCAGAAAGTGGACGATTCATATTATCCATATTCCTACTATCCAGAAACAAACACTATTAGCAGTGGCAGTTTTTTCTTAAACTCCAATTTTATAGGCTTTGCATTTTTTCATCCTGAATACTTGTTTTGCTGTCAGGGATTCACTGGGGCATCCTGCATAATCCCTTCACTCGAAGTAGACTTATTTCCCTTCAGAAAAACAGAGAGGAGGAAAGGAAGACACCATGATACTGCTCCTAAAGCAGGGCCCCTCCCCCCATATCCTTCTGTGTGATGTCCATGGGCTTGAATCCTTGAGCTGTCTTGAGAGAGCCCCATCTTAAGTACTTTTGCCTTGTTCCTTATTCACACATTTATTCTCTCAAAGCATCTTGAAATTTAGATGAGTGAATATGTTCGTCATACTAAATAGGTGTTGTCTGTTTTCTTTGACATAAGCACCATTTACAGTTTTTATTTGACACAGGTGCCGTGAGTCGTTCATGCGTTTCTTTTTTAGACGAACATGGGTTGTTATTCCCATCTGTCCACCCACTTCAAGAAATGAGAGTAGGCCTATTTTTTATATATAGTACTTTATGAAGCACCCAACTAAGGCCTTTAGGACCTACCTATGTAAATAGTCCCCTGTCTAGTAATATTCATGTGTTTGCCACCAGGGTTATCACTCTGACTCAGTTTCTGCATAGCTACACCATTCCCAGTGGTCGTTTGCCCCCTTCTTTCTTTTTGATAGAGTGGGAGAGAGAGGCACCATCCTGCTCTACTGCTTATAAAGCTTTCCCTAGCCGGTTGGAAAGGGGGACCAGGGGTGTGAACCTTGGTGCTCACACATGTTGATAATGTGTGTACTCTACAAGATGTGCCACCACCTGGCCTCCTGTATTTTTGTTTTATAAGGATTGTGAAAACTTATATCCCTCCGTATTCTTATGTATTTGTTAGTATTTAGCTAAGCCATCATGACTTTATTAGGAATATAGCTGTTGATGTGTGTAAGGATTTCGGTAGCTCAGCATAATTTTATTTCTTTTGCTTCTTAAACAGGATCAGTATGGAAATTATGTAATCCAGCATGTATTGGAGCATGGTCGTCCTGAGGATAAAAGTAAAATTGTAGCAGAAATTCGAGGCAATGTGCTTGTATTGAGTCAGCACAAATTTGCAAGGTACGTGATTTGAATTATACATACTCTGTTTTGCAGAAAAGAATTAAGTAGTCTTTCAGATATAGAAGGAATGAATTGTTATTTTTTTAATGCTTTTATCCTCAAAGTATGCATAGCCTTGGGCCAGTGGGATAGCTCACTGGGGAAGGTGTTTGTTTTGCCCTACCCCTATCCAAAGTTGTAATCTTTCCACCTTCCCCAGTCTCTCTTACTATCTGAAAAAGTCAGCCCAGGGAATTGAAGCAAAGTTGACACCGTTTTTCCCCTAGAGAGGCAGAGGCTTGAGCAGCATGTGCGGGTTTCACTGCTCCCTGCCTTAATTTCAGTGAGCACCCGGGCTTCATGCTAACAGGGATCATTCCCAGTTTATTGCCTGTTGTGTTTGTTCTAGCATCAGGAAAAGCAGGTTTGAACTTCTTGTAATACTTGTAATTCTTGATAGCTGTTCTTTGGTCAAGTACATTTGCAGTTACATGGTTCAGTTCAAAACTGCAGGACACAATATTTTACATTGGGTTTACCATCAGGTGATACATGTTGCACACAAATTCAGAAACAGATTCCAGCTAAACATCTTAACGGGGAGTACACCTTTAGGCTGTTGTGTTAAAAAAAAACCCAATATCACAAGAATGGAGATCATTCACTTCAACATGTGAAGGAAGACCTTTAACGTGGGTGGCTATGTAGGACTTCTCAGGAATCACCCCCAAAGTCACCTATTGTGGTATGTGGAGTAGTTTCAAGCGTGTAGATATGGACCATAGTGCTGTTCATGTCCTTGATAGGAACATTGCAGATTTATAAGAAGAATGTGATGCATTTGAAAAATAATAGCAACTGGAAGAAGTGATATTTATGTTGAAGGAGTTGACCCTGGTAGTCATATCACTTCCAGCGAGCCAAGGTCCAGTTTAGTATCAAGGACTCAGGTAGCAGTGGTCACCATTTTGGCAAATGCCAAGTATTTTGGTGGAGGTTTATCAAAGGTGCCAACAGTTGCTGTGAGGACAGTGATGGATACCGGAGAAGTAGTAATTCTTGTAACAGGCACAGGCAAAAGTTTTCCTTTGTAGATAGTCAGTAGTCAGAAGTAGTCAGTCACACGTGGACTGTTTCAACATTCCAACAGCATCCTTAAACTATTTTTGTGAGATGGTACTACTTTAGAATTGAGTCAAAACTGAAATACTTCCTGAGACTCCACAGTCCCAGGTTCAGTCCATCAGACCACCATAGACCAGAGCTGAGCAGTGCTATGGTAGGAAAAACAAGCTGAGGGCCAGGTGGTGGTGCACCTGGTTGAGTGCACGTTATCATGTGTAAGGACCTGGATTCAAGTCCCCACCTGGAGGGGGGTAAACTTCACAGGTGGTGAAGCAGTGTGCAGGTGTCTCTTTGTAAAAGGTAATAAAGAATAAAATTTTTAAAAAGAAAAAACAAATTGAAGTACTTAAAAAAAACTTTGATAGAACAGAGAAATTGAGAGGAAGAGAGACACACAGAGACACCTGTAGTACTGCTTCACCACTAAGGAAGCTTTCTCCCTGCAGGTGGAGATTTTCTGGAGTTAGTAAATGCAAACAGAAACAGGTTATAGATATCAGAGGCGGGGGACAGTATGCTGTTGATATTTTGGGGAAAAGATAATTGCACTGATGTAATGGCCCATTTTTTTGGGGGGGGGGAACTTTCAATCTGTAAATACTTCCTATATCCTGTATGCGAGTTCCTAACATTCTGATAGAAAATACCAGTGTTGGGGGTCGGGTGGTAGTACACTGGGTTAAGCACAAGGACCCGGGTTTGAGCCCCCAGTCCCTGCCCCCCCCCCCCTCTGAGGAGTGGGGGGATCACTTCATAATCAATGGAGCAGGTCTGCAGATATCTGTCTTCCCCATCTTTCTTTCTCTCTGTCTTACCCAACAATGACAATAATATAATAATGACAGTGACAACAACAAAATGGAAAAAATGGCCAACAGGAGCAGTAGATTCATAGTGCAGGCTCCAAACCCCAGTAATAACCCTGAAAGAAAAAAAAAAAAGAAGAAGAGAAGAAAAAACACCAGTGTTTTGGGGATGGATAGTATAATGGTTATGCAAAGAGACTCATTACTGAAACCCCAAAGTCACAGGTTCAGTTCCCTGTACCACCATAAGCCAGAGCTGATCAGTGCTCTGGTAAATTAAAAAAGAAAATACCAGTGTTTCCAGCAGACAGGATTTGGGGCAACCATGAAAATGAGGATGGCAAAGTTAACAGGGAAGAATTTCCTTGGAGGGAGGGAGACAGAGAGAGCGGGGGAGGGGGGAGAATATGAATGTGTGTGTGTCTCACATCGAGCTCTCAAGTGTGAGGTCTTGATTTCGTCCGTCCGTGTGTGGTACGCCGCCCCCCCCCCCCCACCCCCATTGAGCTCTCAAATGTGAGGTCTTGATTTCAATCCCCAGTAGCATATGTACCAGAATGCTCTCTCTCCTCCTTCTCTCTTCCTCTCCCCCACCCCCCCTCTCTAGTAAGTAAATAAATAAATAAATAAAATATTTTAAAAAGGGAAGAGAGTACCTAAGTTTAAACCTTCCCCCAAATAATTTATTTGACTCCCAAATAAATACATTTATGTGAGGCAACTCAAGGGAGTTCATCTAAGGTTAAAAATATTTAACTGAGATTCCACCTGTTTCCTACTGCTTGGGAGAGATTTGCTGTTAGAGAAATATAACATAACTTACTTTCTACAGAGTATCATTCACTATCTTTTATAAGAGAAAAAAATCACCTGAAATAAAATTTACTATGTGATATTAAAGATTAGAACTAGAGCCAATAAACTTGAAAATAGAAATTAGAAACAAACCAATAAAAAGAACAGTGACATTCTGTTGTTACTATTGTTGGTAGGACAGAAGACGGAGTTTAGAAATGTAGGCCTTTTCTGTCCTTAGGCTGTGCAGAGGTGGCATGACGTGATTAAATGAGTACTTTTGCATATTCCTTTACTTGATCTATAGAGCTCTGAGCATAACCCTAGGAATGTAGATGCAAATAAAACCTTTTCATGGCTTAAATAAAATTCACTGAGATGGGGAGTCGGGCTGTAGCGCAGCGGGTTAAGCGCAGGTGGCGCAAAGCACAAGGACCGGCATAAGGATCCCGGTTCGAACCCCGGCTCCCCACCTGCAGGGGCGTCGCTTCACAGGCGGTGAAGCAGGTCTGCAGGTGTCTATCTTTCTCTCCTCCTCTCTGTCTTCCCCTCCTCTCTCCAATTTCTCTCTGTCCTATCCAACAACGACAACAACAATAATAACTACAACAATAAGACAACAAGGGCAACAAAAGGGAATAAATAAATAAATATTTTTAAAAAATTCACTGAGATGAGGCAAGAACTGATAAACTTTGACATGTAAAATGATACTCTTTGTTTCTCCCTCCTCATCTTGACATCTATCATTTACGGGGGCGGGGGGGGGTTAATGGTTTAATAGCACAGTGGTTGAGACAGGGGCACAGTTTCTTATCTTCTCATGTAGTCCCTTTTCTGCCATCATGTGCCAGGCCCCAAATGCCTTCTTCACTGTCTCCCTTCCCCTCCTTCCCCAGAGTCTTTTGCTTTCATGCCGTGAAAATAACTTCTTACTAGTTGGGCTGTTAAGCACTCATGTGACCCTAATGTTTAAGTCCCTTTACTTACCCATGTCTTGTTAACTGCAGCTGTTCAGAAAGTCTTATAGAGCTAAACAGTTGATGAATTAACTTTCAAAAATGTTAAGCTTTCTTTTCCTGCTTGTCCTGTGCGGCGAGATGAGATGAGCACAGCTTAATAGGGTCCTTCTAAGAGTTCTTGGCTTTCTTCTCCTTACAGCAATGTTGTGGAGAAGTGTGTCACTCATGCCTCCCGCACGGAGCGCGCTGTGCTTATTGACGAGGTCTGCACCATGAATGACGGTCCCCACAGTGCCTTATACACCATGATGAAGGATCAGTATGCCAACTATGTGGTCCAGAAGATGATCGATGTGGCAGAGCCTGCCCAGCGGAAGATTGTCATGCATAAGGTGGGTCACGTTGGGCCAGGACCTCAGTCGGTAAAAGTATGTTAGGGCTTGATCCTTTACATTTCTGAGAGGCAAGAGAGAGTGGACGTTGCCTTTTTTGAGAAGTTTGACACTGGACCACCTCATGCTGTTGTCCTTTTTCCATTTACTGGAGTGGCCATTGCTCCTGTGTTTCCCACTCCTTCTATATAAATAATTCACTGTTGTAAAAGTCAGTTTTTGTGAGGAATTTCCCTCTCTGATCATCTGGCAGTGCTTCTGCCCCTCTGTACTGCCCTCTAGGAAATCAGCTTAGCAAACAAACCAATCTTCTTACCCTATTTTCCTCTTGTTCCTCTTATTCACTCATCCCACCACTGAATGGCTGTCTCTTGCCCACTCTGTGTCATGCACCAGCACAGAAATAGCTAAGATTGAGTCCTGCCAGAGAGCATGGGATGGGCAAGAGTGATGGGTCTTTGAGGGGAAGTTTTGCAGAAGGAGGAGTCCAAGTCAGAGAAGAACTTGGATCAGACACCAGAAATCTGAGCTCTGGTAGGCCCATGGCTTCTGGACCAGCCCCAGAACAGATGCACCAGCCCCAGACGCCTCCAGGAGCAAAGGAGATTGTCAGGCAGGTGTGCTGGGCACACCCCAGAGGCCTCCAGGAGCAAAGGAGATTGTCAGGCAGGTGTGCTGCAGCTGTGCTTGTGCTGGTAGTCGGTGCTGGGAGCGAGCAAGCCTCGGGGTGCTGGTGGTCTACACTCTCAGCCCTTGTGTGTGGAGGGGATGGCTCTGGTCTGGCAGTGATGAACCACTTGCCCTCACTGAGAACGAAGTTCGGTAATGAGAATCTTTATTATGGACTCAAGTTCTGAGCCAGACAAGTCACCCATCACCTCCAGTTCCAAAGACAAGGTCGCAGAACACCGCTCTGGTATTGGTGATAGCAGTTGAAGGCTAGGTGAATCCAGAGATCCTAAGCTGTGGCACTCTAGTTTAGATGTGCTTATCCAGATGCTGGTGGAGATGGAGAAAATGTTGGAGTTGTGCAGTGAAAGTCTGCTTGTTAATACCAGAGACACTGCGCCTGCAGCCTCTACTGCAAACCCTCCTGTGAACAGGTTGAGTTCCACAGTATGTACACAAAGACTTACAGTGAGGTGGGCAGACATGATTGCATCGAGTTCTGTTCCAGAGTGTGGTTGAATGTCTCTTCGGATGTGGGGCATGTAGGTTTTCTGACTGGTATTTAGTTAAAGCCCTGAGCCTTTCTATCTAGAAGGAGCCTGGTGTGGGAAGGCTTATGCCAAGAAGAGTGTCCCTGAAGAATCAAGCAGGTCGAGCAGAGCAGGGCAGTAGCGCCAGTGTCACATTCATAGGCCGAATTATTGTGCCCCCGGATGGATAACCTGGAGGAAACGAGATAGCTCAGCCAAGAAATAATGGGGATTTTGGGACTAGAGAGATGTGGACACATTGAATTTAGCAGCTCATTGAGGGAGCTGAGAGAAGAAGAAAATCCTTTCAGCTTTCTCACCACTGGAAATATAGAAAGTAGAAGAAACATTGAAAGTAGAGCTGGTTTTATTTTTCCCCCCTCAGTTAAATTAAGTGGAGTTCGGCCACATTGCACATGCATCCATGTGTGGCTGTTTGATTTGCTTTGTTGTTGGAGAGAGGAGGCATGGAAGGGCTAAGTGACTGGGCTCATCATCCACCCAGTTGTAGGTACAGAGAAGTGAGTGAATTGTCACTTCACTGAAAGGAGAGCTACAAAAATCAAGGGATCCTGAATCTTGGGTTCCACTGGCGAAAGCATAGTCTTCATCGTGAGCCAAAGAACTATGTATATGCTGTTACTGCACCACCACCACCATCGATCGATCTCCTCCTCCTCTTTAAATTTTCTTTCTTTCCTTTTCACATAGAAGTTTATGGAAGCTAGGTTGCACAGCTCAGAATTTGAGTTGTACTACTAATGGTTTTCTACATGGGCTCGTAAGTGAGGTTGTGATAGCACAGATATGTTTCATCTTTGGAGTGTCTAGAGCGAGGCACTCCTTCATTGCTGTGAGGACACAACTAAACTGACTTAAAATATTGCCCATATCAGTGGAGTGTCCCCGTACTGTGGTGAATTTGTCCAGTGTGTGTCTCAGCACACAGGCACAACTTTGGGTGGGGAAATGGGAAGCTGTGGTCCTTCATTGTCACAGGTGTGGAACAGTTGTGGTTGAGCAGTGATTATAAACACGATGTGTTACATCTGTAGCTTAAGAATGTAAAGTCCCATTAGATCCCAGAAAGAGAAATGAGGTTCTAAGGAGAATACACACCGCCATGTCTGGGAAACTTGGGGATCCTCTGTGAGAATCCATCCAGGGAGTAGGAGAACAGAAGAGAAGTTGCAGAGAGAGACTACAAAGTGGAGAGACAGTTCTGAAGAGCAGACTGCTGGCTCCACAGCCTTGTCCTGTCCTTTGACTTTTGGATGAGCGATTTGATTTAACTACTCTGGCTCCATTTGTGGAGAATCTCAACCTCCCAGTGCACACCAACAACTTTCCGTGTTCCTCTGTGAACTAGAGGGCAGGAGCACGCAGTTGGTTTAGGAGAGAGTTTTTGAGCTGCTGTCCTCATCTGATAGGTCACTAGAACCGTCTCTAGAAATGAAGTGCATTGGCTGAACCTGTGAAAGGTCTTGCTTGGAGCTCTTCGTTTTTGTGTGTCAGTCTGTGTCCGGTGGGCACATCGGGATCCTGCTGGCTCAGCCTTCTGACCATCTTAACAAACTATGTTTCCTCCCTAGATTCGGCCCCATATTGCGACTCTTCGCAAGTATACCTATGGCAAGCACATTCTGGCCAAGCTGGAGAAATACTACATGAAGAATGGTGTTGACTTAGGGCCCATCTGTGGTCCTCCTAATGGTATTATCTGAGGCAGTGTTACCCTTGCTCCTTCATTCCCACTGACCTCACAGCCCACTGGTAAATCTAGCCAGCAACCAGACATACTCTAGTACAGAATCTAAAAAAGTTGAATGGTTGCTCCAGGATTACTCTGCTCCAAAAACAAAACAACAACAACAACTACAAAGGATTCTAATCCACAGTTGAAAAGCCTTTGTAAATTTGTTTAATTTTATTACACATAACATGTACTAATTATTTTTTTTAATTGACTAATTGCCCTGTTGTTTTACTGGTGTATAGGATACTTGTACATAAGTAACCAGTGTACATGGGAGGCCACATACTTTGTTCAATGTTGTATCTATATTCCACATGTGTAAACTTTCAGGGTGGTTGGTTTAACAAATATATATATATATATATATATATATATATATATATAAAAGAAAAGGAAAAGGTTTTTAACTCATTTGCCTTGCAGGCAAGTTTTGCAAATAGCTCTTCCCCACCCCTCATTTTAGTAAAAAAAAAACAAAACAAAACAAAAAAAAAGTCAAAATAACAACAACAACAAAACCCTGGGTAATTTGATTTTTAGTTAAATGACACCAAACTGGTATTTAAAAGTTCATATCACACACACACTCACTGAAAATCATTTCAGAGTTGCCAGAGCTTCAGTTTATGAAGCTTCTCAAAAAATGCCTTTTTTGGAGCCTATTTTGCTGAAGACGGCGTGGAGTTTGTTTTGTGAGGGGGTGATGTGAGCACCTAGAATGTCTTTCAAGGCCAGGTGGTGTGATCGTTTACTGCCTACTGGATTTTTTTCTATTACCATTGGAAGGCAAAATCTGATTATTTAGCATGAGAAAAACAAATCCAACTCTGCTTTTGGTCTTGCTTCTATAAATATTTAGTGTATACTTGGTGTAGACTTTGCATATATACAGATTTGTAGTATTTTCTTGTTTTGGTGTCTAATCTGTATCTATAATGTACCCTAGTAGTCAAACATACTTTTGATTGTACAATTGTACATTTGTATACCTGTAATGTAAATGTGGAAAAAGTTTGAATCAACATAAACCCGTTTTTTGGTAAGAAAAGAAAATTAGCCAGCCCTGTGCATTCAGTGTATATTCACACCTTTTATGGTCATAGGCATATAGTGTTGTATATTGTAAATTGTAATTTCAACCAGAAGTAAATTTTTTTTCTTTTGAAGGAATAAATGTTCTTTATACATCCTAGTTAAAGTTTAAAAGAAAAAATTAGCTTGGTTTTGTCACCTAGTCAGTAGCAAGAGCCTTTCTAAATGTTATTCAAGATGATTCAGTTCACACTAGTGTTTTTTTTTAATCCTAAAAAGTAATGTTTTGCTTAATTTTGTGATAGTCAAAAGGACGTGCAAAGTTCAGCCCCTCCCTAGCTTTCCTTACAATCAGAGCCCCTCTCACCTTGTAAAGTGTGAATTGCCCTTCCTTTTTGTACAGAAGATGAACTGTATTTTGCATTTTGTCTACTTGTAAGTGAATGTAACATACTGTCAATTTTCCTTGTTTGAATATAGAATTGTAACACTACACGGTGTACATTTCCAGAGCCTTGTGTATATTTCCAATGAACTTTTTTGCAAGCACACTTGTAACCATATGTGTATAATTAACAAACCTGTGTATGCTTATGCCTGGGCAACTATTTTTTGTAACTCTTGTGTAGATTGTCTCTAAACAATGTGTGATCTTTATTTTGAAAAATACAGAACTTTGGAATCTGAGCTTGTGCTTCACTTTAATTTCCCTCCAATACAGTGTCTCAGAACAACTACTTGTTTGCTTATGTGGGGGTGAGGGGGGCATCAGGACACAGCTGAGTGTGTCAGACTGGCGAGGCTTTCATTTCACCCAAAGACATTATGTTTAGCCTGCCTGGTGCTTTCAGAATAAGACCCATGTTATTCCAAACTTCCAACTTGTGTTGATGATTTTTTTTTTTCCTTTTTCATCTCTGTGGGCCACAAGCCTATACACTGTCCTTGGGGACACTTAAGAAATCCTCCCCCTGGGAGTCGGGCGGTAGCACAGTGGGTTAAGCGCACGTGGCACAAAGTGCAAGGACCGGCATAAGGATCCCGGTTCAATCCCCCAGCTCCCCACTTGCAGAGGAGTTGCTTAACAGGCGATGAAGCAGGTCTGCAGGTGTCTGTCTTTCTCTCCCCCTCTCTGTCTTCTCCTTCTCTCTCCATTTTCTTTGTCCTATCTAACAATAATGACATCAATAACTACGACAATAAGGGCAACAAAAGGGAATAAATAAATATTAAAAAAAAAAAAAACAAGATGTGGTCCAGGGGCCGCGTGGTGGCGCACCTGGTTGAGCGCACATGTTACAATGCACAAGAACTCAGGTTCAAGTCCCCGGTCCCCACCTGCAGGGGGAAAGCTTTGCAAGTGGTGAAGCAGATCTGCAGGTTTCTCTCTGTCTCTCTCCCTATCACCCACTTCCCTCTCGATTTCTGGCTGTCTCTATCCAATAAATAAAGATTAAAAAAAAAGAAGAAGAAATCCTCCCCCTGTGCTTTGGTTCTCTCTAAGTTTTCACTCACACTTGGCTTCAGTAGCATTTGTGAGATTAGATTATATACCACGGTCAACTAATGTCCAATCGTTAACAGTCTCCCAGGTGGGGTAAGTGATTGAGCACCTAACTCTGAAGGCAAGGGCACTGCTAACTAAGCATGTGATTACTGCCCCCTCTGTCTGGGCCTTCCTTTCTTTACACTAGGCAGCCCTGGCTTCTTGGCTTGCTGATTTTGACCACAGATTGGGGGCCTCTTCCACCTGTTAGGAAAATGCCTGCTACCTCTGCCCAAGAATCACCCCTTTACCACAGAGCATCCGCAGAAACTGCTGGTGCTGGCACTTCCAGGATGCACTTGACCAGAGACGCCAGGCAGAATTTTCACTAGCACATGTCTGCACCCTCAAAAGTAGTCGCAGGAGAAATTTGCCACCTTCCAGGGTCAGATTTAGCAGCAAGAGGGAATGAAAAGAAAAGAAGAGGAAAGAGGTAATACAGCCTGTCAGAGTCCTGCCTGGCCTGGCTTTGGTGGCTTTTTTGAGCAGCCCCTCCAGAGACTGCAAGCTGTGTGCACTGCTGCTGGGTATGTGGCAGTCTGGACAGATGGACCAGGCCTCAAGTCAGGGGCCCAGCTCTCACTGTGCACTTGGGTGTTACTTCATCCTTCACCAAATTCTCCACCAGGATTTGGTGAATATTTCATCATATGGGTCTCTTGTGTCCTGCCAAGGTTATTCAGTATTAAGGCTTTTAAAAATTTTTTTTTTTTTTTTAATTAGACCTTGATAGAGACTTGAGTTTCTTTCTCTTCACTTGCCACATATCTTTGTGGTCTTGGGGAGGGCATCTAACTTCTTTATTTTGATTTTTTTTTTTTTTTTTTGCTCTCTTTTGTAAGGTGGAAGTAGTACTATCTTTGAACTGTAGTTCTTCTTCTTCTAGCGTTTGCCCTTCTTCCGTAGCCAGTCAACAGCGTCAGGTTGAGCCTGATGTCAAGTTTCGAGACCTCCTTTGAATCTGGAGAGGTGGCAGTCGTTGACTATGTGGGTCATAGTCTCTCTGTAGCCGCAGGGGCAGTTCGGGTCGTCTCTGGCTCCCCAGCGATGGAACATAGCGGCGCACCGGCCATGGCCTGTTCGATGGCGATTGAGGAGGGCCCAATCATAACGTGCTAGGTCAAAGCCGGGTTGATGCTTGCAGGGGTCTGTGATGAGGTGTTTGTTCTTGACCTCAGCTGACTGCCAACTCTGTTTCCAAGAGTCTGGAACAGAGAAGTTCAGTGTAGGCGTAGGGGACCAGATTGGATGACGAGACGTCAAGCGTTGGACAGGGTGGGCGAAGATATCCACGTATATTGGCAGGTCCGGTCGAGCGTAGACGTGGGAACTGTAGTGTGATGGAGTTAGTAAATATGCCAGGTACTTGGTACTCAGATATTGGGTGTTTTGTTACTTGTTTGTTTTCCCCACCTGTTGGGATTTAGACTGGACTGTGGGGTTTTTCTTCCACTCGGCATGAAGTGAAATGTTTTTTGTCTTCAGGTGGTAACAAGGCATGCTAGCTACTAGGTTAGAAAAGTACTATCAAGGGTGGAGGCAGATAGCATCATGGTTGTGCAAAGAGACTGTCTGAGGCTCCAAAGTCCAGCCAATTTCCCACACCACCATAAGCCACAGCAGAGCAGTGCTCTGGTAAAAAAGAATACTGATTAACTAAAGAAATGAAATACTAACACTGTGGGGCTGGGTGGTGGTGCACCTGGCTGAGTGCATACATTACAATGCACAAGGACCTGGTTTCAAGCCCCCCAGTCTCCATCTGCAAAGAGGAAGCTTAATGGTGGATCAGTCAGAGCTGTAGGTTCTCTCTCCCTCAGTCAGAGCTGTAGGTTCTCTCTCCCTTTATTTTTATTTATTGAATAGGGGCAGTCAGAAAACAAGAGGGTAGGGGGAGATAGACACGTGGAGCCCTGCTTCACTCATGAAGCTGTTCCCCTGCAGTTGGGGACTGGGGGCTTGAACTCGGGTCCCTGTGCATTTTAACATGTGCACTCAACCAGGTGCACTACCACCTGGCCCTCTCTCCCTCTCTATCTCTGCCTTCCCTCTCAATTTCTCCCTGTTTCTATCCGAAATAATGAAATGAAAATATTAGAGAGAGAGAGAAATGAGAGCAATGTAATCCCTTCCGTGCATCTCTCCTCTTCCATGCCCAGATCTCTGTCTTGGAGGCCTGGAAGCTTTACACTAAATAGGGGGTTTGATCAAAACTACCTTGTATTTCCTGGGTGGGAATCTCAGAATAGCCATGCCAAAGATTGTGAGCATTGAATAAGCCTGTGTAGCACTGGCGCAGGATGAGTGGTGCCTTATTTCCCCATTCCCATCACTCAGCCAGTGTGTGCACAGGCCTTGCCTGCTCTTTGCTATGTAAAGAAGCTTAGATTAAGTCAGTTATGAAACTGAGCCTGTGCTGGGGACCCTAAAGAAAAATATTTTCCTTCTTTGTTGCCCTTGTTTTTATCATTGTTGTGATTGTTAATGTTATTGATGTTGTTGCTGGATAGGACAGAGAAATGGAGAAAGGGAAGACAGAGGGGGGAAAGATAGACACCTGCAGACCTGCTTCACCATTTGTAATGTGACCCCTTGCATGTGGGGAGCTGGGGGCTCGAACCAGGATCCTTATGCCAGTCCTTGAGTTTCATACCATGTGCGCTTAACCTGCTGCGCTACAGCCCGACCCCCAACCCTGGAGAGTTTACAAGTTCTTTATATTACAGTCCTCTGAGCCAGGTGGTCACCATCTTACAGGTACAGAAGAAGGGTAGGGGTTCTGATGCAACAGTGGGTCAGATCAACTGGGCCAGTGGGAGAGGAGCTGGGGCAGACCCTCCACTCTGCAGGGTTGAGTTTCTCATCTCAGTGGCTGCCATCACCCATTGCTACTGGGTCTGCCTAAGGGTGTGATGCTCTGGGCTGCCACCAACCAGATGGCAGTATTCTTGGTTCTCTTCCAGTCTTCCAACCTGCCTGCCCCTCCCCACCACAAATTCCTCACATAGTTCAAACAGCCCTGTGTCTGGATACAGTGCTTTATAGTGTGCAGAGCACTCGTGTGTGTGTGTGTGTGTGTGTGTGTGTGTGTGTGTGTGTGTGTGTTTCCTTAGGGAATCTGCTAGTGTAAATGTTCTCAATCTGTTACATAAGATGAGTTTGAAGCCCCAGCCACACCAAGTATGGAATTTATCTCCAGTTTCCTGAGTGCAAGTCCACTGCTCTGTCCATGTCATGTTTTACTCTTGCCAACATCTCCCTTCAGCTCCGGGAATAGCTGTCTAACCTCTTTTTCAGTGGCATTTCAGGAGAAAGGGAAGGCACCGCACCAGAGAGTGAATAAGCGTTTGGGGAGCGGAAGACGGTGACTTCATGTAGTTACAAGCTATCACCACATGAGGGTGCTGCTGCCTAAAGCAAGCTTAAAGGCCTAAGGGCTCAAGATTTCCAGTTCAGGGTTTTATACTTTCCCCTGACTTGAGGGATTCAGGAGTGGAGTGCCACCAGAAGTCTGGCAGCTGCCCAAGACTAAGCTCTTGCTTTCCCCCTTCCTCCCTTCGCAGCTTCTTCTGGGCATAGGGTAGTTCCTCATTCTGACTTGAGATGGTAGGGTATGCTCATCGATTTGGCCCACAGGCTCCAACTTAGCCTTTGAGTCACCTCTGACTTCTTACCTCTTGACTTTTCTGAGCCTGTTTCCCCAGATATCACTTGCATGGTAGTCATGGTGTGTCTCAACAGAGCCAGTATGAGTTCTGTTAAAGACAGAGTATAGGCCCCAAGTGGAGCTACTCATGTGCCAAGTCTCACCGAGAGAGAGAAAGAGGAGAGGAGAGAAGAAACTATAGCGCTAAAGCTTTCTTCAGTGTTTTGTGGCCGGGCTTGAACTTGGGTCTCACATATAGCAAAATAGTCTACTATCCAAGTGAGCTATTGTTGCCAGTCTTGCAACAAACTTTCAAACAATTAAAATCTTAGATTTTTTTTTTTGACTGCGGAGATAACATAGTGGTAGCGAAACCCAGTTCCATGCTTGAGGCTCAGAGGTCCCAGATTTACCGCCTGGCATCAGTGCTTTGCTCTTGCTCTCATTTAAGTAAATCAATAAAGGTCTGGATGGTGACACACCTGGTAGAATGTACATATTACTATGTGCAAGGACCATGGTTCAAGCCTCCTAGTCCCCACCTACAAGGAGGAAGTTTCATGAATGGTGGGGCAATGCCACAGGTCTCTCTCCCCTTTCCCTCTCAAGTGTTCTGTCTCAATGCAATAAATTTTTTTAAATGTTTAAAAAAAAAGAAGCTTAATTTTAAAAATTGTGATCAATAGCTTTGCAGAAAGCTGCCTGCTGCCTGTCCTGTGCTAGCTCACCCCACTCTGCCAGCTGCTTGGTTCTAGGTCTCTGGGGAACATGCAGGGCATTCTGGGACCCCTGTGTGGAGACTTGCCTGGGTGGACGAGGCTGGATGGGGGATTTATTTCTGGGTCTTTTAGTCTCGCAATCCCAGAGGAGCAGTTTCTAGCCACCTACTCAAGCCTGGACTAGTCTAGGCAAGGAAGATGTGAAAATAGGTGTCAACAGAGTCAGTTCTGTGGGTTTTCTCTGAGTAGCTTGCCCTCCCCTTTACAGTCTCTCCTCAGGTGCCTACTCTGTACCCTGCACCGGGGCCACCTGCATGGCCTAGGCTTTCCCCCCTCCCCAGCTATGCTGCATTCACAGATGAGGAGTCTGGGGCCCCAGGGGAGGAAAGAGGCTTGCTGGGGGCATCACACAAGAGATGAAAGACAGGTCAGGGAGCCCTTGTTTACTGTCCCCTTGCAAACTGGATGTGTGGGCTTCCTCTGCATTTGCACCTCTATCTGAAGAGGACCCAGCAACTCCAGGGAGAGTGTGAGCACTGCTTCTAAGACTCTCCAAGATGAAAGAAAACCAGACAATAGGCTCATACAGGAGACTGATCCTGGGCATTTAAATTCCATGGCACCCTGCCCCTCAGTGTCCCTCCTCCTCCCAGGTTACTTTCCTTCACTTCCTGTTTAGCTTGTCAATCAGCTGGGCTGCTCTAGTGTCAGGATGAGGTGAGAAAAGCCTTTTAAAGTTTCTTCCAGGAAAATGACTCCAAGTGTGCACTTTAGTCTCAGGCAGAGAGGAGCAGGGCTGGGAGGGGAGCAGGATATACGGGCGGCTTCTGGGCATCACTGCTCCATCCTAGCTGTCTTGATGTTTACTCCTCCCTCCTCTCCTCTTGTGAAAGCCAGACCCAGGCAGAAGCCCCTGTCCCCAGAGTCACTTCCTCGTCCTGTGACCTCGGAATGCCTGCCCGAATGGGCTGATTCCACACAGGGATGCAGGGAGAGCAAATGGGCTCTACCAATTCCAGTGAACAGACAGGCACTTGGTCTAAAAGAAGTGGGTGAGCCAGAGAAGATCCCTAGGGTGTAGACAAATGCCAATATTTGAGTCAATGACCCCCCCCCCTTTTTTTAACTCCATTGACTTTTTAAAAAGTTTTTTTTCTTTTTAATTTAGTTATCTATTTATTATTTGATAGGACACAAAGAGAAATTGAGAGGAGAAGAGAAAAATAGTGAGGGAGAGAAAGAGACACACTTGCAGCACTGCCTCATGGCTTGTGAAGCTTCTCCCCCGCATGTGGGGACTGGGAGATTGAATCAGGATTCTTGTGAATGGTAACATGTGCATTCAACCAGATGCAACACTGCCTGGATCCTATTTATTTTTTACTTGATTTTAAAATTTTCCCCCTTTATTGGGGGATTAATGTTTTACATTCTACAGTAAATACAATAGTTTGTACATGCATAACTTTCTCAGTTTTCCACGTAACAATACAACCCCCACTAGGTCCTCTGTCACCCTTTTCTGGGACCTGTACTCTCCCTGCACCCATCTGATTTTTTTTTTTTTTTTTTTACCAGAGAGCACTGCTCAACTCTGCCTTATGGTGGTGCTGGGGATTGAATCTGGGACCTTGAATCCTCAGGCATGAAACTCTTTTGCATACCATTATACTATCTCCCCAGTCCTATTTATTTATTTTCAACATTTATTTATCTTCAACAAAGAGGGAGAGACACAGAGGGTGAACCAGGGCATCTGGTTCACCAGGATACTCTGGTGTATCCGATGCCAAGGATCGAACTCTTGCAAGTTGTTGCACTGGCCACTGCCCAACATCCCATGCTACTTCTTCCTGGGTCTCAGGCTTTGCCCATGTGAAATGGGCTGATGAAATATGCCAGTGGGGAAGACAATCAGGCTCCCATTCTCTGTCCATTCTTGGTCCTGGTGATTAAGCACCCAGATTCTCTGCCCCCATACTTGATACAGAAGCTGGAGTTCAAGGCACCTTGCATCCCTTCTTCCTGGGGGCAGGGGATGGGAGCTCAGTTTCACTATGGCAGCTTCAGAGCACTCAGTCTCCAGGGGCTGTCAGTCCAGGCTGAGTGGAGATACCACCACCACCACCACCACCAACAACAACAACACCATGATGCTTTTCCAAACTCCCTCCAGGACTCCTGAACCTGAGTCTGCAGCCCTGCTGATTATGTCATGGACTTCAGCTCAGGGGCAAACTCACTGCCAAACAAGGATGCTCTAGCCATGTGCCAGACCCATGCTCTTGCCTTGGGTTTTGTGGTAGTTCCTTAAATGTGAACACTGACAGGACCTCTGGGTCACCCCATCCAAACAGTAACACTTTACAGATGTGGGAGTGGAGGCCCCGGGGTGTCGGGGGAGCTGCCATAACCCCTTGACCAGCCAGTGGCAGACTCACTGCTGAGTTGTTACAGTCTTAGAGGAAGTATAATAACTAGAATAAGGGAAGTGGCCCTGAGGTGGTGACTAGAGCTATGGACATAAAAACATGTGGTCCTGAGTTCCATGCCTGGTATCGGATGTTCCAGCGTGATGCCTTCTCTCTCTCTCTCAAAGTATTATATTTATGTATTTACTGAATAGAGACAGAGAGTAATAGAAGGGAAAAGGAGGATAGAGAGGGGAAGAGAGAGAGAGAGAGAGAGACTGATTCCCCTCATCCACATTCCCTGGGCCACTCCCCTCCCTCAAAACCAGCCTTGTTCCCTTGCCCCAGGACCATTTGTCTGTCCAGCCTCTGACTTCCCTCCTCTGTCCCTCCCACCCTGCCTGCTCTTTGGACTCTCCTATCTGTAAATTCCCAGCTCACAAATCTAGGAGAGGTTAGGGTTCAAATTTTGGCCCATGCCTGGCAGTGAGGCAGAACTGCGGCCCACTACCTGGTGCTGCAGCGAGCCACATTCTGGGATGCCAGTATTGGTGTGAAGGCTGGAAGCTTTATAGTTGTCGGAAGCTGTAATAGGAGGGACAGCAAGTCCCTCCAGCCAGTCTGATTCTCCAGAAAATCAGCTTTTATACAGGTAGGGTTGGGGAGCCGGAGGAGTGTGCAGGGAGGGGCCCAAGGCCTCCTTGGGTTGTGGTTCCTCAAACTTCCTCCTGGATCAGAATGTATAGTGGTTTTAACTCTTTGCTGTTTCCAAAGGACAGGAACTGGGTGGAGGTGTTTGCTTCTTTTGTTTCTGAGTTGTTTCTTCAGATTAATTGTTACTTTGCAGAATGTCAGGTGGCAGAGCATGGGTAGTCAGCATCAAGCTCCCCATCCCTTGCTCCAGGGTCACACTGGAGAGAAACAACCTTGTCCCTTTGGGGAACCATTTCAGCTGCTGTGTGCCTGGAGGTGTCACCCTCCCTCCACCTTGAAAGGATTGTCTTGGGTATACACACACACACACACACACACACACACACACACACACACACACATGGGTCAGCTCACTGGATGCCTTGTGGGACCCTCACACAGGCTAGGACCCCTGGAGGCCAAGCCTTTCCACTACCCATCCTGGCCCTCCTTGCTGGTTCCACAGACTACCGGAACCCTGAGTCCCCAACTCCCCCTTTGGTTCTAAATCAAGAATCCTCTTGTCAGAACCCTGTTTCAGTCACTGCCCAGTCTCCTGGCAAGTCTGCAGGTGGTGAGGGGTGTGGTAGTGAAGGGCTGGGCAGCACCTGCTCTGGAGCACTGTGTGTGCTCAGCCACAACAAGCCCCACCAGCACCCAAAGTGCTTCTGTGCCTGCAGGGTGCTCAGAGGCCTAATTTGCCATCTCAGTATCCCGGCAGAATGCCCCAGGGGCTCAGAGCCTACTTTCCTCTCCATCCACTCCCCCGCTGGAGAATAGAGTCAAGGTGGGTCCCACAGGCTGCTCACCGCACTTAGGGGAGGTGTGGGTGTGCAAAAGAGGGGGGGGGGAGATAAGAGGCTCTTTGGATTTTTTTTTTCATTTTTTTAGGGGCCGGGTGGTAGTGCACCAGGTTTAGCACACATCACTATGCAAAAGAACCCAGGTTCAAGCACCTGGTCCCCATTTGTAGGAGGGAAGCTTTATGAACAGTGAAGCAGTGCTGCAGGGGCTTCTCTGTCTCCTTCTCTGTCTCCCCCTTCTCTTGATTTTTCTGTGTCCTAAAAATAAAGTTGAAAGAAAAAAAATGAAAATGAAATGAAATGGAGTGAAAATAGTCACCAGGAGTGGTGGATTTATCAACGTTCAACAGTAACTCTGGTGGCAATAAGGATATCCTATCCTATCCTATCCTATCCTATCCTATCCTATCCTATCCTATCATCTCATCCTATCCTATCCTATCCTATCCTCTCATCTCATCCTATCCTATCCTCTTATTGATTTATTTTACTGAAGCACTGATCAGCTTGGCTTATGGTGGTACTGGGCGTTAGATCTTGGACCTTAGACCTAGAGCCTCAGGTATGAAAGGGAGTCAGGAAGACCCCCACAGAGGCAGCCTGTGGCCCAGCCCATGGGAGCTGCGCTTGGAGGGGGCAGCAGCAGATGTGGGTGGGGGTGGAGGTGACAGGGGTCCAGAACATTCGAGAATGTGGCTGGAAGGCACAGGTATGTGTGCAGTGTGTGCTGGAGGGCAGGGAATGGTGCATCTGTACACCCCAAAATAACTGAAGGGGGAAGGGGTGTAGGCATAGGATGTAACCCTCAAGGGACTTGCTCAGTTCTGGCTGTGACTATCTTAGGGCAGCAGCAGGTGGCGCTCCTGGGCTTAGTCCAGAGCCTCCCCTCCACCCCAGTTCGGGTGGTGATGGTGGGGGTGGGGGGTGGAGGGCAGGGAAGAGGGGTTGCTGCTTCTGAAGTCTCAGGATAAATGGGCACCTCTGTACATGGACCATGCTTACCATCCAGCATGTGTGTGAACACTGTCCACTGGTCTCCTCCACAGCTAGCCTTCTGAGCTTTGCATACCTCCCAAGACGGAAAGCTCACTCCCTGTCAGAGTAACTGATGTCTGACATCTGGCATCTTACAGTCCCGCAACATGTTGGTCCACACTCTGCCCTGTGGGAGGTCTGCTGCGGATGCAGTGTGTTCCCTAGGCCTGTGGCAGTCCCTCCAACAGGTGACCATATCCCCACATCCAGGACTCTTTCTTCACAAGCATCACCCCAGTCAGCTTTCTTAAAAAAAATAAAATTACCAGAGCACTGCTCAGCTCTGGCTTATGGTGGTGTGGGAAATTGAACCTGGGACTTTGGAGCCTCAGTCATTAAAGTCTTTTTGCATAGTCAGTATATATCCCCCAGCCCCTACCCTGCAAGACATCTTTTGAATCACTAACCCAATAGCAAGGCAAATTCTTTAAACCATCTCATCTAGCACTTGGCCTTGGGCCTCAGACAACACAAACATTTAACTTCTTTTTAGAGAATGAATGAGCCCTGTACTGTCATCACCTCCTGCTTCTAGTTAGGTAACTGAGGCTCAGAGAATTAAAGCTACTCCTTCAGTGTCACACAGCTCCTTACTGGCAGAACTGAGAGGTGAACTCAGATAATGTCTGCTTAATCCAACAGTCCTGATGTCAGCTCCCTTTTCCTTGGGGTTACTCCTGATTTTGGTGTGTGGACACAGGAGGGGGCGGGTGGTGTAACCCGAGGGCAAAGATTTCAGCCTGCCACAGTCAGCCAGTGAGTTCTCCTATCTGGGGCTGCTCTCAACGAGGAAGTGAAGGTACTAAGGGCAGCACCTACTCCATACTGGGTTGCCCAGGGGATGGAGTGAGATAACCTCTTGGCACCACGTCTGGAACGTGGTCAGGGTTAGGCAACATTTACTCCCTCCTCCAAGAAAACACCAGTATGTAGGGGTGGGGGCTCAGATGTGGGGGACACCTGTCCACTGATTCTCAGCACCCACCCTGGGCTATAGCTAGGCACATGCCTTCCCCTTTGGAGCTTCTCTTTCTGTGTGTGTGTGTCCTGAATATATGCAGGGTGTGGAAAGGCCACAGGGATACTGCACAATGGCCACACAAAGCACCCCCCCACACACACACACAAACTTTCTATACCACTGAACATCCGGATGGAGGGGGTCGCTATCTCACTGTGGTGGTGGGGGTCTGTGAGAGTTGGGGCTGCCTAAGATCATACATCTAGTGGGGAATTGGGAAGGGGGATGGCAGGGTTGCTTTCCAGGTCTGCACAGCTTCTCCTCAGCAGATTCAGCCCCAGGGCCCAGAGGTCAACATCCCTCCTGCTGTCTCTTGTGGAAGTCAGGCCCAGAGAGGGTCTTACAGCCCCTCAGGATCTGCAGACATCACGCTCCCACTCCATTCCCTCACCTCCTGACTCCGGTGGCTTCTGGCCCATTCTGTCGCCTGACTGGGCAGGTGGGGGTTGGGGTGTGTGTAGGGGGGTGATGAGAATTCTGGATGTTGAGAACAAGCCCTAGAAGGGGACACTGTTAATGATCTCACAAGTGCCACCCATCTACTCCGATCCGCCAAAGTGTGGGCCCTCTCCTCGCTACCCGGCCCCCGACCCCGGATTCCCACGCGAGGTCCCAGGCTTCCAATCAAGCCTTCCGAGGAGGCACATTCTGCAGGGTCCCGGCTCCGCAGCCCACCTGCCCTGGCTGCGCGCCCAGGCCTGGGGGAGGCAGTGGGGGCCGCCCGGGCGGCTGGGGGGTCCTGAGCCCGCCCCGCCCTCCTCACGCCCCGCCCGCGCTGGGGGCGGCCCGGCGGCGGCGCACGCTTCCTGCGGGCGCGGCAGCTGTGGGCGCGGAGCTTCGCGGCGAGCGCGGCCGCCGACCGGGAGCGGGAGCCGGGAGCCAGAGCAGAGCACCGCGCCGCCGCCGCCGCCCGCCCGCCCGCAGCCTCTTAACAAAGGCTCCCGCCGCCGCCGCCATGAAGCCAGGGCCACCGCACCGCGCCGGGGCCGCCCACGGGGCAGGAGCCGGGACAGGGGCCGCGGCCGGGCCCGGGGCCCGAGGGCTGCTGCTGCCGCCGCTGTTGCTGCTACTGCTGGCGGGGCGAGCCGCGGGGGTGAGTGTCGCCCTTCGGGGTCCCCCCCAACCAGCTCTCCCGGGACCCGGCTGCACCCCGGCCCCTCCCCCACCACCTCGCGCCCCCGAGCGCCCCCCCTGGCTGGCAAGCGTGGGGGGAGGCCGCCCCCACCCGGGTTTGCCGCCTTTTGGGGGGGCTCGTTTTCTCTTCCCCTGGGAACCCCTCCCCCGACGGAGACCCGGGCGGGAACCGAGCGCGGGGCGCCGGGCTGCGCCCCTGCCCGGTGGCTGGAGCATCTGTCTCTTTCGGCGCGGGGGGCGCCCCGACCTGCAGGAGCCCGCCTGGCGGTGGGACTGGCTGCGGGCTGGGGGTCCCGGGGCGCAGGGACCCGGTTGGGTGTGTCTTGGGTTCCGAGTGAGCGTGGCTTTGGCTTCGTGGGTGTGCCCAGTCCGCGGCCAGTTTGGGGGAATCAGACGCACCCCCCCCCCCGGCCCTCCCAGCCAGAGGGTGGGCGTTTCAGTCCTTCTAGGGTCGGTGGGCCCCGAGAAGGGGAGGGGCGGAGGGTGACCTGTGTGAAGGTGACCCGAGGGGGTGCATGAGGGTGACCCTGCGTGTGCCCACCTCTGTGGAGGATGCCAGGGCCTGGGGGTGTGTACTGTCAGGGCTGAGGGGGAGGACGTGCTTCCCTCATGGGTGGGTGCCTCATGCCCTCCCTGTGTGTGTGAGAGCCCCCATTGTGCAGGAGGTGCTGGGTGGCTGCTGGCTGCGGTGGTGCGTGCCTGCAGGGGTGAGTGTGTGGGAGAGACCTCTGGTGGGCGTGTGCTCAGACCCCAGAGTGCGAGGGGAGGGGTAGGGGGGATGCGGCTGCAGGTGCCTCTCTGACCCTGTGCATGGGGCACACGCCTGGGGAGAGCGCATGTGTGCAGAGAGGCCTGAGTGTGTGGACGAGGTGACCGCAGAGTGTCTCTTTGAGCGACCGCCACAGCAGTGGGGATGAGCAGGAGGAAGTGGGCAGGCAGGGAGAACCAGGAGTGAGGTGAGTTGGAGGTTGGGTCCAAGAGCATACCTGTAGACCCCACCCCCCCCCCCACCTGCTGACAGGAGCCAGACCTCAGGCAGCCCCCCCAGTACTGCCCTGACCCTGCAGGTCTCTTCACACCTCCCCCAGCCTGGGAGGGGGAGACAGGCTGTTCCCCACCTTTCTCACCTTGGAGTCTGGGAGGGAAGATGAAGTGTGTGGGGTGTCAGGTGGACGCTGGGAAGGAAAGAAGGACACTCAGCTATCCTCTTTCTCTTAGCTAAACTTGTTGGAAATGGAAAGGCCTTAGCTTCAAATCCCGCCCACACCTCTGATTTGTGGTGTGAAGCTGGGCAAGGTCTCTCACCTCTTGAGGTCTCCACTCCCCCTCTGGGATGGGAGTGAATGACAACCTCTTCTGAGAATAGGTGACACTCAGTGAGTGTCCACTGTACAGGCACATGAAAGGTGCAGTACAAAGTGCTGTAGACCCAGAGGCTGGCAGGGACCCTAAGCTAGTCACACCCACCAAACAACTGCTCCCTCCTTCATGTAATGACACTGAGTCCCCCATACTAGTAACCCACACCCTGAGGGGGTGAAAGTGTCCAGCACATAGTAGGGCCACAGTAAGGCAGGTCCCCCTGGGCCTGAGGCTGAGGACCAGTGGGTATGGTTCAGACCCTGTACTGGCTGGCAGCCCCCTTCGGCTGAGTCTTTAGGTTGGGCTTGCCTTAGAGGAGAGAAGGGGCAGGGCTTCTGGGAGGGGTGGGTAGGGCAGCCCATTGAGGAGGAGTATCACCTTATCTGGCCTGGGGAGCAAAGGATGATAGCTGCTGCCCACTTGCTATCCCATCGGGCAGTGCCTGTAGCAGCAGGAGGACTGAGGTTTGACCAGAAGAGCCAGGATGGGGAGGGAGGGGTTCCCTAAGGCCATCCCTGAGACAGTCACCTTAGTCACCACCCAGAAGGGCTTGGAGTGTGGGGAGTCTGGGAATCTTAGGTTGGAAAGGTTCTTTTAGAAGCCATTGTCTATGAAGGGTTTATAGACATCAGTCTTGTTTGACTCTTCTGGGCGATGGGAGTTCACTCCCCCCCCCCCCAACACACGGGTGGTCCTGACTTTCCAGAGCAAGACTGTCTTCTTCTCAGAAATGAAAACTTGGGGACCCAGAGACTATTCATAGCAAGGAATATGGACGTAAGGACATCACAGATGTCTGCTGCCTATTAACCTCCAGGGTGGCTGGGGCTCCAGGGACAGACATCTTTGACTTTGGCAGAGGTATTTGTACTTGCTCATCTGTAAAATGGGGACAGGGACCGTGCCCACCTCACAGGAATGTTGGAATGGGAAAACAAGCTCCTCAGGTAGCCTGAGTGAGCTCTCCTATTAGGCTCTCTGAAAGGAGAACGTGGTAGGAGTGAGCCTGAAGAGGTAATGGAGGGCTTACTGGAGGAGGAGGGTTTGCACTTAGTGACACTGAAGAGTGCTGTTGTTTGCCCTCCCTTTGGCTTTCTTATCTATCAGCTACAGACAAACATTTAACTTCCAGGAACGTAATGGGGTTGGGGTGTGACAGTACCCTCAAGACAGCTGGAATTGGGACCTGGTGCCTTCTGTTCTCCCCACCCTCCAACCTATGGTTTGCTGTGCTTACTGGTCTCTCTGCATTGGGGGTTTGATGTGGAGAAAAAGCACTTGGGTGGCCCCTCCCACCTCACTGACTGGGGTCTTGAAGGGAGCCACCCCCAGAAGTCAGGCCCTGTCCCTCCCACTGGAGCTGGGACCAGGGGTGGATCAGAGACCAGGGACCAGGGACTGCAGAAGGATTCCTGAAGGCCCAGAGTGGAGGCAGCAGAGGAAGGGAGGAAGCAGCAAGGCCCCTACACCTGGCAGCGATTGAGGACATGGCTAGGGAGGCCATCTGCACCCTTGTTGACATCACAAAGCCAGCAGCTCATGAACACGCAGTATGTGTTGGTCCAATTCATCTCTAAATGAGGTGAGGAATTACTGGAACCTTCATTTTGCAGAAGAGGATAGCAGGGCACAGAGAGGTTGGACAACTCATTCAGGGACACACAGCTGGCAAGTGGCAGAGCTGGAGTGAATCAGGGTCTGGTGGCCTAGTGGGGCTGAGCCAGTCTTAATCCACCCTTTCTCATTGTGTGATCTTGGGCAAGTTACTTCAGTTCTCTGGGGCCACTCGCACTTCTGCCCATATTACCTGTCCCAGAGGTGTCCTTGTCTTCCCTTGTTCCTTTCTACCCTGCCCTTGGGGGCAGGAGTGAGGGGCAGGGTGCTGCCACTTATTGCAGCTGGGTCTAGGGCTGGGGCTGGGGCTGGGGTTACTGTACAGTGGACAGTAGGACAGAGAGGGATTGAGAGGAGGGGGAGATAGGGAGACAGAGATACCTACAGTATTATTCATCACTCATGAAGTTTCCTCCTGCAGGTGAGGACCAGGGGCTTGAACTTAGGTCCCTTTGCATGGTAATATGTGTGCTCAACTGGATGCTCCACAGCCTAGCACCACCCTCCTCTTTTCGTTTTTTAATAGAATTGAGGGCCTCTTTTTTATTTTTATTTAAAAAATTTTTTAATATTTATTTATTTTCCCTTTTATTGCTTTTGTTGTTTTTTATCATTGTAATTGATGTCATCATTGTTGGATAGGACAGACAGAAATGGAGAGAGGAGGGGAAGACAGAGAGGGGGAGAGAAAGACACCTGCAGACCTGCTTCACCATCTGTGAATAGACTCCCCTGCAGGTGGG
Organism: Erinaceus europaeus; assembly: GCF_950295315.1. Lineage (NCBI taxonomy): Eukaryota > Metazoa > Chordata > Mammalia > Eulipotyphla > Erinaceidae > Erinaceus > Erinaceus europaeus. The sequence goes on along the minus strand of NC_080174.1, from coordinate 46,421,519 downwards.
GAGCCAGGGGCTTGAACTGGGATCTTTACGCAGGTCCTTGCACTTGGCGCCATGTGTGCTTAACCCACTGCGCTACCGCCCGACTCCCCTCTTTTTTAATTAAGGATGAGAGACAGACAGACAGACAGACACAGACTGACTCTAGCTTTGCCCTGGTCTCACTGTACTTCCCCTGGGGTGCTGGGCCTCAGACCTGAGCTTGCTTGTGACAAGGCCTGCATCCTACCCAGTGAGTCATTACTTTGACCCAAGAGGTCCCAGGTTTGATCCCCAGAAGCACCACTGACAGGAGCTGAACAGTGCCGAAGGGCTGTCAGTGGGCTGAAAGGCTGCACACTGAGTGACCCCAGTTTTGAGACTCACTCTACATGGGATCCAGGCCAGGATCTGATCCCTTCTGATCTTACAAAGGCACCACGAGGAGCCACATTGATGTTGGGCTGTCCTAGGCCTCACCAGAACCAAGGTTCTCTCTGGCCTGTGACTAGGGCTTAGTGGGGAGGGGGTGGGGGATGGAAGGGTCACACAGCAGTCAGGAGAAGTGTCAGAATGCTTTTTTAAAAAGATATTATTTATTAATGATAAAGTGGGAGGAGAGAGACAAAGAACCAGCCATCACTCTGGTATATGTGCTGCCGGGGATTGAACTCAGGACCTCACACTTGAGAGTCCAATGCCTTATCCACTGTGCCATCTCTTGGACCACTCAGAATGCTTTCTTCACAGACTGTGAGTTCCCCATGGCAGACTCTGTGGCTCCCTTGTACTTCACTGAACCCCTTGGGCCAACTTTGTGCCCATCCCAGAATTGGATGGTTTGAACAAGTGAGTGAGTGAATGAAGGGAGTTCCAAAAGAAGTCAGGATTAGAAACTTTGGATGCCTTACTCTGCCTTATGGAGGTGGGTGGGGGACAGTGAGGCATGTGCCCGTGGCCTGGGTGGCGCCAGGGGTTGCACGGGACGGGTCTGTGGTCTGAGTGTCCAGGCGTGGCCACCGCTGTGTCTGGGAGGGACAGCACTGTGGCTCTGGGCTCCAGTCCAGCTGCCCAGAGCCTGTGATTTTGTGTCTAGGGGTGGGGGCTCGGAGGCCAGAACCAAAGTTGCCTGAGGGCCCTGCTTTCTGTTCTCCCATAGCTTGGCCTAGCAGTCGGCATGGGTGGGGCTGGCTCAAGAACACCTGGCCCTGCCAGGCCTCTGTCCTATACACTGTCCCTCCTCATCAGGCCTGTGCCCAGTAAATAGTTGTTGTCTGGCCCCACCCCTTTGCCTTGACTCCTGCCTCCCAGGATTCCAGGAGGCAAGCTGGCCTTCACTTCCGGCCCACTCCAGAGCAGGCCCTGGCCAGAGGGGTGGCTGCCCCCTCCCCCACTGACCAGTCCTTGTGCACAATCCCAGTGCCAAACAGGAAGCTGTGATTACAGGGGGAGTCTGAGTAGCCATGGCTGAGGGCCCAGCTAGGGGTGGGGCCGGGAACAGCCCCTCCCCTAGTGGACTGCTTTGGGGGGCAGACAGGGAACCTCTGGTGCTGGCCCTCCAGTGCTGGCCCTCCATGCCAGGTGCAGAGGGCACTTACCCAGTTCTGCCTTATCACACCTGGGTGCCCACTGGGCCTTAGTGCTTTGCCAGGCTGGGAGTCTCCCAGCATGAGGGTATAGCAAGAGGCAGCAGAGGTAACAGGGGCTCCAGGACCTGTGGGCCCAGGGTTGGAGTCCTGGCCTGCCGCTTTTCTTGCGGTGTGACCTCAGCAAGCTCACTTAACGTGAGCCTCAGTGTCTCCTTGGCCATGAGCTGAGAGTGCCTCTACCTCTGAGTTGTTCAGGAATGAACACCAGGCAGCAATCAAGGGTTGCTCCAGCAGCTAGTTGGTTTCTTCGACTTTATCCGCTTGGGTTTTGCTTCTTTCCTGTCCCTCTCTTGGTCTAACTGAGGAAATTGCTTTGGGGATGGGGTGTGGGTGTGTGCAGAGCGCAAGGCCATGGATAGATGATCCAAAGCTGTCCTCTGGGTGGGGGCTGAGACTGCCCAGAGAGGGAGAGCGTGGGTTGGGACTCACACAGGCCAGAGTGGGGGCAGCCCTTTCTGTGTCCCAGGAGCTGAGCTTGCAGGGGCTGTGGTTCAGACTGGGGGTGGAGGGTTGCCCTTGTTCTCAGGGGCTCCCCAGTCCCTCCTGGTCCTGGAACCCCAGTGAGATAGTGCTCTGTGGAGACATCATGTTTTCCATCTCCCACCCCAGTGGGGAGCGTATTGCTGAGGACCTTCATCACAGCCCTGCTTTATAGTGGTTGGGTCCTGATGTTTGGGGAGGGCCTGAGGAGATGGCCAACCCACTGCCTGTGGGTGGGGATCCTGAGCCAGAACTGAGGCTTGTAGCTGGCTGTTAGCCTCAGGTGTGCTCATGAAGCCTCTCTGGCAACTGGTGGCCTTCCCCATGTTGAAACAAAGGTGGCTCTGAGATGCTGTTATGAGAGCTCATAGGCCCAGGCCTCTATCTCACCTCTTCCCCAGCAAGCCCAGGACCACCTGGCTTGTCCACCTGGGGGGACCGGGGCTGCAGTCATTCCTCCAGGATGCTATCTACCCTATGGCTCACCTTGTCCTCGTCCTACTTCTGGGCTGGGCCACGAGTTAGCTTCTTGGGTCAGCCTCAGCCTGAGCTCTCTTAGAGAGCTTCCTGCAACCCTGCCCTGTCAGGAAGCCTCCCCTGCACCCCAATCCTGCCCCACTCCCAGCTCTGCTCACCAGCCCAGACTTTAATAAGGGTAATTTAGAATCAATCACCAGCGGGATATGGGAAATCTAATTGCAGCAAATTGATTGCCAATTCTATTGCAGGCACCGGGGGGCTGCGGGTGGCTCATTAGGTCTGTCCCCCTCCCTAGATGGGATGGGGGGCTGTGTGGGGACCGGGCTGGGGGGCTGCTATACTGGGTGCAGGGGGAAGATACCTCTGCTTCTTGGGATACTCAGTGGAGCCCATATGCTGCCACCCTCTCCAGGGTGCAGCACTAGGTGTGGGTGTCCACACAGACTTGCTGCCACCCCCTTGGAGCCAGGCTGCCATTGCAGTTGGGCTGTGGTGTCTGCCACTGAATGCTACCGGTGCTCTGCTGTCAAGATGCTCCTTGTTCTGGGGAGACAGACAAGAATGACAATGCTAAGGACGTACACTGTGTACTGGCATGTGCTCAGTGGATGCCAGGCTAGGGCTCACTTCTCACACGCACTGTGTGGCAGTGCTTGCTTCCTTGTCTTCTGGATGGAGATGGGCTCTGAGAGGTGCAGCACTATCCCCAGGACTGCCATTGGCAGACAGCTGGATTCTGTGCTGCCCATGGCCCAGGATGCCATGCTGGTCAAGGGCATCAGGCTGAGGGCTCACAGGACTAGCCCGAGAGGGGTCAGGCTTATTTATTTATTTATTTATTTTTACCTCCAGGGTTATCGCTGAGGCTTGGTGCCTGCACTGTGCTTCCACTGCTCCTGCAGCCATTTTTGTAATTTTTTGCAAAGGACAGAGCGAAACTGAGAGGGAGAGAGAAAGAGAGACACCTGCAGACCTGCTCATTGCTTGTGAAGTGACCCCCCCCCCCCCCGCAGGTGGGGAGCTGGGGGCTCAGCCTGTGATCCTTGAGTGGGTACTTGTGCTTCATACTATGTGCACTTAACCTGGTGTGCCACCGCCTGCCCCCTGGGGGCAGGCTTTTGATGGAAACATTCATTCATTCTGCAAAGATTTGTTGAGTGCCCCCTATAGGCAGGGCTCTGTGCTGGGGACTGTGGGGATGCAGGGGGGGGGGTGGGTGGTGTGGGGGGAGTGTCACATACCTTCTTAGTCTTGCTTGGGTAGATGTGTGTTTGTGGCAGGTGTGTTGTATTTATGTGAGAGGCAGGTTTGAATCCAGCTCTGACAGAAGTGGCAGTAGCTTTTTTTCTCTGTCCAGTAGGCTGGCAGTGCCTCCCGGACTGGGCTGGGGTGAGGGCAGCACTGCATAAGGTGTGGGTAGTGGAGAGTAACCTACTGCTGGACCATTTTGTTTTAATTCCTTTTAAAATTTATTTATTTATAAGAGAGAGGAAGAGAGAACTAGAGCATCACTGCAGTACTGGAGACTGAAGTCAAGACCTCATGCCTCCAAGTCCAGTGCTTTAGTTACTCACTATACCACCTCCTGGACACTCCCTCTAAGATCTTGCCACTGGCTGGTCAAGCAACTGCAGGCAGTTCTTCTTCACACCCTGGGGCCTCTACTTCCACATCTGTAATGTGGGGAGATTGGGCAGGGTTACCCAGAGGCCCTGCCAGCGTTCACACTTGAGAAACTATCAGAAAGACCAGGGGTTAGAAGGCTAGGCCTGGATGGTCCAGCTGGGTGGGGTGAGGGAGGGGGGCTGTTTCCTACATGGGACTGCCCAGTGGTTCTTCCAGCCAGGGCTGCAGTGCCCCTTCCCCAGCCCTTCTCGCTCTTCCTGCCTCTGATCAGGCCAGTCTGAGTCCTAGGTGCTGGGCTGTGGTGCTTTCCTGGCCGCAGAGGAGCACCAGGCAAAAAAGCCTGTGTCCTTGTCCTTGCTCTGTTGCTGACCCGCTGGTCACATCAGCCGCTGCCACTGACCACTCAGACTCAGACTCAGAGAGGTTCACTGGTTTGCCCCGAGTCACAGAAAGCTGTGGCCAATTTAGAATTAAGAGCTCTGTCTCCTGTGACCCTGGAGGTGGTGCAGTGGACGTAGTGTTGGACTTTCAAGCATGAAGTTCTTGAGTTCAAGCCCCAGTACTACATGTGCCAGAGTGACTCCATTTTCTTTCCCCCACCCCTCTTTATTTTTCTTTCTCTCACAAATAAGTAAACAGATCTAAAAACATGCAAAGAGTCCCTTGACCTCTGGGCAGAGTGCCAAACTAGATGCTGTTTCTTCACCTTACTTATTTCTGTTCTGCCTAGATTGCAAACCCACCTCCCACCCACCTCTTCCAGGAAGCCTGGACTGACTCCAGCTATCCGCATGCCCTCAAGACCCGAACTCTGCTAAATTGGTTCTAATTTGCTCACTCGGTGTATGTCTCCAGTCTTGTCCTGTTACGCCAACATTGCCCTGTCCATCCAGCTGCTACCACCTAGGTCTCCTGGCTGTTTTCTGGTTTCAGAGTATGCCATTGTTTCTTACCCATTTGCCATCTGCCCATCAACTGTTGCTTCTCCATGGACAGTTCCATTTTTCTGCAAACTCTTACTCATCCTTCACAATCCAGCACAGATGTCCTTTCCTGTGGGAGCCAGCTGCCCACCTCCCCTCCTCACTCCTCAGTGCAGAAAGCCTTTCCTTATCCCCCTTCTCTCCTGCTAGAGCCTCTTTTGTATTCCAAGGCTGTGCTTCTCTTGTGCTTCTGCTTGTTAGGATTCTTTCCCAAGCCCTTGTTCTGCTACATTGCTTCATAGTCCCTGGCTCCCCAAGGGTTACACCTTCCCTCCTCAGAGCCCTAGAGCCCTCCTGGGTTACAAGTTGCAGTTCCCCATTACCTCATCTCCCCACCCCCAGCCCTCAGACATGTTACTTTGTTTCATTTCCCCAAATTCTGACATTGCTACATTATTTCCTTTTTATTATTTCACACATCCTAGCTGTTTTGCTTCTGGTTCTCCCCTGATGTCACACTTTATCCTTTTCTCCCAGTCCCCTGCTGGTGTGACCCCCCCCCCCCCCCCAGGCTTGGAGAAGAGGAGGGTGAGAGGGGCTGCAGTCCTCTCAGACTGAGTCCCTTTGGACTCCAGCTTTCTTGAAGGTGGGCACACTGGGGGCTTCTGGGGGCTCTGCTCACTGTTTCTTCTTCCTCTCCTACCTGCCCCTTCCCTCATCCTGCAAGGGCTCCCTCTTCACCCTTCACTCACTCCGTGCCTGGCTGGAACCTCTCCTTTACATAGCAGCTGCTTGGGAAACTCTTCCTCTACTGTCTTCAGGGATAAGGGGGTGGTTAGCATCAGGACTAGAGGGACTGTCCATTTTTTTTTTTCACCCTCACCACCTGCAATCACCCCTCCCACCAAAAAAAGAAAAAGAAATTGAGTTGTTGGAAAAGTCATGACATTTTTTTCTTTTTTTTTTCTCTTCATTTTTTTTCTATGCAAAAATACATCATAACTTTTCCAACAGCTATTATATAGGGGGCTGGAGAGAGAGCCCCAGTAGGAGAGCCACTGGCTCATATGCCTTGTGGGACAGGGGTCCTAGGTTCAATCCCAGACACTGGCTAGCAGGAGCCTAGCTGAACAAGACTCTGATTAAAGAAATATGTGGTGTCTAGGACAGAGCCCCAGGAACTCAGCCCCTAGTATTGCCTTTCAGACAAGGGGGGGGGTGTACACCACCCTCATTGGTGTCCCAGCTTGAAGAGTCAGAACAGAACTCTCAGGGCCAAAGTGCTTGGGTGCTCTTGGGTGTTGGGCTCTGGCTTGGCTGAATCCCCCAGTGTGATCCCAGAAGGTTGAGAGACTTGGTGGGGTCTCATACCCTGAAGGGGCTCTGTTCTTGGTGTTTAGATAGCAGTCTGGCAGCTGTGGCTGGGTCCAGGCTGGCCTTCTTTCTGTGTGGAACCAAAGCCGTGTTTCTGCCCAGCCGTGTTTCTGGGTCTGTGTTTATGTGTCTGTGCGTGATGTGGAGGCCCCTGGGGAGACTGAAGGGAAGATGTTTGTGGCCTACTGCCTTGTCTTCAGCTGTTTTAGTGGCATAGGTGTAAGACCAGGCCAGGGATTCAGGAGTCCCCATTTACTATGTGTGTACCTGCACAGATGCCCAGAAATACTTAGAATGTACTTGCATGTGACCTCTGCATACATGTGTACACACACACACACACACACACACACACACACACACACACACACACACACACACACACCTGGGCTCTGAGCCACCCAGAATGTGTTCGTCCTTAATCGCAGTTCTTAATCCCTGAGTTGAGAGAACCCATGCCAGGGAGAGGGGGTCAGCTGCCAGCAGGCTCCTTAGAGGTGATTAAGCCACAGGCAGGAGGGGTTGAGGGTAAGAGGGGCTCTGGCTCTGCCTGACCTTTAGGGATTCCACAAACTCAGCCTGGCTTGCTCCAGAGGTTATTGGGTGTCATTCCCCAAACTTAAGCATAGGGGTGTGGAGGGAGGGGGAAACATACTAGGGAGGTGGGGGGAAGGGTGTAGCTGTGTGTACCAACAGGAAGTGACCCTCAGGGAAACCAAAGGGGGGTTTACATCACCCTTATTGTGGACTCTGAGTCAGTCTTCCCCATGAGGCATCCTGGTTTCAGGTTTCTGGGTCCCCAGTTTCTGGCATTCCTGGCTTAAGAGGGAGATGCTGAGGAGGGACAAAGGGACAGAGGTGGGAAAGGAAGCATCCAGAGGAACTGAAATTGGGCAAGGACATGTCAGTCAGTGCCTGGGGCATTTGGAGTTGCTAGGGGACTTTATTTTTATTTGGTGATTGCTGGAACTTTATTGCTCTGGGCATTGCTTAGCTCTGCACCCCATGTTTTTGAACCTAGGTCCTTCTCCCCATAGGCCACTTGGGACTCATTTGTCCAGGCCTTCCTGGTGCCTTGGGGTCTAGGTTGGTCCTGGTAGAGCTCTTGCCGGAGAAGGGGGTGATCCTGCCTCTGCTTGCAGGCTTGTAGGACTGGGGCTACAGAGGGTAAGATGATGGGACAGCCGAGGTCAACAAACAGCAGTGTTTAGTCAGAGAAGCCACCATCAAGCAATGAGTGTAGAGAAGACATGTCCCCACCTTGGAATGCTGGTTCTCTGACTTCCTTAGCGGGAACGTGGATTCTTTGTGGGCTCAGCTGACAGGTGTGAAGGCAGGCTGGCCAGGTGCAGGAAGTCTTGAGATGAGGTGGGGACTGTCTCACTGGCTCCTTCTGCCCATGGGTAGGGTGGAGGGCTGTGGAGTTCTTAGTTTCCCTGCCTTGGGGTCCTTGGTGCACCCAGTCTGCACTGTGAGGCAGATTTTTAGTGACTGGAGGGGGTCAGAGCCAGGGTGAGGAATCTTACTGAGGTGGTGAGCAAGAGGGGTGTGGGCTTGGCACCTGAGCTCAACCTGGCAGGGGTGTGTGGAGACCCAGACCTCAGGACAGACAGGCCCTCACACAGAATGTAGAGCAGAAACCAGCCAGGCTCCTGGCTGCCAGCTGGGCAGGGTGGAGCCAGCTAGAGATGGGCAGGGCTGAAAATGGGTGCTGGAGCTGCTTCAGGCAGCCACAGGGGCAGATGGATGGCCTTCAAATTCAGAAGCTCTTCACAGCTTCACTGCTAGGGCCCTACCACACTCTTGCCCCCTTTCTGGGTGGGGGTGTGCCTTCATGTCTCTTTCTGGGTGCATTAGTGGAGGGTGGCCCCAGGGAAGAGGGGAGCCCAGGCATGGAGAATGAGCTTCTGAGACCCAGAGCTGGGGGCACTGGGATCCAGGGATGGAGATGGCAGACAGCCGGAGCCTGGAGTCACCTCCCTCCTGTTAGGTCACTCCAGGCCAAGCTTGCTTCCTGTCTCCCATCCCACCTGACAAAGTGGCCTTTGACAGATAGAGAAATGGCAGTTGCTCTGCTGGGCTTCTCTCACTTGTGGTCTGCAGAGCCAGTGTTTGCTTTCCTGGGGGCAAGGATTGGGGCTTGGGAGCCATCATCCCAGATCGAAGAAGAAGGTAAACAGAGAGAATTCTCACTTTCTTTCCTACTGGAGTCTTTGAGTCTGGACTCTACTGTATGGCCCTGGACATTTCTCTCTCTCTCTCTCTCTCTCTCTCTCTCTCTCCCTCCCTCTCCCTCTCCCTCTCCCTCTCCCTCTCCCTCTCCCTCTCCCTCCCTCCCTCCCTCTCTCTCTCCTCTCCTCTCTCCTCTCTCCTCTATCTCTTCCTCTCTCTCCCTCTTTCTCTCTTCCTTTCTTAAAAAAATTAGTGATTTATAAGAGTATAAGATAGTAGGGGTATAGTTCCGCATCACACCCACCACCAAAGTTCTGTCCCACCACACACACACACACACACACACACACACACACACACACACACACACACACACACACACACACACACACACTAACCACTACAGTTCTCTCAAAGTCTTAAAGACAAGTCAGTTATCTGGACAAATTTCTTACCCTCTTTGAACCTCCATCTCATATTTATCCTTTATCCCCCACCCCAAACAATTGCATGATTGAAATTTAATTCACCATCCAGTTCAACCGTCTAAGGGGTATAATTCAATTTATACATTTCATTCAATTCATCCTAGTGTATTTACAGAGTGGCATAATAACCACCAATTTTATACATTTTATTGCCCCCCAAAGAACTATTGTCCTTATTAGTAGTCAGGCCTCATGGCTCCCCAGCCCCTTTGCCCCAGGCAATCTCTAATCTACTATCTGTCTCTGTGGATTTGCTTATCCTAAACATTTCATCTAAGTGGAATCCTGTAATATGTGTCCTTTCATGACAGGCTTTAGAAAAGATTCTTTTAAAGATTGATTTATTTCAAAAGGGGAGAGAGAGAGAGAATAAACCAGAGTATCATGTGACACCTGGGTTTAAACTGAGGACCTCATGCTTGATTGCTCAACACTTTATCAGCTGTACACCTCTTAGATTATGACTATTTATTTGTTTGCTTTTATTTTTAAACAAGAGCACTGCTCAGCTCTGGCTTCTGGTGGTGCTGGGGATTGAACTGAGACCTTGGAGCCTCAGGCATGAAAGTCTGTTTTTACAACTATCATGCTATCTATCACTCTGCCCCTTAAAAATAAAGATAAGTCTACCCACGGTGACAGCTATGGGACCCGGTGCTTGTGTGGTGCGGCTGCTCTGTGCACTGGCGTGGACCCACGCCCTGCATCCTGCAGTCCACCCGGGGTTGAGCACAGCACCCAGGTTTCAGCTCCTGGCAGGGGGCCAGTGTCTGACCAGACTAATGCTTGGCCAAACCTGCCTGAGCCCCAAGTGTGTGTGCCACTTACACTGTGGGCCGGAGCTGGACAAGCAGACAGTCTCCAAAAGATGCCCGGGGCTGGGCCCCGCAGATCATACTGGTCCTAAGTTTGACATCGATCTGCTGGTTTCCCTTTTGAGGCAAGAAAATGCAAGAGACATTTGTGTGATCAGAGTTCCTCCAGAAATGAAATACACAGATTACTTTGTGATTAATAGTGGAACTTCCACCCGACATCTGCATGCTATGGCATACTACATTGTGAAAATGTACAAACACCTAAAGAGTAAAGTGAGTCTCACATCAAAATTGAAGGGAAGGACACTGATGACTGGCTCTGTGTGGACTTTGGCAGCTTGGTGATTCATTTGATGCTTCCAGAAACCAGAGAAACCTATGAAATAGAGAAATTATGGGCCTTATGTTCTTTTTTTTTTTTTTTTTTTTTTTCCCCTCCAGGGTTATTGCTGGGCTCGGTGCCTGCACCATGAATCCACCGCTCCTGGAGGCCATTTTTCCCCCTTTTTGTTGCCCTAGTTGTTGCAGCCTCATTGTGGTTATTATTGCCATTGTTGACGTTGCTTTGTTCTTGGATAGGACAGAGAGAAATGTTGAGAGGAGGGGAAGACAGAGAGAGAGGGGGAGAGAAAGATAGACACCTGCAGACCTGCTTCACCGCCTGTGAAGTGACTCCCCTGCAGGTGGGGAGCCGGGGGCTCGAACTGGGATCCTTACGCCGGTCCCTGCGCTTTGCGCCATGTGCGCTTAACCCACTGCGCCACCACCTGACCCCCTGGGCCTTACGTTCTTATGATGATCAGTTAGCTGAGATACTACCTCAGTCACTACCTGAAGACTTCATTCTTGGAATAGAAGATGACACTTTGTCCCTGACTCCAGTGGAGTTCAAATATGAATAAAATGACTATCTGTGTTAATCATTAAAAATAATAATAAAAAAAAAGGAGTCAGGCAGTAGCGCAGCAGGTTAAGCGCATGTGGACCGAAGTGCAAGGGCCTGCCTAAGGATCCCAGTTTGAGCCCCCAGCTCCCTACCTGCAGGGAAGTCGCTTCACAGGTGGTGAAGCAGGTCTGCAGGTGTCTATCTTTCTTTCCCCCTCTCTGTCTTCCCTTCCTCTCCATTTCTCTCTGTCCTATCTAACAATGACGACATCAATAACAACAACAATAACTACCACAACAATAAAAAACAACAAGGGCAAGAAAAGGGAAAATAAATAAATAAATAAATAAGATTACCAAAAAATTTTTTAAAAAGGGGAGTCAGGTGGTAGCACAGTGGTTAAGCGCAGGTGGCACAAAGCGCAAGCATGGGAGGAAAGATCCTGGTTCGAGTCCCCCACTCCCCACCTGCAGGGAATCGCTTCACTGGCGGTGAAGTAGGTCTGCAGGTGTCTTTCTCTCCCCCTCTCCATCTTCCCCTCCCTTCTCCATGTCTCTCTGTTCTATCCAACAATGACAACATCAATAATAACTATAACAATAAAACAACAAGGGCAACAAAAGGAAATAAACAAATAAATATTTTTAAAAAATTAAAAAAGTTTCTTTCATATGAGATAGGGAGAAGCAAGAGGACACTTTGGCACGTTGGTGCTGGGGATTGAACTGGGAGCTTTGGGTACGCAGGTCCTATGCTCTACCAGCTGAGTTATTTCCCCAGCAGTGTGTTCAACAGACTTTTTCCACTTAGCACAATATTTTCAAAATTTATCCTTCTGGCAGCTATTTCATAACTTTACTTCTTCTTCTTAATATTTATTTATTTTATTTGACAGAACACAGTCAAATTGAGAGGGGGAGGAGAGACAGAGAGGGAGAGAAGGGGCCGGTTGGTGGTGCACCTGGTTGAGTGCACATGTTATAGGGCCAAGGACCCAGGTTCAAGCCCTCAGTTCCCACCTACAGGGGGACAGCTTCATGAGTGGTAAAGCAGGGCTGCAGGTGCCTCTCTGTCTCTCTCCCTCTCTGTCATCGCCTTCCCTCTCAATTTCTGTCTGTCTCTATGCAATAACTAAACAAACATACTGAAAAAGAAAAAGTGAGGAGGAGAGGGAAAGAGAAACACCTGTAGCACTGCTTCACCACTCATGAAATTTCCCTTCTCCCTTCCCCATGGTGGGGAGTGGGGCTTGACCCTAGATCTCTGTGCATTATAGTGATAACATGTGTGCTCTACCAGGTGTGTCACCACCCATTTCATTTCTCTTTTACACTGCAGTTGAATAATATTTCATTGTAGAGACATGCCACATCTTATCTGTTTATATAGCAGTTAATGGACATTTGTGTTATTTCTACTTTGGGGCTATAATGAATGATGCTATTTATATGTATGCACATGTCTGTTTTTATTTCCCTCGAATACATACCTGGGAGTAGCATTACTGGGTCCTGGTGGTTCTGTGTGGAACCTTTCAAGGAGCTTTGCCAGTCTGTTCTCCAGAGTGGCTGTTCTCTTTTGTATTCCCACCAGGGGTGTCAGGGTTCTGGCTTCTCTGCATCCTCACTGACACTTGTGATTTCCTGACTTTCTGATCATTTTCCTTCTTGCATCCATTCACCCCTCAGGTATTTATAGAACATCTATATTTGACAAGGCAGGATGCTTTGCTGCAAAACTGGAAAGATGATTTCTCTCCAGAGGAACTGTTTAGAAGATTCAACGGCATGCTTTTTATAAAAATCCCCAAGTGCTTACTGAGAGGAGATAAAATGCTTAAGGGAGATGGTGGGGTGCTCTGGGCTGGGGCTGGGCTGGGTTGGCCCTTGGCTGACTCCCGCAGGATCTGCTTGGCTTGCTGGAGGGGGACTGGAGATGAGTAATACCCAGGGTTAGTGAGGTCCCTGGAGCCCTGCTCCTAATTTCAGGGGACCCCTGAGATCAGGCCAAGGTGCTGGAGGGTGGGGACTCTTGCCCCTCTTCCTCTGAACAGAGGGAAAGGGTTGTGTGTGCTTACTTCCCATCTACATCAGCCCCTGTACGTCAGTCCTTGAGATTCCTAGGCCATTTGACCCACGTGCAGTGGGGACAATTTAGGCTTAAGTAGGATCACCCAACAGAGAAGTAGCTAGGCTTTGGTATGCAGGTCTTGTTTGGAACATCTCATGCAATCCTTCTAGCCCAGTGAGTACTATGATTGTGTCACCTTGTAAGATAAGAAACTGAGCTCAGAGAAGCAGACTTCCTTGCCAGTAAGCACACAGCTGCTGTTGGCCAGTGCTGGGATTTGAACCTCTGCACTCTGACTTCTGGGTCCCTGCTCATTGCAAGATCTCACCTGTCTCCCAGCTCTCAGCAGATGAAGGTGAGAACTTTGGCATCAGTCTGACCCCAGCTGCGTCTTTTAGGATGTCATCTGAGGCTGAAGGCAGGTATAATCATAGACACATGGCTGAGGACTCTGCCAGTCCCTTCACCAGTTTACTGTCTGGCTTCTTATTTCAGGCCTCACTGTCTGATTCAGACCTTTGAGTCTGGTTTGCTTTGTCCCTGCAAATGGGGCAACTCAGAAGCCAGTGGGATGGGCCTGGGCCAGGGATGGGGAGTCATAGCTCCAGTGCATGTGAGTTCTGATGGACTATAAATAACCCTGCATACAGGCGGGAAGGAGGGGGCACAGCCTCAGACCTCAGGTGGCAGGGCCTGGATAGGAGGTCACACATGGATGGGACATTCAGGAGTGGTATTTGCTGGCATGTGCCCAGGGAGGTTGTCAGAGCTGTGCTGTGTCTCAGGACACACTGGAGGGCTGGGTTGGCCCTTGGCTGACTCCTGCAGGGGGTGCTTGGCTTGCTGGAGGAGGACTGGAGATGAGTAATACCCAGGACTAGTGATGTCCCTTGAGCCCTGCTCCTAATTTCAGGGGACTCCCAAGATCAGGTGAAAGTTCTCTATATACTTTGTTTAGTTTTATTTTTAATAGTTTTATTACTGGGGTCAGGTGGTGGTGCACCTGGTTGAGTGTACATGTTACCCTGCACAAGGACCCATGTTCGAGCCCCCACTCCGTACCTGTAGGGGGGAAGCTTCATGAGCAGTGAAGCAGATCTGCTGGTATCTGTTTTTTCTCTCTCCTCTGTGTGTGTCTCTCTCTGCTCTCAATTTCTCTCTGTCATATCTTTAAAAAAAAAAGAAAGAAAGAAAGGAAAAACCAGTTTATTACTTATTTGTACTGGGCAAAATAAAGATACTGAGAAAGGGGAGAGAGGAAGAGAGACACCTATAGTATTACTTCCCCACTTGTGAAGCTTCCCCACTGCAGCTGGGGACCACGGACTCAAACCCTGGCCCTTGCACATTGTAACATGTGCACCGCTGCCCAGCCCCTCCCATACACTTCAGACTGTTTTTTCCTCAGGCCCTATGGGACACACTGTTTTGGACCTGCTCACCCTTCATTACCCTTGGACCCTGCTCCCACCTTCCTGGCCTCTCATCCATGCAGCTGAGCTCCCTGTGACCTCCTGCAGGTCTCCTGGCTTCTCAGAGTCTGAGGAGCTAGGGGCTCACTTGCACAGGCTCTAGCAGTTGGGGCTTAGCAAGCGCTGTTTTCCTCCTATTTCAGGTCTGGTTGTAAAGTGGCTGTAATTGTAGCTCTACCAGGAGCCCACAGATCTGCGTGTTTTTGTATCTCATTTGCATACTCATTTTATGAAAACACAGACTGAGATCAGTGTGTCTGTTTCTTCCTCTGTACTCCACCAGAGTCCTCCTCGTTTTACAGGTGGGGGAGAGAGGCCAAAGGACAGGGCCCTGCCCTGACACCCAGTGACTGGGGTGGAGATGGGGGCATGTCCGGGTGGGCAGAGAGCCCAGCCACAGTGTTCACTGAGTAAATGTTGGTGGAAGTCAACTGTCTCAGGAACATTCTGGGCTTGGGGCACACAGGAGTGTGGCCATGGGAATGTGGGAGGTGAAAGCAGACATCTGACAAGAAGGAAATAGCTGTGCTAATTTCAGATTGTGGTGAACCCCGAGTTGTGGAGGCAGTGTGGGGGATTATTTGGGTGGACTGAGTGGTCAGGAAGGGCCTCGCTGAGAAGCTGAGCTTTGAGAAGGGACACGAGGACACAGGGATACAGGCATTCCTAGCCTCTCTGCATCATAGTTGCAGTCCCCTGTGCTGGGACTTACCACCCTCTATCATTGGAGGACCAACAAGAGCTCACAAACTGGCATGCCTGGCTCAGGGCCCCTGCTGGGATATAAGAGGCCAGGCCTGGACACCTGAGCCCACTGTGGATTCTCCTGTGGAGAGACTCAGCTCAGCAGCAGCAGGCCCTGCTGTGCATGCCCACAGGATGTGGTGGGTGGGGCTGCATCTGAGCCTCACACCTGTTGTGGCGGCCCTGCTTGTCCTCTGTTTAGTCCTGAATATTCAGTCAACCTGTCACGTACCCCTTCAGGGCTGGTGGGCTGGACTCTGATGCTTGTCCCAATCTTTGTTATTATTGTTGCAACAGGGGTTTCACAGCTCCAAACTGGCTTTTTTTCTTTTAAAGATAAGAGACAGTGGGGCCAAGTGGTGGTACACCTCGTTAACCATACAAATTACAGTGTGTAAGGACCCAGATTCAAGCCCCTGGTCCCTGCCTGTAAGGGGAAAGCTTCACAAGTGGTGAAGCAGGGCTGCAGATGTCACTCTGTCTCTTTCCTTTCTACCTCTTGCCTGTCAATTTCTCTCTGTCTCTATCTATTAATAAAAATAAATAAAATAAAATAATAAAAAATAAATAAAAGAAAATCTTAAAAAAAAGAAAATCTTTAAAAAAATAAATAAAATAAAATCTCAAAAAGAGAGAGGCAGAGACATGAGAAATTTTACAGCACTGGACTTCCTCCAGTGTCATGGGGGCTGGGCTGGAACTTGAAAGTTCAAGGCAGAACTGGTGCTCTACTCAGGTGAGCTAGCTTACTGGCCTCTCTTTTTCTTTTTCTTTTTTTAAGTTTTTTTTATATTCATTTATTTTCCCTCTTGTTGCCCTTGTTTTTTTTTTATTGTTGTTGTAGTTATTACTGTTGTTGTTATTGATGTCATTGTTGTTAGACAGGACAGAGAGAAATGGAAAGAGGAGGGGAAGGCAGAGGGGGGAGAGAAAGACACCTGCAGACAGCCTTCATCACCTGTGAATCGACTCCCCTGCAGGTGGGGAGCTGGGGGCTCAAACCGGGAGCATGATGCCCTTCCTTGCACTTTGTGCCACGTGTGTTTAACCCACTGTGCTACAACCCAACTCCCAGCCTCTCTTTTTCTTTTTAATTTTTTAGGAAACCTATCTCATGAGGGCTGGGCAGTAGCACAGTGGGTTAAGCAAATGGCGCGAAGCACAAGGACTGGCTTAAGGATATCGATTTGAGCCCCCGACTCACCACCTTCAGGGGCGTTGCTTCACAAGCAGTGAAGCTGGTCTGCAGGTATCTATCTTTCTCTCCCACTCTCTGTCTTCCTCTCTCGATTTCTCTCTGTCCTATTCATCAACAACAGCAACAACAACAAGGGTAAACAAAAATGGGTAAAATGGCCTCCAGGAGCAGTGGATTTGTAGTGCAGGTGATAACCCTGGAGGCAAAAACAAACAAACAACAACAACAAAACATTTCATAGGAGGCCAAGTTTCACAGGAGAGAGATGTGAGCAGCCATTCCAGTACATGTGGTGCCCAGAATGACGTTCACAGGAGCTGAAGTTATGCAAGTCCTGTGCTCAGCTGGCTGAACTATTTCTCTGAACACTTAAAAAGATTTATTTTAGTTAATATATATGAGACTTTCACATGAGGCAGAGAAAAGAGGAGTTAGAGACAAGTCAGAACACTACCAGGGATCAAACTGGGAATCCTATTCCCCCAGCCACCTTTTAGAAAAGTGTGAAAGTATTCATTTGTTTGTTTGTTTATTCTCATGAGCAAGAGAGAGAGCAGAGACCACTCAGCTCTGCCATATGCTGGAGCTTGGGGTTGAACCTGTGGCCTCTGAGACCTCAGGCATGCAAGTTTGTGTGTTACTGTGGTGTGTCTCAGGGATCCATCATCACATTCTTGAATAGCTTCTTGGTGGGGGAGGTTGATGAAGCTTGAGGTAAGTGTGCTCTGTAGTACAAAGTGCATGGTCCTTTTAAAAAGCATGATTATTGGGAGTCGGGCTGTAGCGCAGCGGGTTAAGCGCAGGTGGCGCAAAGCACAAGGACCGGCATAAGGATCCCGGTTCGAACCCCGGCTCCCCACCTGCAGGGGAGTCGCTTCACAAGCAGTGAAGCAGGTCTGCAGGTGTCTGTCTTTCTCTCCCCCTGTCTGTCTTCCCCTCCTCTCTCCATTTCTCTCTGTCCTATCCAACAACGACAACAACAATAATAACTACAACAATAAAACAACAAGGGCAAGAAAAGGGAATAAATAAATAAAATTTAAAAAAAAAGTATGATTATTGATTTATTCTTTTAATTAAAGAGAGAGACCAGAGCACTGCTCAATATTTGGCTTATGGTAGTGCTGGGGATTGAACCTGGGACTTCAGAGCCTTAGGCATGAAAGTCTTTTTGTAGAACCATTATACTGTCTTCCATAGCACAGAGTATAGTCCTTGAAGCTCAGCTAATCTTGGCTTCTAATCTGGCCCCATTGTTGTGTGACTTGGGGCCAAGTGCTTCACTCTCTGAAGTCTGGCTTGCATACCTTCCCAGGTAAGACCTCTGGGAGGAGAAATGAGGCATTGTGCTGATAAGGAGCAGGACAGTGTTGAGTTCTCAGGGGAGCCGGGACCTTGCTCATGGAAGAGGGACAGTGAGTTAGCCTCCTCCAGGGACATGAGTATCCTATTAGAAACTGGACAGCTGCACACATTCCTAGGGGTTCAGGAGTCCCTAAGTAGAGGACCTGGAGGCAGCAAGGCCAGGGTTCAAATCCTGCTGTGCCCCCACTGGTGGCTTACAAGCCCGAGAGTCTCCTCTCTGTACATGGGACATTTGTACCTGCCCTCCAAGGTGGCTGAGCCAATGAGATCTGGTGGAGAGACCCATCCAAGTGATGGCATTCATCTCCTCTGTTTTGTCAGTGTGGCTGAGGTCATACCCCTAGGGATGGACTTGTTTTATTTTGATTTGAGAAGACAGATAGAAACTGAGAGGGAAGGGCAGCAGAGCGGAAGAGAGAGACGTAGACAGAAAGACCTGCAACACTGCTCTACCACTGATGAAGCTTCTTCCTGCATGTGGGGACCAGGGGCTTCAGCCCAGGTCTTTGAGCGCGGAACACGTGCACTTAACCAGGTGTGCCACTGCCGTCTCTGTCAGGGATTTCTTATTTCACGCCAGGCAGGTGGTTGGTAGGCAGAAGCCTTATAGCACAGGTATTGTTCAAGATGTTAAGATAGAGAAGGGACATGCCTGTCTTTATGGTTTTGAGTCTCCAAGTAACTAGCATAGAACCTGGCACATAGTAGCTGCTTAGTAAAAACTGCCTGCTGGATGAGCCAGAGCAATAGGTGCTGTTGTCTACGAAGACATGGGGGAGGGTGTTCTGGGAAACAACATGTGGGAGGTCTGATGGAGCCCCCTCACCTGCTCCCAGTTCCCAGAACATAATGGGTTGAGTGCAGGAGTCTGGGGAGGGACTGCACAGCTGAGGGATAGAGGGGTTGGAACTGGGGCCTTGGTGGGTGGTCCTGCTCTCAAGCACAAGCTGGGGACAGAAATAAATGAGCAGTGTGAGTCTGGCTGACAGAAAGGCTGATGCCAGCGGGCAGGTGGAGAGGATTGATGGAGCCGGGATGGAGGCTACCCTGCCTTAAGTAGGGGCCGCTCTTCCTAGACTTTGCCAGCTCTCCTTTATTTGGGACTAAGTAAGAGGGAGGCCAGTCTGCACCCCAAATTGAACCGCGGGGGTGGCGGGGAGGCCGGTGACAACAGGAACTGGGCTGACAGGGTGAGGTGTCTGGGCACTGGGGCCCATGCCATACTGCCAGGCCAGCCAGTGCCAGGGAGGGAGCTGTGTCTGCCAAGCCTGCTTGTCTGCAGAGACGCTAGGCCAGCCTCGTGGAGGCGTTTGTGTTGTTTCCTTTTGCCTAGTTCCTCTGTCTCCTCCTAAGGTTCCCCTCAAACAGTCCATGGGCCAAGGAACTTCACAGACTAGAAGACAGCAGGGTGGGCACTGGAAAGAACGTGCTGTTACTACTACTCCTCCTCACTTTCTTAAGGACATATTGGTTCATAGGGTCGCCATTGTCACAGTTACAGTTTCACATCTCACTAAGACAGGTGCTCTATTTCTTCCTCTCTTTCCTGCTTTTTTTTTTTTTTTAATACTTTAGAGCTTCATTTGAAGCTCTAAAGTATTAAAAAACTATACTATCTATTAAAAAACTATACTATCTATAGTATAGTTTTTTTCTTTCACCACTCCCATCACCAAAGGTCTGTGTCCCCATCCCCATCCCCGTCCCCGTAGATAACTGCTATATTCCCCACAGTCTTAGATAGTTTGACTTTTTTTTCCCCCACATTCATATGTTCACCTGTCTATTTTCCACATATGAGTGAAACCATTCTGCAGTTGTCCCTCACCTCCTTACTTGCTTCACTGAGCATAATCTTCTCCAATTCCATCCACTTTATCCCAAAGGACACAATATCATTTTTAAAAATATTTATTTGTTTATTTATTCCCTTTTTTGCCCTTGTTTTTTTTTATTGTTGTAGTTATTACTGTTGCTGCTATTGATGTCACTGTTGTTGGACAGGACAGAGAGAAATGAAGAGAGGAGGGGAAGACAGAGAGGGGGAGAGAAAGATAGACACCTACAGACCTGCTTCACCGCCTGTGAAGCGACTTCCCTGCAGGTGGGGAGCCGGGGGCTCGAACTGGGATCCTTCTGCCGGTCCTTATGCTTGCGCCCTGTGTGTTTAATCCGCTGTGCTACCGCCTGACTCCCTCATTTTTTTTTTTAATTTCTTTTTTCCCCCTTCTTTTCTCCTCCTCACTCTCCCTCCTTCTTCCTCATCCTTCTCCTCTTCTTTGTATCCCTGGGGATTCATCACTGTGAACTAAATTTTCGGAGGGAGAGAGACAGAAGCAGGGAGAAGAAGGGGAAGACCCCACGTGCTGAAGCTTCCCCCAAGTGCTGTATTAGCCAGGTCATACACATGACAAAGCAGGCATCCTAGGTGAGCTCTCTTGCTTGGTTGTGCTATTTCTAATAATGAAAGGGCTCTGTTTACTGTTTCTAATTTGGGACACACAGAAATGTCCTGAGGAAAAACAAAGCATGACAAAGTGACTGCGCTCACATCACACAGAATGCCCACCGGGAGCCTTGAGTAGAACTCAGTGTTTAGTGACTCCCCAGGGTGGTGAGTCCATTAGAATGGGAGCAGTGCACTTGCTGTGCCGTGTGCTTGCCACCCCAGTTGCACTGGAACAAGCTCTGGTGCTGTGGTGTGTTCCCTCCCTTTCTTTCCTTCTGTCTGAAAAAGTTGACTCGGAGCAGTGAAGCCCTAGTGATGACAAAACAAACAGACAGAAACACTACTGAGGTGGCATCAGACTCGATTCATTTTCTATTTCAATCGTTAAATATTTATTAATGAAAGAGAGAACTAGGACATTACTCTGGCATATGCCACACCAGGTGCCAGGATCAAGCCCAGGACCCCATGCTTGCAAGTCCTAGGCTCTACCAGAGCATCACCTCCCTGAGCTGCAGACCTATTTTTAAAGAATATTTACTTATTTATTCCCTTTTGTTGCCCTTGTTTTTTATTGTTGTAGTTATTGTTGTTGTTATTGATGTCATTGTTGTTGGATAGGACAGAGAGAAATGGAGAGAGGAGAGGAGAGGAAGACAGAAGGGAAGAGAAAGACAGACACCTGAAGACCTGCTTCATCACCTGTGAAGCGACTTCCCTGCAGGTGGGGAGCCGGGGGCTCAAACTGGGATCCTTAAGCCGGTCCTTGTATTTTACGTGACCTGCGCTTAACCTGCTGCGCTACTGCCCAACTCCCTTGGTAACCTTTTTTTTTTTAATTTACAAAAAGGAAACATTGACTAAACCATAGGATAAGAGGGGTACAACTCCACACAATTCCCACCACCAGAACTCTGTATCCTATTCTTTAACCCTCTGGAAGTATGGGCCCAAGGCCATTGTGGGATGCAGAAGGTGGAAGGTCTGGCTTCTGTAATTGCTTCTCTGCTGAAGATGGGCATTGACAGGTCGATCCATACTCCCATCCTGTCTTTCTCTTTCCCTAGTAGGGTGGGGTTCTGGGGAAGCGGAGCTCCAGGACACATTGGTGGGGTTGTCTGTCCAGGGAAGTCTGGTCAGCATCATGCTAGCATCTGGAACCTGGTGGCTGAAAAGAGAGTTAACATACCAAGCCAAACAAATTGTTGACCAGTCATGAAACTAAAGGCTGGAATAGTGCAGGTGAAGAGTTGGGGGTTCCTCCATTTTGTAGATAGCTAGTAGGCCTATTTTAGTTATATTCCAAAGGGCCTGTGTCTATACTATTTTTTTTTCTTTTTTCTTTTTTTAAAAAAAAAACAATGATGGGGGTGGGAGAGGTAACCTAATGATTATGCAAACAAGCAAACAAACAAAAAAAAACACTTGATGATAATAGTATGAACAGCTGACAATGGCTGAGCTGTGTGGAACACCAATGTGTTCTCCAGTGAACTCCACGAGGTGGGCATGTTTCCTGGGGCAGTGAGACACCTGCCCAAGGCCCCCAGTATTGAGAGGCAGGCTGAGTCTAGTGTGAACTTCCCAGGATCTGTGTGATCCCACCTGATAGATCGGTTTTTGGTGTGCACATTCCTTGGGCCCTTCACTGCTCTTTGAAGCAGGTAAGAAATGAGCACTTTCCATAGTGCATGTGCTGCCTTTTACTGCATGTTTGTGGAAACGTAGTTACTCAGGCTGGGGGTATGGATCGACCTGTCAATGCCCGTGCTCAGCAGAGATGCAGCTACAGAAGCCAGAACTCCTACTTTCTGCTCCCCATAAACAACCTTGATCCATACTCCCAGTGGGGGGAAAAGTGATAGGATGAAGATAAGGGGACCCTGCACTTCAGCTCCATCAGCACAGAGAGAGAGAGAGAGAGAGAGAGAAGGAAAAGGAGAGGGACATATGGAGGTAGCTATGATGTCGTGAGTGGCTTAGAGGGGAAGAGGGGATTGAACCAGAAAAAGAAGGGGCAACTATGTATAAATGTGGACAGAGAGCTGTAGAGAAGATGGTTGGCTCATGTCTCCAGCCTCAGGGGAACTGTGGTGGAGACTGAAGATTCAGAACTCTGGTGATGGGAATAGTTTGGATTCAAACATGTAATTTGGTAATATAAAAATAAATTTTAAAATGTTTTAAAAAATCCAAAAAAAAAAAAAAGAAAAAGAAAGAAACAGTCAGTGACAGCTACCTTATGGCTGTGCCCTTGCACAACTCTTAGCTTGTTTCCTGGAGTTTGGGTGTAGGGTATTTCCATGCTCAGCCAGTTTACTGCCCTAGCTCTGACTCGAGTGCCGAGTCCTTTGGTACACTGAGTAGCAGCACCAGAAAGGCCCTTGGAGCATCCAGCCACTGTTCATCTGACACAGCTGGGGGCCATGCAGCAGGGGTGTGGCTAAGTCTTGGTATTTGTGGTCACCTGAGCTGGCCTACCGCCTGCTCTCTGGACAGGTGAGGAGAAGGGTCCTATGAGGATGGTGGGAGCACAGGGGTGGAGAGTGGAGAAGGTGATGGGGTGGCTGGGCTGGAGTGGTGGTAGAGTAGGCAGGGAGGCTCAGATGCCAGAGGTTTTTGCTGAGTGGGTGGCTGAGTCAGAAGGGGTGACTCCTGGCCTCCCAGCTGCTCTTGTGGAGGCATTGGGGACAACTCTTTGGGGTTGGGGTACTGGGAGGCTGTGAGCATGGGCATGCAAAAGGGCAAGGGGCTGCATGCTTCTGGGCTTTGCTGATCTTGGGGGGAAGTGCAGAGGCCTGTCCATTTCCTCAGCCCCTTCTCCCTTTGTGTCTCCCCTGCTCTTTCTGTTGTCTAGACTTGGTCTCTGTGGCCCCTTCCCCAGTAGGTACAGTCTTCATGCATCCTCCACCCCCACCCCCCAGCAGCCAGTGACAGCCAGGGCAGCTGTGGATGGGTGGGGGTGGAGACCAGCCCCCTTCATCCCTCTGCACCCCGGTCTCTCCATTGTGTTGCCCCTTGGCTGTCCTGCTGCCCTGAGCCTGGCCCCGGCTCACATTCCTGCGGCGGGTCTCTGGGTCTCCGGGCTAGAACTGCTGAGCGTAAGGAGTGTGGAGTTCTCCCAGGACTGAGGACCTTTTGGGGACCAGCAGGGAGAGAGCCTGGAGGGGCCTTGGGTTTCAGCTGAGACCACCCTGCTCCCGAGAGCTGTGTCTCTGGATGAATAATCACCTTCCTTCTTTGGGTGCTAACTGGCAGACTCTTTCCCCACTCCCCCCTCTTCTTTCATTTTTCCCTCCATGGTTATTGCTGAGGCATGGTGCCTGCACTACGAATCCACTGCTCCTGGAGGCCATTTTTCCCCATTTTTGTTGCCCTTGTTTTTATTGCTGTTGTTGATGGATAGGACAGAGAGAAATTGAGAGAGGAGGAGAAGACAGAGAGGAGAGAAAGATAGACACCTGCAGACTTGCTTCACCACTTGTGAAGCGACCTCCCTGTAGGTGGAGAGCCGGGGTCTCGAACTGGGATCCTGAAATCGGTCCTTGTGCTCCGCGCCATGTGTGTTTGACCCGCTGCACTGCTGCCGGGCCCCCACTCCCCCTTCTTCTTGAATGAGGATAATACACATCTTTCTGGGCCTCCTTTCCCAGGTGTGTGAACAGGGAGTTTGATCCTGACATCTCAGGCCTCTGTGGCCGTAGGCAAGCCCTGAGGTGGGGACATGTGTCCCAATAGTCCTAGCCCCTGCCTTCTGAGTCCTCGCTGCATGCTGGCAGCACGGGGGCTTCTGCTCTATTATCTCATTTGATACATACAGCAGCTCTTGGGGTGTGTGTGGTGTACTCCCCATTTCACCAAACGGAAGCTCAGTGAGATAAAGTGGGTGGCCCACTGGTAGAGCCGGACTCGAACCCAAGACTGTCAGTGACCTGGAAGCTGGGCTCCTTACCCCTGCCTGTATTGTCTCTGGTAGCCAGGAGAGTGGAGCCTGCGTCTGGCTAATGCAGGGAAGGGAGCTGGGGCAGAATTAATTATGCTTGATTTTATTCTTAGCTTTCGCAGCATGATTAGCACGGCACAAGGGTGCTGGGCTGCTGGGCCCCAGCCAGCTGACCCAGTTTGTGTGCCTGTGTCTGTTTCTGTGACTCACCCTTTCTCCTCCACATTCGACCTCTCTCTGCATTCTCCCCTGCTGTGTGGCCTTGACAATGCTACTTACCCTCTCTGGGCATCAGAGCCTACTCTGCAGTGTGAAGGTAGCCATCCTGACTCTCTTCCTGCCTGAGGAGGATGGGGTTTAAATGAGATAGTTTCCAGAAAATCATCCCGGGGATATTAGCTCGTAGCTAACAATAACTGGCCGCATTGGTTTCTTCAGCTCTAGCTACTAGATCCTGCACTCAGCCCTTTTACTTGCAAGATCTTATTTTGATTCTCTGTAACTCTGAGTTACCTGCCAATATCATCACCCCCATTCTGTAGAGGAGAATACTGAGGTGTCAAGAGAGTCAGTGGCCTGCTTAATGTCCATTGGGCAAAAAAGGGTGGGGGGAATCACAGATTCATTCTGCCTTAACTGCACCCTGTTTTTCTGAGAAGGTGAGTGATGGGATGGGGGTGGGGGGGGGCTTTCAGGGAGGCTGGGGGTGGGGTGCAGAGGAAACGCCCTGGCTCTCTCTTGCACCCTGAGTGGGTAGGTAGGTGGGAAAGTGAGGAGACCTACCTGCTACCTGACTGATTTGCTATCCCCACTACCTCCTGGGATGCTACTCTGAGGCCTGTGGAGAGGACAGAAGGGGTGGGTGGTGATGTGAATGATGGAGGGCCCCCATGTCACTCCTGGGCCAGGTCTCATCAGGACTGGAAGCCTGAGGTGCCTCTTTGGGGTGAGTCTGTGGGCCTGCTCGGTGAGGGAGGGTGCTGTTGAGGGGACAGTGGAGGAAACTGGCAGGGCTGTGCTTTTCATTGGGAAAGGTGTCATGTCTCACCCTGTATGGCATGTGAGCTTGTGTGTATGGAGAGGGAGAGGGAGTGTTAGGCTTACAGGAGGGAGGGGGGCTGCAGTGCAGGTAACGGGGGCCTGGTGGTGGGCGTTGGAGAGTGGGGTGTGTGTCTGATGTGGAAAGCCCTACTTAGGATTGTGTGGGTGGGGTGTGAGGGGGAGCAGCTGCTTTGTTTTCCATGGGGTGTGGGGCTGCTGGGGACTGCTCTGAGTGAGGTCATGGAGGGAATGGGTGGGTGGGGCTGTGGGTCTCAGGTGGGACCCTGGAGGAGCCATGGGTCGGGGGTGTACTGGAATGTTCAAGGCTGGGATTCAAGGCTGACACCCTGCACTCGGATGTCAGTTCTGAGCCCCAGTCTCAGTGTACACACCTGTGCAATGGGCATGCAAGAACTGGGGAGGTTGCCATTGAAGGCTGCAGCACAGGCTAAGGCTGCCTCTAGTGTAGCCCAGAAGGTGGTGCAGTGGATAGAGCACTGAGCCTGAAAGCACAAGTTCCCAAGTTCAGTCCCTGGCATTACATGTGCTAGAGTGATGCTCTGGCTTTCTCTGTCTTTAATTTTTAAACATTTTATTTATTGCTTGTAAAGCTTTCCCCTGCAAGTGGGGGACCAGGGGCTAGAACCCTGGTCCTTGGGCATTATAACATGTGCTCAACTAGGTGTGCCACTGCCTGTCCCCATCTTATAAATAAATAAATACATCTTAATAAAAAGAGTGTTCAGTGTCTGGCCTGGGCATGTACTCCCTTAGCTATGGAGGGCAGAGGTCTCTGGACCCCCTAAGAGTCTTCAGTGACTCCCTTGGGGAGAGCATAGACTTCCATAAACTTTTGATGGGGGGACGTCTGGTGGGGTGGCTGTTCCCAGGCTTGGTGGTGGAGGGCAGAGGCTCTAGGGCACCTGAAGTGGGTGTGTGAGGCCTGTCGGAATCCAGGGTGTCCCTGGGTGAGTGATGAGCAGTGATGTGTGACTTGGGTACCTGCTACCTGGGGGGATGGGGGGGACTTGATATGTGCCCCGGGTGAGGTGGGCGGTGAGATTGTGCAGGTGGGGGCAGCCACATCGTGGGGTGTGTGGGTTGAGGAGGAGTGCAGTTGTGTGTCTGCAAGGATGCTCAGGTGTGTCTGTGTGTGATAGATGGTGAGTGTGTGATGGTTGGGCACACAGGTTGAGGTGAGTGTTGCTGGCTCTCATGCCACAGTCTCTGTGTGTGTGTGTGTGTGTGTGCAGCTGTATTTGACAGGGTAGGGCTGTGTGTGTGCGTGTGAGGATCTGTAGTATGTGTGTGAAGCTGTGGGGCAGGTTGTCTGACAGCTGTTACGTGTTGAACTTACCTGGAGGATGCAGTGAGGGGCTGGGGGAAGCCTGCTGGGTGATGGGCCATTTGGGTCCTTTTTCCTTTAAAGGAACAGCGTGAATAATTATGCTAATTATATATGGGCATATGTAAATGAGAGGTCATATGGGAGTCAAAGGCTGTTAGTCACTGCCCTCCTCAATCCTGTGACTTCCCTCCCCCTTTCCCTCTAGCCTCCCAGGCTCCCTACCCTTTTGCTGTTCTCTCTATGCCTCCCCAACCCTCCCACCATCAAGGTTTAGCTGCCAGCAACCTTGCAAGAGTTCCTACCAGTTTCCCTGATCCCCAGCTCTGGTTCCCAAGTTGACCCTGGGTAAGTAGGGAGGGGTGCTGGGCATTGGGCACACTGCCCCCCTATTCCACCCCCCAGGTGGAAGATGCCCCCAGCATTCAGAGGCAGCTGAGCTTTCCTGAGGCCAGCTTCTGGCCCAGCTGGGGACTGCACACTACTGGGAGGGGATGTTCGCCAGGATTTATGCTTGGAAAATTACCCCGGTGGCCCCCTCCCCAACTTTGCCTGCCTGATGAGCTAGAAGCTAAATTAAGATGTTAGAGAATTCTCTCACTCCGCCTCCCACTCACGCCTCCTCTCCTTTCTCCCCGGCACACCCAGTCCTCCCTCCACTCTGGTGCCTCCATGCCCCTCTGGCTCCCCATGTTCCTCTATCACTGCCTCTCTGTCCAGTGTCTCTGCCCTCCCCCCAGCCATCATCCTCTCTGTTCTCACATAGTCTTTCCCTCTCCTGCTCTCCATCTCTGTGGGGAGCTGAGCTCTCCTGGTCCTTAGCATGGAGGAGCTGGTCGTCATGGTAACGGTTGTCATGTGGATGGCTACTGAGCTGGGGATGAATAGTATCTAGGTGAGCGCTACCTGAGTGGAGACTGATAGGCTCACAGGAGATTCCACACTCATTTCTGAGCCTCAGTGCTGCAGTGTGAGCCCCCCACCCAATGCCCACCCCCCAGGCATGTACCTATTTGCTCCCAAAGGCAGGGCAACACACGGTGCCTCTTTGTGCTTGCCTTTAGGTGAGTGTGTTGGTGTCTGTGTTCTCTGTGTCTCTGGGCGTGTCATTTTTAGGGTCTCTGTGCCTTCTGGGGGGGATCTTTCTTTAATGCAGGCCTTTCCAGGATCAGGGTGTTTGGCTTGTGAAGCATTAGCTACTGAGGGACCCTGAGAGCCCCCTGTGGTGCCCCCCCCCCCCCCCCCCCCGTGTTCAGCCCAGTTTAGGTGTCTCCAGGGATCACAGGCTTCCTAGGACTCCTCTCCTTGCTGCTCTCCAGTGCCAGTGGGAGGTTTGTGCAAGTGCACTGCGCAGACTCCCTGTTCAGGCCCTGTCCTGCTGAGTGGAGCTGCTCTCCGACTGCAGGCTGCTTGTGCAGGAACTGAGCTGAGAGTCTCTGTGGGGCTCTGATATGGTTAGGCCTGCAGACAGCCAGCAAACTCCCTCCCCTCAGGTTCTGGGAACTGGTTCTCAGGGGCAGTGGGGGCAGAGATAGGAGCTGGGGAAAGTTGGACGATCACTGCTTGGAGTTGGAATGTCTAAACAGGAGGAAGACCCAGCAATTAGTCATGGGAGCAATTACACTAATTGTTCCACTCCATGACTCACTGGTAGCAAGTAAATACTGATTAATTCATTACTTGGAGACTGTGTGTGGGGGGGGGGCGGTGATGGGGTGGAGGGTAGGAGATCTCCTGGCTCCCTGCCCTGGCCTCCTGCCCTGGTTGGCCTGGGGAGGGCTTTGGAACAGGTGGTTCAGGCTGAGGGCAGTAAACCAGGACTGGGATCCTCCCTCCAGTTCCATATGAACTCCAGAAGGAATCTGTCAGTGTCAGGCTGAGCTCATAAAGCCATGCCAACCATATCCTGATGTGGAATCAGGATGAAAAATGACCTGTTCCCAAGATAAAGTTGCTAGCTGAACACGGGAATTCTTTTCCTGTGGGGCTTCCTCATCTTCAGCTCCAGTCTTCCCCTGCCTTCACCCACCCCACCCCCCAGCCTTGAGAATTAATCCTGCCTTCTAATTCCAACACTATTCCTTGCACATATTTTCTGAAGACTTACTTTGTGCTAGTCAGTCTCCTCCCTGCATCAAAGCATGGCAGGAGTGGGCAAAACTACTGCACACGTGTACACCCAAGCTCCCAAGTAGTGGTCAGTGTGTGAATATGGAAGCCGGGGATGCTTCTGAGAGAGCCAAGCAGTGGGGGACTCGCCACAGAAGTGCTGGGGGGCAGGAGTTAGCTGGCAGGAAGTTGGATGGAAAATAAAGGTGTCCTTGGTGAAGAGAACAGCATGAGTAAGAGAGGCAGGAGAGACCAGGCATGCTCCAGGGAGCAGAAAGGTGCCTGGGGAGCTGGAATCAAGTGGTGGAGGGGGTTCATATGGGCCCTGGAGAGAGCAGGCAGTTGAGCAGTAGGCTGTGCTTTCCCATCTGGAACACTGGCTTGCTTTGCTTTCTCTGAGCTGTCTTTCTTTATTTCCCTTGTTTTAAGTCCTAGATGCTGAGCCTTCAGCTCTGAGAATCTTGCCTTTCTCCAGGAAGCTTCAGGGGCAGGGGCTTCGGCTGCACAATGTCTGCTCTTTTGAGTGGGGTGAGGGATTGTCTCTCTAGGGTTTTACTACTCCAGGCTGTGGTGGTTTTTTTAAAATTTTTTATTTATTTATTTATTTATTTATTTATTTATTTATTTTTATAGACTGAAACACACACACACACACACACACACACACCCCACTGAAGCTTCTTTCTGTCTGGTGGGGGCCAGGCTTATACTTGGGTCACATGCATGGCAAAGCAGCACACTATCCAAGTGAGCTATTTCACTGACCCTAAATTACTCATATATATATTCCCTTTTGTTGCCCTTGTTTCATTGTTGTAATTATTGTAGTTGTTATTGATGTCGTCATTGTTGGATAGTACAGAGAAATGGAGAGAGAAGGGGAAGACAAAGATAAACACCTATAGACCTGCTTCACCACTTGTGAAGCGACCCCCCTGCAGGTGGGGAACCGGGGGCTCGAACCAGGATCCTTATGCCGGTCCTTGCACTTTGCGCCACGTGTGCTTAACCTGCTGCGCTACTGCCCGACTCCCCCTTAAATTATTCTTTTAAGAGGTTAATGTTGACTTTAATCCAGAGGTGCAGTACCCTGGTTTAGCCTGGGCCCAAGGGACCCCTGGCACCTGGCTTTCCCAGGAGAAGTTTTGGGTCCAGTAGGCTGGACCCTGAGAGAAACCCTTGCCACCCCTCCTGAGCCCAAGAATCCCTTGTGGCAGAAGCAGAGGTGGCATTTGGATCCTGAACTGATTGTGAGATCCTTTGGGGGCAGGTGTGATGGGCAGGGATGTAGTAGCTATTTTCTTATTTGGGAGAGGATCTGACATCTGTAATCTCCCTCCCGTTTAAGTTAACCCCTTCCCACCCATGAGCTCCAAATCTCCCCAACACCCACGTCTCCCCGATGGAGCTAATTGCTCTGCCTTAGGGATTTTCAGATGTGAGACTTGGTGCCAAGCAGAGTCTGCATGGCATTGTATCAGTGCTCTGTGGTGAGCTGGAGCCACAGGCTTCAGCCCCCCCTCCCACCCCCATGATGGGGACTGATGTTGCAGCTTTCATTTGGGGGACTCAGTGGGGTCTGTGAGAGACCCTTTGAGAATGGAACTGATGGCACCTGTGCTGGGCACCTACTGTGTGTCAGATGTGCACTCAGCACTGCCCAGGTGCTTACACTCAGCACACCCAGGAGCTGTTTGGGTAGTGAGGGAGGAGTGATGGGAGAGATTCAGGAACTCCCCTCAGGTCATGCCTCGCCAGAGTCCTGGAGCCAGGACAAGACCCAACATTCTGGCTCTAAATCCCCTTCTTCCACCAGGTGTCCTGCTCAGGGGATGGGGAGGGACCAGGGCTCCCCATGGGGGCCACTAGGGAGATGGCGTGCTGCCTTGGCCCCTGTGAGGTGTGGGTGGGATGTGGTTACTAGACCAGGTTTGCCCAAGTACAGACTGTCACAGCCCCTGACATAAGTGCCAACCCTCTGGGTTTGTGGGATACTGAGCCTACGCCCAACTCTGCTCTCCTCAGACTCAGCGCTGGCGCAGTGAGAACTTCGAGAGGCCTGTGGACCTTGAGGGCTCCGGGGATGACGACTCCTTCCCCGACGATGAACTGGATGACCTCTACTCAGGGTCGGGCTCGGGCTGTAAGTGCCTCTCCTTCCTCCCCTGGCTTTGGTGCCCAGTCCCCCTGCCCCCCTCCCCCAGGCTTTGAGGGCTGGAAACGGGAGACCATACCTGAGAAGGGCAGCTGGTTTTCAGGGCTGCACCAGGGCCTTGAGGACCTCGGGGCCCAGGACCCCTAGCATCCCATGCTTTCTGCTTCTGCATCTCTGCATGCTCTGTGGGGGTGGGGGGGGGCACGTGCCCCTCAGTAACCCAGTTCTCAGAGTAGCCCCCCACCCCGCCTCTCCGCGGCTGGGAGGGACTCAGAGTCACACCTCTCAGCAAAAGCTGTCTGATGGGCCCAGATGGAGGTGGCCCCTGCTGGCCCCTTGGCTGTGGCCAGGGGATCGGTGCGGGAGTGATGGGCAAGGGCAGCCTTGGACGAGTGTGAGACAGGGAGGCAGCTGAGTGCGAATCCTGGCTTAGCTGCTTTGAAGCGGTGCCAGCTCCAGGGGCAGAAGGCTACAGCATAACATGTAGGTGCTGCTCAGACAGCCCGCAGAGAAAGTAGCTATGCTGCTGGGGTCAGGGGTGATATTGAGGGGACAGGGGTGCTTCTGCTGAAACAGGACATCTTCTGGTCAGAGAACTGGCTACCCAAACCCCTGGCTTCTGGTCTCCCCACTTCCCCTTTCTTGTAAGCTTCTTAGAAAGTTTTTCAAAAGCCCCTCTGATGGGTTGTGTCTGTACTCTCAGGCCTTTCTGATTTTCTTCTCTCCTTGATTTAAGACCCCAGGAGCTGGGTGTGGCTTCCCCACACCCCATTTCCCACAGTCCTCTCATGGGGCCTGGCTTTGAGCACTTCCTGAAGAGCAAAGACTTCTTTCCCTCATGTCCTCCTGTGCTTCAGAGGAGCCCTGAGATGATCAGGGCCTTGTGCTTGTAGGAGAAGTATGCCCGAGTCTGTCCCCAGAATGCCACCCGCACAGCTTCCTTTTTAAGCTGCCTCCTGACCTCCAGCTAGAGTTGTAGCCAGAAGAGCCTTTGTTCTGAAGGAAGTCAAAGGTACAGATATGTGCTATTTTTCTGTCACTCGGGTTATCACTGGGACTTGATGCCTGTACAGTTTCACCATTCCTGACATCTATTTTTTCTTTTTTCTTTTTCTTTCTTTCTTTGATAGAGGGTGAGATATAGAGGGAAAGAAGGGGGAGGGAGATACAGAGAAGCAGATATGCCTGTAGCACTGCTCTATTTCTTGTGAAGCTTCCTCTTTGCAGGTGGGGACTGGGAGCTTGAACCAGGGTCCTTGTGCATGGTATCTGGTACACCACAGCATAAACCCCACAGAAGAGTATCTCGCTGGGTGGAGAAGAGTTGGAGGATATTCACCAGCCATTGCCACCAGCCATGGCAACCTTTGATCAGGCTGTGCCATCTCTCCCTCAACTTGTCCTGGGATAATGGCACAAAGTGTAAGGGGTAGGAGCCAGTGCTCTGTAGTGAGCTGGAGCCATGGGCTTCAGTCCCCCACACCCCCATGATGGGGGCTGATGTTGCAGCTTTCATCTGGGGGACTCAGTGGGGTCCCTAGTCCTGATAGCTGTCCTTGCCCTGGGGTCCTCCTGTCCCTCTGGTCATCCGGTTCCGTGGCTCTCTCCTCTCTCCTACCCCTCAGACTTCGAGCAGGAGTCGGGCATTGAGACAGTCATGCGGTTCAGCCCGGACATGGCCTTAGCCATATCCACCACACCTGCTGTGTTGCCCACCCTGGACATCCAGCCTGTGGGCACCCCGTTTGAAGAGCTGCCCTCTGAGAGTCCCACCCCAGAGCCAGCCACCAGTCCCCCAGTGGTGACAGAGGTCCTGGAAGAAGAGCCCAGCCAGAGAGCCACCACCATCTCCACTCCCACGGCAACCACAGCTGCCACAACCACAGGAGCCCTGCCCGTGGTGACTGTGCCTGCCACAGCAGCTGCTGCCACCCCCAGCATCCCTGCAGCACCCCCTTCAGTGGCCACCACCTCTGTCATAAGGACCACCGGCGTTCGGAGGCTTCTGCCTCTCCCCCTCACCACGGCTGCCAGGGCCCTACCTGCCACCCCTGCAGTGCCCTCCCCACCCACCACAGTGGCTGCCCTGGACACGGAGGCTGCCACCCCCAGGCTGGTTAGCACAGCTACCTCCCAGCCCAGGGCTCTTCCCAGGCCAGCTACCACCCAGGAGCCTGACATCCCTGAGAAGAGCACCCTGCCCCTGGGGACCACTGCCCCTGGACCCACAGAAGTGGCTCAGGTGAGTGGGTAGGTAGAGAATGGGGAGTGGGAGCAGGGGTGGGTGGGGCTGGGCCCAGGAGAGGGAGGCTGGGTGGTGCAGCACTGAGAACCCAGAGACAAGCCAGACACTGGTGGGGAGTGTGAGGGGGGCCATGTGGGGCATGCACTTAGGAGACCCACATGGAAGTGAGCCAGGCTCAGGTTTATACAGTTTCACTCTGTACAGTGTGGATAGCAGGCTCTAAACAATACCTCAGCACAAATTCCCCAGAGATTGTTACTAAAGAAACCAGGGGGCAGGGATGGAGATGAGGTGGGGACAGGAGGTGGCCTGGTGAGATCAGTGGCAGCATAGCATTAGCTGGAAGCATAGAGTTTGCAGTTAGGTGACCTGGAGTTTAGTCTTGCTTCTACCAGTTACTGGCTATGTGTTCCTGGGAAAATCACTTAACCTCTCTGACCCTCTTTCCTGCTCTGCAAGTGGAGATTAATAACACCTCCTTCAGATGGTGTACCAGATAGCTCACTGGACTTGCAAGCATGAGGTCCTGAGTTTGATTCCTGGTATTGTGTGTGCCAGAATGATGCTCTGGGTCTCTCTCTTGCTGATAAGTGAATAAGTAAATCTTAAAAATAGTTAAGACTTAAAAAAGATAAGGGGCCAGGCACTGGTGCAGCTGGTTGAGTGCACATAGTACCATGCTTAAGGACTTGGGTTCAAGCTCCTGCTCGCCTGCAGGGGGAAAGCTTCATGCATACTGGAACAGTATTGCAGGTGTCTCTTTTTCTCTCTCCTTCCCCCTCCCTTCCTTCTTAATTTCTGTCTCTATCCAAATAAATAAAAATTTAAAAATCTATATCATCTTGCTAAAAAAAAAAAAGATTAAGGGTTAACTACATGTCCTGTACTCAGCAGCTTCTGATGTCTAGTGAAAGCTTATTGACAGTGTGTTCGCTCCTCTGGAGCTGTACTGTGGCAGTGGGCCCCTGTGTCCATGGCTGCCCCATGCTCTTGGGCTCATGCTAACTTCCTTGCAGACTCCAACTCCAGAGTCTTTCCTGACCACCGTTCGAGATGAGCCAGAGGTTCCAGTGAGTGGGGGGCCCAGCGGGGACTTTGAGCTGCCAGAGGAAGAGACCACACAGCCAGACACAGCCAATGAAGTGGTGGCTGTGGGCGGGGCTGCAGCCAGGCCATCACCTCCTCCACCTGGGACACTGCCCAAGGGTGCCCGCCCAGGCCCTGGCCTCCTGGACAATGCCATCGACTCAGGGAGCTCAGCAGCCCAGCTGCCTCAGAAGAGCATCCTGGAGCGGAAGGAGGTGCTCGTAGGTGAGGCTTGGGAGGCTAAGGGACTTGGGGAGGGGCAGAGGGTGGCAACTAGGTGGGCCTCAGTTGGCCACCTAAAAATCCAAGAGGGAGATCAAGGCATGGGTATCCTGGAAAGGAAAAGGTGGAGAGTTCATCCCTGGGACTTCCCTTCTGATTCATCTGACCCTACCCCACACCGAGTCTGATTCTATTTCTGACACCACCCTCAGGGCCCTCTGGCCTTAATTTCTGGTCACTCTAATTGACTCCTCCTGGGACTCACCCCTGAGTGCTAACCTCTTCTCTCATTCTCTGTGTTCACCACCTCCCTTAGCTGCTGTCCCTGAAGACCTGCTATGGCCACATCTCCTGAAAAGTGTTTGGACTCATCCCAAACCTGCTGCCCACTTAGGAGCAGTATGACCTGGGACAGGTCCTCTACCTCCCAGACTCCCTTTATCCTATCTGCAGCATGGTAACAGTCACTTTGCCTGTAATCAGTTCTCAGTGCCTCTCTGTAGGCGGGATGGACCCTAGCACTTTTCTCCATGTGCCATATGAGGAATCAGTGTTAGTAGGTATTAGGCTGTGAGAACTGAGGCAGACCCCAGTGAAGCTCTAAATGACAGCCACTGTTGGTGGTATTAGAGCTGATTCTCACTAAAACAAAACACCAGTTTAAAAAAAGTAATAATTCTAGTCTCTCTCCAACATCAGTCTCAGATTCAAGATTCATAGCACTCTCCATTCTTGACCCCAGGGCCCTGCCCCTTCTGTGCAGACTCTGGGCTCCGTCCATCTGATCTTTGGGTCATGACTTCTGCCTTCTTCTTCCACAGCTGTGATTGTAGGTGGGGTGGTGGGCGCCCTCTTTGCAGCCTTCCTGGTCACGCTGCTCATCTACCGCATGAAGAAGAAGGACGAGGGCAGTTACACCCTGGAGGAGCCCAAGCAGGCGAGTGTTACTTACCAGAAACCTGACAAGCAGGAGGAGTTCTATGCCTAGTGGAGCCTCAGTGCCTCCTGTAGCCTCAGCACTGCCCCTCTGCCCAGTCCCCCACCTGGGGCAGCCTCACCATCCTTGGCCTGGGACTGGGCCTGAGAGGGGGCCTGGCTCCAGTTCATCTCCGCCCATCCTCACATGGTCTGCCTGGACTGCCAGCTTCACACAGACCTTCCCCAAGGCACAGGGGGCGCTGCCATCTGCTCCAGACTGTGCCCTTACGAGCTCATCTCTTATTGTCCCACTGCAATGGGGCTTCAGGAGCTCATGTCAGATGGACAGGAGAAAGGAAGCTCCTGATTGGCTGATGGGGAAAAAGGTGGTGTTTGAGATGGGCTTGAGCTTGAGCTTCAACTTCAACTTGGCCCCCACAGAACTGGCTGAAGTCTCCTTTCTGGGACAGACAGACATTCAGACTGATTTCCAGGAAAAGCCTTTGGCAAGTTTAGCCCTGAAATCAAGTGACTGCAGTCTCTTCCTCCTGTCCCAGGGCTTTCTGCCTGAGTGAGAGGGCACCCTTGTCACCAGCCAGTTTTGTCCTGGCCTCTCCAGGGTTGTGAGATCACTCCCTCCTTTCCCACCCTCATGCACATTCACCTCTTCCAGTCTGCTGCAGAGGAATTGGCTTCCGAGGTCCTCTGGCAGTCACTGGTGAGGGGTGCTGCTGGGTGACTATGCTCTCCGTCTGGTGAGTGGATTCTGCACAGACACCGTCTCCCACAGTCACAAAGACAAAAGCACGCAATGACAACACCACACACAATCCTGACTTCCCAGCCAGTCAAGACATGCCACAGACACATTCTCCCAAAGATGCTTCTTCCCAGGCGTTCCTCTCACAACCCCCACTCACAAATGCTTATAACGGTGCAAGTCACTCGTCACCATCACTCAGTGGTGCCATGTGGCCTGCCTCCCTTCTGTCCCTCCTTTTGTCCCCACTCTGGCACCACACATGTTGTCTCCAGCTGTCAGGTGCACTGGGGAGGGTGGGATGAGACCAGAACAATCAGCCCATATTGGGTCCCCTGAGTTGCCCTATCACACTCAGCCCCTTGCCACAGCACCCATCGCTACAGACCCCAGTGTGTCAGACACAACCCCTTGTGGATGCACAATCTCACCCCACACAGCCCCACTCTCACACTGCAGGAGGATGGGTGGGCACTTGAGCCCTTCCTGGCATAAAGTGCAGTGGGGAGGGATGTCTCCCCAAAGCCCCCTAGGGCACTGCACACCAGGTGGCAACCCTGGCCTCAACCCACCTGCATCACTCCTCTCTGTAGACTGCAAAGGGCTTCAGGGGCCAGTCCCCCACTCACTGGGGGAAGGCAGGCTGGTTCCTGGAGTTTGTCCCTGGGAAGTGGAGGTGACTTGGATTGCCCAAGGACAAAGGCCCCCAGTTGGGGTGAGGGCAGGTGGTGTGGCTCCTGGTCCCCCTGTTCCCCCTCTAGCCC
The DNA here is from genome assembly GCF_950295315.1 of Erinaceus europaeus. Lineage (NCBI taxonomy): Eukaryota > Metazoa > Chordata > Mammalia > Eulipotyphla > Erinaceidae > Erinaceus > Erinaceus europaeus. Next base: position 46,384,761 of record NC_080174.1, on the reverse strand, counting down.
TGAGCTAGGGGGCTGACTTTGCCTCCCAGGACACAAGTCTCCAAAGTGCCTGTGAGGGTTGGCCTTGCCGCCGGGCCCTCTGCACCCTCTCCTCTCTGCCTCACCAGGCCCACCTCAGCCCCACCCACTGGTCTTCCCTGGGCCCTTCCCCTAGATGCCTCCCGGCTCATTTGGCCCAACATCCTGGCATTTCTCCTGCCTGCAGCCACATGGACGCACAGATGGAAGCAGTTTATCCTGATGCACTGCCTCAGGTTGAAGATTGAGTCTGAGGGGTTTGAGGGATGGGGGAGCAGGTGTCACACACCCCCTTCTCCCCTTTCCTTGTTACCATTGCAAGTGGGGTCACTTCTGTAGATATTTTAAATGTGGGCAGAAGGGGTCAGTCACAAGCCTCCTTTGGGGGATACTGTACTTGGTGGGGGCTTTTGGAGCCAAGGGGTATGGTCTCAGTTGTGGTTGGCTGGTGCTCACCCTCTTATTCCTCACCCAGAACCCCAATTAACAGGAACCTGAGTTTTGTTTCTGTTCCCTTCTGAGACTCCCTGGTGACAAACTTCTGTGGGGTGAGAAGTGTTGGTACTGAGGCACTGAGGACAAGGCTCTAGGAGCTGCCCACAGCACCCCATTCACCTCCACCCTGCTTCCAGGCTGGAGCTCCACCTTTCAGGCCCTGAGGGTCCCCTCAGCAGGGCTTGGAGGCTTAGAGGAACCCAAATGGCTCCAGCCCAGCCACTGAAGTGGGGGTGGGGGGAAGTCCAGGTCTACACTCTGTTGGTGACTTGAACTGTCATCTCTGTAGTGGGAGTGCTAGGAGATGTGACATGGAGGAGACCAAAGGCCTAGCTTCCTCCTGCCCTGTGCCCTGGTGGACTGCTGTTTGGGACAGCAGCTCTGGTAAGAAGGCCTGGGCAGGCCAAGGCTGAGGAACCAGGAAAGTGGGACCGGGGTGAGAGTCCCAGCAGTGCAGTCAGCCTCTGTGTGGGGCAGGAGTCCACAGTGGAGCTGGGTCCTGCATAGGATGGGCAGGTGGGGGTCTCAACTTGCTGGGCCCCAGTCTTGGCCTGATTCCTCACCTCCTGAGGGCTGGAATTGGGGGACTTTGTGTCATGTGAAAGAAGAGGCTTGGGGGATCATTCAGGGGAGTATTGGACTGATAACAAATGTCCAGACTTGACCCTCATGACTTTCAACAGAGCCAGACCTTCCTGCCAGCCCCGTGGGGCAAGGCGATCCTAGAAAGAGGTCGGAGACTAGGCAGAGCTGGTGCTCTCCTAGGTGCAATGTGCATGCAGGCCTGCTCAAGAGCACTCCTGAGCCCCCAGTGCTGCTGGGAGGAGGGCACGCGGCAGGGACCTGGTATTTTATAGAAATATGGCCAGTTCCAAAGGAGGAGGAGCTTGTGTAGCTTGAGAACTTCTCTGGAGTCTAGGTGGCCACAGAGACCATCAAGCAGACTGGGGTCTAGGGAGTTGGGGGTTGCCCGCCCTCCAAGTATGACTTCTAAAGCCCAGACTGTATCTCACGGAGGTGGGGGGGGGCAGAAGGGGTACCTCTCCTGGAAGGTGGGTTCCCTTGATCACTGGAGGTGAGGGGTAGTACCCAGAGCTGGGCAGGGCAGGTCTGTGGGCAGTGGCACAGGATGCTGAGACCAGCCCTTTCTGGGCTTGGCAAAACTGTCTGTCCTGGCTGGGGCTCTGGGTGCCAGGGGAAGACCCACCTCTGCCTATCAGGCCAGGTGTGTCTGCTGCCCCCACCCCAGCTGTCCTCCTGACAGCCACACCCTGGACTTGCCTCCTCAGACCTCCTGCCTGTAAATAGAAGCCCACAACTGTACAGACTTAGAGATGCTGAGGCTGGGCCAGAGTCGCCACCCAAGGGCTCACGGCCCCGGCATCCCCTAGATGCCCACCTGGCAGCTCAGCACACCTGGCCCCAGTGTGGTGAATGCATGTAAATATTCTTCGTAGGTGGTACGGCTCCAGAGAGCCCCCTGAAGACAGTGTCCCTTCCTTGCGTCCTTTCTCCTGTACAGAGCTTTCCAAGAACCTGGCCTGGGACAGCTGGGAGCTTATGGGCTCCCCCAGGTCTCCCTGGCCCTCTCCCCCACCCTACTCCCCCCCATAACCTGTTTATTAACCACACCTGTCCTGACTTCATGGCCAAAACTTTCAATGAGAAAAGTGAAGGGAAGAGACTGGAAGACGAGACCAAGACTCTTGTCCCTCTGTGGGCACTTAGCCCTCCCAGCCTTGTGAAGGAACTGTTTGGGTTCTTTTGTTTGTTTGTTTCTATTTGTTTTGTTTTTCTTTTTTTTCTAACACTCCCCGTGCTGTGCCCATTTATAAGAGGAAATAAAATCAAGCTGAAATGACAGATGTGGTTGGAGTGTGAGATGATGTAGAGAGGTCATTCGGGTAGGGGTAGCCCACAGTCCACCTGTGACCTGGGCCACCATTCCCTCTCAAAGGAGCAGGAAAGTGAAGGGAATTGACCTGCAGGCCCTTTCGGGAGCCATTATAATGAGAGCTGCCTCTGGTGGAGAGCTGGGGAAACCACGGAGCTGACTGTGGTATGGCTGATGGGGGGGTGGTGGTGGGGGGGGCTGTGGCTGGAAAGGCTGGGCTGTGGTGGCATTGGGAGACCTGTGGTCTACCCCCCCAGGGTGGGGAAAGACTCTGGTTTCAGGCCACAAAAACCCCTGGGACTGCAGGATGTTGGAGTCACACAGGCGGAGGTGGGAGGGCTCAGGCTGCTAGGCCTGGTTCCAAGCCCCAGCAGCATTTCCTAACTTGGACTCAGGAGCAGCTCCTTGGCTTCACTGAACCTCAGTTTTCTCTAGCAGCTTCCCCTCAGTAACATGTGGTAGGGACTCTATGGGCTGGGGGGGGGGGGCATTCAGCATGGTGCTTGGTAATGTCTGCCTCAGCCTGCACGGTCTTCCATGACGGTGTCAGAACAAAACAGAGGACCTGGGCAGGGGCACATCCAGTAGAGTACACATGTTACCATGCAACCAGGTTCAAGTCCCAGGTTCCCATCTGAATGGGGGAAGCCTCATGAGCAGTGAAACAGAGCTGCAGGTATTTCTTTCCCCATCTCTCCTTTTGCTCTCAATTCCTCTGTCTCTCTAAAAATAATAATAACAATAATAATAATGGATAAATGGGAACCTGGGATATCTGTAACCTTGAACCAGATTGACTCCCAAGCGCCCTTCCTGCACCCTTCAATATAGAAGTCCTTACTTCAGGGGCTGAGTGGTGGCACACATGGTTGAGTCCACATGTTCCCATGTGCAAGGACCCAGGTTTGAGCCCCCCGCTCCCCACCTGCAGGGGGGACACTTCATTAGTGGTGAAGCAGATCTGCAGGTCTCTCTCTCTCTCTCTCTGACTCTTTGAACTTCTCTCACAATTTCTCTGTTTTATCAAAAAAAAAAATATATATATATATGGGGGAGGAAGAAGGGAAAGATATCCTCCAGGAGTAGCAGGGAATGTCCCTGCTGTTGGTGGCACACCTGGTGAAAGGAAGCTGGTTGGTGCATCCTGGGGACAGTGTTCACTCTGCTGCTTAGCAGCTCTCCAAGATCGCCCCCTTTTCCTTCCTACAGTCCATTTTCCTACTGGACATGGGGGCCATGTCCTCTAACCTGGGCTCAAGAGTCACATCACAGACTTCTCTCCTCAAGAGTGAACTCTTCCACTTCCCAGGCCTTGTCCACTCTTAGCCTTTACTGGGAGACAGACCATAACCAGAACCTTTCATATCTGTGTCTTGACATAAGTAGGGGGCAGGGGCGGGGGGGGACAGGAGTCTTTCCTTCTTAGTCACCTCTTTTACCCCCTCCCCCAGTCCCACTCTAGGCAGTCCCTTCACTTCTAGACAATTCAGAGATAGAACCCTGAGGCCTAGAGCTTCATTGTGGGACCTCGAGTCTGTGCAACTGTAAAGTGGAGTGGCGGGGCCAACCCTGCCACCTTGACAGAGGACTAGTGACATTCAAATATCATTGATGGAGTCCTAGCAGAGGATGTCAAGAGTTGAGCAGGCAGCTGGATTGTGGTGCAACTGATTGAGCACACTTTACAATGCACAAGGACCGGTGTCCCTACTTGGGGGGTGGTGTTTAACAGAGAAGCAGTGCTGCAGATGTCTCTGTCTCTCTCCCTCCATATAGCCCCCTTGATTCTCAATTTCTCTCTGCCATATCTGATAAATAAGTTAAAACTAAAAAAATTCAATCAGGATGAGCCATTTTAACAGAGATCTGGGCCCCGGTTAGAAAGAAGTATTCCAGGATGTGAGAGATTGGTTTGAGAGATTCAAGGCTTACTTCATGTGATGGTGTCTTCTCCAGGAAGCCTTTGGAAGATCATTTCTCTGTCCCCTGAGTTTCTGTAGCCTGTAAGTATCACCCTACCTCCTTCTCATTGGAACCCTAGCAATGTGTGTCCACAGCTTATATTCAACTGGGATGAGCTGGAGGCCTGTGATCAGACTCAAGTAGACCCATTGTCCTATCTTTCTGAGCCTCAGTTTCCTCACTGCAAACATGGGTAATAAGGTGGATACCTGGAGGCTGTTTTGAGGGTTAAATGAAATAATAAAGGTTCACCTCAGAGATATGGAAGATTGGGTTCCAGCCTGTGCAATAAAGCAAAGACAGCAGCAAAGCAAGTTACAGAAAGTGTTCGATTTCCCAGTGCTTATAAAAGCTATGCCCTTGGGGTCAGATGGTGGCATACCTCTGTGAATACACACATTACCATGTGCAAGGAGCCAGGTTCAAGCCCGTGGTTCCTACCTGCAGGGGGGAAGCTTTATGAGTCGTGAAGCAGTGTTGCAGGTCTCTCTCTCTCTCTCTCTCTCTGTTGCCCCCCTCCCCTCTCACTTTGTCCTATCAAAAAATAGTTTAAGAAAGGATATAAAAAAAGCTATGTCTACACTATATTATAGTCTATTAGGTGTGCAATAGCATTATGTCTAAAATAATCCATGAAAAAATGTACATGCCTTAATAACAATAAAATATTGCTTAAAAAATGCTAACCATGCATCCATAGACTTGCTGGGTGAAGTGTTACCACAAGCCTTCAGTTTGTAAAAAAAAAAAAAAAGTACAGCTCTTTATGCAAAAGACTTTGCTGCCTGAGACTCCAAGACCCCAGATTCAATTCCTGGCATCACCATAAGCCGTTGCTGAGCAGTGCTTATGGTAAAAAGAACAAGAGAAGAAAATGAAAAAAAAAAAAAAAAAGGAGGGAAGCACAAAAAGATGCATCATAAAGGAAGTATGCCTGGGTACTGAACGCCACAAATATGATGCTTGGCATATGTCACTGCCAGTAGCTTGTCTGTCTTTCTGTGAGGGAGTCTTTATTCAAACTCCAGCCTGCCTCCCACAAGCTGCATGACCTTGGGCGTGTGGTTCACACTGCTCAATTGTCCCCACCTGTGAGATGGGGGCAGTGCCAGCACCTAGGTGCTGTGACCAGAACCATGTCTGACTTGGTGCCATTCAAGTGTGGACAGTTGCTGCTGTCCTCATGATTGCTGCCGTCATCCGCAGTACCCAGCATGCTGCTCTTGAGAGACGAATCTTGGTAGACATCAAGAAACTGGTGTCAGTGCTGCTATCTGCTCTGTAAGACTTTGATTTAGGCCTGGAAATCCTATTCTGGGGCTGTGTAGATGGGTGGGCCTGCTGGGTATCAGAGTTTCAGTCTGGGTTCCTCAACCCAAGGATGAGCAACAATACAGAAGGGTAGAGGGAAGAATAGTTGATTGTTTCCTGTGGCCCAAGAGGTCAGAACACCCACCTGCCTGAGCTGCCCCAAGAACAGAGAGTGCTCAGCTCTCAAGGGCCGCCCACCCGTCTCTGCCAGCCAGAGGGTGGGCTCAGGTCAGACCAAGGCTTCAGGGTGATCCCTGCTAGAGCTGCCAGCCCCAAAGAGGAAGGAGGTTGGGTTTGGTGCTGGGGTGGAGGAATAAGCACCCCAGAGCTGATAAGGTACCCAGAAGCAGGCTTTTCTCACTGTGTCTCATTGGAACCTCAAGCAGACCTGGCCTCTGGGCTAGATTTTGTGAGTAAAGGATTTGAGTCCCAGGGAGCAGAAACCCAAGGTCACAGAAATTTAAATGATTCAGGATAGGGGAAGGGTGGTGGCAGTGCAGAGGTGCCTCACCCAATAGAGTGCACGCATTATGCTCAAGGACCTGAGTTCAAGCCACGGGCCATCACAGGAATGCGTACAGGGGGGAATCTTCCTGGGCGGTGGAGCAGTGCTGCAGTGTCTCCCACTCTCCCTTTCTCTTTCTCTATCTCTCGCCTTCTATAATAATATATATATATTTTAAAAAGTGGGGGTGCTGGGGTGGTGCTCCGGGTCAAGCACACATAGTACTAAGTGCAAGGACCAGTGTACAGATCTGGGTTTGAACCCCCTTGCTTTCCACCTGCAGGGGGGAAGCTTCACAAGTGTCCAAGCAGGTCTGCAGGTATCTCTCTCTCCCTCTCTATCTCCCCCCCCTTTTCAGTTTCTCTCTGTCTTATCCAATAAAATGGGGGGGGGGCTGCCAGGAGCAGTAGTAGAGAGGCACCAAGCCCCAACAATAGCTCTGCGAAAGAAAAAAAAAAACTTACAAAGCACCGAGAGGCAAGGGAGATAGCATAGCAGTTTATACAACAGGCTTTCATGCCTGAACCTCTAGGCATGAAGGGTCAGTCCTCACTACCGCCACCAGCCAGAGCTGAGCAATGCTTTGATAAAAGGAGACGAATGCAGCCTGAGTCTCTATTGAAATCAAAGTTCTCATTCCACCCCACTATTCCCTCCCTCTGCTGTTAGCTAGCTGTGTGAGCGTGGACAGATTACTAAACTTCTCTGAGCCTCAGTTACATCATCTAAAAAACAGTCTCTCTAGATGTTTGAAAGTCTCAAAATGTTTTTGTTTGTTTTATATAGAGACAAAGAAACAAGAGGCAGAGAGTGAAAGAGACCATAGCATCAAAACTTTCTTCAATGCTGTGGGAGGTCAGATATGAACCTGGGTCATGTATGTGGCTTAGAAAATTTTAACTGATTTTTAATATAATTTAAAATATTTTTTTTTACATTTTTTTTTGCCACCTGTGCTGTTACTGGGGCTTAGCACCTACACAATTTACTGCTCCCACAGTCATATATTTTCCTTTTTTTCTTTTATTATTTGAAAGGACAGAGTGAAATTGAGAGGGGAGGGTGAAATAGAGAGGGAGAGAGACAGAGAGACACCTGCAGACCTACTTCAATGCTTGTGAAGATTCCCCCCTGCAGGTGGGGTCCACGGGCTTGAATTTATGTCCCTGCACATGGTGATGTACGTGTGTGCTCAATTGGGCACACTATTGCCTAGTCCCCAACTTAAAATGTGTTTTAATGTGTGAAATGTGTGAGGTGCCTTTCACATACATCATTTAAATTATTGGAGGAGGGAGTTGGGCGGTAGCACTGAGAGTTAAGCGCACAGTGGCGCGAAGCACAAGGGCTGGCAACCGGGATCCTTATTGCTGTTGTTGTTGTTGGCTAGGACAGAGAAATTGAGAGAGATGTGGTCCAGGAGGTGGCTCAGTGGATAAAGCATCGGACTTTCAAGCAGGAGGTCCTGAGTTCAATCCCCGGCAACACATGTACCAGAGTGATGCCTGGTTCTTTCTCTCTCTCCTCTTATATTTCTCATTAATAAGTAAAATCTTTAAAAGAAAAGGGGGGGTCAAGCGGTAGCACAGTGGGTTAAGTGCACGTGACACAAAGTGCAAGGACTGGCCTAAGGATCCTGGTTCGAGCCCTTGGCTCCCCACCTGTAGGGGGGTCGCTTCACAGGCAGTAAAGCAGGTCTGCAGGTGTCTATCTTTCTCTCCCCCTCTCTGTCTTCCCCTCCTCTCTCCATTTCTCTCTGTCCTATCCAACAATGATGACATCAATAACAACAACAATAAAAAAAAACAAGGGCACCAAAATGGAAAATAAATAAATATAAAATAAATTATCAGAGGGAGGGAGCTGGGCAGTTGTACACCTGGTTGAGTGCACTTTTTTTTTTTTTCCTCCAGGGTTATTGCTGGGCTCGGTGCCTGCACCATGAATCCACCGCTCCTGGAGGCCATTTTTCCCCCTTTTTGTTGTCCTAGTTGTTGCAGCCTCGTTGCCGTTATTATTGCCATTGTTGACGTTGCTTTGTTGTTGGATAGGACAGAGAGAAATGGAGAGAGGAGGGGAAGACAGAGAGAGAGGGGAGAGAAAGATAGACACCTGCAGACCTGCTTCACCGCCTGTGAAGCGACTCCCCTGCAGGTGGGGAGCCGGGGGCTCGAACCCAGATCCTTACGCCGGTCCCTGTGCTTTGCGCCACGTGCGCTTAACCCACTGCGCCACCGCCCGACTCCCTGGTTGAGTGCACTTTTTATAGTGTGTAAGGATCTGGGTTCAAACCTCCAGTCCTCATCGGTACGGCAGAAGCTTCACGAGCAATGGAGCAGGGTTGCAGGTGCCTGCTTCTCTTTCTCCCCCTTCCCTCTCAATTTATCTATATCTAATAAATAAATAAATAAATATTTAAAAAACTACTGGAAGGAATGACTACCCCATTTTACAGTGAAGGATACTAATCCTTGAACAAGGTTCATACTATGGGAACTTCCACAATAAGGGTTCATTATATCTATTCTAAGTTTAATTTTTAGGATAAAATCTTAAAGAGAAAACTCACTCCCAGGTCACTTGGGAACTAGCAAAAACTCACTCCCAGTTAACACAGAGCTGGATCTTTTGACCCCAAGTCCCTGCCCTACCCTGTCCCTATCTGGGTTCCATGCTTTTTCCCAGCTTCACGCCATCCCTTCTTTGATGACCAGTACCTTAATGGGGCTGGTTCTCCCTCCACCCCTTTAATGAAAACTGATACTCAGGAATGGCTTTGATGAAGTAATTTACATGAAACTGTGACAGGTGACATGGCTTCAGCTATGGCTCTTCTCTGGAGGTGTTTACCTTTTGCCAGAGAGAAGCAGAAATGGCCCTGCCCAGGAGAGAAGGGGAGTGTTTTCTGGCTCAAGACACTTGGCCTTGCTTCTGTTCCTGTGGGTCCTGGCAGGCAGGTTGGGGACTGCTTCTCCCACTCTGGAGTATATTGAACTCCCCCATTTTCAAGTCTAGACCTTAAGCATATCTTTCTGGGAATACTGAAGCAGAGTAACTGGCCATAACAGAGTGTAAGGAAAGGGCATAGGTTTTGGGATGGACAGATGTAGCTTCTCTACCCACCTTGGCTAGTTCTTCCTGGCTTGTCTTGGGGAAGCTAACTGATGCCCAAACCTTGTCTTCCTCTTCTGTTTAAAGGGTGCAGTAAGAAGTGCTGCAGAGGTTTTCAGGGTCCAAGACTAGGCAGGTGTGCCAGCATCTGGCAGTCTGCATACAGCAGAGGATCTCTTTGTGTATTAGTTTTCTTAAACATAAAATATGAATCATGATAGCTTTCCTACTGCTTACTTTGCTTGGGAATCTCTGTTTCCTTTATGTATGTATTTATTTATTTATTTTACCTGTTTCCTTTTATTTCATTTCTATTTTATTACTTTATTCATTTTATCAAATGCAGGCTATTTATTTATCTATTTACTGTTTTAGAATTTATTTTTATATGTATTATTATTTATTTATTACTGGATAGAGACAGAGAGAAATTGAGAAGGGAGGGGGAGATAGAGAGGGGGAGAGATAGACACCTGCAGCAGCCCTGCTTCACCACTTGTGAAGCTTTTTCCTTACAGGTAGGGACCAGGGGGGCTTAAACGCAGGTCCCTGAGCACTGTAATGTGAGTGCTTAACCAGGTGCACCATTGCCTGCCCTCCTCTTTTCTTTTTTTTCTTTTTTCTTTTTACCAGAGCCCTGCTCAGCTCTGGTTTATGGTGGTGCCAGGGATTGCATCTGGGAGCCTCAGGCAAGAATGTTGATTGCATAACTGCTGGTGCTATTTCTCTGTCCCAAAAATTCTTGTTTTTTTTTTTTTTTTTTTTTTTTAAAAGAGGGCCGGGTGGTGGCATACCTGGTTAAGTGCACATGTTACGATGCACAGGACCCAGGTTCAAGCCCCCAGTCCCCACCTGCAGGGAGAAAGCTTTGCAAGTGGTGCAGCAGTGTTGCAGGTGTCTCTGTCTCTCTCCCTCTCTCTCTCTCCCCCTTCCCTCTTGATTTCTGGATGTCTCTATCCAACAAATAAATAAAAATAATAAAAAAAGAAAACAACCACTGAAATTGTGTTAAAAAAGAAGAAATTGAGGGAGTCGGGTGGTAGCGAAGTGGGTTAAATGCAGGTGGTGTAAAGCGCAAGGACCGGCATAAGGATCCCAGTTTGAGCCCCTGGCTCCCCACCTGCAGGGGAGTCGCTTCACAGGTGGTGAAGCAAGTCTGCGGGTGCCTATCTATCTCTCCCCCTCTCTGTCTTCTCCTCCTCTCTCCATTTCTCTCTGTTCTATCCAACAACAACATCAATAACAACAATAATAACTACAACAATAAAACAAGGGCAACAAAACAACAAAAGGGAATAAGTAGATAAATGTTTAAAAAGAAGAAGAAATTGACAGATTTAAGTGTTCAACATGATGAGTGATTCCTATTACAACAGTAACAACCACATAAAACACATGACAATTGCACTGTGTGTTGGCATGTTATGGGCACTTTTTGACATGTATGACATTTAGAACAATGTTGGCACTTGGTACAAACCATACAGATGCTTATAAGCTAAAATTATGCATGCTTGTGAAATTAATGCTATGTATTATTTCCTCCTCCAAATTCATATATGCTGAAGCCCTAACTCTAATGCACCAATCTTTAGAGATGGGACTTTTAAGGAAGTAATTAAAGGTATAGGAAGGGGCTGGGGAAACACATAATGGTTATGCAAAAGACTTTGACCTTGAGGCTCTGAGGTCCCAAGTTCAATGCCCAAAACCACCATGAATCAGAATGAGCAGTTCTCTGGCCTATCTAACGATGTATTTTCTTTATATATGTCTCTCATTAAAATAAATAAATAAATACAGTGTTTTTTTAAAAGTTATATGAGGAGGCTGGGCAGTGGAGCACCAGGTTGAGTGCACACATTATCATGCATAGGGACCCAGGTTCAAGTCCCTGCTCCCCACCTGCAGGAGGAAGACACAAGAGTGGTGAAGCAGTGTTGTAGGTGTCTCTCTATCTCCCCTTTCCCTCTGAATTTCTCTCTGACTCTGTTGAAAATAAATAATTTTTTGAAAGTTATTTGGAGTCATAGCAGTGAGACCTTTATTAGTAGTGATGATGGTAACAATGAATCTAAGTCATGCACATATGATTATGGAACTTTTGTGCCTGCACTCCATTTCGATGTTCCGGTTAGCCCATAAGATAGATGCTATTCATGTGCTCATTCTACAGATGAGCAAGTGGACACCTCTTGAAAGTGTGTCTGGAATGTCAGAGTTAGCACATGGTAGAATAAAGATATGAGCCTAGGCAATCTGACCTGGAGTCCATGTGATTCATTCTAATTTCTTAACCATACACACAATATTGACTGATGGCTGTTGTGTACAGGGATGTGGTCCATCGGGGTACTCGAAGCCTGGGGTGGGGAGGCTAGACCTGGAGTTGGATATCAGGGAATTCTCATGACATGGAAGGAATAGTCAGAGGCACTAGCAGCTGGGTTTTATCTAATGAGAGTCTGACAATTGCTGGTACATATGGTCTGTGTAATAAATAGTGTTCTCTCTACCCAGAGATAAGACAGACAGGTTTCTAGAGTGAAACAGCACAGCTTTGACATTATTTTTAGGCTCCTAAGTGAATCTGAAAATTGTCAACTATGAATATTACTGGCATTGTGGTTAATCAGTTCCATTTCTTAGAAAGCCCCTCCACTCTGGTAATCGACACTCCTCACTGACCCAGACAAATTTAGCCAACTTCCGTCTGGTGTGAGTCAGAACTCAGTGATGTCAGGTGTTAGAGGCACATGCAAAGCCTCTAGAAGTATGGAAGAAGGAATAAATAACTGGGGGAATCCAGGAGAAGAAAGCATTTTTTAAAAATTTTATTTATTTTCCCTTTTGTTGCCCTTGTTGTCTTTTTATTGTTGCTGTAGTAGTTGTTGTTGTTATTGATGTCATTGTTGTTGGATAGGATAGAGAGAAATGGAGAGAGGAGGGGAAGATAGAGAGGGGGAGAGAAAGATAGACACCTGCAGACCTGCTTCACCGCCTGTGAAGTGACTCCCCTGTAGGTGGGGAGCTGGGTGCTCGAACAGAGATCCTTACACTGGTCCTTGCGCTTGGTGCCACATACACTTAACCCGCTGTGCTACCGCCTGGTTCCCGAGAAGAAAACATTTAATTTGAGTTTTGAAGATGACATAGGTGTTCTCTATGGAAAGAAAGGTGAGAGGGTGGTGGTGGAGATAACATGTGGTTGGGTGAGCGCCTTGTCATGTAGGCAAACTGGGTCTGAGCCCTGACACCATGAGAGTGCCATAACATCAGAGGAAGTCCCAGTGCTGTGCTGTCTGTCCCCTTCTCTCTCTTTGAAATAAAAAGAATGAAAGATTGGCCTGAGAGGGGTGACATTGCACATGTACAAGGTTCCAGCACAGGAGAAGGAGGAGGAAGAGGAGGAGGGGAAGGGGGAGGGGGAGGGGGAAATAAGGCATCACAGAGGGTGGTGAGGGCAGGAGAGGAGCTGTACCTTGGGCATCATGTTAGCAGGATTGGAGTTCACCTTTTATATAAGCAATGGCAAGGGGATGTAAGCTTTATGGGAGTGATATGCTCAGATTTGTGGCTCTTGGCACAGCTCTGGCATCCTGCAGGGAGGGAGGTGAGAGACTGGTGGCTAGGCAATCAATTTCCAACCAAAGTGTAAGGTCCTTGGGAGCATGAGAGTCACCATCTTTCCTTTCAGCATTTCGCACATGGCAGATTGGGGGTGCAACAATGCCTGCTGTGTGGAGTCCACACATCCCCAGGACACACATGTGCATTTTACTAATATCCAGCCTGCTTTGTCTGGGCACTGTCTCTGGTACTAACGCACACTCTAGGGCTGTGCACCCAGTGGGCTCCCAGTTGGCTTGTGGTGAGTTTGTGTACTGAAGTGGGGGAGGAGACCTTCAGTGTCTGTCTCTTGGGACTAAGGCAGGATCCCAGCTGTCTGGCCTCAGTGGGTAGACTGGGTGTTCCTGCTGTTTGAAAGGTAGCCTTCTGCTGGTCAACACTTGGGGTCTGGACTGGAGGAAGAAGAAGGAGGGAATGAAGCCAAACAGAAGAATTGGACCAGTGCTGAAGTGGTTTTGAATGTTATGCTTGAGAGAATGACAGTCACACTGGTGTTCCAGATAGCTCATTCGTGGTAGCAGGTTGGACAGACTAGAAGGGAAGAAGATGCTGGCATTTCTGAGTCTCACATTAGCACCCAACACTTTGCAAGAGGACTCTGGAGAGAGGAAAGAAATGAAGGGGAGAGGGGCCTGGTGGTGGCACACTTGGTTGAGCACCCATATCACAATATGCAAGGACCTGGGTTTGAGCCCCCCATCCTCACCTGCAGGGGGAAAGCTTTGCAAATGGTGAAGTAGTGTTGTAGGTCTCTCTCTCTCTCTCTCTCTCTCTCCTTCCCTCTCAATTTCTGGCTGTCTCTGTCCAATAAATAAAGATAATAAAAATAATTAAGAAAAAAAATGAAGGTGCGAGTCACCAGGTGGGTCTTTTAGAAGGAAGTGGGACTTGAAAGAACCCTTGAAAGTTTGGCTCACAGAGAGAGAAAAGGTGGAGTAGGCGGGTCACTAGTAGCAGTCAAGATGTCAGAATGAGTGGTGGTGCCTAAGAGAGCGAAGAGCACTAGATAGTCTGCTGCTTTGTCAAGTTCAAGTCTGGTCCCAACTGCTTTGAAGGGAGCTTCAGTGCTGTGGTGGTTTTCTTTCTTTCTCTCTCTCTCTTTTTTCTCTCTCCCCACCCCCTTCTCCTTCCCTTTGCCCCCCACCCCCACCCCTATGCCTGTCTCTTTCTATCAGAAAAAATAATGAGAGAAGAAAGAAAAGAAGGAAGGAAGAAAAAGAAAGAGGGGGCAGGGTGGTGATGCACCCAATTGCATGAACACATTACCATGCACAAGGACCAGGGTTCAAGCTCCCAGTCCCCACCTGCAGGGGGAAGCTTCACGAGCGGGGGAGCAGTGCTGGAAGTATCTCATTCTCTTTCCCTCTCTGTCTCCCCGTCCCTCTCAATTTCTCTTCGTCTTATTAAAATAAGTAAATAAATTAAAAAATAATGAGTCAATCTTTCTGTCTCTTGTTGTCCCCACCTCCTAGTTGTAACCTTCCTGAGCAGGAAATGGAGCGGTGCTAAGACTTAACTCAGCAATATTTCTCGGTGTCTCTTACTGAAGGAGGGGCAGGCTGGGCACAGCACTGAAAGGTCCTTCCATTGTGTGTGAGGCCCCACTGGGGGAGTGGAGGCGGGTCCAAGGAGTTCTTTGTATGCGGGTCACCCACTAGGCACTCCCTGCTTCCTGGGCCTCTGCAGTCCCTGCTGGCCTTGCATTCATGGCCATGCCGTAGAGAGGTTGTTCTGCTTCAGCTGGTCCTGAAGTCACAGTCGCGGGTGGGGGCACCGACAGGAACAGGGGGCAGGTGCTGTTGGCCTTCAAGACTGTCTGAGAGCTGACAAATTGCTTCTTGCTCCGAAGCAATGAATCACCAATTCATGACATCACTTACAACTATGATCCACAGACTGACAGAATCTGCCAGCACTTGAGAAACCCAGGTTAATGGAAATTTTGTAGGGTCATGGAATATTTCATAATAGACCCTATGGGAATAATAGAATGCTGTAGAATGACAGAACTTTAAAAATCATGGACTCTTGGGAGATAGCTTGCCCTGACAGACTATACTCTTTATAATATGCAAGGATCCGGGTGCAAGTCCCCAGCACCAGATGGGAGCACTATGCACTACAGGTGCTGTGGTACCTTATCTTCTGTCTCTCTCCACTCTCCTTCTGTCTGTCTCTCTTTCTCTCTTTCTCTCTTTTAACCAAAGCACTGCTCAGCTCTGGCTCATGGTGGTTCAGGGGATTGAACCTGGGACTTTGAGCTTCAGGCATGAGAGTCTTTTGCATATCCATTATGCTACCTCCCCACCCTCCTTCTCTGTCTCTTCATCCTAAAAAAAAAAAAAAAAAAAAAAACCTCTTGAGAATAGTGGAATTGCATAGGCATGAAGCCCCAGTAAGCTTAAAAAACATTATTTTTCTGTTTTTTATAATTTTTTTTGGGGGGGTCAAGAGGTAGCGCAGCAGGTTAATCGCATGTGGCACGAAGCGCAAGGACCAGCATAAGGATCCCGGTTTGAGCCCCAGGCTCTCCACCTGCAGGGGAATCACTTCACCTGTGGTGAAGCAGGTCTGAAGGTGTCTTATCTTTCTCTCCCCCTCTCTGTTTTCCCTTCCTCTCTCCATTTCTTTTTATTTTTTAAAAGAATTTATTTATTTATTCATGAGAAAGATAGGAGGAGAGAAAGAACCAGACATCACTCTGGTACATGTGCTGCCAGGGATTGAACTCAGAACCTCATGGTTGAGAATCCAATGCTTTATCCACTGTGCCACCTCCTGGACCACTCCTCTCTCCATTTCTCTCTGTCCTATCCAACAATGACAGCATCAATAACAACAATAATAACTACAACAACAATAACAAAAACAAGGGCAACAAAAGGGAAAAACAAAAAAAAAAATAATGATTTTTTTTTTTTAACTTGAACACTGCTCAGCTCTGGCTTATAGTGGTGCTGGGCATTGAACCTTGGAACTCAGAGTCTCAGACATGAAAGTCTTCTGTATATAACCATTATGCTATTCCCCCTGCCCAGTAATTGACTTTTTGAATATCTTCCTTTTAGGATTATAGTGTGGATAAAAATGAAATATTATAGCACACAAAACTTTCCTGGATTTTCATAGACCGCTTCTTCAGTGTTAACCATTGTCTCCCTTTTTAGGACATTCAGGCCCAGAGAGGAGACATGACTTGATCAGGAATGCACAGGTAGAAAGTGCTGGGACAGAATTGTAATGTCCTGGAGGGAACCCCAGGTGGGTTGAGATGCTCTAATTCTGAACTCCCAGTGACTGATGGATTCGTGTCTGAATTGAAGCCTCAGAGCATGAGGCTCACTGGTGTGGGTAGGAGGCAGGAGGCAAGAAGAAGCCCAGAGATCCAGGCCTTTCTTTGATCTAACCCTGGCACTCCATCTCAATTCCTGTGTGGTCTTGGAAAAGTCATTTCACCTTTTGGGCCCCAGCTTTCCATCTTTATCAGAAAAATGGGACTCCCTGCCTAGCTTCCACCTCTTGGTGGTAGCATGACATGCTTTGAGATGGCAGTATGACAGCTAGGAGCTCAGGCCCTTGCTGTGTGTGCCTAGGTAAGTTACATCACTTCTCTGAGCCCATGTCTCATTTGTGTGTTGGGGAGAAGAGAGATCCAGAAGCCTGGGCAGTAGCTTACTGAGTAAAGCATACACATTTCTCAAGGACCCAGGCTCAAGCCTCTGGTCCCCATCTGTGGGGGGAAACTTCATGAGTGGCGGTGCTGCAGGTGTCACTCTTTCTCTCTCCTTCTCTATCTCCCCCTTCCCTCTCAAATTCTCTCTGTCCTATCAAACAAAAAGAACAAAGAATGAAAAAAATGCATATACTCTGGACAATGAAGTAGAGCTGCAAGTGTCTTTCTATATCTCTTCCTCTCAATTTTTCTCTGTTTTCTAACAACAGAGAGAGAAAAGGGAAAAAAAGAAGACTAGAACTCTAGAATCACCTCAAGGAATGAATGAGCCAGTGAATGATCTTCGAGTGTGTTGTGTGGATTTAGGCCCCAGTGCTGCTGCTGGACAGGGTGGTGATATGGGGCAAGCCTCAGTTTGCTTAGTTTAGCAGGAAGACTCACTTAGGTTGAATGACTAAGCTGAGCACTTAGGATCGTGCTGGGCAAGAGGAATGTGCTTAATAAGAAAGGCCCATTAGCCTCGCCCGAGTGTAAGATTCAATCGTTGCAAGCAATTATGATTAGTGGCTAGTGAGGAACTTGGAAAATGCTGCACAATGGTGTGTGTGTGTGTGCGTGTGCGTGTGTGTGTGTGTGTATGTGCACGTGTGTGTGCCTACCAGCAGAGCCAGCAGCTCAGTGCTTCTGCTGGCAGCCTCCCCAGGGACTGGAGTGTAATGAGTGTTTACGGAACCCCCCCGCCAGGCAGAGATGAGAGGCGCAGAGGAGAGAGCTCCAGAGCCAGGCAGCAGCCCAGAGCCCAGTGTTATTATATTAACAAGCATCAGGGTGATGATTACCATTAATGAGATTATTCACCAGCCTTGGTGCCCATGCCAGGAAAGGCAGGCAGACGTTCTTTGCCCCATTTCTCTCTCGACTAGGGAGAAGGGGAGATGAAACTTCACAGCAGGCTGATGTGGAGCCCCTGAGGTTAGGGGCTGACAACCCTACTTTATAGATGAAAAGAAAAAAGGCTCAAATCTCCAGCACCACCATGTGCTAGAGCTGACAATGCTCCTGTCTCTTCTTCCTCTCCCTTTCCTTATCCCTCTCCCTCTCCCTCTCTCTCTTTCTGTATCTTTTTTTTATTTATTTAAATTTTTAATTTAAGAAAGGATTAGTGAACAAAAGCATAAGGTAGGAGGGGTACAACTCCACACAATTCCCACCACCCAATCCCCATAACCCACCCTCTCCCATGATAGCCTTCCCATTCTCTAGCCCTCTGGGAGCATGGACCCAGGGTCATTGAGGGTTGCAGAAGGTAGAGGGTCTGGCTTCTGTAATTGCTTCCCCGCTGAACATGGGCGTTGACTGGTCGGTCCATACTCCCAGTCTGCCTCTCTCTTTCCCTAGTAAGGTGTGTCTCTGGGGAAGCTGAGCTCCAGGACACATTGGTGGGGTCTTCAATCCAGGGAAGCCTAGCCAGCATCCTGGTGGCATCTGGAACCTGGTGATTGAAAAGAGAGTTAACATACAAAGCCAAACAATTTGTTGAGCAAACATGGATCCCAAGATTGGAATAGTGGAGAGGAAGTGTTGGGGAGGTATTCACTGCAAACTCTAGTGTAATCCTGCTTTCAGGTATATATTTTGCAGTAGTTTATGGATACGTGTGCGCATACGCTCTCTCTCACAGAAACTGGTGTATGTCTAGGTTATGGGTCTCTTTCTGTATCTTTTCCTCTGTATCTCCATCTCTCTCTCTCACACACAAAACAAACAAACAAAACCACTAACATCTCAGTGAGGGTGGACACTGCAGCCTTCTCAGATCTGTCTCTGTCCAGAGTATATGCATTTTCTTTCTTTTCTTTTTATTTGATAGGACAGAGATAAACTGAGAGGGAAATGGGAAGCGAAGGATAGAGAAAGAGAGACACCTGCAGTACCACCACTCGTGAAGGTGCAGGTGGGGATGGGGGCTTGAACTTTGGTTTTTGTGTATGGCAACATGTATGCTCAGCTGGGTGTACCACCACTGGGACACAACATGCATTTTCATTGACCTTTAATGTTTTTTGCAAATATTTAAACTAGAGCAAGCCCTGGATTGCCACTGTGTACTTTTAATTATGGCAGCAGTCACTGAGGAAGCTATCCATCCCTTTTAATGGGGAAACTGAGGCATAGAGTAGCTCCCTATTCATGTCACAATGTCTTCTGTATCCAGTGGAAGGTGGAGGTTTGAAACTCAGACCCTATGGAGTTGACTGAGTCAAGGACTCAGATATTGGGAACTTGGGGATCACTTTCTCCTTTTTTTTTTCCCTGTGTAGGTGGGGGCTGGGAGATTGCCTCCTTTCTTTGTCCTCTATCAGGTCTACCTCTGGGCACAGACCTTTAGTGCACAGACTCACACAGAACCACACTGTCAGTTACCCACTTATGCAACGAGCATCCTGGCTCTGTGTGGGAAAGAAACGCCAGTTGCTTTTGGTAGTCTCCTAGCAGTTAAATTCACTCATGTAAACTTCACCAGCCCCGTAACAAGAGTAACAAGAGTAACAGACTAGCCTCACTGAGTGTTTAGTCTCCTGGACAATCAGTGCAGACACATTATTTGGTCCCAGTTGGGTAGTGCATTTCTGAAGGGGAGGACAGGACCTCTGGAATGTAGAAAGAACCTGGCCTTACAGAGGCAGACACTGACCTGGGTCCAGAGCAGAGGGTGAATATGGAGTCTTCTCTCAGGAAGGGACATTCAGGATGAAACACAAAGACCGGGCAGTCACAGTAGAGGCACAGAGCACATTAGGCAAAGGAAGTGATTCATATGGAGGGGAGATCTTGAGGGCAGTTCAGCATCTTGAGGGTAGTTCAGCATCTTGAGGGTAGTTCAGCATCACTGCACAGATGCACAGATGTGCCTGCCTATTCAATCCATAATGATTTAGCAAATACAAATAGTTAATTTAAAAAATTTATTTATTTTAACCAGTTTAAGCTTATGATAGGTCTGGGGATTGAATGAGCTGGGGACCTCTGAGTCTGAGTCTCAGGCATAAAAGTCTTTCTGTTTCACCATTTTGCTAGCCTTTAGGCCTAATAACGAATTTCTAATTTAGATATTTCACTCTTTCCTTCTTCCTTCCCTCCTGTCTTCTCCTCCTTCTTTCTCCTTTTCCTTCCCTTCCTTTCTTTGTCTTACACTTATTTTCCCTTTCCTTCATCTCTGTTCCTTGAGACCCATTGATTTTAGAATTGATGTTGGGCAGGTGGACACAGAGCTGGATCACTTGTGGCCTCCACCCTGGACATGCTTCCAGTCTAGCGCAGGGAATGAATGGATCCTTATATACGGTATCATGTGGGCACTTAGACTCTTAAGACAGGCTGAGGCAGTGGTAGACAATGATAGACATTTCCCAGATTTGGAGGGAGAAAAAGTGTACACCATATGCAAAGGTACAGAATCTCAGATCAAATTTGGCTATAGAGGACTTTGAAAGCTAGGCTATGAGTAAGACTGATAGATACTGATGGATTCAGTATCTAACCACCTTCCTTCCAGAGTAACAAACATGGCTGCTTGGAAGAAAGACTACATTTCCCAATCTCCTTTGAATCTGGCAGCCATGTGACTAAATAGACTAATAGGATACAAACAGCATCATGGTTATTTTCTTAAAGGATAGAAGTGTGTCCTCTCTTCTATTTTTACCTTACCACTCACCTCTGTCCAGAGGTGAATGTAATCCTATCATGGAGCACAAGAGTGAAGACAGCCATCTGGGAATGAGTAGGCAGTAAGAGGGAAGATCCTGCATCCTGGAAGCCAAGGAACACCAGTCACTGGATGGTTCTGTGCAAACTATACCATAAGAGATAAACTTCTCTCTTATGTAAGCCCTTGTTATTTGAGCCTTCTGCCTTAACACACTTACTAGCTAATAAACTTACGGCTTTTATCAGCTAGGATAACAGGTCTTGAGGACATTGTTATAATTTTGATTTAAGTATATAAACATACTGCTATAGTAATATTATCACTGCTGTCACTTATTATTCCCCACAGAGAACTACCAGAGTTCTTTGAGAGGAGAGTGACATTGTCAGATTTGCATTTAAAAAAAATTGCTTTTTATTTTTAATGAGATACAAAGAGAAAGATATATGTGTGCACACACACACACACACACACACACACACACACACACACCCACAGAGAGAGAGAGAGAGAGAGAGACCAGAGCACTGCTCAGCTCTGGCTTATGGTGGGGCTGGGGATTGAACTTGTGACCTCAAAGCCTCAGGCATGAGCATAGGCATAACTATTCAATATTATGCTAACTCCCCAGTCCATATTTATACATTTTTAAAAATTTCTTTATTGGGGGATTAATGGTTTACAGTTGACAGTAAAACACAATAGTTTGTACATGCATAACATTTCCACATAACAATACAACCCCCACTAAGTCCTCCTCTGCCATCATGTTCAATTTATACATTTTTTGGAAGCTCTGTTTGCCTGTGAAGTGCAGACTGGGTTGGAGGGGAGAGAGAGAGAGAGGAGGCAGAAAGGCCAGAGAGGGTATGATGGCTTAAGAGGGTGCAGAGGAAATCAGGCCTGACACAGGGCTGGCCTGCTGCATGCACCCCTGCTAGCAGGGTGGGTCTGTAAATGTGTCTGTGTACTGTCGTATTTGGGGACTTTGTGTCTCTCTGTACTTGTAGGATGATCCAGGACTTGATAACATTGAGTTGCACACACAAAAAAAATACATGCAGGTCTATGTAGAGACCTTGGTAGACAAAACAGACACACAGAGAGACAGATGCACATAGGCATGCATGACTATGTACACAGGTACAGCTGTACAGAGACCTTGTTGGGAGGCCTCCTATGATTCTGCCTGAGGCAGGGCCTTTGCACAAGGTTCCCCTCAGGCAGTAAGGCAGACAGTTCTTTCCCCTGGCAGGCTGGATGGAATGGGTTCTGGGGCTTCCTTTCCCTAGACAGGAACCATTTTCTGTGTTCAGGTAGTGACTGAGCTAGCCCCACTCATGTACCAACATCTCTGACAGCAGGACAGCAGACTGGTTCTGGGAAGCACAGAGGTAATAGGGTCTCAGAAAAGGGGTTTTCCTCCCAGCTGTCTGTCTTCTCAAGGAACCATCTGGAGCACTGCCCTGCAATCACAGCACCTTAGAGCCTCTGCAGCAGGTTTTCAGTAGTTATGCTGCAGTTATATGGCCCTGTCAGGTGCTTGGGAGCATAACCAAAGGGTGTGGGAGAAAGGGGATCATTATTATAGACTATGTGGATCCCGACGTACCTTGCAAGGTTCATTTACTGATGCATGACAAGTTCTTAGCACAGTGCCTGGCACATAATAGCTGCTCAGTAAATGCTTGTGGGACAAATTGAGGATGGAGTGGTCCAGGAGGTGGCACACTGGATAATGCATTGGACTCTCAAGCATGAGTTCCTAAGTTCAATCCCCAGCAACACATGTATCAGAGTGATGTCTGGTTCTTTCTCTTTCTTCTCCTATTTTCTCATAAATAAATAAATAAAAATCTTTTTTAAAAAAACCCTAAGGATGGAGGATATTGGTAGCCACATTGTTTAGATATTTAGAAATGGAGAGGCTCAACATTGTGCATCAATCAAGAAGCAGAGGCAGAATTTGAACTCGGGAACTGTCAGAGTATCAAACCTCAGCTTGTCCTGTTGGTGGCATCTAGATTTACCCCATAATGAATTGAGTAGACTGTGCACTCATGATCTGGGAACCTAGAGGCCATCCATTCACATTGTCACTTTACTCTGAGTCTCAGTTTCCTCATCTATACAGTGGGTTTGATGATAGGATTTTAGTGCATATATAATGCTGCTTTCTTTTCACCACTGACCAGTATTTTCCTTTTAAGGTTTATACATTTATTTTATTTTTTTAAGTTTTAAAAAATATTTATTTATTCACTTTTGTTGCTCTTGTTGTTTTATTGTTGTAGTTATTATTATTGTTGTTATTGATGTCGTTGTTGTTGGATAGGACAGAGAGAAATGGAGAGAGGAGGGGAAGGCAGAGAGGGGGAGAGAAAGATCGACACCTGCAGACCTGCTTCTCTGCCTGTGGCTCCCCACCCTGCAGGTGGGGAGCTGGGGCCTCAAACCGGGATCCTTATGCCGGTCCTTGCGCTTTGCGCCACCTGTGCTTAACCTGCTGCTCTACTGCCCGACTCCCCCAATTTATCCATTTATGAGAGAGAGAGAGAGAGAGAGAGAGAGAGAAGGAAAGAGGAAAGGGGAGAAGGGAGAAGGGAGATGGGAGAGAGAACCAGAACATCACTTTGGCAAATGAGAGCCTTATGCTTGAGAGTCCAATGCTTTATCCATTGCACCAGGTAATCTGACCTGGATTTATATTTGTGCCCATCCCCTCCCAACATACACACACATTGGCCACATGCCCATTATTTAGAGTAGAGCAGAAACAGAATCTGAGTCATTTGGGGATTCCTTACCTGGAATTGTGTCAGGCTGGGAAGAGAAGGCCGAGGAGTTTTCACAGTGGTAATTTCTGGGGCTGGGGGCTGTCATTTACCTACACTGGTCCCCACATCTTCCTGCCTGACCTTTTATGTCAGCCTTTGGATGTCATAGCTGCACTGGTCACCAAGCCCGTTGGCAGCTCTAGCTCTGTCTCAGCCCCTCCTAGGCCTCTTAGGATTTCTCTGGACCTGGGGCTGAGCTCCAAGTCTGACTCTGATGAGTGCTTCCCTGAATCATAGTTTTTATTATATGTAAAATGGAGGGGATGGCAGGTGTGCCAACACCCAGCTGAGAGCGCATATTACCAAGTGCCAGGACCCAGGTTCAAGGCCCCGCTCCCCACCTGCAGGGGGAAGCTTCACGAGTGGCAAAACAATGCTGAAGGTCTCCCTCTCTTTCTATCTCTCCCTCTCTCCATTTTCCTTCTCAATTTCTCTCTGTCCTATCTAATAAAAAAAAATAAAAGAAAGACTTAAAAAAGTGTGTGGGGGGATGGCTGTCGGGAACAAATGATTGGTCGTGTAGATACCAAGCTACAGTGATAACCCTGGTGACAAAGAAAAAAATCAAATGGAGGGAGGAATACCATCCATCTCATAGGGCTGCATGTCATAGCAAACAAATTAGCCTATGTAATGTTCATGACAGCCCCGTGTACATCAAAACTACTTCATAAATAGTACAGTTTATCAACTGGGCCATTCCTATTCTTGGCTCAGGACAGAGGTGGGGAAGGGCCCTTTTATCTCAGGTCAACTCTATGTCTGCCCCTTCTTTCTGATTAATGAGGATGAACAGGACCCCCTGCACCAGGGACCATCCTGGGAATGAAGCAGCACACAGTGCAGGGTGAGGCTCTGGACAAGTGGGGAGTGGGGCACATGCCGGAAACATCTGCCCACATGCCCTTCCCCTGCAGCCAGCTGGTCAGAGCTTTCTCTCCAGAGGTGGCTTCCTGGTTCCCTCTGTCAACCACCCAGCTTGTGCTGATAGAAGGTTTTCTATGGCACCAGTGGGATATATCCTGCCTTGTTCCTATGGCTCACCTCATCACCCACGAGATCCCATCCAAAATCTCGAGTCTGACTTCTAAAGCTGCTCCTCACCCAGACTCCACTCTGATATCTCATCCTCCTCCTGCTGCTTTTGGCTTGGGGTCCATCCCCATGGCTCACCCAAGCCACCCCCCACCCCCATTTTCTCACTCTGACTCCCCTGGGCCCTTTGCTCCTCTGGCTGCTCTGCTCCAGCCCAGCTCCAAGTCCTGTGGTGTTTCTGAGACCCAGCTGCACGGCCAGCCTGAGCCCTGTGCTTGAGCTCATGTGTGCAGGGACCAGGCAGACCCCTCCCCCAGAAAGATGCTTGGGAAGTTTCGAGGGAGGACTAAAGGACTAAAGGAGGGTCAGGCAGGTGGGTGTGCTGGTGGAGCCTGCTATTTGGAAGGCAGAAAAGCTGTGCAGTTAAGAGACTTGGATCCTCTAAGTTTGAGTTCAGTGTCTTCCTATTTGGTGACCCCACACAAGCTACTTAACCTCTCTGAGCCACTGTTTGTGTCTCTTTCAAAGGGGAGGGTGGTCGTTTCTATGTCATAGGAGTGTGGCAAGAGCAGTGATACGTTACTTGTTTTGTATATAGACAGTGAGTGGCAGACAGTAGCTGCTCAGTAGACATTAACCCTTATATGCCAACTTTAGGAGTTTGAAGGGCACAAAACAGGATTTCACCTCCATAGGTTCTGGGCTCTGGGCTGACAATCCAAGCTGGAGCTAGTTGCTGAGATGAAAGAACTAAAGTCAGAATAGCAGCGCATATGTTTGAGGGTGTCCTGTGAGCTGGCCATTTTGTATGAATCATATATATGATTCATATATATATATATGTATATATATATATTCTGCTTCACGGTCCAGTAACACAAGCATTATGTCATGAACCCAATTGGGGGTTGAATTGTATTCCCCCAAAAAGATATGTTCAGGCTGTTGAGGGACAGGAGGTACGTGGAGGGTACTGCCCAGAAAATGGGAGTGGTGACAAGTGTGGCTTGGAAATGTGGAGGTGGGGCTTGAGTGTTAAAAAGAAGACCTGTGGGCTTCTCACTCTCTTTCTGTCCAGATCATCAGGTAAGTAACAACTCTTGTTTCTCTCTCTCTCTCTTTCTCTCTCTGTCTTTTGCTCTCTCTTTCTCATGTCCTAATGTGAATATTCTCAGTTTTCTCAAATAAAATTTAAAATTCCTGAAAATCATGCTCTCTTCTTAATTCTTTGTTGAGATAATGAGTGACAAACTTCCCCAACATTTAAAAAGTTCGTCATGCATTATCTCAGCAGAGAATTGAGGAGAAAGCATGATTTTCAGGAATTTTAAATTTTATCTGAGAAAACTGAGAACATTCACATATTAGGACATGAGAGAGAGGGAGAGACAGAGAAAGGAAGATGGAGAGAGAGAAACAGAATTGTGGGTGGGGGTAGATAGCATCATGGTTATGCAAAGAGACTCACGCCTGAGGCTCTAAAGTCCCAGGCTCAATCCCTCCACACCACCTTAAATCAGAGCTGAACAGTGCTCTGGTAAAAAAGAAAAATAAACAGAGTTGCTACTTAATAGGATGACCTGGACAGAAAGAAAGTGAGAAGCCCACAGTTCTCCTTTTAAAAACCCAAGCCCCACCTCCACCTTTCCAGTCCACACCTGTCACGACTCCCATTTTCTGGCCTATACCCTCCAGGAATCTCCCGTTCTTCAACAAGACCTGGGAGGCATTGTAGAGGATTAAGTGTTGGACTCTCAAGCATGAGGTTCAGAGTTTGATTCCTGACATTTCATGTGCCAGAGTGATGCTCTACTTCTTTCTCGTATAAAATAAATAAATAAATTCTTAGAATCATTAAAAAAAGATATGCTAAAACCCTAATTCCTATTATCTGTGAATATGACTTTATTTGGAATAAGATCTTTATAGATGTAACAAAGCAACCAGGTTTAATCCCTGGCAATATCGTAAGTCATTGTTGAGAGGTATTCCATTTAACAAACAAACAAACATACAATAAATAAAATAAGGTCATAGTAGATAGGTGGAGCCAACTCCCATGACTGGTATCCTATAAGACGAGGGGAATCTGGACATTCAGAGGGAAGACAGGCCTTTGAAGATGGAGACAGCAGCTGGAGTTAACGTTGCCATGAATCAAGGAATGCCCAGGGCTGCTGGTGACCATTAGAGAGGCAGGGGAAGGAGTGGGCTTCTCTCAAAACCCCCAAGAAGGGACCAACCCTGACTTCAGACTGTTGGTATCTAGGCCTGTAAGGGACTAAATATGTGTGTTTCAAGCCTCCTCATTTGTGGTCATTCTATTTATAGTGTCCTTATGAAACCAACAGGGTCCCATTTATACATAAAGAAACTGAAGCCCAGAGAGGGTGAGTTTCTAACCCAAGGCACACAGCTGACCAGTGCCACGCTTAGGGATTCAACCTGGAGCTGCTATACTCCAAAGTCCTTGCTCTTGAGCCAAGGGCATGTGGACTTGGACACTGCTTTATGGCTTTCTGTGCCCAGGACTCAGGCAAGCCCTGGTCAGGAGTTGTGTGTCTGCTAAGGACAGACGAGGGGGAGGGGCAGTAGAGAAGCTGGCCACACCTTGTCCTCAAGAAGCAGCTGAGGAGGTGGCAGTGACATGAGAGTCACATTGTAGGCCATTAGACCACAGGAGGATCAAGCTGTGGGCCCTTCCAGTGTCCAGGGGATCCTGAAGAAGAGCCCTTCTGACCCTAGCCTACTTCTTACCAGCCGCATAACCACAGTGAGTGACATCGCCCCCATAGCAGGTTCCTCATCTGGAAAAGCGGTCATTGGGCTCTGACAGAGGAGAGGGCAGAGTGGAAAATCTCATTGGGGGTGTCAGAGTAGGAGACAAAGGGTCATTGTTGCTGGTGCTTCCTTCCCCTACTATCCTGCCCTCATGGGAAGGTGGCCCCAGGACAGTATTGGATGCACCACCCTGCATTCCCTCAGGGAAACAGGAAGTCCCTGCTGCCCAGGTCACAGCAGGACACAGGAAATCAGCTGACCCCTTCCTCTCTGTCCTCTCCCCTCCCATCCCAGGCAGAGAGATTCCAGTCCAGTCAACAACTGCCCAACTTCTGAGAGCAGCTTTGAGGTCACTGGGGCCCAAGACATTGTTCAGACCCCATATTTTACAGGACAGGCTGCTGAGACCCGGAGTGAAGGACTAGTCCCAGGTCATTGCCTCTAGGGACAGGGAGAAGGGAGCATTACTTTGGACTCTCAGAGATTGCAAAGCAGCAGTGGGTATTGGTCTCTGTGACTCCTGGGTGCACTCACACCACAGCGCACTCCATCCTCTCAGCCCATCCTTGTCCTTATTTTACAGATGAAGCTACAGTGGCACTGGCTTGCCAAGCATCTGTTCCCAGGTCATACAACTTACAGGTGCTGTAGTCACAATTTACACTGGTGGTTCTCAGTTCTAGGTAAAGTTCATAGCATCTGGCCCAGCTCTTCTGTTTTTGAAAAATTGAGGCCTACAATAGCAAAAGGAAAAACATGTTTTTTTTTTTTATCATTTATTTTTATGGAACAGAGAAAAGTGACAGAGATAGAGACAGACAGATGATAGACAGATAGGGAAAGACCAGAGGACCACTCAGCTCTGGCTTACAGGGGTACTGGGGAACTGAACAGAAGTGTGTTTACCTATGGCTGGTCTTACAGGTCTGTGGAAAAATTCACACAGCATAGAAAGGGGCAAAGGGGTATTGACCAGGAATGCACTGATCAGAGAGCTACAACAGGCAGAGGCACAGAGAAGCCCAATGTCAAGAGGCAGAGAAAACTCTGAGTATATATGGGAAATCTTATACTTGGTTTGCAGTGACATTCTTCATGTTCTTTCATCTTGCTTCTTTACTTCTGGTTTATTTTATAAGTCATCTGTCCCAGGACTGGAAGTCCACTTCTTTGGAGTTGGTGACATTTGTCTTTGGTGTTCGGCTTGGCTGGACATACATTGTAAAAACAGGACATCATTATGAAAGGTGGAAAAACAGGACATACCAGAAAATGTATATTATTGTGAAAATAAGACTTGAAAATGTAAAAACAGAATGTGCTGGCATGTGTGGTCGACTTTCATAAGCTGTGCTAGAGTGCCTTCTTTGAAATTAGAGCTAAACCTTGATGTGAACCTGGAACTTCTGGGATCTCTGGCAAAGCAAACCCTGGGCATTACATAAACTGTGTTAATGATGGACTTGGGCTGACACCACTCTCCCTGTGGCCATCTATCTTCTTCAGCTTTGCTCAGAGGACTCAGGCTGGCTTCATGGCACAGTATTACCAGGTCAAAAAACCAAAACGACTTTTCCCATTCTCCCTAGTATATGATGGTGCCATGCAACATAGTTTAGTCCTTGTAATCAGAAAAGATTCACTGGGTGAGGCTCCCAGGTGAGTCTAAAGGGAGGTCACCCAACGGGGCATGGATTTTGAGCTCTTTGTTTCTAAAAGCTTTTCCTTTTAACTCTTGCTGCTTAGAACAGAGGCAAGGTTCTGGTATTTATATTGATAGTATAATGGTTATACAAAGAAACTCTCATACCTGAGGGTCCAAGGCCTGGGTTCAATCCCCCTGTACCACTATGAGACAGAGCTGAGCAGTGCTTGCTGGTAAAAAAAAAAAAAAAAAAAAAAGCCCCTCATTATCTTGCTTAAAAGAGTTCTGTTGTTAGCCTGCTAAAATAAGTCTAAAATTTATGGACTTTACCAACATATATTTAAAGGTTTATTTTTATTTATCTTGACAGAGAGAGAGAGAGAGAGAGATCAGAGCATCTCCCTGACATGTGGTGCTGAAGAAGGGCTTAAGGGATAGGGTTCCCTTCTGGGGTCTAACGTGGTTTCTAATTGAAAAGAATTTCAAGAGAACACACGTGATGAATGTACAATTTGTCATTTATTAGTCCAAGACAAGTTACATGTAAAAGTGAGGTTAGAGTTACAGCTCAGGGGACAGGTTCCTGAGGGTCTCTGGAGCTAGTTCAAAAGACCCTTCTCTGTTCAAGAGCCCCCACCCCTTATACCTTTCTTACATCATACCATGGCCCGATAAAACAAACTCCTCCCACTTCATATATTACAGTGTACAAACCCTTCACCAGCGTGTATCTCAGCTCCATGTGTGCAGACTCAGTGAAAACAAAAGTGTGTTAGTTGTATCCCAGTTCCCTGTGTGCAAAGCCGGAGAAACCAAAGTGTCCGTGTTCCCCAGGACCCACTGTGCCCTGCGTTGTCCCTCAACAGTGCCACAGATCAAACTCGTAACCTCATGTTTCCAAGTCTAGAGCTTTTTCACTATGCCACCTCCTGTTGTTTTTGCCGGGCTGGCTTCACGGGCGGGTAACAGACGACCAGGGACTCATGGTTGAGCTGTGGTTGTGTACGCAGTATCTCTTTATTCATGCAGGATGCAGCGCAATCTAAGCCGAGCTAAGCTAAAACTAAACTACTACAAACAATCTTGTCTTTATAAATATACTAGCCCAGTAGGGTGGGAACAGGATGCGTCGCAGAGAGGGTGGAGAGAAAAGTGACCGGTGAAAATCAGAGTGTGACAAGGAGAGGGGGCGGAGCAAAAACATATCATGAACCAGTGGGGATTGAACCAATGCCCTGGAGGGAGGGTGGTGCTTGTTAACAGCGGTTATGTAAATAGAATGAAGTGGTTATGTAAATAGAATAGTGTTAAGCAGAGAAGATTGAACCAAATGAAACAGAAGAGGTTTTTAAAAGCATACCAACAACTTCCTAGGCTGCTCCAACTCATATTTAAAAGTGGGGTGACCTAAGAGCATGAGCACACACATTATTATCTGTAAGGAACTCGCTTCAAGACCCTGGTCCCTACATGTAGGGGGAAAGCTTCACTAAAGTGGTAAAACAATACGGCAGCTCTCTCTCTCTCTGTTTCCCCTTCACTATACCCCCTTTCCTCACATTTTCTCTCTGCCTGTATGTATAAAAGAAAGAAAAAAGGAGAGAGAGAGAAAGGGAGAGAAAGAGAGAGAAAGAGAGAGAAAGAGAGAGAAAGAGAGGGGGGATGGATTTCTGGGAGCAGTGGATTTGTAGTGTAGGCATTGAACCCCAATGATAACCCTGGTGGCAATTAAAAAAATTGTGAGGTGATCCGGAGGTGGCACAGTGGATAAAGCACTGGATTCTCAACTATGAAGTCCCAAGTTCAATCCCTGGCAGCACATGTACCAGAGTGATGTCTGGTTCTCTCTCTCTCCTATCACTCTCATGAATAAATAAATAATTTAAAATTTTTTTAAATATTTATTTATTTATTCCCTTTTGTTGCCCTTGTTGTTTTATTGTTGTGGTTATTATTATTGTTGTCGTCGTTGTTGGATAGGACAGAGAGAAATGGAGAAAGGAGGGGAAGACAGAGAGGGGGAGTGAAAGATAGACACCTGCAGACCTGCTTCACCACCTGTGAAGTGACTCCGCTGCAGGTGGGGAGCCAGGGCTCAAACCGGGATCCTTACTCCGGTCCTTGCGCTTTGTGCCACCTGTGCTTAACCACTGCACTACAGCCTGACTCCCAATAAATAATTTTTTAAAAAAATTGTAGAACTGAGGTGCAAAGAAGATGGTGCCTCTTCTGAATCCTGACCCAGCAGGGGTGAGGATTCAGAGGCCTAATTGCAGAGTGGGGAGGAAGGGTTTGTTGGAGGGCAGTTTAGGGAAAACAGCACCCCTCCCCCTGAACCCTGAAAAAAGCCTAGAGAAGGCACCAGTGCATCTGTCTCCTGCACCGGCAGTCCCCCACTACCTGACTGCAGAGGCCATAAAATGAAGGTGAAGCGCCTGAAGACAAAGGCTGAAGCACCTCCCTTGAGGGCCCCAGTCCTTCCTCTGAAGGGAATATAAAACTGGCAAGACTGGGAACCTGGAGGGAGGGGGAGTTTTGACTCTCTCTCCTACATGTTTACATGGCTTGTATTTTCTTCTCCTTTTCTTTCTTTACTTTCAGTAAATGCTCATCTCCCTGAAACGTGACTGGCTCTGTTGAGGGAGTGCTCAGGGAAAGGGGCTCCTGAGGATAATTTTTTTCTAAGTTCACACACTTGGAACAGGGAAACATGATAACAGCATAGAAATTTGCACATGAAAAGTGAATTTTTAGTTGGTGGAGGGCTATATTTTTGCAGTATAGGAAGAGTGAGAATTTACTCCATTGGGCCAATGAAAAGCGAGCGCCAAGTGCCAGGGTGATGTCAGAAGGGGGATAACTAGGGCGAAGGGTCTTTTGGTTCCCTGCTTCTCTTGCTCTGTTTTTGGGTCCAATTGGTCCTCGGGACATCCCTAACCCCGGGTCCCTTTCTTTTCCCCTAAAATTTGTGCTTTGCAAAACTAAATAAAGGATCAAGAAATCACACCCTTGAATTCGTGTTCTGTGAAAATTTCTTTTCATCGGAACTATGACAAACCTGAGGAGGACCTCTATGTCTGGCCACATTGCCCCCCCCCCCCCACAGTTCTCTAGTGATTCCTCCATGTAGAAGCCCACAGGAGGGAACTGGGGAACGGTCCCAGTTAGCTGCTCCCTCTTCCCTCTACAGGTTGGAAAAGGACTTTTCTGTCTTAAGAGGAAAGCAACCCAGGGATACAGTCCAACCACAGAGTCACCTGGGTAGAAGGATGCACAGGGCTGAGATAGAAGCAGGACTGCCATGTGACCTGGGCTGGAAGCCTCCTGGTCTGAGTGGTGGGATGTGTTGGTTAGCAAGGCAGGCCTGGCCTCAGAGAGCATCTGGAGAGTAAGTAGTGGGAGGCTGAGAGAGAAGTCCTCATGAGACACTCCTCCCTATCGGAGACTCCACAGGGTGAGGCTGGGGCTGCAGGGAAGGGCCTCGAGTCTGTTTCTAGACACTGCCTTGCCACCGCCTTGCTGTGTGGCCTGAAGCAAGGTTCTACCCTCTCTGGTTCTCCAGTGTGGGTGGGAGATGTGGATGGGGGAAGCTCTCCTTTCCCTCTGCCATCCAGGGAGTCTGGTGTGGCAGGAATGATCTCTTTTCTGAGCATACCTGTGTGTTTCCTAACACCTTTCATGTGACTTTCTGCTTTTTCAGCCAGAAGTATCAGGGTCTTAGAGAGGAATAGGATCAGGCTCCTGAGTACAAAAGGAGGGAATTGATGTTAAGCTTTTGACTGAATGGGCTCCCGCTGTCCTTACCCAGATAATGGTCTTGAAAGCCAGGCTTTGTTGAGAGAGGGGAAAGGCTTTCTAAGTCTTCAAAGTCCTCTTTGCATATCAAGAGCCTAGCCTGGCTGTCCAGGAGATGACTGGGGGAGTGTGTGGTGGGAGGGAGAGATGAAGAGGGAATTTTGCCAGTGGGCAGAGGTGGGGGGAGGGCCTGCCATCACAGGGTGGGGGAATACTCTATTCTGGTGGTACTAGAGTGAGGCCCTGCCTGGGTCCCAGAGAGAGACCTGGGTGGGACCCTACCCTTCCAGGTCTCAGTCTGTGATGGAATGAAACTCCAGATACGGATACGAAACACAAGACCAGGAGGTGATGCTGATGGTTCACTGTCCCCCTTTATCAATGTGCGCATGGGGCTGGAGGCAGGACATTGGTGAGAGGGAGTGCCTGGTAAAATGAGGCTGGTCTAGCATTGCTGGGCTCCAAAGCCTGTGTGTTGTGAGCAGGAGATGAAGAACTTCAGTGTGTCCTCATGCCCAAAAGGCCAGCAGAGGGCCTGAGAGACAGCTCTGAGGTCCCAGGTTCAGCCCCCAACACCACCATAAGCCAGAGTTGAGCAGTGCTCAGGGGACAATGATGGGCTCTTTGGGCCACTGCATGGAACAGGTTCAGCCCAGGTCTGCAGGACAGACTCCATTACCAGTATAGCCAGTGTGAACTGTGGAGAGAGAAGCAGGAAGAGGGGAGTGGGGGGACAGGTGAGTTATCAGATGGGAGACCCTGCCTCACTGGTTCCAGAAATTTCCACCTTCTTCTCTCACCCCAGATCCTCTGACTGCCATATTTGGGATAAGATATAGGAAGAGGGAACCCCAAAACACTGAGCACTCACCCCAACACAACTAAGTCAGCTCTCCAGAGAGGTCTTATCAAAGTCGAGGGAACAGTCATATTCAATTGGCAATGAACTGGCAATGATTCAGAGTCCCCTCTCCCCTGCCCAGCCCTTACCACCAGTGGGATGGATACCGGAGGATGAGATGAGATATATTTGAAAATATATTTCTTTGAAAGTTACATTTGGGGGTGGTGAGATAGTTCATGTGAGGGGTTGCCTGCTTTGCTGTGTACTCTACCCAGATTTTAGGCCCCAAGAAACCTCATAAAATACCATGGATGCAGGAGTCGGGCTGTAGCACAGTGGGTTAAGCACATGTGGTGCAAAGTACAAGGACAAGCTTAAGGATACCGATTCGAGCCCCTGGCTCCCCATCTGCAGGGGGGTCGCTTCACAGGCATTGAAGCAGGTCTGCAGGTGTCTTTCTCTTCCTCTCTCTGTCTTCCCCTCCTCTCTCCATTTCTCTCTGTCCTATCCAACAATGAGGACATCAATAACAACAATAATAACTACAACAAGGGCAACAAAAAGGGAAAATAAATAAATAAATAAATAAATATACC
Source organism: Erinaceus europaeus (assembly GCF_950295315.1). Classification (NCBI taxonomy): domain Eukaryota; kingdom Metazoa; phylum Chordata; class Mammalia; order Eulipotyphla; family Erinaceidae; genus Erinaceus; species Erinaceus europaeus. Next base: position 46,350,917 of record NC_080174.1, on the reverse strand, counting down.
ATGGATGCTTCAGTGCTGTAGTCTCTCTCTGTCCCTCATTCTGTCAGTCTCTGTAACTTTCTCTCTTTCCACCTTCCTCTCTGAAAAAGTTGGCCCAGGAAGCAACAAAAACTATATGTCATTTCCTTTGTGTTTGTCTTGATTACTGTGTATGGTTTTTGAGCTGCCTATACCTGTAAGACCTGCCCAATTTTACTTTGTCCTTCCCTTTCTCCTGTTAGAGTTTGCTTTGCCAGTTGTGTGGCTGGAGGCTGGCAGTGGGTGCAGGCAGCACACGGGTGCTAACTATTCAGTACTTTAAGCAGTATTGTCACATGTGTGTCTTATTTGATAGTGTTAAGGATGACCACTCCTATGTGAGGCCATTGAAGCTCAGAGAGCGTAAGTGATTTGTTTATGGTCACACAGCAATTTGGAAACCTAACTGGGATTTGAACTTGAATCTTTCGATTCATAAAGTCATGCACTTCCCCTTTGCACAGGTGCTGTGGGGAGCACTGTGACCATATGATTAATGATGGTGGTTACAAGGCCATGATCTACTTGGGGACCCTGCCAGCAAGTGACAGGAGACATTTATAGTGACTAGTCAGAGGCCTCAGGGGACCTTCCTGCAGGCTCCCAGGCATGTCACAGCAGGGATTTCTGAGTCATCACTCTTCCTCAGGTGTGAGGATGCCCCTGTGAAAAGTCTCAAAGACTTCTGGCAAAATGACATGCAAGAAAGAACTATGCATCTTGCTCAATTAAGATGTTGGAAGAGAAGAGAGTCTAATTGTCTCACAATTACCTTTATTTATCAACCTCAGGATGAAGTGTGCTTGTGAAGTGTCTCTGGAGAGTTGTGTGCTGTTGGGGATAGTCTGGGCTCTGATTGGGGTTGGGGTAGGGTGGGAGGATTTGGCCCAGGCTAGGCCAGCTGTGGGAAAGACCCACTACAGGGCATCTGAGGAAGGCCATCCAGGTCCAGAGGTGATCAGGGGCTAGGTCAGGAGAGAAGGGAAGGCTCAGCTTTTATCCTGCTGCTGCTGCTTGCAAATGGGCTTTGAAGACATTGCTTCCCCTCCTGGTTCTCAGCTTCTTCCTAGAAAGAATGGGATAGCTTTATGCACTGTTCATTTCACAGGGAAGGAAAAGCAATCTGGGATGCAGCAGGCATGTTCTCTGTGGCTGACACTGTGCCCAGCCCTCTCATATATGCCATGGAATTCCTTTCATAAATCACAATTAAGATTTCATTTAATCTTCCAAACAAGGATTGAACAAGGCATCACTTCCTCTAGAAGCCTCCCTGGAGCCTATACTGTGGATCAGAGAATTTTCTCTATACCTCCACTCCCTGGGTCTTTACTGTCCTTTGGGTTGTTCAAATGTCCTGTCATTTTTTTTTTTTTTTGCCTAGGCTGTGGACTAAGTAAAAGTCAAGAATTTTTTACTTATGTTGGTGTTCCTAGCAATTGGGACAGTAAATGCTTCTGAAATGTTTGCTGAATCAATGATACGGAATTTTAATAATTCTACACCTGCAAGCAGTGTGTGTGACTGACAGTTTCATATTAATGAGGAAAGAGAATTCAAGGGTTTTGAAAAGTACCCAAGACCAAGGATGAGCAGGAGTCACTGTTGCTGCCGTTGTAGGGTCACACAACCACGGCAAAGGACTCTTGGATGTACCAGTGTACATGGTCAGTCCTCAGTAGAGAGAATGGGCTTGTGGGATGCATGCTAGGCATTGTTTCTAAGGTGCTGTTGCAAGTACCCATGATCCACCAGCTCTAGTGTCAAGGACTACCCTGTCTGGTGGGTGTTGAGGTCAGAAATGAAAGGAGTGCCCGGGGAAACACAGACACTGCTGCACCACACCAGAACACATGTTCCCCAGGCACACCTGTGTACCTGGGGGAAGGAAATTATTGCACAGGAAATGGGAGTGGTAACAGGTGTTGGTGTGGCTTAGAAAGGAGGTAGAGACAGGGCTTGGATATTTATAAGCTGTTCCTATAGGTGTGGCTCGCTTTCCTCAATCTCTCTCTCACCCTCTGCCTAGGTGGGCCTGCTATCATGTGAGTAAGGGATCTCAGGTTCTCTCTCTCTCTCTCTCTCTCTCTCTCTCTCTCTCTCTTTCTTTCTCTCCCTTTCACACTCCCTCTCTCTCCCCAGGTTTCCAGAATAAAGTTTCAAACTCCTGAAAATCATTCTTTCTTCTCAATTCTTCGTTGGGATTATGTGTGAGGAACCTTTAAACATGAGGGGAACAAATTTGGCCCAAATTTCCCTCCGCCCAGTAAGGTGGAGAACACAGATCTGGAAAGACACTATGTCCTGTGCACTAAGTGTACATAGTTTGACCAAGTTGGGACCTGGGCAAAGATTCACTGGAGGACTTGAAACTCCAGCAATGAGGGATAGGATGAAGAAGGGTAGGTCAGCCAAGGAAAGAGTAGCTGGTCCAGAATGTGAAGTGAGGGGAAGCTGGGCTCAGCTGGGATGACTTGTCTGTGTGGGAAGAGTACCAGGAACTCAGGAGGGGAGGTTGCAACCCTGGGCTGGTCCAGTGCCAGCCTGCCAATTCAGATAGCTTTGCCCTGCAGAGGCTCCAGCCTGACCTATCAGGTAACAGGATGAAGGAGGGAGCAATCTCACTTTGCTCAGTTTCCTCTGGCTATTTTCCCTGTGGCTAGTTTTAAGGAGCAGGGCCATAGGACAACTTCACACAGCAGGATAGGAGAGGGCACTGATTGGGCTTCTGGCCTGGGCTCCTTTGCACCAACATGTTGGCAGCTGCTTGGCCATTCCAAGCATTTCCAGCTGTGGCTGAGCTGACTAGAACCCAGGAGGGCTGGGTATTTGTTGAGGGCTTACTAGGGCTGTATGTAGTATAGGCACTTTTTATTTACTTATTTTTTATTTTATTGCTACCGGCATTATAGCCGGGACTTGGTGTCCGTTGCTCCTGGTGACTCTCTCTCTCCTTCCTTCCTTCTTTTCTTTCTCTTTCCTTTTTAATTTGATACATCAGAGATAAATTGAGAGGGGAGAGGGAGGTAGAGAGGGAGAAAGAGAGATACCTGCAGCATTGCTTAACCACTCATGGAGCTTCACCCTGAAGGTGGGGACCAGGGGCTTGAACCAAGGTCCTTGTGCATGGTGACGTGTGTTCAACCAGGTGTACCCCCCATCCCTGTATGGGCACTTCTGTACATGGTTCTCCTTGCTTTTAATAGCCACCCTGAAGTGATTCTGTTATGCCCATTTTTTTTTTTTTTCCATTCTCTATCCCTCTGGGAGCATGGACTCAGGGTCATTGAGGGTTGCAGAAGGTAGAAGGTCTGGCTTCTGTAATTGCTTCCTCGCTGAACATGGGCGTTGACTGGTCGGTCCATACTCCCAGTCTGCCTCTCTCTTTCCCTAGTAGGATGGGTCTCTGGGGAAGCTGAGCTCCAGGACACATTGGTGGTGTCTTCAATCCAGGGAAGTCTGGCCGGCATCCTGATGACACCTGGAACCTGGTGACTGAAAAGAGAGTTAACATACAAAGCCAAACAAATTGTTGAGCAATCATGGACCCAAAGCTTGGAAAAGTGGAGAGGAAGTATTAGGGAGGTACTCACTGCAAACTCTAGTATACTTCTGCTTTCTTACTTTGGTGCCATACTCTAAACTCAGTCAATTTCTGCTTTGCGTTTCTACTTCTTTTTTTTTTTTTTTTTACATGCATAACATTCCCCAGATTCCCATTTAGCAGTACAACCCCCACTATTTCATTCATCATTTTTCATGGACCTGTATTCTCCCCACCCACCCACCCACCCACCCCAGAGTCTTTTACTTTGGTGTAATACTCCAATTCCAGTTCAGGTTCTACTTGTGTTTTCTTTTCTAATCTTGTTTTTCAACTTCGGCCCGAGAGTGAGATCATCCCATATTCATCCTTCTGTTTCTGACTTATTTCACTCAACATGATTTTTTCAAGGTCCATCCAAGATCGGCTGAAAACGGTGAAGTCACCATTTTTTACAGCTGAGTAGTATTCCATTGTGTATATATACCACAACTTGCTCAGCCACTCATCTGTTGTTGGACACCTGGGTTGTTTCCAGGTTTTGGCTATTACAAATTGTGCTGCCAAGAACATATGTGTACACAGATCTTTTTGGATGGATGTGTTGGGTTCCTTAGGATATATCCCCAGGAGGGGAATTGCAGGGTCATAGGGTAGGTCCATTTCTAGCCTTCTGAGAGTTCTCCAGACTGTTCTCCACAGAGGTTGGACCAATTGACATTCCCACCAGCAGTGCAGGAGGGTTCCTTTGACCCCACACCCTCTCCAGCATTTGCTGCTGTTACCTTTTCTGATGTGTGACATTCTCACAAGAATGAAGTGATATCTCATTGTTGTCTTGATTTGCATTTCTCTGACAATCAGAGACTTGGAGCATTTTTTCATGTGTTTCTCGGCCTTTTGGATCTCTTCTGTGGTGAATATTCTGTCCAAGTCCTCCCCCCATTTTTGGATGGGGTTATTTGTTGTCTTGTTGTTGAGTCTGGTAAGCTCTTTATATATGTTGGTTATTAAACTCTTATCTGATGTATGGCATGTAAAGATCTTCTCCCATTCTGTGAGGGGTCTCTTGATTTGGGTAGTGGTTTCTTTTGCTGTGCAGAAGCTTTTTAATTTGATGTAGTCCCATAGGTTTATACTTGCCTTAGTCTTCCTTGTAATTGGATTCGTTTCATTGAAAATGTCTTTAAAATTTATGCAGAAAAAAGTTCTTCCAATATTTTCCTCTAAGTATCTGATAGTTTGTGGTCTAACATCCAAGTCCTTGATCCACTTGGAATTTACTTTTGTATTTGGTGAAATACAGTGATTCAGCTTCATTCTTCTGCATGTTTCAACCCATTGTTTCCAACACCATTTGTTGAAGAGACTCTGCTTCCCCCATATAATAGTCTGGGCCCCTTTGTCAAAGATTAGATGTCCATAGGTGTGGGGCCTCATTTCTGGGCTCTCAATTCTATTCCACTGGTCAGTGTGTCTGTTCATGTTCCAGTACCAAGCAGTTTTGATGACAATGGCCCTATAATATAATTTGAGATCTGGCAGTGTGATGCCTCCAGTTCTGTTCTTTTTTCTCAAGATTGTTTTGGCAATTCTAGGTCTTTTCTGGTTCCAGATAAACATTTGTAGCATTTGTTCTATTCTCCTAAAAAATGTGCTTGGGATCTTGATGGGGATAGCATTAAATTTGTAGATGGCTCTGGGTAATATATTCATTTTGATGATGTTAATTCTTCCAACCCATGAGCATGGAATATCTTTCCACTTCTTTGTGTCTTTTTCAATTTCTTTGAGTAGTGACTCATAATTTTCAGTATACAAGTCTTTCACTTCTTTGGTTAGGTTTACTCCTAGATATTTTATTGTTTTTGTTGCTATAGAAAAAGGAACTGATTTCTGGATTTCAATTTCTTCTAACGTAGTGTTTGCATAGAGGAATGCCACTGACTTTTGAATGTTAATTTTATAGCCTGACACATTACTGTATTGCCTGATGATTTCCAAAAGCTTCTTGCTAGATTCCTTAGGTTTTTCCATGTATACTATCATGTCATCTGCAAATAAGGAGAGTTTGACTTCTTCTCTTCCAATCTGTATTCCTTTAATTCCTTGCTCCTGCCTGATTGCTATGGCAAGAACTTCCAACACTATGTTGAATAGTAATGGTGATAGTGGGCAGCCCTGTCTAGTACCTGATCTGAGGGGAAATGCTTCCAGTTTTTCACCATTGAGTATGATGTTGGCTGTAGGTTTGCTATATATAGACTCCACTATCTTCAGGAATTTTCCATCTATTCCTATTTTTTGTAGTGTTTTGATCATAAAGGGATGTTGTATTTTGTCAAAGGCTTTCTCTGCATCTATTGATATGACCATGTGGTTTTTGGTCTTGCTTTTGTTGATGTGGTGGATCACATTGATTGATTTACGTATATTAAACCAACCTTGCATGCCTGGGATAAATCCCACTTGGTCATGATGAACAATTTTTTTGATATACTGCTGTATCCGGTTGGCTAGAATTTTGTTCAATATTTTCGCATCTATGTTCATCAGAGATATTGGTCTGTAGTTTTCTTTTTTGGTTGTGTCCCTGTCTGTTTTTGGTATCAGGGTGATGTTGGCTTCATAGAAGCTGGCAGGGAGTATTCCAGTGTCTTCAATCTTCTGGAAGACTTTTAAAAGTAGAGGTATTAGTTCTTCTTTGAAAGTTTTGTAGAATTCATTTGTAAAACCATCTGGTCCAGGACTTTTATTCTTGGGAAGGTTTTTGATAACTGTTTCAATTTCATTAGCTGTGATGGGCCTGTTCATGTTATCCACTTCCTCTTTACTTAGTTTTGGAAGTTGGTAGGTATCTAGGAAATCATTCATTTCTTCCAGGTTCTCTAACTTGGTGGCATATAGTTGTTCATAGAAGCCTCGCATGATATGTTGAATTTCTGCAGTGTCTGTTGTTATATCTCCTCTTTCATTTACTATCCAATTTATTTGGGTCTTCTCCCTTTTTTGTTTTGTGAGTCTGGCTAAAGGTTTGTCGATTTTGTTTACTCTTTCGAAGAACCAACTTTTACTTTCATTGATCTTTTGTATGGTTTTCCTATTCTCAATGTTATTTATTTCTGCCCTAACTTTAGTAATTTCTGTCCTTCTGGTTGCTTTAGGGTTCCTTTGTTGTTCTTCTTCTAGGTCTTTAAGATGTGCAATCAGGCTGTTTATTTGTGCCTTTTCTTGTTTCCTAATGTGTGCTTGTATAGCTATGAACTTCCCTCTTAGGACTGCTTTAGCTGTGTCCCAAATATTTTGATAGCTTGTGTCTTCATTTTCATTGAACTCTCGAAACATTTTGATTTCTTCCTTGATTTCCTCTTTGACCCAGAAGTTGTTAAGAAGTGTACTGTTGAGCTTCCACATTTTGGTACTGTTACTAATCTTTTGTTGATTGTTAACTGTTAGTTTAATTCCACTGTGGTCTGAGAAGATGCTTGGGATGATTTCAGTGCTCTTGAATAGGGTGATGCTGTCTTTGTGGCCTAACATATGGTCTATCCTTGAGAATGATCCATGTGGATTTGAGTAAAATGTGTATTCCAGTTTCTTGGGATGAATGACTCTGAAAATGTTCAATAGTTCTACTTTATCTATCTCTTCATTTAGCTCCCTTATGTCTTTACTGATTTTCTTCCTGGATGATCTGTCAAGTTGAGAGAGTGGGGTGTTTAAGTCCCCTACTATGATTGTGTTACTGTTAATATATTGCTGTAGCTCTTTCAGTAGAAGTTTGATGTATTTAGATGGCTTCTCATTGGGTGCATAGATATTAATAATTGTTAAGTCCTCTTGATTGACTGATCCTCTGAGCATTAAGTAGTGTCCATTCCTGTCTTTTTTAATCTTATCTATTTTAAAGTCTATCATGTCAGATATGAGAATAGCTGTTCCTGCCCTTTTTTGTGGGCCATTGGCTTGAATGATAGTTTTCCATCCTTTCACTTTAAGTCTGTGTTTGTCTTGTTGCGTTAGGTGAGTTTCCTGTAGACAACATATTGTTGGGTTGTGTTTTCTGATCCATCTTCCTACTCTGTGTCTTTTAATAGGTGAATTCAGGCCATTCACATTTATTGATATCAAAGATTGAAGATATTTTAACGCCATTCTTGTAGAGTTTTAGAGTGTTTTGATATATGTTCTATTTGTGGTGGTCTGGTTGTTTATAGGAAACCTTTCAGAACTTCTTTCAAGGCAGGCTTGGTGATGGTTGCTTCCTTCAACTGTTGCTTGTCTGAGAAGGTTTTGATGCTTCCATCTAGTCTGAATGACAATCTAGCAGGATATAGTATTCTTGGCTGAAAGCCTTTCTCATTGAGCACTCGATAGATATCTTGCCATTCTCTTCTGGCCTGTAGTGTTTGTATGGAGAAGTCTGCTGCTAATCTTATGGGTTTTCCTTTGTAGGTGACTCTTTGTTTTTCTCTTGCAGCCTTGAGGATCCTTTCTTTATCCTTATTCCTTTCCAATCTAAGTATGACATGTCTTGGTGTCTTTAGGTCTGGGTTAATTCTGTTTGGGACCCTCTGGACTTCTTGAATCTTTATCTCTTTGGTGTTGTCTAGACTAGAGAAATTTTCAGCTATTATGGCCTGGAGAACGCTTTCCTCCTCCCCTTCTCTTTCTTCCTCTGGTAAGCCAATAATGCGTATATTGTTTCTTTTGAAGTCATCCCATAGGACTCTGTTGTTGTTTTCAGCATCTCTTAATCTCTTTTTGAGATCTCTTACTTCTTTTTTAGTTGTCTCTAATTCATCCTCAATCTTGCTAATTCTGTCTTCAGCCTCATTGATTCTATTCTCTCTGCCCTCTACTGCTTTCTGGAGTTCATCTATTTTGTTGCCCTGCTCTGATACTGTTTTAGCTTGTTCAGCTAGTTGCCTTCTTAGCTCAGCAATTTCAGCTTTCAGCTCTCTAATAACCATGAGATTATTAGAATTTTCTTCCATATTCTCATATGTTGTTCCTGCATTTCTGATTACAATTTTTTCAAATTCTTTACTCACTCCTGTTATTATTTCCTTAGCTAATGTTTGGATGTTGAACTCGTTGTTTTGTGCTTCGCCCCCTGGAGGACTTTTAGCTGGACTCTTGTCCTGGTTCGAGTCTCCATTATTTTTTCTTGTTGTTTTAACCATTTTATATAAGTTAACAGTTTTTTTCAATCCCTGAGTTGGAGTTCAGTGGTGTAAAAGCCTTTTTTTTTTCCCCTGTAGGCTATGGTAGCCTGAGGGCTTTTAAACTAACAATAGGCTTCTTGGCTTAATCAATGACTCCTGACCAAGAGATAAAGCAGGGTGTGGCAGAGATAATCCAGTGGTTATGCAAAGAGACTTTCACAGCCCTTCAGCTATGCCACCGAGGTATAGGTCTTCTCCTGAGTTTCCCGGTTAGATCTCTGTGCCCTGGTGTCCCTCCCTGTTGCTGCTCCAGATTCTGAGGGTAGTAGCAATGGAGACTCAGAGTTGTACTTGGTGAGTCTCTGGGGAGTCCTTTCCTCCCTTCAGCTGTCCCCTTGTTGGTGGAGCAGACTGGAGGTGGTGTCTCCACTGACAAACTGTCGAACTGTTAGCAGTCACTTAATCTCTCCTTAGGCCCCTCTCTCCTCTCTGTCACCAGCCACGCGTGTTTGTACTCACGGGTGATTTACTGGGTTTCTGTGGTCATTCTAGTCCTGTCTTGTTTCGGTCCAGGTGGTCTCCTTTGGTATTCCTAGTTGATCCAGGAGAGGAGAGGAGAGGAGAGAAAGCGATCTGCTGCTCGTAGCTCCGCCTCCGGAAGTCGAATCCCCATTTTGTTGATAAGAAGGCTGGTGCTCAGGTGGGCTCAGAGTCTGACTGGTAGGCATATAATGCACTGATGGGCATATTGTGCAGGGCTAGGATTTGAACCAGTGTCTATGGCCACTGTACTAGGTTGCCTTCCAAACTCATCTGAGCTTCTCTGTGAACCAAATGTGCTCTCTTAGGGTAAGGTTCTTTACAAAAGGTTCAGGGTGCACAAGCCTGCTTGATAGCTAGTGAAGGTAAGTGTTGGCTCTGGCAGATGGATCCTGGACACATGAATGATGGAGCAGGGAGGAAAGGGCTGGGAGGAAAGTGTTGGTAAAACTCACTTCTCAGCCACTTTTGGCTGTGATGCCTTGGCATGAATGCTTTTCAAAGTGAGACAATGTTATGACTGATTCCCCTTTATATTTTACTTTATTTGAAATCTTATTGACTCATTTTCATGATAGAGTGTGCAGGAGAAAGAGAGAGAGAGAGAGAGAGATCAGAGCACTGCTCAGCTCTGGCATATAGTGGTGCTGGGGATTGAACCTATGATCTCTGGCCATGAAATTCTGGTGTACTCTTTCTCAGATATCTCCCTGGCCTCAATCCTTTATCTTTCTCATATATGTTTATATATGTATATGTTTCATACTTATGTACATAAACATACACATATATATTTTTCTCATCCTGTAGTTCAATCTCATATCCACTCATGCATTCATTCACCTTCATTTCCATGAACCTTTCCCATTCAAAAGTTGATTTATCAATGGATCCACCCATTCATTCATTCATCCATCCACCTCCATAACATTGCCCCCATCCACCTCCACACTGGGTAGCCAGTGGTCCAATGAGAATCTTTGTGTCCAGTCTCTATATTTTTGCTCAGTGGTGCTCAAAATGCCAGTCATTTGCCCTCCATCTTATCTGCTCACAGAGAGAAATTCCACACAACTGCAGCTTCTCTAAGTATTTCATCCTTGCACATCCTCACTCAAAGGTCATCAGGAGAACATCCTCCTTTTGTGTCCCCTTAACGAGGAAAACTTTTCTGGAGGACTCCCCAGAAGACTTCCCCTGGTGTCTCCTGAGTCTGAACTGTATCACAAGGCTATTCCTAAACAACTCTCTGGCAAGGGAACAGGTATCACCGCTGCGGCCTTAAACTAAACAAGATGTGTTGCCTGGGAGGGGCGTCCAGTCTCCTCCAACACTGTCAGAGGCTTGAACAGATTTGGGATTCATTTCACAAAGAGGACGGAGGGGAAGAGGGAGATAGCAGGCAAATATGTCAGCCACTCCATCCATCTTCCCATTCAGCCATCATCCACACCACAGTTCATCTATCTACACGTTCCTCATTTATCCATCCAAGAGCCCATACATCGCTCACACTTTAATTGATGCCCACTGCGAGCCAGGCCCTCTGCTCTCTGTCTGGTGGGAACTCTCTAGAAAAAGATCTCGTTAGGGAGAAATATGGAGCTTCCCATAATACCTCTGATAACCGCTTTATTTAGTCACAGTAAGGATAATATCTGAAGGGCCTGCTGGGCATCGCAGTTTGCAAAGATCTCCCAGGACCGCTCCTTCATTCCACACACGCTTATTACGCATCTGCCACATGCCGGGTCTGGCTTTTTAGTTTTACAAAGTGCTTTTTCTGACATTTGTCAGAAAGGGCCCTCTAAAGTCAGAGACCAAATAAATGCTTTCTGGAGGCAGGGATGAAGTAGCTCTCAGGGTTACTGGGGAGACCCCTCCTGGGGTGAGGGACAAAATGTCTTCCAGAGACAGAGCACAGCCTTTCAATAATCACGGAGTATTGTCCAGAGCTGATGATCGGCACTGTTTTAAGCTAGGCTGGGTTTCAGGGTCATGGGCAGAATGTATTCTGGATCAGGCATGACAGAATTGTCATTTGCTTGGCACTAAGTGGATATCTTCGTCAGACTCAGTCATTGTGGGAATTGTTCCACTGTAGAAACTAGCGAACATCACCAATGAGCAGCTTGTCTCTCCCCTACCATTGTGAAACACCCACCTGGGCTCAGAGACATCAGACTTAGAATGAAAGTGCAACAGAGTTAGGGATGGAGAATTCTCCTTAGGCAAGAGCAGCAGGGGTTTCTAAATCTTGTGATGAAAAGATTTTCTTCCGGACTTTTGGATTTATATTTTCTGGAGCCTGGGACATAGGGTCCTCCATATTAATGATACTTCCTTCATGGAGTGTTTTTCAGAGTGAGCAGTGGGTGATGTTTAGGATCAGGATCTTTTCCAGAACCAGTACTGTGACGTTTTCTTTTCTCCACAAGGAGGTTTTTTTTTTTTTTTTTGCCTTCAGAATTACTGCTGGGGCTTGGTGCCTGCACTACAAATTCACTGCCCCTGGAGGCTATTTTGTCCCCTTTTGTTGCCCTTGTTTATTGTTGTTGTTGTTGTTATTATTGTTGTTGCTGTTGTTATTGCTGTCATTGTTGGATAAGACAGAGAAATGGAGAGAGGAAGGGAAGACAGAGAAGGGGAGAGAAAGATAGATACCTGCAGACTTCCTTCACCACTTGTGAAGCGACACCCTTGCAGGTGGGGGGCTGGGGCCTCAAACTGGGATCCTTATGCTGGTCCTAGCACTTAACGCCATGTTAGCTTAACCCTTCTGTGCTATTGCCCAGCCCCTCACAAGGAGTATTTTCCAGAATCAAGTGTGAAGCATTTTCAGATCTAAGGGTTTTCTAGACTCTAGTCAAGGGCACAAGTTTTCCTGGATCTAGGAATAAATCTAGGAAGAAATAGATTTAGGAATAGAATTTTTCCAGAGTTTGGGACTGAGAGTTTTTATTATGCCAGAAAGAGTCTATCCTCCAATTCAGCTATAAACTCATCTAAAGACAGAAAACATAACATTTCAAGATAAAGGTTTATCTCTTATTTCAGAGAATGGCAGCTCCTCCAGAAGCAAAAGAAGTTGGTGTCCAGGTGGCTCATTACTTCAGGGTCTCTGTGTTTATGTCAGCACCCCATTGAATCCCACATGCCTCTGTAACACCTTGCAGATAGAGGGTGGCAAAGTTCGTCAGCACCCAGCACCCAAAGTTCGTCAGAATGCAAAGTCCATTAGGTAATTCAGAAATGGTTCATACTCCTAGATAATCTGGTTCTAGAACCTCAAGGTGAGACTGAGCTCTTTGAGTCATTTTACTGCAGTGGGGGGGGGGGAATAAAAAACAAGTTTAAAAGCAAGTCTTGGATGAATATGGGATGATCTCACTCTCAGGCAGAAGTTGAAAAACAAGATTAGGAAAAAGAAAAAGAAAAAAAAAGGAAAAAAGAAGAAGAAGAAGAAGAAGAAAGAAGAAGAAGAAGAAGAAGAAGAAGAAGAAGAAGAAGAAGAAGAAGAAGAAGAAGAAGAAGAAAACAACACATAAGTAGAACCTCAACTGGAATTGGTGTATCACACCAAAGTAAAAGACTCTGGGTTGGGGGTGTGTGGGTGGGGATAACACAGGTCCAAGAAGGATGATAGAGGACCTAGTGGGGGTTGTATTGTTATATGGGAAACTGGGGAATGCTATGCATGTACAAACTATTGTATTTACTGTTGAATGTAAAACATTAATTCCCCAATAAAGAAATTAAAAAAAAAAAGGAAGTCTTGAATTAACCCTGGAGACATGCAGGCTCTCAGAGCCTCTTTGGTCACTGGAGTGCTCCCATCTTCTCTATTCACCAGTATACCAGTCACTTCTTGGTAACTTGCCCACATTCCCTCAATCAATAGTAGAGACTGAACCTGGGTATCAGAAAGAATAAGGCTTTGGCATCATTAGAACCAGGAGAGGCTCCATGGGTCAGTTACTTGCCCAGTCTGGGCTTTCCTTATTTCATAGGTAGCATTGATCCAGTTCATCTTGTGTGTGAAGTGCACCAGCCTGGTACCTGGGGGCGAGTGGGAGGTGAGGAAGGATAGACGCCTTCTAATAAAGTTCAGATACAATGCAAGTAGTAAGAAAAAAAACAAGCACCGGCTTGTCTGGGAGCACCCACTCCTTCATGGGATGCCCTGGACTAGCTTACTCTAAAGTTAAAGGTTAAAATGGATTGATGACAACTGATACAAATACCAGCTCTGAAATGTATTAACATGCCAGGAACTGAGCCTTGACCTTCAGCAAGCTGCTCCCAAACCTGTCCTTTGAGCAGGTGCACTGGATCATTTCTCAGTGTCTGTGGTGACATGCAGCTTGTCAATAATAATGACAACAGTTTGAGGTGAGGTGAGATTCTGACTGTATAAATAGAGTGACACAGATGATGGCCCAAGAACAGAGGACACCTCCTGGCTCATCCATCCGTTTCTCCTGAGATATCCCATTTACATGTGTAAAGATGAAAAAAAAAATGTTTCAGGAGTGGGGAGGGAATGTTGCCCCCCCTTTTTTTACCTCCAGGGTTATCTTTGGGTCTTGGTATCTGCACTACAGATCCACTGCTCTTGGAGGCTATATTTCCTTTTCTGTTGCTCTTGTTTTTATTGGTATTGGTGTTGTTGTTGCTGAATAGGACAGAGAGAAATGGAGAGAGGAGGTGAAGACAGAAAGGGGGAGAGAAAGATACACACCTGTAGATACTTGTGAAGTGACCCCCCTGCAGATGGAGAGTGGGGCTGAGGGGTGGGGGGGGGCTTGAACCAGGATCCTTAAGCTGGTCCTTGTGCTTTGAAACATGTGTTCTTAAACTGCTGCGCTACCACCCGACCTCCCAAAAGAGGCTTTCAAGCCTGGAGGGAAGTACATTTCTCATCTACTACTTTTTATTATATATATATATATATATGTATGTATATATTTGTGCCTCCACAGTTATTGCCTGCACTATGAATCCACTGCTCCTGGAGGCTATTTTCCCCCTTTTGTTGTCCTTGTTGTTTATCATTGTTGTTGTTGTTATTATTGTTATTGCTGTCATTGTTGTTGCATAGGACAGAGAGAAATCGAGAGAGGAGGGGAAGACAGAGGGGGAAGACAGAGAGGGAAGAGAAAGATAGGCACCTGAAGGCCTGCTTGTGAAGCGGCCCCCCTGCAAGTGGGGAGCCGAGGGCTTGAACCAGGATCTTTACGCTGGTCCTTGCACTTTGCGCCACCTGCGCTTAACCCGCTGTGCTACTGCCCAACCTAACCCTAACCCTTATTAAAATATTTTACTTATTTATTGATTGGACAGAGATGGAGATAAATTGAGAGGGAGAGGAGAGGTAGAGATGGAGAGGAAAGACACCTGCAGCACTGCTTCACCACTTGTGAAGCTTCCTCCCTACAGGTGGGGTCTGGGGGCTTGAAGCCAAATCCTTGTAACATGTGCACTCCACCAGGTGTGCCACTGCCTGGCCCCTTGGACTGAATCTGCTTCTGAAATTGTACTGGAAGATAACACTTTGGAGACAGTATGGCTTCCCTGGCCCACCTCTAACCAGTGTCAACCAATGAACTCAAAAACACCTTTAAGGAAGCCAGAAGACAGCTGAGCTGATAAACCTTGTGCCTCACCAAGAAGAAAGGCCTGGGTTTGAACTGTGGCACCACATAGCATGGGGGGGAGCTTCACAGGCCACCTCTCTCTTTCTCTCACTCCTCCTCCCCCGCCCCTTTCCAGAACACTGCTACATTCTAGCTTCTGGTGGTCCTGGGAATTGATATGAGTGCCACTCTCTCCATCTCTCTACCTGAAAGTTTAAAAAAGTGACAAATTTGTCTGGGGGCCATTGTGAAATCATACACATGTGAAAGGCCTTAGTAGCCAAAAACCAAAACCAAAAAAGCTACTGCTAAACACTTATATGTTAGTTTTTACAGATTTCTGCCTAATATAAAGCATTTGAAGTGAACATAAATATAATATGAATCACTAGTGACTATTTTAACAGTACCTAATTGCTTAATTCTGAATGAGCAATCTGTGAGTGAGTTTCTATACATTTACATATACAGTGCTATTGTTTTTAGGCAGAACTGGGGCCTTGTGTGTGCCTGACTTCATCACTTTTCATTCACATAGAGACAGAGAGAGACTAGGGGAGGAGACACAGCATCAGAGCTTTCCGCAGTGCCACAGCACTTTCTGTGGGCCACATATATGGCATACCATACTTCTCACCTGGTTTCTCACCCTTCCACTCTACAATGTAGAATGAGAAGAAAGCCTTTTTGTATCACTAGGAGCATGTGCTATAGAGCAGACAGTCAGCAGATAAGAAGTTAAAGATGCTGGAGTGCAACTGAGCTGGACCTGAATTGGGAGTGTCCCTAGGCATCTGGCAGAAGCAGCAAACCTACTAATCAAGCAAAATCTACTACTACTACTAGTACTAGTGCTGCCATTACGGCTGGCAAAATAGCTCACTTGGATAGTACACTGCTTTGCCATGTTTTTGACCCAGATTTGAGCTCCCCATAGCATTAAAGGAAGCTTTTGAGCTGTGGTCTCCTTCATTCTCTCTCTGCCTCTGTTTTATCTTAAAATATATAATAATAAAAATATAGATAAGACAAACCCAACCCTCTGATTGCTGTGGGAGGACAGCTGAGATTCACCTGTGGAGCAGGCTGGAATTATGTCAAGCAGGGGAACACATGTGCAGAAATTACTGTACATCTCGTGTTTGGAGGCACGACTTTTATTTTGGTAAGTTGCTCAGATACAAGAATTCAGGTAGTGAGGCACAGTTATAATTTTCTTACATTTCAATCAATATTTATAGTTATATCTCTGAACCGAGCTCATTTTTTTAAAAAGCCACTCCAAACGTGACTTTTTAAAAAATTTCTTTATTGGGGAATTAATGTCTTATATTCAACAGTAAATACAACACTTTGTACATGCATAACATTTCTCAGTTTTCCATATCACAATACAATTCCCACTAGGTCCTCTGTCATCCTTTTTGGACCTGTATTCTCCCTACCCACCCACCCCAAAGTCTTTTACTTCGGTGCAATACGCCAATTCCAGTTCAGGTTCTACTTGTGTGTTTTTTTTTTTTTCTGATCTTGTTTTTCAACTTCTGCCTGAGAGTGAGATCATCCCATATTCATCCTTCTGTTTCTGACTTATTTCACTTAACATGAATTTTTCAAGGTCCATCCAAGATTGGCTGATAATGGTGAAGTCACCATTTTTTACAGCTGAGTAGTATTCCATTGTGTATATATATATACCACAACTTGCTCAGCCACTCATCTGTTGTTGGACACCTGGGTTGCTTCCAGGTTTTGGCTATTACAAATTGTGCTACTAAGAACATATGTGTACACAGATCTTTTTGGATGGGTGTGTTGAGTTCCTTAGGATATATCCCCAGGAGAGGAATTGCAGGATCATAGGGTAGGTCCATTTCTAGCCTTCTGAGAGTTCTCCAGACTGTTCTCCACAGAGGTTGGACCAATTTACATTCCCACTGGCAGTACAGGAGGGTTCCTTGGACCCCAAACCCTCTTCAGCATTTGCTGCTGTTACCTTTTCTGATGTATGACATTCCCACAGGAGTGAAGTGGTATCTCACTGTTGTCTTTATTCGCATTTCTCTAACGGTCAAAGACTTGGAGCATTTTTTTCATGTGTTTCTTGGCCTTTTGGATCTCTTCTGTGGTGAATATTCTGTCCATGTCCTCTCCCCATTTTTGGATGGTTTTTTTTGTTGTCTTGTTGTTGATTTTGGCAAGCTCTTTATATATGTTGGTTATTAAACTCTTGTCTGATGTATGGCATATAAAGATCTTCTTCCATTCTGTGAGGGGTCTCTTGGTTTGGGTAGTGGTTTCTTTTGCTGTGCAGAAGCTTTTTAATTTGATGTAGTCCCATAGGTTTATGCTAGCCTTAGTCTTCTTTGTAATTGGGTTCATTTCATTGAAGATGTCTTTAAAATTTATGTGGAAAAGAGTTCTGCCAATATTTTCTTCTAAGCATCTCATAGTTTCTTGTCTAACATCCAAGTCCTTAATCCACTTGGAATTTACTTTTGTATTTGGTGAAATATAGTGGTTTAGTTTCATTCTTCTGCATGTGTCAACCCATTGTTTCCAACACCATTTGTTGAAGAGACACTGCTTTCCCCATTTAATAGTCTGGGCACCTTTGTCAAAGATTAGATGTCCATAGGTGTGGGGGCTTACTTCTGGGCTCAAAATTCTATTCCACAGTTCAGTGTGTCTATTCATGTTCCAGTACCAAGCAGTTTTAATGACAATGGCCCTGTAATACAATTTGAGATCTGGGAGTGTGACGCCTCCAGTTCTGCTCTTTTTTCTCAAGATTGTTTTTGGCAATTATAGGTCTTTTTTGGTTGCAGATAAACATTTGTAGCATTTGTTCTATTATCCTAAATAATGTGGTTGGGCTCTTTGTATATGGCTCTGGGTAGTATATTCATTTTGATGATGTTAATTCTTCCAACCCATGAACATGGAATATCTTTCCACTTCTTTGTGTCTTTTTCAATTTCCTTGAGTAGTGACTCATAATTTCCAGTATACAAGTCTTTCATTTCTTTGGTTAGGTTTACTCCTAGATATTTTATTGTTTTTGTTGCTATAGTAAAAGGAATTGATTTCTGAATTTCATCTTCTTCTAACTTAGTGTTTGCATAGAGGAATGTCACTGACATTTGAATGTTAATTTTGTAGCCTGACACCTTACTGTATTGCTGATGGTATCCAAAAGCTTCTTGCTGGATTCCTTAGGTTTTTCTTTTTTTTTTTTTTTTAATTTTTTATTTAAGAAAGGATTAATGAACAAAAACATAAGGTAGGAGGGGTACAACTCCACACAATTCCCACCACCCAATCTCCATAACCCACCCCCTTCCATGATAGCTTTCCCATTCTCTATCCCTCTGGGAGCATGGACCCAGGGTCGTTGAGGGTTGCAGAAGGTAGAAGATCTGGCTTCTGTAATTGCTTCCCCGCGGTTTTTCTACGTATACTCTCATGTCATCTGCAAATAGGGAGAGTTTGACTTCTTCTCTTCCAATCTGTATGCCTTTAATTCCTTGCTCCTGCCTGATTGCTATGGCAAGAACTTCCAACACTATGTTGAATAGTAATGGTTCTTCTTCTAGCGTTTGCCCTTCTTCCGTAGCCAGTCAACAGCATCAGGTTGAGCCTGATGTCAAGTTTCGAGACCTCCTTTGAATCTGGAGAGGTGGCAGTCGTTGACTATGTGGGTCATAGTCTGTCTGTAGCCGCAGGGGCAGTTCCGGTCGCCTCTGGCTCCCCAGCGATGGAACATAGCGGCGCACCGGCCATGGCCTGTTCGATAGCGATTGAGGAGGGCCCAATCATAACGTGCTGGGTCAAAGCCGGGTTGACGCTTGCAGGGGTCTGTGATGAGGTGTTTGTTCTTGACCTCAGCTGACTGCCAACTCTGTTTCCAAGAGTCTGGAACAGAGAAGTTCAGTGTAGGCGTAGGGGACCAGATTGGGTGACGAGACGTCAAGCGTTGGACAGGGTGGGCGAAGATATCCGCGTATATTGGCAGGTTCGGTCGAGCGTAGACGTGGGAAATGAACTTAGATGATGCCGCATCCCGACGAATATCTGGTGGGGTGATGTTGCTAAGAACTGGCAGCCATGGAACCGGGGTGGAACGGATGGTTCCAGAAATTATCCTCATGGAGGAATATAATTTGGAATCAACCAAGTGGACATGGGGGCTACGGAACCATACTGGGGCACAGTATTCTGCAGTGGAATAGCATAATGCCAGAGATGATGATCGTAGTGTGGAAGCGCTCGTGCCCCATGAGGAGCTGGCCAGTCTTGCAATGATGTTATTCCTCGTGCCCACCTTTGCTGCAGTTTTTATGAGATGTTCGTGAAATGACAGAGTGCGATCGAGAGTAACGCCAAGATAGACTGGCTGGGCTTCATGCCGGATTCTCGTATCGCCAAGCTGCACATTAAGCTCACGCGAGGCCGAGGCATGGTGTAGATGGAAAACAGATGATACCGTTTTTGCAGTGCTAGGGATTAGTCGCCATTTTTTACAGTAATCAGATATCAGAGACATGTCTTTCGTGAGTGTTTCCTTGAGGATGTCAAGCTTGGATGCCTGAGTTGCACAGCAGATGTCATTGGCGTAGATGAACTTCCTTGAAGGCTTCTTCTGTCACGTATTTCTCATCTTACAGAGATATTCCTATCACCCGCCCAAGCTGGTTTCCGCCCAGGAAGATCTATCTGCGAACAAGCCCTGGCCCTCTCAACTTACATTGAAAATGGATTCCAGAAGAATTTAAAGACGGGTGCTGTCTTGAGATCTTGACTAGGAGACCACGGTGCCAGACCGTGTCATAGGCTGCTGTGAGATCAACAAAGACTCCATGGGTGGCCAACACTATATCATTTCTTCTCCAAAACAGAAGATTCCGGGTGCATCTGGGTGACAAGTCTAGCAGATGGAGACTTGTCTCAAGTGGCCTCCCCCAGGGCTCTGTTCTGGCTCCTACGCTACTTAATATTTACATCAATGACCTCCCAGAAACTTCTTCAAGGAAGTTCATCTACGCTGATGACATCTGCTGTGCAACTCAGGCATCCAAGTTCGACATCCTCGAGGAAACACTCACGAAAGACATGTCTCTGATATCTGATTACTGTAAAAAACGGCGACTAATCCCTAGCACTGCAAAAACGGTATCATCTGTTTTCCATCTACACCATGCCTCGGCCTCGCGTGAGCTTAATGCGCAGCTTGGCAATACGAGAATCCGGCATGAAGCCCAGCCAGTCTATCTTGGCGTTACTCTCGATCGCACTCTGTCATTTCACGAACATCTCATAAAAACTGCAGCAAAGGTGGGCACGAGGAATAATATCATTGCAAGACTGGCCAGCTCCTCATGGGGCACGAGCGCTTCCACACTACGATCATCATCTCTGGCATTATGCTATTCCACTGCAGAATACTGTGCCCCAGTATGGTTCCGTAGCCCCCATGTCCACTTGGTCGATTCCAAATTATATTCCTCCATGAGGATAATTTCTGGAACCATCCGTTCCACCCCGGTTCCATGGCTGCCAGTTCTTAGCAACATCGCCCCGCCAGATATTCGTCGGGATGCGGCATCATCTAAATTCATTTCCCACGTCTACGCTCGACTGGACCTGCCAATATACGCGGATATCTTCGCCCACCCTGTTCAACGCTTGACGTCTCGTCACCCAATCTGGTCCCCTATGCCTACACTGAACTTCTCTGTTCCAGTCTCTTGGAAACAGAGTTGGCAGTCAGCTGAGGTCAAGAACAAACACCTCATCACAGACCCCTGCAAGCGTCAACCCAGCTTTGAGCCAGCACGTTATGATTGGGCCCTCCTCAATCGCTATCGAACAGGCCATGGCCGGTGCGCCGCTATGTTCCATCGCTGGGGAGCCAGAGGCGACCAGAACTGCCCCTGCGGCTACAGACAGACTATGACCCACATAGTCAACGACTTCCACCTCTCCAGATTCAAAGGAGGTCTCGAAACTTGACATCAGGCTCAACCTGATGCTGTTGACTGGCTACGGAAGAAGGGCAAACGCTAGAAGAAGAAGAAGAAGAAGTTTCTGGGAGGTCATTGATGTAAATATTAAATAGCGTAGGAGCCAGAACAGAGCCCTGGGGGAGGCCACTTGAGACAAGTCTCCATGTGCTAGACTTGTCACCCAGATGCACCCGGAATCTTCTGTTTTGGAGAAGAAACGATATAGTGTTGGCCACCCATGGAGGCAGGCATCTTGAGATCTTGACTAGGAGACCATGGTGCCAGACCGTGTCATAGGCTGCTGTGAGATCAACAAAGACAGCACCCGTCTTTAAATTCTTCTGGAATCCATTTTCAATGTAAGTTGAGAGGGCCAGGGCTTGTTCGCAGGTAGATCTTCCTGGGCAGAAACCAGCTTGGGCGGGTGATAGGAATTTCTCTGTAAGAGGAGAAATACGTGACAGAAGCAGCCTCTCAAGGAGTTTGTAACACACGGAGAGGAGAGAAATTGGTCTATAGCTGGCAGCCAGTGTTGGGTCTTTCTTTGGTTTCAAAACCGCTATTAACCTTCGCACGACGCCAAACTTTGGGCATAGACTCAGATTCCAAGATGTGGGACAGGAATGAAGCGAGCCACTTCTTTGCCGCGGGGTCCAGGTTAAGAATGAGTTCTGGGGTGATGTTATCATAGCCAGCAGCTGTTCCCGGTTTAACCCTCTTCAAAGCATCTTCCAGTTCAGACAGTGTAAAGGGAGAGATTTTTGGAGATGGACAAGATAACCGGAAGTGGGATGACCACTCATGGGAAATTTCTCTTTTCCAGACTGGGTTGATCTTAGCACGTCCAACTTGAGTTAGGTGACTGGCCACTGAGTTTGGAGATACGGGAGGATGGGAGACGGGAGGGGGTTGGCTACCGGCACCCAGACTGTGAAGAAGCTTCCAGGCCTTCCTACTTGAGTGGGTGAAGTTCAGACTTTCCGTGAGTTGTTGCCAGTGGGCTTGGCATAGTAATGGTGATAGTGGGCAGCCCTGTCTAGTACCTATCTGAGGGGAAATGCTTCCAGTTTTTCACCATTGAGTATGATGTTGGCTGTAGGTCTGCTATATATAGACTCCACTATCTTTAGGAGTTTTCTATTTATTCCAATTTTTTGTAGTGTTTTGATCATAAAGGGATGTTGTATTTTGTCAAAGGCTTTCTCTGCATCTATTGATATGACCATGTGGTTTTCGGTCTTGCTTTTGTTGATGTGGTGAATCATGTTGATTGATTTACATATATTAAACCAACCTTGCATCCCTGGGATAAACCTCACTTGGTCATGATGTACAATCTTTTTAATGTACTGCTCTATCCAGTTGGCTAGAAATTTGTTCAATATTTTAGCATCTATGTTCATTAGAGATATTGGTCTGTAGTTTTCTTTTTTGGTTGTGTCCCTGTCTGCTTTTGGTATCAAAGTGATGTTGGCTTCATAGAAGCTGGCAGGGAGTATTCCAGTGTCTTCAATCTTCTGGAAGACTTTTAAAAGTAGAGGTGTTAGTTCTTCTTTGAAGGTTTTGTAGAATTCATTTGTAAAACCATCTGGTCCAGGACTTTTATTCTTGGGAAGGTTTTTGATAACTGTTTCAATTTCATTAGCTGTGATGGGTCTGTTCATGTTACCTAGTTCCTCTTTACTTAGTTTTGGAAGTTTGTAGGTATTTAGGAAATCATCCATTTCTTCCAGGTTCTCTAGCTTGGTGGCATATAGTTGTTCATAGACATCTCGCATGATATGCTGTATTTCTGTGGTGTCTGTTGTGATATCCCCTCTTTCATTTATAATCTGATTTATTTGGGTTTTATTCCTTTTTTGTTTTGTGAGTCTGGCTAAAGGTTTGTCAATTTTGTTCACTCTTTCAAAGAACCAGCATTTACTTTCGTTGATCTTTTGTATGGTTTTCTTATTTTCAATATTATTGATTTCTGCCCTAACTTTAGTTATCTCTGTCGTTCTGGTTGCTTTAGGGTTCCTTTGTTCTTCTTTTTCTAGGTCTTTAAGATGTGCAATCAGGTTGTTATTTGTGTTTTTTCTTGTTTCTTAATGTGTGCTTGTATGGCTATGAACTTCCCTCTCAGTACTGCCTTATCTGTGTCTCAAATATTTTGATAGCTTGTATGTTTATTTTCATTGAACTCTTGAAACATTTTGATTTCTTCCTTGATTTCCTCTTTGACCCAGTAGTTGTTAAGGAGTGTACTGTTGAGCTTCCACATTTTGGGACTATTCCTAATCTTTTGTTGATTGTGAAGTGTTAGTTTAATTCCACTGTGGTCTGAGAAAATGCTTGGGATGATTTCAATGCTCTTGAATTTGGTGATGTTGTCTTTGTGGCCTAACATATGGTCTATCCTTGAGAATGACCCATGTGGACTTGAGTAAAATGTATATTCCAGTTTCTTGGGATGAATGACTCTAAAAATGTCCAATAGTTCTAGTTTATCTATCTCCTCATTTAGCTCTCTCATTTCTTTGTTGATTTTCTAGCTGGATGATCTGTCAAGTTGAGAGAGTGGGGTATTGAAATCCCCTACTATGACTGTGTTGCTCTTAATATATATCTGTAGCTCTTTGAGTAAATGTTTGATGTATTTGGATGGCTTCTCATTGGGTGCACAGATGTTAATAATTGTTAAGTCCTCTTGATTGACTGATCCTCTGAGCATTAAGTGGTGTCCATTTCTATCTTTTTAAATTTTATTTATTTTAAAGTCTATCATGCCATATATGAGAATAACTGTTACTGCCCCTTTTTGTGGGCCATTGGCTTGTATGACAGTTTTCCATCCTTTCACTTTGAGTCTGTGTTTGTCTTGTTGAGTTAGGTAGGTTTCCTGTAGATAACATATTGTTGGGTGGTGTTTTCTGATCCATCTTTCTACTCTATGCCTTTTCATAGGTGAATTCAGGCCATTGACATTTATTGATATGAAAGACTGAAGATATTTGAATGCCATTCTTATAGATCTTTGAGTGTTCTGATCTATGGCATATTTCTGGTGGTCTGACTGTTTATAGGAGACCTTTCAGAACTTCTTTTTAAAAGTTTTTTTAATATTTGTTTATTTTCCCTTTTGTTGTCCTTGTTGTTTTATTGTTGTAGTTATTGTTGTTGTTATTGATGTCATTGTAGTTGGATAGGATAGAGAGAAATGGAGAGAGGAGGGGAAGACAGAGAGTGGGAGAGAAAGATAGACACCTGCAGACTTGCTTCACCACCTGTGAAGTTGACTCCCCTGCAGGTGGGGAGTTGAGGGCTCAAACCAGCATCCTTATGGAGGTCCTTGCACTTTGTACCACATGCTCTTAACCCGCTGTGCTACCGTCCGACTGACTCTTCTTTCAGAATTTCTTTCAGGGCAGGCTTGGTGATAGTTGATTATTTCAACTGTTGCTTGTCTGAGAAGGTTTTGATGCCTCCATCTAGTCTGAATGACAGTCTAGTAGGATACAGTAGTCTTGGTTGAAAGCCTTTCTCATTGAGCACTTAATAGATATCTTGCCATTCTCTTCTTGTCTATAGTTTTTGTGTGGAGAAGTTTGCTGCTAATCTATGGGTTTTCCTCTGTAGGTGACTCTTTGTTTTTCTCTTGCAGTCTTCAGGATCCTTTCTTTATCCTTATTCCTTTCCATTCTAAATATGATGTGTCATGGTGTCTTTAAGTCTGGGTTAATTCTGTTTGGGACCCTCTGGGCTTCTTGAATCTTTATGTCTTTGATGTTGTCTAGAGTAGAGAAGTTTTCAGCTATTATGTCCTAAAGAATGCTTTCTTCCCCCTCCCTCTCTTTCTTCCTCTGGTAAGCCAATAATGCATATACTATTTCTTTTGAAGTCATCCCATAGGTCTCAGTTGTTTTCAGTACCTCTTAATCTCCTTTTGAGATGTCTTCTTTTTTAGTTGTCTCTAATTCATCCTCAGTCTTGCTAATTCTTTTATTTATTCTATTTATTTATTCTCATTTATTCTATTTTGTCTCCCCGCTACTGTTTTCTGCAGTTCATCTATTTTGTTACCCTGTTCTGATAGTGTTTTAGCTTGTTCAGCTAGTTGTGTTCTTAGCTCAGCTATTTCAGCTTTTAGCTCTCTAATAACTTTGAGATAATTAGTGTTTTCTTCCAGAGTTTCATTTGTTGTTTCTGCATTTCTGATGACAATTCTTTCAAACTCTTTACTCACTCCTGTGATTATTTCCTTAACTAGTGTTTGGATGTTGAACTCCTTATTTTGTGCTTCACCCCTTGTGGGGTTTTTAGCTGGACTCTTGTCCTGGTTCATTTCTCCAATATTTCTTCTTGTTGGTTTAACCATTTTATATATTATGTTATGCGGTCCCTCTCTCAGTACTTTTCAGATTACTGATCACTCTTTCCTGGATTAACTTGTGTCTAAGTAAATTAATTAAAGGGTTCACAGTTGTGGAAATTGACAGTTGTTTCAATATTATTTTAATCCATAAGTTAGAGCTCAGTGGCTTAAAAGCCCCTTTTGTTCCTTTTCTTCTCTGTAGGCTATGGGAGCCTGAGGGCTTTTAAACTATATGTAGGCTTCTTAGCTTAATCACTGACTCCTGACCAAGAGATAAAGCAGGGTGAGGCAGAGAGAATCCAGTGGTTTTCAAAGAGACTCTCACAGACCCACCGCTAGGCCACTGAGGTATAGATCATCTCCTGAGTTTCCTGGTCAGTTCTCTGTCCCCTGGTGTCAGCACAGGGCCTCCCCTCTGCTGCTCCAGATTTTGAGGGCAGTAGCAGTGGAGACTCACAGTTGCATTTGCTGAGTCTTAGGAGAGTCTTCTCCCTTCTTTTTGTTGGTGGAACAGACTGGATGTGGTGTCTCAACTGGTGAACTGCTGTACTGTTACCAGCCACTTAATCTCTCCCTAGGCTCCTCTCTGTCCAGGAGCCACACGTGTTTGGTTTGTACTCACCAGTGATTTGGTGGGTTCCTGAAGTCATTCTAGTCCTGTCTTGTTGTGGTCCAGGTGTTCTCCTTTGTTATTCCTAGCTGACCCCGGAAAGGAGAAGAGAGAAACACAGCTGCTGCTGCTCCATAGCTCTGCCTCTGGAAGTCTCATCCAAACTTGTGACTTTTATTTATGAACTTAGTAATTTTTATATAAAAGAAAAATCACATTTACTTGTTCATTGATTTATATTCAATTAACTCAGAAATTTCATAGATTAAATTCCCATAAACTCTTAACACCATTTACACATTTAATTAAGCAAATTCCTTTAGATATTTCAAACTTCAACTGCAAATTCAATTTATCTGACTCAAGCACTTCAAACACCTGACAAGGGAGACTTAAAAATATGAGGAACAAATTATTCTCAAGTACTTAAAACAACTTCTGTAAATCTAATCAGACAAAATTAAAGCAACTGAAACAAAAGTTGCTTAGATTATGCTTAAAGTATTGAAAAACAAAACAAATAACCAAGCAGAAGATGCATAAAACAAAGCAAGGATTGTAAAGTTTCTTTTCTTTTCTTCTTCTTTTTTTTTTTTTTAGCAGAGCACTGTTCAGCTTTGGCTTATGGGGGTGCAGAGGATAGAACTTGGGGCTTTGGAGCCTCAGGCATGAGAGTCTCTTTGCATAAGCATTATGCTATCTACCCCTGTCCACCTTCTTTTATTATTATTGTTATTGATTGTAAAGTTTCTTATCATAATTATAAACACAACTTTTACCCAGTATCACTTTTACTATTCATTCATTCATTCACTGTATTATTATGTGGAAAGAAACATGTCTGAGTCAAGCTCAAATTTCCCATCCCAGTCGTGAGCAATGTTTCTGTCTTTAAGCTTAAGCTACTGGGCAGCACACTCAGGCCCATGACATAGGTGGGCTGATTTTATCAGATTACATCTTGAAGGTTGGGCATTGGACACCAACTCAAAATATTCAAGGTCATCAGAGGCCCAGTAATGGGTATACCTTCCAGGTCTTTTGGGGGTTGACTTCTATCTGGCAGTAAGAGGTTAAGGGTTATGTCATCAGGGCATGGAAATATTTGCCTTTTGGCTAGAATTTGAACAGCAATAAGTTTCAATTTCTTGCAACTTAGGTCTAATGTGTTTTTTGTTTTATTTTGTATTTGAGCTAGGGCCTTATAAGTGCACTATTTCACAAGTCCTGGGATTTATACATTTCACCTAAATATTTAAGTTTATTGGGCACCAAGTTAATCTTGTTCTCTGCTTGTTTGTACTCCCTGCAGTGATGCCCCCCCCCCCCCCCCCCCCGCTTTTGTTGCTTCCAGGGTTATCGCTGGGACTTGGTACCTGCACTAGGAATACACTACTCCTGGTGGCCATTCCTTGTCCCCCACCCCACCCTCCCATTGTCATTGTTATTGTTGTTGTTGTTGGATAAGACAGAGAATTTGAGAGAGGAGGGGAAGAAAGAGAGAGGGGGAGAAAGAGAGAGGGAGAGAAAGACATCTGCAGACCTGCTTCACTGCTTGTGAGGCAACCCCTTCTCCTCCCCCACCCCCCCACCCCCTACAAGTGAGGAAGCAGGGGCTCGAACCAGGATCCATAAACCAGTCCTAGCGCTTCACACTATGCGTGCTTAACTCGGTGTACTGCCGCCTGACCACCCCCCTCCCCCACTTCCCCGTTTAATTTCCAATATTGCTACTTTGTGCCTTGCCCTGTGTTCTGGTAGGATGTTGTCCTCAGGTCAAAAGTAACTTCCATGATCACTTTCTTCTCTGTTTCCTTCCAAGTTGATCTGGTCAATTTTTTTCATCATTTTGAAGAAAAAAAATTTAAATTTCTTCAAGCATTTGTGTGTGTGTGTGTGTGTGTGTGTGTGTGTATGTGAACTCAGAGTTTCATACATGAGAGGCATATACTGTACCACTGAGCTACACCCCCTCCTCCTCAAGTACCTTTGTTTCCAGGTATCTGTCCTTGCTAACCAAGTCCATGGTCGTTCAAGACACCCCTTATATCCAGCATGTAGAGCATCTTTAGGCAAGTCCTATCAGCTCTACTTCCAGAACAGATTCTGCTCCACCTACTGCTCTCTGTCATCCTGGAAAATCACATTTCAAAGAGATGCCTTAACCCACTTTTGAGATTCTGGTTAAAAACTTTCAGTTCCCCAATGTGTCCTGCAACTCCACTTCCCCAGAGCCCCACCTTACTAGGGAAAGAGAGAGTCAAGCTGAGAGGTCAAGCTGAGAGTATGGATTGACCTGTCAACGCCCATGTTCAGCGGGGAAGCAATTACAGAAGCCAGACCTTCCATCTTCTGCATCCCACAATGATCTTGGGTCCATACTCCCAGAGGGATAAAGAATAGGAAAGCTATTAAGGGAGAGGATGGGATACGGAGATCTGGTGGTAGGAACTGTGTGGAGTTGTACCCCTCTTATCCTATGGTTTTGTTAATGTCTCCTTTTTTAGATAAATAAAAAAATAAAATAAAATAAAAAACCTTTCAGTTCCTTTTTTGGGTTCATGGTAAAGCCCGTGTCTCAACTGCTTACTAGATGCTGATGCCACTGGGTCACAGTACATTTGGCTGACCAATACCCTGAAGCCAAGCATCTTGCCATGAAAACTTTTACATTGTTTTTTGAGTACAGACAGAAACTGATAGGAAAGGGGGAGATAGAGAGGGAGAGAGAAAAAGAGACACATACAATACTACTTTACTACTCATGAAGCTTCCCCAGTGCAGGTGGGGACAGAGGGCTTAAACCTGGGTCATTGTGCATTGTAACATGAGCACTCTACCAGGTGACACTTTTGCCTTGGGCCTGGATCACTCAAATACCCAAACCCATGGGAATTCTGTAACCTATCCACCCCTTTTTACTGGACATACAGAAATATTCCAGCTGCTGTTATCTTTTTCCAAGGTGCTGCTCTCTGTGGGATTCTACTGGCTACCTCCTCTTATTGAGCACATGTATGTTCCTCAAATAATTTTGTCCATTGATGTGCTTTGCATCTTCTTTGCTTTAGAAGAATCTATTGGTCTTGTTTGGTCTCACATCTTACTTCCCAGAACATCTAGCACACTCACATCCTCAGCAAGTATCCAACCCAGAAGACAGATGAGAGAGAGAGAGAGAGAGAGAAACACCAGAGTACCACTCCTATTTACAACTCCAGAAACTGAACTGGGAGCCTCAGACATGCTAGTACCATGCTCGACCAGTTTCACTATTCACCCCATCCTCACCCCCACCCCTGCCACCAAACAGGGAGTACATTAAATCGAGGAACTGTTTACACACATCAAGTAGACTAATAGAGTAAACAAGGGATGCATTGTCATCTTGAGCCCACAAGCCTGTGTTCATCGGTGTGCCTGCACTACTGCCACCACCACTGATCAGAGGAAAGGTGCTCATGCTCCCATTCATGCTACTTCCAGAATGGAGATGGTTTTTACCTTCTTCCTGCCACCTAGCCTCATACTGCTACCTCCCCTTGGAATAGTTAACCAGAACCACCTCTCAAAGGGGATCTGGGAAATGTAATTCTTTTTTAATTTTATTAATTTATTCCCTTTTGTTGCCCTTGTTGTTTTATTGTTGTAGTTATTATTGATGTCATTGTTGTTGGATAGGACAGAGAGAAATGGAGAGAGGAGGGGAAGACAGAGAGGGGGAGAGAAAGACAGACACCTGCAGACCTGCTTCACCGCCTGTGAAGGGACCTGCCTGCAGGTGGGGAGCCGGGGGCTCGAACCGGGATCCTGACGCCGGTCCTTGAGCTTAGCGCCACCTGCGCTTAACCCACTGCGCTACAGCCCGACTCCCGGGAAATGTAATTTTTAAGCTTCTAACTCAAGCTCTTCAAGGAAAGCTGTTTAAAGCCTTCCTTACTATGAGTGTGTGTGTGTGGTATGTGACATATAAGGAAGGCCTTAAACAGCCCTGACGGCGAAATCTTATGTCCTTTTTCCCTACCCTTCTTCCACTTGTCCAGACCTTTTGTCCATGACAAGGCCTAGTGAGGGTTCATCACTACTTCTGTTCATATCATCTCAATGTGTTCCCCATAGATGTTATTTGTGGGTGTCCCAGGGGACTTTACCTTCAGATTCCCTGAGATTCAACTTGGGTCTACGTCATGGGAACAACAACTCACTTCTCCCATATTCTGGACCTTATACATTGCAGAACTCAATAAAAAAACTGTGTTTCGTAGTGATTCATTACCAAAATACTTAAGTCAATGAAATTTAGAAACTTCTGGGCCTCTAAGCTTTGACCATGGAGGCTCAGGACTCAAATCAGGATGTTGACCAAAATAGACATTATAGCAACCACTCCATTACCATCACCCATCCAAACTCCCATCTCCTATTCCAGAGGCAAGAAAGAAAGATCGTTTGAAAGAGTTGCTCAAGTTCAGAGGCATAACACTTCCACATTTAGAATGCTGTGTCCTCCAGATTCTTGGACAATAAATGCTGTTCTGTCAAGTTTGTTGAGTTCAGGTATCTAGATGAAGAGTTGGGGTAGTCAATCTTCTATATCATTCACAATAGTTTCCAGATCCATGGAAGTCATCAGGGTCAGATCTCTTAAGGCCAGGGCAGAGAGTTCTTTGAACTCATGTTTGGGAGGTTTTCCATAACTGAGATTAGATAACCTGATGAGTCAAGGAAGCAGTGCAGTGAAAACACCATGAAGGAAGGGTCCTCCAGAAACAAAATTCCAGAGCCAGGAGCAGAAAGTCTTCTGGAGTCATAGAGTTTTTCCTAGAGTCAACAATGTTGTAGGGCTATACATATTCCTGGAATATTTTCCAGAGTCAGATACAACTTTTCCCTCCTCCTAATCCATAGTCATAGTGTTTTCTAAAGCTAGAAATAGAACTGTTTGAAGATGAAGAACCATCTGGAAGGATGGCATCACTTCAAGATGTTAAGGACACAGCCTTTCCTCTGCCACCATGGAAGATGCTGTAGGGTTTGCTGTGAGAACCTCTGAGGACATTAAGTTAATAGTCATACTGGTCCCTGGGAATATTTTATAGAGCTCATCCCTCTCTCTCTCTCTCTCTCTCTCTCTCTTTAGAGCTCATCATCTTGGCCTTTCCCCTAAGAAACCTTGAACCTATTACCATTTTAAGACTCATTCTTCTACAATCATTTCTGTGGATTCACCTGCTCAGAGAATTTTGGGGTTGATTTATCAGTCAGTCTATAATGTGCCCAAGCCTCTAGATCAGCCTCCTAGATGGTTTTCTTCTATAGCCTCTGACTGAGATGCAACTCTTGGAGTCATTACTTTGAATGCTTCCACTAAACAGGCTAAGTGTGTAAAGCACAAATACATAAGATATTCAAGGACCACCTTGGGTTCTCCTAGAGGGATCTCCTCCTCCTCCTTTCAGTAAATACATTGGCAACTCTCTCTGATGCCCACAAGCCCTAAATAATACTGAGTGATCCTAGAGTCAACACACTGTCTTGTCAAGAACATGGACTTTGGAATGTGACAAATTTGGGTTCTGTCTAGTAACAGTGTGCATAGTCTTGGGTGAGTCACTGTATCTCTTGGATGCTTTGTAATGGAAATAATGTCTATCCTGTAAGGTTGCAAAAAATGTCTAAACTAGTAATTATGTAATTAACTCAAATTTTCCTAAGCTGGAGGTCATTCTAGCTATGATTTAATTGTAAGACAGATCATTGGGAAAATGTGGTGAATCAGAAATTGGGATGACTAAAATATTCTCCTGTTTCTGTCACTTACTTCTCTATGTAACTCTGGGCAATCACTTCTTTTCTCTGTGAAGAAGGTGCCAACTTCTTTTAAAAAAATTATCGTTATTAATTTATTGGATAGAGAAAACTAGCAGTCAAGAGAGAAGAGGGTAGTAGAGAGGGAGAAAGACAGAGAGACAACAGCAGCCCTGCTCCACCACTCACAAAGCTTTCCCCCTGCAGGTGGGGAATGGGGGTTTGAACATGTATGCTCAACCAGGTACAACACCACCCTTCCCTGAAGGTGTCAATTTCCCAATTTCCCTCTCATATAGAAACAAAAGGTTCAATAAATGAATGCTAACAGCACTACCAGATCTGACATTCTGAAGATTCTTTGATTGTAAGATTTTGATAGAATATCTTGACATTTAAGAAACTACTGGGTAGTCTTACCTTTGTGCCTTTGGTGAGGACATTGGAAATTGTTATACTCGGGATTTAGGTGAGGTTTGATGGTATTAATGTGGCATGATGACAAAAGTCCAGGATTCTTGTCTTATCATTATATTTTGTCTTGTTTTTTCTGCAAGAGAGTGCGTAACACGCACGTGTGATAAATGAGAAGCCCAAATACCACTGTTGATGAGCTAATCAAGTGCCCCATATCCCAGTGAGGGCCTGTGCCATATTAAAGTCCCAGCCAGGCCACTCCATCCTCCTCTCACACTCAGTAGTAATAATGCCACCACTATGGCTGATTGATTGGATAGTTACTATGTGCTGGGTAACAAACCTTATTTAATTCCCAGTAACAGCTTTATGACTCTACTATAATGACCCTGCTAACCAGAAAACAGTCACCATCAATCTTTGGAAATCTGACTCAACAAACAAGCAACTTTTTTTTCCCTGTTGGGGTGGGAGGTGAAAAGAGGAAGAAGGGGAGTCGGGTGGTAGCACAGTGGGTTAAATGCAGGAGATGCAAAGCTCAAGGACTGGCTTAAGGATCTTGGTTTGAGCCCTCAGCTCCCCACCTGCAGGGGAGTTGCTTCACAGGAGGTGAAGCAGGTCTGCAGGTGTCTATCTTTCTCTCCCTCTCTTTGTCTTCCCCTCCTCTCTCCATTTCTCTCCGACCTATCCAACAACAACAACATCAACAATAACTACAACAATAAAACAACAAAGGCAACAAAGGGAATAAATAAATATTTAAAAAATAAATTAAAAAATGAAAAGAGGAAGCGTCACGAGGGGGATCCAGAGGGATCCAATTCTTTTTTTTTTTTTTTTTTCTTCCAGAGGGATCCAATTCTGGTCTCCAGAGTGATGGCTACAATAGAAGGGGGCAGGAAGGTACCTGGAGAGTGAGGAAGATGAATAAGGGTTGGGTCAAGGGGCAGAACACTGAGTAGGGGAGGGTGAGGTGGTTCAGACAAGTTTGTAGCCTTGTATTTTGGATGAAACTCTGCTTAGCACTGGGAATACTGGTATGAATTACAATCTCGGAGTACGTATGGAGATAGGGGTTTATTTTTAAAAAAGATTTTATTTACTTATTAATGAGAAAGATAGGAGAGAAGGAGAGATAGATAGATAGATAGATAGATAAAGAGACAGAGAGAGAGAATGCACTAGACGTCACTCTGGTACATGTGCTGCTGGGGATTGAACTCAGGATTGCATGCTTGAGAGTCCAGGGCTTTATCTACTGCACTATCTCCCAGACCATGGAGTTTTATTATTATTATTTTGTTTCCAGGGTTCCATCACTGGGGTTCAGTGCCTGAACTACGAAGCCACTGCTCCTAGAGACCATCTCTCCCATTTTGTTGTCATTGTTGTTATTCTTGTTGTTGGATAGGACAGAGAGAAATCAAGAGAAGAGGGGAAGACAGAGAAGGGGAGAGAAAGACACCGGCATACCTGCTTCATTACCTGTGAAGTGACCTCCCCTGCAGGTGGGGAGCCAGGGCTCAAACAGGGATCCTTGCACCAGTCCTTGAACTTTGTGCCATGTGTGCTTAACCTGCTGTGCTGCCGCCTGGCCCCCGGGGTTTTATTTTTTATTTTTAGTTATTACCAGAGCTTCAACACTTTGGGATGGCATTTTCAGATATATATCTGAAATCTATCTATATATATCTATATCTATCTATATATATAGAAAGAGAGACAGAGAGACAGAGAGAGACAGAGAGATAGAGACAGAGAAGCAGAGAGAGAAGGTGAAAGAGACTATGGCACTGAAGTTTCCACAAATGCAGTGAACTATTTTGCCAACTACCCAAGCGAGCTATTTTGCCAAACCCATAGTATCTTTTTTAAAAAAAATATTTATTTTTATTTATTTATTCCCTTTTGTTGCCCTTATTGTTTTATTGTTGTTGTCGTTGTTGGATAGGATAGAGAGAAATGGAGAGAGGAGGGGAAGACAGAGAGGAGGAGAGAAAGATAGACACCTGCAGACCTGCTTCACCGCCTGTGAAGCGACTCCCCTGCAGGTGGGGGGCCGGGGTTCGAACCGGGATCCTTATGCGGGTCCTTGTGCTTTGCGCCACCTGCGCTTAACCCGCTGCGCTACAGCCCGACTCCCCCCATAGTATCTTTTTATTTTTATTTTTTATATTTATTCCCTTTTGTTGCCCTTGTTGTTTTATTGTTGTAGCTATTATTGTTGTTGTTACTGTCATCATTGTTGGATAGGACAGAGAGAAATGGAGAGAGGAGGGGAAGACAGAGAGAGGGAGAGAAAGATAGACACCTGCTGACCTGCTTCACCGCTTGTGAAGTGACTCCTCTGCAGGTGGGGAGCCGGGGCTCGAACCGGGATCCTTACTCCGGTCCTTGTGCCAACTCCCCATAGTATCTTTTTAAATGTAGCATGATTCTCAAAACAAAGTTCATACACACATACACTGGCATTGTATGGAGGGGAAGAGCTTCCTAGGTGCTCACAGCTTCCCAGGTGGGTGGGGTCCTGTGACTCCACCTCCTTTATGTCCCCTCCTGAATTTGGAACCTTCCCTCTCAAACTCTAGGGACTTCTCAGTCACCCATGAAAGTTCATCTCTCACAAGTTCCTGCAATAGATGATCTCTTAACCCTCCAGCTCATTTCCCACATAGCAGCAAGAGGGAGGCCTTCCTGAACTGCCAACCCAATCACAATTCTCTGCGTTCAAATCTCTCCAAATTCCTGGGGACATAGTCCCAGATCCATGTGCATGCTTTTTGAGTCCTTTGAGATCTTGTTCCTGCTTCCTCTTTTAACTTAACCCTCAACTTTTCCTTTTACATCTCCCCACTGAATTTCCTGCAGTAGCACCTCAGGTGTGCTTGCTTCCTCTTGCCTCCTAGTCTTTGCACAGCCTGGTCCCTCTACCTGTGACTCCCTTCTTTACTCTTTCTCATCAGACTAACTCTTGTAGGTCTCAGCTTGGCACTCCTTTCTCCCAGAAACCTACCTGGCATGGCCGATCCAGGAGGGACCTTTCTCTGAGAAGGCCCTGTGCCAGCCTCTCTTGAAGCCCTTAATATACTGCTCTGCAATTTTTGTGCTGGAGTATTTGTTTGCTCAGACTGGGGGCTCTAGGAGGGGGGGGGGTGGGTGGCGTTGTACGCATCTTTGTGCCTACAGAACCCAGGTGCCACCTGGATTATTGTTTGTATGCTCAGATGGGTATTCTGGGACTGGGGGTGCGATGGGCTTGGTACCAATTCGGGACCAGGCAACGAGGGAACTGAATGGGAGACTTTGGAGAAGCATGGATCCCCTAGGGCTGAGTGAGGATCCCTGGGGCTGCGACTGGGGGCGGGGATGTCCCTGAGCACCATTAGAGGCTGGAAAGAGGTGGGGAACCAGCTCTGCCCCTACAAGCCTAGTTCTCTTTACAGCCGAGCTCCTGCGGGCGCTGTCATAGCAACAGCCAGCCCTGCTGGTGAGCCAGCCAATGGCGACCGGCTTTGGTGAGGTAATGCCCAAGTCTTGTAGTTCATTGGCTGCGCGTTTCCTCACATGTGGGCGGGGCCGCCGGTGAGAGCTGCTTTGGGCATGGAAGCTCCGGGAGCTCTGGGACCTTCCCAGCTTGAGTCTGCAGGCTCAGGCCCGCCGCTCCCCTGCTCCTCGTTTCCTCTCCCCCTGCCTCTCCCCTTCTCTCTGCCTCTCCCTCTGTCTCTCCCTCTGCCTCTGTCTCTCCTTCTGCCTCTGTTTCTGGTCTGTCCTCATCTCTCATTCCCCGTGCATCGTTCTGGTTATTTTGGTCCTTCTCTCTGTCCTACTGTTTCGGTGACTTTCCTCTGCACCCTAGGTCTCTCTCTCGGCTCAAGGGTGTCTCTGCTCCTGAATGCACTCTCCATCTCTTTGCATCTCTGTTTCATGGTTTCCTCCACTGCTTCCTTCAGTTTTGCTGGAGGGAGCCTTCTCCAAACAAGGGCGCAGTGAGAGCTGCTTGACTTGCAGCCAGAAGGTGACTCACTGCTTCAGACCACAAGGCCTGCTTCGCCTGTCTTGGGGCACCTTCTTCCAGAGTTAGAAAGTTCTGGCTCCGGGGCTGAGATCTGGAGATCTTTGATCAAATCCTTGCTCTAATGTGCCTTACCTTTGTTCCTACTGACGTGTCACCAGGCAGGGAAAGGCCGGATGTTATGTCCTTTGGAGAAAGGAAGGGCGGAGAGGATGGGCTCAGAGAAAGAACAGGAATAAACAGCAGTGGGGTTTAGCTTAGGAAACTGGAGAGGCTTGCAGGAAACTACAGGTGTGTAGGCACTGGAATAAATGAAAGACAACGGTAGCTGAACTGCAGCTCTAGCTTGCCATCTATAGGTCCAGCCATCAGTATAACACATGGGTGCCAGGCTTTCTGGATGGCATTGACTCAGGTCTTTGGGCTCCAGGAGTCACCACTACCTCCCTAGGCAGGTTCACAAAATCCTGGGTTTTGATAGGATTCCAGAGGAGGGCAAAAATCCCTCTGCTGGTCAGGGCTCAGGGCTCAGTCAGGGAAGTAGGGGGGAGAGGTGACCTTTGAGCTGTGCAGTGGGGAGAGTGGCCAGTAGCTTGCTTGCCTCAGCTCATGCGGGGCAGAATGGTAGGAAGCCAATCTGGATGGACCAGGGTGGGATGGAGAATCCAGGAATGTGAATACCCGCTATTTGCACTGGATCCTGGGGGTGATGGGACTTGAATGCAAGGGGTCTGATCAGGGAAGAGGGATAGCCAGATGGTTCTTACAATCAAGTCTGAGCTGGGATCTGGCTAATGAGGGTGTGGAAGGAGGAAGCCAGCATTCTTGTGATGGTAGAGGGAATGGGAAAATGAATGGGTTCAGAGATGGGGGGTGGGGCAGAAATGAAAATGTTTTGTTGGCTCACTAGATAATGTGAATGGAGAAGCAGGTGTCTGGGTAACGTCTATATTCCCGACTTGGGGTCCTGAGGGTGGGGAAGTGGGAGCACAAGTAGGGGCATGGTACAAGGGAGAGATGATTAATTTAGAGATAGTCCTGCAAAACCTGAGGTGTTTGTGGGATGTCTGGGTGGCACTGTCTCAGGGACAGGCCCAGGCTCAGGTGCCTCGCATAAGGCAGCTGAGGCCACTTCAGGGGTGGCATTTACATGCAAGGGATGGTGTGCATGGCAGAGAGACCTGGCTAGGGGTCAAGGTGCTAGATTCTGGCTTGGACACTGGCACTTGGCTTGCTATGAGCAAGTCACTTTCCTCTTTGGATCACTGTCCTCTGATTCCCTCTGCAGGGTCTCTCAGAGGTAGAAAGAAGCTTGGGCCACTTTTATTTTCAAAGTATCTATATATATTTAAAAATATTTATTCCCTTTTGTTGCCCTTGTTGTTTTATTGTTGTAATTATTATTATCGATGTCATTGTTGTTGGATAGGACAGAGAAATGGAGAGAGGAGGAGAAGACAGAGGGAGGAGAGAAAGATAGACACCTGCAGACCTACTTCACCACCTGTGAAGTGACTCCCCTGCAGGTAGGGAGCCGAGAGCTCGAACCGGGATCCTTACACTGGTCCTTGAGCTTTGCACCACCTGCGCTTAACCTGCTGTGCTACCGCCTGACTCCCTAGGTTTCTATATGTTATTATTATTTATAACAGAGCACTGCTCAGCTCTGGTGTATGGTGATGTTGGAGAATGAACTTGGGACTTCAGTGGAGCCTCAGGCATGAAAATCTTTTTATAACCATTGTGTTATCTCTCTTGCCCCCTGAAATTTTTTGTTTACAGTGTGGTGCTGGGGATTGAACCCAGGACTTGACAAATGCAAGGCAAGTGCTTAATCACTGAGCTATCTCCTCAATCCCTAGATATGGTTTTAAAAAAGTGAAGATGTGGGAGTTGGGCAGTAGTGCAGCAGGTTAAGCTCAGGTGGTGCAAAGCTCAAGGAGTGGTGTAAAGATTCCGGTTCGAGTCCCCGGCTCCCCACCTGCAGGGGAATCCCTTCACAGGCAGTGAAGCAGGGCTGTAGGTGTCTGTCTTTCTCTCCCTCTATGTCTTCCCCTCCTCTCTCCATTTCTCTTTGTCCTATCCAACAATAGCAACATCAATAACAACAGTAATAACTATAACAATAAAACAACAAGGGCAATAAAAGGGAATAAATAAATATTAAAAAATTATTTTAAAAAAGTGAAGATGTGCCAAACAAAAACAAAACAACCCCAAAATAATGTTTCTTTGATCTGTTCACATTTACAAGTTAACATTATGAACAAATTGCATGGGATTTCATGCATGACCTCATTCAGAGATAAAAACCCAGATCAGAGTCAGGTTAGATGTTAGAGGCCTGGTTACAACCTTCTAGGTCACCAAGGCTTCCTTTGATAGAAAAAGTGCCAGGCGAGGAGTAGGCAAAGGTGATGGTGATGAGGGTGGTAGGATGCTGAGTCAAGATCTAGGTCTTAGCAGGTGTTGCTTCTGGGTCTAAGCCTGAACCTTCATATCCTCCTCCCAGTTCCTGATACCCCTTTCCTTTTTGGGTCACGTGTGCTTAACCTGCTGTGCTACCGCCCGACTCCCCCCTTTCCTTTTTGGAAGCCATCAGATATCACGCTGACCTCTTAGACCTTGCTTTGTGTTCCTCTTTCTCTTCCTGTAAGATGCCAGGTCCTGGTGCCAGGGCCTGCCTTTGACTTGTCCTTGGGCAGATCACTTCCTCTCTGGGCCTCTGAGTCCCAGCTTCTCTGTATCCTCAGACTGTAGCCCAGCGACTGGCATGAAGAATGCACTTAATAAATGTCAGTTTAATTGAATTAAATTGCAAAGTAGTTCATCTGGCTAGAGTATGGGTGGGAGGTGGTGCTAGAGAGAGCTCCTGCCACTGGGGTTCTGAAAGGAAGGATAATGCCCACAGTGTGCTCAGGAAAAGACACATCAACAAATATTTACATGTCTGCATCATATCACATTTGGCCCAATGCTGTCAGAGCAAAAAGTAGACACAAAAGGGGATCTCCCCCTCTCCCACTGAAATAATCTCTGACAAGAGTTATTCATGCATGCATTCTCCTTAGCCCAGTGATCAAGAGCCAAAACCCTGAGGTGGGCAGCCTGTTTTCAAACTTCACTGCATCACTTTCAGGATTTTACCTCTCAACAAATGACCTGGTTTCCTCATGTAACTTCTAGGTACAAATTGTAAATAACAAGATCACCCACTTATTATTATGAGAATTTATTAAATTATGAGATTTAAAGAATTTAGGGCAGTGCTTGGGATATGTGAGTGTCCAGAAACATTATTTTTATTTATTTATTTGGCTCTAGTATTATTGCTGGAGCTTGGTGCTGGCACTAAGAATCCAGTATTCCTGGTGGGCATTTTTTTTTTTTTCATTTTATTGGATATGGCAAATAGAAACTAAGAGAGAAGGAGAGGTGGTGGAGGGAAGAAAGATAGACACCTGCAGACCTGCTTTACTGCTTGTGAAGCAACCCCCTGCAGGTGGGGAGCCAGGGCTCGAATCAGGATCCTTGCACGAAACATTAGTTTTTATTACTGTTAGTAACTATTTGGCTTTCTTGACCCTCTCCCCAGAACTGACTTATCATAGCACGTTTTTTAAGGGGGTGGGGTGGGTGCAGGTAGGTAGGCAGACTTACTCACATTCTCTTTAGTGTTCTTGCCTCTGATCTAGGACAGTGATTATTAGTTTTGGCTCCATACTAGTCACCTGACAGGACTTTCAAACTCTCAGTGCTGGGCTATACTCTGGAGTAGTTACATCAGAATCTCTGGGGGCGTGAGGATGCAAACAAGGCCTCAGTGCTTTCCTAGGTCAGTGCCAGTGTGCAGCCAAGGTCAAGAGCTGGAACAGTTGTCCTCTGGGCCGGTACCTGGGTTGGCAGCACCAGTAGCATCTGAGAATCATTAGAATACACACAACACTCCGCACCCCAGATCTACTGAGGAATCAGAAACTCTGGGGCTGGGCCCAGCCGTCTGTTTTAGCAAACTCTCCAAGGAATTTGGAGGCAACTAAAAGTCTGGGTGCCACTGATCAAGAGGCTGCAAAGAGGCACACATGTTTGTGAAAGCTACAGTAGTAAGCTGCCTTCTGTTAGCTCATTTTATTATTATTTTTAAACATATGCATTTCCTTTTACTTTTTAAAATTTATTGGGTAGAAATAGAAAGAAAGAGATAGGGAAGGGGGAGCTAGAGATGGAGAGACAGAGAGACACCAGCAACATTGCTCTACCTCTTGGGAAGCTTTCCCCTTGCAGGTGGGGGCTGGGGACTTGAAACAAGATCCTTGTGCATGGTAGCAAGTGCAAGTGCACTTTACCAGGAGAACAACTGCACAGCTCCCATCTCATTGTATTATTAACTGGACCCCATTCCTGCTTATTAACAACCACTGTGTCCTTCATCCTAGATTCTCATCTGCTGTATGAATTCTTGTATTCAGACCTCAGAGCGTCCTGGCACCAATCACTGCACCTCCATTTTCTAGATGAGGAGTTTGAGATTTGTGAATTGGTGTAGCTACCAAAGGCCTCATAGCTAGTTATGAGAGGAGGCTACTGGAGGGTCCCACCCAGCCTGGCTCCAACTGTTTTCTTTCCTCTCACTTCACTCTAAAAACCCTGGTCATGCTGATTTGAGAATAATGCAGGGCTTCTGCTTCAGGACTTTTGCACCTGATAACCCCTCAGTCTTACACATATGAATCATGACTTCACTCATTTCTCATCTTAATTCAGTGTTATAATCACTTAAAGTATTTATTTTTGTCTGAGAGAGAGAGAGAGAGAGAGAGAGAGGAAAGTTCACCAATCATCTATGACATGTGGCAGTACTAGGGTTTGGACCTGAGACCTCTGGGACTTCAGGCATCCAAATCCTGCCCTCTGATAATGAGCTATCTCCTGTCCCAGTCTCTCTCTCTCTTTATTTATTTCTTTCTCTCTATCTTAAAAATTTTTTATTGGGGGATTAATGGTTTAGAGTCAACAGTAAAATACAATAGTTTGTAAATGTGTAACATTTCCCAGTTTTCCACAAAACAATACAACCCCCACTAGGTCCTCCTCTGCTGTCATGTTCCAGGATCTGAACACTCCCCCAACCCCACCCCTGAGTCTTTTACTTTGGTGCAATACACTAACTCCAGTCCAAGTTCTGCTTAGTGTTTTCCCTTCTGATCTTGTTTTTCAACTTCTGCCCATGATCTTTCTGTCTGTCTGTTTATCATTCTTTTTAACCACCACACTGCTCAACTTTGGTTTATGGTAGTTTTGAGGACTGAACCTGAGACCTTTGGTGCCTCAGGCA
Source organism: Erinaceus europaeus (assembly GCF_950295315.1). Lineage (NCBI taxonomy): Eukaryota > Metazoa > Chordata > Mammalia > Eulipotyphla > Erinaceidae > Erinaceus > Erinaceus europaeus. The sequence goes on along the minus strand of NC_080174.1, from coordinate 46,309,470 downwards.
TTAAAACATTTTTACATAACCATTATCTCCCTAGTCCACTTCATGGGTTTTTGAAGTCAGAATGTTTCTTGCAATGGTCGACTCTTTATATTCCTCTTCCTTGGTTAATTTCTTTCTGTAACTTACACACACACACACACACACACACACACACACACACCCCAGAGGCTGGCCTGTTTGAGGGTTATCTCTTCTCCTTTACAACACTGTTTCTCAGATACCAGGCTGGGAGTGCCACTGCTGTGCTATGTGCTGATTTCAACTCTGGCCAGGGAAGACACTGCTTTGAAAAGCATGAAGTTGGAGAACTACTTTGGGAACCCACCAAATCACCAGAGCATCCAGAGACCACAACTCTACCCAGACCTCCAGCTCAACCCAGTTGAGAAACTTCTCTAAAGAACAAGGAATATCAAAGATCACCCGAGATTGCAGCAAGATGAGAATGGGACTACTTTGGGAACCCACCAAGTCTCCACTGAGTGATAACATGTGTGACTCATGGATGGAGAGGAGATTAAGAAGAGACTCCTGGGGTTAAAGCCCATATCTACTCCCGAACAGCTGGTAATAGACTGGCAGTTTACCAGTTGAGGAGCCACCTCCAGTCTGTTTTACCAACAAAATGACTGCTGAAAGGAGGAGAGGATTTCCCTAAGACTTACCAAATGCAATTGTGAGTCTCCATTTGCAACTGCCCTCAGAGGCTGGAGCTACAGGGGGAAGTCCTGTGCTGACATCAGGAGGCAAAGAACTGACCAGAAAACTCAGGAGAAGATCTGCACCCCAGTGGTCTAGCTATGGGGCTGTATAGTGTGAGACTTTCCACATTGTTCTCCTGATGAGAACATGGTGAATAATTGCCTCAGAATTTTTGTTTAGAAACTCACTGGACTCAGCGGTGCTGCCCGGCTTGGCAGTGAAGCTGAGTTGAGGCCAGAGCTTTGGATCCTTAGGGTGTGGGAGTCTATTTGCATAACTACTGTGCTATCTCGTCCTTATCCTGCTTTATCTCTTGGTCAGGAGTCAGTGATTAATCTAAAAAACCTACTCATAGTTAAAAAGCCCTCAGGCTACCATAGCCTACAGGGAAAAAAAAAAAAAGAACAAAAGAGGCTTTAACAGCCACTGTGCTTCAACTCAGGGACTGAGATAACATTGAAACAATTGTTAACTTCCACAACTGTGAACTCTTTAAGTACTTTACTTAGACAAAAGTTAATCCAGGCAAGAGTGATCAGTGGACTGAAAAGTACTGAGAGAAGGACCTCATAACACACTATAATAATGGTTAAACCAAGGAGAAACATTGGAGAAATTAACCAGGACAAAAGTCTAGCTAATGGCTGAGCTCCTGTGTTACAATGAGCAGGGACCTGGGTTCAAGCCCCCGGCCCCCACCTGCAGGGGCAAAGCTTTATAAGTGGTGAAGCAGGGCTGCAGGTGTCTCTCTGTCTCTCACCCTCTCTATCACTCCCTCTTGATTTCCTGGCTGTCTCTATCCAATAAATAAAGAAATTAAAAAAAAAAGTCCAGCTAAAAGCCTACCCTAGTGGTAGAAACACAGAAGAATGATATCAACATCCAAATGCTAGCTAAGGAATTAGTCACAGGAGTGAGTAAAGAGTTTGAAAGAATTGTCATCAGAAATGCAGAAACAACAAATGAGTCTCTGAAAGAAAGCATTAACTATCTCGAGGTAATTAGAGAGCTGAAAGCTGAAATAGCTGGGCCAAGAGCACAACTAGCTGAACAAGCTAAAACAGTATCAGAATAGGGTAACAAAATAGCTGAGCTACAGAAAACAACAGAGGGAAGAGAGAATAGAATAAATGAGGCAGAAAACAGAGTTAACAAGATTGAGGATGAATTAGAGAAAACTAAGAAAGTAGTAAGAGATTTGAAAAAGAGATTAAGAGGTACTGAAAACAACAACAGAGACATATAGGATGACTCCAAAAGAAATAATATATGCATTATAGGCCTACCAGAGGAAGAAAGAGAGGTGGGGGGGGGAGAAGAAAGCATTCTACAGGACATAATAGATGATAACTTCTCTAGTCTAGGCAACATAAAGGACATAAAGGTTCAAGAAGCCCAGAGGGTCCAAACAGAATTAACCCAGACTTAAAGACACCAAGACACATCATATTTAGAATGGAAAGGAATAAGGATAAAGAAAAGATCCTGAAGGCTGCAAGAGTAAAGCAAAGAGTCACATACAGAGGAAAACCTATAAGATTAGCAGCACACTTCTCCACACAAACACTACAGGCCAGAAGAGAATAGCAAGATATATACTGAGTGCTCAGTGAGAAAGGCTTTCAACCAAGACTACTGTATCCTACTAGACTGTCATTCAGAGTAGATTGAGGCATAAAAACCTTCTCAGACAAGCAATAGTTGAAGGAATCAACTATCACCAAGCCTGCCTTGAAAGAAGTTCTGAAAGGCCTCCTATAAATAATAAGATCACCATAAGCATGCCATATATCGAACACTCTAAAAATCTACAATAGTGGCATTAAAATATCTTCTACCTATAATATCAATAAATGTTAGTGGCCTGAATTCACCTATGAAAAGGCACAGAGTAGGAAGATGGATCAGAAAACACAACCCAACCATATGTTGTCTACAGGAATCCCACCTAACTCAACAAGACAAACACAGACTCAAAGTGAAAGGATGGAAAACTACCATACAAGCCACTGGACCACACACACACACACACACACACACACACAAATACACCAAAAAAAAAAAAAAAAAAAAAAAAGGCAGGAACAGTTATGCTCATATCTGACACAACAGACCTTAAATAAATAAAAATTTAAAAGATAGAGATGGACATTACTTAGTGCTCAGAGGATCAATCATTCAAAAGGAGAGGCTATCTAAATACATCAAACATCTATTGAAAGAGGTGCAGCAATATATTAACAGCAACACAGTAATAGTAGGGGACTTCAACACTCTACTCTCTCAATAAGACAGATCATCCAGGCAGAAAATCAACAAAGAAATGAAGGAGCTAAATGAAGAGATAGATAAACTAGAACTATTGGACATTTTCAGAGTAGAAATGGTGATTTCACATTTTCAGCTGATCTTGGATGGAGCTTGAAGAAATCATGTTAAGTGAAATAAGTCAGAAACAGAAGGATGAATATGGGATGATCTCATTCACAGGCAGAAGTTGAAAAACAAGATCAGAAGAGAAAACACTAAGCAGAACTTGGACTGGAGTTGGTGTATTGCACCAAAGTAAAAGACTCTGGGGTGGGGGCGGGGAGTTCAGGTCCTGGAACAGGATGGCAGAGGACCTAGTAGGGGTTGTATTGTTATGTGGAAAAATGAGAAATGTTATGCATGTACAAACTATTGTATTTACTGTTGACTGTAAAATATTAATCCCACAATAAAGAAATTAAAAAAAAAAGAAAAGCATGAAGTTGCACCCTTATCTACTGTAATATTTGGTCAGTTGATTTTTGCTGAGCACCTGCTGTATGATGATGGAACAGTGCATCTGTCTACCGGGGGCTGGGAGAGAAGGGAAAATATATCTAGTGCACACTGTGAGTAGTGTGTTGAGCTTGAGGATAATGGAGAGGCTTTCTCTACTAGGCCTGGGCTCCTGGCCCAAGTGGCACAGTACAGGGACATGGGGTTCTGGATATAAGACTGGGGATGAGGGGGGAACCAGGCTTGGTGGAGGCTGGCAAGTCACCCTTAAGAGAGCAGAAAGGCAATGATTCTACAAATGAGTGCTCAGTTATTACATGCTGACTGCCCCAGACACATCACAGTTATCTCTTCAAATTTCAGATGAAGACACTGAGAGGTTTGGAAACTTACTCAAAATCACACAGCCCAGAGAAGATAAGTGACTTCTCATGAGTCACTCAACATGTTAAGGGTAGAGACAGGATTTGAACTCAGCTCTCTGATTCTAGAGCCTGTAATTTTACCCACCAGCACCCTCCCCAAGCTTCTGGATAAGCCAAATGAATGGGGGTTGTGGGAGAAGAGAGGTCTTTGGGCAGCTGGAGGTGGGAGTGGTTGATTCTGCTGGGAAGAGACAGCAGGTAAAAAGCAAGGCATGACTGGCAGCTGGGAGCACCCTGAGGAGACAAAGGTGTGTTTGTATGTGGGGGGCGTTCCACAGGGAAGAAGAGCATGAGCAATGTCACAGAGGCGTGAAATAGGGTGCCACGTTCCTGTAGTTTATGGCTGGCCCACTGAGCAGGGATACAGCCTCCACTTTTCCTCCCTGCCCCCATCCTGGTTTAGAAAGCCTGATTGTCCCCACTTCCCTTCACCCCCCTCCTGTTAGGCTCCTGGGATATGGACAAGAAAGGAGCCTGTCTTTCCTGCCTCTGCTGGAGTCCTGCCACTGAGGTTTGGTTGCCATGGCTACAGGCTCCATGGAAACTTGCAGCCAGCCTTTTCCAGGATGGGCCTGGACCCTAGCCCACCTGCTGATGCATTGCCTCCCCTGGCCTCAGCATCTCCAGGAGATGCCCCCGTTGGTCACTGCTGTTTGAGTCCCCACCCCTCCACATTGGCAGGACAATACCCAAGGTCAGAGAAGCTGTGATTCCAGCATTCAGGGGCCATCCAGTGGCTTCAGGCTTCCACATTAAATTCAGGGCACAGAGACCCCAGCTTGCTTCTATTTAGGTAAATTGGAGACAAGTCTACATGTGGCCACTGCTTGATGTCCTCTGTCCCGTTTTCTCCCTGCATGCTGGTCTGTCTTCCTCTCAGAACTGCGTCTTCACTGGGCATCTCCCCTGACCCTGCTGGCCTCTGAGTTCAGTCTCTCACTGCCTATACAGATGCCCTACCACATACACTGTTTCAGAAAACTGACACACTCTGTATTCTGCCACTGGACAGACCAGGGAAGGGATCCTCACTCTACACTCATTAGCCATGTGACCTTGAACAAGTCACTCAATTTCTGTACCTTGGACTCCACATCTGGATTCAGGCTTTGTAGGGCTGCTTAGTCATCCGATAAGGGTATTGAAAATAGCTGCAGCTGCTGAGCACTGATTTCCCATGCTCTAAATGCACTTGTAGTGCTAAGAACTGCGCTGACATCATCTCATGTATTTCTCATGACAACACTATGGGACAGCGTTCTTATTCTCCATATGTAACTGAAGATACTGGGTGTAGGACTTTGTCCAAGACATACAATGACTCTTGATGTCACACAGTGTCACACAGTAGTCTCGTGGCAAAAGAAACAGGCTCACCTGACACTGAAGTTGCACCATTAGCTACTTTAGTATTTGCTCAGTTGGCTTTCACTGAGCACCTGCTATATGATGATGGAACAGTGCATCTGCCCTGTAGCACATCTACTGTCTACTAGGGGCTGAGAGAGAAGGGAAAAGAAACTTAACGCACATTGTGAGTAGTGTGTTGAGGACAATGGAGAGGTATTCTCTAGAGAGGGTGAGTAGTCAGGGAAGATTTCTCAAAGTGATGCATCAAGGTGAGTGATCTGAATGGTGATGGAGCCAGTGCTAGAGGAGGGTCCAGCAAGAGACTTAACAAGGACAGAGACCTGGGGGTGGGCATGGGTGTAGTGTGTCCTCAAGGCTATGAGAGTTTGGGGCACTTGAAAGTGGTACACATGGGAGAGGGAGCCCGGAATGAGCTGGAGAGGCGGGGAGGACACAGTGGCATTATTCTAAAGGTAGTGGAAACCCCTGGAGAGCTGGGGGCAGGAGAATGAGCTGACCTGATTCCTAAAAGGAGCAGCTCCCCCTGCCTGCTGTGAAGGGTATGGGGAGGAGAGGGACAAGAGGAGGGTGGGGGTAGGCTGCTGTCCTGGTTGGGGACAGTGGCAGGGGATGGGGCAACTTCTCAGCCTGGAACAGAGAGGGCTTGTGGCTGGATACTCGGTAGGGGTGACAGGTAGGGAAGAATAGCTGACACCTCTCTTCCACCTCAAGTGTGAGATGTGTGATAATGATGCTTACTGAGAAGGCAGAAAGCCAGAGTGGTGCTGGATGAGGGTAAAATCTAAGAGCTTGTTTAGGCATGTGCTGTATCTGAGTTGCCTGGGAGTTGTGTGAAAGGAAAGCCTCAGGTTTAGAGGCCAGGGAAGACCTCTGTGCTTCAGCTATGAAGTTGATCACTTCTCGACCTTTTGGCTAAGACCAAGTGCAGATACAGAGCTGTGAGCGGGTAGTATCGCCATGACATGGAATGCCATGGGACTGGATGAGACCTTGGGAGATAGTGCAGAGAGACAAGGGAGTGGAAGGAAAAGAAGAGAGGAGAGGAGAACTGCTGATCCAAGAACACACTGGTGCATTCATTCCACAAACTTCCTCTATGGTGTGTCAGGCCCTGGAGAGCAGGTTGGGGTTCAGATCCCTTCATCTAAAAATCTCCAGTCTTGGGGGTGGGTGGGAGGAGCAACAGAGAAACTGTGAGTAGTAGATAACTTGGATTCCAGGGATGGGAGAAATAACTCAGTTGGTAGAGTACAGAACTTGCATATCTGAGGCTCTGTGCCAGCTCTTGGTGCTGCTTGTGCCTGAGTAGTGCTCTGACACCTCTCTCTCTCTCTCTCTCTCTCTCAGTCAATCAATAAACACATCTTTAAATTTTTAAAAAATATTTATTTATTTATTTTCCCTTTTGTTGCCCTTTTTTTTAAATTGTAGTTTTTATTGTTGTTGTTATTGATGTCATGGTTGTTGGATAGGACAGAGAAATGGAGAGAGGATGGGAAGACAGAGATGGGGAGAGAAAGATAGACACCTGCAGACTTGCTTCACGGCTTGTGAAGCAACCCTTCTTTCTGCAGGTGGGGAGCTGGGGGCTCCAACTGGGATCCTTATGCCAGTCCCTGTGCTTTGCACCTCCTGTGCTTAACCTGCTGTTCTACTGCCCGACTCCCCCAATTTATCCATTTATTTAAGGTATATGTGCAGCCTGGGAAGTGGTACAATGAACAGCATGTAGGACTTGCTGCATCAAACCCTGAGTTCTGCCCCTGGCACTACATATCCTGGAGTAGTACTCTGCTTATCTTTCTCTGAAAATAAATGAATAAATAAATCCTTTTGAAAAAACTTCCGTAGAGGCACCATGGATGTTGAGACCTGCAGGGCTGAGGTCACCTAAAAGAAGAGGGTAGGGGAGAGGGGTGGAAGGAGGAGGTGCAAAATGGAGGTAGTAGGACTGCAGAGAAGAGAGAGGAGCCAGCCCTCAGGTGGCATCTGCAAACACAGAGGGTGGTGGAGAAGCAGCTGTATAATCCCAGCAGCTTCCTTCACCCTCTCTAGCGCTGTTCTCAGTAGGGTTCTTGGCTTCCTGGATCACCCCAGAGTGATGTGACATTTTAGCTTAGCTGTTTGACCTTGCAGCCACAGGCCATCCAGGGGGTTAATGCCTGTGTGTGTACAAGTGTGAGCTGGTCTTGGAAAGTGACTGGGGTGGTGTGGAGCCTTGATAGTCTTGACTCATATATATTTATGAGCTGTGGCCTTAGGGTCTCATCCAGAAAAGGGGCTAATAATGTGTGAAAATGTTGTGGTAGCTCCCAGGTTTCTGTTCAAGTATGAGGACTTAGTACTGCTGCTATAAATCTCTATGGGGGACATGTTAAGAGGGGGGAGAAGGGGAGACAGGGAGAAGGAGAAGGAGGAGGAGGAGGAGGAGGAGAGAGAGAAAGAGAGAAAAAATAGGACAGAAACACAGAAAAGTGTTGTTGAAATTTCTGAGGCTCTTGCCGGGCCGGCTAGCTTCACGGTGGTGAACAGAGACGCGGAGACAACGGCTGGGCAGGGCAGCTGTATTTCTTTATTCAGGAACAACGATTCATAAACTAAGACAAACTAATCACCAAACAGAACTCTGCTGTCTCTTTGCGGCGGCGCAAGCACTCTCTCTTTTACTCTGGAACTCAGGAACCCTCTCCCTTACTCTCAAACTCAGAAACTCTCGCACTCTCCCACTCTCGAACTCCGGAACTCAGGAACTCTGTCACTCTCGAACTCTGGCTAACTCTGGCACTCTCGAACTCAGGAACCCTCTCCCTTCCTCTCGAACTCAGACACTCTCCAACTCATGAACTCAGGAACCCTCCCTCAGGGTTCCTTGGGGCGGGGCCAAGCAGGCCCCCGAAATTAATTGGACTGATCCAATTCTTTTGGTTTGGGGAGGGCTAGAACAAACCAATGTAACGCATACGACAGAAAAGAGACTGAAAATAAAAATAGAGAGGAGAGACAGAAAATAGAGACAGAATGGGACAGAAAGTGTGTGTGTGTGTGTGTGTGTGTGTGAGAGAGAGAGAGAGAGGACAAGAGATAGAAAAAGATTTAGGAAGAGATAGAGACAAAGAGAAGAATATAGACAGAAGTACAGATGACAAGACTGAAAAGAACACACACAGAGAAAAAGGTGGTGGATCCCCAAATAGTAGCTGACATATCTGGGTGATAAAACTAAGAATGATTCTGACTTCCATATTTTGCTCATATTATTTTCTGGTTTTTTTTTTTTTGTGTGTGCATACTTAAAAATTATCTTCTGATGGGGGCTGGGAATATAACTCAGGAGTAGAAAACACATTTCACATTTATGGGTCCTGGATTTGATTCTAGGAACAAATAATTTTTTCTTTTTTAAAGAGATGGTTTCTAGATAGAAAACATTATGCCATTAGGAAATATCTATGAAAAGCTTTGTAATTTGCATGTATTTAAAGGAAATAATAACAGATACCCAGTGATTTGATTATAAGGATGATTTCAGGTATTTGTAATAGCAAAAAATAAGCTACTACTAAAAGAATCACCTGGACAAATTCCCCCTGTCTTAAATTTATGAAAAGAGGTGAATAAATGAACAAAAGATTCTCCATTCACAGAACAGAGTTCTATATTTTCTTAAAATGATGTTCTAGAAGGTAACTCATTGGCTGGCATAGTCAGGACTTACTATTATATAAGTAAGAAGGCAGGTTTTTAAAAGGTACACCAGAACTCATTTTTGTTAATTTTTTTGTATGTTAAATACATATCTGATATATATATATATATACATACATGTAGGGAGAGAAGAGATTGAGAGAGATTGACACACTATTCATGTGAGTTATTTCACTGGCGCAGTATCTGTAGTTTTGATAACCAAGATGATAATGATATCAACTATTTAAAATTGTGTCTGTTTAATAAGAAGCCTTAGACACAGAAGGTGGCCCTCCTGGATTTTGCTCTGTCATTAGAGGAAATGGAGAGCAGCTATTCACTGTCTAATGTGTGATAATTCAGCATGATTTCTATGGTCATAATTAAACTGTACCTTCTCCATGTCAACTCACATCTCACATGTCTCCAGATGTGGTGTATGTGTGTGTTATCCTTCCCACAGAGACTATAACCAAATATTGCCCATTTAGAAAAACAATCTCTGGATTTTTTTCAAGCTGTGACAGTTTATTTATTTATTTATTTATTTATTTATGTATGTATTTATGGGCTAGAGACAGCCAGATATCTAGAGGGAAGGGGGTGATAGAGAGGGAGAGAGACACCTGCAGCCCTGCTTTACCACTTATGAAGCTTTCCTCCTGCAGGTGGGGACCGGGGGCTTGAACCTGGGTCCTTGTGCACTGTAACATGTGCACTCAACCAGGTGTGTCACCACCCGGCCCCTAGCTTTTTATTTTTGCCTCCAGGATTATTTCTGGGGCTTGGTGCCTACACTATGAATCCACTGCTCCTGGAGAGTAATTTTTTTCCCTTCTGTTGCCCTTGTTTATCATTGTTGTTATTATTGTTGTTGTTATTGCTGTCATTGTTGTTGGATAGGACAGAGAGAAATAGAGAGAGGAAGGGAAGACAGAGAGGGGGAGAGAAAGACACCTGCAGACCAACTTCACCACCTGTGAAGTGACTCCCCTGCAGGTGGGGAGCCGGGGGCTCGAACCAGAATCCTTAAGCCAGTCCTTGTGCTTTGTGCCTTGTTGTGCTACCGCCTAGCCCCCCTAGCTTTTTTTTTTTTAAATAAAATATTTTATTTATTAATGAGGGATAGAAATAGAGAGAGAGAAAGAACCAGACATCACTCTGGTACGTGTGCTGTCAGGGATCAAACTCAGGACTTCATGCTTGAGTGTCTAGTGCTTTATCCACTGCACTACCTCCCAGACCACAAACTGAAAACACGTTGCTAGGAAGATCAGAATAAAATTAACATCCCAAGCTAGTAATGACTAAATACCTGGAGGTATGGGATTCATTTGTAAACTGTACTGGGTTTCGTCTTATTTTCATATCCTATGTTTCAGTTTGCTGTGAAGCGTTGAACCCTTGATAATATTTAACAGAGACTTACTGTGTCTTCTTAGGTATTCATCTAGGTTCTATTCATTGCAGCCAGGTGAAGACTGCAACAGGTGTGTATCTATCTCTCTCCCTCTTTCTCTGAGTGTATGTGTGTAGTGATATTAAAGAAATGGACTGTAAACCTGGGGATCCAGTCTCTTTGGCTTTTCTATTTAAAATTTTTTTCTGTGTCAGTATTACAGCACCTTATAGAAATGACACATTTTACTTTTTCTTTTCTTTTTTAAAAGTTTAAAAAATATTTATTCCCTTTTGTTGACCTTGTTTTATTGTTGTAGTTATTATTGCTCTTGTTATTGATGTCGTCGTTGTTGGATAGGACAGAGAAATGGAGAGAGGAGAGGAAGACAGAGAGGGGGAGAGAAAGATAGACTCCTGCAGACCTGCTTCACTGCCTGTGTAGCGACTCCCCTGTAGGTGGGGAGTCGGGGGCTCAAACCGAGATCCTTATACTGGTCCTTGTGCTTTGCACCACGTGCGCTTAAACCACTACGCTACATATTAACAGGGAGGTACTCTGGTCTCTCTCTCTCTCTCTCTCTTTCTCTCCCTCCCCCCCCTCTCTTTCTCTCATCAAATAGACAAATCTTAGATTGGGGAGACAGCATAATGATTACACAAAAAGACTTTCCAGCCTGAGGCTCTGAAGTTCCAGGTTCAATCCCTAGCACCAACATAAACCAGAGCTGAGTAGTGCTCTAGTCTCAGTATCTCTCTCATTAAAATAACTAACTAAATAAAATATTTAAAATAAGTAAATCAAAAAAGAAATTGAGGAGGTATACTAAATGTCATATGTGTGAGGAAATCTCCAAAATTTTAGAATATGCTTATAATATGTGCTTATAATAAATATGATTGTGGTATGTTTGTAAAAAGGCTCCAACTCAGAGCAGAAAAGTTGAAAATATAATAAAGGGTTAAGAATGGGCAGAAAGATTGTGTATGTGCAGAGTTTGAGATGGGACAAGTGGCTATGCTTGAAGGACATGTAAGTGAAAACCAAATTGAGACAAAGAAGGTCAGACTGAACTTCACTGAATAAGCAGTAGATAAGTAGAGCACAAGGCCAGAAAAAGTGAAATGCCTTATATGAAAAAGAGAATGTCAAGGCAAAGAAAGAATTAACTAACCAAACTGTAAGAAGGAGAGAAGCCCCAGATAATAGGAGACCGTGAAAAACGTACCCCCACCCCACAGTGTATCTTATGTTGAGGCTAAAGTTTCCCAGACACAGCTATGCAAGAAAAGATAACAGTAACCAAGGCAACCAGACCCTGAGTAATGGGTGTAAGTCCCACCCCTTAACCTTGTACCCTCTGCTTCTATAAATGCTGCTTTCTGCTTTAAGCCTGTATCCCAAATATTTTGATAGCTCATGTCTTCATTTTCATTGAATTCTTGAAACATTCTGATTTCTTCCTTAATTTCTTCTTTGACCCAGTAAGTTGTTAAGTCATGTACTATTGAGTTTCCACATTTTGGGACTTCTACTAATTTTTTTTTGCTTGTTGTTAAGTGTTAATTTAATTCTGCTGTGGTGTGAGAAGATGCTTGGGAAGTCTGCATGCCCTATATAAGCTTGTAACATCCCTTTGGGGCCATGGGTTTTCAGAGTGATCTAGGCTCTTGGTCTGTGCCGATGAAACTCCTTTCTCCTCCACCCACTTTGGCTCCAGTCTTTTTGATTTTTCAGCAGAGTTTCCTAACATATGGATATAATAGGGTAAAAATAATTGAGGAGTCAAGATAAAGGGAAACAAAGTAGGGGGGCAGGCAGTAGTGCAGCGGGGTAAGCACACATAGTACAAAGCACAAGGACCTGAGCAAGGATCCTGCAGGTGTGTCTATCTTTCTCTCCACCTCTCTGTCTTCCTCTCCTCTCTCAATTTCCTGCCCCAGTGACAACCCTGGAGGCAAAAAAAAAAAAAAAAAAAAAGTAAACTAAGTAAAAACAAACCCAGTACAGTTCACAAATAAATCCCATGCCTCCAGGTATTTAGTAATTGCTAGCTTGGGATGTTAGTTTTATTCTGATCTCTCTAGCAGCTTGTTTGCAGCATTTAAACCTTAGACATAAACTGGCACCTTCTGCCTAAACCCAACTGTTAACAACCTCTATAAAAATAAACCTTGCCTTTTCTTTTAAATCTCAGAGACTTGGTTGCTTCTTCTCATTTCCACTTGGTAAGTTGCCCACCCACCACAAGAGACGTGCCCATGGTTTTTCTTTGGCATCTGTGGACCAAGGAGACTGAGCAAGGAGAGAGGTTCTGTTCTCTGGTTCCAGCACAAGTTATCTTCTTGGTAGAAAGAAATAAGCCAGGGCTGGGAAGTGGCACACTTGGCTGAGTGCACACAGTATAATGTTCAGGTACCTGGTTGGAAGCCCCTGATCCCTACCTATAGGGGGAAACTTCATGAGCGGTGGAGCAGGGTTGCAAGTGTTTGTCTTTTTTCCCCCCTCTCTAGCTCCCCTTTCCCTCTCAATTTATTTCTGTATCTATCATAAATAAATAAATGAAAGCAACACACACACACACACACACACACACACACACACACACACACACACACACACGAGAGGAATAAGCTTTGGTTAAAGGGAAGACTTTGAATCTGTTCTTTCTCTACTACTTCCCAATGTTTTAATGTTTCATATTCTTGGCCCCAAACCAGGAAAAGATTCAGCTGCAGTGCTGGTCCTGATACAGATAGAGTCTATCCTCTCTGGTGGTTTTAATTCTAAGGAAGGTGTTACCTTAGCAACCAGACTTACCAACTCACTCAATTAACCCTCTTCCTCACTGTAATCAATACTCATTAGCACTGAATCACTTCTTTGCTTGGCCTTACAGTTGGGACCATGCATTTGGGTCAACCCATTTCTTCAAGGTAATTTCTTCTTCAGTCTTCTCTCTTAACTTGGAAATGCATTTGAACCCCACATAGCCTGTCTCGCTAGGGCCTCTCTGAGCCTGTCATTCTAACTAAGCCAATGAGGTTCAGCCAACCAGGACTGGTTGGTGATCTTGGTTGGGGTTGACAGCAGAGCCCCACAGTGGCTTCAGGCAGTTCAGTGGGGTTTTGGCCATAGGGGAAGAGGCAAGGAGGAAGATGACACTTTGAATGCAGAGTTGGCCTCTGAACATGGATGAGGTCCCTGAGGAGCTTTAAGGGAGGAAAGCTGTTATGTCATGGTGGCTGTGGACTGATGGGGCTTGAGGATAGAGAAAAATCTTCATTAAAACCCCAAATGGTATGTCACACTTCCTGCTCTGGGTCAATGACAGGGAGGCTACACCTTAGCTCCTGTCCTCGGCAGATAAAACTCTAGGTGACTTCCTTCACTGCACAGAGCCCAGGGAGGGAGTGTGGACATTCCAGCCAGCACCCTTGCCAGTTGTCCTAGCCCACTGGGCCCCCAGGGGACTGTGACTGTATGATAGGGCTGCTGGTGGGTGTTGGGGCTAGGGGTGGTCAGGGAAGAGAGTAAGCCTGTGTGCCTAACACAGCAAGGGGAGTAGAACAGAGGTGCAGTTCTGAAGAGGGGGAGCCCTGGCCCTTGGGAAGCAGAGAGCCAGGGGGGAGAGAGGCTGAGTGGCAGCGTGTTGGGCTAAAATAGTGCTGACAAGATGACACCCTGCCTTGCTTACAGGGTGCTGGGGGGCCTGTGGGGTGGGGAACACAAGGAAGGGGGTCAGTTTTACCACTGCGCAATGAGATGCTGACAGGAATAGCACTGCTGGATGGCAAGATGACCCACAAGTGGAAGCACTTAATTTATTCATTAAAAGCATTGTTCCAGGCACTGTATTATGTTAGAGGTCTGTTCTCAAGGGGCTCCTGCTCTGGAGGCAGAGATAGATCACAGGCCTGGAAATAAGCAAATAAGCACTCAGGTATGCTGAGAGCTGGGAAAAAAATACGGCAGAGATGTATAGGGGAGATGGCTTCTGTAGGGGTGGGACGTGGTGGGAGGGGTGGGGGTTCTCTGAGGAGCTGACTTTTGAGCTGAGAGTGGAAGGATGGGGGCTAACTGATGAGTTACCAGGAAAGAATGTCCTAAGGTGGGAAGAGTCAGTGTATACTCTGTCTTGCTAGCCCGGTGGCTGCTGGCTGTCCTGACTACATGTTTCTCTTTGTTAACTGTTTGGCCAGAAAGGGACTTCCTAGGGAGCAGGCGGTAGCGCAGCGGGTCAAGAGCACGTGGCACAAAGAGCAAGGACCGGCTTAAGGATCCCGGCTCGAGCCCCCGGATCCCCACCTTCAGGGGAGTCGCTTCACAGGCGGAGAAGTGGGTCTGCAGGTGTCTCTCTTCCTCTCCCCTTCTCTGTCTTCCCCTCCTCTCTCCATTTCTCTCTGTCCTATCCAACAACAACGACATCAGTAACAACAACAATAATAGCTACAACAATAAAACAACAAGGGCAACAAAAGGGAATAAATAAATAAATACAAAAAATTAAAAGAAAATTTAAAAAATAAAGTTATTTTATAAAAAAAAAAAGAAAAAAGAAAGGGACTTCCTCTGCTCTGGCTGACTTTACACCAGACTCCGGTCCCTTCCCAGGGTCCTGACTTCAGGTACAGATCCTGTTACATTCCTAGCTCTTCAACATACTCCATTTCTTTGGTAATAATAAAAAGGCAACATGACTATGTGATACCATTTTCCACTTTGGACATTAGTGAGATTAAAAAGAAAAAAAAAACTGGTGAAAATCCAGTGACAGCTTGTTTCATAAATGCTGCAGGTGAGCCTGCAAAGGGTAACACTTCTGAAAGCAACATGAAAATATTTGTCCAGAGGCCGTCATAGTGTTTATTATATAGTCTGTATTGCTCTGTGAGGAATTACATGGCAAAGACTGTGCACATAAAATGGAGAACTGCTTTCATGTACAAAGACAAGAACTAGTTGAACCGTGGTACATGTAGTAGGGTGCACATGTTATCATGCTTGAGGACTGGGGTTCAAGTCTCTGACCCCACCTGCAGGGTGGTAGCCGGGGAGGGAAACTTCACGAGCAGTGGAGCAGTGCTGAAGTTGTTCCTTCTCTCTCTTTTTCTCTTCCTCTCTCTCTGTCTCTCATTCCTTATCAAAGAAAAAGGAAACGGAGCCGGACGGTAGCGCAGTGGGTTAAGCACATGTGGCGTGAAGCGCAAGGACTGGTGTAAGGAGATCCCGGTTCGAGCCCCTGGCTCCCCACCTACAGGGGAGTCGCTTCACAGGCGGTCAAGCAGGTCTGCAGGTGTCTATCTTTTCCCCTCTCTGTCTTCTCCTCCTCTCTCCATTTCTCTGTCCTATCTAACAATGACAACATCAATAACAACAACAATAATAACTACAATAAAAAAACAAGGGCAACAAAAGGGTAAATAAATAAATACAAAAAGAAGAAAGAAAGAAAAAGGAAACAAAACGCCAGGAGCAGTAGAGCAGTCAGAGGGTGCTGAGCCCCAGTGATGACCTTGGTGGAAAACAAACAAAAAGTTGTGTGGTGTTAGCCCAGTGGAATTTAGGGTAGTCATTGGAGCGGACAGCAAGGCAGTGATGGTGATTGTGATCAGGTAAATCTTGCCTAAAGTGCTGACTGACTATTCAGTTGTGTGCCCTTGGGAAGCACTGCCACCTCCTTGAGACTTCTGGCTCAGTGGCAGAACAGGGATGTCCTTTATTCCCTTTATTCATGAACAGAGAAGAGTCATTTCCTGGAGAAGTTGATCAGTGCTCCAGGTAGCACCACTGGCCCAAGAGTAGGTCAGCTGTCCAGGGTACGGCTTTCCCCTCCTCTCATGAAAGAAGATCCAGCACTTTTACTCCTGTTACCCCACTCAATACTGACAGCCTCAGTGCTAAAGGGAGATTCATAGAGATGAGTAGACTTTGCAAAAGTCACCCAGCAATTTCTGTGGAAGGGCAGAACTTGTCCACAGACTTCTGACCTTTGCATATGTAGCTGTATATACAATTTCTTGCTCCCTCCACCCCCCCCAACACCTACTTATCCTGCAAGACCCAGTACAAATAGCACTCCTTCTAGGGAGCCTGTCCTGCTACTACTCTACCAGGGCAACTGCCAGGATCTTCCAGGGTCTCAGCACAAGGAAGCATGTGGTGTGGAGGCAAGAATTAATGAGCTTTGCTATCAAGTTTCCCTCCAAATTCAAAGCCCAGCTTTATATCATCCCCACCTAGACTATCAGATATGATACCTCCTTTCATCTTTAATAGGCTCAAAATAGAGCAGTTCATGAACGTTCTTTAATACTCAGTGAGGGTGATGTGGTTTAAAACAAAATCAGTGCTGAATAAACGATAGTTACTGCCCTGTAAATTTTTTTTTTTTTTTTGCCTCCAGGGTTATCACTGAGTCTCTGTGCCTGCACTATGAATCCACTGCTTTTGGAGGCCATTTTTCCCATTTTGTTGCCCTTGTTTTTCCCTTGTTGTTGTATTGTTGCTATTGCTGTTGTTGTGGTTGGATAGGACAGAGAGAAATAGAGAGAGGAGGGGAAGACAGAGAGGGGGAGAGAAAGATAAACATCTGCAGACTTGCTTCACAGCTTGTGAAGCAACCCTCCTGCAGGTGGGGAGCTGGGGGCTCGAACTGGAATCATTACGCCAGTCCTTGTGCTTTGCTCCATGTGCGCTTAACCTGATATGCTACTGCCTGGCCCATTACCCTGTAAATTTGAGGAGGAAATTTACAGAAAATGGGCACACCACCTCCCAATTTAGTAGTGAATGATTCTGGGCCTCACTTTCCTAAATTATCAAGAAGGGCTAATGTCATCTTGGATGGAGCTTGAAGAAATTTTGTTAAGTGAAATAAGTCTGAAATAGAAGGATGAATGTGGGATGATCTCACTCTCAGACAGAAGTTGAAACAAGATCAGAAGAGAAAACACAAGTAGAACCTGAACTGGAGTTGGTGTATTTCACCAAAGTAAAAGACTCTGGGGTGGGGGGGTGGGAGTACAGGTCCTGGAAAAGGATTACAGAGGACCTAGCGGGTATGTGGAAAACTGAGAAATGTTATGCATGCACAAACTATTGTATTTACTGTTGACTGTAAAACATTAATCCCCCAATAAAGAAATTAAAAAAAAAAAGAAAGGCTAATCTGGTGGCTGAACTTCTTCAGAGGGTTGTGGGGAAGATGGCACAAGTTAATGAATATGATGTGTTCTTTTTTATAATTGCCATCAAGGTTATTGCTGGTACTTGCTCTGAATTCATAGCAACTAGTAGCAATTGTTTTCTCCCTTTCTTTTCCCCTCCCTACCTCCTTCCCCCCCTCTCCTCCCCTCTCTTACTCCTTCCTTCCATTGTTCATTTTTGGTAGAGACAGAGATCTTGAGAGAGAAGGGGAAGATAGAGAGGGAGAGAGAGACACCCGCAGATCTACTTTACCACTCGTGTATCTTTCCCCATGCAGGTGGGGCCTAGGGGCTTGAACCTAGGTCCTTGTGCACTGTAACAAATGCACTCAACTGGGCCTACCATTGCCGAGCTTCTATAACGTGTTCTTAATGGTGGCACCGAAAGTGACACAAACGCCTGCTCTTGCTTTCATTAATCTTATCACAGAAGGGTGTCCTTTGCATCATGGGAAGTGTCTGTGCACTGAGCCGGTAGAGGCAGGTCTATGCCATCAGGTTCCTGGGCAGAGCCTGGCATGGAGCCCAGAACCCAGAGCCGGCTCAGAGTGTGTGAGAGCAGAGAAGGATGGAGATGTGCCTCGGGGGAGGTGATATTTGAGCACTGGAGCAGGGAGGGGAGGGTGGCCCAGGGCTGGAGGGGAGTGACAGCTCTGGGTTTCCCACTGTGCACCTGCCAGGGTGCTGTGGACAGCTGCCAAGTCACTAATGAAGTGAAAGACTGTGGTATCCGGGGCACTGGAGGGGGGAGGCCTGGGACCTACTTGGTGGCAATTTATCCTTGGAGGATGGGTAGCCTCTGTCCAATCCATTGCCTAATCCCTGTATCCACAGGCAAGGGAATGGGGTGATGGTTCAGGGTGCTTCCAGGCTTGGATTCTGGGTCTTTGCCCACCAGTGCCCTGGCTGGACCTGGGCCTGGTCTCCTAGCAGCTTACCTGGGACTGACCTCACTCCTGCCCTGCAATGGGGCCTGAGCTTATCCTGTCTGTTTCTCCCACACCTAGCAGGCCAGCCATGGACAGCTGGAATTAAATTAATTGTGGAATTAAAGAAGCTTTTGCAAGTAAAGGGCCTGGAGCAGGCACACAGTTAGTGCTCAGTAAATGCTGTTCATGGGAACCTGCACGCACCTCCAGGATGTATTTATCACCCTACGGGGTGAGAGCCGTTTAGTGGGGAGTGACTTGGGTCTGGTGCTCAGAACAGTGGTTTGAGTCCCCGCTATGCCACATACTGTATAGGTGAACTTGGGTGGGCCATTTCAGCTTGTACAGCCTAGGCCTACTCACTTGTAAAATGGGGGTGGGGAGGCCAAGGGTCATATCAGATGGTTAGTACCTGTTTCTCTGCAGGGAGGGGAGCATGGGACCCCTCTGTTCTGAACACAGGATTTCACTTCCTCAACCAGCCTGAGCCCAGAGGATTTTTCCCGTACCTGCCCACCTGAGCCTGCCACAGTCCCTGTGGCCCCAAGACCCAGGTGCCAGAGATGCAGGTGGACTCTCTCTCTCTCTCTTCTCTGTGGCTGATCCTGGCAGAGGCCAGGGGTGCCATGGGTGCTGTGTCAGAGATGAAAGGGAGGTGCAGGTAGCCTGAGGCCAGCCTCTGTGGTGAGGCAAATGGGAGAGGGCACAGGAGCTCTGTGGGGGTGGGGAGGGCACATCTGGGCCTCGCTCTCTGCTTGGCCCCTCTCTGCCTGGGGAGTCCTCTGCAGCCCTCCAGCTTTGAACATTGACTTCCACCTCTGAAAGAGGGACTGTTACAAGAGGGCCTTGAGGGTCTCATGAGGCTCCCCACGCACAGCTCCTGGCTCAGAGCTATCCGATAGGGGTGCAGGGGTTTGTGGGCACCTCTGCATTTAGCCATCCAAAGCTGGAGGATGCTGGGATTCAGTTTTCTGTCATGAACCAGGATGAAGTAAGTTACTCTGAACACTATGGGCATGAGAGAAGAGAGAGACAAGTGAACAGTGGTGTACCTCATGAGATGGGCTACACTGAGTAGCAAGTGTGCAGACCTCTCTAGCCATCTTGTTACTGAATATATGTGCACACAGCAACTCCAAGTATAAATATCTTAAAGGACTATATAAACATCTTAGAAGAGTGCATGTTTGAATAACCTCTTTCCTAATACGTAAACCACTCCATATCAGTCTTGTTATCTTCAATTCTAGTGATCACATCAAATTCTATGCTTACTTTATGTAACTGCTGACCTTATTCCAAGCATGTAGGCATAGTTCAAGGGTATTAGATAGGTTCCTTTTATCTGCAGGGCCTTTTGACTCATTATCTGTGTTTATCCTGATGTTGGTCAGACATCCCTGGAGGCTGGAAATAGGAGTAGCAAGAGAACACAAAGAATTTCTGACATGACTGGTTCTAATACAAAGTTCTTGATAATTAGGAAATGGATCACAGTTACATAAGAAATAGGCATTATGAAATCACAAGGTCCCCAACATCTGGTTCCTGAAGTACTGGCCCTGGCACTTGGGTACAGTCCCCACTATGGAAACCCCCATCTTGTAAGGGGACAAACATGCGAGTACCAGAGGCAGGTGTTACCCCAGTGCTCTGAATGGGATGGGAGGAGGGTTTGGCCTTCATGAGAGAGGGTGGAGAGGGGAGGAAAGGCACCCCAAACCAGAGGACAGATTGGCCTGGCAAAGGCTCCCAGGAGAAAAGAGAAGTGGGTTATCAATGAGGTTGAGGTGGTACTTGAGGGCATCCTGGCAGAAGGACTATCATTATCATGGGCAAAGGCGTGGAGGTGTGACTTAATGCAGTTTACATGGGGGGAGGGCTGGGAAAGTCGGAACAGAGGGCTTGGGGGATAGTTCTGGGAAGGAGAACAGTGACCACCTGGATACTCACCATGGAGTTGGAGTTTGGTCTTGGGGAGCCTTTGACAGCTGAGGGTTGAGAGAGAACTTTCAGCATGGACAGAAGCACCCACCCCTTGTCCAGAGGGTGCCATCTGCCCCCAGCCTGACAGGTCTTACTGAACAATCCAGAATAGCCCTGTCCCCGTTGGGCCCTGTGGTCATAGTCATTCGGGGCACAGAGAGGTTGAGGAAGCAAAGCCTGTTTACTACATCCATGGCCAAGCTGAAGCACGAAGTTGGCTGCCTCACTCTGGTGCTCATGCCCCAACCATTTCCCCTGTGTGAGCCCACAGCACCAGCCCTCCTAGGGCTGGCCCTGAGAATTCTCAGGGTCATGCATTGCTACTCTCTGTGTTCCACAATTTCCTGCTTAGTATCTGGGTTCTTTCTCTTTGGCAGATGGAAGGTGAGG
Organism: Erinaceus europaeus; assembly: GCF_950295315.1. Taxonomy (NCBI): domain Eukaryota; kingdom Metazoa; phylum Chordata; class Mammalia; order Eulipotyphla; family Erinaceidae; genus Erinaceus; species Erinaceus europaeus. The sequence goes on along the minus strand of NC_080174.1, from coordinate 46,288,607 downwards.
TTTTAATGAAGTGGCCTTGGTGGCTGGGGCGTGGGGGAGGAGTGACTTCTCAGAAAGCCAATAAGGGCAGTGAGTAGAGTGACTCGGTGTCCTTTGTATCCCGAGTCCCAGCTCTGACTAACCCCTGCAGAGTAGGGTCACTTCTACTTCTCCTTTCTCAGCTCCTCCTTCCTGGCATGGACTTGGGGGGTCTAGACCTGAATATTGTGCCCCAGTCCCTAATGCTCCCCTTTCCCTCTGTCCCATCTTAAGTGGCACTTTCCCTTCTTCCCCTGTGATATTTCCTGGACTCTGTGGCCACCTGGAGAATTTTTCTCCAAGATGTATTGGATTATCTGTTGTCATTGCTGGGGTTTCACTGCTTCAAGCTGACTTTCAGACAGAGAGACAGAGGCAGAAGCAGAGAAGGAAAGACAGCACAGCATCAAAACTTCCTTCAGTGCTGTGCCATAAAGCATTGCATTACCTAGGTGAGCTATCTTGCCAGCCCTGACACACTAGACTTTATCTCCTTCTTGCTCTCTGCTGCCCTGGGAGAGAGTTCCAATCCTTGAGACAGGCCAACGAGGCAGTTGATTATCACCTCCTACCCCCTTTCAAAGTCTGTGTCCCAAACATCCTCAGACATGCCAGCTCTGCACTGACCACCTTCTGGTGCCCAAGGAGCCTCTGAGCTTCTGTAGCGACTGTTCCCCATCAAAAATGCCCTTCCTCTCTGAGTCTCGAGGTGAAACCCTACTCATTCTGCTCAAATGGCATCTCTGGACAGCCACCCCTGATTTCCTCAGGCAGGGCTTGTTGTTTCTCCCCCTGCCCCCTCACTCCCCCCCCCCCTACCACCACCAGGGCCTTGTCCTACCTGATGTTAGCAGTGGTCCCACTGTGTGACACTATTGAACTAGCTGCCCTCTCCCCTATCGGACTGAAAGCTCACACCCAGCTAGCTGCCTGAGCTCTCAGTGCTGGGGAGCTGTGCTAAGACTTCACTCCATGATTTCTACGTCTTCTCACCACCCTGACAGCAGGTCTCCTGCTCAAATGGAAGCACAGGCTGCTGAAGGGAGTAGACCAAGGTCACATGGCACTGAGTGACACAGCCTGTCTTCCTTCCCAGCTCAGAGCCTGGCAGAGGCCAGCTGGACTTAGAGGTTTGCTGAATGAAGGGAAGAATGAATGGGAACCCTGTCTATACAGCAATAACCCTGGTAGAAAAAAAAGGAGTTATGGGATATACATATTCCATGGAATATTACTCTGCAATCAAAAGAGCTGATTCTGTGTCCTTTGGGACAAAATGGATAGAACTGGAGGTGATTATGCTTAGCATAATAAATAAAGAGAAGGGAGTCGGGCAGTGGCGCAGCGGGTTAAGCGCACATGGTGCAAAGCACAAGGACCGGTGTAAGGATCCTGGTTCGAGCTCCCGGTTCCCCACCTGCAGGGGAGTCGCTTCACAGGCGGTGAAGCAGGTCTGCAGGTGTCTATCTTTCTCTTCCCACCTCTGTCTTCCCCTCCTCTCTCCATTTCTCTGTCCTATCCACCAACAACGATATCAATAACCACAACAATGTTAAACAACAAGGGCAACAAAAGGGAAAATAAATAAATAAAAAAAGAAGTAAAGAGAAGAAAGACAACTACTGGATTGTTTCAGTCATATCGGCATCTAGAGATTGGACACACATTAACCTGAAGCCTGCAGTGGCTGGGCCTTACCTCAGCTTTAGCAAGTTCAAATATACCAGGAGGCCCCCATCCCCCAGCCCTGGGGCTCTGATACTATTATCTCATTCTGCAGAAGAGGAAACTGAGGTCTAGAGCAATTAAAGGGTGTCTCCAAGCTCAGTGAGTTCGAGACAGACTAAGAGTCAATGACTCAGAGCTTAGTTTAGGACAAGAGTCGGGGGATCCCCTTGCTTCTGGAGAGGGGAGGAGGACCTCTTTAATTTTTTAAATATTTATTTGTTAATTGTTGTAGTTACAAGAGTGTAAGATTACAGTGTGTAGTTCTACACCACACCCACCACCAAAATTCTATGTCCCCATCTTCCCACCGTCTAAAGATAACCACCATAGTTCTCATACACTCTTATAAACAGTTTGCCTACTTCTACTTTCCTTTCTTTCTTCCTTTCCTCTCTTTATCTCTCTCTTTCTCTCTCTCCCTTCCTTCCTCTCTCTCTCTCTCTCTCTCTCTCTCATCAAGTTCATGTGCATCAGATCTCTAAACTCCAATATGAGTGAAACCATCCAGTAGTTATCTTTTTTTCTCTTATTTTGCTAAGCATAATCACCTCCAGTTCCATCCATTTTGTCCAAAAGGACACAATATTATCTTTCTTGATTGCAGAGTAGTATTTCATGGAATATATATCCCATTACTTCTTTATTTCCTTCTATTTTTCATTCATTCTTTCGTTTCCTTCCACCAGGGTTATTTCTGGGGCTCAGTGCTGGCAATATAAATCCACTACTCCCAGTGGCCATGCCCCCCTTTCCCTTTCTTTCTATTTTATCTGACAGGATAGAGAGAAATTGAGAAGGGAGGGAAGACAGGGAAGGGAAAAGAAAGATAAACATTTGTAGACCTGCCTCACTACTTGTAAAGCATCCTCCCTGCAGGTGGGGAGCAGGGGCTTGAACCTGGGCCCTTCTGCATGGTGATATGTGTATCTAACCAGGTGCACCACCATCTGACTTCCTCTCCCATAACATCTTCAGTCAGTCATTTGTTGACAGGCATTTAGGCTGTTTCCATTCTTTGGCTATTGTGAGTAATGCAGCTATGAACATAGGGGTGCATATGCCCCTTCAAATTAGTGTTTCAATGTCTGTTGGATAAATAATTAACAGTGATATTGCTGGATCACAAGGTAATTCCATTTTTATTTGCTTAAGGACACTCCATACAATCTTCCAAAGGAAATGTACAAGTTTGCATTTCCACCAGCAGTGTAGCAGAGTTCTCTTTTATATTAATATAAATAAATAAATATAATTTCTTTTTTTTTACCTGAGCACTACTCAGCTCTGGTTTATGTTGGTGCAGGGGATTGAACCAGGGACTTCAGAGCCTCAGGCATGAGAGTCTCTTTGCATAATAATTATGTTATCTACCCCCTCCCCAAAATATTTTCTTTTTTTAAAACAGTTTTTTTACATTTATTTTTTTATTATTATCTTTACTTATTGGATAGAGACGGCTAGAAATCAAGAGGGAGGGGGTGATAGAGAGGGAGAGAGACAGAGAGACACCTGCAACCCTGCTTCACCACTCATAAAGCTTTCCCCCTGCAGGTGGGGGCCAGGGACTTGAACCTGGGTCCTTGCTCATTGTAATACATGAGCTCAACCAGGTGTGCCACCACCTGGCCCCCCCCAAAATATTTTCTAACTTAATTTTTTTATTTATTTAATTTGGTAGGACAGAGAGAAAATGAGAGGGAAAGGAGAAAGAGAGAGTGAGAGACAGAGAGACACCTGCAATACTGCTTTGCCACTTGTGAAGCTTTCTCTCTACAGATGGGGATTGGGCACTTAAACCAATGTCCTTGTGCATGGTAGCACATGCACTTAACCAGGTGCACCACCACCCAGCTCCTTCTTTTTCCTTTTTCTTCTTTTTCCTTCCTTCCTTCTTCCCTTCCTTTCTTCCTTTCCTTCTTTCTTTTCTTTTTTTTTTAAATTTTTATTTTATTTTTTAAAATTTTATTTATTTATTCCCTTTTGTTGCCCTTGTTTTTTTTTATTGTTGTAGTTATTATTGTTGTCGTTGTTGGATAGGACAGAGAGAAATGGAGAGAGGAGGGGAAGACAGAGAGGAGGAGAGAAAGATAAACACCTGCAGGCCTGCTTCACCGCCTGTGAAGCGACTCCCCTGCAGGTGGGGAGCCGGGGTTCGAACCAGGATCCTTATGCCGGTCCTTGTGCTTTGCGCCACTTGCGCTTAACCCGCTGCGCTACAGCCCGACTCCCTCCTTCTTTCTTTTCTTACCACAACACTGCTCAGAGCTTTAGGGACTAAAGTCTTTTGCATAGCCATTATGTTATCTGCCCCACCCAGGGCTTCTCCTCTTTGGAAGAGAATTCCAGAAAGCCCAGCTGCATTTAGGGACCTTATTTGATCAGGCTCATCTCAGTTTGGGGATGAGAGGCCACTGAGGTCCGGCCAGGGGAGGCCATTTGGGGTGTCTGCTGGCAGAAGAAAGAAATCAGGTTAAGTAATGGTCAAAATCCTGGATTGGGGAGATGGACAGCTCTGCACTGGACTCCTTCCTGCCTTGGCTTTCTGTTAACTGTGTGGCCTTGGGTATTTACTCAGCCTCTGGAACTCCTGATGTCCTCTTCTGTACAATAGGGCTAATGTGCCTCCTGTCAGGCTTTGGTGAAGATTTCACCTGCTGCATCCAAAGTGTTAGGCCTGTAAATCTAGCTTTTAGCAGTGGGTTCCCATTGACTCTGGGCTCCACCAAGAGCCAAGAGAGAATGAGGAAGGAACTAGGAGCAGGACTACTAGTTTGCTGGTGGTGGATGTTGTATTTACTTCTTGGAATCACCCAGATGACTTTGCTAGGGTGTGGGGGCATGGGCTGACTCAGAGTTGCTGTTTGAGTAACAGCAGGAAAAAAGTGAAGTGGATCTGAGTTCAAACCCTGCTTCTTCAGCCAATTTCTAGTTGACCTCAGGCAATGTGCCTGCCTTTCTTAAGTCTCAATTTCCCCCTCTGAAGATGAGGGTGACATTACCTCCCCCAGAGGACTGAGCAAGCATATCAAAATTAAGGTCACTGTACTAGTGGGAGAGATGGGTCAGCCCATAGAGTGCAGGACTTGCAGGCACCAGGGCCCCTGCCTGATCCCCAGCAACACACAGCTGTGCTCTGATCTCTCTCTTTCATGAGACAAACACATGAGAAATAAAGGTCATTATACAGGGCACATGCCTACCCAAGTGTTAGCCCCTCTAGACCTCAGTGTTACTGGAAAACAAATGTGTTCTGGTCGGAGAGAGAACTAAGATGGTAAGGCTTATGCCATGCCAAGCACATGGCCAAGGTGAGCCCCAACACCACAAGTCGGGGGAAGCTTTGATAATATAGTGTCTCTCCCTGATTCTCTGTCTCTATCTAGATGTATAAGTGATCTAAGAAGAGTAAAATTATACACATATGAGGCCTGGGCTCTGCAAAATGATCATGGGGATAATGATAAATTTTTCCTCTGCAGAGGCTTTCTGTGTTAAATTATTTGTTTATGAAATGTTCTTTGGGTGGGCTGGTGAAATAGCTGACTTAGGTAGTGTGCTGCTTTGCCATGTGCACAACTCAGGTTTGAGCCCAGCCCATCCTGTAAGGGAAACTTTGGTGCTGTGGTCTCTTTCACTCTCTTCTTTGCTTCTCTGATTCCCAGACTCTATTTAGAAAAAAGAAAAGAAAAGAATGAAATATTATGAGGGCTGCTTATAGCTGGCTCTCCTCCACCCACTTCTCTGTCCACTGGTGTGAAGGTCCCTCACAGGGTCAGAGCTGCAAGCTGCCGTGACATGATCATGAAGGGAGGCGGCTGTGGGAACAGCAGCCAAGCTTCTCTAGCTGAGCGGTGAGATGCCTCACCTGGTTTTTCAGGCAAGGAAGCTTGATGGATCACCCTGTGCAAAGGCTCAGCAGTCCAGTTTTGGAGAAATGTGTGCAGTTCTGGAGTGAGGAGGGAGGGGGTACCAGAAAGGACCCATCTGTAGAATGTCTATCCCTGTAAACGAGGTGTGCGCGCCGCCTGCTGGCGCTCCTGCCAACTGCACCCTTGGTTTTGAGACTCCTTGCCACTGGGCCCTGCAAGCCAAATGCACTTAAAAGGTGGAGCAGCTAACTGGGAGGTCCTCAGGGCTCGCCAGCCCCTGCTTTGCTGATGGAGAGGGGAGGTCCTTGTGAGGCAGGGACAGGGGCCCTGAGTCTATTATCAATGCTCGGGGTAGCAGTGTATATGTGTGTGTGTGTGTGTGTGTGTGTGTGTGTTTGTGTGTGTGCGCTCCTCCTGGGAGGATCCTTGCAGCTGTTTTCCGGAATGGGGAGGGGGTTGATTGTCCAGCGTAGAGGGGGTTTCAGATTTTCCTTGCCTCACTCCATCTGGTTGACTCAGTCATGGGATTTCCTGTTTTGTCCGGAGCAGCTTCAATGTAATTTGATAGCTGATGTGGGAAACTCAAGGTGTGTGTGTGTGTGTGTGTGTGTGTGTGTGTATGTGTGTAAGAGAGAGAGACAGAGGGAGAGAGAGAGAGAGAGAGAGGTATGCACATTCACCAGCAGTTGCCTTGGGTAGGTGACATCCTGTGCTGATGCTCTGGTCTTCCTTTAAGCTAGATTATTGAAGCTGTTACCCCCGAGTGTGCAAGAGCTGCCGCCACTGTCTTGTCATTAGCTCCCAGCATCAGGAAGCAGGAGGAGGTGAGGGGATACAGCAGGAAAGGTTGTTGCCTTTAGAGTCAGGATAGGGAGATTGGGGAGAGTCTGGGAGCTAGGAGAGGCTCCCCGGATGATGAGAAATAAGGAGCAAAAGGAGAGATAGAAGTTGAGGATGCAACCCAAACTTCTGGCCTGGGTGTTGGGTTGCAACCTCCCCCCCCCCCCCAATTAGTGTTGGAAGGACTTGTGCTTTGTCCTGTTCTCCCCCGGCCCTTCTTCCAGGTTGTGTGTTGTGTGCATCGGTATGTGTGACATGCACACAGGCTGTGTGTGCAGGAGCTGAGAGCTCAATACTACCAGGGATGGAGGCCATGAGAACCTCGTCATCCCAGGAAGCTACCTGCCTGGGCCAGGAAACAACCTTCTGCTCCCTGTTTGGGTCATACCCAAGATGAGGGGGCCTGAGGTCTCTACCCCATGTAGCTTGGCTTGGAACTCGGTTGGAGGTTCTAGGCCTGCTTGCAACCACCCCCACCCCCATCATTGTCAGGAAGATCTTAGGCAAGTCTCTGTCTCCGAGCCTCAGTGTCCTCTCCTGACAAAGAGGGACAGAACGCTATAGCTCACAGGTGCCTGGGGTGGGGGTGGAGGCAGAATGAAGCATTGCAGGTGAGGAAGGGACCATCACAATCCCATTTTACAGGTGAAGAAACTGAGGCTCAGAGACTTGAGTCATGTGTTCTGTGATGACCTCACGCTGCAGTTAGGACAGCAGGTGCCTGACCAGCTTCTCTCCTTGGCATCTCACAGGGACTGGGGAAGTCTGGGAATCTGGTTACCTGGATTCTAGATTCCACTCTGCCCCTGACTTGCTGTGGGACCCTGGGTGGATCTCCATCCCCCTGAGATCCCCATACCCCTGTGTGCTTTATCGAGGAATGGGACAGACCAGGCGTTGCCATCCCCAGTGCCCAGAGGGCTGAGCAGGGCCTGGGGGAGGCACTTGGATCTGGGCAGGGCTTCAGGGGTGGAGCTGGGCAGAGGCTGGTCATCAGCAAGCGGGAATGCAGGACACTGCTGCCAAATGTTTGAACTTTTCAAAGGAAGCAGAAAATTTGGATTTTCATGTGAAATCTGATTTTAAAATGTTGGCAACAATTTAAAAAGAAAGGACAAGAAAGGAAGAAGAGGAAAGAAAGAAAGACTCTGTGTGGCGCAGACAATATTCATTTGTAGGCTGCATTTGGGCTCATGGGCTGTTACTTTGCAAGATCCATGGTGACAGTTTCTAGAGGTCCCTTCCTGTCCTTGTGCCTGGAGGAAAATAGCCCACACTGTTGAGTACTTACTGTAGTCAGTGGCAAGTGCAGTATTCTTTGATTGACTGATTGATTTTTGCAAACCTGGGACTTCTTTTTTCCCCCCCTTTTGTTGCCCTTGTTGTTGTTATTATTGTCGGATAGGTCAGAGAGAAATCGAGAGAGGAGGGGAAGACAGAGAGGGGGAGAGAAAGATAGACACCTGCAGACCTGCTTCACCACCTGTGAAGTGACTCCCCTGCAGGTGGGGAGCCAGGGCCTCGAACCAGGATCCTTAGGCTGGTCCTTGTGCTTTGCGCCACGTGCGCTTAACTCTCTGTGCCACTACCCAGCTTCCAATTGGGACTTCTTGCATGTGTGATTTTATCTACTCTCAGGCCAAGGTTTTTTTATTTATTTATTTTTTGGTCACCAGGGCTTCACCATTTCAAACTCTTTGAGCTGATATTTTGAGAGAGAGAAAGAGGGAAAAAACAAACAAACAACCCCAGTAACAAAGCTTCCTCCAGTGTAGTGGGGGTGAGTCTTACATCTGGGTCAAATGCAGGCCAGAACAGGCTCATGCAGGTGTGCCATCTGTTTGAGTCCCCAGATTTTTTTTTTTTTCCATTTAGAGACAGAGGGAGACACACTTCAACACATGTGCTTTCCCCAGTGCCATGACACTTCCAGCCTTCCATGTGATTCCAGGACTTGAACCTGGGCCCAGTGCATGGCAAGGCATGTGCCCTACCTGATGAGTTGTCCATCTTTGGGTTTCAAGCGTGATAAAGCTTAACTCAACCCCAGCTCTCCAGCCCTAGCTTTGTTCCCATGTAATATCCTACTAGTTTATATTATCATCTCCCTATCTTTTAATTTTTTTAATTTATAAAAAGGAAACATTGACTAAACCATAGGATAAGAGGGGTACAACTCCACACAATTCCCACCACCAGATCTCTATATCCCCTCCCCTCCCCTGATAGCTTTCCTATTCTTTAACTCTCTGGGAGTATGGACCCAAGGTCATTGTGGGATGCAGAAGGTGGAAGGTCTGGCTTCTGTAATTGCTTCCCTGCTGAACATGGGCATTGACAGGTCAATCCATACTCCCAGCCTGCTTTTCTCTTTCCCTAGTGGGGAAGGGCTCTGGGGAAGGACACATTGGTGGGGTTGTCTGTCCAGGGAAGTCTGGTTGGCATCATGCTAGCATCTGGAACCTGGTAGTTGAAAAGAGAGTTAACATACAAAGCCAAACAAATTATTGACCAATCATGGACCTAAAGGCTGGAATAGTGCAGGTGAAGCGTTGGGGGGTCCTCCATTTTGTAGATAGCTAGTAGGCATATTTTAGTTATATTCCAAAAGGCCTGTGGTTATACTAGTTTTTTTTACCCCTGAGCCTGAAATATAATATGCAGGTGGATCCAAGTTATTGTCTGGGGAGATGATGTCATGGTTGGGAAAAGGACCAGAAAGCTGGATCAGGGAAGAGAGTAGCTCCCTAATATGGGAAAGGGGTATAAATATTGTTGACTGTAAACCCCATCGATTTGATGTGATCTGATCTGGGGCCCATATTCAGCTTAGGAGCCTGTGTGACCTCTATATCCCTGTGGATCTGACCTCACATTCTGTGGTCATGAGTAGGAACATTCCAAGCTACCCCAACTTCCTCAGGTGTAGGATAGAGTATGTTGTCCATCCTCCCTTAGGAGGATGGAACATTCACTACCATTGTTGATCCAAGTTGAGGGCAAGGTCCTAATGGGGGCCCACAAAGGGGTCTATTGTTTTGTTCCTGATAGAAATGACCATGGAGAGAGGGATTTATTCTAGGTCTACGCCCATCATGTCTGTTTGGGAATCTCAGGACTCCCTGATTAGGGCCCCAGCTGATGGGGTGGCCTTATAGTGACTAAAGAGTCATCCTTAAAGTATGCCAGTCTCTTGCCCTTCTTCAGCTTTTGCAGTCCTTGCTTTGATAAGGTTATAACGCTTTGGAGTGAGTGAGAGAACTGTAATAGGAAGTGGGTGAGGAGGGTATCTAAGTCTAAGTAGACGCTATTTCATTATGAACTTCCTACTGACTCACTGTAGACTATGGTGTACTTTTGCTTTCAGGTATATATTTTGCCCGTAGAGAGTGTGGAGTGAAAAGAGAGTGCAAACTAGTGGTGGAAAACAGGGTGTGACTAGGAGAGGGGGCGGAGCAAAAAGAGAGTGTGAACCAGTGAGATTAAACCAGTGCTCTGCATTCAGGGTGGTTCTCAGGTAAAACAGTGATTATGTAAATAGACCACAGCGTTAAGCAGGGGGGGAGCTGGCTTACTGCTCAACACTGTATCATATACAACATCACCATAATTTATGTCCTGTAATATTATTTGTATATAGCTGTGCCACTGGTTGCTTCTGTTTTCCCTGGTCTAAGCTTTTAAGAGAGTCAACATATCAAAGACTCAGCCTATGTATTGAAAAGACTCAGTCCGTGCTTTAAAAAGTTTGAGATATTCAATCAAATTTTCCCCTCTCATATTAATTAAATAGTGATTAATATGACTACAAATTAATAGGAGTATATATAAACACCATTCCCACCACCAAAAGTCTGTGTCCCATCCCATCCTCCCCTTGCCCCATGAAGCCAAACATCCACCCTTACCCTCAACCCAGGGTTTTTACTTTGGTGCCCTACTCCAATATCATCTCCCTATTTGATAAGCTGTCAGTCTGAGTAAAAAAAAGCAAATTTAGCTATCCAGGGATGGGTGGCTCAGTCAGGGGACACAGCAGGGCTCTCCCACTGCAAAGCTTCTTTGGAGCCACCAGTACTGTCCTGCTACGTTTACCCTAGAACTCTCTGTCCAGCATTCTGCCCAGGGCAACCCCATCCTGGCCTCCTATGATGATGCCTGCCAAGCCCAAGCCCAGATATCCCTGGAGGAAAGTGGGTAGGGGATTGCTCCTCCCCTTGGGGACCAGAGTTCTGTCTCCAGGTGTCCTGCTGCCATTGGTTGTGCTGGGCATCTTCTGACTTGATGACAAACCCACTGAGTCAGCACCAAGGCCATGGCCATTGCCAGTCACAGAGTGGAGGCAATGTCTCCTCCTGCTGGAAGCCCTAGTAGGGAGTTAGCCAGTTCCCATGTCAGAGGAGCTGCAGTTGGTTTTTTTCTGTTTCTGCAGCACCTCCTGCTGCAGACCACTCTGTGCAGAGCTTGGGTGGGCCATGTGAGTTGCTGTGTGTGTATGAGCCTGGCAGGTGCACCTGTGTGGTGGGGTGGGCATCCACTGTGGGGGGTCTGTCCGTAGGTATGTTGTCCGGGCAGTTTGGCCTGGGCATACATTGTATGGGCTTCCTTGGAATCTGGGGACTAAGTCCCTGGGGGACTCCTCCCAGGGAAGGTGAGACATGCTTGCTAACACAGTCACAGTTTATTGAGCATTTACAAGGATTGGTTAATTAATTATTTGTCAAGAGCATTTACAGGATTAATTAATTCTTTGAATTATTTGTCACAGCCAGGGGCTACACCATTCTTGGCTGATTTTTCCAGACAGAAATAGAGAGACAGAGGGAGTGAAAGACACCAGAGCACCAAAACTCACTGCAGGGTTCGAACTTGGGGCCCACACTCGAACTTGGGCTGTGGGCATCATAAAGCATCATGCTATGCAGGTGGGCTGTCTTATTGGTGGCCTTGGCGTTCTTTTTTTTAATGTTCAACTGGGGAATGAACTGAGGGTCTCAAACATATTCAATACCACTGAGAATCCATATGGGTCCATTTAAAAAAATACTACGTTCTTGGAAAGGTAGATAGTGAGAAATAGAGGAGAGGGAGCGACAGAGAGAGAAAAAAGAGGAAGAGACACCAAAGTGCTGCTCCACCCTCCATGGAGTCCCCTCTAGTGCTGTCCATGGTGCTCCCTTGTGCTGATGGGAATTGAATCTAGCACTTATGTATAGTCAGGTGCGTGTTCTATCCGCTGACGTGTCTTCCAGTCCTTACAGGTATTTATTTACTTTTTTTTCTTGCCTCCAGGGTTATTGCTGGGGCTCGGTGCCTGCACCATGAATTCATTGCTCCTGGAGGCTATTACCCCCCCTCCTTTTGTTGCCCACATTTTATCTTTGTTGTGGTTATTATTGTTGTTGTTATTGATGTCATTGTTGTTATTGGATAGGACAGAGAGAAATGGAGAGAGGAGGGGAAGACAGAGAGAGGGAGAGAAAGACAGACACCTTCAGACCTGCTTCACCATCTGTGAAGTGACACCCCTGCAGGTGGAAAGCTGGGGGCTTGAACCGGGATCCTTACGCCGGTTTTTGTGCTTTGTGCCATGTGCGCTTAACCCACTGTACTACCGCCCAATCCCCTTATTTATTTATTTTTTTACCTCCAGGGTTATTGCTGGGGCTTGGTGCCTGCACTATGAATCCACTGCTCCTGGAGGCCAGTTTTCTTTTTGTTGCCCTTGTTTATCGGTGTTGTCACTATTATTATTGTTGTTGTTGTTGTTGGACAGGACAAAAGAAATCGAGAGAGTAGCAGAAGACAGAGAGGGGGAGAGAAAGATAGACACCTACAGACCTGCTTCACCGCCTGTGAAGCAACTCCTCTGCAGGTGGGGAGCAGGGGATTCGAACCGGGATTGTTACACTGGTCCTTGCGCTTTGTGCCACGTGAGCTTAACCCGCTGTGCTACCACCTGGCCCCCCTTATTTACTTTTTGACAAGAGCACTACTCAGACCTGGGGATGGCTATGCTAGAGATTGGACCTGGGGTCTCTTGCAAGAAAATCCTGTGCACTGCCTCTGTGCCATCTCCCCACTTTTCCACAGGTACTTTAGGTAAGTGATTTTATAACAGTGCCACAAAGCCCCTTAAAGCTGGTTTGATTGTTCTCATGTCCTCACAGAGACATTGAGGCTCAGAGATAGGTATTGCAGTGCCAAGCTCACAGAGCCAGTGACTAGCAAAGCAGAGTTTGGGGTCCAGGTCTGCTGTCCTCAGAGCCCTGGAGTTGGATGTCACCTGCCTCCTAAGTATTGTTGTTGCCTTGGAAACACAGAGGGTCCTGGTTGAATAGGTCTTTACAGGCCATCTTCTCCACAGCCCTTAGCTTACAGCTGGCTGTGGGGCTCTCAGTTGGTGTGGATCTGTCCAGCTCACACACCGACCCAGGACTACTGTGAGTTATAAGAAAAAAAACTGTTTGATTGTTTCACTTGACCCACAGTTCTTTGTTCACAAATTCAAAACCTATGGGATTTCCTAAGTGTTGAGAGTGTAAAAGTGTCTTTTGTCAAGTGAGTGAGATGACTTTTGGAAGCACTCAGGATGAGGGGTGGTTGCCAGGAGAAGCAATCACGTGATGAGACAGAGCTTTTGGTCCCACCTCCAACCTCTGATCCAGAGTCCTCAGTCAGAAGCTCAGGCAGTAACTTGGGCCTTCTGGTGGCACTTAAAGTCTACAGTGAGGGGCTTGTGGGGGACCTTCAGCTTGCAGGCGATAGCTAGGACATGTGGATGGCATCTGCTCTGGAAGGTAGCAGTCTGGAGAGCTGGAGTCCTTGGCCTGGAATTGGAGTCTGGATTCCTGGACTCCCCTCTGGTGTCTGAGAACTGCTTGGTGGTAGCAGTGAGCGCGTACGTGCACACACACACACACACACACACACACACACACACACACACACACACACAACTTCATGACTGGGCCCAGGACCCCTGACCTGCCCCTCTTGTAGCTTTGAGTGCAGAGCTGCTGAGGGCTTTACTGGCTGATGTCGCTGAAAGGCTCAGGTCTGAGCTGGGGCCCATCTTGGCCTCTGCTATTCTCTGTGCTCATCTGGTTTTCATGGTGGCAGGGCCCAAAGCAGGGTTCCTGCTCTCACCTGGGACACATCAGCCCAGTCAGGCCTCAGTTTCCTCCAGCTCTTACTGAACACCAGTAGTAATTTGATCCTACTGTCCCATCTTTATGCCCTTCCCCCCCCCCCCCCCCCCCCCCGTGTCTGCAGTCACCCACACAGGTGGCAGTTTGATGATAAGGGGTCAGAGTTGGTCTGGGAGTCAGATAGGGAGCCTGACATCAGACCCTGGCTATACCACTTATTTGCTATCATCTTGGGCAAATTGCTTTGCCTCTCTGAGCCTCAGTTTCTTTGTCTACAAAGTGGCCCACTTCACGAGAGCACTGTGAGGATGACCTTAACAGTGGTCCTAAGGAGGACCATCAGGTTTGAGTGTCTAGTATGTGCTTAATGCTGGTGTCCCATTTAATTCCCCTGTAGAATGATACCATCCCCAGTTTACAGAGGAAAAAACATAGTCTCAGAGGGGCTAAGTGGTTTACTCATGGTCACTCATGAGCTAATGGTAGAGCCTGGATTCCAGCCCAGGTCTGCTTAAGGCCACAGTCCAGAATGTGGAACCAAGCAGGGACATTCACCATGTCTCACAGTTGGCCTTGCCCGGGCCCCCAGCCATCGTGAGAACGGATGCCTGCCATAAATAAACAAGCTATTCGTCCTCCCAGCCCTGTCTTCTCTATCACACACTCCACTGTGCTAAATGGGATTAATCCAGGAAATGAGATTACACATGTCAGGCAGCCCAGAGGACCCTGGCACTCCCTACACTGTTTTATGTGTCTGCTGACACTCTGGGGAAGGAGAAGGGGCCTGGGATGCAGGAGGCCTGGCTCAGCTCCTGCCACTGCTGTTCTCTTGCTGAATGGCCTTCTAGTGAGTGTTGGAAGAAAGTTTCCGGAGTCCTAGAAAGTCAAAAACCCACTAAGGAGGTGCTCAAGTCTATTCATAGACTAGTTACAAAGGGTTCCTCAAGGCAGAGGCAGGAGACCTTTCTCTGGGTCGCTGTCTGTTATTGCATTCAATTAAAGGTTTGCACATCAAAGCATTGGCTTCAGAGCATTGGCTTATAATACACCGTACATATTCAACACATACCACTTGTTATAGTTAAAGGACTCGGTCTGGTGAGTTTTGATGAATGCCTACACCAGGGGAATATCACCATTACTGATCCACAAAGCAACTGAATCACCTTGTGAAGATCTCTCATTCCCCATTGTCCCCATCCCTTCCTCCATACCCTCCACTGGTTTCTGGCACTGCAGATGGCTTCACCTCTTCTAAAAATTAAATAGAAGAAACCACAGAGTGGGTAGACTTTCGTATCTTGGTTCCTTCATTTACCACAATCTTTTGGAGTTTCAACCGTATCATTACAGGTTCCTCTTTATTGCTATCTAGTATCCTGCTGCATAGGTAGACCATAAACTGCTTTCCATTCAAGTTTGCAGGACATCTAGGCATTCTTCAGTTTTTTAAATCTGTTCTTAAAAAATTAACCTATTTATTTATTTTATGAGAGAGAGAGAAAGAGAGAGAGAGGGAGGGAGAGAGAGAGAGAGAGAGAGAGAGAGAGAGAGAGAGAGAGAGAGAGAGAGGGAGATAACCAGAGCATTACTCTGGCACAAGTAATACTGGGACTTGAACTCTAGGCCCTATGATTGAAAATCTAATGCCTTATCCATTGTGCCATTTCCAAGGCTGTTGTTGTTCTTCTTTTAAATATTTATTTTAAACACACACACACACACACACACACACACACACACACACACACACACACACACACACACGTATGCACATGCACACACACACTCACACTCATACCAGATACTGCTCAACTCTTGACATGTGATGTTTCCATATATTGAATCTAGGACCTCTGGGGTCTCAAACATAAGTCAAACAGCTGTGTGACTCCCCTCGCCATCCCCCACCCCAACACACACATGCTCTGGCTTCCACTTTTTGATTGTTAAAAATAATGTTGCTAGGGACATTCATGTACAAGCCTTTTGTGTGGATGGATATCTAAGTCTCCAGGGTAAACACCTGGCAATGGAAGGGCTGGGCTACATGGCCTCTTTCCCAAGGAGATTGTGTTGTTCCACATTTGCTCCAGCATGAGAATCGTGGTTGCTTTACATTCTCCCCAACACTTGGCCTTGTCAGTCTGTGAAGTCTTGGCTGTTCTAGTGGGAGTGCAGTGATGTTCAGTATGAACTGCACTGTGCGGTGGGAGAACAAGTGTTTTCCCATGGCTGGGAAGAGGCAACCCTAGCCATGTAGGGGAAGTGCTCTGGGCCTTGGGGCAATGGGCACTGATTTGCTTTCTGAGGTACCCAAGGGCAGAATGAGAGCTCAGAGGGACCCACAAGGAGGTAGATTTTTGTCTCAAATAGCAGAAAGAACTTCCTATGGACCAAGCTGTCCAATCACAGCATGTATTTCCTGGTGGAGTAGTGAGCCCTCCATTTCTGGGGGCAGGCAAGCTGTTAAGATGTGCCCATAAGAGCCATCAAAATAGCTCACTTGGATAGTGTGCTGCTTCACTATATGATAACCCAGGTTCCAGTCCCACCTCCACTGTACTGAAGGGAGCTTCAGTGCTGTGGTCTCTTTCACTCTCTCAGCCTCTATAAAAAACAGTGCAGATAAATGATTCTAGTCTTGGGCAGGGCAGGACTAAATGCTAGGGAACTTCCTCCAGCCTTGTGTTGGAAGAACCCTAAGTGATGAAACCTCAGTAGAGTATTGGCATGAATATCCTTGTCTTCCTGGCTCCAACCTTATCTCATAGGAGCTCTACCTGCCAGGTGAATCCTTCTGCCTCCTCAAGTATGTGGGGGGTCCTTTCTGTACTCACAGATTGGAGCAGGAAGTCTCTGCATTGTCCTGTCTCCATCAATTGTCACTGCCTCCTACAACTTCCCCACATGGCCCCATAGGCCCTCTCTGCTGCTCTCCTGTCTTGCTTGCTGTTTGCTAGTAAATGAGGGGACAGTCTATTCTAGCCTCCTTTCCTAGGTTGCTGGGAGGTGATGGCATAGTAAGCCCAGGAAGTGCTGGCCAGAAGCATATAGAACCAAGTCTCTCTCTATTCTGAGGCCTGTGGCAGAGTCTGGATTGCCGTTCCACTTTCTGCATCCTCTGAGCAAGAGCCTCTCCCAGTAGTTCTACCGGCTTCCATGCAGTGCAGGTGCCAGATGCTGTGTGTGTGTGTGTGTGTGTGTGTGTGTGTGTGTGTGTGTGTGTATGTGTGTAGCCTGGGCCTTGCGTACACATAATTTCACTGTTCTAGACCACTCTTCCTACCCCATTCAAATTGAGAGAGAGAGAGGAAGAGATACCACAGTGTCAAGACTTCCTCCATTGCCATAGCACCTTCTGTGAGGTGCTGGGGCTCAAGCCTGGGCTGCATGTATGGTGAGGCATGCACCTTACCTGGTGAGCTATTTATCCAGGCCTTGCTTATGTGTGGATGAATGCCAGCCTCATGGATCTGAGCACTCTTGGGACTGCCTTGTCTTGTGACTGAGCAGCTGCTCATGGGGAACTTAATGCTAAGGGTGCTAGTGGTGTGTTCTTCCATGTGTCTGGTCTCAACTGGGTCCTCACTAACCCATTGGAGGGAATCTAAGACACTGATTTCACAGAGAAACTTTCATTAGGCCCTGCTCACCACCATTTGATTGGTGTATTAACAGTCAAACAGCAAAGGGGAAACACAATGTAGAACTTGGAAAGACTCGAGTGGGAGGGGGGTTTTCAGGTTCAAAAGATAAATATTAAAAGGAGGAAGAAGAAGGAAGAGGAAGAGGAGGAGGAGAAGAAAAAGGAGAGAAAGGAAGAAGAGGAGAAGGGGCAGGGGGAGGAGGAAGAGAAGGAGGAGAATGAGAATAAGAATGAGCATGAGAATGATGATGATGTTGATGATGATGATGATGATAATAATAATAATAATATGATGATGATGATGATAATAACAATAATATGATGATGATGTTGATGATGATGATGATGATGATAATAACAATAATATGATGATGATGATGATGATGATGAAAAATTCAGTCAGCACTCACACTGGAAGGGAGTCCCCGGTGTCCATACAGGACCTTCTGTGACCCAGTCTTTTCCAATGTCTCTGAGATGTAAAGAATGCAATAATGGACATCTTCAGTTCTCAAAGTGAAATCTCTAGGTCTACCCAGAGGTGGGGTAAGTGTGTTGAAGGTCACACACACTTTTCAATGATATTTTGTTAGTATCACCAATTTGACATTGGCTTACAGAATTATAAGATTCTAGGGGGTATAGTTTTATACGTGTGTGGACAACTCACTGTACTCACCACAAAGCTCCCGTGACCCCTTCTCCCCTTGGATGACCATAGAGTCTAAGAAACAGCTTTTTTTTTTTTTACCGTTTTTTTTTTTTTAGTTCATTGCCTTAGTTATCTATATCCCACATGCAGATGTTTTTCACATTTTCTCTTAGCATGATTACCCCAGTTCTATCTATTTTTATCTCTTTAAAAATATATTTTACGGGATTCAGGCAGTAGCGCAGTGGGTTAAGCGCATATGGTGCAAAGTGCAAGGACCAGTTTAAGGATCCCTGTTACAGTCTCCAGCTCCACACCTACAGGGGGGTCACTTCACAAGTGGTGAAGCAGATCTGCAGGTGTCTATATTTCTCTCCCTGTCTCTGTCTCCCCTCCTCTCTTGATTTTTCTCTGTCCTATCCAACAGCAGCAACAACAAGAACAATAATAATAACCACAACAATAATAAAACAACAAGGGCAACAAAAGGGGAAAAAATGGTCTCCAGGAGTGGTGGATTCATGGTGCAGGCACCAAGCCCAGCGATAACCCTGGAGGCAATATGTGTGTGTGTGTGTGTGTGTGTGTGTGTGTGTAGGTGTATATATATATTTTACATTAGATAAAAAGTTTCATATGGGAGTATGGATCGACTAGTCAACACCCATGTTCAGTGGGAAAGCAATTACAGAAGCCAGACCTTCCACCTTCTGCAACCCATAATGACCCTGGGTCCATGCTCCCAGAGGGATAGAGAATGGGAAAGCTATCAGGGGAGGGGATGGGATATGGAAATTGGGTGGTGGGAATTGTGTGGAGCTGTATCCCCCTTATTCTACAGTTTTGTTAATGTCTCCTTTCTTAAATAAATAAAATAAAAAAGGTTTCATATGAGAGACAGAGAGAGAGAGAGAGAGAGGGAGAAAGAGAGAGAGAGAGAGAGAGAGAGAGAGAGGGAGAGAGAGAGAGAGAGAGAGATCACCCAGAGCACTAGTCTGGCACACCAGCTCTCAACTGGGAGCCTCAGGCATGTGAATCATGGGCTCTACCAACTAAGTTATCTCCCTGGCTGCAATATCATCCTTTTAAATTACAGCATAGTATTCCATTGAATATATATAGCCCATGACTTCTTTATTAAGTTATCTATCACTGGGTATTTGGGCTGCTTCTATACTTGGGCTATTGTGAATGGTATAGTTATGAACACAGGGGTGCATATATCTTCTTGAATTAATACTTTCATCTCTTTTGAATATATGCTTAGGAGTTGTACAACTGGATCATAAGAAGTTTTCATTTTTATTTGTTTAAGGATTCTCCACATCATTTAAAAAAAAAATATAAATGGAGAGGCAGAGAGAGTGAAAGAGATCACAGTACTGAAGCTTCCTTCAATGAGGTGAGGCCAGGCTTGAACCTGGGCCATACACATGGCAAAGTAGCACACTAGCAAACTGAGCTATTTTGCTGTTCCTCCATATCATTTTCCATAGGGGATGTGCCAGATTGAATCCCTACCAACAATGTATCAGAGTCCCCTTTTCTTCTCATCCTTGCCAACACTTGTCATTTCCAATCTTCTTAATGTGGACCATTCTCAGTGGTTTGAGGTGTAATAGTTTTTGTAGCAGTCATTGTAGTTTTGATGTGCATTTCTCTAAGAATAAGTGACGAGGAACATTTTTTTTAATTTATAGAAAGAAAACATTGACAAAACCATAGGATAAGAGGGGTACAACTCCACACAATTCCCACCACCAGAACCATATCCCCTCCCCTCCCCTGATAGCTTTCCTATTCTTTAACTCTCTGGGAGTATGGACCCAAGGTCATTGTGGGATGCAGAAGGTGGAAGGTCTGGCTTCTGTAATTGCTTCCCTGCTGAACATGGGTGTTGGCAGGTCAATCCATACTCCCAGCCTGCTTCTCTCTTTCTTTAGTGGGGTGGGGCTCTGGGGAAGCAGGGCTCCAGGACACAGTGGTGAGGTGTCTGTCCAGGGAAGTCTGGTTGGCATCATGCTAGCATCTGGAACCTGGTAGTTGAAAAGAGAGTTAATATACAAAGCCAAACAAATTATTGACCAATCATGGACCTAAAGGCTGGAATAGTGCAGGTGAAGCGTTGGGGGGTCCTCCATTTTGTAGATAGCTAGTAGGCATACTTTAGTTATATTCCAAAGGGCCTGTTGTTATACTAGGTTTTTTTCCTCCTGAGCCTGAAATATAATATGCAGGGGATTGAACCTGGGACTTTGGAGTCTGGGCATGAGAGTCTCTTTGCATAACCATTATGCTATCTACCCCTGGTTTACTCTTTTTAAAAAATATTTATTTATTCCCTTTTGTTGCCCTTGTTGTTTTATTGTTGTGGTTGTTATTGTTGTTGTTACTAATGTCATTGTTGGCTAAGACAGAGAGAAATGGAGAGAGGAGGGGAAGACAGAGAGGGGGAGAGAAGGATAGACACCTGCAGACTTGCTTCACCACCTGTGAAGCGACTCCCCTGCAGGTGGGGAGTCAAGAACCGGGATCCTTAGGCTGGTCCTTGTTCTTTGCGCCACATGCGCTTAACCCGCTGTGCTACCGCCCGACTCCCTTGTTTATTCTTTCTTTATTTTCTCTTGCTGGTGGGGTTGAGTCTCCAAACACATCTCTAATATCAAACTCCCAAAGTTCTTCTATGTACTTTATAATTTTAGGCCTAATATACACTTTTAGATTATTTTAGTGTATGGTGTGAAACTATGGTCTAGTTATATTTTCCTATGTGTGAATGTCCAGTTTTCTAAAAAGCATTTGTTGAAGAGGTTTTCTTTCACCCCAATGAATGGTTTTGGCTCCTTTGTCATTTATCAGATACCTGGGTGTGTGTGAACTTATTACTGGGCTATTCTCCTTTAAGCAATAAAATTGTCCTTCCCAATGAGTTTCTAAAGAAGTGGCATTTAAATTTTTTTGGTGAACTCATTCCTCTGGGGTGTCCCCATCAGGTTTCATCTTCCCTCACTTGGGGTGTCCTTCCCTGCCATTTCTCAGGCTGCCATGGGCCTGGCTCTAGTCATGGTGCCAGAAAACGCTCAGATGTGACCCTGCTCAGGCGGCAGCCATGTTGTACCAGTGCCTCTGGGGTCTGTTAAGTCAGGAAAGATCTATGTCATTTTCTTTTATTTAAAACTCAGTGGATTCTAAACACCACTTAAAAATGCATTAATAATGGTGTTGGTGCATTATCCATCTTGGAGAAGTGACAGATGTTTCCCTCAGCAAAATGCTAAAGTGGGAAGTGGGGAGGGAGTCAGGAGATTGATTGGCCTCTGTCAAGCGGCTCATTACCTCGTCTAGATGACCTGCTTACCAGTCCCCTGATTCCGGTTCCTGCACCCCCACCCTGGCCCAGTCTGTTCCCCCTGCAGGTGTTTAGTTAATCTTGCAGACACAGTTCAGAGATGTGGAGTGGAGTTGGGGTGCCTCTTTCCCTCTCTCAGTCCTTGGGCATCATGTGATACTGACAATGTGCCCCAACTTCATGCCTGCCCAAGGGATAGACAGACACCCACACTTGGGCACTAAGAGTGTTGCAGACCTCCAGCCAGTGACTGGCTCAAGGGCATGCAGTGTGCCCACCACTGTTTGATGTACAGACTCAACTGTAACGGAAGTTCACCTTTAAACATCCTAATTATGGAGCAATGCCCCCTTTATAAAATAAAAGGTCAGTCATTGGGTGCTTGATACTTGTAAACAGGAGGTGTAGGACTTAGGAGGTGGTGCAGTGAGTAGGGCACTGGACTTGGACATATGAGGCTCTGAGTTCAGTCCCTGGCATCCCATGTGCCAGAGTGATACTCTGGTTCTCTCTCTCTCCTTCTCTCTCTTTATTGCTACCACGGTTATCACTGGGGATCGGTGCTAGCATTATAAATCCACTGCTCCCAGAGGCCATTTTTTTCTTTTTATTTTACTCAATAGGACAGAGAGAAATTGAGAGAAGGGAGAAGAAGAAGAAGAAGAAAAAGAAGAAGAAGAAGAAGAAAGAGAGAGAGAGAGTATGTGTGTGTGTGTGTGTGTGTGAGAGAGAGAGAGAGAGAGAGAGTGTGTGTGTGTGTGTGTGTGTGTGAGAGAGAGAGAGAGAGAGCTGCAGATCTGCTTCACAACTTGTGAAGCATCTTATTTGCAGGTGGGGAGTATGGTCTCAAATCTTGGTCTTTGTGCATGATAACATGTGTGCCCAACTAGCGGTGCCACTGGGTGCTCAACTGGCTGTGTAAGCCCCCACTGGTTCAGTTTCTCTCCCCCCTCTTTTAATAGATACAATCTTAAAAAGAATGTTGTGATTGCACACAGTATGACCTTGAATAAGTCCATTCTCCTTGGTATCCTCAGTTGCCTCATCTGAATAATGGGAGTTGGATTCTCTAAGGTCCTTTTAGCCTGGGAGGTTCATGCTCCCCAGATTCTGGGTGTGGATACCTGCTCATTAGGGTCATAGGTGGATGGGCTCAGCCTCTATGAAGCTTTTTCAGGGGAAGCCTCTGTGGGCAAGCCCTCTTCAGACCTCCCTCTACTTCAACGCTGCTGACCATGAAGGTGGTGACAGAGCAGGCTTCTCTGGGGGCAAGACAGGAGGTACACATGCCTTCCTTAGGATGGACTACTGCGACCAGCCCTGGAAGGTGCTGTTCCTGTTCTGTGCTTTACAGATGCTGCCAGGCACCGTCAGGATTTGGTTCCATGTCCTCAGGTCAGCAGAAACCCATCTTTGCAGGTAACAGTTCTGAACACATGTAGAACACTGCACTGAGTGGCTTGACTTCACAAGGGTTTAATATAAAATGAGTGAGCGAATGGATGGATGGATGAATGAATGAACATAGGCCCATCATGACCAGGCTCTCCACTACATCCCCAGCCTTAAGTCCAGAGCCTCTACCTCCTGTTTTCCAGACCTCCATGAACAGGTGTAATTTCTATTTTTTTTTTGCCGTGTGTGTGTGTGTGTGTGTGTGTATGTGTGTGTGTGTGTGTGTGTGTGTGTATCAAACCCAGAGCCTCATTCATGAGGTATGCATTCTACCACTGAGCTATATCCCTGTCCCGCATGCCGTGCTTTCTGATGGCTCAGTCCTGTACATGTTCCCTTTATTTGCCACCTACCTGGCACACACATCTTCAGCATTCAACCCTGCTCATTTCCTGGCTCAGCACCTGTTTCTAGAGGCTCTCCTGTGTGCCAGGCACTCTTCTGGGTGCTGGTAGTGGCTCAAACAGAGAAGTCCCTGTTTTCATAGTCCTTGAAGAGGGCATAAAATATAGAGGATGCCAGTGGCTGATAAGTACTTTGAGTGAACTTCAGTAGGGAGCAGGGGAAAGGGGAATGCTGTGGAGGTGTGACTTTTGGCTCTGAATGGAGAACATTAGGAGAAGGTTCTTCTGGCCCACTGGTGAAAGCATGAGCCTTGTACATCTTTGAGAAGGGGGTATTGAGGTGGGGGGCATAGCAGATGCAAAGGCCCTGAGTGGAGAATGAGCCTCCACATTAGAACAACAAGGAGACCTCCTATACTGAGGATAATAGCAGTGGTCACTGGTCTTTTACACCAAGTGGCAGTGGTGTGGTGGGGGAGGGGGTGCAGGATGGAAATAGGCCAATTGGAAGGCTGGCAATAATTCCAGTTGATAGTGTGGTGGTCAGGACCCTTTTTGAGGCTGTGAAGGTCAGAATTTGTCCATGTGGGGTTTTAAGGGCAGAGGGGAGAGAATGAGCAAGGCCCTTGAGATGTTGGAGGGCTGGCCTGCCCAGCAGCCTGGCTGGATGCTGGGTGGCTGGATGCTGGGTGGCTGACTCTAAGGTGTTTGTTACTCATTTGTTCTTGAAAATGAGGGTGAGTGGGGTCTGGGTGGAGGAACACTTGGTTGGGAGCACATATTACAGTGCGCAGGGTCCTGGATCAAGCCTCTATCCCCATCTGCAGGGGTAGCTTCACAAGTGCTGAAGCAGGGCTGTAGGTCTCTCTCTCTCTCTCTCTCCCCTTTCCCCCTCTCATTATCTCAGTGTTTCTACCCCAAAAAGAAAAAAGTAAAAAAGAAATAATCCTAAAATAATCTATAAA
This sequence comes from Erinaceus europaeus, assembly GCF_950295315.1. Classification (NCBI taxonomy): domain Eukaryota; kingdom Metazoa; phylum Chordata; class Mammalia; order Eulipotyphla; family Erinaceidae; genus Erinaceus; species Erinaceus europaeus. The sequence goes on along the minus strand of NC_080174.1, from coordinate 46,264,584 downwards.
AAACAAGGGTGACTGGCTGGGTTGAGAGTTCTGAGGAAAGCTGGGGCTGGGGGTTTGGGGAGAAAAAGGTGATTCAAGTCAGAGACTGTGTGTGTGCTGGGGTCGGGGTGCTTGGTCACTTGGATAGGGCGTGGAGGAGATGAGCTCTGGAGGTGGTCCCATGAAGCAGGAAGTTGAGAGAAGTTGCCCCAGAAGTGGAGATGAGACAGATATGTTCCCTTGAGTAGGCTGCTATCAGGTCCCATAAACCAAGGGCTGGGACGTGGTCCCTGGGTCCAGCCATAGGCAGGTGGTTGGTGACCTTAACCTGGGCAGGGAAGTCGATACTTTCTGGGTGCAGCTTCCAGAGGGCTGCCAGTCTGGAGGCTGATGGGAAGTTAGGAGAGAACTTGGAGGGTTTCATTTATTTATTTTTAAACATAAAATTTGGCTTCCAAGGGGAATTTTTAGAGTCTTCGATTCTGAGCATCCCATGCGGAGCCCCTTTTACCACCCCCACCCCCTTCCTTATCCAGACCCCTGCCTGCCCTCCCAGCCTCTGACCCAGCTCCCTCTAATCCTGGCCAGGCTGCAGGCAGGAGGCCCTGAGGCCCCTGGGCGGAAGTTGGGGAACAGTAAGACTGTCCTGGGCTTTGGCTGTGTGAGGGTCCTTTGTCCCTGGTGGCCCAGCAGTTTGATCAGGCCCCTGAGGCACTGGAACCAGCCTCTGATACCAGCCAGACAAAGACCTCTTTGAGAGGCAGGAAGTGAAGAGCTGGGATTGATTCACCAGGGGATTCGTGAGACCATCCTGGGGCCAAAGCTTAGCGCTCTGGGCTCTCACAGACTTGTCACTATTATGTTTCTGATAATGTTATGATACTGATGTTGTACTGGCGAGGCTGGGCTGTAGCTCAGCAGGCAGAGTGCACACCTGGCCACACACAAGGTCCTGGAGTTGAGCCCCCAGGCCACATGGAAGCACCATGGACAGCAGCAGGGGGAGCTCTATGGATGTTGGAGCTGTGCCTCAGTCTCTCTCTCTTTGTCTGTCTCTCCTCTAAGGATAATAGAATTGGACCTGAGAGGCTGCTCAGTGATGTCACATGTGTGTGAGACCCTCAGTTCATTCTCCAGGCTTATATTCAACACACACACACACACACACACACACACACACACACACACACACACACACACACACACACACAGTCTCATTCTCATTGCTCAGTCTCTCTCTCTTTGTCTGTCTCTCCTCTAAGGATAATAGAATTGGACCTGAGAGGCTGCTCAGTGATGTCACATGTGTGTGAGACCCTCAGTTCATTCTCCAGGCTTATATTCAACACACACACACACACACACACACACACACACACACACACACACACACACACACACACACAGTCTCATTCTCATTGCTCAGCTCTCCTAACCCCATTTCCTGACTCATCCCTCACAAACAACCTGTCAGGACCCTCACCACCCAGAGAGTGGCTTAAGTGTGTGTCTAAGCAGTGCCAGCTCTCACTGTATGCCAAACACAGCTCGCACCAGCATTCTCCATATGTGCACTCAGTTAATCCACAACTACCTTGGGAAGGTGGAAATACTGTCCCATTTTACAGATGAGCAAATGAAGGCACAGTGGGGCTAGAAACTGACCCAAGTTTACTATAAGGAGTGGAGCTGGGTCATACCATATCCTGACTTTTGCCTTTTTTTGTGTTAATTTTTTATTATCTTTATTTTTTTTGAATAGAGACAGCCAGAAATAGAGAGGGAAGGGGGTGATAGAGAGGAAGAGAGACAGAGAGACACCAGCAATACTGCTTCATCACTCACAAAGCTTTTCCCCTGCAGGTGAGAGGGAGAGAGACAGAGAGATACCTGCAGTCCTGCTTCATCACTCGCAAAACTTTTCCCTCTGTGGCTGGAACCCAGGTCCTTTTGTGTTGTAACATGTGCCCTTGTGCACTCAACCAGGTGCACCACCACCTGGCCCCACTTTTTCCCTTTATTTAATTTATTTATGAGAGCCAGAGACAGAGGAGAGAGAGAGAAAGAGAGAGAAAGAGAGAGAGAGAGAAAGAGAGAGAGAGAGAAAGAGAGAAGTATTGAATGATTGTAATGCCAGTAATTAAACTTTGTACATTAGGCTTGCAAATCCTGTGCTTGACCACTGAGATATCTCTCTAGCCCTAAGATCCTGATTTAGATAGAATTCTCCCATGCTGGGGAGGTGCAGAACGTCATTGGTGAGTTAGGTGTGGAGATAGAGCCCTGTAACCTTACAATCGTGCAAACCACTAGGAAAACTGTATTAAATCATAGAAATACCTGCACACTGTTGGGCACCCTTTCATGTGTGCAGAGTTGGGAGCAGAGGGGAGGCATTGGGAAAACTATGATGTGGAGTGGTGATACCTTTGGCACATACACGGCCACTGGGATGGGCATCAAAAGACCAGGGTAACTTCTTCCCAAGCCATAGTAAATGCAATCTTTGAGGAAAAAAAAAATCATAAAAAGAATTCCCCCAGGGGAGAGGAAACTGTCCAAGTTACACATTGGGTTGTTGGAAAATTCATCCTTCCATGTTTTTGTATGCAAAAATGCATCATGGCTTTTCCCACCACCTAATAGGCAACCACAGAACTGGCACTGGAGCCCATGGCTGTGGCTGCTAGTGCAGAGGTCTGGCTTAGAGCCCAGCTTTTTCTTTTTTTAAATTTAATTCTATACTTGTTTAAAAATATTTTTATTTATTTATTATTGGAAAGAGATAGGGAGAAATTGAGAGAGAAGGGGGTGGTAGAGAGGGAGAGAGACACCTGCAGCCCTGCTTCACCACTCCTGAAGATTTCCCCTACAGGTGGGGACTGGGGCCTCCAACCTGGGTCCTTGCACATTGTAACATGTGCAGTCAACAAGGTATGCAATCACCTGACTCTTCTCCTTCTTCTTCCTCTTCCTCTTCCTCTTCTTCTTCCTCTTCTTCCTCCTCCTCTTCTTCTTCTTCTTCTTTTTCCTCTTCTTCTTCTAAATTTATTTATTTGTTTATTTATTTATTCCCTTTCGCTGCCCTTTTTGTTGTTATTGATGTTGTCATTGTTGGATAGCACCGAGAGAAATGGAGAGAGGAGGGAAAGACAGAGAGGGGGAGAGAAATAGACACCTGCAGACCAGCTGTGAAGTGACTCCTCTGCAGGTGGGGAGCCAGGGGCTCAAACTGGGATCCTTATGCCAGTCCTTGTGCTTTGCACCACGTGCGCTTAACCTGCTGCACTACCACTGGACTCCCTTCGTCTTCTTTTAAAAAATATTTTATTTATTTACTTATTGGATAGAGATAAAGAGAAATCAAGAGGGAAGGGGGAGATAGATATAAAAAGCAGCACTGCTTTACCACTCAGGAAGCTTCCTCCCCTGAAGATGGGGACTAGGGGCTTGAGTTGGATTCTTGCACATGGTAACATGTGCTCAACCAAGTATTCCGCTTCCTGGCCCCTAGTTACTTCCATATGACTGTGGGCAAAACTCTGAGGGCAATTCCTCCCCTCCCCCATGCTTGCTGAGAAGCAGGTGAGGGAGATGTGTGTCCAGAAGTCATGAGTGCAGGGCCCAGCTTCAAGGTGTGGACTCCTGTCCCTGTTTCTCCTGGCTCCCAGCTTCCACTGAGAACCACAGCATGGGCTTGACATGTCCCAAAGCACTTATACCTTAATGGTGGCCTTGGGATACTGCCCCTTCCCCTAAGCCATGACTTTTCAACCAGGGGGTCATTCTGAATCACCCAGGAATTGCACAAAGGCCATAGTCCTGGGTCCCACCCCAGTACTTCTGATCCAGATCTTCTAAGTCTTAAGTGCCAGAATAGTGAGATGATATCTGCTAGTTGTGGTAGAGGAGAGAGTGAGATGGCTCTTTTCTACGCTCCCAGTGTGCATGTCCAGTTCTGACTCTCCACTTCTGACTCTGTTGTACTAGATTCCTGGAAGGTTGAGGCCCTGTTGGAGGTTGTACTCCATAAGAAAGAGGGAGGGTTTTCAGCAGGGATCTGAAGGGGGGCACGGTAGTCCATGGGGCTCCTGGACACCTCCCTCCACAGTAGTGCCACCACCACAGTGGGTCCCAGGGATCCATCACATGTCTGTCCCCCGTGGACCCATAGTGGGATGAGTCAAGGGAACTCCCCACCACAGTCCAAATGAATGGCTGTCTGCTGGGCTTGGAGCCAAAGCCTGGCCACAGGGGCTGGGTCTGTCTGGCTACTCACAGCACTGTCCACAACTTGCCTCCAAGAGGAACACAGGGGGCTCAGCTGGGCTCCTTACAGGGCTCAGTCCTGCTCAGGAAGATATAGATAGGGGCCAGGCGGTGGTACTCCTGGTTGAGCACACATGTTACAATGCACAAGCATCTGGATTCAAGCCCCTAGTTCTTACCTGTAGTGAGGAAGCTTCACAAATAGTGAAACATGTCTGCAGGTCTCTCTCTCTCTCTTTTTCTATCTTCCCCTGCTCTTTCAATTTCTCACTTTCTCTGTCATATATACATATACATACATACATACATATATTCTTTGCCTCCCTGTGCCTCAGTTTCCCTGAGACTTTCTTGGGAAGACACTGGACAGTGGGAATTTTGTGGCCTCCTCCCTGAAGCCCCTCTTGTCCATCTCCTGTTGTGCCTGGAGAGAAGGACCAGGACTGGGTGTGCTGGGGGTGTGAACTACTAGACTCTTACCCTGTCCTCCGGTGGCCATGGATCTCACTGTAAAAGGGGTTGAGTTCTAAGCCTCTTCCACCCTTCCACTTCTGGTGGCTATGAAGTTATGACAGACTGTCCCTTCCAAGTTCCCCTGAAAGACTTTGGAGCACCCTTCCCAGGGGTTGTCACCCTTCCTCAAGCACAGAGCTAGGGACACTTGGGGTTTTGCAGTGCAGCGCGCCCCCTGGTGGCTATTCTAGAACACTGCTTCATCTGGTCGGGAGTCCAGCTTCCCTGGGCAGGCAGGAGCACGGCTGCATGGGGAATCAACTCCTTCTACCCATTTTGGGGGTGAAGGTGGGGGTGGGGGACTGGGAGTGGGGAAAGGAAATGAAGCTATAGCTTCTGGAATGATTTTCTTTTCTTTATTATTATTTTTTTGGTTTGATTTATTTTTAAAAAAAATTTAATATTTATTTTCCCTTTTGTTGCCGTTGTTTTTCATTGTTGTTACAGTTATTATTGTTGTTATTGATGTCATCGTTGTTGGATAGGACAGAGAGAAATTAGAGAGGAGGGGAAGACAGAGAGGGGGAGAGAAAGATAAATACCTGCAGACCTGCTTCACAGTTTGTGAAAGGACTCCCTTACAGGTGGGGAGCTGGGGGCTCGAACCAGAATCGTTAGGCCACTCCTTGTGCTTTGCGCCACGTGGGCTTAACCAGCTGTGCTACCACCGGACTCCCCCCCTTTTTAAATTTTAAAGTTTATTAGTGATTTACAAGGTTATTTGATAGTAAGAGTATAATTCCTCACCATTCCCACCACCAGAGTTCCTTGACCTCACACCAGTATAAACGTCATAGTTCTCCTATGGTCATAGTTATGAGTTGACTATATGTATTCAAGTTCACATGTTTCAATTCTCTATATTTCACTTATGAGTGAAATCACCTCATAGCTGTCTTTATTTTTTCTTCTTTCTTCTCAGATAAGGGAAACAGGGCCTGACTTCCTCAGGTATTCTCCAGAATCTCTTTTCTCTCAGTGGTAGTGAAAAAACAGAGGTTACTTATCACAAAGGTTCTGGGTCCTAATGGATCTGGGGTTAAGAGCTCTCTTGTCATCTTCCCTTAACACTTCCCTCTCTGGGAGTATGGACTTTTTGGGGGTGCAGAAGGAAGGAGTTCTGTCTTCTGTAATTACTTCCCTGCTGGACATGAACATTGGCTGGTTAATCCATACCCCCAGTCTGTCTCTGTCTTTCCTTAGTAAGGCAGGACGCTGGAGAGGGGGAGGTTCCAGGACACATTGGTGAGGTTATCTGCTCATAGAAGTCACGATGGGATCATAGTAGCATCTTGAACTTGGTGGCTGAAAGACAGTAAGATATAAATGAGGATGAAATGTAATAATAATCTGGAACCCAGGAGTAGAAATAGAGCCAATGAGAATAAGGACTCTAGGGGGGAAAGAGGCTAAGATATCTATTTTGGGTATGTCCTAGGAGCCCAGGACTTTAGTAATCTTTGCTGGAGCTTGATAGCTAACATGAAAGTGGAGTAGAAATGTTGTCTGGAAAGATGGTGTCAGAGTTGACAATAGAACTAGAAAGCCAGATTAGGGCAGAGAGTAGCTCCTACCCTTGAAGAAAATAAATAAATACAACTGACTGTTTACCGCATCAATCTAACCCAGGGCCCACGTATGTTCACATTTAGCACAGGAGCCTCTATAATCTCTGGGTCCCTGTCAATTTGAGCTCACAGTCTGTGGTCACTCAGATGCTTATTGACCATGAATTGTAATCCTACCACCAATATCTTCACCTCAGAGAAATTAAAGTTCTGGATGGACCTTTTTCTCCTATTTCCAGGTAGTTTATGTGGGGTCTCTATGAGACGAGTGGGAGATTTTGACATCATGGATGAGGACACTGAGTCTCAGGGGCCTTGGGAATCTGTACAAAGCCGATTTCCCAGGCCTCAGCCTTGGTCCCCTCACTCCCCAGAACTCCCTCACCCCTGACTCTGACCTCCCAGGCTGCACCTTCAGCTCACATGCCTTTCATCAAGGCTAAGTGTACACGTGCCTTCACTTATTTGTTTTTCATTGTCATATATATATATATATATATCAACACATTTTTTAAATTAAAAAAGTTTTTCATATATCAACACATTTTTTTTTTTAATTAAAAAGTTTTTCATTGACACCAGGGTTATTACTAGGTCTCGATGCCTACACAAAAAGTCCAACATGCCCTGTGGTCTTTTTTTTCCTTTTTAACTTCTTTTTCTTTTGATAGGACAGAAAGAGATTGAGAGGGAAGGGGAGATAGAGAGGGAAACAGAAAGGCAGGCCTCTGCACTTGCTTCACTGCTCCTTAAGCGCTCCCTCTGCTGGTGGGGACCAGGGGTTTGAACCCTGTCTTTTAAATTTTTTAAAAAATTTATTTATTTATTTTTCCCTTTTGTTGCCCTTGTTTTCCATTGTTGTAGTTATTATTGTTGTTTTCATTGATGTCGTTGTTGGATAGGACAGAGATAAATGGAGAGAGGAGGGGAAGACAGAGAGGGAGAGAGAAAGATAGACACCTGCAGACCTGCTTCACCACTTGTGAAGCGACTCCACTACGGGTGGGGAGCTGGGGGCACCAACGGATCCTTACACTGGCCCTTGCACTTTGAGCCACGTGCGCTTAACCTGCTGCGCTACCGCCCGACTCCCCGACCCCTGTCTTTGTGCATGGCTATCTTTGTGCTCACCTGGGTACACCACTACTTGTCACTTTAGACACATCTTTAAAATGTATTTATTCCTGCTGTTATTAATACACATATTACACATATTTTTATTTATCAGAGTATTGTTTAGCTCTAGTTTATGTTGACATTGAAGATTGTATCTGGGGCCTTTGGTGCCTCAGGCATGAATTTTTTTTTTTTCGGCATAGCCATTATGCTGTCTCCCAATCCCTAAATTGCCACTTGAAAGTATACATTTTGGTGGCCCCAAGTACATTTACACAGTTGTGTAATCGACGGGTATATCTCAGTGGTAGAGCATTTGACTGCACAGTTGTTTAATCACCATCGCCATCCATCTATAGAACTTTTTCCTTCCCAAATTCAAGGAGAGAACGAGTTCTCAGCGCTTTGCTTGCCCATGTGGCACCTTCCCTAGCGTGTACCGGCAGCCTGGAATGAACTCCCTTAATGGCCAGCAGGGGGCGCCATTGACCAAGAGCTTAAGTTTAGTGGAAAGAGCACATCTTCAGCCTCAGGGTCCCCCTCTCATCAATTCCACAACACTACTGACACACATCTCTGACTTGGGCCCTCAGCTCTGAATACAAAGACCCCTGGGGTAGGGACTCAGGATAACTTGATCGAAGTCTGAGAAATTCTCGCATAAGCAGTGTGTGGCATTATGCAAATGACTGAAATATTTTGAGCCTAAGTTTCCCCACCTTTGCTTTTTTTTTTTTTTTTTTTGAGAAAGATAGGAGGAGGAGAGAGAAGGAACCAGATATCACTCTGGTATGGGACCTCCTGCTTGAGAGTCCAATTCTTTTTTTTTTTTTTAATTTCTTCATTGGGGAATTATGTTCTACATCTGACAGTAAATACAATAGTTTGTACATGCATAACATTTCCCAGTTTTCCATATAACAATACAACCCCCACTAGGTCTTCTGTCATCTTTTTTTTTTTTTTAAATTGTTTATTGGGGAATTAATGATTTACATTCAACAGTAAATACAATAGTTTGTACATGCATAACATTTCCCAGTTTTCCATATAACAATACAACCCCAACTAGGTCCTCTGCTTCTTGGACTTTGGTGCAATATGCCAATTCCAGTTCAGGTTCTACTTGTGTTTTTTTTTTTTTTCTGATCTTGTTTTTCAACTTCTGCCTGAGAGTGAGATCACCCCATATTCAGATCACCCCATATTCATCCTTCTGTTTCTGACTTATTTCACTTAACATGAATTTTTCAAGGTCCATCCAAGACCGGTTGAAAACAGTGAAGTCACCATTTTTTATAGCTGAGTAATATATATATATATATATATATATATATATATATATATATATATATGTATGTATATATATATATACACCACAACTTGCTCAGCCACTCACCTGTTGTTGGACACCTGGGTTGCTTCCAGGTTTTGACTATTACAAATTGTGCTGCCAAGAACATATGTGTACATAGATATTTTTGGATGGGTGTGTTGGGTTCCTTAGGATATATCCCCAGGAGAGGAATTGTGGGATCATAGGGTAGGTCTATTTCTAGCCTTCCAAGAATTCTCTAGACTGTTCTCCACAGAGGTTGGACCAATTGACATTGCCACCAGCAGTGTAGGAGGGTCCCTTTGACCCCACAACCTCTCCAGCATTTGCTGATGTTACCTTTTTTGATGTATGACATTCTCACAGGAGTAAAGTGGTATCTCATTGTTGTCTTTATTTGCATTTCTCTGACAGTCAGAGGCTTGGAGCATTTTTTCATGTGTTTCTCAGCCTTTTGGATCTCTTCTGTGGTGAATATTCTGTCCATGTCCTCTCCCCATTTTTGGATGGGATTATTTGTTGTCTTGTTGTTGAGATTTGCAAGTTCTTTATATATTCTCGTTATTAGCCTCTTGTCTGATGTATGGCATGTAAAGATCTTCCATTCTGTGAGGGGTCTCTTGGTTTGGGTAGTAGTTTCTTTAGCTGTGCAGAAGCTTTTTGATTTGATGTAGTCCCACAGGTTTATGCTAGCCTTAATCTTCTTTGTAATTGGGTTCATTTCATTGAAGATGTCTTTAAAATTTATGTGGAAAAAGAGTTCTGCCAATATTTTCTTCTAAGTATCTGATAGTTTGTGGTCTAACATCCAAGTCATTGATCCACTTGGAATTTACTTTTGTATTTGGTGAAATATAGTGGTTCAGATTCATTCTTCTGCATGTTTCAACCCATTGTTTCCAACACCATTTGTTGAAGAGACTCTGCTTTCCCCATTTAATAGTCTGGGCACCTTTGTCAAAGATTAGATGTCCATAGGTGTGGGGGCTCACTTCTGGGCTCTCAATTCCATTCCACTGGCCAGTATGTGTATTCATGTTCCAGTTTTGATGACAATGGCCCTATAATACAATTTGAGATCTGGGAGTGTAATGCCTCCAGTTCTGTTTTTTCTTCTCAAAATTGTTTTGGCATTTCTAGGTCTTTTCTGGTTCCAGATAAACATTTGTAGCATTTATTCTATTCTCCTAAAAAATGTGGTTGAGATCTTGATAGGGATAGTAAATTTGTATATGGCTCTGGGTAGTATATTCATTTTGATGATGTTAATTCTTCCAACCCATGAACATGGAATATCTTTCCACTTCTTTGTATCTTTTTCAATTTCCTTGAGTAGTGACTCATAATTTTCAGTATCCAAGTCTTTCACTTCTTTGGTTAGGTTTATTCCTAGATATTTTATTGTCTATGTTGCTATAGTAAAAGGAATTGATTTCTGGATTTCAATTTCTCCTAACTTAGTGTTTGCATAGAGGAATGCCACTGACTTTTGAATGTTAATTTTATAGCCTGACATCTTACTGTATTGCCTGATGATTTCCAAAAGCTTCTTGCTGGATTCCTTAGGTTTTTCTATGTATAATATCATGTCATCTGCAAATAGGGAGAGTTTGACTTCTTCTCTTCCAATCAGTATTCCTTTAATTCCTTTCTCCTCCCTTGTTGTTATGGCAAGAACTTCTAACACTATGTTGAATAGTAATGGTGATAGTGGGCAGCCCTGTCTAGTACCTATCTGAGGGGAAATGCTTCCAGTTTTTCACCATTGAGTATGATGCTGGCTGTAGGTTTGCTATATATAGACTCCACTATCTCCAGGAATTTTCCATCTGTTCCCATTTTTGTAGTGTTTTGATCATAAAGGGATGTTGTATTTTGTCAAAGGCTTTCTCTGCATCTATTGATATGACCATGTGGTTTTTGGTCTTGCTTTTACTAATGTGGTAGATCACATTGATGGATCAACATATATTAAACCAACCTTGCATACCTGGAATAAACCCCACTTGGTCATGATGAACAATATTTTTAATATACTGCTGTATCTGGTTGGCTAGAAATTTGTTCAATATTTTAGCATCTATGTTCATCAAAGATATTGGTCTGTAGTTTTCTTTTTTGGTTGTGTCCCTGTCTGCTTTTGGTATCAAAGTGATTTTGGCTTCAAAGAAGCTGGAAGGGAGTATTTCGTGTCTCCAATATTCTGGAAGACTTTTAAAAGTAGAGGTGCTAGTTCTTCTTTGAAGGTTTTGTAGAATTCATTTGTAACACCATCTTGTCCAGGACTTTTATTGTTGGGAAGATTTTTGATAACTGTTTCAATTTCATTAGCTGTGATGGGCCTGTTCATGTTATTTAGTTCCTCTTTACTTAGTTTTGGAATTTGGTAGGTATCTAGGGAATCATCCATTTCTTCCAGGTTCTCTAGCTTGGAGGCATATAGTTGTTCATAGAAGCCTTGCATGAGATATTGAATTTCTGCAGTGTCTGTTGTGATATCTCATCTTTCATTTACTATCTGATTTATTTGGGTTTTATTCCTTTTTTGTTTTGTGAATCTGGCTAATGGTTGGTCAATTTTGTTCACTCTTTCAAAGAACCAGCATTTACTTTCATTGATCTTTTGTATGGTTTTCTTATTTTCAATATTATTGATTTCTGCCCTAACTTTAGTTATCTCTGTCCTTCTGGTTGCCTTTGGGTTCCTTTGTTGTTCTTCTTCTAGGTCTTTAAGATGTGCAATCAGGCTTTTTATTTATGCTTTTTCTTGTTTCTTAATGTGTGCTTGTATGGCTATGAACTTCCCTCTCAGTACCGCCTTAGCTGTGTCTCAAATATTTTGATAGCTTGTATGTTTATTTTCATTGAACTCTTGAAACATTTTGATTTCTTCCTTGATTTCCTCTTTGACCCAGTAGTTGTTAAGGAGTGTACTGTTGAGCTTCCACATTTTGGGACTATTCCTAATCTTTTGTTGATTGTGAAGTGTTAGTTTAATTCCATTGTGGTTTGAGAAGATGCTTGAGATGATTTCAATGCTCTTGAATTTGGTGATGTTGTCTTTGTGGCCTAACATATGGTCTATCCTTGAGAATGACCCATGTGGACTTGAGTAAAATGTGTATTCCAGTTTCTTGGGATGAATGACTCTGAAAATGTTCAATAGTTCTACTTTATCTATCTCTTCAATTAGCCCCATTATGTCTTTATTGATTCTCTGCCTGGATGATCTGTCAAGTTGAGAGAGTGGGGTGTTGAAGTCCCCTACTATGATTGTGTTGCTATTAATATATTGCTGTAGCTCTTTCAGTAAAAGTTTGATGTATTTAGATGGCTTCTCATTGAGTGCATAGATGTTAATAATTGTTAAGTCCTCTTGATTGACTGATCCTCTGAGCATTGAGTAGTGTCCATTCCTATCTTTTTTAATCTTATCTATTTTAAAGTCTATCATGTCAGATATGAGAATAGCTGTTCCTGCCCTTTTTGTGGGCCACTGACATGCATTATAGTTTTCCATCCTTTCACTTTGAGTCTGTGTTTGTCTTGTTGAGTTAGGTGGGTTTCCTGTAGACAGCATATTGTTGGGTTGTGTTTTATGATCCATCTTCCTCCTCTGTGTCTTTTAATAGGTGAATCCAGGCATTTGACATTTATTTACATCAAAGATTGAAGATATTTTAATGCCATTCTTGTAGAGTTTGAGTGTTCTGATATATAGCCTATTTATGGTGGTCTGACTGTTTATAGGAGACCTTTCAGAACTTCTTTCAGGGCAGGCTTGGTGATAGTTGATTCCTTCAAATGTTGCTTGTCTGAGAAGGTTTTTATGCCTCCATCTAGTCTGACTGACAGTCTAGCAGGATACAGTAGTCTTGGTTGAAAGCCTTGATCATTGAGGACTCAATAGATAGCTTGCCCTTCTCTTCAGGCCTGTAGTGTTTGTGTGGAGAAGTCTGCTGCTAATCTTATGGGTTTTCCTCTGTAGGTGACTCTTTGTTTTTCTCTTGCTGCCTTCAGGATCCTTTCTTTATCCTTACTCCTTTCCATTCTAAAGATGATGTGTCTTGGTGTCTTTAAGTCTGGGTTAATTCTGTCTGGGACCATCTGGGCTTCTTGAATCTTTATGTCTTTGATGTTGTCTAGAGTAGAGAAGTTTTCAGCTATTATGGCCTGAAGAATGCTTTCTTCCTCTCCCTCTCTTTCTTCTTCTGGTAATCCAATAATGCATATATTGTTTCTTTTGAAGTCATCCCATAGGTCTCTGTTGTTTTCACTATCTCTTAATTTTTTTGAGATCTCTTACTTCTTTTTTATTTGTCTCTAATTCATCCTTGATCTTGCTAATTCTGTCTTAACCCTCATTGATTCTATTCTGTCTCCTCTCTACTGTTTTCTGCAATTCATCTGTTTTGTTGCCCTGTTCTGATACTGTTTTATCTTGTTCAACTAGTTGTGTTTTTAGCTCAGCTATTTCAGCTTTCAACTCTGTAATCACCTTGAGATAATTAATGTTTTCTTCCAGAGTCTCATTTGTTGTTTCTGCATTTCTGATGACAATTCTTTCAAAATCTTTACTCACTCCTGTGATTATTTCCTTAACTAGTGTTTGGATGTTGAACTCCTTATTTTGTTCTTCACCCTTTGAGGGGCTTTTAGCTGGACTCTTGTCCTGGTTCATTTCTCCAATATTTCTTCTTTTTGGTTTAACCATTTTATATATTATGTTATGGGGTCCCTCTCTCAGTACTTTTCAAATTACTGATCACTCTTATCTGGATTGACTTGTGTTTAAGTAAGGTAATTCAAGGGTTCACAGTTGTGGAAGTTAACAGTTGTTTCAGTATTATTTTAATCCCTGATTTGGAGCTCAGTGGCTTAAAAGCCTCTTTTGTGCTTTTTCTCCCCTGTATGCTATAGGAGCCTGAGGGCTTTTGAACTATAAGTAGGCTTCTTAGCTTAATCACTGACTCCTGACCAAGAGATAAATCAGGGTATGCCAGCAATAATCCAGTGGTTATGCAAATTGACATTTCACAGCCCAGCCTATGCCACGGAGGTATAGGTCTTCTCCTGAGTTTCCTGGTCAGTTCTCTGATCCCTGGTGTCAGCACAGGGCCTCCCTGCTGCTGCTCCAGATTCTGAGGGCAGTAGCAATGGAGACTCACAGTTGCACTTGGTGAGTCTCAGGGGAGTCCTCTACTCCCTTCAACTGCCCCCTTGTTGGTGGAACAGACTGGAGGTGGTTCTCAATTGATAAGCTGCCGGACTGTTACCAGCCACTTAATCTCTCCCTAGGCTCCTCTCTGTTCACCACTCACATGTGTTTGCACTCACCAGTGATTTGGTGGGTTCCTGAAGTCATTCTAGTCCTGTCTTCCCAGGTGGTCTCCTTTGGTATTCCTGATGCATGCACACTCGGACTTTCCAGCATCTGGTCTCTCACCAGCCTGGCCCCTTGTTCTTTCAGGCATAAGTTTTGCCCCCCCCCCCCCCCCGTAGGGCAGTTCCAGTTCAGCTTCCTGTCCCACCCACCCACCCCAGAGTCTTTTATTTGGTGCAGTTTCCCCACCTTTGTAATGGAGGCTACTGTTGCCCTGAGGACCCCTTAAGAACATAAACATACTCTTCAGGTCTGAAGCATTTTGACATCCTGAAGGACTGAAGTGAATAAGGCCTTATGGGAGGGTGGGAATGGAAAAATTGAACATTTCAGACAGTCAAAATTGCCTACCTGGATAGTACACTTGCTTTGCCATGTGACCAGGGTTTGAGCCCAGCCCCTATATCATTGGAAGAAGCTTCAGTGCCAGGGTTTCTCTCACTTTCTGTCTCTGTCTCTCAGTTTTTAACTGAAAAAATTGGCCTGGAGCAGTGAAGCAATAAATAAATAAAATAAAATGGTGAACACACACACATACACTGAATGTTTATGGGGGGAGGCTCTGTGTGCTCCCAATATATTTACTTTTATGTTGATACAGTGAAATGTGGAACATTACTCCAATTTTCAGATGCAGAAACTAGGCTCTGAGAAGAGAGGTGAACGGCTCTAAGCTCATACACACACATGGTGGCAGAGCTTGAGCTCAAACCCAGGTCTTCTCTCTTTTTCCAGGTGGCTTTCTCACAAGAGGCTAATGTGTAGCCCAGAGAGGGGCAGAGGGCATGAAGAAGGCTGCCTACATCCCCCCCACCTCCTTGGACTCTGGAATGAGAGGTTCCATCACCTACCAGCCTCGAGGGGGACTATCTCTTTGGTCACTAAGGCTCAATGCTTGCATCCTGCTGATGCATCTGTTGAAACCTAGCCCCCTACCTAGGTCATGGTGTGGGCAGGGGAGCCTTGGGGAGGTGACTAGGTCATATGATGGCGCTGCACTGTGATATAGGGGCCTCTGCAGAGCTCTCCCCCTCACCCTTAACACTGTGTGAGAGCGTCAGATGAGATGGCCTCACCAGATGCTTTGATCTTGAACTTTCAGTTTCCAGAACTGTAAAAAAAAAAAAAAAAAGTTGTGTATAAGCTTCCTTCTCCAACTCTTATTTATTTTGTTATAGCAACCCCCCTAAAGGACCCTGCAGTGAACCTTGACTCATCCAGGATCTTATCTGACTTCTAGTCTGGGAAGTGCAGGGGTGCAGCTGGTTTCAGGGACAGAAATAATGGGGCACCTTTAAGTGGCAACCTCTGTGTGCATCTTGATGCCTTAGTCTGCATTTGCGTGGTGGCTTCCCTTCCACTTACTGCCACTGGGCTTCCTGCACTTGGCCCAGGGGTACAGAGAGCCGCCAGTGGGAACTTTCCAGCCTGGAGGAAGTGAGGGCTCCAGCATCAATAGGAAACCCCAGACAAAGAGTTTGATTGGCTGCTCCTGCCTGCTTCTGAGCCTATCTCTGTGATCGAGTGGAAATGAGGCATTCCGGTTGGCTGGGCTAGGTCACGAATGAAGGAAGTTTCAGTGCTGTGGTCTCTTTCACTCTCTTTCTGCCTCTCTAAAAAAAAAAATAGTAATGAAATAAAAATCCAGATGGAGAGATAACACAACATCAGAATGTTCTCCAGTGCTGTAACCCCTCCCATGTGGTGCAGGGGCTGGAGATGGGCTGTGTCTATGGCAGAGCATGTGACCTGCCTGGTAAGTTATAGACTGTGTAGGATCAGAAGGAAGTCTTCTTTATGCACTCCAGTGTCAATAATCAGAGCCTGTGTTCTCAGTTCACTTATACAACACCTGTAGTGCCTGTGGAATTGTTGGAGGGAAAAGGAAAACTGGCAGATAGAAGCTACTGTGTCTTTTCTTTTTCTTATCCTCTCCATGTTTTTTCTTTAGATTTGTCAATTAAGGGGCGAGAGAGAGGGAAAAGAGCATCACTCTGGCACATGTGATGCTGGAGATAGAAAACTAGGGCCCCATGCCCCAGCCTTCCTCTACTGTGCCACCCCCTGGGCCATAGCTGTTCCGTCCCTTTACCA
This sequence comes from Erinaceus europaeus, assembly GCF_950295315.1. Taxonomy (NCBI): domain Eukaryota; kingdom Metazoa; phylum Chordata; class Mammalia; order Eulipotyphla; family Erinaceidae; genus Erinaceus; species Erinaceus europaeus. Next base: position 46,248,326 of record NC_080174.1, on the reverse strand, counting down.
CCCACAGGGATCTCAAATGATGCAGTAGAAACACAGACCTGTGCTGGTCACCAAAAGGTCCATTTGGGGTGGAAGGTGCCCTTGTCTTTCCTTGGGAAATCAGGGCAGACAACATCTTTCCTAGGGAATGCTTGGTGTCTCTGGGGAGGGAGCCTCAGCCTCTGAGGCTCTACTCTTTTGCTGAGGACACAGGAGGAGGCCAGTTGGGCATTCTCCCTCTGCATCCCCCACTACCCTGGAAAGAAGTCTCCCTTGGTGTGGAGGGAGGCCTATGTGAGGGTCCAGCATGGTTCTTCTGAAGTCTGAGGCTCTCTGACTCCTGAGGGCATGGCGCCCCTCCTGGGCATCCTCCCTCTGTCTGTGTTATCCTTGGACTCCATGGATCATGGGCTCACCAGGGGCTGGGGTGGGTCCCTGCTGGGTACAAAAACACTAGCCATCCATCCAGTAGGCTGTGAACAAGGGAAGCCCTCAGTAGAGCTCGATGAGGTTTCCAAAGAAAAGACTGGGCCCCCGAAGACTGCATTCCTCCCTTCTGCTGGCATCTGCTAATTTATGCTAATCAGATGCATGAAAACCCCAAGTCCCCAGTGGGCCCTGGGGGTACAGGGAGGGCCAAGATGTCTGAGCAGAGCATAAAGTGGACCTGTGTTACCCCGGCATCCTGGCCCCTGCCCTTGCTTGGGTGACCCCAGTTCCCCTGACCCCCTGCCACAAGGGGCCAACAGCACTCATCCTTGTCCTTAGTCTCTTAACCTTGGGGAAGGTTCAAAGGATGAGGCTTCAGGGCCTGGTGGCTAGCTGGCTAAGAAGCACCTGGAGGGTGTCACTTCACTGACTTCCTTGGTTCCCCAGAAGTCACCCATGGCCAGGAGGGTATAGAGGCCTGGAGTGGGTAGCCACTCTCAGACTGGGAGCCTGACCTCCTGGACCAGCCATTGAATACTGTGTGGCTGTGAGTGAGCTTCTTCACCTCTGTGCCACAGGCTCCACATCTGCAAAGCAGGGGTAATGCTGGTGCCCCTTCCTTCGTTAGTGGGAGTTCACAGCCTTGTTGTGACCACCAGCAAAGGGTGTAGTGGAGCCTGAGCTCACTCACAGGCCAGTCTCCTTTCTCCCCCAGGAGCCCTCTCCATCAGAGGCCCCCACAGGGTGGTCTATGCCTAAAGGCACTGTGGTGGTCCCTGGGGATGCTCCTGATTCCTTTAGGTTCTTGAGTGGGTGGCCTCAGGTCACGGGGTGTGCTCAGGAATCAGGGCTAGGGACTCTCTGCAGATCAGGCTGATCCACATGCTTAGAGTGGCAAACCAGTCAGTCCTACCTTGTCATTCATTCCCAGCTATTCTCCTTTGCTGGAGCCACCTCTGCCCCCCAGAGTGGCGTTTCTCTCTCCTAGGCCCTGCCCAGCTCCCTTGTCCAGCCCAAGGCTTCCCCCCCCCCCCCACCTAGACTCAGCTTCATGGACTGGTAGTCCCTGACCTCCTCCTCCACATCTTCCTCTCTCCCTTCTCCCCATGCCCCAAGCTCATCCATTCACTCATTCTTCCCAGTATTATTGGCCTATCATGAATGTCATGGTGCTTTTCTCTATGCTTTTCTACACAAAAATGTGTCGTGACTTTTCCAATAGCTCAATCTTTTGCACAGAGATCAGTACCTAACACCTACAAGGACTGAGATAATCTTATTCTGTGCTTAGGGCTTTTTCTGTCTGTCGTTGCCTCAGTTTCGACATCTATACAGTGCAGGTAGGGTTTCCATCTTAAGGGGCTAAAGAGCAGGTGGCTGAGTGGTCTTCTCTAGACGTGGGGTGGTCTCTGACTTCCCTGGGCTTCCGGGCTCATCCAAGCCATGGCTGTCAGGTGGTTCCAGGTGGTCTGCCCGAGGGCCTGGACCTCACAGCCATGAAATAGAATTAATTTAAAATTTCCATGGAGGCACTGGCTCCAGTCTTAGTCTAGGTGAGTTATTTTGGGACACCTTGGCTTGTGCTTTTTGTCCAAATAAACTGGCTCCTACCAGTGAGGCCTAAGAATCTCCTAGATGCCGCAGTTTTTGGCCCTGCTGGGCTCTGTGGCTGGAATATGGCATGTGCTGTGGGCTCCCCAAGCCAAGGCTAGGTGGGATGGGCAGAGGCCGCAAAACAGTCCTGACCTATTAATGGCAATGTGGTTGCTGGGCCAGGCACGAGTATCCTGACCTGAGGGAAAACAAAAATAAAAATAACATAAATATAAACAACCCTGTGCCACTCCTCTGTGAGGCCTCCTCAGGGTATGATGGGGAAGGGGAATGGGGATGAGGCAGCTCAGATGTAGAGGAAAACTATTTTCCTGTCAGCTGATCATGAACTCACATGTGACCATGGGGCAGGGCAAGCAGTGCTATGATTTTTCCACTGAGTGTACCAGCCCATGCAAAGCTGCTTACTGTTGAGTGTCCAGGCACCCAGGGGTCTCTCTCCCTCTGCCATAGCTCTGTCACCCCAGAGAGGTTCCTACCTTTCTTCTGTCCAGACTGGTGTTCTCAGTCTGTCTGACCCCTCTGTCTCCTGCAAGTTGGCCTGGATCTTTCCAGATCTTCTAATGCAGTGCCTCAAAGTAATGTGTGTGTGTGTGTGTGTGGGAGGCAGGGGCAGGCAGGGGCCACTGGAGACTAAGAGGGCTGTGGTGGCCTCACATATGGCAGCTTTGATGACTTACAAGACTTAAAGATTCCTTCACATCCACTATAGCCTCAGCAGTGAGACAGTCTGGACACAGTTTAGGGGGCCAGACCTCCTTATCTTTCTGCTAGGCCAACAAGAGTGATAGAAACCATCACTTATTGAGCACTACTGTGTGCCTGGTATGGTGGCAAGTATGTTGCATAACCTCCTGTAATACCCATGGCAACCCTGTGGGAGACTCTAATCAGGGTATACTGTGTTTCTGGAAAAAGAAGATTCAACTGCCAATTCCCCTGGTATGAATACTTCCACTGCAGAGGAGTTAGGGAAATGCACACACAGCCAGCCCCAAGAAACAGTGGGCCTCTGCTCTGAGTGTGCATTGGATCTCCTATTCCCTTTTAATATATGGTGGGTAGAAATCTCTTTTGCAAATCCAGTTTGTGAGAGAAAGAGCTTTATAGTCTTTCTGTTTTCTTGAATAGACTTTCTCCCTCCCTTCTTCCCTCCATCCCTTCTCTCTCCCTCCTTCCTTCTTTCCTCTCTCATTTCTCCCTCACTTCCCCCCCTCTCACTCTTTCTCCTTCCTTCCTTCTTTATTTCCTTCCTACATTTCTTTATTCTGTCGTTGCCAGGTTGACTTTTTTTCAGATACACACATGTGCGCACACACACACATACATGGAGAGAGAAAGAGAAAGAGAGAGGGGGCAGGTGGTGGCACAATGATTGAGGACCTGGGTTTAAGCCTCTGGTCCCCACCTGCATGGAGAAAGCTTTGTGAATGGTGAAGCAAGGCTGCAGGTGTCTCTCTCTTAACCTTTCTATCTCCCCCTTCCTTCTCAATTTCTGTCTCTATCTAATAAATTGAAAAAGAGCGAGGGAGAGAGAGAGAGAGAGAGAGAGAGAGAGAGAGAGAGAGAGAGAGACGATAGCATCTATGCTTCCAGTATAATTGGGGTCTGTTCAAACCTGGGTGGCGTACAGCAGGCCACTATCCTAGTGAGCTATTTCACTGGCTCCAGACTTTAATTCTGATCTAATGCCTTCATCCTAGTATATAAGGAAAACACTATGACCTAATTATCCAGGAGCCCTCCTGACCTCTGCTGCAGGATTGTTTCAAGCCATATTGACAATGGGTAGACACATATGCATTGTCATGTCTGATTAGAACCTCCCACTCCCTGGGGTGGGTGTCAGGGCTGTTTGACACCATGGATCCAGGGGAGGATTCTCTGCACCTGCTCCTTTGAAGGCAGAGCCCTTGGGGCCCCTCCATGGCCTCTTGAGAAGGGGATTGGCTACTGCTTAACCCTCAGGAAGGACTATGTTCTCATGCTAGGTGGGACAGCCTGCCTTTCTCCTCTATCCAGGCTCACTAGAGACATTTGGGAGATGCTCACTCCTCCAGGGGCTCAGGGACCCCCTTCCTATCCACTATGTTCTCAGGGCTTTCCTCTGTGCCTTGTATGCCTCCTCCCACAGCCCCAGCCCCTGACTGTTCTCAGGGAGGACTCCTCTGGTCATCCATGTGGACCTCAGTGGCAGAGTCCAGCCTCTGGGCACTCAGTCCAGTGAGTGCAGCTCCTCTGCCACCTGAGTCCCCCTGAGCCATTCCTAAGGAAAGCAGGATGCCCAGCCATCCTCTGGTATGGGGGCTGAGCAGGTGTGCAGGTGGTTCTGAAAGAGAGGCAGTGGTGACGTTTTCTCACTGCAGCCAGCCGAGGACTGATAAGCAGACAGACGCAGGGATGAATCACCTCTCCTGGGCCAGCTGGCAGGGCAGGGATTCAAAGGGCTATGCTGAAGCCCCTGATGCCTGGGCCCCAACAGTCTAAGGGTTGAACTCACTGTCTCCTTTGACCCAGTGGGACCAGCCATCCGGAGAGGGGAGGAAGCCATGTGAGTGAGTGTGTGGTGGAGGCAGTGCAGAGGCCAGGACTCAGGTTTTCCATCTGTCTCGTGTTGGTCCCTGGGGACCAGTGGCTGACCAGAATTAGGGGTTGGGGAGGGGGTTTCAGAAAGCCTGAGGGTGCGGGGAGGAGAGAAGCCTGAGAAGCAGGAGTGGACACCTCGCTGGCTATGTGACTAGGCCAGGGTTAGGCTCTCTCTGGGCACCATTTTCTCACACTATTGTCTGGAGGTGCTTGGAAAAGAGATGGGTGAAGGGTGGATGGGTGGGTGGGTAGGAGGATCAGACCTCTTTTGGTTTCCAGACCTCCTCTTTCTATCCCCTTTCTGAGCATTGATTGGTAGTTCAGGTCTTAGACTTGGGAGGCTCCTCCCTTCCCTCTGGCCTCTAACAACTGCTAACATTTTGGACAAAGTCACAATTGTGGTACAAAAGCATGCTTCCTCTCTGTCCACCAAGACAAATACATGCCATGTGATCACCCCCACTCCCTGCCCCAGAACACTGAGCCACTTGGAACCTAGAGCCCTGGTGTGGTGCTGACACTTCTCTCCATAGCCCTCTAGCTCTGTCCCAGGAGTGTCCTTCCTGTGAAGGATTCCCACTCCCCTGTTTATTTCCACCAATATTCACCCTCGAGAGCCATTCTTTCATGAAAGTCCCAGGCCAGCCGTTTGGGGAGAGTTCCTGGTATGGAGTTTGTTTCCTCTTGAGTAGAGGCCAGCTGGGCACTTTTAGCTGGACGGGGATGGAAGTGACAGGGATCAACCTGCTCGTCCTCCCAGGTTCCTTATCCTGCTACATGTCACTTTCTTTCAATATGCTCCATTATAGAAGGTGGCCTGGGTCCCTCCAGTGGGCCAGCTCTGCAGGCTTTACCAAGCCACTCCTCCTTCACTAGATGACAGTGTTTCATGGGGAAGTATTTTGAGGATGTAAATGGCTTCTTCCTCATTAGCTTTTTTTTAAAATGAGGGTGGGAAGAGAGAGAGAGAGAGAGAGAGAGAGAGAGAGAGAGAGAGAGAGAGAGTCGAGCCAGAACATCACTCTAGCATACATGATGCTGTGGATTGAACTCAAGACCTCAAGCTTGAGAGTCCAGTGCTTTTATCCACTGTGCCATTTCCTGGGCCTCCTCATCAAACTCAATTCATTTGATTTATGTTCTTATCCATATGGCCTCACTATTTCCTGTTTCATTCCACAAGTGATGATGTGTTCCTATCATTCTTAATTTTGGTAAAGGGGCAGGGGGAGCCCTTTCAGTCTGGCTCTTGTGTTCTCACAGATGTCTTCATCATTCTCTTAATTCTTCCTTTCTGGCCCAAAAGACATGTTCTGGACTTATCTTGTCCTGTCTCTGATGCAGCCCTGGAATCAGCCATTCATTTAAGGAAGGGCCTGACTTTAAACTTTCTATGTGATTTTTCAAGTGAAGTAAACTATACAGTTACTGCATCACAGGTGTGTGTGTGTGTATGTGTGTGTGTGTGTGTGTGTGTGTGTGAGAGAGAGAGAGAGAGAGAGAGAGAGAGGGAGAGAGAGAGAGAGAGAGAGAGCTGGGTTTGTGTCTGAAGAGTTTATTTATGAAACACAACATTAAAAAAAATAACCCTAACCACCTTATAACTGTTTTGGGCAGTTATTTTAAAAATTTAATACTGGGAGCTTGGAAGCCTGGGGTGGTGGTGGTCAGGGAACTGTGCCCAGAGCTTCTCATGGTTTCTGCCTTGTCCCCTGCCTAGGAGGTGTCTGTACTCCACCTGGTCCCCCTCCCACCCTGGCTGGAACAGCTGCAGCCCAGAGGGGTGCAGGTGAGGCTGGGGCTCAGCCAGAGCAAGCACAACTCCTGCACCAGGCCAAAGGAAATAGCCTTGGGTCAATATTAGCTCGTGTGGAACAGGCCTGCAGAACATGGGCTCCCTGTGGCCTTGGAGTGGGAGGCATGGTGGTGGCAGGGCCTGGGGAGTCACAGGAGCCCTGAAGCCACTGCTCTCACCTCCTTGGGGAGGAGAGAGAAACTGAGGCCCAGGAGATGCAGGAACTGGGCTCTAGTCAATGGTATACAAGCCATAGGAAAACTCTCCTTTGTGTTTTTCCTTCTCCTTCCTGTGTTTCTGCTTTTCCTTTGGGCAAGGTAGGGCAACAAACACTGAACCAGGAGTCAGAGCTCCTGGACTCTAGTTTGGCTTCTGCCTGGATCCACAGTGGGGTTCTAGGGTGCTACTCCTTCACTCAGGGCTCCCTTCACCCTCAAAGATGGCCTCTCTCCCTTCATCTCAAAGATGGCCTCTCTCCAACCTTGTGCATGTATCCCACTGCATCAGCTCCTCCAACTCAAAGTCTTTTGGGGGCCAGTAGAGAAGATACATGCACATCACAGTGGCTGTGAGGTAACAAAGAAGGAAGAGGAATTTGGTGAGCTGTGGCATTGGGGCGGGGGTGGGAGGGTGATGAGAACTTGCAGGACTGCTGTAGGCTTCTCTGGGGAAGGAAAGACAGGTCACTTGCTTTCTCTCCTGATCATGCCCTCTCCCATACATGATCTCACTAAGGTGGCCTGGTGTGAATGGCAGCACTCTGGGCCAGGGAAACATCCCAGGATTGTGGCTTTGATCACCCGCCCTGAGTAGCAGGGAGTGGGCTCCACTGGGCCTGGGACTCAGTGCTCCCTATTCTAGCATTATTTCCTGGCTAGCTGAGATTTCATCTGGTCTCAGCTGCACACATGCTGTGCACATGGCCCTTTTTTGCACAGGATCCTGTTTCCCGAGTGCATCTGCTTCCCCTGCCCACCCTTCTGCCCCCAAGGAGAAGTCACTAGTCGCCAATGCTATGCTCATCCTGCCTACCCATCCTCCCCACCCTGTTGGCCCCTGAAGAAGCTGGAAACCAGTTTCTACTTACCCCAGGCCAGCATTGGAGTTTCAGCCCTGGCCCATGTGGGGAGATTACTCAGCCTCATCTCTCTCATCCAGACAATGGGAGTAGTGCAGGCTGGGAAAAGGAGCTCAGCTCAAAGCATGGGCTCAGCACAGCTCTCCAATTATCCAGGACTGCCAGGGTGGATCAGAGACTCTGGGTCTCAGCATAGCAGAGCCCAGAGGGCAGCCTTCCTTATCCTGGAAGTCTTCCCTGATTGCCACATCCCAGAATAAACTTCACTTTCTAGACTAGACACACAGTACAGCAGTAGGAGAGGTGTGGGAGAGGAAAGGACTTTAGAGAGCACCTTAGGCAACCTTCTTGTTCTGAGGTTCAGGGACTCAGCTACACACACACACACACACACACACACACACACACACACACACACACACACACACACACACACGGAGAGGGAGGGAGAGGGAGAGGGAGGGAGGGAGGGAGAGAGAGAGAGAGAGAGAGAGAGAGAGAGAGAGAGAGAGAGAGACCATTGTTCCTCTATGATCTCCCTGTTGTTCCCAGGGAACCACTGAGCATCCCCTAAGGGAGGGCTCTCAAGTTTGATAAATGGACAAATGGAGGCACAGCAAGTACAGTAGAAGTAAATTTCAGGACATAGCTCTTCTTGGCACCATGCCCTCCCCCTCCCCCCATCCCTTCCAGTAACCCAGGACGGCCAGGGAACAAACATTCACAGACACTGGTTCTCTGCCTGCCTGCCCAAGCCTCGGCTCCAGACTAGTACACAAACAGGGCTGAGAGATGGTGTGAGGGCCTGGAGAAACGGTGCAAGTCAGGACACTCTAGTAACTCAGGCAAGAGAGTGATGCAGAAACAACAGTATAAAATAACAGAAAACAGGTGGAGAGGAATATTTTTATCACCAGGCTATTTAACAGGTACTAATTCCCTTTAATATAAGAAACTCAGACACATTTTTCTGATTTTATTTTTTATTTACTTTGTATGGTGTTGGGAAATGAGTCCAGGGCCTTGCACATACATTATACTACTGAATAGTCTCCTCTGAGATTGATTTGTTATTATTATTAGTTTTTAATTTGAGGAAGAGAGTGAGGAGAGCGAAAGAGAGAGACCCCAAATACACCAAAGCCACCAAAGATTGCCATCTCTCGGAGCTTCTCCCATGCTGCCCATGGTCTCCCATGTGGTGCTTGGGCTCCTACCCAGGACTTGTGCATAGTAAGGCACTAGCTCTACCAGGTGAGCACTCTCTCTCTTTCTCACTCCCCTTTGGAATACTTTTAAAATAGCCAAAGCAAGTAAGCCAACAAACCCATATGTATATTAATCGATAAACTGTGTACAAATACTTGTGGTGTACAGTACTGACCAATGATTAATATCCTTAATATGCAAATAGCACTTTCAAATAAATAAGAAACAGATCACTAATCAACAGAAAAAAATAAACAACTGATAAAGAATAAAGTCTTTCTTTTTAAATCTTTATCAGAGCACTGCTCAGCTCAGGCTTATGGTGGTAGGAGGAATTGAACCTGGGACTTTGGAGCCTCAGGAGTGACAGTCTCTTTGCATAACCATTATGCTATCCCACCATGGATAGTTTATAGTAAGGAAGCATAAATGGCTCTTAAACATATGAACAGGTTCTTAAACTTAAGAAATAAATTGAACTGCAACACAAGTCATATTTCATCTCTCATATTGATAAATATCAAACACTTTGAGGGCTGGGGAAATAGTACATCGATTTATGGAGCAGACTTGCATTCCTGAGGTACCAAGTTCAGTCCTGAGCACTGCTATAAGCTAGAATTGAGTGGTGATCTGGAAAAAAAAAGAAAAAGAAAAAGAAAACCAACAACACTGTTGATAACTCACTGTTTTGGTGAGGATGTGGGAAGCAGGCATGCTTTTATATTTCAGGTACAACCTCTATGAAGAGTCACTTGTCAATATTGATGAAAATGGACATACCTGCACCCTTTAATCTTAATAATTCTACTTTTGGGGATTTATTTTACATATGTACTCAGACATATGAAAATAACACATATACAATGGTAATCAGATATATGAAAACAATGCCTATACAAAGGTATCCCTTGCCGTAGAGTTTATAATTGCAAAGAAGTTAGAGAGAGCTGAATATTCATTAGTTAAGTCCTGTTTAGTTATGAGATAGCTTCTCAAAGGAATACTATGCAGCCATAACAAAGAACACCATGACACTTTATGCACTTAAGTGCAACAAGTTATGAGCAACATCAGGAAGCCCTGAAGTGTGGCAGAGAATACAAAGATTTCAAGTATGACTACCTGCAAATCAGTTCACTACTAGAATCATTAGTTTTTCTAGCCTGTGAAATGAGGAGAATCCCAACACCTCCAGATAGTTAAAATGAAAGGCTTCATGTGATAGACCTCCCTTTTCACACCCCTGGGAACCCCCTTGGGGCAGGACCCAGCCCCCAACCTCCTCAGCAGGATCACACAACCACATCCCCACTTCGAGAAGCTGAGGGCGGGTGGGGTGGAAAATGTCAACATCAGATTAGCCCCCATGGGAAACAGCACACTTCTCCAACCACACACGCCCCCACATTTCCCCCCAGTAGAAAGGGGCCTGGGGTTAGGGAGGGGGAAGCGGGACTGAGGCTGGTGACACCCATCACACCTTCAGAACACCCTCAGTCTCCTGGGCCAAGGTGCTCTTAGGAAATGGAGCGTGTACCTGCAGGGGATTCTGGGTCTTGTGTCCCCACTGTGTGGGGTTGAGGCTCTGCTTCATTGGGAGCCACAGAGGGGTGGCACCTGCTTCTGTCTGTGAAAAAATAGGCCTCTCTAAGTTCAAGACCAAACGCACAGCCTTCTAGTACTGTCAGTCAGACACCAGACGCCAGTGCCTGCAACATAGATGACACATATCATTGTCCTTCATTTGTTCTTTAGACATTTGCTCCAAAAATGCTGGTTTGTGAAAGTGACTTGAGAGACATTAAAAAAAAAAAGGAGAAAATAAAAAAGGAGATTATGGATGACAAACCTCCCTCCCAGCAGTGATAAATCCTGGAGAAAAGGTCAGAAAAACCGATGATGTTGTGAAGCAAAGAGCCAGCAGACAAATTATTAAACCTTTTAAAAACACTTAGGGGAGCTCTTAACTGTCAAGTAAAAACCATCATGCTTACATCTTTACATGCTTTTGTTTATTTAAACAAAGAATAATTGTCTTTTTAAAATTTTCTTTAAATTTTTATTTCATAGAGAGAAATTGAGAGGGAAAGGTGGAGGGGTGAAAGGGAGAGAGACACTGGCAGCACTGCTTCATTACTTGTCAAGCTTTCTATCTGTATGTGTGGGGCCAGGGGTTTAAAGAATATTTTTCTAATAATAATAAAAAAGAATACATCTTATGGGCCAGAGGGAGCCATTGATTGTTTCTGAGTCACCTGGGTATATTCAGAACCAATCCTGAGGAAGTATGGCTGGTAGGAAGAAAGGTGACATACTTGGAGGAGGGATAGATGCTCTAGAGGCCGCCTGTCTTCATTATAGTATCTGTGTTGCAACACCACAAGAAAAACCAACACACTGTTACCTCCTTTTTCCTGATAAGAGGACAGAGAGGCAGAGAAACTGGCCTTTATTGGGGTGTGGTAGACCCGGGCTTGTCACCTTCCAAACTCTGCAGACTTCCTCTATGCTCAAGTCCCTTTCTAACCAAGGGACCAGATATTTTTAGGTCACTGGCGTCATCTCGATTATGCCTTTTACTCAGCGGTGGTATCACTACCCTCCTTTGTGCCACTGTTACTGATGTTGTGATATTATTGGCCTCTGCCTTTCCCCAGAGGGGGTTTGATTGCTGTCACCACCTGGGGATCCTCCTGCCTTGTCAGCTTTGGGGCAGCACCTGACAAGTGGGGGCATGTTTGGAGATACCCCCTACTTCCCACCCCACATCTTTTTTTATTTTTGTGGAACTGGAGCCATTTTTTTCACTGAGGAGAGAGAGAGAGAGAGGTATTTCTGTATTGCCATACTACCTCCCATGTGGTTCCAGGGTTCAAAACTGAGTTACATACCTGGTGATGCAGGCATCCCTACCTGGTGAGCTAACCCTCTTTCCACTTCCCCTTTTCACGAGTGGGGATTGCTCACATGGCAGACCTCTGTAGGCTGTGTGTCCTTGGCGGTCAGGTTGGTGTCTATGTGCTGTTCTGAAAGAGGACACTGGAACACACCCACACCCCCTTGACTATAAAGCTGATGTGGAGGGCTCTGCACAGGTGTACAGGTGTACCTCCTTAGCACCAGAATCCAGACCCCTGGCAGGTCCCGTGGGAGGTGATGTGGCCATCTGTCTGTCAGGCCTACATCCTAGGTGGCCTCCTTAGTGTTCCAGGGGTTCTTTCTTCACTTGTTACAAGTGTGTGCACGCGTGTGTGTATGTTTTTTGATTCTGAATTTGTGACCTAGAATCCCCTTCCTCATTTTCTTCTCTTCTTCCACCTTCTTGTCTACCTTCTCCTCTTCTTTCTTTCACTTTCTCCTTTTCCATTTTCTCCTCCTCTTCCTCCTCCTTCTAGTCTTTATTCTCCTTTAGTTGCTACGACTTCACTACTCCGAGCCAGCTTTTTCAGATAGAAAAGTGACACAAGGAGAGAGGGAAAGACACAACCCTGAAACTTCCCTCCATGTACTTGGGGCGAGGCTTTAAAGAACCATTGCTTAGAAAGACTGACATCCAGATCCACTCTCCAACCCCCTGGGCCAAAGAAACCCTTCTCATTTGGAGAACCGGGCCACGGCGAGGTGGTGGTGGTGGTGGTGAGCCCTATGATAGTTCTTGGAGCTTGTTCAGCTCTGAGCCCCTATTTCCACAGTTCAGCCCACTGGGAGGAGGTGGTGGCTGGACCCTAGTAGTGAGGATGGAGAAAGACAGAAGGAACATAGTTTGTGCAGGAGGCCTTTTATCTGGGAGGAAGCCGAGGTTGGGCCATGGGGAGGGGCCACAGTCACGGAGCCTCCATTTGACATGTCCTGAGCAGAAGGTAGAAGATGCTGTGGCATGACTATGTGCTGGATAGTAGTTGGATGTGTTGAGGGCCGTAGCAGATTGGAATAGGAGGCTAGCAGAAGCCAGGGGAGCCTGAGCAGATGCAGTGGTGGCTACAGAATCAGGGTGGCTGCCCTATAGCCTGGCTCCCCAGCTTGCCTAGGATGGCACCCAGTGATGGACTGGTCCAACCCTAACCAGCTCTGCAGCCTGGCCACTGGACACATCTCCCAGCTAGAGTTTGATGTTTACAGGTGGCCTGGAAGGGATGTAGGCCAGAGCCCAGGGCCAGCTGACCTTGCATCCCTGCTGTTCACCCAGCTCTGAGCAGCAGCCCAGCCATGGCCCAGACACCAGGCACTGTTCTCAGAGCTGGTAAGCTGCCTGCTCTGGAGTTTGGCTGAGCGGGCATCCTGCCTCAGATAGAACAGGGCTTTGAACTCCTCCCTGATATCACAGGCTGGGAAAAGGATGTTACAACAGGGAGATAGCAGGAAGGGCAGTGGTTTCCCCCACTAGAATGTTCATCCTTTAAAGCAGAGACCTTGTGTGTCTCATTCACTGCTATGTCTCAGGTACATAAAACCAGCCTCTTGGTGAGTGGATGATTGAAGTCAAGAGCCCTGGGGTGTGTGTGTTTTTTTCTCTTTTTTTTTTCTCAGGTCACAAGAAGCCCATAGGAAGGGGGTCTTTGTGATGCCAGTAAGGCTCTGAAATCTTTATTCCTCTGATCACACTCACCGTTGCAGGTGACAAGTTGTAAGCAACTCCAGACTACTGAAACTCTCTCTTTTAACTGGTGGGCAAGTTCAGACCTCCTGAATTCCTCCAAGTGAGAGGAGACATGCCTCCCATAGTTCCACCTTCACAGCCAGGTGGAGCAGCTGTGGCACAGTTTCCGAAAACAGTCCTCTGTGACAAAGGAGGCCTCTAACACTACCTGACTTCTCAGATGAGGACCACATCCTAGAGAGTCATCTCTGATATTGAAAAGATAAGAATTCTGGCAGGCCATTCTGCTTAGTAGCTGCCACCCAAATATACTAATGCAGAAAGGGATGCCTGTCCCCTCGAAGACGGAGTTAGAGGCGAATTCTCCTTGTTAAAACCAGAACATCATTGGAACTTCCCTCTTTGCCCACATGCCCAGAGGTGAAAATAAAACCCACAACTCTGCCAGGTTTCAGTTTTAAACAAAAAGCCTAGGAGTCCCCATGTCCTTTCAATTAACCCAAAGGGTCTGGTTCTTTGTGAGGACTCCACAGTGGGAGCTACTTTGATTCTGGTTGTTGCTGTGATGTGTCTGCCCTTAGTTATGCCCTCTCCCAGCTTGCAGAGTGGCTGAGCCTCCCCCAGCCCAGGAGGACAGCAGCAAGAAGGTGTTGGATCTTTGTCTGGAGTGTTTTGGGGGCGGCTGGTCCCTAACAGAACCAGAACACCTCCCCTTGGGGACAGCTGCTTAGGAAACCTATGTATGGTGGCAGTTGGGGGTAGTACTTTCCAGGGTTTCCTGCTCCTGGGAAGCTCCTGGGTGCCCTGTAACTGGTGCAGCATAAAAGTCAAGCTTTCCTGCCAAAAAACCCCAGGCCTCCGGCTGCTCTCACACCCTCTGAGGCTGGAGCTGGGACCTGCAAGGTCAAGGCCAGCAGGCTGGGATATAAGAGAAAGTAAACAGCACTCCCTCCCCTGTTTCTCCAAAATCCAGCATGCTTTCCACAGGGCTGGAGCTGGGACTTGCACATGGAACCTAAGGTGTCTCCCCCACCGCCTGTCCTGCTGAAGGCAGGCAGGACTTGTCTCAGAGAGCAAACCTGGCAAGGGCAGCCCATAGGCCTAAATGTGGGGTGAGAAGTCTCCCCAGGAACTTCCTGAAGCAGCTGTCAGACACCGTCAAGGACTCTGGAGGTCATGGACCACACCCTGGGGCACAGTTGTCCCGTATACTGGTCTGTGTGTGCTGCCGTGGGCTCTGCAGGCAGGAGGCTCTAGGCAGGGGTGCTGCCTTCAGAAGGGGCACTGGCTGTGGACAGCCTGCAGAGTATGCCAGTGCCCTTAGGCTGAATGACAGCTCAGGCCTCCCCAGAGTCCAGCATCTTTATCCTCATGCTCCCCAAATGGCTGCTGTTTCTCTGAATGTCACACCTGCATCCATGGCAGGAATAGGAAAATTAAAACAAAGGGTAGAACGCATGATCACAGAGTCCCTCCCTTGTTAATCAGGATAACTAGAGATTTCCCAGAAGTCCCTTAATAGTGCATTGACCAGAACCATAGATAGTAGCTCTCTGCCTTTCTTTTTATAAACAGCCTCTTCCAGGAACTTTACCCTTATCAGAGCTGATTGGTTTTGTTGTTTGGTTGTTTTTATTGATATTTGATTAAGTGAAAAACCCCTGTGTAGGGGGAATGCCCTAGTGAGGTCATTCTGACCATGGTGCTAATGACAGGTGTGCCGCTCTGGCCACCTGGGCCTGTCAGGCTCTCTCCTGCAGGCAGGGCTGGAAGCAGGGACAGGGCAGTGCCACCCAGGACTTCACAGGGACCCCTTGCAAGCACTGACAGCAGCCCTGGCTACACACGCGGTTCCTGTTCTATAGTGCCATCTCTTGCAGCAGCACCAGTTAGGAAGGGGCTGTGGCTTCCATGGAGCACGACAGGGCTCTAGTGCCATAGACCTGGGTTCTAGTGTGTGCTCTCCTGAGTGACTGTCTAAAGGTCCTGTTGCTGCTGGAACCAATCACCATCAACTTGGCAGCTTAAAACAACAGACGATTCTAGGTCAGAAATACTAAAGAGCAGCCCTGGAGATGGTGCAAGACTAGGCCCTAAGTTTGATCCCTAGCTCTGCTCATGTCAGACTGCTACCCTGGTCTCTCTCTCACACTCTTACTAATATATATATTTAGAGAGTTAGCTCTTTAGATAGGGAGTGTGCTTTGCTATGTGTGAGACTCCGGTTCAAGCCCCAGTACTATATGGATGGTGCCCAAGCACTAATGTAATAAAAAAATTCCATATTATAGTCCAAAAGTAACCAAAGAATGAGATCTGAGGCCACACAGAGGGCAGGGAGTTACATTTATTTTACCTTAACAAGTTACAGGTCAATTCCTACCAGACCTGCACCAGCTGGTCCCTCAGCACGCAGCTTTGATCAGTTTCAAACTGGGCGCAGCACAAACTGATTGGTTAGAAACGATGTCCATAAAAAAAAAAAAAAAAAAAAACCAAAGTCCATCAAGGTGCTGACAGTAAAGGTGAGAGCAGGTTGGTTATGATCAGAGCCCACCACATGGGATGCTGGAATGTAGAAGTGGGCAGCCACCAGGAGCCTAGAGACTTTTCATCTCACTAGAAAAAGCTCTGATACTGTGGATACTCTTTTCCCCCGTCTGTGTCTTTGTTGCTCTATCTGAGTAGGAAAGAAAAGTGGCCTGGGAGTGGTGAAAGTCTTACATGCCTGAGGCCCTTAGTTCTGAAAAAAAAAAAAAAAAGTCATTCCAAAATAGGTCTGACTGTACATTAAAGCTGAGTTCCCTGTAGACAGAGAAGATCTATTTCCTTGCTTTTTTCACTTTCTTTCTTTACCTTTTCTTTCTTTCCTTCCTTCCTTCCTTCCTTCCTTCCTTTCTTTCTCTCTTTCTTCTTATCTTTCAGAGAGAAATGGAGAGAGGAGGGGGAGAGAAAGATTGACACCTGCAGACCTGATTCACTGCTTGTGAAGTAATCTCCCTATAGGTGGGGTGCTGGGGGCTTGTACCTGGATCCTTGTGCGAGTCCTTGCACTTCATACTATGTGTGCTTAACTCAGTGCGCCACCACCCAGTCCCTCCCTCTTTTTTCCATTTTCTATAGTTGCCTGAATGCCATCTTCAGAATCAGAAGGTTGACCTCTCCTAGCCTCTAGCTCTCTCATGCTGATCTTTGCACTGGCTGTGTTCATTTATGGTGCTCCTTTGTGAGCCCTGCAACAATCTCGAGATTCTTTACCACACCTGCAAATTGCCATATAAGGGGAAACATATTCATGGGCTCCAGGGATCAGGATGTGGGCATCTTTGGGGAGTTCTTCTTCTGTGTCCCTGCATGGCTATGGGTTAATAGCCATTCTCTCCTCAGCAGGAAAGAGGTGGAAATTAAAATAAATAAATAATGGGGGAATGGGTGTTTAAGCACACACATTACCATGCACAAAGACCTGCAGGGGGAAGCTTCATGAGTCATGAAGCAGGTCTTCAGATGGGTCTTTCACCCTCTGTTATCTCCCTCACCCCTCTCAGTTTCTCTTTATCCTATCCAGTATAAAAAAAGGATAAGCAAAATTAATTAATTAATTAAAATAAAAGAAAGACTGTTAGGTTTCGGCCCTTAGGGAATGATTGAGGCCCTTTTGTGGAGGCAGCAGGTGTGAAGGCTGTGATCAAACAGAAGGCTTTCTTCCTTCCTTCCTTTCTTTCTTCCTTTTTCTTTCTTTCTTTCTTTCTTTCTTCCTTTTTCTTCCTTCCTTCCTTCCTTCCTTTCTTTCTTTCTTTCTTTCTTTCTTTCTTTCTTTCTTTCTTTCTTTCTTTCTTTCTTTCTTTCCTTTTGCCTCCAGAGGTATTGCTGGGGCTTGGTGCCTGCACCACGAATACACTGCTCTTGGAGGCTATTTTTTCCCCCTTTTTTTGCCCTTGTTGTTTTATTGTTGTTGTGGTTATTATTGTTGTTGTTGGATAGGGCAGAGAGAAATGGAGAGAAGAGGGGAAGACAGAGAGTGGGAGGGAAAGACAGACACCACTCGTGAAGTGACCCCCCTCTAGGTGGAGAGCCGGGGACTCGAACCGGGATCATTATGCCGGTCTTTTCGCTTCTCGCCTGTGCGTTTAACCTGCTGCGTTACCGCCCAACCCCCTTGATTCCATTTCTGCACAGTAGGTGCCAGGATAGTGATGTAATCTCTCTTTCCCTCATTAAATAAACAAGTCTGAGAGAGAGGGAGAGAGAGAGAGAGAGAGAGAGAGAGAGAGAGAAGCAACAAAAAAAAAAGGAGAAAGAAAAGGAGAAAGAAAAGGAGGCTGTACTGCTGTACTTCTAGGAAGGAGACAGTTACTGAGAGATGCCCCTTGTTCATAAAAACATTGCCCACTGGAGGTCGTAAAGCTGTTTCTGAGGTGTGTCCCAAACCACAGAACCTGACCCAGCAGGGCTCCAGTCCCAGCCTACATATGTAGGGTCAGGGTAGATGGGAAAGGACACCATAAACAGATGTGCACATGGCCTCAGTTCATCCTCACAGCAGTGGGACTTCCTCCTCACCCAACACCCCACACTCCATCTGTAGATGTGGAAACAGCTCAGAGAGATCAAGTACTCTGTAGAGACCACAGTTACTGAGCAGGGAGCTAGGCCTCCCAGACCAGCCCCCACACATCCTTCTTGATTGTTTGCCTCCTCCACCTGCCTCCTGCGGCTTCTGGATACTCTTCTTTAATCAGACTTACTGCTCTTTCATCTGTCTAAAATGAAACTGTATACTATCTCTATAAATGGGAAGCTGCAGAATTCATGGGCTAGTCGTGTTCCTTTTTATAATGTGCACGTGAGTGAGTTTGTCATCGTAAACTGGCAAGTGTTTCTCTGTGTGCCGTGGAAAGTGGCTTCACATACCACCAGTAGGTGCAGCCTTCTCTTTGGGAATTGGATCCATACTTACTCTGCTTTAGTGAAATTGGAATATTAATGATGATCATTTTTATGGTATTAAATTTTCAAATGGTTTCCTGGTACTGTTAAATCCAGTGCCCCAGCCTGACAGCAGGACATTCCTGGCCTTGCCTTTACCCTTCCTCCTTCCTTTTCCTCACCTGTCAACTCTGCCTCTCCAGCAAACCAGGACTTTAAAAAAAAATTTTTTTTTAGATATCTTATTTATTATTGGATAGAGACAGAGAGAAATTGAGAGGGGTGGGGGAGACAAAGAGAGACAGAGAGACACCTGCAGCCCTGCTTCACCACTAGCAAAGCTTTCCCCCTGCAGGTGGGGACCAAGGGCTGGAACCCGGGTCCTTGTGCACTGTAATGTGAGCACTTAACCAGGTGCGCCACTGCCAAGCCCCAAACCAGGACTTTTCTCCTTCTTTTCCCTCTCCCTCTCTGTCTCCTTCTCTTTCTTCTCCTTTTCCTTCTTCTCCTCCTCTTACCCCACCCCCCTCCTCCTTCTTCTTTTACTGTTTGACTCCCCAGCCAGAAAGTGCCAGAATTTGGACCCAAGCCCTGAGCCTTAGAGCCCCAAGCTCTTGCCTCCCTCCTCACATCACCACCTTTCTGTCATGTATAGTGTCAGCAAGGCCTATGGTGGGAAGGAAACAAATTTGGAAATGAAGTGGGGGGAGGGGTGGCTGAGTCATCCAGGAGCCTCAGGCCTCAAGCTTCAGGACCCCCTTAGTCTTCTTGGCAAACAGACAAAGCTTTGATCAAGATAACTTCCTCTTGGAAGTAGTTGGACTTGTTAAGGGGAGGAGGCTTAGAGTCCTTTTCAGTCTTTCATGGGGCAGGCGTGAAATGGCTGATCCCTATGATCTTACGTGGGGGGCAGGGCTGGCTCACTGTACTGCCCCAGAAAAGCGGGCAGCCTGATCTGGACAGAGCTGACTTTTTTTAAAATTAAAAAAAATTATCACTTATTTATCATTGGATAGAGACAGAGGGAAATTGAGAGAGAAGAAGGAGATAGATAGATATATAGATAGATAGATAGATGGGGGAAAGAGAGTCACCCGCAGCCCTGTTTTGCCACTTTTGAAGCTTTCCTTTTGCATGTGGGGACCAGGGGGCTTGAACTCAGGTCCTTATGCACTGTAGTGTGTGAGCTTAACCAGGTACACCACTACCTGTCCCCCCAGAGCTGACTTCTTATGGGCCTATTTCTTTTTTTGCCAGCATCTCACTATCCCATCCTCTGCTGCAATACTCATTATTCACATCAAGCATGGATCAGGCTTGAGGGTAGGCTTTTCCTGGCCCAGTCATGACAGTCTGGGAAACCTTCAGTTAAAGGCACCCCCCATGCTCACATGCACTGGGGAGTCTTCCCTCTTGCTCTTGGGGAAAGTTGGAATTAATAAACCGTGACTACTCAGCAAGCTACCCCAGGGTCTGTACTCCTTCCTCAGATGGTAAATGATGGGTATTGTGGCAGAGGGAGAGAATGTGAGAAGCTGGCAAAGGCCTGTAAGAAGGGGAAAAATGGCCACCCAGAGCAAGTGGACTCATTGTGCAGGTACATAGAAGAAAAAGATGGGGGGCAGCAATTGCACGCCCCTCAGGGGTCAGGTGAATGTCAAGGAGGTGTTCCAGGGAGGAAGTGCTCCTCAACAGCTCAGTTGGCAGCCTGGAAGGTTTGAATCCTGACACTAACACTGGTTACTGTGCCATTCTGAGCAAATCCCTTGACCTCTCTGGGCCTTTGTTTCTTGATCTGCAAATGAGTTTGCTTATAGTCTCTGCTCCTGGGGTGGCAGTGACCACCCAGAAAGCAGGTATGTGAAGCCCCTCACAGGGTGCCCTGGCATGCAGGAGTCAGGGCCATGCTGTGTCCCCAGGGAAGCCCCTCCTGGGAGGAGCAGGGGGCTGGCTGTGGCACTCCCAGGCTGGTCCTGACCCTGTCCAGCTGCCCCGCCCCAGTGGTGACATCTTGCCCCAGCCCGAGGGGCGGGAAGGAAGTGAGGAGGGCAGACAGGCAGCTGCTTCCCTTTTTTCTGCCTTGCTCAGGCTGTCTTTGCCTAGGAACCTGCAGGAGGACAGCAGCGCCATGGCACCCCACGCCGTCCGCCAGACCTGCTGCTGCTTCAACGTGCGCATTGCCACCACCGCACTGGCCATCTACCATGCGGTGAGTGTGCTGAGGCCGGGGAGGCCTGGGGGGTGTGGGCAGGAGGACCACTGCTCCCCATTTCTGCATGAGCCCAGGGAAAGACCCTCCTCTGCCCTGGGCCTCAGTCTCTCCCTGGGTCAGGGTGGGAAGGGGGCCCTGCGAGTGCCGCTTGTAGAGCAGCTGAGCAGCTGCAAGTTCATTCTGGTGCAAAGGGATGAACAGACACCAAAGGGCTTTGCAAGCCAGGGATCCTGGGAGAGTCCTGGAGCAAGACTGTCCACAGAATGTGGGTTACAGCACAGCCTCCCATGGGGCCTGGGCTGCTGGGAGTGAAGGGGGGAGGAGTAGGAATCTACTTTGTGGGAAGGTTTGAGTCCTCTTAGTGATTCTGAAAAACAGTGTTTTCTCTCCATGGAAGAAAGCTGAGTTCTCATGCTCACTGGCAGGGGACTTGCCAGTGCAGAAGAGGGGCTTGAGGGGAGCCCCTTTGGAGGCTGGGGGTGAGGGGACTGAGGTACAGCTTGGAGGTGGAATCTTAGCCTTCAATCTATTTATAGAGTGCTAGGAGCCAGTAACTGTCCTCCCACTCTTGTCCCCAGGCCATAGTCTCCCTCTCTGTCCTGGTAGCTGAGGGCCTTTGTTCTGTCTTGTCCAAACCCAGACCTCTCATCCCACAGTGCCCTGCCACACCCAACCCTCCCAGACCCAGGCTTCTTCCTCTTAGCGTAACTCAAGCCTGTGGGTGACCGTTTTCTCCTCAGCCTGGAAGAGCTTCCTCAAAATGAGCTGAAGGCTGCTGTGAATGGTTTAGACCCAGCTACCTCTGCAGAGAGGGAAGGCAGAAATGAGGCCTAAGCCCAGCTCCTGGTGGTCAGTATTGATCAGTGGGCAGTTCATGACCTGGATCTGGTCTCCCATGTGTAACCCTGACCTCAGGCTTCCTAGCTGCGAAGCCTTGGGAGACTTACTTAGCCACTCTGAGGTTCCTCATCTAAAAAGTGGGCATAAAAATAACACCGTTGTTGTGAGGGCCAGGGGCATTGTATCCTTCAGGTATGCAAGCAGCAGCCCCAGCAGCAGTATGAACACAGAGAATGTGGTCCACTTGCCTGGAGTCAAACTGCCAGGTCCTGGAGCTTGAGCCCGAGAGGGGCAAATGGCACCTCGACTGTCCTCATTCCCAGTCCTTAGGGCTTCTCCCAGCGGGGAGACATTCCTGGAAGGAATGGCAGTGTGTGTGTGTGCAGAGGTGTCCCTGTGGGAGGCAGGCCCCCAGGTCCTTACCCCAGCCCCATAACTTTAGACAGCTTTCTTTCTTACAGTTTCCCCTGTGTAGAGTGAGAACTGAAGTGTTGGGCAGGCAGGTTGCGGAAACATGTGCAGGGGCCCTGTGGGCCCTGTGTGTGTATGTGGGAAGGTGGGGGCACTCTGTGTCTGACTGCTGACTTCCCACAAGATGGAACATGGGCACTGGTAGCTGCTCTGCTGATGGTGCAGAGAAGCAGGAAGCAAAGGGTCTCTTGATACTGTTGAATGTTCCCGTGTAGGTGACTGCTTCAAGGCACAAAAGAAATCCCTGTGCTGGCCAGGCTGAGTTGATTTGCTGGCTGCCTGGGCCTGGAAGCTGGCTGCAGACCTGAGAAATTGTGATTGCAAGGGTTTCCTCTTGGTTACACTGTGTGGGGTCCTCCCCTGTGCATGGCTAAGTGACATCACTGCCTGTTAGAGAGCAGAGGATGTGTGGGTGCATCATCAGGGGGGCCTTCCCAGAGGTGGTGCCCCTGGCAGAGGCAAAGGGGCTTAGGGAGTATGGATGGGGGAGGAGGAGTGAGTGTGCAAAGGTGTGGAGGCTGGAGGATAGTGGCTTGTGCAGGGGACATGGACCTGCCCAAACTCGTTCAGGGGCTTGGATGGTCAAACTGAAGAGTCTGGACACTGCCTACCCTGTGTTATTGATATTCTGGATTGGAGAAGCTATTGCGGGGACTGACCTGTACATTGCTGGATGTTTAACACCATCTTTAGCCTCTACCCCCAAGACACCAGTATACTCCTCCAGCTGTGATAACCAGATGGGTGGGGGATCACTCATAGCTGAGGACTACTGCCTATAACGTGAGTCTGGTGGGTGGGGGGCATGGGAGCCATGACACATTGTAGAGCAGGAGAAGCTGCGAGAAGAGAGGAAGGAGCCAGGAGCTGTATGATTGGACCCTTGGCTGATTCTGGTGTGAGTTGGTCTTCTTGTCTGATCCATCATGTGTCCTTTCCCAGAAAGGGCAGGGCTGGGGTGGAGGGGGGGCTTTCCTGTGGCCTACTCATTGGGTGGCAGATGAGCCGTCAAGGCCTTGAACATCTGGGTGGAAAAAGAGAAACTGCCACCCAGATGTGTTGATGGCGCACATTGGTCGTCATCTGGAGCCAGTCATGGGCGACGACCTGGCACACTGAGTGCTATTCGTGGACACAGTCTCCCCAGGGAGTGTTAAACTGAGCCCTGGGTAGCCTGAGACAGCACAGCAATTTATCGAGTCCTGGGCTGTTATTACTGGAATACCTTCCCTGCCCAGCCAGGGGAGCTGAGCCTGACCATCTGTCTGGAGGGCCTTCTGCAGGACTTCCCTGGGTTTGTGGAGAGGATTCCCTGTGTTGTAAATGATGTCCAATTAAAATTACTTGTCAAGGCAAAAAATAGGGCGTTGAAGCAAGGCATTTATTCTTTTGCAAAAGAGCACGCCACCAACAGTGGCCGTCAGGCAGCAGCACACACCCCTCAGCCTTCCCCCATCTTTTCTATCTGATGCCGAACCAGTCTCCTCCACCCCTGGGCTGGGCTTCAGAGCTCACAATCTCCCCGTTGCCTAAATAAGGAAAGGAGGAAGAGAGTCTGAGGGTCTCTGCTGGAGGATCAGCAAGCACTGCAAGGAGCTGACTTAAAGAATACAAAACTACTGGCCACAGGTGCTCATAGATAACAATTTATAAAAAGATCAGTTAAAAACTAAACAGTTCAGAAGCCAGACCTTCTACCTTCTGCAACCCTCCACGACCCTGGGTCCATGCTCCCAGAGGGATAGAGAATGGGAAAGCTCATGGGAGGGGGTGGGTTATGGGGATTGGGTGTTGGGAATTGTGTGGAGTTGTACCCCTCCTACCTTATGCTTTTGTTCACTAATCCTTTCTTAAATAAAAAATTAAAAAAAAAAAAGAAAAAAAAAAAAAACTAAACAGTTGTTCTATTCATGTTCTTTTGAAAAGTAGACCTAACCATCTCTCACAGCTGGGTTTGTGGAGAGGTGGATGCAGTCTCCACCAAGCTCACACTCATGGAGATCCAGAGAACTTTCTTCCATTGGTTTCTGCAGATCTGCTTGTCTGCCAATCCCCAAACAGTCTTAAGTTCACCAGCAGGGATGCCCCAGGAGACCCCTCTGCCCAGAAATACCTCTCTCCTCGCCCCTCCCCTTTCCTCCCATCGTCTCCCATCCCCTCCTCTTCCCTCCCCCTTCTCCTCTCTGAGGTGCCTGACTTCCTTAGAAATGTATTGTTTGGGAGTTAGGTGGTGGCACACTCAATAGAGTGCATATGCTACTATGTGCATGTACTGAGGTTTAAGCTTTCAGTACCACCTGAAGGAGGAGGAGCTTCATAAATGGTGAAGCAGTGTGGCAGGTCTCTATCTCTCTGCCTTTCTATTTCATCCTTTCTTCTTGATTCCTCTCTGTCTTTATCCAATAAATAATAAATAAAATATTTTTAAAAAAGAAAAGAAATGCTTTGCTTAGACTAAAAGGTTGCACTGGCTCTGATTCCAGTTTTGGAGAACCAGGATCCATAAAACCCAGCCAGGGGAGGGAGCTGATGTGAGCTGAAGCTCTGATTTCATCTGCCTTTTCTGCTTTCTTCCGGTTTGGTACAATGAGCACTGCACTACTTTTAAAAGCAAGCTTTCTTTTTGGTCATCACTAGAGCTTCTAGGCTTATGTTTTCAGATTGAAAGAGACAGATAGAGAGAGCAAGACATCAGAGCGTCAAAGCTTTCTCCACGCTAGTGATGTTGGGCGAGCTGGGCTCAAACCTGGGTCACGTGCACGGCAAAGCAGCACACTATCCAAGCAGGCGATCTTGCAGGCCCTAAAAGGAGACTTTTCATTTTTGGACATTTTTGAGCATGGCACAGGTCCCTGTATACCCCTCTCCCAGTCTCTTGCTACCATGGGTGTCTTGCCTTTTGGTACAGTGGATGTGTCTGTACTGATTACCTGAAGTCCTAACTTTACCTCAGTTTCCTTAGCTCACCCCTCATGCCTCCTTTTTCTCCCAGGAGCTCACCCAGGTCACCATGCCACAGCCAGTTCTTATGACTCTTTCAGATTCTTCTTGTAGGGTGCAGTTTCTTAGATTTCCCTCCCTCCCATTGACCTTGACTCCTCAAGGAGTCTTCGCCATGCACTTGGCTGGCTGATCCTCAAATGGCACTTGTCTGCCAGTCTCCCACTGCTTAGGCCTGAGGATGTGCTTGGCGGCAGGCACAGAGTTAGCCTAGCCACCCTCAGCACAGCACGCCCCTGCTTGTGTTGCCCTTGGTTACCGGTTGTTCTCCTTGTGCAGGACTCTTCTCTGGCCCCTTTGCATGTGGTACTCTGGGAGAAAGCCGCTCAGTCCGGCTCACACGGAAGAGCAGGGGAATGATCCCTCCCTCCTGCTAGTGGAGGAAGCACATAGGCCATTTGTAGTTTTTCATGGCAGAGTCACCTATGATCTTCACTTATTATGTAAATAAATGATTTGTTTATTAATCTCTGTAGACACTTGTAGATATATTTTTAATATACCCTTGGGTGATAACCCAAACGCTCCTTTCTTTATCTGGCTGCTCATGTGCAACAGCTTTTAAAATTAAAAAACAAAAAAGAAAGAAAGCATCCTGTATTATTTAATGAGTGGCAACTAGACACTGGCGCACTCTGCTGTGTGTCTGTAGTGTAGGTGCCTCATCCCAGGACAGGGCAGGCCAACCTCATTCAGGGGCTCTGTTACCAGGGGATCCAGTTGACCAAAGAGAAACAGGGACTGTAATTAAAATTTTTTTAATTTATAAAATGGAAATATTGACAAGACCATAGGATAAGAGGGGTACAATTCCACACACAATTCCCACCACCCAACCTCCGTATCCCCTCTCTTCCCCTGATAGCTTTCTTATTCTTTTTTTAAAAAGAGATTTATGAGAAAGATAGGAGGAAAGAGGAAGAACCAGACATCACTCTGGCACATGTGCTGCTGGGGATCAAACTCGGGACCTCATGCTTGAGAGTCCAAAGCTTCTGCGCCACCTTCTGGGCCACGCTTTCCTGTTCTTTAACCCTCTGGGAATACGGACCCAGGATCATTATGGGGTGTGGAGGTGGAAGGTCTGGCTTCTGTAATTGCTTCCCCACTGAACATGGGTATTGGCAGGTCGATCCATACTCTCAGCCTGTCTCTCTCTTTCCCTAGTGAGGTGGGGCTTTGGGGAAGTGGGGCTCCAGGACACATTGGTGGGGTCGTCTGCCCAAGGGAAGTCCGGTTGGCATCATGGTATCATCTGGAACCTGGTGGCTGAAAAAGAGTTAAGATATAAAGCAGAACAAATTGTTGACTAATCATGAACCTAAAGGCAAGAATATTGCAGATTTGGGGTCTCCATTTTGGAGAGACTAATTAAAAAATTTTTTTTTATTTATAAAAAAGAAACATTGACAAAACCATAGGATAAGAGGGGTATAGCTTCGCACAATTTCCACCACCAGAACTCTGTATGCCATCCACTCCCCTGATAGCCTTCCTATTCTTTAGCCCTCTGGGATTGTGGGATGCAGAAGGCTGAAGGTCTGGCTTCTGTAATTGCTTCCCCGCTGAACATGGGCGTTGACAGGTCGATCCATACTCCTAACCTGGGAGAGACTAATTTTGATAGGTGACAGCACTGGGTGTGATGTGGCACCGATGAGGGACTTTAGCCTAGTCCTGGATGCAGGGCAGGGATTCAAGCATGTTTCTTGGAGGAGTGCTAAGGATAAGAAAGACTCTTCTCTGACATCTTGGGGGGGGTAATAGGGCAGGCCAGGTGGGGGGAACAGTGTGTGCAAAGACTCAGAGAGGGGGTAAGACTCCGTGGTGTTCTAAAACTATCAGCAGATCATAAAGCTGAGCTGTAGGGACATGTCCCTGAGAGGTGAGAGGAGTAGCTAGAAAGGTGAGTAGGGGAGTTATTCACCTCTTGCAAGCTTCATAGAGATCTCATCTTATTGAAGAAAAGCAAGAGGGGCAGTGCACTTGCTCCAGGTCATGCAGGGGGCTCTGCAGGGCCTGCTTCAGTCCATGCTGCTGGACACAGGTATGGAAACTCAGCGGGAGGGGGTGTCAGTGAATTCCTCTCTTGTCCCATGGGTCAGGGCTGGGCTGTCCACTGGGCCCTTCCCTCACCCAGGCTTCATTTCTTCATTATGACCCAGCCCTGAGAAAGCACACTTTTTTTTAGGAAGCCTTCCTGATCTGTCTTTCTGAGAATTCTTTTTCTTTCTTTCTTTCTTTCTTTCTTTCTTTCTTTCTTTCTTTCTTTCTTTCTTTCTTTTTCTTTTTCAAATTTTATTTATAAAATGGAAACACTGACAAGGCCATAGGATAAAAGGGCTACAGCCTCACACAATTCCCACTATGAGAACTCTGTATCCCATTCCCTCCCCTTGATAGCTTTCCTATTCTTTAACTGTCTGGGAGCATGGACCCAGGGTCATTATGGGGTGCAGAAGGTGGAAAGTCTGGCTTCTATAATTGCTTCCCTGCTGAATCTAAGGGCTCCCTCCTCTGCTTCACTTTGGGATCAAAAAGATCGCCCTCTCCCATTTGCTGTATGACTGTGAGCAGGCAGGTCATTTGTTGTCTGAGACTCAGTTTCCCCATCTGTGAACACAGTGGCCTCTGTTTCAAGGGAACTGTTTCGAGGTATCAAGTTGATGTGGCCCTGTTGGTGTGGGTGGGGGGGGGACTGACAAATGAGTGCCTGGAGTGGGTCTTAGAGGTCACACACACCCACCCCCTTTTGAAAGTTCATCTGTTGGGGGGGGTCTAAAAATAGACCCCCAACTGTCAGGTGGGGAAAGTCCCGCTGGGAGTCTGTTAGACCCTTCACCTTCACGCCTGAGGCTCCCTGAGAGGGCAGATGGCCTGGCTCTCTGCCCAGCTGCTGCTCTGCACCCTTCCTGGAGGGGTGGGAACAGTGCCCTCCCCGACTCCATCCCACTTCACCCTGCTCCTTCCATGACCCAAGGGCCTGCACTGGAGCTGAACTATGCTCCTCCTCCTCCTCCTCATACTGATTAGACCCTGAGGGCCCGCAGCCTGGTCAGGGGGTCTCTGGGTCACTGAGGGCAGCAGTAAGGGTCTCTGGGGGCAGGGGTAGGGGTGGGGGCAGAGTGATGGTGGTCAGTTAGGTGTGTGTGTGTATGGGGCGGGGGCAGGACAGGCTTTGTTCCCTCCCTACTTCCTGCTTCTCAGTTCGAGGAAAGAGAAGGGAATAGGTGTGTGGGGACTGGTAGTGGCTGGAGGTCCTGCTGTGTATGTGTGTGCATGCGGTGGAGAGTGGGGGGTGGTGGTTCTCTTGGTTGGTGAGACCCAATGTTGTCAGAGGGACATAGCTGAATGCCTGGCACACTGATGACCTCAAGTTACAGTAAATTGTCTCTTGGAAGCCCTCCTTGAGACCCCAGGTGCCTTCCTGGGACAGGGGGCATCTCCCCAGTAGTATGCAGGTGGAGGGCCTCACTTACTTACACTGGGCTCCAGGGCTGCAGGGCAAGGCCAGTGTGCAGCGCCTTCTCTGTCTCTGTCTCTCCCTGACCCTGGCCCTGGCCCCCTTAGGAAGTGAAGCTTTTATTTTGAGCCTATGGCAGTGGTTCTGAACCAGAACTTAGCTCTGAGCTCGGCCTGAAGTCTGTGTTGGTCTCCCAGCAGGCCTCACCGCCAGGGGAAGTGGGGTGTGTGTGTTGCACACAGAACTTCTTGTGAGTCAGGAAGCCTAACGGGGAACCATGCAGTGTATGTGGGCTCCCTGGCTTCTTGTCCTTATCCCTTCTGCAGGCTGGCTGCATAGCTTCTGCCTGAGTTTACTTTCCTGTCACATGGGACCAGCCACCATGACCTGTAGGGTCATTCAGAGACTCAGAGGAAAACAGGGAGGAGACACACTTGACACCAAGTGATTGGAGAGTGCCCTGGAAACCATGGCTGCCACTGCAATCTTCACTGTCAGGAGGGGAAACTGAGTCTCTGAAGGCTAGGCATCCAGCCTGAAGCAGAGAAAGAGCAAGTGCTCACATGTCCCGCTGGCAGCTGTGCTCTTCTGCACTCCAGACCTTGGCTGTGTGTGTGTGTGTGTGTGTGTGTGTGTGTGTGTGTGTGTGTATGGGGGTGTGTGTCTTCTGGGGAATCTTGTTCCCAGAAACCTGAAGATGTGGTCTCAATGTCACCTGCAAACTGGGGGAAAGTGTGAATGAAGCAGGAGCTGCCTCTGGGGCCCAGGGGAAGAGGAAATCGAGGGTATGTGGTGTTCAGAGGGGCTGGCTATGCAGGAATGTAAATGGGGGGCTAATGCTTTAAGGAGGTGGTTTGAGGGGTACAGGGTGCTTTCCAGATACACAGGAAATGAGGCCACAGGGCTTGGGCTAAGCGTGGAGGTTGGTGCTGAGTTCCCAAATGATTGCCTATAGAGGGGCATCAGCCTCCCCCCCCAGCCTTCTCTCTACCCCTTCCCATTCCCTCTCAAAAATGACAAAGGTTACTAGGTTAGGGACTTTTAAATTTTGCCTTCACTAGAGCCTCACTGCTATGGACTAATTTTTTTTCAGTGTAAATGTATACATGTACATGTATGTGCATATGTACATATATGTATATGAATATGTATAATGAAGAGAGGAGGGAGAAAGAGACAGGGAGGAAAGACAGAGATAGGGGTGGAAAAACCATAGCACCGAAGCTTCCTCCAATGCAGTGGGATTAGGCTCAAACCTGGGTTGTACATGGGGCCATGGCGAAGCAAGGCCACTATCCAGGGGAGATATTTTGCTGGCCTTGGGTTATCCACTTTTTTATTTTGCCATCAGGGTTATCTCTGGGGCTTTGTGCCTGCATAACTCCACTGTTCCAACTGGCCATTTTCCTCTTCTCCTTCTCCTGCTCCTCCTCTTCCCCCTCCTCCTCCTCCTCCTCTTCTTCCTCCTTCTTTTAGCACCAGGCTTGGTGCTGATACTATCATTCCTGGTAGCCATTTTTTCCTTTTTTTTTCTTCCCTATTTTTGAATTGATTAGGACAGAGAGAAATTGCGAGAGGAGGGGGAGATAAAGAGGGAGAAAGAGAGACACCTACTTCACCACGTGCTTGTGAATCATTCCCCCTTCAGGTGGGGAGCAGGGGCTTGAATCTGAGTCCTTGCACATGATAAAGTGATCGCTTAACCTCGTGTGCCACTGCCCACCATCCCCGCCCCATCCCAATTTTTTTCTTTTTTTGTAGGGAGTGAGATTCAGGGATAGAGAAAAGACTGCTCCACTGCTTGTGAAACCCCCTGGAGGTGGGGATGGGGGTTTGAGCCCAGGTCCTTGCTCATGGTAATGAGTGTGCTCTACCAGGCCTGCCACTGTTTAGCCTCTGGGTTAAGACTTTATCCTCAGTGCCTGTTCCTTTGGGTAGGTGGGGTGGATTGGCAGCCTGTCTGCTTTTGTAAGCCAGTGGGTAGGCCTTGCAGGTCCCCACTTTGCTGGGCATAGGTGGGGGGTGTGAGGGGGGCTGAGGATGACACCTTGGCTAGCTGCTGCCACCCGAGCTCTGAGTACTTCCTGCACTGCCGGGTGATAAACCACAAGGAGCAGAACCCAAGCCAGGTTCTTTGTGAGCACCTCATTTCCATATGAGCTGTCCTTTTACCTGGAATACTCACTCTCCCCTCTCTGCCAGCCCCTAAATCATCACCTCTAGAAATCCATGCCTTTCCCCAAATCCCTATACATTCTCCATCAGTTCAGCCATATGCAGCTGTCACTTCCTGGGGACCCTCTCTTTTCCCAGCACACTAGGACCCCCAAGCCACAGATTCTTGCCTTTCAGTGTTCTTTGAGCCCCTACTCCTGGACCTGAACTCATAGCCTTTGGCCCCATCCCTGGGCTGCTCCCCATCCTGAACTGCTGAGGCTCTGTGGGGGTGTCCTCTGGCCTGGAGGCTGCTGTATGATTCCCCAATGAGGTGTCAACCAAGAGTTCCTTTTAATATATTTTGCAACCCTTTCTCAGGCTGTGCAATTTATATATCCTAAGTGCACTGCAACATGGAGTGTTACAAACACACCCAGCCTCCACCCAGATTAAGAAATAGCATGAAATCAGGCCTAGAGGTCCCTAGTCCCCCCCACACTCCATACACACTTGTTAACTGTCTTGTCTCCCCAAACTTCTCCTGACACATGTAGTTCTAGAAGGTTCCACATAGGAATGAGATGCTACAGCTTGTGTTCCTTCGAGTCTGGTTTCTTTCTTTCCACATCATGTTTGTGAGCGCTATCTGTGAGGCTGTTTGTAGCAGCACATTCCCCCTTTGCCTTATGGGATTTTGCTGTGTGAGTTTGCCAGGATATATCTGTCTGTCCTGTTGTGGGAAGGCACTGAGGTTGTATCCAGTATGGCTTGCAGTTTGGTGTTTATGCACAAGTGCTTCTGCTGGCCAGGCTTCTTTCTGAATCTCTGTCTTTAAGAGCAGACGTAAGTCTCCTTGTGTGTGTGTTTCACAGCTGCTCTGCAAGAGGATCTTTCACTGCAGATGAAGAAACTGAGGCACAGAGCAGCAGTGTCTAGAGAAACTGGGTTCTGGATGGGAGAGGCAGCTTGATGGGAAGCTCAGCAATGGGCATCTTGAAGGTATCTGGGCTGGTTGGGAAAGTGGCTGCAGAGATAGTGCTGTGGGAGGGCGGTGGGAGGATGGCCCCCAGTCGGTGGCCTCCTGATATATGGAGGCAGGAAGTGTGCGTTGGGGTGCAGGGGGAGAGCTTCCTCTTGCCATGATACATCTGGCTCAATTCTCCCTTTGTCCTCCTTCCCAAGAACTCTGGGGTGCTGGTCAGGCAGAACTGAGCGGGCAGATGAAGTGGACAGGGGCTGAGCAGCAGTGAGGGCATGCTAACAATAATCTGGAGAGTGGCCGAAGTGTGCACGTGCCCTTGAGTCCTTCCCTAGGAAGGGGTGTGCACTTGGGAGTTGTTCTGCAAACCACAGGGCCATGTACAGCTGGGGAAGGAGGAGGCAAGCCTGGGTCTGACTCGTCTATTACCAGGGTCTTCTCTCCATCTACCAAGTGGGTGGACACTCCTGAGCCTGCAGATTTGTCAGGAGGAGCAAAGGAAGCTCCGGCTAGGCCAGTGCTCTGGGGATGCCTGGCCCAGAGCAGTGCTCTCTGTAAAACCTCACAGAGTAGGTCTCTGCCTGCCTATTTCTGAAAAAGGGGTGGAATGCCCTGAGCCCTTCATGGGGTGGGGGTCAGAGAGTGGGCCCACCTTCCCGGAGAGGGAACTGGTGCTGGGATCCCAGAATCAGGGGATCTGGTGTCACCTTGAACTTTGTCACCACCATCTTGATGTCACCAGCAGGAGCAGCATAGAGGCCACATGATCCTTGCAGTTAATTATCACTTCCCAGTGTGCCTACAGGTGCTGCCTCTATCAGCACTGCCCCTGACACATCCACTGTCACCTCTATTATCACTAAACACATGATCGTGACTGTCACCACCACAGCAATCCTGCTACGTAGGGGCAGCTGGTCCTCTCCTCCCAGCATGATCCTCTTGTCAGCCCGGCCTGACCCATCCAGAACTCCTCCACCATGTTTACCCTGGGGTGTTGCTGCCATGGTTCCATCATGGCTATGGCCAGGTTCAACAGTGCCCCAACTTCCAGGGTTTTTTGGCTTGCTCCCTCCACCCCCAAATCTTTGTTTCCTTCATTTCTGCTCAAGCTGTAGTTTGTTCCTTAGAATCACCAGGAATATAGAGAACCTTTTGGGCCTTCTCCCCCACCGCTCAGCTTAGGGAAGTTATGCTTGTTATTGAGCAAGAAGGGGTGGGAACCAAACCCAAGGGGAAGAAGAGGGAAGAGATGAAAAAGGAGAATGGGAAGTAGAGGGGTGTGTGAGGTGGTGGTGGTGGTGATAAGGGACAGACTGCTGATTAGGAAGCATCCAGTCCAAGTCTGGGACTGGGGTCTGTTCTGGTTCTGCCACAGGCTGGCTGTGTGACCTCTCTCTGAGCCTCAGTCTACCCCTGGGTCACTTTGGATCTTTGTTGCCAGACTCCACGTCTTTGCACATGACCTTCCTTCTCTGGAGAGATGTTCTCTTTTCTGTTGGAATACTTCCTCTTTATTCTTCAAAGTCTTTTCCTCAGAGGCCCTTGTTCCTGGGGGGTGGTGTGTGTGGGGGGTTGTGCTGTGGTGCTCAGCCCACTGGGCATTGAACATTTTCCTCTGGGGACTGTGACACCTGCAGTAAGGCCAGGGACTGGAGGTAAGGTAGCGGTGCTCAGAGTGTTTCCTGGCTGCACAAACAGGGCTCTGAGGAGCTGCCAGACAGATGAATGGACCCAACCCCACAGAGCTAGTCTATGACTGTGACTGGATACCTGACTTTGGACCAGTGCACCCCATAAGGCAGGTTGGTTCTCACCTAGCATCTCCCAGATGAGGCTTGCTAAGGGCACAGAGCTGGGGTTGCATCCTGGTGGGGCCATCTGTAGCCCTGTTACATCTCAGTACCTCAAAATCAAGGAAGTGGGAGTGAGAAGGACACTAGTGGAGAAAGGGTGTGTGAGCAAGTGCTGAATGCCTTGGCGCTGTGGGAAAAGAGAAGCCTGCCCCAGTCCACCCCACCCAGAGCAGGGAGCTCAGGGAAGACCAGTGTCTTGTCCTGGTGGAAGTGGGGTGGGGGTGGGGTGGACAGGAAGTTCAGGCAATCAAGCTCTTTGGATGAAGCATTGCAAGTGTTTGGTGAACAGAGTGCTCCTCCAGGGCTGGAGACCTGGAGGGTGGGGGTGGGGTCTGGGTGTGACATACCACACTTTGCAGGAGTTCCATTGTCTCATTGGCCCTGGCGGTGGCTCTCCCCATGGACAGCAGAGGGGAAACAGGTTGAGAAGCAGCCAGAACAAGACCAAGGTCAAATAGCAGTGTGTGTGTGTGTGTGTGTGTGTGTGTGTGTGTGTGTGTGTGTGCTGCCAGCTTCCAGAAAATGGCTCCTGAGCTCCAGGATTGAGAGGGAGCACAGAAGTGTGGAGATACTGGGGTCTCCACCTCCAGAACTGTCTCTTAGCCCTGGCACCTGGAAAAGCAGGTAACAGGATTCTGGCTGAGCAAAGCCACATGACACAGTACATGAGAGACCTTCTTACAGAGCTCCATGTCCCTGTCTGTAAAATGGGGACAGCTCGACCTCCCTCTTGGTATTTTGGGAGTATGCAGTAAGGACCTGTGTGCACAGGTCTGAGCACACAGTGGGTGCTCTTGAAATACCAGTTCTGTTCCTTTTGTTCTTTCTCTTTCTTCCTTCCTTCCTTACTTCCCTCTCTCCCTCCCTCCCTCTTGTCTTTCTCTTTCTGTCTCTTTTTCAGACCATTGGTAACCTCTAGCTTCTGGTGGTGCTGGGGATTGAACATGGGATGTCAAAGACTCAGACATGAAAATAATTTTGCATAACCATTATGCTATCACCTCCTACCTCCTGCTGCCATCTTTCTCCTGGATGGGAGTAGTGTCTTCTCTGGGTGCTTAAGAGCGAAGAGAAGGTACAAATCAGGCAGAAGTTGTTTGTCTCTGTGACCTGGGCCTGGCTCTTGTGCTTTATGAGCCTCAGAGTCCTTTTGTTTTATTATTATTATTATTTTAAATCTTTTATTATCTGTTGGATAGAGATAGAGCAATCAAAACGGGAGGGGAAAATAGACTGGGAGAGAGAGACAGAGACACCTGCAGACATGTTTCACCACTTGTGAAGCTCTCCCCCTGCAGGTGGGGGCTGGGAGCTTCTTGTAACACGTGAGCTCAGTTGGGTTCTTATGTGGCAAACAGAGACAGAATGATCCTCCTTTCACCCCACCACCCCCCAGCAGGATCGTTGAAAATGTGAATTTGGGTGAAGCTCCGGAGAGGCTGACTTTGATCACAGGTGTTCTGACACAGGAGCAGTGACATCCTGGGGTGCCTGCTGCTGATGCTTGGCTGAGCTACAAGGGAGCTACAGAGGACAGCCCCCCCCCAACTCTATCAAGGCCCTGATATGAGAGTGGGCAGGTGGCAGGTTCTGGTAAAATCAGAAGGCTGGGGGCTAGCTGAGGTGGGGACAACTTTAGTCTTGAGCCCATTGGCCTGGGTGTGAATCCCAACTCCATGAATTATGAACTGGAAGGCCATGGACATATTCCTGGGCCTCCCTGAGCCTGATTTCCTTTTCTATGAAGGGGCCTGGGGCGAGTAAGAATCTTTCTGTGTTTCTGTGGGAGGACTTCTTGGGACAATGTGGGGGGCACACTCCTGACATGGAGTTAGGCTGTATGGGTGGCCCTCACTCTCCCAGGGCTGGAGGGAGGTGAGGAGGGGGTGCTTGGGGTACTGTAGTTGGGCAGACTTGCAGGGTTGGGAGATGTTTGAAGACTCTGGGTGGAGGGTGGGGGAGTTGTGGGTTAATTGTGAGTGTTCTCCAAAGTGGGCCAATGTCCATGGCGAGCAGCAGCACTTCCGGATGACAACCTTAGAGTAATTAAAAGTTCCAGTCTGGTTCTTTACTTCTCTCTCTTTCTCTCTGCATGCACACACATTTTGTAAAATTTATGATGAACTGTGAGAGTAACCCATGTATGTAATTTAGAAATCAATGTAAAAGAGTATGTTCACAAGGTTTACTGACATGATCAAAATATCTAAGCCCTTTGGGGAAGGGCAGCAGGGGCTCTGAGGTATTCTGGAATGTTCTGGGAGGGCTCCAGGGCAATATCGAGGGTGTTCATCTCTCCCAGTGTGTGTGTGTATGTGTATGTGGGGTGTATGTGTGTGTGTGTGTTTGTATTGGTAGAGGGCAGCACTGAGGTGGAGTAGTACTGAAGGAGGACTTGGGGCAACAAGGGCATGCTTTTGGGATTCACACCGCGACAACTTTCTGTGTGCCCTTGGGCAAGTTGCTTAGCTTCTCTGAGCTTATAAAGCCAACAGAGGGAGCTTATGAAATAAGTGGACAGAGGAACTTTCTAGCAGTGGGAGGTTGGGATAGTCTGTCTCTGAGTTTTGCTCCAGACCTCAAGCAATCTTGGGTGTTGAGACTTCAAAGTCTCCTCATGTTAATCCTGGCAGACCCTCGCACGTCCCTTTTCAGCCTGGCTGGCACTTCTCTGTGTTCAGCTTGTACACCCCAGGCATGGGGACCTCACTACCTCTGTTGAGCTGAACCATCTGTCTCCTTGACCTTGAGGCAGAGCAGGTGGGCGGAGCTGAGGAAGCAGCTTGCTTCTCAGGGTTGTTTCCTGTGGGTGCCAGCCACAGCCCCACCACATCTGCTTTCCGCTCTGAACTGCTCTCCACCTTCCTGGTGAAGCAGAGCCTGTGGGTTCCCTCTGCATCAAGTAGAGGGGCAGCTGGAGTGCACTCACTGCCGGAGCCCAGCACCTGATCATGGCACCACTCTGCCTCTCCCCCAGGGCTCACATTAGCCCACGGCAGATCATGCTGCCTGGCTTCCTCCAGGCCCCCAGCTCAGGGCTGCAGCTTCTTCCTCACTAAGCCCTGGGAGGGCCATTTCCCCGATAAGAAAATCCAGGGAAGTGGATAACTTGTCCAAGGTTATATATTAACCTGGATTCAAATCCATCTCAATTTGATTTTTAAGGTCTAGTTCTTCATC
Organism: Erinaceus europaeus; assembly: GCF_950295315.1. Taxonomy (NCBI): domain Eukaryota; kingdom Metazoa; phylum Chordata; class Mammalia; order Eulipotyphla; family Erinaceidae; genus Erinaceus; species Erinaceus europaeus. Next base: position 46,211,949 of record NC_080174.1, on the reverse strand, counting down.
ACTCTTCTGTACTGTTTCTCTCTGCCACTTTGAGCAGGGTGTGACAAGGCAGGGAGGCAGCTTGAGACTTGTCTGAGTTCAAACACCTACACAGTCAACACGAACTACCAGCACAGGGCCACCTAGAATGTAAGTATAAACAGGCCATATTACTAGAGGTTGGGCATCCACTACAGGGGAGGAGATGAATCTTGTTCTCACTGTGGACAGGCAGTTCCTAAAGAATGGTGTGTGTGTTTGGGGGCTGGGAGCTAGGGGGAGAAAGGGCAGACAGAAGGTTGGCTACCAGGACAAAGCTACACAGTGACTGTGTGTTCCTGGGGCTGGAAGCATTTTAGCAGAGGTTGCTCTGCACAGGGTCCCTACACTGGATGGTGGAGCAGGGGTAAGCTCCACCAGGGTCCAGGGACCTTTTCCACTGCAGATTTATGGGTGGAATTCAGCTGCTTCTAAGGTCACCCCTACACTTAGGCTCATCAGTGCTTCTCCTTCCCCACCGCTCTTAGTGAGGGTCTCCTGAGGGGATGGGGTTTAGACATCATTCATTCATTCATTCATTCATTCATTCATTCATTCATTCATTCATTCATTCTTCTAATACAGCAGCTAGGACAGTGAATTGAAGAGATGCAGGCCTCCCCTGTCTGCAACCCATGGTCCAGGTGGGAAGGTAGTGACAGTATAGTGGCACAGCTTGGTACTTACCGTCTGCCAGGTACTGTAAGTGAATAATCCCACCTGCCTCCCTATAATTCTGTGGGGCAGACCATATTACTACCCCCATTTCTTCTTTTTTCTTTAATTTGTTTTATTAGTGATTTAATATTGATTTACAAAGTTACAAGGTAACGGGTACAACTCTGCCCTGTTCCCGCCACCAGAGTTCTGGATCCCCAGCCCCTCCATTGTAAACTCTAGCAGTTCTCCCAAGCTTGCAGAAATGGGTCAACTATTATTTTTACAACTATCTGTCTAGATTTGGCTATTTTTTAAAGGTTCCATCTTCTCATCCTTTCCAAGTCACACATACACCTGTTATTGTCCCTCCTTCTTTCCTACTCTCTCTCCAGTTCCTGATGGACTTGGAGTTCAGAGCCCTTTGGTCATCTTTCCCCTGTCATTTCTCCCCCACTGGGAGTATGGATCAAAATTATTTTTGAGGTACAGAAAGTGGGAGTTCTGGCTTCTGTAATTGCTTCTCCTCAGGACATAAACATTGGCAGGTCAATCCATACTCCCAGTCTGAGTCTATCTTTCCCTAGTGGGGCAGGGCTCTAAAGTAGTGAGGTTCCAAGACACATTGGTGAAGTTTTCTGCCCAGGGAAGTCAGGATGGAATCATGATAGCACCTGCAATTTGATGACTGAAAGGCAGAAAAATAAAAAGTGGGACAAAATGATTAATGATTAATGATCAGCAATAAAAGGTAGGAGTAGAACAGATGAGAATATGGAACTTAGGCTGGAAAGAAGGTAAGAAGTCCATTCTAGGCATGTTCCAAGGGGCCTAGGACTATCGTAGTTTTGCTTGAGTTTGATAGCTAACGTTGAGTTGGACAAAAATATTGTCTGAAAAGATGGTGTCAGAGTAGAGAAAGGGGCTAGAAAGCTGAACTAGGGCAGAGAGTAGTTTCCATTTTTGAAAGAAATCTATGAATAAAATTAACTGTTTACCTCATCTACCTGATCCAGGGACTATATATATTTCTATTTAGCACAGGGCCTGTGTAGACCCTGAGTCCCCATTGGTCTGAGCTTGCAGCTCTTGGCCATGCTGAGAATAGTGCAGGCTGCATTCATTTCAGGACCAGTCTTCCTTGAGTGGTGGGGCAGGATGACTCAGCCTCCCTTTGGGGACTGGGGTAGTTCCCACTATTGCTGCTTTATGGTGAAGGCAAGGTCCTGGGAAGGCTTTCAAGAAGGCTTGTGATGATGCTCCTGATGGAAGTGACCAGTGGTGGTGCTGACAGGGATCCAGTAGAGGTCGAGGCCCATCATATTTGTGTGGGAATCCAAGGATTCCCTAACTACTGGAGTAGTGTGGTATTGACCCAAAATACCATTATTAAGTGTCCTTGCTCTTATCCAACATTTGTAGCCTTCTCTTTACCTGATGACCTTGGACTTTCTTCCAGTTGTTTAAGCATTGAGTGTCATTTGTTGTTCCCAACCAGTACTGGGTTTTTGGGATATGTCTTCATTGGGCCTCTTTGCTAGATTGCCAAGCTAATTTGGTCTAAATCTGATCCATTAGAGAATTATTATGCCTTTTTTAGGCCCTTCTACTAGGATTAGGCTTATTAGGTCTAAGTCTTATCACAGGGGGCTATTTAGCACTTTTACTTTGAGTTCTGTACTTGCCCCTTGCTTGTCTACCCTCATTTTATAGATGAGCAAATCAAGGAGCTGTGGGGGCAGGACTGATGGGTATTCATGGATCACCTAGATCTCTGCAGTCGATTCCAAAGAATTGAAGTCTCATGATGGGCAGATGCTGCAATGAAAGCCTCATAATGCCCAGAGATGATTGTCATCAAAGGGGCCCCCTCCTATCTTTCCTTAAGCCCACCCATCAGTAGTCATAGACACTGCTTTACCCAGAGGTGGGCTTAGTTCTAGGTGCTCTCCTGGCACCTCCCTCTCATCCACTCATCTTTTTAGCCTCCCGGTTAACTGCTGGTGTTATCCTCATTATAGATGGAGGATCAGAGGCACAGAGAGGCCCAGTAACTTGCTCAAGCTCACACAGTTGGAAGCAGTCAGAGGACTGAGAGACTGAGCTGCCTGTCTGTACAGGCCCTTGATGTGTGGGCACTATGGGGGGGGTGTGTCCTCCCATAACTGACACACCCTTCTACTTTTAGATCATGAGTGTGTTGCTGCTTATCGAACACTCCGTGGAGGTGGCCCATGGCAAGGTCTCCTGCAAGTTCTCCAAGTTGGGCTATCTCAGGATGGGTAGGTCCAGGGCATGCTGGGAGGTTGGGGGGCAGGGAGGAAGCTGGGGAAAGGGAGGAAGGGGCAAAGGCACTAGTCAGAGGGATGAGGGCAGGCTGGGGCTTGGGGCCCTCCCACTTGTCCTCTGTCAGCCCAAGATTGCTCATTGGCAAGTGGGAATGTCCAGATTGCACTTAGAGACCCAGCTTGGAAAGGTGACAGTGGGATGCTCCTACTGATGCCCTTGACAGTGGCCTGTCACACTTCTCACCCTAATATCCAGCCCCTGCTCCCCACACTGGCCATAGCTCCCCTCAGCACCCAACTCTAGCAGCACGTGGTTTACACCAAGGCAGCCTCTTCCAGGCCCCTGCCTGGATTCCAGCCTGTTCCTGAGAGGCCTTCCCCAGACCAACCCTGGCTGGAACAGGTCTCCAGCCCACCTGCTCACCGGCACCTTCTGTGCACCACCAGTGCCACCCATAAGCTCCTGCTGGTTGCCTCTGAAGTCTGCATGGCCTTGGAAAACTGCACTGGAGCAGGGCTCCCTGGGCTGTCCTGTTCACTGCCACAGTCCCCACAGGGCCCCCAGAGACCAGCAGGCTCCCTCACCGTTCCCCTTTGCCTTTCAGCTGACCTGTTCTCCAGCTTCCTGCTCATCACCATGCTCTTTGTCATCAGCCTGAGCCTGCTGATGGGCGTGATCAAGGTGAGGACCCTAAGGGCAGGGAGGTCGGCTGGGGGTAGGGGGCTGCTCCCTTTCATTTCTGCTCTTGTTCATGGGCCTTTTGGGGACCCCCACCCTAGAGACTTCCTTAGAGAGCTTTTTTTTTTTTTTTAATTACAATTTTTTTTTTATTGCCACCAGTGGCTGGGACTTGGTGCCTGCATGATGAATACACCACTCCTGGTAACCATTTTTTTTACCTTATTAATTTTTTTTATTTGATAGGGCAAATAGAAATTGAGGGGGGGAGGGAGTTAGAGAGGAAGAGAGAAAGAGAGACACCTACAGACCTGCTTCACTGTTCATGAAGCTTCTCTCTTGCAGGAGGAAAGTGGGAGTTCAAACCCAGGTCATCACACATGGTAATGTGTGTGCTTAACCAGGTGTGCCACTGCCGGCCTCCCAGTCTTGTTTCAGCATATGACTTCTTGGGCTCCTTATATTGTACACTCCCCAGGGCAGGCATGGCCAGTTGCCCACTGATCTCTGCCATTTTGCAGAGACCTCACTGATAACTCACATCCTTTGAATCTGCTAGTGGGAGCAGGACGTTCTGACAGAGGAAACAGGAAGAGCTGCTTTGAGGTGTGGGAGAGGAGCATCTAAGACAGAGCCAGTCAGAGTCCTGACGGCTGTGGCTCAGCCTCCCACAAAGAGGAGTCTACCCATCCCCTGGCCCAGGAGTGGGGGGGCAGGAAGCCAGGCCTCACTACACCTCCACAGGATGAGGAGGACCCCAAAGAGGCTTCTCTGGGCAGACAGTGGCCTGGCACTCAGGCCAGCAGAGGGGGTGCTGTTAGAACCTAGCTGAAAGTGTTCCCACTTGGCTTTCTAGTCACTCCCCCAGCTGGTGCCTGCACCCCAACTGCCCCAGCTCCCATCTGCCCCCCCAGGGATTGTGCAGAATACAAACGGTCAAGCTAGTGAAATCAACTGGGCTGCCCTTAAGCTTTTGAGATTCAATCTGGGTTGTTCAGGCCATATTCTGAGTGATTTACACAACCACATGAGAAACCACGAAACCACTCTTTCTGTGATGCTTTCACCCAGCTGTGGGTTTAGACACATTCAAGCTGGTCACAGTGGTCACTTGCCCTCACTGGATGGAGGGCCTTCAGCCTTGGCCTCCCAGGGCCTCTGGTCATGACTGTACTTCCCATGAGTGCCTGCACAGGGGGGCTATTCATGCACTCTTCCCTACCCACCTCTGGACCTCGGTGAAGGCTGGCTCTTCTGCTCCCAGAGTTCTCCCCTTTCCTTCTTTCTTCTTCCTAGATCAACCCTAAGTCACCTTTCAGATTCCTTTTTTAAAAAACAATAAATTAGCATTTTCAATTATTTATTTATTGGTTAGAGACAAAGAGTTGAAAGGGATGGAGAGACAGAGAGGGAGAGAGACACCTCCAGCACTGCTTCACTGTCCATGAAGAGTCCCTCCCCCCCACCCTGAAGGTGAGGAGGGGGGGCTTGAACCTGGGTCCTTGTGCATGGTAATGTGTGTACTCAGCTGGGTATGCCACTGCCCGACTTCTTCTTGGACTCCTTTTTAAAAAAATCATTCATTCATTCATTCATTCAATTCATTCATTTGTAAGAGAGGGAACCATCACATATGCACCACTCTAGCATAGGTGATGCTGGGGTCCTTGTGCATGGATGTCTGGTGCTCTACCCTAGGTGTAAACTCCTTTCTTATCTGTAAGTGGAGTCCTGATCTCCGTAGTTGGGGACTGCTTCCTTTGTCTGCTGACACTCCAATACTCCTCAACCTGAGGACCTGGGTCTCACCTTCTCCCACCCCCCCACTTCCCACTCCCATCCCCAGAGCATCATTCTGGGGAAGGCGTGTGACTGCACATAGAATGACCAGGAGGGAAGGGAGCTGATTATAAGAGGGCACATGGGGGCAGCAACCTGTGGGTGCTTGTGAGGGTGTGGGGGGAAGCTTGAGTCCCCCTGATGGTGCCGGGCTTGCCTTTCAGAACCGGGAGAAATACCTGCTGCCCTTCCTGTCCCTGCAAATCATGGACTACCTCCTATGCCTGCTCACACTGCTGGGCTACTACATTGAGCTGCCTGCCTACTTCAAATTCGTCTCCCGCAGTGGCCGGGCTGTGAGTACCAGGCCTTGTCTTAACTCTTTCTGCAAACCTAGCTCAGGGAGGGGTGTGTGTGTGGTCAACCTGAGAAAGGTGGGAGCACTCAGGTCTCTTCTTAGCTGGAGTTTGAACAAGATCCTAAGTCCTTCCAAATCTGGGGGTAGCTAGTATAATGGTTATGCAAAAAGACTCTCATGCCTGAATCTTCAAAGTCCCAGGTTTAATCCCCCACACCACCACAAGCCAGAGCTGAGCAGTGCTCAGCTGAGCAGGTTAAACAACAACAACCACCCCCAAATCTCCCATGTTTCATTGATAAGATTGGAGAGCCTCACATGAAGAAAAGGCACATGGAGTGCTCAGCACATGCCAGCCACATGTGGCTGTTTGCAGCACAGGGGAAGACACCCATTTCAGTCCCCGGTCACTGTTTTGTCTCTTTTTAGTAACCACGTTGAAGAAAGGCAGGGGAAGGGGATAAAAGCCACAGGTGACCACCCCATGTGGCAATGTGGTGGTGGCTGATGCTAGTTGCTGAGGTGGCCTCAAATCTGTTTTTTTTTTTTACTGCCCTGCCTGCCATCCTGGAAGAGACAGAGGGGCTGTGTTCTAGAGGGTCCTGAGCTGGCAGTCAGAAGATGGTGGGTCCAGTCCAGGTTGGCCCTCAGCCTTTGGTGTCAATTCTGGGTATCTGTTTCCCTCTGGGTGGACTGGACAGTCTCTGGCACCCTTGGCTGGAGCAGTTTCAAAAGCCAAAGGCCCAACCTGTCCCCTAGTGTAACAGCCTCTTGCTCGGATCTTATTTTATTCTGTTTTTTGCCACCAGGGTTATCTGAGCTAGGGCTCAGTGCCTATTCTATGAATCCATCACTCCTGCTGGGCCATATTTTCTTCTTTCTTTCTTTCTTTCTTTCTTTCTTTCTTTCTTTCTTTCTTCCTTCATTCCTTCCTTCCTTCCTTTCTTTCTTTCTTTCTTTCTTTCCTTTTTGATAGAAACAGAAATTGAAAGGGGAGGAGGAAATAGGGAGAGAAACAGAGATACACCTGCAGCACTTATTCACCATTAGTGAAGTGCCCCTCCCCCTCATGGGTGAGAAATTGTGTGCTTAAACCTGCTTTTTTTTTTTGCCTCCAGGGTTATTGCTGGGGCTCGGTGCCTGCACTATGAATCCACAGCTCCTGGAGGCCATTTTTTCCATTTTTGTTGCCCTTGCTGTTTATCATTGTTGTTGTTATTGCAGTCCTTGTTGTTGATAGGACAGAGAGAAGTCAAGAGAGGAGGGGAAGACAGAGAGGGGGAGAGAAAGATACACACCTGCAGACCTGATTCACCACTTGTGAAGTGACTCCCCTGCAGGTGGGGAGCCGAGGGCTTGAACTGGGATCCTTACACCAGTCCTTGCATTTAACACTATGTGTGCTTAACCCACTGCATTACCGCCAGGCCCCTGAACCTGCTTTCTTACCCATGGTAATGTGTGTGGTCTAGCAGGTACACCACTACTCACCCTCTTGCTTGAATTTTAACTGCTGGCCTGTCTTTCTAAGGGTCCCTCCAAGGTCCCACTGATGACCCTGCAGCTGCTGGACTTCTGTCTGAGCATCCTGACCCTCTGCAGCTCCTACATGGAAGTGCCCACCTATCTCAACTTCAAGTCCATGAACCACATGGTGAGTCTACATAGCCTCCTGTAGACTGATTCCTTCTCTGTGCCCCAGGAGAGCCTGGGAGGAGGGTTCTTATGGGGTGAGTTATTGAGGCTGAGTTCTCAGGAAGACACTTGGAAGCACTGAGGTAAGTAAGTTGGGCAAGGGGGAGCCAGACAAGACCATGGCTTGAGGAGCCCCCACTCCACCAGAAGCCAGCAGGAGCCTGCAACTATGCTGTAGAATCATTAGTTAATCACTGCTAGCTATCAAAGTATCCCAGAGCACAGTGACTTATGGCATCAAACACTTGAGCATCAGGAATTTTCAAGTGGCCCAATTGGCTTGTTTAGAATTAGGGTCTCCTGTGAGGTCCCAGCAAGAGGGGTCTTGAAGCAGGACCTGAAGGCTCTACTTCTGAGATGCTCACTTGTGGGCTGTTTGCCTCAGTTTCTCTCATCATATGGGATTTCTAATAAGGCTGTTTGGGTACCCCTGTGTCCTGACTGCTGGCTTCTTGTGCTAAGTTGCTCACAGAGTGAGGTGGGAGCTTCCCTGTCTGTTCAGACTCATCTGGGAGGGTGCACTTCTCCCATCCGCATTCTATTCATGAGGACTGAGTCTGGTCTACACTTAAGGGAGGGCACATTAGAGCCTCCCCCTCTCTTTCTCTCTCTCTGTATTGAAGTCTCATGAATGTGGGATTCCACTGCTCCCACTGGACAAATGAGAGAGAAACAGAGAAGAGAGACAGCAGAGTACCACTCCACCATTTATGGAGCTTCCTCTGGCACTATGCATGATGTTCCCATGTGGTTCTGGTGGTGGTGGTGGTGGGGGGCTGGAATCTGGATTGTTGAACTTGGTAAATTGTGTACTGGGTCAACTGGCTCCATAAACTCTGGAATTTGACAAAAAAGATGTCAAAAAAAATGTGTGTATGTATTTGCAAATGCCACAGAGAATGTCCTCCTGAAGTGGCAACCTGGCGTCACTCAGCAGCTGCTTGCTGTGCCACCTCCTCCTCTGCCTGTGTGCAGAGTGGCCTTGCTCTTCCTCCTAGTGCTGTGGGGGCATTGTTAGAGCTCCCTGTCACCAGGGACACTCATGTGGCCTCCCCATCTGTTGCAGAATTACCTCCCCAGCCAGGAGGGCATGGCTCATAGCCAGTTCATCAAGATGATGATCATCTTCTCTGTTGCCTTCATCATGATCCTCATCTTGAAGGTGAGTGGCCTCTGTTCCAGGCCCTGGGAGGGATAGAGGAGGGCTGCCCCATGCCCACCTGCCCTGCTGTTAGCTCCTCACCCCAGTCATTGCTCTATTGGCTCATCTGATCCCACATGGCATCTTTAGAGGTGGCTTGTCTGGAAGAAATACATCTGCAAAACCATCTGTGTCTAGGTGCCAGAGCCTTCATGTGTCACCTCAAGAGGGCCCCTCCAGGGGAAGGAGGAGCTGCACTATTTGAAAGTAGATCAAGAAAGACCTGGGTTCAAATCCCAGCTGTCCTCTCACTAGCTGTGTGACTGTCCTTCAAGTCACTTCTTTCTGAGTCTTGGGTCTCATCTGTGAAAGTGGCATGATGAATCCTGCTTTGTGTATGTCATGTGCATTGGTTTTGAGGTCCTATTACTAGAGGTCTGGTGAGGAGCAGGAGGGAGTGGAGCGGTTTTTGTTTTCTTTAGGGCATAGTTGAGCTCAGGGGATAGATTCTGGTTTCAGGCTCCATTTCTTAGGAGATGGTGACTGACACTGACTTCTGGAGGTGAGCTGGGACTCCCCAGGGGCAGTAGAAGCTAACCTGGGCCCTTTCCCCAGGTCTACATGTTCAAGTGTGTGTGGAGATGCTACAAACTTATCAAGTACATGAACTTGGCTGAGGAGAAGGACCGCACGAAGATGCTCCCAAAGGTGAGCCTGCTGGGTGTCAAGTCCAACTCTACCACTCACTCACTGTGTCTTTTAGGAAGGTCTCTCTCTTACTAGGACTCAGTCTCCCTACTTGTAACAAAGGGGATGAACCCAAAACCCTCAACTCAATTTCACTCAAGTGAAAAACAGAAGACAACCTATGAGCTGACAGAATGTGAGAATCCAATGTAGGTCTACCTGAGTGCTGACCCCAACCCTTCCCTCCTGGTAGCAAGGTGGCTGCCCAAAACCTGAGGCTAACATCCCACCTCACAGTGACATCAGCTAGAAAGTAAAATCCCCCACCCCTTCAGAAGTATGTCTGGTTGGACTAGCATGAATCACAAACCCACCTTCAAACCAATGACAGTGGCTATTGTGATAACATTCTTCTGTGTGGTGGCCACACCCAGGTCATAAATGTGTCCCTGGATTTGAGGAGTGGGACCAATTCTGAAAGCTCATGAACTGAGGAGGTTTTCCCAAGGGAGAATGGTGTGTAGTGGTCAAAACAGGGGAGACTTAATAAGGAGCGGAAGAGGCAAGTCTGTCTTCCAGAGGGAGAGAGACTGCACCCAGCACAGAATAAGCAGCTCCTGTGTGACAGAAATTATGGAGTCATCTCTGTGCCAGAGGTGGGGGTGGAGCCCTGGGTGCCAGGCAAGGGTCTGGGCCTCTTTGCTAACCCTCAGCTCTGACCTCTCTGTCCCTCCTAGGTGGTCCTGCCGTCCTATGAGGAAGCCTTGTCTCTGCCCTGCAAGACCTCAGAGGGGGGCCTAGCACCACCCCCATACTCAGAGGTGTGATGTTCCAGGCCCCAGTCCCAGTGCTGGGAGGGGCGGAGCTGCCTCGCCATCCGCTTCTTCTTTGCTTTGGGGGGAAGGGGTCCCCTGTGGCCTGGGTGAAACACCTGGCTGCCTCCTGGACAATCGCTTGTGACCCCCTTGCTGGCCTGCTTCTCCAGTGGGGCCTGGGAGATACTCCCCAGGGAGTCACCACCTTTCTCCATTGAATGACTCCTTGGGTTCTTCAAAGATTCAGTCCAATGGCACTTGTCTCATTTTTTGATCAATTTTGACCTCTGTTTAAGGGACTAGTCATTCCTAATCCAGTGAGTTTGGTTAGCTACCTAGCAACTCAACCAGCTTTACTAAGTGACTGACAAACCCAAATCACACAAGCGTCAGTTTGGTAGGGTAAGCTGGTCACACGGAAGCAGCAGTCTGTTGCGTTGCCTTGTAAATGACTATCAGTTCACCTTGCTCTGCAGCCATGTGAAATCAAGGCTCCCCAGCAAACACACACATCTAGGTCTTTGTAGTATCATGAATGATCAGTCATCATCCAAGTCAGCCAATCATCAGTTGATTCAGACCTGTGATAAAATTCTATAATAATAATAATAATAATAAAATTGAACCACCTCCCTCAAACTGTTAAATTCAGCTTAATTCAGCAGCTGTCTGCCTCTCTGATAGTTTGGTATTTCTGAGTGACCAAACCGTTCACTCTAATGAGCACACGGCCAGATAGGTGCTGAACAGCTACTAGATGGCGAGTTCCAGGCTATCCCCACTGTGACAGTTTGCAGACTGTCTCTCCAAATGTCGAGTTGTCTTACTAAAGAGCTGTCATGGTCACCTGCATCAGACACAGTGTTTTTGGAGCCTGTCTCCCCAGTTGCAATCCTCTCGAGTTCCCAATGTCAATCTACTGCATAGCCTGCCCAATTCGTAGGCAACTCAGTTTTGCCTGAGGCTTGTGGTCAAGCAGAAATTCAAGCCTGAAATCAGGCAAATTCATTCATTGGACAAAATCCATGGGGCAGGTCACTCACAGAGGACACACCGTGGGTAGGTACAGACATATCAGGACACCTACTGGGAGTGCAGAGAGGAAAGTTCTGGCCCCTTTATCTTTAGCTTGCTCCACTGGAGACCAGGCCCCCCAATGGACTGACCCCCAAGGCAAGGAAAGGACCTTGAAGGCAGGCTTACTTGGGTCTGTGAGGGCTGACAGCAAGAGAAGGTTGTGGGAGAGGGACTCCACCAGCATCCCCTCCTGATTATGTAATTGCTTTGTGTAGGACAGGGAGAATCTTCAATAAAGCAGCAACATGCTTCTGTCTGTCTGGTGTGGTTCATACCTCTGTTGCTCCACAGCAAGAGTGTGTAACACACACACACACACACACACACACACGCACACGCACACACACACACACACACACACACATGCGAGCGCACGTGCGTGTGCGCCTTTGACTCAGAAATACACAGGGACCACATTTAGGAAGTGACACAGGTTATTGCTGGGGCTGTGCCAGCATGACAAATCCACTGTTCCTGGTGGCTATTCCCACCCCTCCTTTTTTTCCTTCTATTTTATTTGATAGTACAAAGAGAAATTGAGAGTGATGGTGTTGATGAGATGATAGGGAGAGAAAAATATGAATACCTGCAGACCTGCTTCACCACTCCTGAAGTGTCTCCCCTGCAGATGGCAAGTGGGGACAGGAACCTGGGTCCTTCTTCTTCTAGCGTTTGCCTTTCTTCCGTAGCCAGTCAACAGCGTCAGGCTTGAGTCTGCTTGTTTCTGGCTTTGAAAGTGACTGGGATCCATGTGGATTCAGTCGGCTAGGAAGGATCATCAGTTTCCCCAATAAATGGGTACTCACGGGATGCACCTGGGTCCTTATACATAGTAACATGTATGTTTAGCCGAGCACACCACCACTTGGCCCTACATTGACATTTTCTGATTTTTTTTTTTTTTTTTGCCTCCAGGGTTATTACTGGGGCTTGGTGCCTCCACTATGAATCCACTGCTCCTATGGTCATTTTCAATTTTTTGGATAGGACAGAGAGAAATTGAGAGGAGATGGAAAGATAGTGAGGGAGAGAAAAAGACAGATACCTGCAGACCTACTTCACCACTTGTGAGCAACCTCCCTGCAGGTGGGGAGCCAGGGGTTCTAACTGGGAAACTTGTGCAGGTCCTTGTGCTTCAAACTATGTGTGCTTAACCCAGTGTGCCACTGCCAGCCCTCCCCCCACCCCATTTTCTGATTTTTGAATCCCAAGGAGCAGCCTGATGCTTTCCAGATAACCACGTAAAGTATGAACTCCACTCATGTGGAGAACATCTCTCACTCCACCCCCCACCCCACACACACTCCATCCTGCCCCAGGCCTATGCTAGGTGCTGGGGGTGTTGGCAGTGGGTCAGGCTGACCTCTAGCTATCCAAGGTATGGGGTGGGGAGATATACACCTAACTAACTACAGTAACCCAACACCACAGTGAGGATGATATGATGGCCGCAGACAACCCAGGAAGTAAGGCTTCCTGGAGGAGGCTTCACCAGTTGTGTCTGAAGGACATGCGGACAGAAGCAAGCAAAGCAGGAGAGAGACTTCCGGGTCAATGTAGTGAACTGCAAGGAAGCCTCTGTGGAGGTCAAGCTGGTGGGGGGGGGGGGGCGGTGGGTGCTGGTGGCTGCAGGATCCATGTGGCAGCCAGCAGGGAGGGGGAGGTGGAGTGGCAAGCCTCTGGGTAACAAAGACTCTTTGCATATGTGGGGTTCTCTGGCTGTAAGCTTGCCTGCCTTGGCTAGCTTCAGCCAATAAGGCCATGTGCAGGAAGGGGATAGTTTTAAGAGACAGAAACCTTAGTGAAGCAAGTTTATTAAAGGTAACAAGTGTGGTTATAGTGTGTTTTGGCTCCTGTGAATGAACAGTTCCAAGGCTGCTGGCCTCTGGCATGGCTGGCTGAGTGGAAGAATCACATTCTTCAGTGATCTGTTTTTCTTTTTCATCTCTTGCCTTCTGTCACCTGGGCTTGCTGGGCTGGAGTGGGATTGAGGTGGGGTTAGGGGAGCTAGAGCAAAGTCAAAGGGCATGAGGAAGCAGACAGAGTCAACTCATTCAACTTCCTGTCCTAGGACTTTGGAAGTCCCACACTTATTGGGACAGGGGTAGTTCTTGCAGAGTTTTGAGGCTGGGATATTGTAGGGTCAGGTTTGGATTTTAGAATGGAAGGTACCAGGGTTGTGCAGAGGCGAACTTAGGTGAGTGCACATGTTACCTTGCATGAAGAGTCAAGTTCAAGCCCCCAGTCCCCATCTGCAGGGAGTAGGGAGCTTCATAAGATGTAAGATAGTGGAGCCAGGCAGTAGCGCAGTTAAATACACATGGCACAAAGTGCAATGACCGGCATAAGGATCCCTGTTTGAGCCCCTGGCTCCCCACTTGCAGGGGGGTTGCAGGGTGGTGAAGCAGGTCTGCAGGTGTCTATCTTTCTTTCTCCCTCTCTGTCTTCCTCTCCTCTCTCGATTTTTCTCTGTTCTATTCAGCAACAACAACAGTAATGGCAACAATAAAAACAACAAAGGCAACAAAATAGGAAAAATGGCCTAAAAAAATAAAGATGTGAAATAGTACTGCAGGTTTCTCTCTCTTTCTCTCTCCCACCTCTCTCTCTCTCAATTTCTCTCTATTTTTTATCCAATAAATAATTGAAAAAAAAAGAAAGGAAGACACCAAATTCAGGCTTCCTTAAACATATTAGTAACGTCATCCTGTGGGAAAGCAGAGAAGGGGGTACATTTGAGGTGCTGTCAACCTTTGAGGGGTGGCCACCTTTCTTGAGAATAACAGATCTCTTCATGGATTTCATCTGTTCTTTTTAAAAAAATTTATTTTTAGATATAATCTTTTTTTAATTTAATTTTTTTTTTTTTTTTGAGAGAGAGATGCAGATAGAGACAGAGAGAAACACCAGAGCACTGCTCAGCTCTGACGGTGGTACTTAAGGGGAACGAACTTGGGACTTTGGAGCCTCAGGCATGAGAGTCTGTTTGCATAACCATTATGCTATATCCTCTGCCCATCATCTGTTTTTTATCAGAGCCCTAAGCAACTGGTAAAACAAGACCCTGCTAAAGACAGACTGCAAGCTCCCATTCACATATTCAGAAATTGAGGCCCAGAGAGATCAGGTAATTTTCTTGAGGTCACATAGTGGTCAGGAATTAGACTGAGTGCATTTTTTTTCCTACTCTAAGTGGAGGCATTGAGAGGGGCTGAGCCCCCTTCTATCTGTTTGAGTTCTTGCTTCTTGAACATCCCCATGAAAAAGATCCTTAAGAGAAGGCTGATAGCAGAGGGCCGGGGGTTAGCCTTGTCTCTGGTCTTGCATCTTCACCAAGAGAGGACCAAGGGACCTCTCTATGCATCCTGAGGACTGCTCTCCCCCTGCCCCCTCTCCTGGCGGGCAGCCCAGGCTGAGATGTATGGCAGGATTGTGCCCTGTGGCAAGGCGGCTGGGAGGGGCCAGTACAGAAGCAGGAAATAGCTGGGCTTTGGGAAGTCACAGGGCCTGGCTAAGGCAGGGCAGCCCTTGCTGGAGCCCTATCAATGCCCTGTTGAGGCTCACACAGCGGTCCTTTGACAAGACTGGAGCAGTCTGGATCCACTGACAGAGTTTATTTGCACAAGATGCACTAGGGAGTGGATGGGGCCCCAGGAAAGGACTAGAGGACTTCACAGGTAGGGCAGGTGAGGCCCCCCTGGACTATCGATCTTCCTCTTGGAGGGAAGTGCTGCCAGTGGAGTCAAAGCCTGGTGGCTGGCATAGGAAAGATCTCAGTTTCCCAGTGCTGTGCTGGCAGCAGGGATGCTTCTCTGGACTTGGGCCCTGGAGTGTGGCTTCTCTGTGGCCAGTGTGCAGTTAGGCGTTGTAAGATCCTGACTCCTGAGGTTCACAATGGGAGAAAGCTTACCAGGCCAGTCCTTGGTTAAGGGACAGAGTGGGAGCTTGGCTCCAACCCTCAGGCCTGGAGCTAGACCTCGACATAGTGCTCTTTACTGGCCTGCCTCTTCCACCACAGGCTGTCTCCCATGTCTGCTTCTGACTTCCATATGGATGAGGGAGTCTTCTCCATCCTAGGGAGTTCTGACATTAGCAAGTTCTTCTCCTAAACCCTGGTGAAGGCTTCTTGTCTTTTGGCTTTAACTTCTGATTTCCAAAGGGTGTGTGAACGGCCATCCCAAGGCTGGACACAGACATTCTCTGTCACACTTACTCTTTCTCCATCCTGTCCAACAAGTTCTTTGACTTTTAGTCTTGTGGCATTGACATTCAGGACTCTGGCAGGAGCATCATTCTTTCCTCGGCTCATTTATTTTGTCCAGGATGTTCTTAGAGGCTAACTCTGTACTGGGGCCTGGGTCTGGGTGCACCAGGAACAGAAGGGTGAGTGAGGTCCTTCCTGTCCTTGTCCTCATGGGATGGCTAGTCTGGCAAGCAAAAAGGCCAGAGACAACTGCAGCACAAGGAATCAGGAAGGGACTGGGGAAGCCAGGGTGCAAACACTGTACCTCATTGCAACAGCAACAGAATGAATTTCCTGGAGGAGGTGATTCCTGAGCTGAGCTAAGAGAGGGAGTGAGCTGGATGAAGGAAAGGGAGGCCGCTCCAGGGTGGGGACCTGCAGGCCTGAAGGGGGCTGGTGTGGAATACACAGGGCATCAGTTGTTTCAAGAGTAGATTCTGGAGCTGAACTTCCTGGCTTTGCCTCTGAGCTCCAGTGTCTGTGCCTCAGTTTCCCTGTCCATAAAATGGAGTTAACAGTGGTCTATACTTATAGGAGTGCTTCTGGCACTGAGAACAGTGTGTCAGTTTGCCACCAGAAGCAGGATACCTGACCTTGGAAGTCCAGCCAGTGGAAACCATGCTTCTCATATAGAATTAGAGAGAGAATCAGATACAGGTTCCTGCTGGCAGTGTTTCAGCAGCTCAAGAAGTTTAGGGTCACTGCTGGGGAACTGGTCCTGCGGTGGCTGAAGCACAAGGCTTGTTCACACAAAGCCCAGGGTTTGCTCCTTGTCACTGCAGTTGCCGTGCTCCTGCTCTGATCTTGCTTGCTTACTCCTCGTAAAGTAACTATGTAAGACATACATCCATTAAAGATGACAGCTAGGCAGCAGGTGCCTTGATTTCTGTCCTGCTCATATGATGGCTGCTGCTGTTACTCCTGCCAACATGTATATTTTCAAGGCAAGATGATTAAAAACTTCCCAGTAACAAGACTTTTTTTTTTAAGATAAAGATGGGAGGGGGCGAGTGGTAGCATACTAAGTTGAGAACACATGTCACCATGCACAAGGACCTGAGTTCAAGTCTTCTGTCCCCCTATGCAGTGGAGAAAAGTGGTGAAGCAGATCTGAAGGCTTATCTCTATCTTCTTTTTAAATTAATTTTTAATTTTTTATTAGTGATTTAATATTGATTTACAAATCAATATCAACAGGGACATAGTTCTACACCATTCCTACCACCAGAGTTCTGAATCCATGATGCCGCCATTGCAAACTACCATAGTTCTCCCAAGGTTACAGACATGGGCTAACTGTCATCTCTACAACTATCTGTCTACATTTGTACGTAACTGCCCCCCTTTTTTTCCAAGTCTAGTCCGCCCCCCCAAGTCACTCGTGACCCTACTGCTACATTCAAATGTCCCTCCCTTCCCCTCCTCCTCTCTCTGTGAGTCCTGATGGAGCTTGTGTTCAGAGCCCTTTTATCTTCTTCCTCCTATCACTTCTCCCCCACTGGGAGTATGGATCAGAATAGTTTTTGGGATGCAGAAAGTAAGAGTTCTGGCTTCTTTTTTTTTCTTTTTCTTTTTAAATGTTTATTTATTTACTGGATAGAGACCGTCAGAAATTGAGAGGGCAGGGGGTGACAGAGAGGGAGAGAGACAGAGAGATACCTGCAGCACTGCTTCACCACCTGTAAAGCTTTCCCCCTGCAGGTGGGGGCCTTGGGCTCGAACCCCGGTCCTTGCGCACTGTAACATGTGCGCTCAACCAGGTGCACCACCACCTGGCGAGTTCTGGCTTCTATAATTGTTTCTCTGCTGGACTTGGGCATTGGCAGCTTGATCCATACCCCCAACCTGTTTCTATCTTTTCCTAGTTGGGTAGAACTCTGGAGAGGTGAGGTTCCAGGAGACATTAGTGTACCTCTCTCTCTCTCTATAGCTCCCTCCCTCTCAGTTTCTCTCTTGTCTTTATACAAGATTTAATTTATTTATTGGGGGACAATAAATAAATAAATTAAATATATTTTTAAAAATATGGAGACAGAGAGTGGAGAGAGAGAGAGAGAGAGAGGGAGAGAGAGAGATCACAGGGCTTAAACCCGGGTTGCTCACATGGTAAAGCAGCGCACTATCCAAGTGAACTGTTTCTCCCTCCCACCAGGACCAGACTCTTTCAACAGAAGGCCCTCACATGGTCAGAAGTGGTCATGTAACCGCCCCTAGCTGCACAGGAGTCTGGGAGAAGCAGTTATTTTTCAAGTGAATTGGGGATAGCCCACTCAGCAGGGCCTTTCACACAACTGGTGGCATTAGACCCACAAGGTGGGAGCTGAGGATGCAATGGGTCAGAGGGAGAAGTGGGACTGGCAGCAGATTTCATAGTCTGTTTTGCTCATGAATGTGGACTTGATCCTGAATATTATGGAAGATTGAAGGGTGGGATCAGGGTCTTGGAGTGAGTTTAGACTCAGCTAAGCACTTAGAAGTAGGATATTCCTCACTGGGTGCCTGTCACTGAGGACAGACCTGGCTTATTAATCACATGAACTTCAAGAGCCCCAGGGCTGGCTGTGATACAGAACTCAGACAGAAGGCTGATGGAGCAAGTGGTCTAGGTGAGGTATTGGGGAAGTGGCCTCTGACTGGGGCAGGTGGTGAGGATTCAAGAGGTATTTGGGAAACAGGACCCACAGGACTTGGGCATGGACTTGAGGAAGAGGTGGGGGAACCAAGGCTGGTGACCAGGTTTGGCATGCATTTGGGATGGCAGTGTCCAGCTCTGGGCTGAGTATGCAAGTTGAGGGATGAAAGAGGATGCATTGAGTTTTGTGGGTGCTGCATTTGATTAAACTTGGGGGACAAAGAAAGTGGGTGCTCAGGAGGCCGCTGTGCTTGCAGCTGTGCAGTTCAGGAGAGCGAGGTGAGAGGGAGGCTGGGGTATGAGACCATCCAGGGCCCCTGAGTTGGGTGCCATGTAGGTGGGGCACATCACTGAAAGTCGTGGAGGTGTTTACCCATCAGTGGGGTATGATGCTGAGCTGTGGCCTCCCTGGGCATGAGCTCGATGTCACATACCTCCTTATTTTGCCGCCCTCTGGTTTCAGCTTTCCTGGTGGCTCATGGGGCCTCAGCTGAACACATGAAGTGTGATGAGCCAGGGTACACCTCAGATAGACATTGTTTTACTAAGGGACATGGACAGGCTGAGTGGCCTGGTGACAGTGATGGTAGGAATGAGTGCTCTCTCATTAAGCTGAGGAAACTTGCCCTGGGCTTGTGAGTTTTCTACCTAACTTCTTCTTTTTTCTTTCCCAGAGCACTGCTCAGCTTTGGCTTATGGTGGTGCTGGGGATTGAACCTGGGATCTAGGAACCTCAGGCATGAAAGTTTATTTGCATAGCTATTATGTTGCCTCCTTCATTCTAGGGAAACCAGAAATTTATGTCTAATTTGGTGCCCTGGGAATGTCTCTAGTTTTCCATGAAATTATTTTGCATGTTCAGAAAAGCAGTTTGGTTGGGGAAAGAGCTCAGTCTTAGAGCACAGGACTTGCAGGCCCAGAACTTCAGAGGTCCCAAGTTCAATTCCCACACTGCCTTATGCCAGAATTGAGAGGTGCTATGGCCTCTTCTCTCTCTCTCTCTCTCTCACACACACACACACACACACACACACACACACACACACACACACACAGAGTCATAAAATAAATCTCAAAAATAAAGAGAGAGAGACAAGGAAAAGGAGAAAGAAAGACAAAGAAAAAAGAAGAAAAAAGGAAATGAATAAATAAAAGCAATTCCAAGGTTAGTAGAAGACCCACCCTTGGACCCACCTTGCCTTTCTGGGAGACATTAGGTCTCCCAGCCATAGGTCCTGCCCACAACCTATGCAGGTGACTGTGGGAACTAGTCTCTTCCATGGACCTCAGGAGGAAGCTTCCCTAATGAGCCATTTGTGAAACTTATTCTAAAAAGGAAAGGACATTGTGGTCCGGGAGGTGGTGCAGTAGATAAAACATTGGGCTCTCAAGCATGAGGTCCTGAGTTCAATCCCTGGCAGCACATGTACAGGAGTGATATCTGGTTCTTTCTCTCTCCTCCTGTCTTTCTCATGAATAAATAAATAAATTCTTTAAGGAAAGGAAAGGACATTGCTTTGAAATTATGGAGCACAAAGAGTAGAAAATTTAGCCTCAGAGAAACTGACTACAATATGAAGGTCCTGTTCTCCTCTGTGACTCTGCTCCCCATGCCTATCCTCCCAGGAGGAACAGCGTTCTCTGCCACTGGTGTGTTTTAGGGGACAGAAAAGTCTTCTTAGCCATGCATCTTGCCAGAATCTTTTCTGTGATTCTTCACATTGTCAGAGGATGTTAAAAGAGACTTTTATTGGCAGTCGGGCGGTAGGGCAGTGGGTTAAATGCACATGGCTCAAAGTGCAAGGATTGGCATAAGGATCCCGGTTAGCGCCCCCAGCTCCCCACGTGCAGGGGAGTTGCTTCACAGGCGGTGAAGCAGGTCTGCAGGTGTCTGTCTTTCCCTCCCCCTCTCTGTCTTTCTCTCCTCTCTCCATTTCTCTCTGTCCTATCCAACAATGATGACATCAATAACAACAACAATAATAACTACAACAACAATAATAACTACAACAACAATAAAAATGAGGGCAACAGAAAGGAAGTACATAAATAAATATTTTAAAAAGAGACATCATTTTTATTCTCTTTAATATATTTACATTATTTATTTATTTTGGATAGAGACAGAGAGAAATTAACATGGGAGGGGGAAATAGAGACTGAGAGAGAAAAAGAGACAACTGCAACACTGCTTCACTGCCCATGCAGCTTCCCCTCCACCTGCAGGTGGGGACCAGGGACTTGAACCTGGATCCTCGTGCGCTGTAATGTATGGACACAACCAGGTGAATCACCATCTAGCCACTGTCATCTCTATTCTCCATGTAGCTGGAGATGGGGGCTGGGTGTGGTGGAGCAGCAGGGTGAAAAGAGATTTGGGGACAGGGACTCTGGCTTGGACAGGGACTCACCTGTCACCTATCTATCACTGTGCTGTGTCATGGGTTTGCTTGTGACTGAGAGATTGATCATCATCGCTGCTTAACTTGGTCTCTCCCAATGCACAGAGAAGGCCCTGCAGCAACAACAAACACAGATGAAGCATCTTTTCCTTCCATTCCCAACCATCCTGTGATAGCGACGGTGTGCTTCCAATATTCTAGAGTGCAGAAAAGCAGACAAGTGAAGGGATTCAACCCAGCTGGCAGGTGAACAAAGAATCAAACCCAGAGAATCAAACCCAATTCTGTCTGTTTTCCACAGTTTTTTTTTTTTTTTTTTTCCCACTTCACAGGCCTCCTCTGAGCCTGGCAGGCAGTCTGCTTACAGAACCCGAAATAATTGTTGGGTTATATGTGGGTTAAAAAAAAAGTTCAATTTAATTTGTTTCAGATTAGTTAAAGGTGTAATGAACAAATATTTAAACTGTACACCAAACTGGTGATTTCACGGTTGTTATTCCTTGGAAGGAGGAGACATTTTTTTCTTTTTTTCTTTCTTTCTTTCTTTATTTTTTCTTTTGCTAAGTCAGTGAGTTGGTGTAGAGTTAGAGATGAAATAAACGTCAAGGCTGATGTGGCTCCAGCAAAGTTGCATGGAAGAAAAGAGAAAGAGGTGGCTGCCCTTTACCTTGCGTGTGCCAAGGGAGCAGGAGCTAAGGAAACCTGCTTTTCAGGAAAACAGCAGCTACTCATGGTGTGAGTGGGCCTCTCTCTTCCCACTGAGCAGCACTGTCTGTGGGGAATGGGTTGGCGAGGGGAGGGAGCTCTCACTTTATCACAAACACTCTCTCTTGGATAAAACACTCAAGGCTTTAAGCTTCTGGAAACCCAAGGTGTGTGAAAACAAGAAGAGAGAACAGTGGGGGCCCTCATGGATGCCTGTCTGACCAAGAACAGCCCTGATGCATTTTCTTTCCCCCCTTCTCCAGCCAATACCGGACGCACTGTTCCTGATTTTTCATTCCTGGGCAAAGAATGTTTTCACATTTCAGGAACACAAATATTGATTTTCTCTCCTCAATATATAGATGTGCTGAACTTCCTGGCCTCCTGCCCTTGCTCCCACGATGGAATGCTAAAGCTGCCCTCCCTTTTTTTTTTGGGGGGGAGCCCAGCCCCGGTGTTGAAAGCATACCTGTAGCACATTTCTGTGGCTTTGCTAGTGTGTGTGGCAGGGATACAGAGAGGGTGGTGTATTCCTCCCGGGAGCCCATAGAACTGCCATTCAGAGCTCGCTGAAAGAGCTGTTTCATGGGCTTAGCTGCCACTGGGCTAAGGGAGCTTTGTACCCGAGTTCCTGGCCTGGGCCAAGGCAGACACTAAGTTCTGCTCACGTTCTCCTCGTCCACCTCTGAGGACACACCAATCACTGCTGCTGACCCCAGCGTCACCTCTGCACAGGATAGCACTGGAGGGTTGAGAGAGACAGTGGGTGCAGCACCTGCGTCTGCTCCCTTCAGGATGGAAGCCAGCTCATCACTGGCTTCTTCCTTCCTGCATTTACTTATTTATTATGTATTTCAAAAGTTTATTTTGTTTATTCCATCTAAGGGAAAGAGTGAGTTTCGCATGAGAGAGAGAGAGGAAGAGAGAAAGAGTGTCAGAGAAGCTAAAGCACCACCTTGGTACATGCCGTGGAGGGGACTGAACTGGGAACTTCAGGCATGCAGGTTTGTGCTCTAACAACTGAGCTATCTCCCTCGTCTTGGTTCCTTCATGTTTTTATTGACTCAGAGATGCCCTCTGCACATTGGCCATGCTGGGTTCCAGGGGTCAGTGGTGGCTGAACAGGCAAGACCCCTGCTAGGGCGGAACCCTGCTTGTTCTGGGCTGTGTGGGGAGAGACAGATCCCACAACTGGAATTAAAACATTTTATTATAAATGATTTATTTATTGGATAGAGACAGCCAGAAATCAAAGGGAAGGGCTGATAGAGAGGGAGGGAGATGTAGAGACACCTGCAACACTGCTTCCCCATTTGCAAAGGTTTCCCCCTGCAGGTGGGAGCTGGGGGCTCGAACCTGGGCCCTTGCACATTGTAATGTGTGCACTCAACCAGGTGTGCCACCACTTGCCCCCACATTTGGAATTTACAGCACCAGTTGGGAGTGTGATGATCTGGCCCAAGATCATGCCCTGCAGAGTCTCCCAAGGGGAGGGTTATACTTAGGAGATATAGGGAGAAGAGAAACCAGCAGCTAACTGGTTTGCAGAATTGAAGGCAGACTCCAAATATGAATATGTGAAACTGAAATGTCAGTGGGGAATGCTTTTAACTTCTCTGTTCTCTAAGACAGGTGAAAGGCATGATGGGGCTCTGACCTTGGCTTCAGTATCTCTGCTCTTTTTTTTTTTAATTTTTATTGGGGGATTACTGTTTTACAGTCAACAATAAATAAAACAGTCTATACATGCATAACATTTCCCAGTTTTCCACATAACAATACAACCCCACTAGATCTTCTGCCATCCTGTTTCACGACCTGAACTCTTCCCTACTACCCACCCCAGAGTCTTTTACTTTGGTGCAATACAGTGTCTCTGCTCTTAATCTGACTGGGTGACATGAGGCAAATTGTAGACCTCCCTGAGCCTCTTCCGACAAATGGGCTGATAGAACTGCCACGTGTGGGTCTTACAGGTTGGCTGGGAGAACAGAGTATGGTGACAGAGTGATGGCCTTGTCCTGTGTTGAAGGAGTCGTGATCATCTGCACTGCCATGACTGTGGTGCTGGTTGCATCAGTTTTGCCCAGCAATCCTTATTTTTTAAGACACACTGGCACATTTCCTTTGGTTGAGGTATTACTCACTTTGACTGAGTTGTACAGTTTTTTCCCCCCTACCATTAAGGTTATCACTAGGGCTCAGTGCCTGCACAAGGAATCCACCACCCTCAGTAGCCATATCCCCTTTTTTCTTTTTCTTTTGATAGGGTAGAGAAAAAATGGAGGGTAGGGGGGTAGTTATAGAGGAAGAGAAAGACACCTACAACACAGTTTCACCACTCATGAAGCTTTCTCCCTGTAGGGGAGGAAGAGGCTTACACATGCATCCTTGCACACTGTAATGTGTCAGCTCAACAGGGTGTGCCGCTTCCTGGCACCAGCACAGGTCTTGCCCACTAGTGATTCTACTGCTGGAAAGATAGTGATTCTTTGACTGCTCTTCCAAACTCTTCATACCCTCTCCTCTTTCCCTCTCTCATTTCTCCAGACTTCCTCACATAGACCCAGTAAGCCAGACAGGCTAACAGTTGCCCCTCCTACTGCCTGTAGGAGAACAGGCTTTATTGCATGAGGCTCATGTGAGAACAGGCTTCATTGCAAGAAGCTCAGAGAGGTGAAGTCACTAGGTCAAGGCCACACAGGAGGCCAGCAACAGAAATGGATTTGAATTTGGGTCTCTCAGGTGGCCAAGCCCACGCTCTTTCTGCTCTATTCATTCAAACACTGGGCCCAAAGACAGTAATGGAGTCCATTCTAAACAAGCCTGTCATGTTGCCTTCTATGTGCAGATTTTGGGCTGGGCCCAGATGCAGAGCTGTTATCAGTCAGGTACCTACCCGCACACTGGGGAGGCAGACAGTGTAGGTACACTTGAGGAGGGGCCCCATATCTGGAGAGCAGGGGGAGAGGCAGACATAGAGAAGGCACCACTATCTAGGTAGAAAGAAGGGTCTCTGAGAACACTCGTGTGGGGTTCTGTTCTGACAACACTCTCAACTGAGTGACTTTAGATAAGTCATGTCACCTCTCTGCTTGTCAATTTCTCACCTGGGAGCTGGGGCTAGTAGTGGCAGCCTCACCAGGTTTTCAGAATGAAATGAGACAGACCATGTAACTTTGCTCTTCCCGCCAATCCTAGGAGGCAAGCACTGCCTGCGCTCTCAGCTTCCAGATGAGGAATTCAAAGCACAGAGAAGTCAGATCACTTTGCCGAGGTCATACAGTAGTATATAACAAATCATGGAATCTGTCTCCAAAGTCTGTGCCCTTCACACCATATATATAAATGTACCTGCTAATCTGATTATGATCCTGAAAGACTGAGTTAGGCAGAGGGGAGGAAAGGGATCCTTGGCAGATGGTCTCACATGAGTGAAAGCTCAGAAGAGCACCCTGAGACCCCAGGTGTGGCTGGAGAGAAAAGCCTCTGTGAAGAGGCACACAGCCAGGGCTGGGGAAGGGGATGTGAGTGCCTGGAGAAGCTGGCTTTGGAACTGCAGGTGGGAGAATGAGCTGGGTAGGGATGAGGGCACAGAGCAGGGAGGAGTGTGAGGGCCACTCCCTGGGCCCGGAGTGGCAGCTTTGGGTCAGTGAGGGCTGGGACCTTTTAGGAGCCACCCATCCACCCACCTGAGAGCTCCCAAATTCCAGCTGCAGCTCCTGTTGCTTCTGCAGCAAAGGAGCCCTTGTGGTCAGAGGGGCCTCTGGAGCCCAGGCCAGGAGGCTCCCTCCCGCTCTCCAGCACACACACCTCCATTCAAGCCCAGCCCCGCCCCCAGGGGGTTGGGGACCAGAGCGGGCTGTCCCCCTGTCAGTGGGGGGCCGCCTGGCCTGGAGGCTGGGCAGGCAGGAAGGTTGATAAGACCTGGGCCCTGCAGGGCCCCCACAACTGTGCTGGCTTTTGCCCACACTGCTAGGACCATGAGGACCACCCCTGGCACCAGCCACATGCTCGGCAGCCTGCTGTTGCTGCTGCTCCAGGGGCCCCATGCCCTTGGCTTCACCCCTCAACCCAGAGGTGAGGGGACCTACAGGAGGTGGGGGCTAAGAGGGTTCCATGGTGGGAGAAGGGCAGAGGGCAAGAGTGGTCGGCAGGCTGGCACAGGGCAAACAGACATGGAGATCCTCGGGCTGCCCTGTTGGGGGATCATGGACCTGTGGGGGCCTCTCTGGGTTTTTCTCTGGAGCTTGAGAGCTTCCCCTCATACTCCCCAGCCCTGGGATGCCCTTAGGGACCACGCATGCTGCAGAGACACCCTGCAGAGAACTGGCTGGTGTCTAGAGCTGCACCAGGCTCGGGTCTGGGCTCAGATCCCTTTGGGGTATGTACCTGTTGCCTTTCCTTTGTCTTCAGCCCCTCCAGCACACACAGATTGGATGCCTCATGAGCTTTACCTCCCCTAGAAATTCAACCTTGAGCATGAAATCCAATAATCACCAAACTGTCCTTGTACAGACTGGAAAACTGAGACCAGCAAGGGGATGACTTAAGACTTTTCTGTCTCAAAGTGAGATAGATAACCCCAGAGTGTCTGGTTTCTGCTCTATGGTTTGGTCAAATCACCTTTTCTCTCCTTCTCCAAGCCTTAGTTTACCCATTTGCAGTGGTAGCTAGGAGGACTAAGAAGAAAAGTGATTTCTAAGGCCCTTTGAGGAACACTGATGCCTTAGTCTAGGGTGTGTGACTCGGGGCTCCT
Source organism: Erinaceus europaeus (assembly GCF_950295315.1). Lineage (NCBI taxonomy): Eukaryota > Metazoa > Chordata > Mammalia > Eulipotyphla > Erinaceidae > Erinaceus > Erinaceus europaeus. The sequence goes on along the minus strand of NC_080174.1, from coordinate 46,186,014 downwards.
TCTGGACAGAGGAGAAGTGGAAGTTCTTGAAGGTGCAATGACTTTCCCTGGGGCCATTGGGTGACTGAGTTGGGATCTGAACCCTGGCTGACTTCTCTTCAACCTCCTGTACTTGCCTGCGTGTGGTGCTTCTTTTGAGGGTGTGTGGGAAGATAGTGCTCTTTAGTGGGAGGGTCTGCAGCCCCCCTTGGCAATGCTGCCAACGTGACCACTTTGCCACTCCTGTTTCTGAACACCAGCCAGCAGGTTCTGGTGGTGGTAAAGGAAACGGTTCTCCCTGGGGATCTGCTTTGAGGCACAGAAAAAAGGGTCTATATTTGTGGGAGGCTCCCCCATCCCCTCCATCCCTAGTGCCCTGCCAGGGGAAATATTTGCTCCTTGTTTGGGGCAGTCACTCTGGGCTGCATTCCAAGACACATGTTTCCAAGGCAGCAATTGTGTCCCTCAGTGTCACCCTTCCCAACACTCAGTGCCCAGTCCAGGCTGCCATGCTTCACACAGCTCCTTCTTAGGGGATCAGTTATCACACTATACAGATGGGGATACTGAGGCTCAGACAGGTGAAATGAACTACTCATAGGGCTGAGCTGTGGGGTCTTTGGCTAGATGCTTGTCTGTGGTGTCCACAGCTGACCAAGGGCCTAGTCAGCTGATTCAAGTGGTGCACTCTGTCTGAGACCTCGAGTCTAGACCTAAGTAGCCTCTCGTGCTCTGCTCCTTTACTCCTAGTGTCTACTCCAGCTCCCTGACCTTGGCCTTTAATTTTTTTTTAAATTATTTATTATTTTTTTAGATAGAGATGGAGGGCCAGAGAGACAGGTGTGCACACACACATACACACACACACACACACACACACACACACACACACACACACAGAGACAGAGAGAGAGAGAGAGAGAGAGATTGACCACAGCACCGAAGTGTGGTGGAGCCTGGGCTTGAACCCAGGATGTGCACATGCTGAAGCAGCGCACTATTCAAGGGAGCTATTTCTCTGCCCCCTGAACCTGTCCTCTTGCTCCGCCCCAAGGACACCTCTGCCGGACCCGGCCCACGGACCTGGTGTTTGTGGTGGACAGCTCACGCAGCGTGCGGCCTGCAGAGTTTGAGAAGGTGAAGGTGTTCCTGTCCCAGGTCATCGAGTCTCTAGACGTGGGTCCCAACGCCACCCGAGTGGGCTTGGTCAACTACGCGAGCGCAGTAAAGCAGGAGTTCCCGCTGCGCGCACACGGCTCCAAGGCCGCGCTGCTGCAGGCCGTGCGCCGCATCCAGCCGCTGTCCACGGGCACCATGACCGGACTAGCCATCAAATTCGCCATCACCAAGGCCCTCAGCGACCCCGAGGGAGGCCGCACCAGGTCCCCCCACATTAGTAAGGTGCATGCCCCTGGCCCTGCTGGGACACCCCTGCTGGTAGGCTCCCCTGTGTGCCCGAGGACCCCTGCCTGCAGACTTTCATTCTGGAACCCCTCAGAGAACAGGCCCAGCCAAAGGGATGGGCAGAACTGGGATCTCCAGAGCCTGGGAAGCCCCAAGTGTTTGAGCTGAGCTGACCTCCGTTCTTTCCGTTCTCCAGCCAGCCTGAGCTCCTTGAGGGCTGAGTGACAGTCAGATGGTCTGTGTGGTGGTTGAGGACTTGGACTCTGCCTTGTGTCAGTCTGGCTTCAAGCCCCTGCTGCACACACAGCTGTCCATGCCATTTGAGCAAGTTCCTCCCTCTCCCTGTGCATCAGTTTCCTTGCCTGTGAAATGGGAGCTTTGCGACCTCTGTTTTCAATCATACAGAGTGCTCAGGGCAGCACCTGGCACCTAGCCAGTCAGTCCCATGTAAGCAGAAGTTCATTTTGGATTTCCTGTTCCTGTAAGGGGAAGGGTCTCAGAAAAACTGATGGCTGCCCATACTACTCATAGAGAGAGCCAGGCAGAGAGCTGAGTATGTCCAGACCTGGTGTTCGGGACTCAGTCTAGGGTCTTCAAGGCTGGTCAGGGGTTCTCTCCCTGCTGTGGCTCCCTGCATGAAGGCTTCTGAGCCTTCTATTTCTTTTAAAATTTTTTTTCTTTTGCTTGCAGGGTTATTGCTGGGGCTCCGTGCCCGCACTACGAACCCCCTGCTATTGAAGGATATTTTTCCCAATTTTTTGCTCATTGTTATTATTATTATTATTATTGTCATAGTTGTTGGATAGGACAGAGAGAAATCGAGAGAGGAAGGGAAGACAGAGAGGGGAGAGAAAGATAGACACCTGCAGACCTGCTTCACTGCTTGTGAAGTGACCCCTCTACAGGTGGGGAACCAGTGGCTCCAACCAGGATTCTTACACCATACCTTGCACTTCACATCACGTGTGCTTAACCCGCAGCACCACGACCCAGCTCCCTGGCTTCTGTGCTTTCTTCTTCTTCTTTCTTTTATTGGGGAATTAATGTTTTACATTCAACAGTAAGTACAATAGTTTGTACATGCATAACATTCCCCAGTTTCCCATATAACAATACAACCCCCACTAGGTCCTCTGAATCCTTCTTGGACCTGTATTCTCCCCACCCACCCACCCCAGAGTCTTTTACTTTGGTGTGATACTCCAATTCCTTTCTGTGCCTTCTATCAACACCCTGATCTCCATTGCACAGTGGGTGCTGACTCATGAGAGGTAAATGGATACAGTCCTGCCTGGAGGCAGAGCCCTTGTTTTGCAGATGAGGAAAACAGAAACACAGGCAGCTAAAATGTGGGAGAAAAGCTCACAGGTAACAGCATATAATCCCTGCCACTGCAGGGCTCAAAAAAGAATTATCAGGCCATCTGTGGGTATTATATTGTGGGAGGGAGCTACTTCCAAGTTTTGCTTTTTTTTTTTATTTAAATAAATAAGTTGTTTATTTTTTAATTGTTATTGCTGGGGCTCATTGCCAGCACAATGAGTCCACCGCTCCCTATGAATCCACCACTCCCTGTGGAGCAGGAACTCAAACTGCCCAGTCTTGTTTTTTTTTTTTTTAAAGCAATATTTTATATTTAATATTTTACTTATCTGAGTGAGATAGAGATACCAGAGCACTGCTCAGCTCTGACATATGGTAATGCTGGAGATTGAACCTGGGGACCCCAGAGCCTCAGATGTGAGAGTCTCTTTGCACAACCATTATGCTGTCTCTCCAGCCCTACTTCCTAGTTCTGACAAGTGGGTGGTGGCTGGGAGGATGTGGTGGCCCCAGGTGGTCCTAGTAGAGAGATATGGTGAAGGAGGTGTTGGTGACATCTGCCAGCTGTCACACTTGCAGAGTTAACCTAACCAGTTCAGGCCAGCAGGGGCCTGTGGTGGGCAAGTGAATTGAGTTTCTCCTGCAAGAGAGACTAGTAATAGGGTGGAGTGGAGTGGGTGGGGGGTTGGCACGGACAATAGGCAGTCTGAAAATCAGTAGTTCTTACATGAAAAGTCCCAAAGCTGCTAGGAAGTGACACATGAGACAGCAGGCCTCAAGGAATGCAAGTGGTAGTGAATTGTCCCGCTAGGCGTTCAGTCCCGCTAGGCGTTCAGTGCCAGGGGCCTAAGCCTCTAAAGGAATAGAAACTGTGCAAGACCACACCCCAGAGAAACCAGGGCAACAATCCTAAGACAATAGCTGCCCTTTGCTGGCTTCTTATTGTGTGGTTGGAACATCACCTCTTCCTTCCGGAAGTGAAGGCTTGGAAAGGTGGGCTGTAGTAGCTTGTGGGCTTGCATTTCTAGCCCAGACCTGATTACTAAGCTTGGGGCTCCCCAGCTAAGGATAGACTTGGATGTGAATCCCAGATACTAACGTGAGTGGAATGGTCATCTATAGCTATTCATTAGTCTCTGCTGCTCTCTGGTGGCCAAGCGCAGAACTGCTCCCGCTGGGTATGTGGATTTGCTCCTGCCTTATCTCAACGCCCCAGCCAGATTCAGAATAGCTCAGTGCTGTCCCTTTTTTTTTTTTTTTTTTTGTCAGAGCAAAGCACCCTTCCAACCGCCAGGTTCTCTCCCCTGGGCCAGGATCCGGGCCGGGATCAAATCCGCCTGTGTGATCCGGGCCAGTCACAGCCTCTCTGGACCTCAGCACCCCCTTATTCTAGATGCCCCGAGGATTTGCAGGAGGGTCAAGAGGCCAGCCCCGCTCGGGGAGGGAGGGTCGGCCGTCACAAAATCCCCCCACCCCCGGCCGCAGGTGGTCATCGTGGTGACGGACGGGAGGCCCCAGGACAGCGTGCTGGACGTGTCTGCCCGAGCCCGGGCCAGCGGAGTCGAGCTGTTCGCCATCGGCGTGGGCCGTGTGGACAAGGCCACCCTGAGACAGATCGCTAGCGAGCCGCAGGACGAGCATGTCGACTACGTGGAGAGCTACAGTGTCATCGAGAAGTTGGCCAAGAAGTTCCAGGAGGCCTTCTGCAGTGCGTGGGGCGGGGCCATGGATGGGGCGGGGCCAAGGGGTGGGCGGGGCGATACAGCGGGGAGGGGCAGATAGACAGAGGGGAGGGGTTAGGGCGGGACATGTTGGGGGCGGGGCCTAAGAGCCTCTGGGGTATGGCAAGGTCTGTGTTGGGAGTGTGGGGTCAGATTCAGGTAGGGCTGGACAGTGAACTGGGCCAGGGCTGGAACAGAGACTGATTCAAGGACGTGTCCCCAGTTCTGGTTAAAGTTGAGGGCAGGCCATGCCAGGATTCCTTTTATGGGGCAGGGTCCCAGAAGGGGCCAGGGAGGGACAGTGACCCAGTAAAGGGGGATCCAAACTCCTATAGGTATTTGCATATCAGGGGATCTGAGTGCTAAGACTTCCCTAGATTTGGGAGGGTATGAGTGGTCTGGGTATTGGCAGTACATGGTTCTGTCCTTAACAGCAAGGAGGTGGGCGTGTGGGGAGGCGTCTTTGTGATATGATCAGTCAAAAAAAGCAGGGCCTTATTTTGGGCAGGGAAAGAACTTTGCCCTGTTAAATGGGTCTAAAAAAAGCACCTGGGTGTCGTGCAGTAGCACAGTGGGTTAAGTGCACATGGTGCAAAGCCAAGGACGGGCGTAAGCATCCTGGTTCGAGGCACAGGCTCCCCACCTGCAGGGGAGTCGCTTCACAAGTGGCGAAGCAGGTCTGTAGGTGTCTCTCTTTCTCTCCCCCTTTCTGTCTTCCCCTCCTCTCTCCATTTCTCTCTGTCCTATCCAACAACGACGACAACAACAACTACAACAATAAAAAACAACAAGGAGAAAAAGGAATAAATAAATAAATATAAAAAAGAAAAAAGAGTAAAAATGTTTAAAAAAATAAAAAAGCACCTGCTATATTGTGAGGATTCAGTGAAATAATGCCTGCTGTACATCTCAGTACCTGGTATTTGAGGATATTTGTGTCTTTCATGTGCTGTGTTCATTGTTGTATATACTGTTCTAGATGCTTGAGTTGTAACAGGGAGCAAAACAGATGAAAAGTCCTTCCCCTGTGGACAGGAAGTTTTAATTTTAGCATCAGCACTGTCACCTTTTTCAGGGACCCAATGATTCAGGCTCTGGGCTGAGGGTCTGGGGCCTAAGTCTCACCCAGTTGGGGGTGGGGTCTTCCACTTTCTATTTCTATTCTGGGTGAGCTGTTCAAGGCTTTGTGACTGAGATTCAGAGCCTCCTCTTGTTCCCCCAGTGGTGTCCGACCTCTGTGCCACAGGAGACCATGACTGTGAGCAGGTGTGCATCAGCTCCCCAGGCTCCTACACCTGCGCTTGCCAAGAGGGCTTCACCCTGAACAGTGATGGCAAAACCTGCAATGGTCAGTGGGCTGGACACAGGCAAGCCCTGGGGAGGGGTGGGGCCTGCTTGCATTTTACTTCTGGAACCATCTGCTGAGAATGGACGGATACTGTCCAGAATTTGGTCTCTGAAGACAGATCTTGGGCATCTGTCTCCCTTTTTGTCACAAGTGGTAGGTGGGTTTAGTTAGCATGATGAGAAAAATCTCATTTTTCGAGTTTCAATCAATGCTTTCACTTCTGAGCTGTATGACTTAATAGCTTCTGGCACTCTTATTTCCAGTGCTGTCCAATGGGTGAGACACTGGCTTTCTAAGGGAGCTTAGGAGACAGAGTGGGATGCTTCCCAGCTCAGAGCTAGGGGTGTGGTGAGTACCCAGCCAGTGTTCAGGATGGATTCCTACTGTCTCAAGTTTCCTTTTCTTGCCTTCTCACCCTCCCTAGTCTGCAGTGGTGGGGGTGGCAGTTCGGCCACTGACTTGGTCTTCCTTATTGATGGATCTAAGAGTGTGCGACCTGAGAATTTTGAGCTGGTGAAGAAGTTCATCAACCAGATTGTGGATACACTAGATATATCAGACAAACTGGCCCAGGTGGGGCTGGTGCAGTACTCCAGTTCTGTGCGCCAGGAGTTCCCATTAGGCCGCTTTCGCACCAAGAAAGACATCAAGGCAGCCGTGCAGGGCATGTCCTACATGGAGAAGGGCACCATGACTGGGGCTGCCCTCAAATACCTCATCGACAACTCCTTCACCGTGTCCAGTGGGGCTAGGCCTGGTGCCCAGAAGGTGGGCATTGTCTTCACTGATGGCCGGAGCCAGGACTACATCAATGATGCTGCCAAGAAGGCCAAGGACCTAGGTATGTGAGACCTGTCTGGGCCTCAGATGCCCCCGATGGCCCCATTCTAGTGCCTGGTCTGATGAGTGCCCTCAACACAGCTTTGATTTGAATGAAGAGAGATTGGCTTATCCAAAGCCTTCATTCTCCTCATGACAAAATTGAGGGCCCAGATAGGTAAGTGACTTTTAAAAAATAAATGAGTGAAAAAATAAATTCATTTTGCCACCAGGGTATTGCTGAGCTTCTGTGCCTGCACAATGAATTTACCACTCCAGAGAGTCATTTTTTTCCTTTTCTTTTTTCATTTATTTGATAAAGACAGAGGAAATTGAGAGGACAGGGGAGACAGAGAAGGAAGGCAAAAGAGAGACACTTGCAGTACCACTTCACCACTCATGAAGCTCTTCCCCTGCAGGTGGGGATTAGGGGCTTGAACCCAGGTCTGGCACATGAGAACATGTGCACTCAACTGAGTGCTCTGGTGCCCAGCTTTGATAAATGGCTTGTTTCGATGTGCCATTTGTAGGTGGGGTTTGCCACTTTTCAAGCTGAATCCCAAGGGTACCCTAACTTTTGTAAGGTATCTCCATTTTGGGACGAACCCAACTCTCAGTTATAACATCTCTTGAGCAAGGCCAGTACTAGCTACGGGGGGGGGGGGGGGTAATGGTTTAATGGGATTAACAAGTTCCCTGGACTGGAAGTCAGCACAGGCCTGGCAGGTGGTAGAGCCTCTCTGTAAGCTGACTTCCTGCTGTCTCTGCTCCAGGCATAGTGCCTGCACTCCCAACAGCTGCCCCCAAGAGAAACCTGGTACTGGCTACCTGAACATTGCCCAGGAGGAGGCTCAGCCTTGGCTACCAAACTGGGGGGCTGCTGCACTTGTCTCATTCCTCCTGGCAGGCTTTAAGATGTTTGCTGTGGGCGTGGGCAATGCTGTGGAGGATGAGTTGAGAGAGATCGCCTCAGAGCCCGTGACCGAGCACTACTTCTACACGGCTGACTTCAGGACTATCAACCAGATTGGCAAGAAGTTGCAGAAGAAGATCTGTGTGGGTGAGTGAGGATGGAGCAGGCACACATGGGCAAACCACCTCTGGGTGGAGAAAGATGGGGGGGTGGGGTTTACTCCAGACCCACAGGATCAGGAGCCGATGGGTCAGCTCATATAACTTACTGCCAACATGCACCCATGCAATGCGCTTTCTGTGCAGGGTGCTGTTGTCAGTGCTGTCCAAATACTAAACCCTTCACCTTCTTTGGCAGGGATATTACTGTCATTTGCTTTTTGCAGACAGAAAACCAAGACTAGCAAGTTAGAGCAATGCTTGACAACTGTGGGGCTGGAGCCCTTCTCCCGCCTGGACTCTTCCCCTGCTGGTGCGCCCTAGCCTACGGGCCCCAGTATAGACCATATGGACAAGAGATCCACATACATCTGGGATTTGCACCTTTGCTCTGACACTAACAGGTTTTTGGGCAGGGACAGGCTGTCTCACTTCTTTGGGCTTCATTTATAAATGAGATGGATGATTCACACTCCAAGAGTTGGGGTGAGGAGTCACCAGCATAATACTGAGGCCTTGGCCCCAGTGCCCTCCACACTGCAAGTGCTTGCTTACCTGGGGACATACTTACTGGAGTTCTCTGTCAGGGCTCTGAGGGGCCAGGTGACATTCAAGGCTGTCCCCTCCATCACTCCCGTCAGCTCTGTTCAACAAATCCCTGTGCTTCTCTACCTCTCTTCTTAGATTTATTAGGTCTCACGCTCCCTTGAGACTCCCTGGTTCTGGTCCTGGGTGATGTCTTCCCTGTGTCCCCATCAAGCTGCTACTCACTGCCCGCTTCTTGTTCTCTCTCTGTCTCCTCCAGAGGAAGACCCGTGTGACTGTGAGTCCATTGTGAATTTCCAGGCCAAGGTGGATGGGCTGCTGCAGGCCCTGACCAGGAAACATATCCTTTCTGAGGCAGCAGGGGCAGGCTGTGTGAGGAAGGAGAAAGAGGCGGGGAACACAGAGAGAGGACTGGGTGGGCCCCCCTAGCTGCCCCCTGCTGAAGACAAGCTGTGCTCTGGTCAGACAGATGAACATCAGTTGACTAAATCTGTTCATCTTTTATTTTATTTTAAAAAGGTTTTATTTATTTATTTTGGATAGAGACAGGAGAAATTGAGAGGGAAGTGTTCGGAAATAGTGAGGAAGAGAGAGACACTCCTGCAACACTGCCTCACCACTCATGAAGTTTTCCCCCTGCAAGTGGGTGCTGGAGACTTGAACTCAGACCGTTTACACATTATAACATGTGCACTCAACCAGGTGCACCACTGCCTGTTCCCTGAACTTGTTTAAAGCAAGTCTTCCTGAGGAAAAACAGAAACAAAGGTAGAAGCCAAGATCTTGAGACTGGACAGATACACAGGGTCTTGGGCATTCTCAGGTAAATGTAGTATGCCCCATTTCTGAGACTCTATGGCTTGACCAACACCAGACCCACTTGGGCAGGTCCAAGTGGGGGGCCCCAGCAGGCATGACAGTGCACCTGGGCAGGGTTGGGCATTCAGAGCTCACAGCCACTGTGAACTGTTGTTTGGGGTTAAGGGAAGCACCCTTCTGAGGGCAGTAAGTTCTGATATTGGGGAGCACACATATTAATGGGAGTTGGGTGAGGTGAAAGACCTGGAAAAGCAGACTCTCGAAAAATCAGGAAATGGGGGACCCAGGTATGATCTCCCCCACTGCTATGCTCTGGCCAGTCTGCCCCTTAACTCTGGGTCCACTGGAAGCAGTGAGCAAGCGGCTGGCACTCCTGGAGAACAGAATCATCTGAGGCTGCCTGGCCCTGTGGCCGCTTCTCCTTCTCTTGCCCCTGGCCCTCAGCCACAGAGCCATGTGCGCAAATTGAGCCCCAGTGTAGCCTAGCTTTGCCATAGTAGTGAGGGTGTTTGGGAGGGCAAGGCCCTAGCATTCACCCACCTCCTTCCCCTGTGAGCCCTGCAGGGTGTGTGCTGTGTGTGCTGTGAGCATCCCAACCTTTAGGTACCAGTCTGTGTTTGCTTGAGAGCCACCGTGTGTGTGTGTGTGTGTGTGTGTGTGTGTGTGTGTGTTTGTGTGTGTGTGATTGCAGGGGTGAGTGGTGTGAGAGGATCTGTGCTCACTGTTTTTTTTTTTAATTAAAAGCTTAATATATTCCCAATTTTTTTAGTTAATCCTATTTTGAATGCCAGTGCTGTGAATCTTTTTTTCTTCTCTTTTTTTGATGTTTCTATTCCCTTTTGAAAAACAATTAAATGTGATTTAACTGAAGCACTGAGAAGGGTTGGTATCCGTGTGGTGATTTGGGGAGCAGGAAGCCTGAATGAGGAGTGGCAGGTGATGTAGGTCATTGTAGGGTGACAGCAGTGGTGACAAGCTGGCATCTGGCCTGCCTTTTTATCATCTCAGCAACCCTGTGCAAGGCAGAGCTGCTGAGCCCCATTTCCCAAATTCCTTTGGAGTAACGCCTCTCCAGAATTGTATGTCCTTGCCTCCAGAATTGTATCACCTCCTCCTTCTCCTCCCCTTATTTTCTTCCTCCTCCTTCTCCTCTTCTTTCTCCTTCATCTCCTTCTCCTCCTCCTTCTGCTCTTCCTCCTCCTCCTCCTTTTGTTTTATCTATAGCATTAGCTTTAGCTGTATGGTCTTATAGATCAACATCTGCTCACACTCCCTGAGTTCACCATGACAGGTCTTGTTTCCATCCATCACTATACAGTTGACCCTTCTTTACTTAATCCATCCACCCCCTTGGAAGATTTTGCTGAGCCCATCGTTGTAACAGATCATTTTCAGTGTTATCACTAGATTCACACTTGAAAGCAGGTCAGAGGCATTTACAAAAAACTCAAACTATCCTGAAAGTCTTTCCTGAGGGGCAGTTCAAGGAGGCAGAGCAACACCAGTGGTGATACCAGGAGGCCTTTCAATTCAACTGCACAGCCTCACAAGAGCAGCTTAGCTATCATACGACCACATGGGGTTAGGGATCAGCAACCACCACATACACTTTCACAAGCCTCTGAGGAGGCTCTTTGCCATATGTCCCTGTGGTGCTTGCTAGTCTGTGACTCCTTTCTGACTTTAACCCCACTCCCCACTCTTGCCACACACAGGGAAGCTGGGAGTGTCCTTGCCTATGGTAAAGTGTGTGTAACACAGCTGTTCTGGGCCCTCTTTCAGTGTCTCCTCTCTATACAACCTGCACAGTTCTCCCTGTTCTCCCTGTGGTGAACTGAAGGTTATAAACCAGTCTGGGGGAGGGGGAGAAGGAAGCCAACATTCCCCCCAGGCAGTCTCAGTCTCTCTAGCAGACCACAAGCCACTCAGCAACTGAGACCTATGTAATTATGGTAGAGAGAAGCAGGACTAAACTAGATGGCATGTCTCTTTCTTCCTCTCCTCAGGCCTTTGGTACAATGGGAGTCTCTTGGCTCCAGAGTGAATGGGTTACCGGTTCTCAATAAGGGGTTTGTCTGCAAATGCAGTTCATGAATGGGTTGGCCAAGGGAAGGAGATGATAGAGTCCACTCAGAGGATGGTTCAGCCATGCTCTTCTGTATTATACATCCTTTTCTTCTGGACCAGTGCTCTGTGACAAACGAGTGGCATAGTGAGAGCAGTACCAGAGCCCCACCTGCTCCAGGTGCAGTGCAGGAGGAGCTTCTCAGAGAGTTCCTGCTACCTGAGTGCGAGCTGATTTCTGCTGGCTGGAGGCTTGTTCCCTTGACCTGGCTGAGGTCAGTATGTTGACATGGGCAGGGGGTGGCTCTGCTTATGGGATGTTTAGGGTCAGACCACTGGATGTCTAGGGTCAGAATCAGAGGTGGTGTGTGTGTTTGTGTGTGCGCGCGTGTGTGTATGTGTGTGTGTGTGCGCGCGTGCCCATGTGTGTGTGTGTGTGTGTGTGTGTGTGTGTGTGTGTGTGTATTTACACCCAGGATCTCACATATGCACGATTTTACTACTCTAGGATGCCTTTGATTTCCACCAGAGAAGTAGGGGGAGATAAATAGAAATAAAAAGAGATAGCACAGCACTGAAGCTTTCCCTTGTTGACATATCATCTCCTGAGTGGTGCAAAGGCTCAGACATGGGTAGCAAACCTGGTGGGGCAGACACCTTACCTGATGAACTCACTCCAGTGATAGAATCACATTTACTTCTCATTTTATTATTTATCTCTTTGTCACCAGGGTTATTTCTGGGGCTTGGTCCCTGCACAAATCTACTATTTCCAGTGGTCTTTTTAAAAAATAGATAGTGAAAGCCAGAGAGAGAAAGAGATGTATAGAGAGCTACCGTGGAGAAACACCCGCAACACTGCTCCACTATTTGTGAAGTTTCTCCTCCTACAGGGACAAAGGGTTTGATCCTGGGTCCTTGTGTGTGGTAACGTGTACACTCTACCGGGTGGACCACCACCAAGCCCCTCACATTTATTCTTTAATTTTTCTTAGTGATTTAATAGTGACTGAAAAGACTGAAAAGATTTTGTTGGCCTTTACCTCCTTATTAGAATCATGTTTAGACTAACCCCGAGTTACCATATCATCATCTACTAGAAGGTAGGTGATAGCAATACAGTTTTCTCGGTGCCTATGAGTCCAGGGCCTCATACACAGGTCAGGTCTGCTCCAGCACTGAGTCATGATCCCAGCCATGTTCAGTGGTCCTCTTTATGCAGTTGATTCATAAGCCAGGAAACCAACGCTGCCAGATACAAGGTCACACAGTTTGTAAATGACAGGGCTGGGATTCAAACTCTGGAATCTCTTGCTTCCAATTCAGGGGTCTTTACAGGGCACTGCCTCTCTGAGGTTCAGATTCACTAAGATGAAAGGGAGGTTCTACTTCTGTCTCCATAGGTTGGGGCCATGACAGGCAACTGACCTCCTTGCCTTTGGGATATTGTTCTTTAGTCCACTCTGCATACTGGTATTAGAGTGGTGATCCTACTGTGCACATCCGATCTAGTTATACTTCTGCTCAAGAAACTTCTCTGGCTCCCTATTGTCTCTAAGCTAAAACAGAAACTTAGAAGACACACTTGTTTCTGTACGGCCTGGTTATGCCCAGATCTATTTGATTCAAATTTCCTCCTACTCTCACTTCCCTTTTATTGCTTTATAGAAGAGCCTGATATCCTAAATGAGCCCATGACTCTGGGGGAAGTAATCTCAGGCCTAGCTTTGGCCCTTGGAAAGGTGTGAGTTTAAGGCCAAAAATCACATTTGAGGCTGCTATGGAAGAAACTGACCACAGGATGGCACCATTGGCCCAGGAATGGGGTGCTGGATCTGGTTGGGGGATGGGGTTCAGCCTTGGTCCTAGAGCTGGGTTGGCTCCCAGAGTACTGAGGTGGCATCTGTGTCACACCTAATCTAATCCCTTTATGCCTACTATACACTAGGTCTACCAAGGTGGGTGGGGGCAATGACCTTTCCCCAGGAACAGGCTGTGGGTGTCTTCCCCATTCTAGCCAGGTCTCATTCTCCCAGCCCCTGCTCTGACGTGCTCTGTGGGGGCCTGGTCTTGGTGGTCCCTCTGCTCTCAGGGCCTTTCTAGAGGCCTTGATGGGCCAGGGGCTGGCAACTCAAACATGACTGATGGGAGTTGGGTGGAGGCTGGGCAGGAACAGCCCCAGGAGGGATCAGATTTCCCTCTTGCCTTCCTGTCTCAAGGCTTCCCCCTGCCCCCTCCACACTCCAGAGTCAGGAATCTTGCCCCAATCCTGGGGCTCCCTTCAGAGCCAGGGATGGCAATGAACATCCCAGAATGGACCCTGTCCTCAGGGGACCTTCCCTTCAGGCATCCGGACAGCAGAGTGCGGGGCCTCCCCTGGGAGAGAGATGCCACTGTCCTGGGCTGGGAGAGGCCAGGCCACAGCCACATGTCCACCTGCCTAGATGGCCCTCCTTGATCTCCATTCTTCTCATGCAGTTGGAGGCCCAGAGCCCCCCAGGAAGAGGGACAGGCTTACAGGGCGTATGTCAGGTGACTGTGGGTGATACACTGACAGTTCATACTTTGTCTATTGTGTACACTGTGATGTGGAGCAGGGAAACATAAGCAGTAGATATGTTGAGCCTATAACTTCATAGCTATTACTAAGGGGTGAACAGGTGAGTGAGGAGTGCACACTGGGGGTGGAGAAGGCAGAACCCGGGGGGGGGGCTGAGCACACTGCTAGCTGGGGAGAGGCTGAGGGCCCCCCAGTCCCTAGTGAGATTATCAGTACAGTGTGGTTCTGCCTGTGGCTAGGGGCCTCGGGCAGGTCACTGCACCATGTAAGCCTCAGCCTCCTCATCTCAAGGGAGGTGAGCTTAGCATCTCACAGGGAAGGAGGGTTCAATGGTGTGGGTTAGCACCAGCAGGGATCTGGGTACCTAGTCAGCCCCCAGCTATGGCTGCAGTGGTTGGTCGCTTTACTGTTTCCAGTGTTACTGTCACTGTTGTCACCAGGAGCTCATACTGGGAAGATGACTGGTGACTTTCCTCTGAAAAGGGGCTGAGAGTTTGTCACCCTAACCCTCAATACAGCCCCCAGCAGGGGTGTCCTCCCTCTACCTGGTACCTCTGCGCTAGGCCAGCCTGGGTGCATTTGATCTGGTCATTCACTGCTTCCTTAGCCTGAGGCCAAGAGAGACTCCCCTCACAGGGCCTGGCTGTGAGGGGCCACAAGGAAAGTAACACCAGTCCCCAAGGAAAGAGGTTTCATCCTATGGATGATGCCTAACTCCTACTGGGGGTGGTGGTGAAGATCTTCTAGTTAGGCAGGAAATTCTGGTGTGATCTTGGAGGAAGGTTGGTTGGAATCAACTCTAAGAATTAAATGTGTAGTCCTTGACATGCTCATTTATCTATTTGTGATCTGCTCATCCTTTATCCATCTACTCCTCCTCCCTCCCTCCATCCATCATTAGTCTGTCCATCCATCCATCCATCCATCCATCCATCTGTCCATTCTTTCATCCATCTTTCTATCCATCATCTATTCATATATTTGTTCATCCACCATCCATCAAATATCCAACAATCATACATTCATTCATCCATCCTTTTACCCACCATCCATCCATCCATCCATCCATCCATCCATCCATCCATCCATCCATCCTTCATTAACCCATCACCTATCATCCACTCATCCTAGAAAGTGGCAAGAGGAAAGTGAATTGAGGCCTGTGGTTCTGGGGGGAGATCAGTTCTCTATCCGCCCCTGAAAAAGAGCCAGAAAAGGCCAGCCCAGCCCTGGGTCTGCAGTGGAGGCCCCTGTCCTCCTCCCCAGCAAAGGACCCAGCCTCTCTCCAGCTCAGGGTTCTGCTGGACAGCGATGGGCTAGTTTCTGGGCATCCCTGAAGGGCACACAGGGAAGGGGGTGCCCACAGCCAGGCCTGTCAATCTCCAGGTCCTCAGCCCACTCCTGCTATGGCTGGTGGACCCCACCCTTCCTGCTGAGGCCAGGTGGGTAGGAGGCCCACCCTAGGGTGTTCTGGAGGACCAACCATTATCCCATCCACCTGCTCCAACACTAAATTCCTCCTGTAATCTCCATTTCTCCTCTAGTACCCAGCTCCTTGAAGAGAAGCAAGACTGAACCTACAGGACAGAGTGGCTTAGGGCCCCAGAGTGCATCCCATTCCACAGTGAGGATGGGGGAGACCTTCAGAGGGACCAAGAAAGACACAGCTGGGATGAGAGCAGGCATCAGGGTCTTTGCTCCCTGAGCTATTTATTTTGAGTCAAAGATGGGTGCAACACTGCCCAGCCCAGTCCAGTCCTGCTTGCTTTGGTGGGTGTGTTAAGAGCAATTTGTAGACCTATGTCAGGGATCAAGAGAGCCCCATTTGTTTGCAGGTTAACAGGTGGAGATGGGAGGGTGAATGATGGAGTCTGCTGGAATGTTTGCTTCAAATCTCATGGCTCTGGGTCTTTGCAGGGAAGGGTTGGGCAAAGCCAGGTAAGCATGAGAGAGTTGAGGGGAGAGTGGAATCAGTAACTCCCAGGGACTCAGCTTTTGAGAGGTCCCTGGAAATAATCTGAATAACCTCATTCTAAAGACATAGAAATTCAGGAAGCCCCAGCTCTCGCAGTCTTCTCTCAGACAGCTGGAACAGTTTTAGAATCTGCCAGCACCATTCATAGCATCTGAGATGCACAGAATCATAGAATTAGAACATCTCTCATAGACTCCAAGATACCGTTTACAGAATCTTTGAATTGCAAGAGCTGAGCATCTTGTCTTTATATGGAATCCTAGAATTATAGGGCCACCGATGTATTCATGAACACACCAGCCCATGAAGTTGTAGGATTTAGGGGTCTCTGCAAAAGGCTTAGAATAACAGAAAATCAGAAGATCATTTCAGAATTGAAATAGAAATCCTGGAAATAGGATACTAACTCAGGCAATGACCTCAGTTTAACTCCCTTCTAGTAATTTCTTCACTATCTGGTCACAACTTGAATTCTCCTGGATATGGAGACTCATTGCTTGCCAGGACAATTGTCTCACTGACAAACGGACACTACTGCTGATACTCCAGGTGAATCTGTCCCACGTGGCCCACCCATTCTTTTCTTCCTGCCCCTCTCCTTTTTGCCTCCCTTCATTTAGCCTCAAGAGCTGAGCGTGTACAGCAAGTGACACAGGTAGCAATACAGAGGCAGAGCTATCTTCTGGCTAATAACATGATTTCTGAAGTCAGTGGGGCTGTGGATGCCAGGCCATAACAATCTCTGACCCCTTCCTTTGGTGTCCTGCCTGGAGTAGAGCAGAACACTTGCAGCCTACTCTGTCCTCAAGCTACTCCTCTAGCTTTGTAGAGGCACAAAACTGAGCAAGCTGAAAACCCGTGGAAGCAGTCACAGGCAGGGAAGATTTGCTTCTAGACTGGTCATAGTTCACAGCAAGAAGCAGCTGATGGTGAAGCCAAGTAGTCTTCTGGCCTTAAAAGCTGGATTTTGTTAGGCTGTTTGGAAAGGCAGATGGGGGTGGGGTACAACTGGAAGATGAAATTCTTCCGATGAACTTCAGCAATGGACCGAGCTCAAGGCAGAGCTTGAAGGTGAGAGGTGCAGTTGGAGTTCCAACTGTATCAGACTATCCAGCTGTGTGACCTTGAGCAAGTCCCCAAACTCTCTGTGACTCAATTTTCTCTCTTCCCAGGCAAGATATTTGGACTCCATCTGGTCTGATCTCAAGCCTTGCTGACTCTGGCAGGCTTCCTTCCCCTGTTCGGTAATGCAAACTGTCCTTTGCTCATTAAATTCACCTGTTCCTGCTCTTACTCAGTCTCTTCCTTCTCTCCTTAGTTCATGCCTCAGTTCACTTGCTCTCTGCTCTTCAGCACACAGGCTGCCTCATGCACCTCGAATTGCTCCCCCTGACTATTTGGTGTTTCTCCATCCTGTCTCTAGCAGACAGTTTGGATTTGAGAGGTGACTGTGGCCTTGAGGCAGGCGGAAAACCTGTGATCTCTTTCCACTCCCCTTAAAGATACTATGGTCTGTAAGAATGTATAGCATGAATCTATTACTTCACCTGGGCCCCCCCGATCCACACTGTGTGTTCCCCTCTGCCAGGTGTTCCCCTCTGCCATGGTCACTTGAGGACATTAATGGGTGGGTGCTGAGGCTGGATCAGAGCAGCCTAGCTCAGCCTACAACCTCTGATTATTTCTGGGTTTCCTGACGTGGGTCAGCCTTCAGTCCTTCCCTCACTCTGGCCCAGGCAGCCCTGCTGTCTCCTGTAAGGGCCTCTGTGAAGCTCAGCCTGGGAGAGAATGCTGCCTCTGGGGTGGCTGCTGAGAGCAGAGTCATATCATCATCTTGTTACTCACAGACCTGGCTTTACTGGATGTGTTATGGCAGAAGAACAATACATGGTAGCCTCTCTATTCTGGGAAATGAGACGGTCCCTTCTCTGTAGATTGACTGACTTCTGACCTAGAGGACTGATGGTGAGGGCTGAGCTTAGTTCAAGTCTAGCTCTGCTGGTCAAGAGAGGATGAGAAGGATCAAGTCTAAGATCCATCCTGTGTGTGCCAGTCTAAGGGCATCTGTAGGTAAGGGCCCACTAGTTGGTGGCACTCACCTATCTCATTGCTTCCACATGATCCCCTGGAGCCAGAGCATTCAGATATATGCAGATGACCAGCAGAGTGGGTTGCACCAAGCCTGGTGAGTGTCCTTCTGGATGGGGCTGGTTTCTCAGCTCAGCTTTCCCTTCACAGTCCTCCAGGCTGGGTCCCCAAGGAGGACAGTGGGAAAGAGGAGCAGGGTCTCTGAGTCAACAGACATGGACTTGAATCCCAGCTCCTTTCTAGCTGCTATGTGTACCCTGCCTCTCGGACTGTGTGTGGCTCCATGGCCCACTGAAGCAGGGGTGTAGAGACAGAACTCCTGCTATTGCTATAGGGAGCAGTGCTCTTGGAGGCCCCCAATCTCTCATCTCTGAGGCTGCAGAAGAGATGACTCTGGGCCCTGAAAAGAGTCCCTGTTTCTTGAGAGAGAACTTGTAAGTCCTCCAGTGCAGGGACAGCCTCTTTAATCAGTTCTGTTGCCTCTTCCTGTCCCTTAGGCATTTTTTTTTTTTTATAGATGACCTTTACAGAATACAGTTATTTTTTTTCTTTAGGCTTTGTGTGTGTGCTGGGGGGGGGCACACTGTAATTTAAACATTTTGAAAGAATGAATGGGATACCCCCTCAATAAAAGAAAGCATCTTTGACACATTATATTTGCAGAAGGAAGGTGGAGGAGAACTAGAGCTGGGGCTGGAAGACACAGGGCTGCTAGATAAAGGGTTAATTCAAAAGCTTACATGAAACTATAAAGCACACAGAAGAAAACATAGGTGCTGAGCTCTTTGACATCTGCCTTAGTGATGTCTCTGTAGAGTCTTCAACAATATGAGAAACAAAAGAATATTAACAAGTGAGGGAGTTGGGCGGTAGTGCAGCAGGTTAAGTGCATGTGGCATTAAGTGCAAGGACTGGGGTAAGGATCCTGGTTCGAGCCCCAGTTCCCCACCTGTAGGGGTGTCACTTCACAGGTGGTGAAGCAGGTCTGTGGGTGTCTATCTTTCTCTCCCCTTCTGTGTCTTCCCCTCCTCTCTCCATTTCTCTCTGTCTTAACAATGACAACAGCAATAACAACAACAATAACTACAACAATAATAAAAACAAGGGCAACAAAAAGGAAAATAAATAAATATAAAAAAATATAAACAAATGGGACTACATCAAACCAAAAGGCTTCTGCACAAAGAAACTGTCATTAAAAAGAAAAGGCAGCCTACTGAATGGGAGAAGATATTTGCAAACCATATATCAGACAAAGGATTAATAATCAAAATACTGAATTATATATACACTATGAATTTTAATATATAGAATTTCATTAGATCATTAAATATTAAATTATGAATCATGAAATTACATTGAATTTATTTAATTAAAAATTAGCATATATTGAATTATGTAGTTAATACATACAAATACACATAATAGTTACATCAGAATTTTGTATATTGTAATATATGGAGAAAAACAACAGCACACAGTCCTATTAGCAAACAGGCAAGGTATCTAGAAAGGCATTTTACCAGAACAGAACAGATATACAAATGAACACCAGAGGGGCTGGTTAGTAGAACATCTGGTACATGTTATGTTACACAAGGACCTGGGGTCAAGCACCTAGCCCTCATCTGTAGGGGTGTCAGGGGGTGGAGCTTCCCGAGCAGTGAGGCAGTGCTGCAGGTGTCTCTCTTTCTCCCTATCTCCCCCTTCTGAATAAATTTTTCTTTGTGTCTCTGCAAAATAAATTAAAAATAAAATATAAAAAAACCCTTACTTTAAATAAAGAAAAAGTGCAGCAGAAACATGAAAAGATGTTCTACATCTCTCATCAGTAGGGAAACACAGATCAAAACCACAGTGAGAGTTCACTATACTCTGGTGAGCATGGCTGTTATCAAAAAGTGAACAACCAGTAAGTGTTGGTGAGTTGAGAGAAGGCTTGCCCACCATTGGTGGGAATGTAAATTAGTGTAGCCATATTAGGTAATGATAAAAAGGCTCCTTAAAAAATGAAAAATGGATCTACCATATGATATAGTGTTTTACTTATGGGTATTTATTTGAAGAACATGAAAATATTAACTGGGTTGGCAAAATAGCTCCTTGGATAGTGTGCTGCCATGTGTGTGAGATACAGGTTTGATCCCAGCCCCCACCCCTGCACTGGAGGACACTTTGGTGCTGTGGTCTCTTTCACCCTCTTCTGCTCTGTCTCCAAAAATAAAATAAAATATTACTTCAAAAGAACATATGCACTCTGATGTTCACTGTGGCACTGTTCACAATGGCCAAAACATGGAAAGACTCTGAATCCCTGAGTCTGGGAGACTGGCTAAAGTTGTGGTGCAAACACATATGTGTGTACAGAACGGACGACTCCTGAGCCATGGAAGATGAAACTGTGTCATTCACGATGACAAGGAATGACTTTGAAGAGATTAGTAACACTAGGTAAAATAAGTCAGGAGAAGGTAAAAAAACAAACAAGCATATGATTCATTTGTGAGATCTAAAGGAACAAAGCAAGTTTACACACTTAACAGGATAAACTGACGAGACCTCACTAGCTATTCTAGAACTCAACATCAGTGGAATACACATGCCTCCAAGAACACCTAGGCACCTGGGACTTTCCCTAAGCAAGGCCATGGGCTTGGCCACAGAACCAGCCTCAAGACAGACAGAATACTAGAAATGATGTTAAACTATGTTCTTCAACCACAGTGGAGCCAAATCAGAATCAACAAGTTTTGAGATGGTCAAAACTAAGTAAACTATGAGGAAACTAAGCAATACATTGCTAAACAAGTACAAGAAGAAATCCAAAGGGTAATTAGAATACTTTGAGAAGAATGAAAGTGGAAAGACAGCATAGAAAATCTCATGGGTAGTGGTGGTTTATGTGGTTGAGCACACATTACAATGCACAAGGAACCGGGTTCAAGTCCTTGTCCCCCACCTGCAGGGGGAAAGCTTTGCAAGTGGTGAAGCAGGTCTGCAGGTGTATCTCTTTCTCTCTCCCCTTCTATCTCTCTTTCCCTTCCCTCTTGGTGTCTGGCTGTCTCTATCCAATAAACAAACAAACAAACAAACCCCAAAACAAACCTTTCAACGCTGACAACAGGATGGCAGGGTGGTTGGCGGTCACAGGGCAGAAGGGAGGGCTGAAGAGGCAGAGAGCTGACTGGTGGGTGGTGGTTGGTGACTGGTGGCTGTACAGTTGGCGGTAGGCCTGGAATGATGGAGAAAGCTGCTGAGGCAAGAGACTGCACACATGGCCCTGTATAGTTTATATTGTAAGCCCATATTACCTCAACAAAGAAATCAAACAAAAAATATAAAGGCTGACAAAGTTTCTCTGCCTCCATGGGGTAGGGAGACTCTTGGAATGGGGGTGGTAAGAGGCTAATGTTTATCGAGAACACACTGTGTGCACATGCGGAGCCCCTCCGCCTTTCACACTGTCACCAGATGGGTGCTGCTGCTCACACTTTCCTGGCGTGGAGTCTGGGCTCTGAGGTGTCCCTGTCAGGTGCCACCATGTCCTCATCCCCTGTCCCCTTTGGGATGGGGACCTGGCTAGCACAGGGCTGGCCTCCTTGCCTCTGTGCTGCTCTTCCCCTGCAGCGTCTGCTACAAACTTGGACCTTGGACAAGTCAGCACTTAGAACCTCAGAGCCCTCCTCTGTGACAGAGGTGGGAAGTCCTCCTCTCCCTGGGGCCTGTGACATGAGATGGCAAGTGCTGGGGAAGCTCTGGCACAGTGGCACAGTGACAAAGTGGTGAAGTGATACAGTGACACAGAGCTGGGCACTTAACAATTACGCTGCCCAGATGCTACTTCTGCCATTCCTATTCTCACCTCCACCTCTGAGGGTTTGTGTGTGTGTGTGTGTGTGTGTGTGTGTGTGTGTGTGTGTGGGCTCCCTCCTGTGCAGTGCTCTCCTCTTCTACCTTCTTCTAGCTCCAACCCCAAACTTCCCTACAGACGCTGAAAGGTCGTTTAATGGCCAGAGTCTTTGTATATACTCAGGACTTTGCAAAGCTGCCACCCCCCCCCCCCACCCCTAGTGGGACGTGAAGCTCTGTGATACCGGCTTCTTCCCAGCGGCCTTTCTCTCTAGTTCTATACTCTCCTCCCCCACTGGATTTTGCCTCTTCAAGATTGATTTTGCTATATTTCATATTTGGAACTCAGGGAATAAATGGCTGCTTTACAGACAAGGGAGGTGGGGGACAGCAAGGTGCACAGCTGAGAGCTGTCAGAGCCAGAATTCAAGCCCATTATTCAACTCATAGATGAGCAAAGCTCAGCTCTATGCCACAACTGGGGAAGTCTCAACTGGAGGAGAAACTAGTCTGTTTGAGGGTGCTGAACCCTGAAGTGGAGCCTCTCCTGGCCTGAGCTCTGGGTGACTGCTCTGAGCATGAACTGTCTTCATTCTCACGGCATTGTGAGCAACCAAAGACAGTCACCTCCATGTTCATCAGATGCCAAAGTGCCAAGAGAAATGGAACTTGAAGGCAGGCCGGAGTGGGCCATGCTGGTTCTAGCTCTGGGTCTCTAGACTCCAAGTTCAGTGCCCTGTGCAGACTACTGATTCTGCCTTGGAAATGAGCCTGGAACCTCTTCAGACATGGGCATGGGTGTCTCTGTTTAGGAGAGACCAGCCAACTGGTCTTTGGACACTAGTCCAACTAACCCTGAATTCCTCACTGGAGATACTTAGACTCACTATTGTACTGTGGGCGGGAAAGCTGTGATGAGGAACAACACAAATTCTTAGCACTAAGTCTGTCCACGGTAGGTTCTCATGACTTGCTTCCCTTCCTCTTCTCCGCCACTTGGGAAACCTCTAGGGGTGGGTGCCTGTAGCTACCTGTGTCCATGCCCAGCTTTCTCCCAAGCTGCCTGTATGCCACAGTGAGGCCCAGATACAAGTATGGTCTGATTTTGGTACTCACCTCCTGGACTTTGCTGTCCCTACCCTGCATCTCCAACTTCCCAGAGACTGAAGAAACGATGTTTCCATGTGTATTGATGAGTCAGACCCTGGAGGGTACCTGTAGGCCTCCGTCTGGTGTTTAAGTCCTGATGCCTCATTTGAGGTCCCTTTGGGAAATTGGGGTACACAGTTCCCTGAGGATCTTGGTCAGACTATGGAGCCACCATGTGGCTGAGTGAGAGTGAGTTCCCAGAGTGTGAGAAAGACACATGTGCACAAACAACACACATGCAAAGGTACATGGCCTCATCAGATCTGCTGGCTAAAGGAGACAAGCACTGTTTGCCTCCCACCTTTATCTCCTCAATTCCCTGCTATAGAGTGTGTCCTGCTCGTGGAGGCAACCACCCCTGCCAAACGCATGCACGTGTGTGTCTGAGTGGGCCGTGTCATGCCCCGACTGATGTCCCAGTGTGAGTGGCTGCCGGGTTGAGGTGGAGAGTGGTTGGGTAGAGCATGGAGACCCCAGTGGGCAACCTTTAAAGATGTGGCTGTCTGCACCAGGCTAACTCTGTGAGAAGTAGTCAGTCTGAACGTTTTGAAGGTCAAGCCATCAGAGTTTGATGGTGAGTGAGTGTAGAGTTAGAAAGACAGTGAGAAGTCAGTGTTGATGCCTAGGTTTCAGCTTGAGGAGTCAGAGGTTGGGTTTTCTATTCACAGAGGAGGCAGGCTTGGGGACTGCTGGGGACAGGAGCAGACTGGGGCTTAGTTTTGGGTGTTAAGTTTAAGATACCTGTTTTATGGCAGTAGGAGGTGGCATGAGGGGCTGGCCAGTGGTGCAACTGGTTGAGAGTGCATACTATCATAAGAATTCATGCCTCCAGGCCCCACTTGCAGAGGGGAAGGTCTATGAGGGGTGAAGCTGGTCTCCAGGTGTCTCTCTGTCTCTGTCCCTCTCTCTTCTCCTCCCCTCTCAATTTCCTATGTCCTATCAAATTAAAAAGAAAAACAAAAAAAATGGCCTTTGGGAGTGATGCATTTGTTATGCAGGTCTTGGGCACCAGCAATAACCCCATGGGAAAAAAAAAGAATGAAAGAAAGGAAGGAAGGAAAGAAAGAAGGAAGGAAGGAAGAAAAAAGAAGGAAAGAAAAAAGAAGAATAGAAAGGGCAAGAAAGGTATCTGGACATAGTAACCTGGAATTCTAGGCTGGAGAAAGGCCCTTGGGAGCTGTCAAGGACAGAACCCTGTTTAAATCTTAGACCTCCCTAGGGGCATCTAGGAACAAGATGGGACAAAGGAGAGGAGCATTCTGCAGAATGCCTAACTGGGGAGAAACTCAGTATTTGGGGGATAAGGAGCAGGAAAAGGCTGCCCTTTCCCTGGGGTCCCCCAGACCCAGGCTTTCGACTTGCCCAGGAGTGAGTCAGGTCTCAATGCCTGGCTCAGTATGGGGGTGGTGGTGTGTTTAGGGAACAGATATGTGATGTGGAAGTGAATCTACGTTCTGGAAAAGACCTGATGTAAGACACACAGGGTTTCCAAAACTAATTTAGAAGCTGCCTCTCAAGCTGATGAGGTAGTAGAAATCCTGGTAGAACAAATCCACCAGATTAAAAGGTCATGTCCCCCTCTTCATAGAAAACCTTGCCTCTCTCCTCCTCTTGTGGTTTGACCCCATCCAAGGAGACTGAACAACCACTCCCCCACCCTCACATCTGTCTGTTTCTCTGCTTGTGGAACTGTGGCCACTGAAGTTCCCTGTAGGTAGGTGGGGTGCTCCTGCCTCCTCAAGTGGTGCTGGCCTCTCCTGACCCTCACTGACCCTGCTTGACAAGGGTCCTCTGGCTGAGCTGACCCGACTCTGTAGGCACATGCATGGTAACAGGACCCTTCCTTAGACATCCACCCCTTCCCAATAATGGACCAAGGTTGGAAGAATCCCCAGTTCTCCTAGGAGGAGGACATCAGACTTCCTGGCTGGGTTAGAGGTTAGGTGTTTGTTGCTTCTTGAGTGAGGATGCTGGGGTGAGGCATTGGGACCCCAGGCACTGGTCTAGTATTTAGTGCAGATTCTGCATGCTAGTCCTCTTGTGCGACCACTGTGCCCGCTCCTGGGCCCAGAAGACTGATTGACTGGTTTTAATGAGAGAGCTGCTGCAGTGCCAGGGATGAACCTGGGGTCTTGGGGTTGCAGGACCCACACTCTGCTCACTGAGCCACCTCCCCAGCACCCAGTGCAGGACTGGATTTCAGTGGGGTCACCTGTGTGTGTGCTCCTGAGGGAATGACTGACAGAGCAGCCAGGTGGGTTGGGTGGAGGGGAGAGATGGCCGGAAAACAGCTACTTCCTTGCATGAAGATCATGTTGACACCTGATGTTGAGACAGGTGACTGAAAAAGGGAAAAGGGACAGAGAACATCTCTGTGGCATGAACTGACTACTTAGAACTTTTTGAAAGTGGAACACCATGCAGTTGTTATTTTGTTTGCTTTTCTTTTCTTTTAAAAATATTTTATTATTATTTTTTATTATTTATTTTCCCTTTTATTGCCCTTGCTTTTTATCATTGTTGTAGTTATTATTGTTATTGATGTTGTTATTGTTAGATAGGACAGAGAGAAATGGAGAGAGGAGGGGAAGACAGAGAGGGGAGAAAAGACACCTGTAGACCTGCTTCACTGCCTGTGAAGTGACCCACCTGCAGGTGGGGAGCTGGGAGCTTGAACCAGGACTCTTTCACCGATCCTTGCGCTTTGGCCACGTGCACTTAACCCGCTGTGCTATAGCCTGACTCCCATGTTTGCTTTTCTTTTTATTTGATAGAGCCAGATAGAAATATTGAGGGAGGGGAAGAGAGAGAGGAAAAGAGAAAGAGACACTTGCAGCTGCTTCACAGCTGTTGAAACTCCCCCCCAGCAGGTGCGATCAGGGGCTTGAACCCAGGTCCTTGTGCATCATTATGCAGTGATTACTTTGTAGGGAAGGAGGCAGGATGGAGGACTTAGGGCTTTTGACTGGCATCGATGGAGGTGCCTCTGTCCTAGCTCAGCCTAGAGTCAGGGCTGGGAGTGGGGTGGGGGCAATGACCCCTTGGGTTTCTCTTGATTACCTGGGGACAGTAGCCTCATTCTCTTTGTGTCCTGCTTCTCTGAGTCTTCACCCTTTATGATCAGGGCCTTGAATACTTGTCTCCTGCTCAGCCCCAAGTTCACTACAGTAAAATACTGGAGGAGCTAATGGGAAATTTTAAGACCCTGTCATAGGGCTGGGGAGATAGCACAGTGGTTATGCAAATGTACTTCCATGCTTGAGGCTCTGTGCTCCCAGGTTCAACCCCTGGCATCACCATAAGCCAGAAATGAGCAGCGTTCTGGTTTAAAACAAAACCCCCTAAACCTTTCCCCCATGCTCATTCTAGCGTGTGCTGGGGGAGTGGTGACTTAGATAGTTAGTTGTTCCAGGTCCCACCACACACAGTGTTAACCACAATTAGCAGTAGAGTCTCTGGGCCACCAGATCTGTTCTCCATACTGGGAGAAACCACACCCCCAGGATGTCAGCCATGGGCTCAGGGGTATAAATTCACTCCATTCCCATCATCAGGCTTCTGAATCTTCAGTCTCCCCACTGCAAGCCACCACAGTTCCCCTAAGGTTGTAGACGTGGGCTAACCATCATCGCTGCAACTATCTGTCCACATTTATATACAATTGCCCCATTTGTCTTCCTGATACAATCCTCTTTTCCCCTCTAAGCCACTCATGACAACATTACTACCTCCATATGCCACTTTCTTTTTCCTCCTCTCTCTCTGGGTGCTGATGGAGCTGGAGTTCAAAGCCCTTTCATCCCTTATATCTTCTTCCTCCTATCACTTGCCCCCTCTGGGAGTATGGATCAAGGTTGTTTTTGGGGAGCAGAAGGTAGGAGTTTTGGCTTCTGTAATTGCTTCTCCATTGGACATGGACATTGGCAGGTCAATCCATACTCCCAGCCTGCCAAAACTGCTTTTTTTACAAAGCTTGCCATAGCGGATCATTGCATTATTACCTAAACCTTCGTTTCCTTTTATATAAATACCACTTCAGAGGATGTTTGAGAGTCAGTGGAAAAGCCTGTGGAGTATTCAGCACAGAGCTGGGTGCCTCATAGGTAACTAAGGAATGATGACAGGATTATTATTCTTCTCATTGTTGTATGTCCTGGTAGCTGTCCAAGGGGTGAAGCCTTGGCCTATGCCTTGGACACTGAGCTGGCCAGACACACAGCAGGTGCTCAGCTCAGGTGTCCACCTGCATAGCTGGATGGAGCCCCTGACACCCTGGAACTGGAGAGGTAGCAGCCACCCTGTGTGTGTCTGAAGGAAGGAGCAGCTTTCTGGATACCTGCCTCTCCCTGCAGCCCTGCCTATCTCCTTACTGGCTGCAGGGATCTGGTGCCAGCTCCTCTCAGGACTCCAGACAAAATGACAGAGAGCAAGGGCTCCATGCCCTTTACGTTAGCTTCTATCTGCCTGATTTTGTGGCTGGAGCTCTGGCTGCCACTCAGCTGGGAAATGTCCAAAGTGCATCAAATCACAGGAAGCAGGCAAGTGATGGGAGGACATTTGTCACCCACCTCTTGCCCATTCCCAGGGCATGAGCTTGCAACAAGGAGGACATGATGGGATTTAAAGGCCTGTATTATCTCACCTGGTCCTCCCCATCACTGCAGTCCTGGAAGCAGTCTTCTCAGGGTACAAGCCACCAATGGCTGGGTGAGTGTGCCTACCGGCTACAGCCAACAATGCCTAGCATAAGAACCTTGGAGCTTAGTGTAACTTAGTGGCAGGCTGGCCCCGGTGCCAGGAGGGTTCAGCTGAATAGATGCATTGTAGGTCATAATTGGGCTACACAGCTTTCTCTTTTTAATTTAAGTATATTTTAAAACAGCAGTTTATTAACAGAATACTACTCAGCTGCTAAGAATGATGAAGTTGTTTTCTTCACCTCCTCTTGGATGGAGTATGAAGGGGTCAGGTTAAGTGAGATAAGTAAAAAAAAGGAAGGGTGAAAACTTGATAATCTCTCTCACAGGTGGAACTTAAGAAACAAGAACAGAAATGGGAGTCACAAAGTAGAGCTTGAACTGGATTGGTGTATTACACCAAAGCCGAGTATTCTGGGGAAGGAGGGCAGGGTGAGAGTAGGGTACTTTGCTGCCCTGTACATGCTGGTGGGAAAGGACCCAACTTGGGAGTGAGAGTATTTTGCAGACACCTATCATGGTGAGATGAGAAATTTTACCCTGTGTTAGCACTGTACTATAAACCATTAACTCTCCAATTAAATGGGGGAAAAAGTTATTTATTTTCATGAGAGAGAGTGACAGCACGAGGTAGAGCGAGCAGAACACCACTCAGCTCTGGCATGTAGTGTGAGGGACTCATCTTGAGACCTTTTGCTTACAAGTCCTGTGTGCCACCTCTGCGCTGTCTCCTAGGCCCTGTATTTCTCTTTTCATTTAAAAAAATATGAAAGCTGGGGGCTGGGCGGTAGCCCAGCAGGTTAAATGCACATAGACTAAAAAGCATAAAGTGCAAGGACTGGTGTAAGGATCCTAGTTCAAGCCCCTGGCTCCCCACATGTGGGGAGTTGCTTCACAAGCAGTAAAGCAGGTCTGCAGGTATCTATCTTTCTCTCCCCTCTGTCTTCTCTTCCTTTTTCAATTTCTCTCTGTCATATCCAACAACAATGACAATAATAATAATAATAATAACAACAGTGCTAAACAACAAGGGCAACAAAAGGGAAAAAGTGGCCTCCAGAAGCAGTGGATTCATAGCCCCAACAATAACACTGGCGGCAGAAAATAAAAAAATTAAAAATTAAAAATAAAAATTAAATAAAAATTAAAAAATTAAAAAAATATGAAAGTGTGTATAATAATTCTTTCTTTATTGGGGGATTAATGGTTTACAGTCTATTGTAAAATATAGTAGATTCAGGGGTTTTGTCAGGCGGTGGCATTCCAGGTTATGTGCTCATAGTACAAAGCACAAGTATCAGTGCAAAGATCCTGGTTCAAGCCCCTGGCTCCCCACCTGCAAGGAGGACACTTCACAAGCACTGAAGCAGGTCTGTATGTATCTATCTTTCTCCACATCTCTATTTCCCCTCTCCTCTCAATTTCTCTCTGTTCTATCCAATAATAATAATAATGATGATGATGATGATGATGATGATGATGATGATGATAATAATATGGTAGTTGGCACATGTGTAACATTTCTCAGTTTTCTGCAGAACACTCTAACTCCCACCTAGGTCCTCCTCTGCCAAAATGTTCCAGGACCTGAACACCTTCCCCTTGCCTCAGAGTTCTTTACTTTGGTACAATACAAAGTAAAGAATAAAGTAAAGTAAGATAGACTTTGTAAAATCCAAGCAGTATAGACTTGTGTAAGGATTTAAGTGTCCCATTCTTCTAGGTGAAGCATTGCAGATATCGACTTCTTGGAGCTAGCTGGATTGTGTCAACTGGGACAAACTTTTGGAGTGAATATTCATTCCTTCAGTCCTGTCACCACTCCCCTAAGGTAGGTCCTGTCATCATCATCATCATCATCATCATCATCATCATCATCATCTTCTTCTTCTTCTTCTCCTTCTCCTCCTTCTTCTCCTTCTCCTCCTCCTCCTCCTCCTCCTCCTCCTTCTTCTTCTTCTTCTTCTCCTTCTTCTCCTTCTCCTCCTCCTCCTCCTCCTCCTCCTTCTTCTTCTTCTTCTTCTTCTTCTGCTTCTTCTTCTTCAGCTTCTTCTTCTTCTTCTTCTTCTTCTTCTTCTTCTTCTTCTTCTTCTTCTTCTTCTTCTTCTCCTCCTCCTCCTCCTCCTCCTCCTCCTCCTCCTCCTCCTCCTCCTCCACCACCACCTCCTCCTCCTCCTCCTCCTCCTCCTTCTTTTTTTCTCCTTTATTGGGGATTAATGCTTTACATTCGACAGTGAATACAATAGTTTGCACATGCATAACATTTCTCAGTTTTCCACATAACCCTACAACCCTCACTAGGTCCTCTGTCATCCTTTTCCAGGACCTGTATTATCACCCCCTGCCCCCAACCACGGAGTCTTTTACTTTGGTGCAATATACCCTCTTACCTTCTTTTAATTAACAAATGTTAGGAGGACAGACTGGTTTGTAACATGCAAGTTTCAGGTGTACAGCATTATACTTTGACATCCATATGTCCTAAATTACTCACCACTGGAAGCCTTATTTCCACCTGTCACCATACTTGACCCTGCTCCCTTACCCATTCTACCCACCCTGACTCCCTTGTGATCTCCAGTCTGGCTATTTTACTTTTTTGAGGACAGGTGAAGGGTATCTCCCCAAGGAATGATCTTCAACACTCTGAGTTCAGAGCAGAGGCTGGACCAACATTCATGTGACTCTCGGGGAACACTACCCTCCACCCTACTTTTACTTCCACTCACTGTGAGCGCTCTGTCAGATTTCGGTGTTTTCTAAGCATAGAATAGTTTAGCTTTCATTACAATGTGGGCATATTATAAGCACAGCTTACAGCTACCTTTTCCAGTTGAGAAAATTTTCCAATGTGGATATGTCTTTTTAATTTTTTCCTAGTGGCTCTCCCAGGTTCTTTTGTCAGAGGCATTATGCTGGCTGAACTGGTTCTTTGCAGGTGAATGTTTTGAGTTTCTCTGCTATTACTGGCAGTGTTACAGTGCATATAACCCTCTTATTATTTTTGTGCAAATATTGCTTATGGAAGAGCTCAATGAATATATCCTCTTTACCATATAGTTGAACAGTTTAGATAAAGAAGAACTTCCCCAAGCTACCTACTCTCGTCCACAATTCACCTCCACGTTTCACTCCCCTCTCCTTAGTAACTATGGTCATCAGGGCCACCTGGATCCTTGCAGACTCATGTCTGTGCATTTATAGAGACACTTACTCATGTGACTTTGCTATGACTATTTTCAAAAACATAAAGGACCACACAATATGCATTTTTGTGTACTTGTTTTTTCTTCTGTTATTAATAATGCAGAAATCTTTCTTTTTTATTATTTTTCCTTTTGTTGCCCTTGCTTTTTTGTTGTTGTAGTTATTATTGTTGTTGTTGCTGATGTCGTCATTGTTGAATAGGACAGAAAGAAATGGAGAGAGGAGGGAAAGACAGAGAGGGCAAGAGAAAGAGAGACACCTGCAGACCTGCTTCACTACCTGTGAAGTGACTCCCCTGCAGGTAGGGAGCTGGGGGCTGGAATTGGGATCTTTATGCGGTCCTTGTCCCACGTGAGCTGCTCTACTGCTCAACTCCTGCAGACATCTATCTATGTCAGTACATGTGCAGGTACAACACTCTTTTTAATGAAGTCATGCATCTTGTTCTATAGAATGGATTTGCCACTATTTGAAACACACATACACCCTAGATATTTAGTTTTTTTTCCCCTCAGAGCACTGCTCAGTCTATGGTGTGGGGGATTGAACCTGGGACTTTGGAGCCTCAAGTATGAAAGTCTCTCTGCATAACCATTATACTATCTACCCCTGCTTGCCCTAGATACTTAGGTCCTTTTCATATTTTTTTTTTTTCTGTATAAAAAGCACTGCAATTGCAGCCTGGGAGGTGGCACTGTGGATGAAGTATTGGACTCTTGCATGAGGTCCCCAGTTTTTGATCCCTGGAATCACATGTACCAGTGATTCTCTGCTTCTCTCAAATTAATAAATTAAAAATTTTAAAAAATAGAAAGCATACTTGCACATGCCTCGCAGTACTCACAAGGGAACATTTCTCTAGCTTTGCTACAGTCAGAAGTGTAAATGCTGGCTAGAGGTGGCAGGGCATCTGAGGTTTGCCTTCTCAGGCAGCTCCTGGTGGTACAGCTGTAGATAAGATCTCCTGTCTGTTAGGCTATTTGGTCAAAGTGCATGGAGTATGGGGGTATCAGGCTGGACTGATCTTCTCCTCACTCTGCTTTGAACTGAGCCTGTCAGATAATCCTGTTGCTTGGTGGCTTATAGTCTGTTTTCACTAGGCAGTCACAGGGAAGACTGGGGAACAATGTACAATAAGTTGTTTAACTACCAGCTGTGACTGAACTTCCTTTATGCCTGTGAGGTGTGGTCAGACAGACTCCTGTGGTCTGGGAGTGGCAGTTGCCTGAGGGAGACACACTTGTCCCAGCTGAGCAGGGCTGTGACAGGGGCAGGTGAAGGATGTTGTGGAGACACTTAAGGAGGCTTCTCTAGGGCCTGTGGGAGGTAATAACTCAGTTTTTTTTTATATTTTTTTCATTTCTTTTATTTTTGATAAGACATAAAAATTGAGAGGGAAGGGGAGATAGAGAGGGAGACAGAAAGAGAAACCTGCAGCACTGTTTCACCACTTGTGAAGTGTCCTCCCTGCAGGTGGGGATTAGGGGCTTGAACCTGGGTCCTTGTGCATGGTAACATGTGCACTTAACCAGGCTTACCACAGTCTACCCCCAACACTCTCTTTCTTAAATCCAGTAATGTTTCCCAGTTTCCTTTCTGTTCCTCTGTGGTCACAGCTTGGTGTGCAGTTATGCCTGGTTCTCCCACCCCCATCCTTACCCCTCTCCTCTCTCCCAACCTTCCTCTATCAGAACACTGCTCACCTCTGGCTTATGGTGATGCTTGCCATTGAATCTGGGACCTCTGGTGTCTCAGGCATGAAAATCTTTTTTTTTTTTTTTTTGCCTCCAAGGTTATTGCTGGGTTTTGGTGCCTGTGCTATGAATCCACTACTCCTGGAGGCCATTTTTTTTTCCCATTTTGTTGCCCTTGCTGTTGTTATTGCTATTGTTGTTATTACTATTATTGCTGCTGTTGTTGTTGGGTAGGACAGAGAGAAATTGAGAGAGGAGGGTAAGATGGAGCTGGGGAGAGAAAGATAGACACCTGCAGACCTGCTTCACCGCTTGTAAAGTGACACCCATGCAGGTGGGGAGCTGTGGGCTGAAACCAGGATCCTTACGCTGGTCCTTGCACCTCATGCCATGTGTACTTAACCCGTTATGTTACCGCCAGGCTCCCAGGCATGAGAATCTTTCTGCATACCATTATGCTATCTCCCCAGTCCTTTCTTCTTCTCCTTCTTCTACTTCTTCTCCTTCTCCTTCTCCTCCTCCTCCTCCTCCTCCTTCTTCTTTTTAAGAAATATTTTATTTATTAGATAAAGACAGAGAAGTTGAGAAGGGAAAGAGGAGAGAAAGGAAGAGACACTTACAGTACTGCTTCACCACAACTGAAACTTTTCCTCTGCAAGTAGGGAGCAGGAGATTGAACCCTAGTCCTGATGTGTGTGTTCAACTGGGTGTGCCACCCCTGCCCCCTATACAAATTTTCTAGCCACTTTGACTTTTAATTCAGAGACAGTGAGAAACAGAGGTAAGTAGAGACATTAGAGATGTTACAGTACAAGTTTTCTCCAGTGTTGTGTTACTCAAACCTGGGCCACCACACATAGCAAGGCATGAGCCCATGCTACGCAGTGAGTCATCCCTCAACCTCTCTGTGACTGTTTAATACTCTTTTTTCCCCAGTGGACTCTGTGTGAAAGCAAGCTCACGCTCCATCTTGCTCATAACCACAACTATTAGTACTATTTTCAGAACCATGCAAATACATGGGGGGTACTACCAGTTTGAGAGGCACAGCGTATGGTGGGCACAGCCTTAGAACAAGATAGACCTGGGTTCTGATTCTGTCTGCAAATGTTCCAAAGTTTTGACAAATCAGTTTACTTTTCTGGGCTTCAGTTTCCTCACACTCAGATAATAATGTCATTTTTTTTTTTTTGTGAGGAGTGTGAAGATGATAATGCTTAGAGGGATCAAAAGCATCTGCAAATATTGAGCTGTATTTTAAAAAATTTTTATCTATAAAAGGGGAACACTGACAAAAACCACAGGATAAGAGGGCTACAACTCCATACAATTCCCACCACCAGAATTCCGTATTCCCTCCCCTCCCCTGATAGCTTTCCTATTCTTTATCCCTCTGGGAGTATGGACCCAGGGTCATTATGGGGTGCAGAAGGTGGAAGATCTGGTTTCTGTAATTGCTTCCCCACTGAACATGGGCATTGACAGGTCAATCCAAACTCCCAGCCTGTCTCTCTCTTTCCCTAGTGGGGGTGGAGCTTTGGGGAAGTGGGGCTCCAGGACACTGTGGGGTCATCTGCCCTGAGCTGTATTTTTTAAAGAAATAGTAAGCCTTAATGAGCAGAATTTGCTCTAACAGATTGGTTAATTCCACCCACCACACACACTTAGGCTGAAAATAACAAATATCTGAGCTTCTGGGGAGAAGGAGAAACGCACACATATGAAGTCCACAAATTCCAGGAGTATTAAGCAGATGAAGTTTTCTACAGAGAATGCCTCAGTGATTTTTGTTAGATTTATGGCTGGATATTTTGTTTTCTATTGTAGTAGTACCTCTTTTCTTTTTACTAATGTATGAAAGTACAATTCAGCATTATATATGGATTTGGTATCCAGAAGACTTGTCAGATTCTTTATTTTTTTTATTGAGACACAATTAACAAAATGATAAGAGATTTGAAATGCACAACATGATGATTTGACATGTTTATTAAGAAAATTGATTTATCTTCAGATCCTTGTAGGTTTTCCGCTTACATGTGTTTTGTTTATTCCTTTCACCTTTCTGTCCCTTTGTTTCCAGCCTAACTAAAAGTCATGGTGGCAGAAATTCTTGTCTTAGTCGTGATTTCAAAGAAAAAGCTTTGAATAATGCACCATGATACTTGCACGAGGCTTTTATAGATCATCTTTTTCCTGCTGAGAAATTCCTCTTTATTTTTAGCTTACTTAGAGACATCCTGCTTCATGAGATATTGTGTTTTGTGAATATACTCATGAAAGGATATTGAATTTAATTTGCATCCATAAAAATGTTCATGTGATTTTTTTTTTCTCTTTTAACTGCTTAATGAGGCACTTTACATTAATAGGTTACCAATATAAAACCAACCTTTCATTCTTGGGGTAACCCCACCTTGGTTTTGATATGTTTGTTGCTTATACATTATTGGATTTCATATGATAATATTGTACCAGAGAATTTTCATTTTAATTCTTGAGTGGGATTATTCTGTGATTTTCCATTCTCATATTGTTTTGATATGCTTTCAGTGTCAAGATTTTCTTTTCTTTATAAATTGATAGTGATTTTGAAAAATTAGGTTGACTGTTACCTGGAATTTGTGAATGCATGTTACAAGATCATCTTGATCCAATGTCAGACTGCAACAGTATGAATCCCATGTTTGTGATGAATGAGTTTCTACTCAGTTGTGATTATCAGAATTGCATATGCTAGTTGTTTTAAGAGACCTAATACACTTGACAGAGAGAGGGAGAGACATCACAGTTGCAGAGCTTCCTTTGGTGCTGTGACACTCCTCTGTTCAGGGACTTGAGCTTGGGTTGTGGACAGGGCAAAGCATGTGCCTAGTGAGCTATGCATCTCTCTGGCCATCATTTATTTTGTCATCACTAGGCTTCACCATTCCAGCTCAACTTTTTCAGGCAGAGACAGACAGAAAGACAGAGGGAGAGAAAGAGTGAAGCTTCTCCCATGACAGTGGAGGCTAGCTTTGGAGTAGTCTTGGAGGTTAGTATGGCAAAGCAGGCACCTTCCTGGGTGGTCTATCTATCTATCTATCTATCTATCTATCTATCTATCTATCTATATCTCTCATCTATCTATCTACCTATCTCTCTATGCCCTCTGCCTCCACTCCCATTTATTTTTAACCCCTGAAGTAAGATATTGTTGTCATCATTGATTCATACATGTGATTTTTAGACATAAATGCAATTATTAACATAATGCCATTCTATTTTGTCATTCAGTCCCTATAGTGGAACTCATTTTTTCCTTTTGTCAAAACTACATCTTTTAGGGTAATATATATAATTTTTGCTGAAGGGAGAACACTTTAGAATTTACCTCCTGAAGGTGGAAAATACTTTGTTTTTGCTTGTCTGTAGATGCCTTTATTTGAACCTCCTTAAAAAATTGGTTAGCTGGTCTTCTATGTCAGCAGTTAATTTTTCTACTATTGCTATTGAGCAGTTAGCCATGCTTGCTTTGTGGGCCTCTGTTGTTCCCCACCTCTGTTCAAGAATCATTCTATGATGCCATCTCACACCTGAGAGAATGGCTTCCATCAATAAGCCAGGAAATGACAGCTGTTTGAGAGATTGTGGAGAGAAGGGAACTCTGCTACATTCCTGGTAGGAATGCAAACTGGTGAAGCCCCATTTGAAGACTATATGGAGAGTTCTTAAACAAATAAAAATGGAATTACCTTATGATCCAGCCACACCACTGTAGGCATTTATCCAAAGGACACTGGAAACATTAATTTGAAGGGACATATGAACTCATATGTTCATAGCTGCATTATTCACAATAGCCAGAGAGTAGCCTAAAAGCAGCCTAAAAGCCTATCATCAGATGACTGACTAAAGAGATTATAGGATATGTATTCCATGGAATACTACTCTGCAATCAAAAAGATGATATTGTGTCCTTTTGGACAGAATGGATGGAACTGGAGGTAATTATGCTTACTGAAAGAATTAAAGAGATGAAAGACAACTATCAGATGGTTTCACTTATATATGGAATCTAGCAAATGGATAAACATGACCTTGAAAAAACAAAATAACAAACAAACAAACAAACAAAAACAGAAGCAAGCAAGCCATAATACTTGTGAGAACTATGATGGTTATCTTTGGGAGGTGAGAAGGTAGGGATACAGAACTATGACTAGTAGTGCCAATATCTGTGTATTTAACTCTGTAGTTTTGGTGGGCTCTCATTCATGGTGCTTTGTCTTCTCCTGTGTTCTTTGAACCCATGTTCCTCAGAGGTTACATTCTTCCAGTATGCATTTGCTGTGGCCCATTCACTTGATGAGGGCTGTGTAGAGTTATACACTAAAATCTTACAATCTTATAACCTACAATTAATCACAAAATAGTCAATAAATATATTAGTAAACAAATAATTAAGCTGGATAAAAATAAAAAGTTTTGCTTAAAAAAAGAAACATTTTGTTTTATAATACAGTTTTGTTTGTATTAGGTCTTCAGAATTTATTTACTAGTTGTAAGTATGTGTCCTTAAACAACATCTTTCCCTGGGATGGGGAGTGGGGAAGATGTTGTCTCCAGCTCTTTTAAAATAATTTCTCTTTCTTCCTTTCTTTCTCTGTATTTTACAGTTTTATTGTGTATATTTATTTCTTTTTCTTTCCCTTTCTTTCTTTCTTTCTTTCCTTCTTCCTTTCTTTCTTTCTTTCTTTCTTTCTTTCTTTCTTTCTTTCTTTCTTTCTTTCTTTCTTTTTTGCCTCCAGGGTTATTGCTGGGGCTTGGTGCCTGCACTACGAATCCACTGCTCTTGGAGGCCATTTTTCCCATTTTGTTGCCCTCGTTGTTGTCATTCTTATTATTGTTGTTATTGCTGTTGTTGTGGATAGGACAGAGAGAAATCAAGAGAGGAGGGGAGACAAAGACAGACACCCACGGACCTGCTTCATTGACCGTGAAGCGACCCCCTCTTGATGGGGAGCTGGGGACTCAAGCCAGGATTCTTAGCCGGTCATTTAGCTTTGCGCCACCTGCGCTTAACCCGCTGTGCTACCTACCACCTGAGCCCCTGATATGTGTATTTCTGTGTGGCTATCATCTAATTTATCCCATTTAATGTTTTTGCAATAAAATCATTGCTGTCCAATAATTCTGGAAATGATCTTCAAATAGTTTTAATTTTCATATTTTCTGATCCCTTTTCACACTTTCCATCTTACTATCTCTTTAAAATTTTTTTTTTTTTTATGTGCCAGAGAATCATCCCAGGGTCTCAGCCATATACTTTATGGCTAAGTGAGGTCTTTACCTCAATATTTAAATTTTAGAGACAGAGATAGAGATACATAGTGGTGGTGGTAGTGTGTGTGTGTGTGTGTGTGTGTGTGTGTGTGTGTGTGTGTGTGTGTGTTGGGGTGCGGGTGGAAGCAAAGCACCACTTCACCCTCCAGGCAGCTCTCCCTGTTGCTCCTCTGCTACCTGAATGGAACCTAGAGCCTCACACATCCAAAGCAGGTGCTGTACTGCTGATTCACCTCCCAGCCCTCTGTCTAATTGTCTTGCACTATACTCTTTAGTAGTGTGCTTCAGCTCAGTGATATTCTCTCCAACTGTTTCTAATGTGTTATTTTCTTAGTTCTTTCTAAAACTTGCTTGATGGATATCTTAAAGTCTCTGATCCTTTGCTCATATTGTCTATCTTCTCTTTTTCATTTCATTACACATAGGCATAACTCTTTCCAGCCCGTGACTAGCAATGCCAATATCTGTGGATCTAGTTTTTTAGTTTTGGTGGCTCTCATTCACGGTGCTTTGTCTTCTCTGGTGTCTATGAACTCATGTTCTTCAGAGATCGCATTCTTTCAATATGCATTTGCTGCGGCCCATCCTCTTGGAACCACCAGTAAGCAGAAGCACTTTTTATCAAATGTTTTATTTGACACTGTGACCAGTACACAGCATAAATTTAACTCTGAATCCATATGGGAATGGGCATGGAGTTAAATCCTTTATATAGTGTTTCCCCCTTTACCTTTTAATTTTTCAGAGTATTCGTTCATTTACTAATGGTATAGCTTTTTGGTGGTCCTATTGATGTAGAAATTTCCAATTAAATTCACCACCTTGGAGAAATATATATTATTCTGTTCTATTTTTGCCACTAGTGTTATTGCTGGAGCTTGGTGACTGCACAATGATTACATTATTCCCAATAGCCATATTTCTCTTTTTTGATAGAGGTGGGAGACAGAGATATATATATAGAGAGAGATAGAAAGGAGGGGAGACACCCTACTTGTGAAGCATCCTCCTGCGGGTAGGGAATAGGGACTTGAACTTGGGTAACATGGTAATGTGCGAACTCTGCTGGGTGCCACCACCTAGCCCACAGATTATATATTTTTAAATGAAGCATAGATACACCCGTATGCTTCTCATAAAAAGTTTCAGGCATGTATATATGGTAAAGTTACTTATCATAGAAATAAAGAAAAAAGGGATTAATTGAAACAACTCAGCAAGAAGACTTTGGTTAACTAAACTGTGACGCAGTTGGAGCATTCTGCAGGCAATGAAAACATTGTTTACACTCATGCTGAATAGGAAATGCTTAGTGCTATAATATAAAGTTAAAAAAAAACTAGGATGCTAAATTATATATACAGATCAATAAAAAACCATGTCTAAAAAACTGATTAAAAATACTGGGAGAATGTAACCAAATGCTAAAAATATACCTTTGGGCGTTGAGTATTCACATTAAAAGGAAAAAGAAAAAACACGAAACATTTTTATTTTTTTTTTTATTGCTAGGGTACACTGATTTAATTTAATTTCACATTGCATGCTGTTATTGTGTTTCTGGCTACATAGTTAATAGACGCATTCAAACACTTCTGAAATACCCAAGGTAGAAAGTGGAACCCTTCATCTCCTCACATCCCTTCACCTGCTTCAAGAATTGACAGTATGATTTTTAGACCTCTGGGCACTTTTCTTTTTAAGAATGCAGTCACACTTTTTCCTCAACCCCCCCCACCTCTAATTTGTCTTATAAAATGTCTCTGTGGCAGCATAATTGTTTTCCATCATTAAAAATAACAGCAACAACAACAGCAAAACAACAAAACAATAACATATCTGCATTTCGCTCCATTGTGTGGACAACTCCAGATTTATGAACCAGCCCCTCACTGATGGACATTTGGGGGTTCTAGTTTCTCCTTGAAAAACAATGCTACTAGGAACACCCCTCCCAGATATAGACATCTTTGGATTTTAGTGTGTATTTTTGTAGTATACATTTCTGGATGTAGGCTTGCTGGATCAAAGGGCATAAGGATTTAAGTTTTGATCAGCATTACCAAGTCACGTCCTAAAATACTGTGCCCATACACAATCCCATCAGCTATCTCTGAGGGGGCCTGCTGGGCTGGCCTCTGCTTTTTCTTATTGGCTACCCTAGACTAACTTGCCTCAGTTTCCTCATCTGTACAATGGAGGTTCAGTGTCCGGCTTCTAGTTCTACCCCCTAATCTCTCTGTACCCATCTCACCGCCCCTTCCCTCCCTTGTATCTAGAGTCTGAAAGGCTGGGAAGTTTTAGGGGCAGCTTCTCTCATCATCTTCCACAGAAAGACAGAAGTGCTGATGCTGCCCCTGAGCCCCTGGATTCCTGTCAAAGATCTGACTGCGATTCCTGGACTTATCAGTGCCAGATGTGTGTCAATGTCTTCTAATGGGAAGGCCAGCCTGGGGGAGACAGCATGTGTCTCTTTGTCACTTGGAGGGGCAATGAAATTTTCCTGGAACCTCTTCTTAAACTTGGGCACTGAATGCCAATCCACGCAGACAAGGGATGATGCCAGGACTCTGCAGGGCAGGGCTGCTGAGTGAGAAGATTAGCCCATCTCCAAGACTTCAGTAACTTCCTTAAAGTCACACAGCAGGGGCAGCCAATTCCAGTCAGTTTTCAGCACTTAAATGTTAGAAGTCTTTACAGAGCTCCTGGACGAGCATCTATTTCACAGCAAGGCACATTGACCTCTCTGAGATACAGATGCTGACCTAGAACTCGGGACTCATGGCCCATGGTCAACTGCTTACTCTTAGCAGAGCCTTGAGAAAATGTAGGTGTTTACTGGACTGAGGGGAAAAGAGGGTTGGGAGACATCAGGCTGAGAAGATAGTCCAGTCTCTGGGATCCTTTTAATGTTGAATCACTTGGCACACAGGAAAGGCCTGGCCAGAGAGTGACACATGGCATGTGCACTGGCTCTCAGCTTTGACCTTCCTGCTCAGTGTCTGCTGTTCAGAGGATCATAGAACACACAGGTTTATAGATCATCAAATGGACTGTCTCTGTGGGTGGGAAGCCTGAGTTTTAGAGAGGTCATTAACTTATCTAGGATTGCACAGTAGGTTAGTGGCAGGGGCGAGATTTAAAAGCAGGCCTATGAGACGCCAGGCTCTGCCCTGCAATTGCCTGCCTGCAAATCCTTACCCCCCACCCCCCCAATAGGGTTCCTGGACTGCCTCTTGCATTAGCATAGCTATTCATTTTGCTCAATCTGCAGGTTGGGCTCCCTGTGGTCCCATCCTTGTGGCTGGGTCTGTAGATGTTGAAGGTTAGTGTGGCTGCCCTGCTCAGTTTTCACATGACCCACAGCTGTAGTTTATCTACACACACTTGATCTGGGCAGATGCCTCCTCTGGAATTCAAATCCCTTTTCTGGGTCACTGGGAAGAATAATAAGGTTCTCCTGCACTCGTTTCTCCTTGAAACCCATTTTTTCTCTGTCCCCTAGTCTTAGGACTCCATAAGGACTCACTTAGATCATTAGAACAGCCCCCAGACTTCCCAGCTACCTGCATGCCCAGTAGTCCACTTTCCATATTGACCCAGAGAGAACACTCTAAAAGCACAGCTCTGGCCCTCCACTGCATCTGTGGCACAACTCTGTTCTAGATCTAGTTCTCTTCAGCTTTACCGCCGGGAGCCACTGCTAGGGTGACCCCACCCCCCATTTCCCTCTAGAGGATTTCCCCCTTGCTGGCTCTAGATGCTGGTTTGGCAGATGGGTCCCTACACCTGGCTGCCTGCTGTCTTCTGGCTCCCAGGGTAGAATGCAAACATGAAACAGCAGGTGTTTGCTCTGGATTCAGTGTCCCTGGAGTAAAAAACTGGGAGGACAGTGGCTTCTGCTTTTCTCGCTACTGTCTTATTTCCAGAGCCTACAGAGTAGGATCTGGAATATAATAGGAACTTGATAATTAGTAAGTGAATAACAATGCTTTTAAAAAAGTATTTTTCATATGAGAGCTTTATATGAAAGAGATAGAGGGAGGAAGAGAGTAAGAGAAAAAAAGAGACTCCAGAGCACCTTTCCAGCATGTGTGATGGTCACATTGAGGCTTCAGCATGCAAGTCCTGAACTTGGCCAGTTGAGTTGCTTTCTTGACCTGCCCAGACCTTAACCCACAGCCCTCATTGCTTGTCAGAACTGAGACTTTTTTCATCCAGATGACCCTGACCTGTACTTAACTAGGTGCACAAAGTGATCTTGACTTAGCCTGGTGACTTGTTCTTAGCCAGACATACCAGGGACCACCGGACCTACTCCCCAGGAGTCCCGGACTCCAGTCCACATTTCTCTCCAACCTGCTACATGTCCTCAGACAAGTTTCTTCTCCCTGCCCCCTCTGGTATTCAATTTCCACATCTGTGAAGGGTTTCCAAGGTAACTCTCCTTCCCAATCTCTTTGTCGATGTCCCAGTACTCAACCTCTCAACTCCTTGAGCACTGCTTACCCTGCAGAGGTTTGGGAGCTGTGGAGGTGGCTTGGTGGTGTTGAGACGCCCAGCACGTCTGCTGTTCATGTCTAATTACTTTGGTAACTGTTTACTGCCTCTTTAATTCCCTGGGCAAATATCCCCATTACTGGGAGTAATTTGCTGGCAGCAGCTTGGGCTGTGATGCATGAGGATTTGTGATGGCCCCTGCTCAACCTCCACACCCAGAACGTGCTCACACAGTCAGGTGTCTGAGAGGGCTGAGGGAACTTGGGTCAGAGCACCTGCCTTCCTTGGGGTAATGGAACATGAGGGGGGGGGTGTGATTTCTTGACTTGGGTTTGCCTTCCTGTAATTTCATGAGATCCCAGGCCACAGATGGTCAGTGCCTTCCAGTAGTTAAAGCATGGATTCTGGTGCACAGTGCACTTGGGTACAAGTTTCAGCTCTTCCACTCACTTACCACATGACCTCGGGTATGTCCCTTCTGCTCTGAGAGCCACTGTTTCTTCCTCATCTGGAAAGTGGGGGCTGTGGGTTGCCCACTCTCCTTTGGCCACCTGTGTCCATCCTTTCTCATCTGGGAGTCGTGGGGGATCTCATGACCACCCTAGTCACATGGCACTCATTGGTCTACAAGGATGGGCACTCAACTCTAGCTGAATTCATCTGGTATCCAGGCTGCTGGCCACAGTGTTGGACATCTGACCTTTCACTGAAATGTAGTGAAAAAGTCATTCCTTTTCTGGTGGCTGAAGAGGTGATTTTCAACAATTGGTTCGTTCTCTCCCTCTCTGTCTCTCTCTCTCTCTGTGTGTGTGTGTGTGTGTGAGAGAGAGAGAGAGAGAGAGAGAGAGAGAGAGAGAGAGAGAGACAGAGAGAGAGAGCTAGCGCTGGGGGGGGGGGTCCTTCATCTTTCAGTCTGTGGGAGGAGCAGAGGTGAGAGGCAGAGCCGCAGGTACCTCTGAGGCTTTATTCCAGCTTCCTGTGGTTCTTGCTGGTATCCTTGTACTGATCTCCCTCTGAGCCACCTCTGAGATTCTGCCAGGGAGAAGTGGGCTTCTGTCACTGCAACCAAAGCAAGCTGGGAAATCCAAGAATAAAAGCAGCTGCTCCCCATAGGCTGTGTGGGAGATAAGATAATGCAGTGCCAGTCCTGAGGCCCTGCTATAGGCTTAGGGGAGAGAGGATGGAGGATGAGGTGTTCCTGGTACTCCACCATCTGGTCCTTTGGGCATTGGCCTCATGGGTCTCCCTGAATACCAGAGCAGACAGCATTATCTGGGTCTGATCATGACCTTCATCTTCTTCAGTCTGGATGTTAAATCTTTATTAATAAAGCCCAGCAGAGAGTAAGGCTCAGAGAAAATGGTTTCCTGGGAGTGGCAGGTGCTGACTCCAAGGTTATTTATTTATATTTGTTCATAGAGACAGAGACATTGAGAGGGGGAGGGGTAACAAGAGAGAGAGAGAGACAGAGACAGATTACTTCACTCATGAAGCTTCCCCCCTACAGGTGGGGACTGGGACCTTGAACCCAGTTCCTTGAACATGGTAACATGTGTGCTCTACTGTGTGCTGTACCACTACTTGGCCCCACTAAGGTCCCAATGCAATAGCACTACCTGGTGGAGGGGACCCAGGAAGTAAGAGCCATGGAAAGGACCAAGACTTCTGCAAGCAGACTTGGGGTTGAGACCTGACCTTGACATACCATTCACTTAGTCTTGCCTGGCTTCTCAGTCTGTGGCCCCACTGCTCAAATGTGGCTGACAGGAGCAGCATATCACTGTACAAATCAAATGAGGTAAGAAAAGGAAGGTGTCTAGACATGGTGGGGGCAGTTGCTGGCATGGGGAGAGTGGGTGGGGTTTGATTTTATACACAGCATATGCCCTGGCCTGATGATTGACTTCTGATGCATGCAGCACTCACTGGTTCAATATGATTGAGCACCTGTCAGCTCCAGGCTCACCTGGTAACTGGCTGCCAATGCCCCAGGGCTCAGGGATGGGGAGGAAAAGGGAATTCCAGCAGAGGGAACCGGAGGATGCACAG
Source organism: Erinaceus europaeus (assembly GCF_950295315.1). Classification (NCBI taxonomy): domain Eukaryota; kingdom Metazoa; phylum Chordata; class Mammalia; order Eulipotyphla; family Erinaceidae; genus Erinaceus; species Erinaceus europaeus. The sequence goes on along the minus strand of NC_080174.1, from coordinate 46,141,827 downwards.
AAATTGTCTGCAGTTAATTTTGAGCCTGGAGGGTGGTCTATAGGAGAATGGGATGGGAGCAGAGGAGACATGGGGAGTTAAGCTGGATGATGAACAGGCATATCAGGAAAGGTTTCTGTTGCTGCTAGAGAAGTCCAAGGTGACAGAGAACATGCATCCTGCCAGCAGCCCTTGCTGCCTGCCTCACACCACCTTTCAGATGCCCCAGGGGAGGGAAACAGGAAATGAGCCCCATTTTCAGCCTCTCACTCCCTTGCCTGCACCAGGTACAGGCACAGCCTTAAGTCCCCTGGCTTTGCAGAGCATGGGCCAGCCTTGAGGCAAATTCCTGGCAGCTAGAGAACGAGGGTTTATCTGGAACAGGTGATAGACAAGCACTCTTCCCCAGCCAAGGTGCCTCTCCCCACAGGCTCTCCTGCCTTTGTCCGGGGCCTGGTGAGCCTTGCTCGGTGCTGGTGAGTTTCAGGCAGGCCAGGCAGCAGCTGCTCACCTTGTTGGGGGTCTCCCTGCGGCACTCTCTGAGTCTGGGGGCTTCCTGCTGTTCCCCTAGCCCTGGGCAGAACCTGGGTCTGGGGAGACTGAGCTTCAGCCAGCCCAGTACACGCCCAGAACAGGCCTTTGATTCCTGAACCACTAGATTTAAGTGGATTTAGCCAGTAGGTTTCCAATCGATTTTCAGGGGCAGGAGGGCTGTTACAGCTCCTGGAACAGGCCAGAGGCTGAGCCTCTGATCCACAGTGGCCTTGGGCTAGAAGGTATTGACAGGACCTGAGACTCTGAGAGGCAAACATAATGAGGCTGAGGAAAGCCCAGCTTTAGGGTGCTCATCCTAGGCCCTCTCAAGATGAACTTTAACTTCTGGTGCTCAGGCACCATCTGTGGATGCTGCGAGGAGTGGGGAGTGGGGAGAGGACAAGGCTCCTCCTCCTGCCGCTCTTCTTGGGGAGCCAGCTCCGGCTCTGCAGAGCTGGAGTCTGCAAGGTCCCTGGCAACTGCAGAGCTCAGTAGATGAAAGCTGGCTGTCCAGCTTGTGCTGCCCCTCCTCCCCCCAAAACTAAAGGTGTTGACTGGTCCTTGTACCTGATTGCTGATCAGTTGACTCCCCTAGAAGCTCTAGCCCAAAATGGAAGGAGGAAACTTTCCTTCTATTAGTTGGATATAGAACTTAGCCTGGATTCCAGGGAATGCTTCCCTGCTTGCTCTGAGGCACTGGGTTGGTTCCATGCCTACCTGGGCCTCACTCAGTCTCCTTGTGAAATGAGAGATAAGAATTCCCTCTTGGTACTGGCTCTAAATAATTCCAGTTTCAAGAGGTTTTTTTTTTCCCCTCAATATTTTGGTTTTATCTTTCTTGCTTTATTTATATTTATTGATTTATTTATTGCTACCAGGATTATAATTGGGGCTTAGGGCCTGCCTGCATGATAGTTCTACCACACTGAGTGTCTATTTTCTTTCTTTCTTTCTTTTTTTTTTTTTTTTTTTAGAAAGGAGACATTAACAAAACCATAGAATAAGAGGGGTACAATTCCGCACAATTCCCATAACCCGATCTCCATATCCCACCCCCTCCCCTGATAGCCTTCCCATTCTCTATCTCTCTGGGAGTATGGATCCAGGGTCGTTGTGGGTTGCAGAGGGTGGAAGGTCTGGCTTCTGTAATTGCTTCCCCGCTGAACATGGGCGTTGACTGGTCGATCCATACTTCCAGCCTCCCTCTCTCTTTCCCTAGTAGGGTGGGGCTCTGAGGAAGTGGAGCTCCAGTACACATTGATGGTGTCGTCTGTCCAGGGAAGTCTGGTCAGCATTTTGCTGGCATCTGGAACCTGGTGGCTGAAAAGAGAGTTAACATACAAAGCCAAACAAATTGTTGAACAATCATGGACCTAAAGACTGGAATAGTGCAGATGAAGTGTTGGGAGGTATTCCCTGCATGCTCCTGTGTACTTCTGCTTTCAGGTATATATTTTCCCCCTAGTTTATGGGCACGTGTGAACCTATGCTATATCTCAGGGGACCTGTACTATATCTAGGTTTGGGGACTTTATTGGGGAGTGAAACACCTGGGATGGAATTAGAGAATACTATGAAAGGAAAGGTCTCACCTGAGTGATGAAGGTGAAGGGTTGTCATTCTGCAGCTGAAGTCTCTGGTCACAGTCTGAAGTGAAGCATGCTGGGGTGGCACTTGTTGCGTTGATTAGGTTGTGATCCGTGGATGCAATATTATTTGATTTGAATTGAGAGCAGCATGCAGAAAAGTGGGCCCCACCCTAAGGTTCCAAGACTGGGGGAAATATAGGCTCTATATTGGAAATGTGAGGTTCCTGTTTTCTTAGGGTTCAAGAAGACAATGGATAGTTATTGTTATCGTCACATTATTTGGTGATAGAGTTAGCTTTGGAAAGTCCCTTTGTTAGGGTTTGGAATATAATACCCAGCATCTTGTATATAGCTGTGCTACCAGTTGCTTCTGTTCTCCCTGGTCTAGGCTTTTGGGAGAGACAACATATCAAAGACAGCTTATGTATTAAAAAGACTCAGTCTGTGTTTTAAGAAGTTCTAGACATATGATCAATTTTTCGCCTCTCACATTAAATAAATAGTGGTTTATATGTTTACACTTTAATAGGATTGTACATAAACACCACTCCCACCACCAAAAGACCGTGTCCCATCCCCACCACCCACCCTCGCCCCCCCACCCCCCGCCATTCCGGGAAGCCCAATGGCCACCCTCCCTTTCACCACAGTGTTTTTACATTGGTGCCCTGCTCTCGATTTAATCAGATCTTGCTTTTAGTTTCCCTTTCTGTTCTTCTTTCTCAACTTCTGTTGATGAGTGGGGACATCCCATACTCATCTTTATCTTTCTGACTTAGCTGACTTAACATAATTCCTTCTAGCTCTGTCCAAGATGGGTCAGATAATTTATTTATTTTAAAAATCTATTTGTAACATAAAAAATATCAACAGGATATTTAAGATAAAAGGGATAAAATTCCACACAATTCCCACCACTAGAGTTTCATATCCTATCCCCTCCCTTGAAAGCTTTCCTTTTTTTTATCTTTCTGGGAACATGGACCCAGGGTCATTATGGAGTGCAAAGGTGGAAGGTCTGGCTTCTGTAATTGCTTCTCCACTGAACATGGGCATTGGCAGGTCAATCAGTACTCCCAACCTGTCTCTTTCTTTTCCTAGTGGGCCCTGGAGAGGTGGGGTTCCAGGACATATTGGTGAGGTCATCTGCCTGGGGAAGTCAGGTTGGCATCATGGTATCATCTGCAACTTGGTGTCTGAAAAATCTTTAAGGTATAAAGCAGAACAAATTGTTTAATAATCAGGAACCTAAAGGTAAGAATATAGCAGATGAGATTTGAGGTCTCCATTTTGGAAAAAGCTAGTAGGTCTATTTTGGTGGCCCATGACTTTACTAATTTTTGCCTGAGCCTGACAGCTAATATGCAGGTGGGTTTGTTCTTCTCTGAAATCTCCATCCTGGGAGGAGCCTGCAGGTTTACCTGAGTGGCCTATGTCCTCCAGTGACCTGCTGTGTTCTCCTGAGAGGGTCCGAGCAGACATGTCATAACACAGGGGGGCACTGATGCGATGGCTAGTCAGTCCTGACTGGGACATGGTTGAGTAGGAGCAGAGTCTGTCAGGTGCAGCTCAGACTCTGCACCCCTCTCTCCAACACACACACCATTTGAATTTACCTTGGGGGCTCTGGAGTGCAGGGACTCTCCACTGGCTAGAGGCCAGCTCTGGTGACCAGAAAATGACTCCCCTCCCCTGTAGTCTCCATTCAACCTCTCCTCATGCCTACTTCTGACCTGTTCCCAATGAATGTTCCGCCCTTGGTTCCGATCTTGTGAGTCGCCTTGCTCCTCAGCCAAAAAACTCTCAAACACACCTCTTACTTCACCTCCCGTCCCCTGCCTCCACCTTGTTTGCTTCCAGTCTCACAGATACCCAGCTGTCTCTTCCCATTCCCTTCCCCACACATGGCCACCATGGGGACTTAGGGACACTGAGGTAGAGACACTCTGCTTTTTCCTGGCCTCATCTCTGACTGGATTCTAAAGTAAAGAAGAAAAGAGAAGGAAGACTGGGCCCCACACACTTGACTGGATGAAACACACTTACCTCCAGTGATTAGCACAATCTTCATGTTGGCATGTGTTTTGTTTGGTGCCTTGATCTCTTGAGGCCAACTGTCAAAGCAAGGCAATATGGGAGAGACAGATCTCTCACTCTGGTGGCAACATTCATTTGATTTGATTCTTTAATCCACTCTTCCTCCGAAACCTGCACCTGAGATTTTAAAGCCAGTTCACTTAAACCATTTATTTATTTATTTATTTATTTATTTATTTATTTATTTATTTATTTTCTAACTGACTTTCCCACTGCTTCCTCTCTTGGTGCCCTGCCCTGTCTCTCATAAAATAACTGAGTGAAGAATTGTTGCTGGCGTAATGATAGCCATTTGGTTCCTCACAGCAATTTTTTTAGGGGCAAAAATGACAGAGTATGTAGCCTTGACGTTCCTCAGTGCATCTGGGGTGGGAGAGAGGCTACCAAAAACTCTTGCAACCTGGAAATGACTGTGGAGTCAAAGGACCACAGTATGAGATAGGCAGCATTTTAAAGACCGGACCTGTCATCAGAATGGAGGCTCAGGGTAGGCTTTGAGGAGCAAGTAGGTACGTTGATGGTGCTGGGTTCCTGCTGGATCAAGGGGCTGCTGCTTTTCTCTAATCCCTGCTGTCCATCTTCTACTTGCTTCCAGAACCCAGCTCTGCACCTGGGCCTAGTACTTTACAATCGGCTACACTTGTTCATTCATTCATCTATTCACTCATATTATTCATACAGTGGCAGCGAGGCTCCCTGTGGATCAGGATCTTCATAAAGCTCCCAGGCCCCAGAAGTCTACAACACACAGCCTCTAGCCCCAGGAATGCAGGACTGGGGAGATAGGGTGTAGTCAATGGCTCTTAGGAGAGGTGTGCACCTGGCACGTAGCAGGGACTTCCACCAGTCAGAGTGTGTGGGATGGCATATAATAGAAAGCTCAGCGGTGGCTTAAGAAGAACAGTCAAAAAATGCTCTAGTACATTCAGATTTTTTTTGGGGGGTGGGGCTGGGAAACAATGGTCCATGGGTCGATTTGACTCACTTTCTGTTTTTTGGAGAGTCCACTAGCTTAGGATGGTTTTATGCTTAATATTTTCATTTGATTGGGTGACAGGGAATAGTAACTTTGAGCTCAAAGAAAGTAAGATATGTCATGGAAGATGGGGAGATAGGATAGTGACACCACACCAGACTTACATGGTTAGGTCGCAGAGTCCTCAAGTTCAATCTCTGGTACTACTTTTTGCCAGAGCTGAGCATTACTCCCCCCCCATGAAAATAAATAAAGCTTAAAAAAAAGGCCATGGGCCCTGCAGCTTACTGGTAGAGTACACATGTTACATGTCTGAAGCCGTGGGTTCTATCTTGGGCAGCAGAATGAGCAAGGATCTTTATTCTCCTTCATAGATCTGCACTGTAAAATTTATACTTGACTATTACAGTTTGAATTTCACTTGTCAGAATTTGTTTTGGCTTTGTTAAATAAACAGCTTCATAGTATTCTTGATTTTTCCACTTGGCTCACAAAGCCTGAAATCTTTACTCTTTTCCTTTATAGAAAGTGTTTGTTGGCTCATATTCCTCAGGGATGTGACCCCAGGTTTGTTGCTGTTCAGAGATGTCAATAAAGATCCCTCTCTCACCTGCCTTTTCTTTATACTCTCCTTGGTTGTGTTGGTCTTTGGTCTTTAGTGGTGGGTTTGTATTTTTTTTTTGTTTGTTTTTTCAAATTAACTTCATGGTTACAGTATGGCTGCCACAGCTCCAAGCATCACATGTTGTCATGACAACATTCCAATCAGGAAGGAAGAATATGGTGAAACAGGGGCAGAAAAATTATAAGTTGCTTTGTTCTTCAAGCAAAATTTCCCCTCACACCTCAATGATCATACCAGGATCATGTAGCCACCATTAAAACTATCGCTCTGGAGACAGCTAGGGATGAGTTGCTATATTCGGTTTTATCCAGGCCTGGTGGAGGCCCACCAGGTCTGTACTTGCTGCTAGAGCAAGACTATGGTTCTGTGAGTGAAGAAGGGAGAGGGTGGGCTGCTGGGTGGGCCCCTCCTCATCACTGTCCCAGGTCATGTAGTGGAATGGAGGTAGGGCCCAGGTCCTGGGAACAGAATCTGTCTCTCTTCTTCTTCCAGGAATGTGGAGGGATAAAGCCAAGCTCCTAGGCTCTGCATACTAGGATAGGTTGTTGGGGACAGACCAGACAAGGAGGAAGGCAGAGAGAGGGCTGGTGGTACATAGTTTCCAGCCTCTTCAGGTTTTTTTCTGTCATCGACTGGGGTCTCTCCATCAGGAGTGCTCATTTTCTGAGTCCCAGCTACTTCTGCCTTCCTCAGACTGTTGTGCACAATTGTTGTGCACAATTCTGACATGCATAGGAGCAATTCCAGGCCATCCAAAGTCAGATTTGTACCATGAGACCAGGCTGCTTCTCCTTGACTAGAATCATTCTTGCTGTGAGTAGGCAGGCCCCCCTCTCCCCCAACCCCGCCACCCCCTGGCTCCAGCTGCCCTTCCTTCCCCTTCCTCCCTGGAAGAGCTATCTCCAACAGGACAGAGAAAGCCTCTCCTCAACACAGGAACATCTCCCAAGTTCTGGCCCAATATTTGGCATTCTCAACATCACCAGGGAGATATGTAAAAATGCAGACTCTCCTGTTCCCTTCCTGAAGACCTCACAATGTGGACTTCGGAGTAGCTTGATGAATGCAGGGAGGTTCTGCAGTCATGGAGGCCAGCCAGCTCACACTTTCAGGCCCTACCCTGCTCTGAGACAAGCAACAGCTCCCTGCTGCCTGTGGGAAACATGCAAACTCCTCATCCTGCAGTCTAGAGCCCCTGTAAGTGGCTCATCTTACTCCACTCCCACCATGTCTCCCACTTTACTGGAGATTCCTGACAAGAGGGCTTGGCCAACTATAATTTGACTAAGAAAAAATCTTCCCTACAGACTCCCTATCAGTCTATCTCTGCAACTCTGAGCCTGGCACTGCTTCACCATTTCACAGCTGGCAAAACAGAGGTGCAGGGCTCGCAGGCATTCTTTCATATCTCTCTCTCCACTAGTGTTATTGCTGGAGGTAACTCTACTGCTCCTGGTGGTCAATTCCCTCCCCCCACCAAGGTTGAGAGACAGAAATAGAGAGGGAGAGGAGAGACATGCATTACTGCTCCACCGCTCGTGATGCTCCTCTCCTGCCCTGAGAGTAGGGACGAGGGACTTGAACCTGGCTCATAGTGATGTATGTGATCTACTAGGTACAACACCAGTTAGCCCACTGCTCCTGACTCTTAAGCATCACTCTTTTCTTTCTTTGCTCATCCATTCAATAAATATTTCTCAAGCATATGCTATATACTCTGCACTGTTCTGGGAGGCAAAGACGTGACAGGAAACAAAGCAGACACAGCCTGTCAAGGAGAGTTGGCTCTAAAGTCAGACAATTTGTTACTTAAAGAGACGGTAAAAACAAGATCAGCAAAAGTGCCAACTTCCTATTTCTCATGTTCTAGAGGGTGACACCAAAACAAAAGGGACCAGATGACAAGGTGACAGGAGTGGTGGGGACAGCTGGCGGTGATGAGCTAATCTCATGCGATGTCTGTGTGATTTTGTCACCTGCACTTCCAGTCTAAGGAAGATGAGCTCATAATCATAGAGGACCACCTGGAAGGCTACAAGACTTATCAGCTACGCCTGAGAATTGCCTACACAGCTTATGTGGCTAGTATATAAGGTGGCCAGAGCCTACCAGGACTGTATCCCCAACATGATCCTGCAATCATGGGATTCCAGGATCAGTCTGTTTGAAAGCTTTTAGGTAATTCCAATGAGCAGTCAGGGGTAAGAATCCTGATCTGACTTGTATATAATGAGAATTCTTTCTAGTCCTGCACCTCCTCTCCATATGCACACATCTCAATAATAACACAAATACAGTATATACACACCTATCTCTCTATTTCCCCATCTTTCTAATTATTATCTCTGTATCATCAATAGTGTTTATGGGGGCCAGTGTGGTTTCCCCACTTTGTTTTTGACACAGACTCATGCCTAGAACTTTGGGGTTCTATGTGGTAATGTGGTATGCTGTGCTTTAGGGAGACAATGAGCTGAGTAGTGGCCACTGTTGGGTTCTCTTGTCTTTTATTAGTTAGTTACAAGGTACAGAGGCATTCCAAAGTCTTTTTTTTTAGCTAACATTCTTTTGTTTAGGGCTCCTGAAGGAGGCTCAGTAGATTTATGGCAGCAGTGTCAGCAGGTTAAGTACACCTTCACTCACATCAAGTATCAAATTGACTGAGACCTGGAGCTTTGGCCCTATCGACACTTATATGTGTCTGAGGAGTTACATATCTCTGCCAGTTATGTGGAATAATTAGGTCATGGGTTGCATAAGCCTTATGGCAAATACAAATCTGACATGCTGAGATATCTTCTTTTGCCGAAGTATCTTCCATAACCATTCCCCAACAGGCCAGGAGATACTTCTCCTCATAGAACATACACTTAACCACGTGCGAGAACCGGGGTTCAAGCCCCTAACCACCACATGAGGGCACTTGTATAGGGGAAAGTTCATAATTAGTAATAACCCTGAAGACAAATAAAATAAATAAAATAAAAATAAAATAAAGTAAAAAAAATGCAAGTGAATGCAGATGAGCACCTGGGGACAATGGCTGAAGTTAATCCTCGCAGGGTCCCGTGCATCCCCAGAATCCACTAGACCCCAAATCTCACCTGTTATATTCTTACTTTTAGGTTCCTGATTATCAAACAATTTATTATGCTTTATAAATTAAAGTTTTTTTCAGACACCAAGTTGCAGATGCTACCATGATACCAATCTTACTTCTCTGAGCAGACTCCCTCAACAGTGTGTCCTTGAATCCCAACTCTCCAGACCTCTCCCCAACTAGGGAAAGAGAGACAGGCTGGGAGTATAGACTGACCTGCCAACACCCATGTCCAGCAGAGAAACAACTACAGAAACCAGACCTCCCACCTTCTGCACCCTGTAATGACCCTGGGTCTATACTCTCAGAGGGATAAAGAATAGAAAAGCTATCAAGGGAGGAGACTGGAAATGGAGTTCTGGTGATGTGAACTGTGTGGGATTGTACCACTCTTATCCTATGGTCTTGTCAATATTTCCATTTTATAAATAAATAAAAAAAGAATAAAAAAGAATAGGAAAACTTCCAATGGAGGCGGTGGGCTTCAGAACTCTGGTGGTGGGAACTGTGTGGAATTGTACCCATTTTGTCTTATGGTCTTGTTGATCATTATTAAATCAATAATAATAATAATAAAGTTAGAAGACCTGGGAAATAGGAAACTTGGTGCCCTTACCCTTCACTCTGTCTTTTTTTTCTCTCTCTCTGGCATCTCCATTTCTCTAGAGCATACATTTTCCTCTCTTCTATATTGTGCTTTATCTCAATAAATGCTCATCTCCCTGGAACTTGGCTGTCTCTCTTGTGACACTTTCACGTGGATGTCAGTCTAGAACTCTACTAGTGGCGCTTAAGGGGGACCTCTGTGCCTTCTACCCTGTTCCTTCTTCCTTCCTCACAGCACTTAGAGCTTAAGACTTGCACACCTGAGGATGCAGAGGTCCCTGTCAATCCCTGACACTGTCTTATTCCAGAACTGAGCATTGTCCTAGTCTCTCTTCTCTCTGATAAAAATGAGTGAATGAATAACTAAATCTTTTTCAAAAGGGACTCATGAATGTATTCCATGAGTGTGGTCTTCTGTGACTGTGAAATGTCCTTTCCCAAAAATAGGTGGTCAGTCCTGAGTCTACCCAAAGATTCTATCTAGCACCCTGCATTTTCCTTTCTGAATCTCATGCAAACCACCCCAGGCTTCTCTTTCTTTATGGCTCTCAAAAGTGACTTTATGGTTTTCACAAAGTACTATTGTTCATGACAGTGACAATTAAGACAGTTGCACTGGATGAGAAACTCCCTTTGGATTTGGGACTGGCAGGGAAGTCACATCCAGGAGCTAGGGATGGGGTCGGGGAGGGGGAAGAGCACTATGCACTGTTTCCAATCCCTGGACAGACAGCATAGGTGACAGTTACAAAGTGACACTACGTCTCTCATATGTTCCTTGTGTCACCCAGTCCTGGGACACATTTCCCATTGGTTACTAGTCACATCTTGCTGTCCCTACTCTGGGCCCCTTAATATATCTCCAACTTATTTTCAAGACAGTATCTTCCTAGTTCCCTCCACCCTAGACTTCTCTCACAGAGGGTGCAGCACCCTGATTCCAAAGCCTGGTGGGGGAGGTTCAGATCCTGTTCGTGGTCTTGAAACCCAGATACTGAGGAGGGAAGCAATGTTAATCAGTGGTTAGACTCTTGGGTTGGGAGACAGTTAGTGGTTATACAAAAGGCCTTCATGCCTGAGATTCTGAGGTTCCAAGTTCAATCACCAGCACCACCATAAGCCAGATCTGAGCAGTGGTTTGGTCTTTCTGTGTCTTTTTCTTTGTATCTTTAATTAAAATAGAAATAAAAATATAATAAATATAAAAAACAATAGACCTTGGATTCCATTCTGAGATTCTTACTGAAAAATGTCAGGAATGTTAGTTAACCTCTCTGAGGTCAGTCTCCTTATGCATGAACTGATGACAACAGCATATTAGAACCTTGCTCTAACCTCCCCCCCCCTATTTCTTTTTTCTTATGAAATAAAATCAAACCAAATCTTTAGAAAAAGTTAGAATAGCTAGAATAGCTGCCACCACTATGCATAAGATAAGAAATGGAGATAAGAAATGGAGTCCAACAGACATTAAATATTAGAGATGGAGACAGCCTATGACTATGTGGTATCAGACAGGGTGACTGTTAGAAGCAAAGGATCTGTAGCAAAGGGCTGGCTGGGTGACACAGACTCAGGTGCTGCAGGATCCAGAGACAAGGGGGAGAGATACAATAGGGTTGCCTGGGCCTGGCAGCAGGTGTTCCTGTGGAGGACAAAGCCTTCCTTCTTCCTGGAGGAGGCACAGACACCAAACAGTAGGGCACCATCACCTGCCAGCTAGTCTCCAAAGACAGGTGCTCTGACATGTTCAGACCTGTCATTCCCATGTCTTTTCCTACATGAGCATGTTTTCAGCACTGATGTCACATGGGAGCTCTGGTCAGCATGAGCTAGGGTGGCTGCAATAATGAACAGCCCTCCCAAAGCACAGTGGTCACTTCTCACTCATGTGATTGGTTCCCTGTCATCAGCAGAGATGCTCTAGGACTCAGGCTGGTGGGGGCAGCACAGGGAAGGATGTTGGCTGCTCACAAGTGTCTTCCCTTCATGGTGGCCAGTAGGAGAACAGGATGCCAGCTCTTCCTTACAAACTCCCCCTGGCAGGGACGTCCTGCAGGCAGGCTTCCTGGGCCACAGCGGGTCTCTTGGCCATGTGACAGTGACAGGAAGGTGGTGGGGCTGTGTTATCTTCCTGTGGGGGCCGAGGGAGCTGGGTGTTGGTGAAGCCCAGCTGTGTCCTCCATGTGCTGCCCACACAGGTGGGAGCCTCTCACCTGGGGCTCCTTTTAGATGCTGGATAAGAGGTCATTTGCTGGGGCTCCATAGTCTACTTAAACAGTCCTTTTTAAAAATTTTATTTATAAAATGGAAATATTGACAAGACCATAAGATAAGAGGAGTACAACTCCACATAATTGCCACCACCAGAACTCCGTATCCCATCCCTTCCCTTGACAGCTTTCCTATTCTTTATCCCCCTGGGAATATGGACCCAGGATCATTATGGAGTGCAGAAGGTGGGAAGTCTGGCTTCTGTAGTTGCTTCTCTGCGGGACATGCATGTTGGCAGGTTGATCCATACTCTCAGCCTGTTTCTACCTTTCCCTAGTTGGGTAGGGAGCTGGGGTGGCAGGGCTCAAGGACACACTGGTGGAGTCATCTGCCCAGGGAAGTCAGGTTGGTGTCATGATAGCATCTGGAACTTGGTGGCTGGAAATGAGTTAAGATATAAAGCAGAAAAAATAGTCTTTTTATGTAACATGGCTGGTTTAATTTTTGCATGTCATAAACTGTGCTGCAGCTACTATTTTCATTCTTCAGTCCTCTACATTTCTATTTTGTTAGCATCACCTCCTAAAAAGAGATGTTGGATGACAATAAAGAAAATTTCAAGAGCTGGCAGAGAAGAGTATCTGTGGAATGACTAAGCTCCAGGTCCTGTTGTGGAGCTTCAGGGAACCTCAGATCCTGGTTTCTCTGCAGTTTTCCTCCGTCATCTACTGCTTTCACACTTGGGCTGGTGCAGTGGCCCCTGCCTGCTCTCTGTCCCTGTCCCGCTGCTGCTATTGCCCATTGCTTCCCTGAAACTCAGGCAGGAGCTGTCCCTGCTCTGTTCCCTGCCCTTCAGCTTCTGTCTGTCACACTGGGCATGGTTAACCTTGACAGTAATCCCCACCCTGTGATTCCCCGCCTCCACCTGTCCATTCCCTCCTGTTTCCCCTTGCCTCTCTTATTCCCTCCAGTCCTTCAGTTCTCTACACAGGCACTTGCCTCAAGGCTTTGCCCTGACCATCTCTCTAGCTGGATCCTTGTACTCAGGTCTGCATGGCTTTCACTCTTTCTCCTTTCACTAGAAACCTCTGAACCTTTGCCTATGTTGTTCTCTCTGGCTGAAGTATCCTCCAGGGCATCTCATCTGTCTGTCTCATAACTAACTGTTTGATGTCTCCTGCACAGAAGTGTTACTTCCTTCAGGAAGTTTGTCCAATGTTCTCCCCAACCCCTCAGGGCAGATCCTCTTTGCTTATCGCGCTGTACCTGATTCTTCATGTGGCGATGGCTTTCATGTTCCATTGGGAACTCCAAGGGAGACCATGGTACTTAGTGCACGGCTGGTGCTTAAGAGGCACCTAGTCTGTTTGGGGGTCCAGTCCAGGGCCAGAGATATGAGATAGGCAACATTTTAAAGACCGGACCTGTCATCAGACTGGAGAGGCTCCTGTCAGGGGAGGGAGGAAATATGGGGTACAGGGATATGTGGCAGTGTGGAAAAAAAAACCCATATAAGCTGAAGATGGGGACAAACTCTGTCTACTTGTAGCTGTTTGGATGTTCAGTACAGAGGCAGAAACTACAGCCTCTGCGGAGGAGGCCAAGCAGGTGCTGGTTAGCCATCAGGTCACATGTTCTCCTTGCTGGCTGCCTATCACAGAAGATGGTGGGGCTGGCAGAGGAGGGAGTGAATAGAATTCCTCTTGAGTTAAAATGTAGTTTGGAAAGAATTTTGTCCCATACTCCCAGAGATCTGAATGTTAGGGGAAGATTACTAGAGGGCTCTGAACTCCAATTCCATCAGGACCTGGAGAAAGAAGAGGAAAAAATAAAACAAAGAAGAGAAAAGAAGGACACTCAGAAGTAGTAGATATAACTTGGAATGAAGAGAAGGACCATAGGAAAAAAAAGGGGAAATATATATAAATATGGAGATAGATAGTTATAGAAATAATAGTCAACCTATATCTGTGATCCTGGGAAAACTAATGCAGTTTCCAGTGGAGGGTATGGAGATGTGGAATATCTGTTATCTTAAAATTTTATAAATCAATATTAAATCACTAATAACAAATTTAAGATATATAAATAGTAATTTGGCTACATGGTTATCACTTTCAATGTTGCCCTGCAGTCACACTCTGGTTCTGTGCCCACCCATCTTCTTCCAATTTTTCTCCCATTTCCCAAGCTTTGTGGCTTTTTCTTTTTGTTCAACTCAAGACAACTGGACATGAACTCAGGAGGAGGGCAGAATTGAGAATGTGGCTTCGTTTTACAGGATTAAAAGAAAACATTTTGCAAATTGCAGGAAATGGCTAGAAATTAGAACTGTATTTACATTAATTACAGCCAAAGATGGAGAGAGAAAGATGGTCTAGAAGTGCAGGGGCTAGTGTCCAGGAGGAAGATCATTCATGATCTTGTTAAAACATAGCTAGGCAGGCTTTATTCAAGTAGGGCTACTAGAGTGGGCCTGTGGGTAGTAGAGAGAGAGAGGTTGGGATCAACTGTGACTCCAACAAGAGAAAGTGGGAATTATAGCCAAGGATGGGGTGGAGGTCAGTGGATAGAAATTAACTGAAAAGAAACACCAGGGGCTTGAGGGTGTAGATTCTAGCTGAAGGCAGGTCTGGTGATCAGATCTCACCTGATGGAAGATGAAAAGTCCCGTCAGATATTGGGCACCCACTCTCCAGGGACCCCACTGAAAGCAACTGGAGGTTGGAGCAGGAGAATGGCACAAGTGGGAGCTATGTAAATAAGCTCACAGAAAGACACAGCAAGGGCTGTAAACACACACACACACACACACACACACACACTCCACTATTAACACAGGCTGCCAGCAATCTTTAAACAAAATTTTTATTCATGAGTGAGTAATGATTAACAAGATTGTAAGTTAACAGGGATACAATTCCATGCAGTTCTCACTACCAGAGCTCTGTGTCCCATCCCCCTCCATCGGAAGCTTTTCTATTCTTTATGCCTCTGGGAGTATGAATCAAAATTCTTTATGTGGTGCAGAAGATGGAAGGGTTGGCTTCTGTAATTGATTCTCTTCTGGACATGGGTATTGGTAGGTCAATCTGCACCTTCCAGCCTGTTTCTGTCTTTCTATCTACCCTGTGGGGTAGGGCTCTGGAGAGGTGAGACTTCAGGACACATTGGTGAGGTCGTCTGCCTGGAGAGGTCAAGATGGTGTCATAGTAGCACCTGCATCTTGATGACTGAAAGGTGGTATACTATCAATCTTTTTAAAAATGTTATCAACCTGCCTCTCTGTCTTTATCTAAAACAACAAATAAATAAGGAGAAATAGAACTTAGCTCTTACAGGGAGGAAGCTCCACTAGCCGTGGAGAAATGCTTCAGAGCTCTCTATTTCTTTCTTTCTCTCTCAATTTATCTCTGTCTTATAAATTAAAAAAGAGAAAAAAAAGAAAAAAATGGTTGCTGGGAGCAGTGCATTCATCATGAAGAGAGGAATAAATCAATAAATAAATAAAGAAAGGAAGGAAGGAAGGAAGGAAGGAAGGAAGAAAAGACAAAACAGGAGGATTCCCCATGAGGTGGCCTAAAGAAACTTGGAAATATCCAACCCAATACTCTAAAATTGTTGAGTTCTCTCAAATCTCATTGACTCTAACATGAGCCATCTGCATTGTCTCTGATCTATTCTGCACATATGAAATTTGTCCCTATCTCAGGGCCTCCGTACCTGCTGTTCTTTCTTTTGGGAGAGTCCTTCTCCCAATATTAGTAGGGATGTTGATTCGGTCTGGGCCCAAGTGCCACCTGTGCCAAGAGGTCCCTCCTAGCCAGCTATCTGTCATGTTTCCCCCACCTTCATTTTCTAGAGACATATTTTTCCTAAGCAGGACATAAAACCTCCAGTTTCTCTTTGACTGGTTCATGTTGAATAGTAGCTGTCTCCAAATTGAGTCTGGACTTATTTGCCCTGGTCTGGGATTTGGTTTAAGTAGAGATGGGGTCAAGTTTGCTACCCAAGGGGGGATGTGTGGAGTGAATGCTACAGGGACAACCATGGTATTACCTCCTCCCAGGGACTAGATGCCACCTGGTCAGGGTTAAGCTCAGAGACAAAAGCAGCTCTAGAACTCAGGCTTGAGAGGGAGGATGGATCTGTGAGGGCACGCGGAGCACAAGAGTAGTGGGCTGTGTGCTTCAGCTCCTGTGGATGTATCCCAGCCTCAACCAGTGGTCCTGGTTTGGAGGAAGGTGGTGACAGTACTCCTGACCAGAGTGAAGGTCATGAGACCTGCGCAACCAGTTTGGAAGCTCTGCCAGCAGATGGCAACTGCGACGCCTGGCTGTGGTCTCCCACTGCTGGTCCCTGTAACAGGCACAGGCCTCTCCTCTAACTCCTCTCATGAGATGTGTCTTTCCGGGTCCCTGCAGTTCTGTGCTCTGGTTATCATGCATGTGAGTTGCTGTGTTCGTTGGAGACTCAAGGGGGTGTCAGAGATGGAGAAGTACACACATGGAAATGAGAGCTGAGTGCAGACTGTTGGTCTCTCATCACCAGACTAGGCTCTCAGACCTGATGTTTCCATTGCACCACTCAGACTGGGGTCCCTCTCACTGAAGAAGCCCTGAAAGTGGACAGCCCTCCACACCCCCACCGCCAAACCTCCTAGTTTTGCCCATCCTCAGATGCAGTACTTGTGAATAGCCTCAGACCTAACTCTTCACTTGCTTCTCTCAGGCTCCAGTCACACTGAACTCCAGAGAGTTAATAGCAAGATGCAGAATGTTTTTCTTAATCTTTTCTGAGAGACAGAGAGAGAGAGAGAGAGAGAGAGAGAGAGAGGGAGAGAGAGAGAGAGAGAGAGAGAGAGAGAGAGACCACAGCATAGAAGCTTCCTCTAATATTATGAGGGGGCTAGGCTTGAACCTAGATCCTTTACATGTCAAAGCAGTACACTACCCAAGTGAGCTATTTTGTCAGCTCCAAGATGCAGAATGTTTGTGTTTCACTGTGAAGAACACAGTGCTTTGGGTGCTGAGCTGGGGATTTTATGTGCATTTCTTTGTTTATCTGGGCAACATATCTGTGATATTGTCTATATGCCACAGATGGTGCTGGATTCTGGGGTGAAAATCACCACCAGAATCTCATTTCTTGGCTTCCTGGAGCTTCTGGTTTATCTAGAGAAAGAGACAAAGCAAGGTAGCAGACAGGGTGAAGCATGCAAACCCTTGGCCTATACTCACATAATGGAGGTCACTAGATGTGGTGGGGGTGTGTATAAGGGGCTGGGGGCCTAGTTCCCTAAGTGGAGGAAGAGGGCACATTGGGGGGATGAAGCAGACTGACACATATTTTGGAGGAGGTGTAAAATCATACCACTGAGACAATAAGAGATTTGCACAACAACAATAGTAATAAAAAATAAAAATACCAACCATGAAGCCCCCTTTGACCCCCTTCCAACAACAACATCAAACAAACAAAGAAACAAAAAATAACTCAAAGGAAATAATACAAATTCTGGTTCCAGGCCTTTGGAGAGAATTCTAAACCCAGTTGTGATGTGATCTATTAGCCCATTAAAATCCTCATTAATTTATTCCCCTTCCTTCTTCCACTGGCAAAGTAAGTACTCATGGCTGGGCACTCCCAGTTCCTACCCATGATTAAGAGCTCTGCTAGAAAGCAAAAGAGGGTTTTGTGAGCACTTATCAGCTGCCAGACGCTGTCATCTGTTATCTTGTTTTGTCCCCAAAGTGATGTGCAAAGTAGACACAGCCATTCCCTATTTGTAGACAAGGTGTTGGGACTGACTGCTCAGGGCTGAGGTCATGAGCTCCCTGTTTTGTCTCTTCAGGGCCCTAATGAGCATCTGACAGCAGAATTTTTTTTTTTTTGTCATCACTGAGGCCTTAGTGTTCTAACATGACTTTTTTTCTGAGAGAGGGGAAAGGGAGAGGGAGAGGGAGAGGGAGAGGGAGAGGGAGAGGGAGAGGGAGAGGGAGAAACCATGACCATGACACTGAAACTTTCTTCAGTGCAGTGGGGGCCAGGCTTGAACCTGGGTCAGGCACATGGTAAAATAGCACACTATCCAATTGAGCTATTTCTGTGGCCCAGACAGCAGCATCTCTCCTCTGTCTCCCCAGGAAGGGGCTTCCACTCTGCTCAGTTTGTGTTGTTCCCATTGTAACAGCAGGGACAACACCATAGTGGCCAAAGCTACCAGGTGCAACTTTCTTGCAGAATTTACCACGTGACTAAGCTAAGAACTCTGCTTCTGTGTCATTTAATCCATACAGCCAATGAACAGGGCAGGTCTGGCCAATGAACTGCTCAGTTGGAATGAGGGACTAGCACAACGTCACCCAAAAAGCAGTGGCAGAGATTGAATCAGTTTTGCTGGGTCCATGACCATAAGGGTTTGCCATTTATTCAAAGTAAAGAGGGATAGCCATGAGAAGAGACACTGAGCTGCTGGGGAAGGAGGGAACAGGTGTGCAAAGAGAAAATAAGACAAGGAGCTACAAGTTCCTCAGGTGGGTGAGCAGGGGAGCTGTCTGCGGCCCAGGGGAAGTTCCAGCACTCGGTGCCAGGCCTGAAGCAGCCTGGTGCACCTGACTTGCCAGACATCCTTTTTCTTTGCTTAAACTAAGATGACTATTTATCTGTTATTTGAAAAGAACCCCCAACTTGGATAAGGAAACCTGTTTACTAAAAAAGAAAGAAAAAAAAACTTCTCTGGAAAAAAAAAAATGCAACAATCCCAGCAATAAGTGTTTCTTGCTCTGAGAGGTTTATCAAATAAGAGGAAGGAGGCTTTTGCAAACCTATATGGAAATTAAAGCTGCCATCTAGGCACACGCTCATTTGACAAGTGATAATTAACTGCTGACAATATAATTTCAGTTTGGATGCAAATGTGTTTTCCATTAGAAGATAATCAAAGAGGTATTTGCATCTGGGCATCCAGCCCCTGGCAGCAGGAATCGAGCGCTTCCACCGAAAGGTTCTCAGGACCAACACTGAGGGTCAGCTGAGCAGGGACTCTGAAAGTGACACTGGGAATAGATCTCTGGGGCTTTTTCCAGAAGGCAGCTCAGTCATTCCCTGTCAAGTAAAGTTCCTCCTCTGTGTGTCTCTGACTACAGCTGTGCCCCAGGATTCAGGCAGGGGCTTGGTGTTGACCGTCTCTATAGAGCAGAGGGTGGTACTCTGTTCTGCCCACCACAACCAGCTGACCCCTCATTATATAAGAGGGGGACATAGGGGCTCAGGAATGTGGGGGTCACTTGTTCAAGCCCACAGCTGATAAGAGGTGTGGTGTAAATGTGAACTTGCACCTGTCTGACTTCCAAGTTCATGCCACACACTTTATCTGCCTCTCTTCCTTCTAATCTATCCAACTTCTCCATGCCTTGGTTTGCCAAATAATAAAATGGGCAAATAGCAGAAATTACCCCATGAGCTTCCTGTGAAGCTTAAAGAAGTGAATACATAGCAGAAGGACTGATACATAGAAATCCCCGAGTATCTGGCCCCGAGATACTAACTATAATACATAGTTATCAACTTAGATAATAAAGACTGTCACTGGAGCCAGGTGGTGGTGCACCTGGTTGAGCGCACATGTTATAATGTGCAAGGACCCTGGTTTGAGGCCCCAGTCCCCCCCTGCAGGGGGAAGGCTTCATGAGTGGTGAAGCCGTGCTGCTGGTGTCTCTTTATCTCTCTCCCTCTCTATCTCTCCATTCTTCTCAATCTCTCTCTGTCTCTAATAAATAAAGACAATAAAATTTAAAAAAATAAATAAAGACTGTCACAGTGCCAGCTTCTTGCCCCTTTCTCTGAGATCAGCCCTGTAGTCACCCCAGTTCCTCTCTGGACTATACCCAGATGTTCTACATTCACTTGGAGGGCAAAGTCAGCTGAGACCCTCTCCTCTCATAAGCATGAATAATGCAAGGTGCAAAGTGAGGGCTTGCTCCCTGGCCCCTGAGGTCAGACACATCTGGCACAGGCATCTCAGATCCCTGGTAGCTAGAAAAGCTCCACTAGTCTTGCCCAAGCTCAGCTTGTGGTCAAGAACTTTGGGCTCATTTTCCTTCACATTTTGTTCCCTTAAATTTTACTAGATAGCCTTGGGATCTCCACTCTCTCTCTTCTTGCTTCCACTAGCGACACGGAACCACTCCCTGCTCCTGGAGAATACTCTGTACTCTGTAATGATGTGTTCTCTGTTGAAAAGACCTTTTTCTCCATTTCTTACCTGATGAAATGTGGTCTTCAAAGGCTCAACGGAAGCACCATCTTCATGACCCTTTGATCCTGATCTATGCCACTTAACTGTGGACACAGATCAAAGGCCCCCATGCACTTAGAAAACCCCTACTATGTCCTTGGTTTGGTACATCTGCACCAATGTTATTGCAGTTAACCCTTGCATCAACCCTGCATGAAAATCTGCCTCTTTTCCCACTAGAGTTGTTACGGGAGCTCAGTGCCTGCACTACAGATACACTGCTCCCGGTGATCAATTATTTTTTCTTTTTGATAATGATAGAGAGAAATTGAGTAGGAAGGGGGAGATAGGGAGAGAGAGAGACACCTGTAATACTTCTTCACCTTTCATGAAGCTTTCCCTCTACAAGTGGGGACTGAGGGCTCAAACCTAGATCCTTGTGCATTATAATGTGTGCACGTTACTGGGTATGCCAACACCTGGCGCCAGGATATTTCTCTTTTCCCTATTTTACAGATGAAGAAACTGAGGCGAAGAGAGAAGGTACAACCTGTGCCAAGTCGAGTATCTGATAAATACCAGTGCCTGGGATGATACCACTACAACAGCAGATTGTGTCTTTTCCACTTCAGCTCATAAGAATCCATGAAGCAGCAGGATGGGATACTCCTTAAATTTACACTTGTATTTGACACCATTTTAGACCATACACATGCACAGGAACACGAACACACCATACTCCTATACACATAAGCCCGGACACACACAGTCAAAGGAACAGAGCCCAGATATAGTAATGTGGGCACTTGCATATTTCTAAGAATGTCAGCGGGCTTTGGTGTATTGCATCAAAGTAAAGGACCTTGCAGGGGCGGTGGAGAGGACTTTCAGGTCTGAGTGCATGATGGTGGAGGAGGACGTAGGCTGGGGGTGAGAGTATTTCTGCAGAAAACAGAAATTTTACACATGTACCAACAACTGTATCTACTGCAAACCTTCAACTAAAAAAAATAAAAAAGAATGTTAGTGGATGCACTCACCATACTCCATTATCATTCTGCACTCCAGTCTCATGTGCAGCTGAAACTGTTGGACTTGGCCCCAGTGACCAATGGGATCCTCAGACACAATAGACTAAGATAGGACCAGGGTGGGCAGGGGAGAGAACTAACATATAAAAGGCTTTCTGACTTCTGCCCTAAATACTTTCCCTCTACAAACTCTAAAAACATGCCTTCAAACAAACCAAAGCGGGGAGGGGAAGGGACATACCCAGGAAGTTAAAAGAAACCAACAACCAGGTGGCAAGTGTACAAACTGCTGTAGCAGATGCCTTTTGCTGTGTGTGGGGTGGGGAAAGAAGTCCTAGTCTCCAGCTGAGGAACTGCTTTTCTTTTCTTTTCTCATGTGGTGCTGAGGAACGAATCCGGAGCATTGTGGCTATGTAATATCACTGAGTCACCTTCTGGCTCAGTTTTTAGTCTATTTTTTGTACATGTAAGAGAGAGCTAGCAACATACTGCCCTAGTTCCCTCAGTATTGGCCATGGTACACCCATGTGGTGTCAGAGCTTCAAACTCAGGGCTTCATGATGCATGGTTAGGCATACAGTCTATATACCAAGGCCTCAGGATTGGGGTTTATGCCCTCCAGGGACAGGGAATGATGCTTATAGTCTTCAAAAGGCAGACTAAGGGAGCATAGAGGTAAATAATCCATTCCTAGGAACTTGAACACAATAGGGAGCTTGGCAGTTTCAGCCCGGTCTCACAGAGAAAAAAAAAAAATCTCCTTGGATGATAGTGACTATAGGCTTATACTTTCCTTGGGATCTTTGTTTCAGTTAATATTGCTGACATCTGTTTTAAAAGTTTCTTAGTAAAGTGATGAACATACAATTGGTCCCAGGCTTGTGATACTCCAGGAATTTGGCAGAAGTCCAGGAGGAACACACCTTCCACTAAGGCTGCTCCAAGTTTCCACAGATAAGCTCTTACTGAAGATAAGCTAAAAATCTCAGATTATGAACAAATAGGAAAACAAATTAACATCAGTGAGAATTAATAGTCATACAAGCCAGGACAATGGAAACCCAAAGAACTCTAAATAATTGAGCAATTTTGAGAGAGATTACAAAATAAATATATCTAATGTGATTAAAATGCAAAAGGTCCAAAAATGTAAGGGAATAAAATACTATAAAAAAGACAAACTGGGAGTCAGGCGGTAGCGCAGGTTAAGCGCACGTGGCGCAAAGTGCAAGGACAGGCGGAATGATCCCGGTTCGAGCCCCGGATCCCCATCTGCAGGGGAGTTGCCTCACAAGTGGTTATGCAGGTCTGCAGGTGTCTGTCTTTCTCTCCTCTCTGTCTTCCCCATCTCTCTCCATTTCTCTCTGTCCTATCCAACAACAATGACAACAATAATAATTACAAACAATAATTACAAAAATAAAGCAACAAGGGCAACAAAAAGGAATAAATTTTAAAAAAACAAACTAGAAAAATTAGAAAAATTGATAATCATTGCAATTAAAACAAAACTTCAAAGAGTGGGCTGAATAGTTGACTTGATAGCCCTGGGGGAAGAAGATTCAGTTACCTGGACTGTAGATAAAAAGAAATTCTAGGGAGTTAGGCGGAAGTGCAGCGGGTTAAGCGCACGTGATGCAAAGCACAACGACCAGCCTTAGAATCCCTGTTGGACTCCCTGGCTCCCCACCTGCAGGGGAGTAGATTCACAAGGTCTGCAGGTGTCTTTCTTCCCCCTCTCTGTCTTCCCCTCCTCTCTCCATTTCTCTCTGTCCTATCTAACAATGATGACATCGATAACAACAACAACAATAAAAAACAAGGGCAACAAAAAGAAAAATAAATAAATAAATATTAAAAAAAGAAATTATACTGAGCACATCATAAAAAGGGGTGGAGAAACAAGAAATGGGGAAGAGGGTCAGAAACACAAAGGGGAGAATAAGCCTCAACAACATAGAGGGATGTTGGACTGCAAAGACCCTAAAATCACTATGTACAGAGAAAGGCTATGAGCATGCAATTGAGTAGATGCTATTATGAAAGCTATGAGATGTAAACTCCACTCTAGTTTTCTGTGTCCTGAAGCAAGGAAGGTGCATGCTATTTGACATGGAAAGGAAAGTCTGGATCAAACGTTTTCATAGGCAAAAGCCTAACCTTTCCCTTCTGATGATAACCATGCCTTGCTAAGCAGAAGGTCATGAGAACTGGGTGGAAGAAAAGCATGTAGGATTGATAGCATAATGTTTGTACAACTGGTCCTGGCGTGGGATGGAAGCCTGGTATGACATAGCCTATGGGAATCACCTAAAGCATATATTCTCCTTGAATTGTTTATGCTTAGCAAACTTGCTTTGAACTTCTGCTTTCTCTGATGTAATTATAAACTGGGTACGAAGAAAAGGAGCCCAAACTTGGGTTTGGGGTGGCAGCTGGGACTTCCTTATGTGTGCGTGTGTGGGAAAACTCCCGAGTGTAGATCCTCTGCCCAAGGCTTGCCTATTGCATGATGTGTGCGAGTTTTCTTTCACTTCAGCTCACTAAACATTCCCCAGTGTGTATGGCTCCAATGGCTTCTACTCCAAGCATGAGCTGGTTCATCAGTGGCCCTCTGACCACACCAGTGTCTCTGGACTTAATGGTGGCCGTTCACCCTGCAACTTCACTTCTCCAAACGAACCAAGAACAGTAGTTGACTTTCGCTCTGCCCAGTTTTTCTTGCAGGAATGAAAATGGCAAAAGTTTTTTGAATGTCAGAACTGAAGTAGAAAGTCTAGTGGATTTAGTTGTATTGGTCTTGTTAAATTTCTTCTTAACAGGATGAATCTGATGCCTATTGCATTGGGGAAAGATTGATGCTCATTTTCTGTCTCTCCCTTTCTATCTGAAAAACAAAACAAAAAACTCAACTCAGTAGGGTGGAACCCCAGAGATGACAAAAAGTGAACAAGCAGAAAAATAAAACAAAGTGATGATCCTGAGTGTCAACTAATGTGAAACTTCTCAGGGGCCACAGTCCTGGGGACACTCAAACTTTGATGGGCTTCACCTTTAGAGCGCTATTCCACCAGATTCTCATTGTGAAAATCCAAGAAGATCTCTTGGTTCTGGCAAAGGCAGAAATGCTTAGGTTTCTCCATATGCCCCACTACTTAGGGAGAAAGATGTTACCAAAGCCTTTTTCCAACATCGTGAGGGAAAAGCATCACTCACCCCCCACTCCAGCCCCATTAGAACTTTTGGTTTTACCTCACTGAAATTGGGGAAGAATGTACAAGAATGCCACCAACTGTAGACAGAGCACTGCTAGAAGAGTGAAAATTTATTGGAAGATTACGAACCCCCTGTTCACTTTCCCACCATGCCAACAGGGCTTCAGTATAATAATAGTGGATCATATTTAAAAGAGCCATAAAAAGAAGAGGACCTAGAGAAACTCAGTGTCAGGAGGAGAAAAGTAAACAAAGACACTAAAGGAATTTGGAGTCTTTAACTGCTATAGGTAAAACAAAATCTAATGATTCAATACAACCAATTCCTTGCCAGACTAACATACACCTTCACACTAGATGCCTATTTATCTCAGTTCCTATTACTTGGTATACTATGTTCAGTTTTCAACAACAACAACAACAACAACAAAAATCACAAGGCATGCCAAAAAGCAAAGAAAAAAAAAAACGTTCTGAAGAGATAGAGAAAACATCAGAATTTGACTAAGATATTGCATAGATGTTGCAGTTACCAGATGAGCTATTGAAACAACCTTGATCACTATTCTAAGAGCCTTGATGGGTAAATCTAGCAACACAGAAACACAGATGGCAGTGGAAGGAGAGATAGAAATCCTGAGACAAAGTCAAAAGGAAGTACTAAAAAGCACACCTGCCCTCACAAAATAATAACAAACAATTTGAAGGACATTTTAACATCCTGGAAACAGAGCCAAAGAAAGAATTAGTTTTGCCTTAAAGATAGGTCAATAGGAATTTTCCAAATTGAAATGAGAAGAGTGAAAAGAATGAAATAGGAACAAAAACAAACAAATGGACAAACTCAGAACAGGGCTGGCAAAATTACTCACTTGGATGGTGAGACTGCTTCACTATTGTGACTAAGTTTTGAATCTGATGCCTATTGCATTGGGGAAAGATTGATGCTCATTTTCTGTCTCTCCCTTTCTATCTGAAAAACAAAACAAAAAACTCAACTCAGTAGGGTGGAACCCCAGAGATGACAAAAAGTGAACAAGCAGAAAAATAAAACAAAGGTCTAAACTAACAAACATGCAAAACATTCATGAATGGGAACATTTTCAAAAGCTGAAACAAGGGGTTGGGTGGTAGCATACCTGGTTGGGTGCACATGTTACAATGCACAAGGACTTGGGTTAAGCCCCTGGTCTCCACCTGCAGGGGGAAAGCTTTGAGAGTGGTGAAGCAGTGCTGCAGATATCTCTCTGTCTCTCTCCCTCTCTATTGCCCCCTTTCCCTTTTGATTTCTGGCTGTCTTTATTCAATAAATAAATATAATTTAAAAAATCTGAAACATATATATGTCAGAGGAGGAGGCGGAGGCAAGATGGCAACTTGGAAACAACAGATGGCATTAGCTCTAGACAGAAGCAACTTGCAACCTGGGATTCTCTGGATAGGCCACCAGGTTCCAGATGATACCATGATGCCAACCCAACTTTCTTGGGCAGATGACCCCACCATGTGTCTTGGAGTCTTGCCTGCCCAGATCCCTGTCATACCAGAAAAAGAGAGAGGCAGACTGGGACTATGGATCGACCTGCCAATGCCCATGTTCTTCAGGGAAGCGATTACAGAAGCCAGACCTTCTACCTTCTGTACCCCGCAATGATCCTGGGTCCATGCTCCCAGAGGGACAAATAATAGGAAAGCTATCAAGGGAGGGGACTGGATATGGAGCTCTGGGGGTGGGCAATGTGTGGAAATGTACCCTTCTTATCCTATGGTCTTGTCAGTGTTTGCATTTTATAAATAAATAAATAAATACATAAATAAATAAGTAAAAATAAAAACTTGAATAAAAATAAGGATGTCAGAGGAATAAGAAGAGTGGGTGGGGCAAAATAAGTAATGAGAAAATAAGTAATAAGAAATTTACAAAATTAATAGTAGACATCAAACCACAGATTATAGAACACCAGGCAGGAAAAATATTAAAAAAATTATACTTAGGCATCTTGTATTAAAACTGTACAAAACCAAAGACAGTAAACCTTGGAGGCCAGACAATTTTAAAGTCCTTATGTACAGAAGGATAAGGAAAGGAATAATAGCAAAATTCTCAGAAACCATGCAAATGAGAAGAGTGGAGAAAAAGTTAATATGGGGGCCAGGCAGTGGTACACCTGGCTAAGTGCACACATTATAGTGCACAGGGACCCAGGTTCAAGCCCCTGGTCCTCACCTGTAGGGGGAAAGCTTCACAAGTGGTGAAGAAGAGCTTCAGGTATCTCTTTCCATCCCTATCGCCGCCCCCTCTGCTCAATTTCTCTCTGTCTCTATCCAATTACCTATTAATTAATAAATAAAATTTTGAAAAAGTTAATGTGGAAAGCAAAACCTCTCCAAATTGCATGTATGTATATATAATAAAAATATCTTAAAATGTGAAGGAGATAATACTTACTCATGAAAAAAATCTGTAGAAACTTCCCTGCAAGGAAAATCAAAATATTTTCTTTAGGCAGAAGGAAGATGGTATAGTGAAAACCTTGCATATACATAAATAAAAGAAAAGTGTTGGAGAGGAAATAAAGCTAAAATTAAATAAATTTTCTCTCATCATTTTTTGTTGATGGGTTTATTGTTCTGGGTTGCTTTTAGTGGTAGAGAGAGACCAAGACATATTTGGGGGTGTGGGGGAAGAGACCACAGCACTGAAGCTTTCTTCATTGTGGTGAGGATTGGGCTTGAACCCAAGTTGTGTGTGTGGCAAAGCAGGTGCACTATCCAAGTGTGGTATTTTGCCAGCCCTATTTTCTTTATTCTTAATGTAAAACTAACTGAAGTAATAATGAGTAACTTTCTGTTAGGTATCTACAAGGTGTGAATAAATAAAATGAGTGACAACAGGAATGGAAGAAGGACTTGAGAATGATTCAGGGTGCCCACACATGTAAAATGAGTGTTATTTAAAGGAGTCTTAAAGGAGTTAAAATGTATACTATAAGACTCTGGGAAAGATAGGACTCAATGAAATGATTTTTCCAAGGAGTGTGTTTTAAATTTGAGGACTCTGAGAGTTAAGTGAAAGGATGGATAAAGACTGCTGTTAGTACAAATAAAACAAAGGCTGGAGTGTGCTGGTTTCTGATAAAACTGATTATAGACCAAGGGCAGTTGTCAGGGATAAAGAGGGGCATTGCACTGTGATGAAGTTCTCAGTTCTCCTAGAAGACATAACAGTTCCAATTATGTATATGACTAGCAACAGAACATCAACTATATGAAGTGAAACCAATAGACTGGAAGAAAAGATAGACAAATCCACTATTATAGTTGGAGGCTTGAACACATTTTTGTCAGTAATTGATAGTTAAAACAGGCAGAAAACAAATAAGATGCATACTAGCTTGCTAGAATTGTCATAAAAGATATCATAGACTTTGTGGCTTAAGTAGCTGAAAAGTATTTTGTCCTTTCTTTATTGGTGGGTTTAATGGAGTATAGCACAGCTGTTGACACATGGGTACAGTCTCTTGTCTCTCTATGAGAGACTTCAGCAGAACACTCATTTCCAACCTAGGCCTTTCCACCATTATACACCAGGACTACAAAGCCCCCACAACTCCAGCCCACTTCCTACTCTGCTCTCACCAGAGTCTTTGCTTTGGTGCAATATACAACATCCAACCCAAGTTTCACTTTGTGTTTTCTTTTTCTGTGCTTGTTTACTAAGTTCCACCTGTTTACTAAGTAAGATCACCATTAACTTTTAACACCATTGATCTAACCTGTGGCCCATGTCTATTCATATTTAGCACAGAAAGTTGTGTAACCACTGGGTCTCTGTCAGTCTAGTCCCTCAGTCCACAGTCACAGCTGGGAACATTCTAGGCTGCACTCATTTCAGGACCAGTCTTCCTCAAGTGGCATAGTAGATTGGCCCAGCCTCCTTTCAGAGAGTGGGTCACTCCCTATAATTGCTGCTCTACCTAATGTCAAGGTGCTAGAGAAGCCCACTAGAGGGCTTATGATGACGTTTCTGATGGAAATGACCACTGATGGTGAAGAGAGGGCAGTATTAGAGGACTAAGCCTATCACATCAATCTGGGAACCCAAGGATTCCCTGACTATGGCCCCAGATATGGAGTGGCTTAGAATTGACCAAAAAGGCCATCATTAAACTGCCAGTCTCTTGCCCTAATCCAGTTTTTGTAGTCCTTACTTTATCAGATCTCCTTTCTTTATCTTGATGTCTCTTTCCATGTTCAACACACTTTTCATGAGTCCCTGGGTTCTCTATGTTCTAATCTACTCTTCTTATGAGGACAACTCTTCAGATTGAATAAAAGCTTGCCCATGAGACTACATTTAACCTTAGTCTTCTGTAAAGACTTGATCTCCAAATAAAAACCACTTTCTGAAGTATGGGAATGTTAGAGTTTCAATAAAATTTGGGGGAGCATAGTTCAGTTTATTCTAGGATATATTTGACCTGATCATTGCTATCAATCAATTTAATTTATAGTTACAGGATGCCCCCAAACAGCAGAATATATGTTCTTCTCAGACTAATATAAAATTGTCACCAAGTTAGATCATATTATAATCATAAAACATACTTCAAAAATCAATAAAATGAATCATATAACACATGTTCTTAGATCACAATGGAATTATATTTGCAGTTTCTTCAGAAAGCTAAAAAACCATCCCATATTGGGAAACCAATATATTTTTAGATAACACTTGGGTCAAAGAAATCTCAAGAGGGATTAAAAAATATTTCCAGCTAAATGAAAATGCAGCTTTCTGAATTTTGCAAGATGTACAAGGAACAATTCTTAGAGTCAAATTTATAACAAGACACAGGTACATTAAGAAAAAAAAAATCCATACTCTAGTTTTCCATCCTAGGACACAAGAGAAAGAAGAGCAATATTCTTAAAAATCAATGAAATTGTAAACAAGAAGACAATAGAAAAAAATAGTGAAGTCCAGAAGTGGGATCTTTTTTAAAGGTCAATAAAATTGATAAACATCAAGCCAGAACAACAATAAAAAGAAAGGAAATATAACTTTTCAATATCAGCCATGAGAGCAGAGTCATCACTACTGATTCAATGGACATGAAAGGGATAATAGAGGATGTCAAGAATTTATGATGATATGTGACTCATATAAGAAGAAATATCTAATCTGAATAGCCTTATATTTATTTAAGATATTGGGTCACTAATTAATAACCTCCCAGAAAGTAAAAGCAGAGGAAACCCTGGTAACTCATGATGCAAGATCAATATTATTTCAATATCCAAACAAGTTGAAGACATTACAAGAAAGAAAAATGAAAAAGCCTTATTTCTTATACACACAGATGCAAACATTCTCAACAAAATATTTGTAAATTGAAATTAATAGTATATAAAATAAACTACCAGTATAAAATAATCAAGTGAAAGTTATTTCAGGTCTTTATATACCAGACTAGGTCACCTTTCAACAGTTAAAAACAATCTAGTACGTCAACAAACTAGAAAGGAAAAGTTATATTATTCTACCAATGAATGAAATAAAAGTATTTGACAAAACCTAATGTGTGTGTGTGCATTTGCATAGAGACAGGAAGAAATTAAGAGGGAAGGGGAGACACACAGAGAGCAAAACACCTGCAGTACTACTTCACCACTTGTGAAGCTTCCCCTTGCCCCCCTAAGGTGGGGACTGGGGACTTGAACC
Organism: Erinaceus europaeus; assembly: GCF_950295315.1. NCBI lineage: Eukaryota > Metazoa > Chordata > Mammalia > Eulipotyphla > Erinaceidae > Erinaceus > Erinaceus europaeus. Next base: position 46,111,897 of record NC_080174.1, on the reverse strand, counting down.
AAGTTCCTTATGCATTATAACATATGCGTGCTACCGGATGTGCCAGCACCCAGCCCCACAACTCTTTCTTTTTTTTTGTTTTTGTGAAACTGGAACTTCACACATACATGACTGCCCTGTTCTAGGACACTTTTTCATTCAGATAGAGACAGGAAGAGGCAGGGTGGGAAGGAGAGAGACATATACAAAGAGAAGGGGAGATAAGACAGCATTAGTTATTATCCTCCATGTGGTGCTAGGACTTGAATTTGTGGCACACACATGGCAATGCAAGCGCCTTGCCTGATGCACTGTCTCTCTGGCCATCCAAATTCAACTTTTAACAGAGGGTCACTCATAGCAATGTCCTCATAAAGAACTAAGAATGCATGAGGAGGGGAGGGAGCGTGCTGGTGGGTGGAGAAGAGCAACTTGATATAGAGAAACCTCACTAGCGATACTTCAGCCAGGTGGTCAAAATTAACACTGACATTGATGTGAAGTGATGAGAGCACTGAATCTTCACCACTAAACCACCGGGGAGCATGATATGAAGTAATGAGAATGATGCCTCACCTGGGTGACAAACCTATAACCTTGATCTAATTATGAGAAAAACATCAGACACATTCTAGTTCAGGTCTGGTCTTCAAAATACCTGATCAACAAGCCTCAAAATTGTTGAACTTACCAAAATAAGGAAAGTCTGACAAACTGTCACAGTCAAGAGAAATCTAAGGATACATGATAGAATCCTAGGAGAGAAAAAAATGGCATTAAGGAAAAAAAAAGCAATCAAAACCCAACAAGATCTGATTAAAGTGTGAAGTTTAGTTAATAATAATAATATATTGATTCATTAATTGTGACAAATGTGCCATATTGATGTAAGTGTTAGTAGGTATCTGGGGACTCTTGTTCTATTGTTGCAATAATTCTATAAATCTAAAGCTGTTCTGAAATGAAAATCTTATTAAAAAATAAATTCACATTTAGACACATCATAGTGAAACTGTAATAAATCAAAGACCAAGAGATATTAAAAAATCCAATTAAGATTCTCTGATTTATGACAAAGACTACATTGATGTATGGTGGAAAGAATCTTCTCAGTGAATGGACCCAGATCAACACACTATCTCTATATTAAAAATACGACCTTGATCACTACCTCACACCACATAGAAAGTAAATTAAGATGGCTCAGAGATTTAAATATGAAAGGAATAACAATAAAACTTTCATACGGCAGGGCCAGGTGGTGATGCAACTAGGTAAGCACACGTTACAGTGCACAAGGACTCTGGTTGGAGCCCCTTTCCCCCACCTGCAGGGGGAAAGCTCTGTGAGTGGTGAGGTAGGGCTTCAGGTGTGTCTCTGTCTTTCTCCCTCTCTATTTCCCCTTACCCTCTTGATTTCTGGCTGTCTCTGTCCAATGATAAAGATTAAAAAACTTAAAGAAAAGCTTTTATATGGCTATGTAAAACTATATTTTCAGGAACATGGGGTATACAAAGATGTATTAAACAGGTAACAAGAAGCTGACTATATATATATAAACAGACGTCACTAAAATGAAAAACAAAGACAATATCCACAGAGTGGGAAAAATCTATTTGCAGTACATATATCCAGTAATATAATGAAATCAACCATAAGCTCTTATGAGAACTAATAGTCAAATATTTAACAATTTTGTGATCCAGTCATTAAACTGTCAGCTTGATATCTGCCATGGTGAGAGCTATGAAGAGGATGGAAATTGATAAAGGCTAAAATGCTCTCTCTCCCTCCCCACCCAGAGTACTATTTTACTAGCACACCACAGTATATATTTGGCAGTGAATTCACATTTAGCCATTCAGGCCAAGTCTATTTTTTTTTTTCACCAGGGTTATTCCTGGGGCTTGGTGTCTGTGTTACAGCCTACTACTTCTCCTCCTTCTCCTTCTCCTTCTCCTTCTCCTTCTCCTTCTCCTTCTCCTTCTCCTTCTCCTTCTCCTTCTCCTTCTCCTCCTCCTCCTCCCCCTCCTCCCCCTCCTCCTCTTCCCCCCCTCCTCCTCTTCCTCTTCCTCCTCCTCCTCCTTCTTCTTCTTTTAATAAGAAACATAAAGAGGGAAGAAAGAGATGGAGAGACATGTGCTGTACTGCTCCATTGTCCATGGTACTTTCCAGCTACAGAGAGGGATTGGGCACTTGAACTAGGGTCCTTGTGCATAGTAATGCATACTCTCCTAGCTCTGCCACTACTGGTCCCTGACAAAGTGGTTTATTTAATTTATTTTTTTAATAAAACAATACCAGAGAATAAACTTCCCAAAGACATTGAGACAAAAAAAAAAAAGTAAATTCCAAATTCAGTGCTGTGTAGGAATCGGTGAACTTGCATTTTCATATAACTCAAGAACAGTAATTGTAACAGTGATACAACTGATTTGGGGCATATAGGAGGGTGAGAAACTATGAGAATTGATATATTTATGACATCTGTGTATTATTCAGAAGCTGGAGAGAGATATTGATTTTCTCTAAGTTGTATTTAGTCAAGTGTGCTTACTAAAATGGATTTACCAACTATGAGAAAGAGAATGTAGTAGTTTCCAACAAGTAAGGGGAAAACGTGAATAAAAATACGATCACTAGGAAATAAGCCAAAAAGGGAGGTATGTGTGTAATTGTGAAGCAGTGGAGGAAATACCACTCAATTTAAAGTACAAATAAGAAGACAAGAGCTGGGGAAGGGAAGACAGAATAATGGATATGCAAATATAACTTTCATGTCTGAAGCTCCAGTGGTCTCAGGCCCAAGTTCTCTGTACCACCATAATCCAGAGCAGAGCAGTGTTCCAGTCTGTCTCATTAAAATAAAATATACTTAAAAAATAATAGGTCCGGATACGGATCAGAGAGATATCTCATGGGGTAGGGCCCCTGCTCTGCCATGTATGAGGTCCAGGTTCAAGACCTGGCATCAGTAGGAAGTCCTATGGCCATTAGTGAAAACTTTGGTGCTATAGTGCCCCTCTCTCTTTCTGTCTCTCTACATAAATGATGAAGTCAGCCCAGGAGAAATTGTGCATGAGAGAGGTTCTGGTTCCATCAAAGAAAACAAAGAAAATACCAAAACCAGAAGCAGAACCTTGGCTCTGCCATTTGCTTTAGGGGGTGGACGAGGGGTTTAATAATGCTTAATAATGCCATCCTCAACTAGTATCAGTCTCCTTGTCAGCACAATGGGAGGGGAACATCCCCTTGGATCTGTTATGGGGGTGTAGTGAGACTGTCTGTCCCATCCTCAGTGCAGGTGACACAAGGAAGGAAGAATTTGCATCTGCATTCCCAGGGTGAAGATGGGAAGGCCTCAACTGTGTATAAGAAATAATTTTTGTGGCTATTGTTATTTGAGTATCTCTTGTTCTTAATTTTCTTTGCATCCCAGGTGATGAAGCTTTCTGCAGTTCAGCTCCATTTTATCAGAAGAATGAGAGATTTTCAAACTGGCTCAAGCAGTCCATTAGGAGCTTTGCAGAGGAACATAGAGGCAAGAAACCTCTCTCCAAAGACAACCTCTGTTTTATCTTTAATCTTTACTTAGTCAATAAAAGTCCCCACCATGCTCTGAGTGTTTGCAGTGTCCCAAGTGCTGTACTGCCTTACCAGTGCTCCTGCATTTACATTCTCCTGGTGTGATCCTCTGCTTTAGGGATGGGGAGATAGAGCTTTGTGGGACAGGTGACAGAAAATCCGGCTGAGGATCTGTCTGAGCCCTTCTCTGCCTGCCCCCAGTTCTTTTGCTCCTCAAACACTCAGGAACCTCTTGCCACTTAGAGACCTAGTTAGGGACTTAGTATTATTATTTTTCTACCACTTTATTGAGGGATTGTTGATTTATAGGATTGTTGTTATCATGAGGTTACATGTCATGTCTTCCCACGATAAACTGTGTCAGTCCCCCTCACCCTGAGAATTGGTATTATGTGAAGGATGCTTTTACAGATCTATGTCAAATCATCAATTTTTTTCTTTCTTTATTTTTTCTTATGGAGCTGGGATCTCAAGCATGTATGATTTCTCTATTCTCTCACTGAGCTTTTTTCATTTAGATAGAGAGACAGAGACAGAGAGAGCGGGAAGCAAAGCAGTAACCCTAGTGCTAGGCTCAGCTGTAGATTGAGCACTTGACAAGGTGTGCACCTTATCTGGTGAACTCACTCTTCTGTTTCTAGTTACCTACCAGTCGTTACAACAGAGGTCACCTCTGTCTTTTTTTTTTTTTCCCCCTTTTCTATAACTTTTTCCTTAGTGATGTTCTATTTGAGGAATGGATGAAACCAAAGAAGGAGTGCTGGGATAGCCTGAGGGTGCTTCTTCTGGAGCAAGTGCTCTCTGGGTTGGAGAGAACTCAACTGGAGCCAACCTAGGCTGTTGTGTGGGAGAGGGATCAGGAACTCATGCCGAGCTAGCTAGTGTCGCAGGAGATAGACTCTGGAACTCTTGGAGCCGGAAGGCAATCCTAAGTGTGTTAGAACAGAAGAGTAGCTGTGTATATACTTGCCAAGTAGAGTGGAAACAGGATGTGAAGTAGAGAGTGTGGAGCGAAAAGAGACTGGTGGAAATCAGGGTGAGTATGAGAGGGGGCAGAGCAAAAAGACATTGTGAACCAGTGGGGATTAAACCAATGCCCTGCAGGCAGGGCGGTTCCTAGGTAACTGGTTATGTAAATAGACTGCAGGGATAAGCAGGGGGAAGCTGGCATACTGCCCAACAAAGGAGAGCCCCGTGCACCTGTCCTGTTAGCTGTATCTCTGGTGGTCTCTTCCCTACAGTGAGTCAGGATGTCTTGGTTCTGGTCCTGGGGAACCTGTTAGAGCTTCCCCTAAACTCAGGAGAGCAGGGGATGTGGAGGAGCTCAGCTAGAATGTCTCACTGGGCAGAGCTCAGGTAGCTGGGGTTAGTTAAAAGGTTTTTTTTTTTTTTTTTTTTGCCTCCAACATTATCGCTGGGGCTCAGTGCTGGCACTAGGAATCCATTGCTCCTGGTGGCTATTTTTCTTTTTTCATTTTATTCGATAGGACAGAGGGAAATTGAAAGAGGATGAGGAGATGGAGAGGGAGCAAGAAAGATAGACACCTGCACACCTGCTTCACCACTTGTGAAGTAATCCCCCTGCAAGTGGGGAGCCTGGGGCTTGAACCCCATTCCTTGTGTGGGTCCTTGTGGTTAGTACTATGTGCGCTTAACTGGGTGTACCACCACCTGCCCCCTCATTTTCCTCCCTTTTTATATAGTGGGCTGCTTCAGGGCTTATAGGAGGCATTGAATACATAGTCAGAAAATGAATGAGGACGCTTGGTTGCACCATCCTTTCTAAGGGATATGGAAGATCTGTTCTGTCCTCAGAACTCTGCCTGGGGCATGGCACATCAAGAGGTTTGGTACCAGAGTCAGCAGGTGGCTCACCTGGTAGGTAGAGTGCATGTATTACCATGCACAATGACCCAGGTTTGAGCCCCAGGCCACTATTTAGGGTGGGATGGGGGGAGGCATCTGCAGTAGAATAGTGGACCAGTGCTGAGGTGTCTCTCTGTCTTTCTGCTCCTTTCTCTATATATATTCATTGCAATATGTTTTTTTTTCTGTTTTTTATTAATGATTTATATTGATTTACAAAATTATGTGTCAATAGGAGTATAATTCCATATTGTGCCTACTATCAGAGTTCTGAATCCCCAGTCCCTCTATTGTAAGCTATAGAAGTTTTCCTAAGGTTGTAGATATGGGTTAACTATTTCTACAACTATCTGTCTATATTTGTATATAATTGCCACCCCCCACTTTTTAAAAAAAGGTCCAGCTTCTCTTCCTTTCCAAGCTACATATAACCCTATTACTATACCCAAATGATTGTCTCTTTTTTCTCTTCTCTCTCTGGGTCCTGATGGAGTTCAGAGCCCTCTTATCTTCTTTCTCCTATTATTTCTCCCCCACTGGGAAAATGGATCAAAATTATTTTTTGGGTTGTAAAATAGGTAGGAGTTCTGGCTTCTGTAATTGCTTCTCTGCTGGACATGGGTGCTGGTAGATCAATCTATACTCCTAGCCTGTTTCCATCTTTTCCTAGAGAGCTAGAGCTCTGGAGAGGTGAGCTTCCAGGACACATTGGTAAGGTCATCTTCCCAGAGAAGTCAGGATGGAAACATGGTAGTGTCTGCAACTTGGTGGCTGAAAGGCGCAAGATATAAAGTGGGACAAAATTATTAATGAACAAGAACCAAAAAGTAGGAACAGAGCAGATGAGATTAGGTATTTTACTGTGGAAGGAAGTCATTCTGTTCCTCTCTCTCACTCCCTATCTAGTGGAAAGGAAAGGAAAGGAAAGAAAAGAAAAGAAAAGAAAAGAAAAGACTGCCAGGAGTGGTGGAGTTACTCAGGTCTCTAATCCCAGAGGGGCTGGGGAGAAATTTAGTATATGGATGCTTGTCTGATGAATTAACATGCTCACAAAACTGTCCAGTCTGAGCAGATAATAGTGCAGTTTTAATCCCTGAGAAGCTCTTTAAAAGGATTCCAAGTCTTCTCTAATTTAGACGTTCCTCTTCAGCTCTCTTCTTTAGCCCCCCCATCTCCACCCCCTCCTTCCCCACACCCGCTACTCTGCCCAATGTCAGCTCCTGCAGTTCTGATGGAGAAGGCTGCCTGGTACCCAATGAGTGTACCTTAAAGGTGAGGTGAGTCAGGTAGGGACAAACCCAGGGAGCAGATTTCCTAACCATGGGCTGGTTCTCATCTCTGTAAGATGCCCAGTCTTAGAGGCAGAGAAAACAGTTTGGAGTAGGCAGGAATAATTGGGAAATCAGACTTCTGGAAGCAGGAAGAAATTCCAGGAGGATCCTGATACAGTGAGCAATGTCATGTGCTAGCACAGTGGGTACCTCAGGAGTCAACTGTCAAGAGCCCTGGCTTTTCCTCACCTTCCTCCAGGCTCGCAAAAAGCTTTGGCAGGCTCAGGCCTTATGGTCCTTGGTGTGTGTGTGTGTGTGTGTGTGTGTGTGTGTGTGTGTGTGTGTGTATGTGTGTCACACTCACATACTGACCTCTGTCCACACAAAGCCTCCTTTCCTCATTTCCTCTCCTCACTCCAGTCCACAGCAAACCTCCCAAGTCAACAGTAATTACACCCCCCCCCCCGGAGGTTAAATCCTAAGCAGACAGTAAAAGTAGTTATTTTAATGGTGATTATTAAAATCATGCTGGGGGTTTGCTACACAATGGGCAATTATCTGCAACATAATGGGAAAACATCATAGTCAGTTCTATTTAGGTCTCTCCACATAATCCAGGGTTAATCCAGGGGAGCAACCATTTTCAGCCCATATTATTTAATAATAGTCTTTTCAAATGCAAGCAGAAAGTCTGAGAGGAGTGTTGGTTTTCTGAAAGCTTGGCTCCAGGGTCTTACAGCAGATTTCATGGAATTTGGAGGTGTTCTGCTTCATGATCTAGCTGGAATGCTTTTTTTTTCTTCTCTGTTTTTATGTTTCTTTTTTTCTTATTCACTGGCTATCCTTATGATTTCATGATCTTTCTTTCATTCACTCACTCATTAATTCATGTATTCATCTCCTCAGCCAAGTCCTAACATCCATTCAAGTTACTTCTCACATTCATTCATGTGTGAATATATTTCTTCCTTTCTGTTATAGTTTGTTCATTCTTCCTTCAATTTACTTATATTTTACATTTAATTTCATAATTGGAAATCAAAATATGAATCCTTTATTTATCACACTCATTTTTTTTAATGTAGTGCTGCAGATACTCAAACATTCTAGACATTTGTCTAACTGCTCTTCCCTCATCATATCTATTTTTCTTGGTTGTTAATTATCAAGTTCAGCCTCTCAGTTACTTACCTGCTTATTCATTTTTTTTTTTTTTGGCTGGTTCATTCAGCTTTTGCCTATAAGTACACTCTTTCACACACAATTTCATTTGCCATTCTTGTGTTCATTCATGAGTGTGTTCATTCTTTTTTTCCCTCATTTATTCACATAACATGTGACTTGTTCATAGCCTAGGTCTGCTGTGTGCCTGCTATGGCATGCCATTTGTTCATTTCTCCAGTGCTTTTTGGTACATAGCCTAGAAAACACTTTTGCTAGGTGAGACAGCATAATGACTTCCATACCTGTGGGTCTTGAGGTCCCAGGTTCAATTCCCAGCACCACTATAAGTCAGAGCTGAGCAGTGTTCTGGTCTCACTCTTTGCTTATCTCTCCCATTAAAAATTAATTAATTAATTAAATTACAGGAAAATATTCCCAGGCCATTTTCTTATGTAAACCCTGTCAAAGGAAGGTTGACATGAGGTCCCAAGCTTGGGTGTCAGGGTGAATTGTTTCAAACATGGACATTGGGGATATAGGGAGAGGCTGCTTGGGAGTAAGGAGATGGCTTTCTTCCCCAGAGCTGTGGAGTTTGTAGGTGTAGACAGCATACCCAGGCATGCAGAGACTGAGAGGAAAATGCCTAGGGATGGAGAAAAAGACTCCCCTTGGTTTGAGCCTCACCTTTGGGGCCTGTTCTGGCTGTGGTCAGCAGATTCTATTTTTAATCTTTCACCAATGTAAGAGCCCTGAAGTCTGAGAGAAATGGCTTGGCATCTTATAAATACTTTATTTTTATTTTAATGAGAGAGAGAGAGAAATAGATATGAGAAAAAGAGGAATGGAGAGAGAAAAAGAGGTGAGCACTGCTCAGCTCTTGCTTATGGTAGTGCTAGGGATTGAACCTGGCATCTCAGAGTCTCAGGCATGAGAGTTTCTTACATGAACATTATACTGTCTCCTCTATGGACAGTTTGATATCTTGATCTCCACCCAGCCAATTGTTTCCTGGTGTGTTGAATTCTGGAATTGGTTTGGAGCTCCTAAAACTGCCAAATTGAGCTCACAGTCTGGCTAAACAGTTCCCATTGAGCCCCTACTGTGTGGAAAGCAGAGTTTGGAGTGATGGGTGATCAGGCAGGAAGGCATCCTGTTAGGGGGCTCTGGACATGAGGAACACAAAAGATGATACTGGAGTAGGGCTGGACCTCTGTCCCTCCCCAGCGTGTGTCCTGGGCTTATGTTCTCTCTGTAGCTCTGGGCTCCTCTATTGCATTGTATCTGTGTTCCCAAGACTGGGGGCATGTGAACCAGTCCTCCTGGTAGACAGTTCCCAGATCCTGGCCCTGAAATCCTGTCCCCAAGAGTCTCCCTTGGAGACCTACAAGGAAGAGTCATTACCATTTTAGGCCTGAGCAGCTTTCTTCAACCTAGTCTCTTCAGGTAGGAAACCACCAGAGGGGGGGTCTGATGATCTAGTGCCATGTTCCTGTTCAGCCCTCCCTGAGGACGGGACTGGGTTTTCTTGATTGGCATCAGCATTGAAGATGGTCCCTCCTTTCACTTTTGTTCTTTGAGTCAAACTCCCAAGCACAACAAGATGACCCTTCTTGTTTCCTCTCTATGTTCATTCATCTTCCTTCATCTCCAACTGAACTAACATCTCAATAGTGGGAAGGCAGAAGACTTAGAGATAAAATAATCCACCCCTTGTTCTACAAGGAGAAGGGGGAACAGAAAGGCAGAGAGGAAGAACAGCAGACTGGAGAGCAGAGACCCAGCAACCAGTTAAAAGTTGCAGCACTGGCTTCTGCCCTGTTTTTTGGTTTTGCTTTTGCTCTGTTAGCCTCCACCACTTTACTCTTTGATTACCTCCTGACCTTTCCTCAGTGTGTGTGTGTGTGTGTGTGTGTGTGTGTTATTGCTGGGGTCCTGTGCCTGCATGAGGAATCCCCTGTTCCCAATGGCTATCTATACCTTTTTTTTTAATGATAAGATGGAGAGAAATTGTGGGAGGTGGGAGAGAGAAAAAGAGAAGTGCAGACCTGCTGATCTATTCAAAAAGTTGCCCCCTTTTTCAAGTAGGGACCAGGGTCTTGAATCTGGGTCCCTATGCTTGATAATGTGTGTGCTCAGCCAGGTAGACCACCACCCACCCCTGCCTCACAAGATTTTTTAAGTGCAGATCCAGAGCCTTGTGTATGTATAATTTTACCACCAAGTTATGCCTCCATTCAGATAGAGAGACAGGGAAAGAGAACAACAAAGGAGAAGAGGAGAAGCTCCATGTTACTGGTCGTTGCAGTGTCATAACACCTCCTTCATGGTGCTGGGCCTCAAACTTGGCTTGTAGGTAGGCAGGAGACCTTTGCTGTGAGCTGTGGTTCCAGTTCTTACTTGATAGTTTCCTCAGAAACAAAAGCCATTTAACAATACAACCCCCACTATGTCATTCATCATCTTTCATGGACCTGTATTCTCCCCAACCAATGGGAATCTGGGGAATGTTATGCATGTACAAACTATTGTATTTACTGTTGAATGTAAAACATTAATTCCCCAATAAAGAAATAAATTATTAAAAAAAAAAGTGCAGGTGGAGCAAAGCTCAGAGACCGGTGTAAGGATCCTAGTTTGCACCTTCGCCTCCCCACCTGCAGGGGAGTCGCTTCACAAGCAGTGAAGCAGACTTCAGGTGTCTATCATTCTATCCCCTCTCTGTCCTACCCAACAACGATATCAGTAACAACAACAATAATAACTACAACAATAAAACAACAAGGGCAACAAAAGGGAATAAATAAATATTAAAAAATATATTTAAAAAAGAGAGAGGAAGAAAGACAGAGACACCTGCACCACTACTTCACCACTTGAAAAGCTTTCCCCCTGCAGGTGGGGACAGGAGACGGGGGCTTGAAAAAAAAAAAAAGAAACAAAAGCCAATGCACTAGATGGGTGCCTTTGAATAGCTAAAGTGCTCCAGGGCTGTTTCTTTCTCTCTTCTTTTTTTAAACACACACACACACACACACTCCAATTTTCTGATCTAAACTGACTGTCAGTTTCACTTTGAAAAAAATGTGTGCAATAAGTGATGAATGAAGCAGGGACTATTGATATAATTGCACCAAGTTTAAGTCCCAGTGACAGAATATATTACAGGACAAATGGGTTTCGCTGGGGAAAATTCAAGTTACTGCACATAGATATCTATTTTACCACTCAAACTTTTCTTAAACCAAGGAAGAGCAAATCCTTTTTAAAGGTTACCTTACTCTTAAAAAATAAGCTGGTTGTGCAGCCTGCAAGCTCATGTCGAATGTGTGAATGTTAGTGTTCTGTCATTTATATAATCCACTGCTCTTGTCTTGTTCAAAGACCTTGGCAAGCAATTTACCCCTTTGCCATGTCACACATGATTTCTCTTTGCTGCCTGAGAATCTGTCTTTTTTTAATCCCCACTTAGGGACTGAGCATAGTTACTGGGTCACAGTGAGATGAGACTAGTCAGCTCAGAGATTTCTCAACATCCTCTTTGTACTGGTCAGCACAGCTGCCATCTGAGGCCCTACTGTGAGCCAAGCACTGTGCTGGATATGTGAAAACATCCACCATCTAGTAGATCTAGTAGGATTGTACCATCACTCACTGCCTGGATTTTTTCTACTTAGCCACTTCTACAGAGCACCAGGAGATAACCCTTAAAAATTGCAGGGCACCCACTTACTTCTATTATTATTTTTATTCTTATTATTTTACCAGAACACTGCTCAGCTCTGGCTTCTGATGGTGCAGAGGATTGAACGTGGGACTCTTCAGAGCCTCAGACATGAAAGTTTCTTTGCATAAAGAAGCTATTTTTTTTTAGATTTTAAAAAATATTTATTCCCTTTTGTTGCCCTTGTTTTATTATTATTGTAGTTATTGTTGTTGTATTTGATGTCGTTGTTGTTGGATAGTTCAGAGAGAAATGGAGAGATCAGAGGAAGACAGAGGGGGAGGGAAAGAAACATCTGCAGACCTGCTTCACTGCCTGTGAAGTGACTCCCCTGCATGTAAGGAGCTGGGGACTCGAACCGGGATCCTTGAGCTTGTCCTTGCACTTTGCGCCATGTGCGCTTAACCCACTGCGCTACAGCCCAACTCCCACTTTTTTTTTTAAATTACTGATTTAATAATCATCAACAAGATTGTGAGATAAGAGGGGTACAGTTTCATACAATTCACACCACCAGAGTTTAGTATCCCATCCCCTCCATCAGAAGCTTCCCTATTTTTTTTTTTTTTATCCCTCTGGGAGTATGGACCAAGATTCTCTATGGGGAGGAGAAGGTGGGAGGTCTGTCTGACTTCCATAACTGCTTTTCTGCTAGAGATGGGCATTGACAGGTCGATCTATACCACCAGCCCTTTTTTTTTTTTTTTAAGTTTTACTTAATTTACTTACTATTGAAAGAGACATAGAAATAATGAGAGGGGAAGATAGAGATGAAGAGAAATAGAGAGACACCTGCAGCCCTGCTTCACCATTCTTGAAGCTTTCCCCCTGCAGGAAGGAACCAGGGGCTTCAACCCAGGTTCTTGCACACTGTAGTGTGAGTGCTTAACCAGGTGCACCACTGCCTGGGTCTTCCATTTCTTTCCTCTAACATCATCGATGGCTCCCATTTCTCTCAGGGCAGAGCCAGAATTCTTCATCACCTCCAAAGTCCCTATGGCCTTTCTCTCACTCTGCCCTAGCCTCACAGGCCTCCTAAAAACAGGGCTGACTTTGCCAGGAGGGTGAATTCTATCACTGAATAAGTCTGGCACATAGGTGCTTTGAAACCCTCTGTGCTGTTTAGCTTTGACCATAGACAGGCATAAACTGGCATGACTAGACAGCCTGATCCTAGAAGGAAGGATAGTGCCTGCTGACTGGCAGTGGCTCTCAGAGGTTGCAGGGACAGAGACACGGCATAGTCACTGGTGAGGTTAGCAAAGGAAATTAGCCTTCAGGTCAACCTTGGTGATATGCATCTGGATCATCAGAGATGTTCTCCCTCTTGAGATCTTGTGATTCCTTGAGTAGCAATAAAAATCAGTTACTGAACATTGTCTTCATTCATGCACAAATGCCTATGGAGTACCCATGAGGTGCTGGCATGGGGCTGCCATTAGATGACCCTGCTCACTATGGTTGTTCTTTGTCACCAAGGGAGCACTTCCCTTTCACATTCCAGGTCCTCCTGCTGCTCAGTCTTAGACATCCTCCACCTCATCTTCCCCAACCTACACCTGTATATGCCTTTTTTTTTTTTTTCCCCCTGAAGGGAAACAAAGCAGATAAGGTGGGGAGGACAAACCACAGAGGCAAGCAGGAAAACGTCTTCCTGTTTATCCTCATAAGAAACAATCAAACTATCTCAAATTAATTCAGGGCCAATCATAAGGGAAGAATGAAAGCAAGCAAGTTAGATTTATTTTCCTAGTCTAGGATTAATCTCCTCATCAGTTTAGCTAACAGGGAGAAAACATGCTTCTTCAATCGTTTGCAAACTGAAAACAAATGCCTCATTAAGTTAAACATATTAACCTGAGAACAGCACTGATGTCAGGCAGACTAATGAATGTGGTAATGGAGAATGCGCAGTAGTTCTCAGAGGGACCCGCCACCAGCCAGTAGGAGCTCTTTGCAAATGAGGCTCAGCTGTTACAGAAAGGATGGGATGGGAGAGAGAGAGGTTGAGAGCGAGAGCGAGAGAGAGAGAGATAGACAGAGAGACAGACAGAGAGACAGACAGAGAGACAGAGAGAGAGAGAGGAGATTACAAGGAGACCAAGGGTCAGGGGGTGGTCCCAGAGCCTTAGCCACCTGTGTGCGAATGATACTGCCTGATTCGCTCAGGCACATGTATGTGAATTAAGGAGGACTCTTGAGTGGTGTGATTCTCTGGTATCTGTGTGATGCAAGAGCCTGATTTTAGCTCTAAGACAAATGGGAGGATGGCGGGGGTAGATACCATAATGGTTATGCAAACAGACTCTCATGCCTGAGGCTCTGTCAAGTCCCAGGTTCAATCCCCTGCACCACCATAAGCCAGAGCTGAGCAGTACTCTGGTTAAAAATAAGTAAATAAATGAATAAATAAACAAATGGGAGGATGGCGTGGGTTGTAGTTGGAACAACATCTGGTTCCAGTGTCATTCAGTGTTTATTGAATCAAACTGTGCAAGTTTATTTATACATGCCACCTCACAGAAGCCTCAAGGAAATTAGGTGTTTTTCCCCCCTTATTTTTATTACTTTATGGGGAGGGGTTAATTGTTTACATTATAGCTGTTGACATCTGTGTACAATTTTTCATCTTTCTGTGATAGGTGTCTGCAAAGCACTTTTTTAAAAAAAGTATTTATGGGCGGAGGGTAGATAGCATAATAGTTATGCAAACAGATTCTCATGCCTGAGGCTCCAAAGTCCCAGGTTCAATCCCCCGCACCACCATAAGCCAGAGCTGAACAGTGCTCTCATTAAAAAAAAAAAAAAATGTATTTATTTCCTTTTTTGCCCTTGTCGTTATTATTGTTGTTGTTGTTGGATAGGACAGAGAGAAATGAAGAGAGGAGGGGAAGACAGAGGGGGGAGAGAAAGACAGACACCTGCAGACCTGCTTCACTGCCTGTGAAGAGACTCCCCTGCAGATGGGGAGCTGGAGGCTTGAACCGGGATCCTTAACGCTGCTCCTTGTGCTTTGCGCCACATGCGCTTAACCCGCTGTGCTACAGCCCGACTCCCTGCAAAGCACTTTTATCCCCAATCTAGGTCCTTTTCTATCACCACACACCAGGACTCAGCACCCTCCCACTCCTTCCTTCCCCTTTTCCTCAGAGTAGTTTTCTGGGTGTAATGCTCTATTTCCAGTGCAAGCTTCACTTTGTGTTTTCCCTTTCTTTCCTTGTTTCTTAAGTCCCACCTATAAGTGAACTTATTTAGTATTTGCCTTTCACTATTTTGACTTATTTCATGTAACATGATTCCTTCAAGTTCCGTCCAAAAGGAGGCAGAGGGGATAGATTGATCATTTTTAACAGTGGAGTGGGATTCCAGTGTGTATGTTCTCATCTGTCATTGGACATCTAGGTTGCTTTTAAATTTGAACTATTACAAATTGTACTACTAGGAATATGGATGGAGAGTGTAGATAGATTTCTTTGTGTATGTATTTCTGTTTCCTTTGGATAAATCCTTAGGAAAGAAATTTCATACAGTAGGTCTATTTTTTCTTTTCTTTCTTTCTTTCTTTTTTTTTTTTTAAAAGAAATCTCTAGATTACTTTCCATAGTGTTTAGACCAATTTTCATTCCCATTAGCAATTTTCATTCGCCCCATATCTTCACCAATACTTATTGTGTCTGTCCTTTCTAGTGTGTGACATTCTCACAGGTTTAAAGTGGCATTTTATGGTCTTTATTTGCAGGAAATCAGGTATTTTGTCCAGCACTGAGCACAAGAATATTGAGAAGGATTAAATGATTCTCCCAAAATGATCAATTGTAAATGAGACGATGGATATTTGAAGCCAGGTTGAAGTGGCTTGAGGTGGAGATACCCTCTCAGAGGTCCCACAGAGCCCCTCTCCTGAACAGATAGCCCTTAAAGCCCTCCCCCCCCCCCACATCTCTCATTCTTTATGGGTGTGTGAATCGTGTGTCCATGGAATTATGTGCCCTGGACAAGTTACTCTCTGCATTAGTTTCCTTACCAACAAAATGAAAAAGGTTGATTTCTGCTTTGTGGGATCTGAGATGTCTATTTAGAAAGGTTCTGGAACTAGAGAGACAGTTCACTGAATAGGATCTGTTCTGTGTAGAGTTCAGGTTTGAGCCCTGACACCAAATGGAGGAGCCACTGCACCTGAGCAGCTCCCCCTGTCTACATCTCTTTATCTAAATGAAATATTGACCCACGAGCAGCACAACTGAATATACATAAGACCTAGGCTCTGAAAAATAATAGTACTAAGAAAAAGAATAACAAAAACAATAATTAGACATTAAAGGGTTCCAACACAAAGCAGGTATTCAAGAAATCCAGGTCTCTCCAGCTATGCATCCATCCAGGGAGATCTGGTCCTTGATGAAGACCTGGCTAAAGGGAGACACAGATTCTAGCAACTGAGCATCTGTGGGTGAGCTGTGGAGGAGCAGAGCTGCCCTTCCTCATCATGAGCCTTGTGGTCCACACACATTTCCTCAGATCTCTGCTACAGGACACATGGAGATGATCATGTCATGCTCTCTGACCTCTGGGTAGTTGGCGGGGGTGGGAGGAGGTGGAAACATGACACTAGAGAGAATCCAGGCTTCAACGTGGGCAGAGAAGAGAGGGAAGCCCCTGAATCTCAAGGGGAAACCACTGGTGAAGGCACCAATAGTCTGGGGATGACTTGATGAAGAGCTAATCTCATGCTGAACCTAGACATGGAGGTCCTTCTCTGGTCTTTCAAATCCTCTGTCCCTGTGGTTTTGCGCACACACACACACACACACACACACACACACACACACACACACACACACACACGATGTCTGTGCACTTGCTTCAGACCAGCTCCTCCATTCATGACATTCATCCCTGAGAGAGCAGCTGACCTAGGCGCTGGCCCATGCTGTGTCTGTGCTCTGAGAGCTGCCTGCTGGGTTCAGCAAAGGAATTCTCTCTTGCTGCTCTTGTTAGAGGCTCATTAGGAGGTGTCCCACTTGCTCCAGCCATCCTCAGAGACAGGTTCAAAGCTGGCACTCATCAAAGCTCCCCCAGAGCAGCCTTTCCATGGAACACATCACCTATTTCAGCACAGCAGGAGTCTAGGAGGAACAGCCTGCTTTGAGCTGAGAAACAACCAGGCCGAGCCTCCTAAAGCTTCTGCTGGCTGCTCATCAAAGGGCACACAATTCCCAGCTCCACAACAGTCTAACCTGGAAAGCTGAGGCACCCCTGAGCAGAGGACTCACCCTGTCTCCACCTGTGTGCACTGAGCTGAGCTGAGCTGGGGAGTGGCTATGCAGACCCGTCCTCAAGGGGGCAGCATGAACACACACTTGTTTCTACTGGGGGCTGGGCACTGGCCCTGAGAAGATGAAGTCTCCTGGTTCTGATCTGGGGGCATCAGGCACAGTAGGCCAGCAGTCACCAGGAAAAAAAATTAATGATTATTTCAGAGGAAGTCTAGGGGATTTCCAGCCTCATCTTGCAAAGAGCTAAAAAGCTGCCAGCTTGGGAGTGGGTGAACCACTCAGGAAGGACATAGAGAACAGAATGTGAGGTGGCAAAACTCATGGTCAGGCATGTACTGCTTAAGACAGATAACTTGTCTCATACTTTACATACTAAGGGAAATCAAACACCATGAGTAAAATACCACCTGGTTTCCTGAGGGGAACAAATGCTTGTGTCTAAATAACCACACGTGCCGCCAGTGTAGAGGAAAGGGTTAAATAGTGATCAATTTACACTGTGGTTTTTGCTCCTCCCTCTTGTGGGTTTTTCTGTATGCATTATGGGTAAGCACAAGAGCAGCGTATAGGTGATTATGTAACCCCCAGCTTGTCAATCAATCTTGTCATCTTAGACTTTTCCCGAACTTTTGCTTTAAAAATACACCAGTCCCATACTGGGTGTGAGTGTGTGGGGGAGGGAGGGGGTCATTTCCTTTCTGAGGAGTGAGCCTTCTCATTCTTTGAGAGTATCTGTATCCTTGCTTACTTACACTGAAATAAAACTCTGCTTCATAATTCTGTGTGTCAACCTCCAAATCTTTGCTGATTGTCACAAGGACCCAAGTAGCTGTGGCTCTCTGAGCATAAGACAAGGTGATAGTAGCTCACTCACCTGGGAGGCTGACATGGAGCACCATGCAAGGAGGAAGTCTCACGAGAGGTGGAGTGATGCTGTGGTGTGTCACCTTCTAGACATCCCCACTCCCCCTGCCCTTCCTGCCTCAACAAGAAAAGAAAGAATAAAGATAAAAGGAGCTTGCAATAAAAGAAATGAAGTCATCCTGCAGGCACTGAGCCCCAGCAGTAACCTGTTGGGGGTAGGTGGGGGGGGGGGACGAAGGAAGACAGAGAAATCCATGGAGAACAATGGAATTGTGCATATGCAAAGTAATGCCAGAGGCAAAAAAGCAAAACAATAGGTTGTGCAGGGCCTCAGAGTGCCAGAAGGCTCCAGGCACAAAGACAAGATCTGAGTAGGAACAAGCCTGTCTTCCTGGGGTGGATGTCAGTGGGGAGATGGACATCAGACACAGCTGACTCAAGAGTCTGGTGGCGACACACTAAGGGGCACACTGAGCAGGCTGAGGGACGGAAGTGACAGTGAGCTGGCTACAGGCAACATAACCTTCCTGCACAGCAGTGGTGCAGAACAATGCACAGACCTGCTACCCAAACATGACCATGAACAGAGTCCCCACCTCTAGCCCTGGGTAGGGAGGGGAGGAGAGGGAGTTCATTTTTGTTGTCATTGCTGTTGAATCATTTTAAAATCTGTGATTAATAGTGGTTTACAAGATTCGAAGATTAGAGGATATATTTCCATACCATGCACACCACTAAAGTTCTGTGTCTCCACCCTTCCAGCCATAACCACTCAGAGTCTCAGAGACAGTTTATTCACTTCTGACTTATTTGTAAGTTTATCAGTTCTCAAGATTACACAAGTGAGTGAAACCATTCGTTAGTTGTCTTTCATCTCTTTATTTTGCATAGCATGAGGACCTCAGTTCCATTGGCTTTGTCCCAAAGGATGCAATATCTTCTTTTCTGATTGCAGAGTAGTATTTCATAGAGTATGATGCTCACTCACGACTTCTTTAGCCAGGCATCTGTCAATGGGCATTTAGGCTGCTTCCACACTTAAGACTATTGTGAGCAATGCAGTTTTGAATGAACATAGGGCTGCATATGAGGGGGAGTTCACGTTCTTTCTCTTGCATCTGATGAGATATCTCCGTAAGACCATATTGCTAGAAAGTCAGGCTTCTTTTCCCACCAGGTGTTTTTTGGAGTACATGAGACCTAGGAGGGAGGGACTGTAGGTATGAAGGGCAGTCTTGAGGAGACAGTAGACCCCTCTGATCTCTCTTCTTCAGGTAAAGCCAACCCCCAGAAGGAAGTAGAGACTCAGGCATGTCTCTCTCTCTCTCTTTCTCTGTGTGTGTGTGCCCGCCCACAAGTGCATCGAGGGCGGGGGGGTAGAGCCAGGTAGGGATCTGAGCAGGAAGTGCCTCCTCAAATCACTAAGGAAAGACTCAGGACTCAGCATTCCCTGTGGAATGCAAATTCAGAAATGGTCCCAGCTACACAAGCCCTCCTTGTCCCCCTCACCCCCTTCTCACACCACCATCTCATTGTCTTCTCTGTGTGATGGTGTGACAGTCTGTCTGTTCCTTCGGAGTGTGTTTCAAGCACATTATTTTCTGTTTGATAAAGTATAACTCATTTAAGGCGCTAGTCACTTCATGTCTCCAAAGCACACTTTTCAGGGGGAGATCAGTCCTAAGAAAATGTGTCAAACTCGTGGATGTTAGATCCATTAACAAGTGCTAAATGGCCAATTGCTCACCAAGGGGGCCTTTGACAACAACTGAAATATGATTAAGAAGTCTGATTGGGCAGCTTTGCCAGGAACCATAGGACGGCGTTTATAACCAGGCTTTACAAGTGTTAATTATTTTTCTTCCAGCTGAAATGCAGTCTCATTTCTGGGTCCAGAGAGGATGACAGAGACCCATCAGAGAGCATGTAGCCTCAGGTAGGGGATAGAGGGGTCCCTCTCACATCACTCCTCGAGGGTTCTCTGTTCCTTACACTCAGTGAATATATCCAAGAGCAGTCCCCCTCCCCCCATCTGAACAGGGAAAATCCCTCATGCACAGGGACAGTAAGGGCCCAGGGCAGGGACCCAGGCAAAGGTTTGAACCAGCAGAGACCAAAGAGAGACAAAGAGGATGGATGTGCAGCACTGCTCCACCAAGTATGAAGTTTCCCTCCTTGCAGGTGGAAACAGGTGGTTTGGACCAGGGCTGTTGTGCATGGTAATGTGTGCCAACCGTAGGCACTCAACTTGAATTTGTAAGTTCATAATCTAGAGATGACACTACCAGATATAGCTAGAGCCTGAAAGGACCATATGAGGGAGAAACAGAATTCTGATCTTAAAAAAATCACCAGAGGCCACATCAAATCATCCCTGCCATAACTGACCTTGCACCAATCATTAACTCAATTCTCTTTTTGTTTGACAAGTCTATGCAAAGATGCTCACATAGAAACAGGGTTGGTCTGTGATGTGACTTGTGGTGTGTATGTGTGTGTAGGGGGTGCTACCTCACATCCCAGTTTAGCCTACTCAGCATTCTGGGACCCAAAAGTCATCTGGCAAAGATCCTCTCTGACTTTCTATACTTGTTTCTGCACTTCTCCCTGACTAAGTTGACAGGATGACTCCTCTCTGCTCCCCTTGCCCCATCTTCTTCATTTCCTCTACAGAATGGCTTCTCTGTTCAGTCATGACCTAGAGTGACTTTACTTAAAAGGTGGCCTTTATGCTGGGATGATGTCGTTGGTTCTGCAAAATTGTCTCACTTTGTTCTTAATATTCTGAACAGATTTCCAAGAAAGAAGTTTTAGTTTTTGATTTTTCTTTCCAGTGAATGAAACATCCACTCCAGATATGTTAAACTGTAAAAATTGGAAGATTTTTTTTTTTAAATAACTAGATTTGTGAGCTGACAAAGGGAAAAGTGCAAGAAAAAAATGCTGGTACTTCTACATCTATTGTTCCTGTTTTATAGATGGAAAACTGAGTCTCAAAGAAGTAAAATGACCTCTACCATCTTAAAGTTGGTGAATTATAGAGAGGGTATTCCAGCTTGGTCAGAACCCTGAAGTCCATGGTCTTCCTACAACACATGGTGTGTATGCAGTTTGTTCTCAGGATTCCTCCAACCTGCTCATTTCTGCCAAGTGACCAAAGTAAGGGATAGGAGGCCAAGTTCCCTGAGAAGAGGGGTAGCCAATGAGGGAGGGGCATCACATGTTGGGGGGACTGTATTCTCACCATAAACACTTGTGACATTTGCAGAATTGCTTTGGAATAGGCAGACCATCCTCAGAGAGGCGGGCCAGTCAGTGCTCAATTATTTAACACAAATAAGAGTTTAATGAAAATCCCAGGGTTGGCCCTTTTTATTTAAGTGGCTGATGGCTTTCCCTTTCCACCCTAGGTCAGCAGTGCCACCATGAAAGCTTCACAGGAGCCTCTCACATTCACAGTCAGTTTTGGTAACAAGCCCTCTGTGATGCCACACAGTCCACTGTGGGGAGGCCATGAGCATGGGGATGGTCATGGGACAAGGCCCTCCAGGATGTGATCCTGCTGTGGGGACCCAGTAGCCAGCAAGGGTCGTGGGTGAATACTTGCTCTCTGGAGCAAGGCAGGAGCCTTCATTGCTCCCCAAGATGGTGAAGATAGGACTATGGGATGATCATAGGAGCCTCATCTGTGCCTGGGACCCCTGTTTAATGGGCTAATTTTCCTCTTCATGCACCCCCACACTGAAGTGTGATTTCTGTTGTTGTGGATTTTGCAGGTCAGGAAGTTGAGGCCCAGAAAGGTTAGGTAACTGACAGGTGGATGGGGGAGCAGACAGGCAGGTGCAGGCCTTTGGCTCCTCAGTTACCAGCTGCATTAAAGGTCTGGGGAAGCCCTGCATGGAGACCCAGGCAGTTCTCAGATTCTCCTAAACTACAGGACAAGGACACTCCTGCTTGGAGCATCTCTTAGATCAGTGCAGTTTCTAGCTCTTCAGGGAACTTTTTTCAGGTGTCTCTGGGAGGCAAGGGGTGAGTGAGCCCCCCAAGGCTGGGAGAGGTTGTGGGTCTGAGAGGCCAGGAGGGTGTGAGTGGTGATCAATGAGGCCTGTGCCTACAGCAGCTACACAAACTAAGATGAGGGCAGGGTGGATGGGAGTCCCATAGCAAAGAGAAAAGAAAGAGCTCGTGGGGACATGGAGTGGTCAGTGAGGTGGAAATTGAGGTCTCTGGGGATACTAGGGTGGGGGGACTGAGTCTAAAGAGCACTGAGGACCCAAGGGTCGGGGGAGAGGCTGGGGATCTGAGCAGAAAGCTGACCTAGTCTTTGAGAAAGCAAGACTGTATCCCATTTGGGAGATCCAGATTCTGGGTCACATTCTGCCTCCAGGTCATTGTGAGTCTGTGAAAGGAGAGGGGGCACTAGCTAAACTTCAAGTTGCCTGGGCTCCCAAATAGACCAGAGGCCTCTCAGCTAAAACTAGCCTCCTGCCCAAGGAAGATGGGCTTCTGTGATAAGCAATGCCAGGAAAATTTGTCCTGGGTTTGGCACTTTTTTTTTTTTTGTCACTTCAGACTTATCACTGCGGCTTGGTTCCTGCATGACTCCAATGACTCTGGCAGCCATTTCTTTTACTTTCTTCTATAGAGATAGAGAAAAACAAAGAGGGAGAGATAAAGAGAGATACCTGTAATCCAGCTTCACTGCTTGTGAATCTCTCCCTTGCCGCCCCACCCTGAAGGGGAGGACTGGGCCTTGAACCTAAGTCCTCATACATGTTAAAATGTGCATCCTATCAGTGATCCACTACCTGGCTCCCGGGGTCTGGTCCTTTTTGTTGGGAGGGATCTGTATTCCATCAAGGTAACCTTGTACAAGGTTCCCTCTCTTTCATCTGCTAAGTACACTCCAACATCACTTCCCTTCCTGAGTCATTGCTGCTTCCTTTTTTGCCAGTATGTTTTGTTGGTGTGCAAGCATTGCCATTAGGCCTCCAGTCACAGAACACTCAGTCCCACCATAACTCCATCTCAGCCCTCATTTTACCGTCACCTTCCCTGAGTGAGTTTTCCAAACTTTCTACTGATTCACCACACCTAAGCATTATCAACACTTGGACCGGGTTTAAATGAGAAAGCTTTGGATCCTGAACCCAGTGACATCCTGGATGAGTCTTTGGAGGAGGTCCTCAGCAGGGCCTGAGCATGTTCTGTACCGTCTGCTGGTTGACCAGTGACCAGCACTTGGGCCAGTCTAGGGGAGAGACATAGGACCCCTCTGTCAAAGGGAATTTGAAACCTGCTTTCAAACTACCATAGACCTCACACATTGTTCTTGTGCAAAGCTCTGCAAGGATCTGTGTGTCTCCCTGTAAATTTACATTTTTCCCAAGAGTAGAGATGCTCAGTCCTGAATGAGTTAAGGGCTGTGAGTAAATGTGAAATTGAGGCCAGAAGTGCTCTGTGGAGAGCTCTCCAAACTTGCTGATAACAGTTCAGTTGAAGTCTCTTGTTTGTCTACTTACCTGTCTCCCCACTTCACCCTCTAAGTAGTGATATAAGTCATTGCAAGCTTCAGTCAGATAGAGGGTGACTTTGCCCCTGGGGACTGAAAGCAGGTCAGTGGGGTGGGGGTGGGGGACGGAGAAGGGAGAGATAGCTGCAAGTTCTAGCCTCTGCTGATTCTGGGAACTGAGGGAGAGGGAAGCTCAAGGGGTCCCATTTAGCCTTTCAGTTTCTTGAATTTTCTGTTTAGTGATAAAAATGGTTTCAAACTGCATCTGATCCTGAAAGACTAAAATATTTCTAATCTGAGCAACTTCTAAATAAAACCCCACTTATTAACAGCAGGAGTGCTGGAAGGAGGGAACTGGAGAGATGATTAAGAAAAGGGTTCCTATGCCATTGCATACTTTGCTTAATACTTAGCTGTTTCATATTAATGCATCAATGTTAGATATTCAGTATTAATATTAATACTGCACACACACGCATATTCATTGCTATATATAAGTTCAGCTTCACAAGTAGGGGTGTATTTACTGTATAATGGAACTTCACACTTCTGCCCTTTACAAGAGGATTTGCCAAATTTTTCCTTGAAGTGTTGTGCTCTTCAAGTGTCAGTAGAAAAAAAGGAGTTTGATTTTCAAACATTCTTTTAATGCTCCCATGCACCCTTAACAATGTGTTCCATGTTCAGTTTCTGTTTCAAGTTCTGTTTGATTCAACCAGCATCTTCCCAAGTTATTGTTGAGACCTGGGCTCTGTGCTTGGCACTGTGAGGGAACAAGGGCATGTTAGATTCACTTTCAAAGGGAAATTGATTTTGTCAATGTTTTCTCAGCAGTGACTCTTATGGAAGAATATGACTGAATATCACTGGGAAGTCACTTTTTGGAGACTCTGCCAAATATTTTATATTGTCTACATCTCTGACCAGCAGTTGAGCCTGGGATGGTGCTGTTAGTGTTGTAGACTGGTGTGTGTGTGTGTGTGTGTGTGTGTGTGTGTGTGTGTGTGTGTGTAGAAGGGTAGAATATGATAGGAAGAGAAAAACCTCAGTCACTTTGCTCTCCTCCCCAATAGTGGAGATATATATCCTCAATCAGCTAGGAAGAAAAAAGAGGGTTGCCTGAGAATGCACCAAGAGCACTTAACCTGCTGTGCTACAGCTTGACTTACAAGATAAGGCCAAAATCACTCAAGATCACTTAGAGAACGCATCAAGCCATGAGTGAGTGCAAGCATGTGTGGTTCATGGACAGAGAGGGGCTGAGAGAGAGATTTCTGGGCCTAGGAGCCTGTACTCAGGAGTGGCTGGTACCAGTCTGGCAGTTGATGTACCACCTCCAGTCAAAAACACTGTGGAAGGGAGGAGAAAGTGATCTAAAACTCACCAATTACAACTGTGAGTATCCATTGTATCCATTGTATCCCCTCAGAGGCTGGAACAGCATTAGGGAAACCCTGTGCTGCCATCAGGGAGCATAGAAAACTGACTGGGTGACTCAGGAGAAATCTGCCTTTCTGGTAGTCTGGATGTGTGGTTATATAGTGGGAGGCTTTTCACATTATTCTCCTGATGAACTAGGAAAGACAGTGAATAGTTGCCTCAGACAGAGATCACCAAATACAACCAGGATTTATTAATACTCACAGGGTCATAGAAAACTGTTTGGCTTTGGCAGGTGGAGGAGTGGGGGATTGGGTTCAGAACTTTGTACCCTCCACCTTGTGAGTCTCTTTGTATAACCACTGTGCTATATATCCTCCATCATGTTTTCTCTCTTGGTCACTAGTGAATGATTAAGCTAAAAATATATAGTGTTAAAAAGCCCTCAGGCTCCCATAGCCTGCAGGGAAGACAAATAACATACAAATCACAAATAACTTAAGAAAGGTTTAACAGCAACTCTATTCCACCTCAGGGATTGGGATAACATTGAAACAACTGTTAAACTTTGCAACTATGAACTCTTAAGCACCTTATTTAGACCCAAGTCAATTCAGGAAAATGTGCTCAATGGATTGAAAAGTAATGAGGGAGGAATCTCATAACACACCAAATATAATGGTTAAACTAAGAAGAAACATTGGAAAAATGAACCAGGACAAAATCCTAGAAAGGTAGAGGCACATAAGAATGACGACAACATCCAAACACTAATCAATGCAATAATTACAGGAGTGAGGAACGCTTTTGAAGGTAATATCATTAGAAATGGGGAAACAACAAATGAGACGCTGAAAGAAAACACTATCTTGAGGTAATTATAGAGCTAAAAGCTGAAATTGCTGAGCTAAGAGCACAAGTAGCTGAATAAGCTAATACATTATCTGAGCCAGGTAACAAAATAGTTGGGCTTCAGAAAACAGCAGAGGGAAACAAGCACAGAATAATTGAGACAGAAAACAATTAGCAGTATCACAAGTGAATTAGAGAAGACTAAGAAACAAGTAAGAGAACGAAAAAAGAGATGAAGAGATATTGAAAACAATAACAGAGATATATGGGATGACCTCAAAAAAAGTAAAATATATGCCACTGGCTTACTAGAGGAAGAAAGAAAGGAAGAGGAAGAAAGTTCATTTCTACAGGAGATAATAGCCAAGAACTTTCCTACTCTAAACAACATAAAGGGCGTTCAAGAACCCCAGAAAGTCCCAAACAAAATTAACCAGACCTAAAGACAATAAGATACATCATATTCAGAATGAAAAGAAAAAAGGATAAAGAAAGGATCCTGAAGGCTGCAAGAGAAAAGCAAAGAGTAGCTTATAGAGGACAA
This sequence comes from Erinaceus europaeus, assembly GCF_950295315.1. NCBI lineage: Eukaryota > Metazoa > Chordata > Mammalia > Eulipotyphla > Erinaceidae > Erinaceus > Erinaceus europaeus. Next base: position 46,085,883 of record NC_080174.1, on the reverse strand, counting down.
CCTGTAAGATTAGCAGATTTCTCTATACAAACTATAAAGACCAGAATAGAATGGAAAGATATATATTGAACACCCAATGAGAAAAGCTTTCAACCAAGACTACTGTATCCTGCTAGACTGTCATTCAGACTAGACGGAGGCATAAAACCTTCTCAAACAAGCTGCAGTTGAAGGAATCAACCATCACCATGCCTGCCCTGCAAGAAGTTCTGAAATATCTCCTATAAATAATCACAACATCACCATAAACATGCAATATATCAGGACATTCTGAAGATTTAGAACAATAGCATTAAAATATTTTAAATCTATAATATCGTAAATATCACTGAATGTCTGAATTCACCTATTAAAGGGTACAGAGTAAGATGTATCAGAAAACACAACCTGTGTCATATATACCCTCACCATATTTTATGTCACATGGGACATTCTTAAGGATAGGCCATATGTTAGGCCATAAAGACAGTGTCACTGAAATTATCCCAAGCATCTTCTCAGACCAAAGTGGAATTAAATTAATACTTAAAGACAAAAAGTTAGCAAAAGTCCCAAAATATGGAAACTCAACAGTATACTACTTAACAACACACTGGGTCAAAGAAGATATTAAGTAAGAAAACAAAATGTTTTGAGATTTCAATGAAAGGGAAGAACAAGGAATCAAAATATTTATGACATAGCTAAGGCAGTACTAAGGGAAGTTCAGAGCTATACAAGTACACATTAGGAAACAAGAAAAAAAAAGCTCAAGTAACAACTTGATTGCAGACTTCAAAGACTTAGAAGAAGAGTAACAAAGGAACCCTAAAGAAACCAGAAGGACCTAAATAACTAAAATTAGGGCAGAAATAAATAACATTGAAAATAAGAGAACCATACAGAAGATCAATGATGCTAAATATTGGTTCTTTGAAAGAGTAAACAAAATCTACAAACCATTAGCCAGACTAAAAAAAAAAAAAAAATCCAAAGTATCATGTGAGGCTTTTATGAAACCAATCTAGAGAATCTGGAAGAAATGGACAAGATCCTAGATATATACAAATGCCACAAATTAAACAAAGAGGAACTAGAAACTATGAATAAGCCAATCACAGCCAAAAAAATTGAAACAGTTGTCAAGAACCTTCTCAACAATAAAAGTCCTGAACCTGATGGTTTTACAAATGAATTCTACAAATCCTTCCATGAAGGGTTTATAGAATTCTATTTTTAAAAATTCTATTTTTAAAACTCTTCAAAAATACTGAGGACACAGAAATACTCCCTTTCAGCTTCTATGAAACCAACATTACCTTGAAACCAAAATCAGATGGGGATACAACAAAAACTAACAACAACAAAAGACAAAACAACAAAAACAACTACAGACCAATATCTCTGATGAACATAGATACTAAAATATTGAACCAAATTTTAGCCAACCAGATACAGCAGTATATTAAAAATATTGTTCATCATGACCACATGAGTTTTAGCCCAGGATGCAAGGTTGGCTTAATATATGTAAATCAATCAACATCACATCACATCAATAAAAGCAAGACAAAATATAACAAAGTAAAACAAAACAAAACACATGATTATCTTAATAGATGCAGAGAAAGCCTCTGACAAATTCTAACATTGTTTCATGATTAAAACACCACAAAAATGGGAATGCATGGAAAATTCCTAAAGATAGTGGAGTCCATATATAGCAAATCTAATAGCTAACATCAGACTCAATGGTGAAAAACTCAAAGCATTCCCCCTCAGATCAGGTACTAGACAGGGCTGCCCAGTATCAAAATTACTATTCAGTATAGTGTTGGAAGTACTTGCCATAGCAATCAAGCAGGAGCAAGGAATTAAAGGGATACAGATTGGAAGAGAAGAAGTCAAACTCTCACCATTTGCAGATGATATGATAGTATACATAGAAAAACTTAAAGAATCTAGCAAGAAGCTCTTGAAAACTATCAGACAATATAGTAAGGTGTCAGGCTACAGAATTAACAAACCAAAATCAGTGGTATTCCTCTATGTAAACACTAAGTTAGAAGAAGAAGAAATCCAGAAATCAATTCCTTTTATTATAGCCATAAAACAATTAAATATCTAGGAATAAACCTAGCAAAAGAAGTGAAAGACTTGTATACTGAAAAGTATGAGTCACTCCTCAAGGAAATAGGAAAAGACACAAAAAAGTAGAAAGATATTCCATGTTCATAGGTTGGAAGAATAAACATTAATAATATGAATATACTAAACAGAGCCATATACAGATTTAACACAATACCCATCAAATCCCATCCACTTTTTTAGGAGAATAGAACAAAAGCTACAAATGTTTATCTGGAACCAGAAAAGACTTAGAATTGCCAAAACAATCTTGAGAAGAAAGAATAGAACTGGAGGCATCACACTCCCAGATCTCAAACTGTATTATAGGTCATTGTCATCAAAACTGCTTGGTACTGGAACATGAATAGACACACTGACCAGTAGAATAGAATTGAGAGCCCAGAAATAAGGCTATAGACCACATCTATAGACATTTAATATTTGACAAAGGTTTCTAGACAGTTAAATGGGGGAAAGGAGAGTTTCTTTAACAATGGTGTTGGAAAAATTGGGTTGAAACATACAGAAAAATGAAGTTGAACCACTATATTTCACCAAACACAAAAGTAAATTCAAAGTGATTCAAGCACTAGGATATTAGGCTAGAAACTATGAAATACTTAGAGGAAAATATTGGAAAGCACTCTTTTCCATCTAAAATTTAAAAACATCTTCAATGAAATGAATCCAATTACAAAGAAGACTAAATCAAAAATAAAGCAATGGGACTACACCAGATTAAAATGCGTTTGAACAGAAAAAGGAGCCACCACCCAAACAAAGAGACCTCTTACAGAATGAAAGAAGATCTTCATATTCCATACATCAGACAAGAGGCTAATAATTAAAATATATAAAGAGCTCAGCAACAAGAAAACAAATGATCCTATCCAAAAATGGGGAGAGGATATGAGCAGAATATTCACCACAGAAGAGATCTAAAAGGCCAACAGACATATGAAAAATGTTCCAAGTCACTGATTATCAGAGAAATGCAAATAAAGACAACAATGAGATACCACTTCACTCCTATGAGAATGTTATACATCAGAAATGATAGCAACAACAAATGTTGAAGATGTCGTAGGGACAAAGGACCACTCCTGCACTGCTGGCGGGAATATAGACTGATCCAGCCCCTGTGGAGAGCAGTCTGGGGGAACCCTCAGAAGGCTAGAAGTGGACCTACCTTATGACCCTGCAATTCCCATCCTGGGTATATATCCTAAGGAACCAAACATACCCATCTAAAAAGATTTGTGTATACTATGTTCATAGCAGCACAATTTATAATAGTCAAAACTTGGAAGCAACTCAGGTGTCCAACAACAGATGAGTGGCTGAGAAAGTTGTGGTATATATACACAATGGAATACTACTCAACTTTTAAGAATAATGAATTCACTTTCTTCACCCCATCTTGGATGGAACTTGAAGCAATCATGTTAAGTGAGAAATATCAGAAAGAAAAGGATGAATATGGGATGATGCCACTCATAGACAGAAGTTGAAAAATATTACCATGATCCCACTCTGCCTTCCCTGGGCAAGCTACCTTAACAGTGTGTCCTGGAACCCTACCTCCTCAGAGCCCTTTCCCACTAGGAAAGACTAGGGGTATGGATCAACCTGTCAATGCCCATGTCCAGCAGAGAAGCAATTGCAGAAGCCAGACCTCTCACCTTCTTCACCTCATAGAATTCTTTGGTCCATATCCCCAGAGGGATAAAGACTAAGGAAGCTTCCAGTGGAGGGGACAGGAAATGCAACTCTGGTGGTGGTAGTTGTATGAATTGTACCCCTCTTATCCCACAATTTGATCAATCATTACTGAGTCACTAATAATCATTTTTAAAAAAGTTAAAAAAAAAAAAAGAAAATGCAAAGCAGTACTTAAACTAGGTTTGTTGTATTGCATCAAAGTAAAAGACTCTGGGGTGGGGGTGGGGAGGTTGTTCAGATCCTGGAATATGATGTCAGAGGAAGACCTAGAAAGGGTTAAATTGTTATGTGGAAAACTGAGGAATGTTACACATGTACAAACTACTGTATTTTACTGTTCACTATAAGCCATTAATCCTCTCATATAGAAAAAAAATTACAAAACAAGTCAATATGCCGACATGGTGAAATTTGAAGCTACCACGAAAAGCCATTAGAAGGGTTGATGAGAAAGCATAGTGGTTATGAAAAAATCCCTTTGTGCCAGAGGCACCAGGGTCCCAAGTTCAACCCCCAGCACCACCAAAAGCCAGAGCTGAGCAATGTTTGGTAAATAAATAAATAAATAAATAGCCTTTAAAGCAAGCCTGTGTACTGGGAGAAGGCAAGGGAGGACTTATATTACTAAATATAAATGAAGTAATATTTCATTTTCATTTGAATTTTCCCAGTGACATGACGAGTGCTATTAGACAACTTTTCATGTGCATGCTGGCCATTTATGTATGTTCTCTGAAGCAATATCTATGCAATTCCATTTGCTCATTTTAAAAATCAGGTTATTTTTTTTAATGGTAGCAGGATTTTTGGTAAGTTTTGGATATTAATTCATTATTATATGTATTATTTACAGTTTTTTATTGCCACAAGGCGATTGCTGAGGCAAGGCAAATACCAACAGGATAAATTCACTGCTTCCAGTGATTTTTCTTTTTCTTTCTTTCATATTTTTTATTGACTTAATAATGATTGACAAAACAGTAGGATGAGATCTTTTTTTTTTCTTTTTTAGTAGAGAGGGAAGGAGGGAGAGTGAGGGAGAGAGAAGGGGAGAGAAAGAGAGACAGCAGTGCTACCTCACCACTTGTAAAGCTTCTCCCCTGCAGATGGGGACCTGGAGCTTGAACTCAGGGCCTTTCATATGGTGATGTGTGTACTCTGCCAGGTGTGCCATGGCGTGGCCCTGATTTGCAAATATTGTATTGCATTTTTTAAGTCTTTTTAAATATTTTTATTTATTTGTTATTGGAAAAAGACAGAGAAAAATCGAGAGGGGAGGCGGAGAGAGAGAGGGAGAGAGACCAAGAAACACCTGCAACATTGCTTCACCACTTGTGAAGCTTTTCCCCTCCAGGTGGGTGGGCCCTGGGGGTTTGAACCCGAGTCCTTGCGCACTGTAACATGTGTACTCAACCAGGTGCATGACCACCTGGCTCCTTGTATTGCATTTTGTAGGCTGCCTTTGTACTCTACTGATTTTTCCTTTGTGGTACAGAATATTTAAGTCTGATGTAGTCTCATTTGTATTTTTTGCTTTTGTTTTCTGTACTATGATGTCACGTCCCAGAAATGATCATCAAGTCCAATGTCAAAGAGCCATGCCACGTGTGGTGTATTGTCCCAGCACAATGTCTGTTCAACACTCAGCTCTGGGTTTTTCCTTTGTACTGTGATGTGTATGTATGTATGTAGGCACATATATATGTATATGTACATGTATGTATAGCTAGTGTTTGCTGTTGCATGCTCTTGTTTCTTTGCTGTCCCTTTCTCAACAGTGTTATGTTGCTACTTGTTACTGAAAGCTTATTATCTTGGAAGCAGGAGGAAGTGGCAGAGAGAAAATTTCCCCACTGTCCCTGTTTCTGAGGGTGGCTTTCTCATTTCACTTTTGCCTACCTAGAACTGTGGGCCTAGTGTATACTGCTGCCCCTCCCTGGGGTAGGGTCTATGATGAGAGTGAACCACACACATGTATGGTCCTGTGGACTGTAGGAGTGCGGCCAGTGTAAGGTATGAGAGAAGGCCAATGCAGCTGCCATAGAGAAGGCCAGGGGGTGGGGGCAGGAAAGGCCATGTATAGCTGGTACCAGGTCAGGCTGGGAGAGGGAGAGGGACAGGGAGGAGAGGGAGAGGATGCTGGAGCTGTGTCTGATTTCTGTCCTTTTTCTCAGAATAAAAGAAGAGCTGCCAGAGTTGAGAAGGCAAGGACTACTGCTCATAAGTTCTCGTCATCTTTTTCATTTAGAGTCTATTAAGTCAGTTTCATTGTTTGCAAAGTTTGGGTTCCTCATGCATGACTGTTATCTCCTTTGCCCAGTTCCCTCCCCCCTCCCAATGTGGAAACAGTTATGGCTTAAGACAGAAGAGCCTCCCTTACTGGTTTTCTGTATCCTGTATATGCCTCTTCCCCACACCAGCCATAGCTTTTGTTTGTGGCAGGAGGGGGCGGATCTGGACTCTGGCCCCCAGGGCACTAAGGAGAGGGATGGGAGGGGATGCCCAGATACAGGTAGAAGTTTACACCCCAGCTGGCTGCAGCTCAGAGTACAGTCCACCTGGAGCACTCAGATGAGACAAGGTTAAGCACAGGACATTGGGGTCCTTGGGAAGTGGCCAGTGGGTGTGCTGGCAGCCAGCTGATAGATATCACAGGGGTGACTGGGATGCAGCAAGCCCCAGATGTGGAGCCAGGGCTCAGGGAGACAACTCTGAGCAGAGTTGCAGGCTGGGGATGGTGCCCTGGCCAGCTTGGCCTTCAGATAGGGCAGCCACTGAGACACAGGCAGCCTGGTTCAGGGGCAATAGGATGCTGTTACCATGATACCACTCACCAAGAGCAAGTAAGTGCCTGTCATGTGTCAGAAGTCCCACTCTCCTTCTTTCATTGGATGTGCCTAATCCTACAGCTCCTTTCCTTGGATATGTCTGACTGTCTGGCTTCTGTCCTGGCCTGACTCTAGATACCATGGGCATATTCCTGTGGTAGGATTTCTGGATCTAGTTTTTTTTTTTTTTAAATAAATAAACTTTAAAATTTTATTTTTTTTTATTGTCACCAGGGTTATCATTGAGACTCAGTGTTGGTGTTGGCATGAGGAATCCACTGCTTCCAGTGGCCATTTTCTCTTTTTTTTCCTTTCTATTTTATTGTATCCACAGAGAACTTAAGTGAGGCAGGGGAGATAAAGGAGAGTGAAAGATAGACACCTGCAGGCCTGATGCTTCACAGCTTGTGGGGAGCAGTGGCTTGAGCCCGGGGTCTTTACACATGGTAATATGTGTGCTCAGCTGAGTGTGCCACTGTCCGGCACCCCCTATCTGTTGATTGCAGCAACTGTGCAATTTTCCACTCTAGCCCCTGCCCTCATGCTCATGTCTTTCTACCTGCCTTCTTGAATGGGGGTTGGGGGTAAGGGGCTGGGCACCAGAGGAAACTTCAGCGCTTCTGTCTAGGCATCTGTGTCTCTCTTTCTCTCTGGATAAAAAAGGCAGTCTGTGAGTAAAACTGTGCATATGAGAAATGCCAGTTCTACAAAAGAAAAACTAAACAAACAAATCCTGTAGGTATAACTCATGGGAACAAGGAAGGGCTACGGTGTATGGTCTCCCCAGTCTCATCTCTTTCTTCTTGCTCTGCTCCTTAAACAGTCTCCCCAGCACATGCAGAGCCCTGCTTGGGATCCCCCAGACCTACAATGTCCCCCAAATTGGCTTCTCCTTCCACAGCAGACTCACTTGTTTCCATGTTCCCTGCCTACCCAGCCAGCCTAGAGCTCCTGGGGAACCAGGCCAGGGTTTGTACCATGTTGACTCAAGCTCCTGTGCCTGACAGAAACATGTGAGTGTGAGTGAGCAAGCAAGGTATATATGTGTGTGTGTGTATTTGTGTGTGTGTGTGTATGTGTGTGTGTATGTGTGTGTGTATGTGTGTGTGTGTGTATGTGTGTGTGTGTGAGAGAGAGAGAGATAGAGAGAGAGAATAAATAATAAATAATAAATGAGCATGGAAAGGTGTGAGTGGATGAGTGAACTAGTGAATGTCAGTGAATGGATGAGTGAATGCAGAGAAGTGAAGAAGTGAATGAGTGAAGGACCACAGAGAAGCAAAGGGACCCCTCGAGCCATTGTGTATTGTGACATGTTAACAGCAAACATCTCCAGCTCCACAGTGACTCACAAAGGAGGTTTGTGGGGGACATGAAATGACATGACAAAGTCTTACAGTCCATCTCCCTACTTGTATGCAGGAAGACATTATCATTGTTAAGCAGAGAGGTTATGCTCCTTGTTTGGAGTCACACAGCCAATACCTGCCAAGAACCTAGGTGTCTAGTAGCCGTAGGCCTCATCAACCACTATGACCATTAGGCTTGGTGCTCAGCATGTGTCTGTGGAGCTATTGGTGTTTTCAATTCTTACCGCCACCTAATCAGTAGCTTATTTTGATTTAACTTTTTTTTTTTCTTGTGCCTTATTGTGTCAGTACAACACAACAAGAACAGAACACACACTCATTTAGGAAGACTTTGAGGGAATCTTACACCTGAGCCCTGCTTCCCATTCTACAAATGAGGAAACTGAGGCCTTTCCTACACAACGCAGTTCTATCCCTGTGCTCATGAAACTGGGCTCCCATCTTCCTGATGTGACAGCAGCTCAGTGACTCCTGAGGAAAGTGAGTGAGGGATCAAGGCCCTGGGGAAGTCTGTGTCATTGGGATCAATTGGTTCAGTTCAGAATGGAATGTTTTTCTTTGGCTTGCAGTTGGCAAATCAATACTGAGCCACACCTCTGGGTGTGGTGGCCCACCTCCCTGCTTAAGGATGACAGAGAGAAGTGGTTGGGACAGAATCAGAGGTGTCCTGAGAAGCCTGGAGGAGACAGGCAGCTCCCAGGAAGCCATGAATCTGAGCTGATGAATTATGAGATCAGGTGGCTCAGCCTGCATCCTGCCTCAGGATAGGAGTGGAGAAATTAACTCTCCGGGGCTGGTTAGCTGCAGCTTGTGGCCCATTTTTCTTGTTTATTATCAGTGAATTCAGGAAGGTATTTGCCAAACTGTTTCCCCCACCCTTTCAAAACATTGAATTTATTTGATGACTCCACCTGGCTTGGAGGCAAGAATCAGAGATCTATTCTCCACCTCTACCCCCAATTTTTTTTCTTGCATTCTTTCAACTCTTGTGAATTTTCTCAGCCTTGAAACTGATGTGATTCTTGACGTGATTTGGTTCTCTGTTTATTTAAAAGATTTCTTTAAAAAAATTATTTATTTATTCTCTTTTGTTGCCCTTGTTTTATTGTTGTAATTATTATTGTTGTTGTTATTGATGTCTTTGCTGTTGGATAGGACAGAGAGAAGTGGAGAGGGGAGGGGAAGACAGACATGGGGAGAGAAAGATAGACACCTCCAGACCTGCTTCACTGATTGTGAAGACTGTGAAGTGACTGCCCTGTAGGTGGGGAGCCGAGGGCTTGAACCGGGATCCTTATGCCAGATCCTTATGGCCACTTTGTGCCATATGCGCTTAACCCGATGAGCTACCGCCCGACTCCCAGTTCTCTGCTTATTAACACTTAACTCGGGGATGCTTCCCATGTAGTGAAACTCAGCCATAAATTCAGAGTTTGGTTTCTGAGGTGTCAAATTCATACTAATGGAGACTTCTCTATCTCTGATAAAGATTCCTGACATCCCTTGAACAAGCAGAGTGAGGAAATTCAGTGACCAGTGATATCTCAACAGCCTTCAGACATCCCCCATGGATGGAAAATAATCATTAGCCCTGCTGCAACCACAAAAATGGAAGCTGGTTGCCCTGCACATGGCAGAAGCTAGAGTTATCATCGCCAGGAATAAATGCATCACCCTTTCATCCTGACCTGTGTTATCCAATGGTTCTGGCCTTTGCTATTTACTGCACTGTAGACTGTGGCCCCAGCTAATTAGGGCAGTATAGAGACTCCTGCTCATCCTTTACTGTTTCATGTGCATAGGAATCTTCTCTCTGGTGTGTTTAACTCATTCCTCTCTCTTCTTGCCCCACTCCTCTGCTCTGTGTGCTTCTGAAACATGTGCTTTCCTCTCTATCCCTGCTTTGTCTCAATGAGAGTTCATCTTCCTGAAACATGGCTCTCGTGATTCCCCCCTGTAGAGGTCATTCTAGAACCCTACTAGCAGAGCTGATTGCCCTTTGTCCTGCTTTCTCTTGCTTCCCTGATACACTCAGAGGGAATGATAGTAACATTCTGGGCTATTTTTATTAGGAGAGGTGTGAGGTAGGTGGGTGTCCTGTGTATTACAGGGTGTTTCATAGCATTTCTTGGTCTCCATTCCCTTAGACGCCATTCGTATCTTTGAGAAATAGCAGTTGAAAATGCCTCTAGAAATCATCGAATATTCCTAGTGGTGGTGGTGTTAAAATCTCCCCCTGGCTGAGAAGCACTATGGTTGGGAAAAGTAGATTTTGGACCAGAGATCTGAGCTTTTGTCCCTGTTCCATGTCTTACTTGCCATGTGACCAAAAGATCGCTTTTCTAGCAGATTCGAATCTTGGGTTGTTCATAAAAACTGCACAAATGATATCATCAGCCTCACAGGATTATTATTTTTTTCTTTTTGTCATCATTGGGGACTTTACTGCTCCAGGTTGACATTTTCAGATAGAAAAAGAGAGGTTATTGGAGAGTTGGACATTAGCGCAGCGGGTTAAGAGCAGGTGGCGTGAAGTGCAAACCGGTGTAGGGATCCCGGTTCGAGTCCCTGGCTCCCTATCTGCAGGGGAGTCGCTTCACAGGCGGTGAAGCAGGTCTGCAGGTGTCTGTCTTTCTCTCCCCCTCTCTGTCTTCCCTTCCTCTCTCCATTTCTCTTTGTCCTATCCAGCAACGACAACAATAATAACTACAACAATAAAAACAACAACAAGGGCAACAAAATGGAATAAATAAATAAATAAATATTTAAAAAAAGAAATAGAGAGGTTATGCACCCCACAATGACCCTGGGCCCATACTCCCAGAGGGTTAAAGAATAAGAAAGCTATCAGGGGAGGAGAGAGGATAAGGAGTTCTGATGGTAGGAGTTGTGTAGAGTTGTACCCCTCTTATCCTATGGTTTTGTCAGTGTTTACATTTTATAAATAAAAATAAAAAAAAGAAAAAGAGAGGTTGAGACAGAGACACCACAGTGCCAAAGCCAGTCTTGAGCTTGGGTTGCTTGTACAGCAAAGAGGTGCCTTCCCAGGTGAGCTGTCTTGCCAGCTCTCACAGGATTCTTAAATGGATTAAACTGATCTATCCTGGTACACAGTAAACACTGGCATCTGCAACTGCTTCACAGACACTGGCTCCACCAGCAGCTCCTCAGCTCCAGAAGGGCAGTAGGGTCCCTGGGGAAATCTCCCCTTGCAGCCATGCTTTGGGAGGAGAAATAGAAAGTATTCTAATTCCAGAGAGTAAATGTCAGAGGCTTGATAAGATTTCTGAAAACAAACACTCTGGAGGGAAACGGAGGAGGGAGTGGGAGAGAGGAGGTGGTAGGCCAGAGGTCTGAATGTTGGAGACTTGTTCTTTTACATATACTTTGTCCTGCTTTCTCTTGCTTCCCTGCTACACTCAGAGGGAATGATAGTAACATTCTGGGCTATGTTTATTAGGAGAGGTGTGAGGTAGGTGGGTGTCCTGTGTATTACAGGGTGTTTCATAGCATTTCTTGGTCTCCATTCCCTTAGATGCCATTCGTATCTTTGAGATACGAATCCAGTTTTCTGGGTGGGGTTAGGTAGCATAATGGTTATGCAAAGGACTCTCATGCAAAAGTTCCAGGTTTCATAGTCGCAGCCTCCAAAGTCCTAAATTCAATTCCTAGAACTACCATCAGCCAGAGTTCAGCAGTGCTCTGGTAAAAACAAACAAACAAACAAATAAAATAAAAAGGGCTTAATATTCTTTGTGTGACTGTGCTCAAACTGGCTGACAGAGTGAGGACTGACTATATAACATCTTTTGGTCCTTAGAGAATATTGGGCGGGGGGTGATTAGTAGCTTCTTTGGCAAAGGTGAAGTCCAATGAGGTACTTGTGGCTACTGGAAGCCTGGGGATTAAATCTCCCAGACAATGTAATCTCCTGCTTATGTTACCCTAGTCTCAGCCTTATAGCTAGACTGAGACTCCAGAGAAAACAAACCAACCAGACCTACTTGTAAGAGATGGTTAAGTCTTCAAAGGAACATAGTAGAGCAATTGCTTGGTATAAAAAAAGTTTATTTTTATTTTTTTTAATAAATTGTTATCTACAGCCACCTGTGGTCAGTAGTTCTGTATTCTTTAGGTCAGATAATAGTCACTTGCCATGTTTGCTAATCTGCCAATAGAGACTCTCAGACTTCCTTTTCTTAATTAGACAAAATGGGGAGATTGTGAGCTCTGAAGTCCAGCCCAGGGGTGGAGGAGACAGTTCTGCATCAGGTATAAAAGGTGGGACAAGGGTGAGGGGTGCTCATTGCTGCCTGACTGCCACTATTGGCCTCACGGCCTTTTGCAAAAGAATAAACATCCTGATTCAACTCCTTAATTTTTGCCTTGATAAGTAATTTTAATTGGACATTATTTACAACATACTGAAAACACTGAAAAGCCCTGTGGCAGTGGGCTACAAACCTGAGCAGGAATCTTCCAAAGGGTTAGCCTGTCTTCAGGCCAGTCTTACCTGAGTCTGAAAACAGGCCAAGTGCATACAGTCTCTCCATGATTGATCTTGACATGCAGATAGGCCTAAGACAACTAGACAGGCCATTGACCTGCCTCCTCAAACAACCAAATAGCTACACCCTAACCCCAAGCCTGTAGCCCTGCCCACTCAACCTGAAGAAGGGACTTGGAAAGAAAGGCACTCTGGGAAATTGGAGAATCTCCATCTAACCAATTCACTCCCAACTGGGAATAAGAATACTAGTCTGTTGCTTGCCTCTGCCACCATCGAGTGAGTACAAGTGTGTGCACACATGCTTTTATTTTAAAATTTTATTTCTTCTTGATTTCTTTGTGTGATTCCAATTTGTCTCTTTGAGAGAGAAAGAGAGAGAGTTGCAAGTTTGTTTCTGTATTTGTGCAATGTGCCAGTGTCTCACTACTATTTGAACACAGGAGTCTCACTGACCTTGGTAGCAGCTACCCACATCTTGTCTTTCAGCAACCAGAGACAAGGGTGCTACCCTCCAGAGCAACAGCACCACTCACTCCTGAGACACATGGCAGAGTGGCTAGCTTCACAGAGCTTGAAACCAACAACCCAGAGGTCACCTTGTCCTATACCTGAACAGCAACATTAGTCTTGGAAGGCCACTGCCCCTACAGGGAACCACAGTGTTGTGGGCTCAAGACTCAGAACCAACCAGTGGAGTCAACAAGGAGGAACTTTATAACAGAACACAGACAGAAAGAGCTTGCACTCTTAAAGGATTCTGGGGCTGGAACAAAGGCAAGATCCAGCTTATATAGGCGGGCTGCAGGGCTGACAACAGAAAACACCATCACAGAAGCAGAGGCTGCAAGGTTAAAGGGGTGGGACTTGGACCCATTGCTCAAGGTCTGGTTGTTTTAGTTACTGTTATCTTTTCCTGCATGGCTGTGTCTGGGCAAAGGTTCAGGACTTGGAAGTATTATGACCTGCCAGGATAGGTTGTGCCACTGGCGGGGGGGGGGGGGGGGGAGGGAAGGGGGCCTTTCTCAAGGCCTCCTGTTATCTGGGACTTCTCTTCTCTATATACTTTGGTGTATATACTTTCTTCACCTTAACACTTTTTTTTTCTTTCCTATTTCATTCCCCTCTTTTTTTTTTTTTTTACCCATTGACTACTAAGGACTATTTTATTTATCAGGAGAGCATACTATGGGGTCAGAAGTATCTACTACTTGGTAGCCTCAGTAGGGACAATGGAAATGAGCACTGTCATAACTATCTCAGAATATTATCTTAAAAATGAGCTGAGTGGTGGGTTACCTGGTTGAGCACACATATTACAATGCACAAGGACCTGGTTTGAGCCCCTGGTCCCTGCCTGTAGGGGGGAAGCTTCACAAGTGGTGAAGCAGTGTTGCAGGTGTCTTTCTCTGTCTCTCTCCCTCCATGTCATCCCTTCTCTCTTGATTTCTGGTTGTCTCTATTCAATAAATAACTAAAGATAATTTTAAAAATTATTATAAAATGAAAATATTTTAGAAAAAGTGGGATCTAGGTCTATACGGACCCCATCCTAGATTTTTAAAACTCTTTAACCAGTTATCAGGAATGGGAGAATCTCTTGTTTTCCTGGGTTGGAGCACTAAGCAGAAGAAAGCAATCACATACATTGTAGGTCACACAGTAGAACATTATAACGACAGGTGTTACAGTGACTCCCACTTTCTGTCTTAGATTCCAATTTTCTGGGGTTATAGTGTCTAGCTTGCTGCTGAGCACTAGTCTCATAAGCACAGTTAAGAATAGGACATTGACTAGATCAGAGAGAAACAGAGGGGAATGAGTTAAACACATTAGAGAGGAAGATTCCTATGCACATGAAACAGTAAAGATGAGCAGGAGTCTCTATACTGCCCTAATCAGCTGGGGCCACAGTCTACAGTGCAGTAAATAGCAAAGGCCAGAATAACTGGGATAACACAGGTCACAGGGGAGGAAAGGGTGATGCATTTATTCCTGGCGATGATATCTCTAGCTTCTGCCATGCGCAGGGCAACCAGCTTCCATTTTTGTGGTTGCAGCAGGGCTGAAGATTATTTTCTATTTCTCACAATGCTGAATGGTACTTTAAGGGGCTCTTTGGGTCTTCCTTTTACTCCCAGGCTACTCGCCAGTTGTCCAGAGAAGTCAGCTCCATCTGTGAACGTTTGGTGGCCTTTGTCACTCTAGGGTGACAGATCTGCTGAATAATGCCTGTGACTTTAACAAGTATAACCTGGTATGGTCCCAACCTTGTTAAGTGTTAGGGGATCATGCCTCTGGGCTGATATGAGTGGACCCAGTTTCTTAGGGGAAATGTGTTTTTTTTTCTTTTTAAAACTTCTTTATTTATTTGCCTCAAAGTTTTATTTAATTTTACAAGGTAATGAATGCTACTTAATTCACTTTTCTGGTGGGGTCACTCCTAAGTTAATAATGATTGGAGGGAGGTTGCTGTACAGGATCTCAAATGGTGAATAACCTGAGACTTTAGGGGAACATCAAACTTAGTAGGGCTAGGGGTTAATAAACCTACTTAGGGCATTGTAGTCTCCTGGTTGTATTTGGCTAAGAGATTTAAGGGCTCTGTTCATATGTTTAATTTTCCCTGAACTCTGTAGCCTGTAGGTAGTATGTAATTTCTAGGTTATCTTCAAAATCTGGGCAAGTTTCTGCAGTCTTTACCACAAATACAGGCTTGTGGTCTGTGCAGATTGATGTGGGGAGGCCATTATTGAAGAATTGTTTCTCATAGCAAAATTTTACTACTTCTCTACCATTTTCAGTGTGAGTAAGAAAGAATTCTACTCACCTACAGTATGTGCAGACAAGTACTAAGAGGTATTTTTGCCTTCCCTAAACACCTTAGTTTATGTAGAATCTGCCTCTGTGTCTTCAAATAGCATTGTCCTGGTATACTGAATTCCTGGGGGCTTGAAAGGGCCTTGTTTTGGGTTATTCTGGGCACATGTTACACAGTTTCTAGTCACACAGATGAAGGGGAAACACTCATAAAAATATAGAATAATGACATTGAAATATCTTAATGCATAGTATCAATAAGCGTCAGTGGCCTAAATTTGCCCATTAAAAGGCATAGAGTAAGAAGATGGATCAGAAAACACAACCCAACCATGTGTTGTCTGCTGGAATCCCACCAAACTCGACAAACAAACACAAACTATTAAATGGAGAAAGATGAGTATCTTCAACAAATGACTATGGGAAAATTGGGTTAAAACATGCAGGAGAATGAAAGTGAACCACCACATTTTACCATACACAAAAGTAACCTCCACATGAATCAAGGACTTGGATGTTAGACCAGGAACTATTAAATACTTAGGCAAGCACTCTTTTCCATATAATTAAAAAATTTTTTTTTTTTTTTTGTCTCCAGGCTTATTGCTAGGGCTCGGGGCCTACACTACGAATTCAATGCTCCTGGAGGCTATTTTTTCCCTTTTGTTGCCCTTGTTGCTCATCATTGTTATTATTATTATTGCTGTTGGATAGGACAGAGAGAAATCGAGAGAGAAGGGGAAGACAGAGAGGGGGAGAGAAAGATAGACACCTGCAGACCTGCTTCACCGTTTGTAAAGCAACCCCTCCCCACAGGTGGGGAGCCAGGGGCTTGAACCAGGATCCTTACACTAGTCCTTGCACTTTGCACCATGTGCAGTGCTTAACCCACTGCGCTACTGCCTGACCACTTCCATATTAATTTTATAGTCATCTCTTTAATAATACAAATCCAGTTGCAAGGAAGACTAAAACAAAAATAAACCAATGGGACTACATCAAATTGAAATGCTTTTGAACAGCAAAAGGACCCAACACAGAGACTCTTTACTGAATGGAAAAAGAGCTTTATATTACATACACAAGACAAGAGGCTAATAACTAAAATATATAAAGAGCTCGCCAGACTCAGCAACAAAAAATCAAATGAACCCATCCAAAAATGGGGAGAGGACATGAACAGAATATTCACCACAGAAGAGACCTGAAGGCCAACAGATATATGAAAAAATGCTCCAAGCTGCTGATTGTCAGAGAAACACAAATAAGGACAACAGTGAAATACCACATCACTCCTGTGAGAATGTCATACATCAGACATGGTAACAGTAACAAATGCTAGAGAGGTTTTGGGGGATAAAGGGACCCTCCTGCACTGCTGGCTGGAATGTCAATTGGTCCAACCTCTGTGGAGAGCAGTGTGGAGAACTCTCAGAAGGCTAGAAATGGACTCACCCTATGACCCTGCAATTCCTCTCCTGGGGATATATCCTTGAGCGGAGCTTGAAGGAATCATATTAAGGGAGATAAACCAGAAAGAGAAGGATGAATATGGATGATTTCACTCGTAGAAGTTGAGACTTAAAAACAGAAAGGAAAACACAAAGCAGAACATGGATAGAGTTTGGAGTATCAGGTCCACTTTAGGGGGACCTTTGGTGGTGGGAGCAGTGTTATAGTCCTATTAAACTATAATCTTATAAATCACTATTCATTTTGTCGGGGGAAAATAGATAGAATATCTCAGGTTCTTTAACTGCCTAGATTTCCATTTGAGTATACATTCATTTAGTCTAAGCACTTAATATTTCTAATTTGTAAACTGATTGTATAAGTACCGCATACTAACCAATTGCACCACTGGAGCTCCAACTGATTGAATTCTAATACTGGGCTTAAGTTGTCAAAACATTTCTAAAGGTAACTTTTTTTTTTTTTTCCAAATACTAACTTACCAACGTGGTCCAGTCAGTATCTAAAATGCAGTTACTTGTAGATAGCATTAAATGACATAAATCATGGCAAGGTTTTGTATGGTACAGTAAATCCTAACCATAGGATGTTCAAATTAGACCAAGCTCCCAAGTGACTTGGTTATAATAATTATCTATTGCCTTCTTAAACTCTAAGACTTTAAGAAACCTTCCCCATTCTCTTCAAAATCTGTGTTTCTCCCAGTGGTGGAACCTCTGGGACTTTGCTTGTTTTTCTTGATGCCTCTCCTCTTGACCCCTTCCCCTGTTCTACTGCCTCTGCTGACCTCAGTGCAACCAGTGCTACCCTGCCATCTTATGCTGCCACTGCACCTTCACTTCTGATTGTATCCAGAGACACCAAAAATAATTATTTTAAGCTTTTGAGCCCTATTCTCAATTTAGATACCGTCTCCCCAGACAATATTTTAGTCCACCTACATGTTAGCTATCAAGCTAAGGCAAAAATTACTAATGTCATGGGATCCTTAGAATATGCCTAAAATAGATTACCTAGCTTCTTACCACCCCAAGACCCCTAGTTTCACCTGCTCTATTCCTTTTGGTTCCTACTTATTAATAATTTGTCCTGTTTTATATCTTATTGCAGTTCAGAGACAAATTTTCAGACACTACTATGATTCCATCCTTACTGCCCTGAGCAGGTTACCTCACTTATGTGTCCTGAAGCCTCATCTCTCCAGAGCCCTACCCCACTAGGGAAAGATAGAAACAGGAGGGGGGGGGGGATGGATCAACTTGCCAATGTCCATGCCCAGTGGAGAATTACAGAAGCCAGAATTCCCACCTTCTGCACCCCAAAAAGAGTTTTGACCCATACCCCCAGAGGAATAAAGAATAGGAAAGTTTCCAGTGGAGGATACGGGACATGATGGAACTCTAGTGGTGGGAACTGTATGGAATTATAACCCTACTATCTGATAATCCTGTAAATCATTATTAAACCACTAATAAAATTATATATATATATATATATATATATTAACTTTTCTAACCTGAAAGACCAAGAGGTCTGAGCATGTTGGGAATGACCTGGAAACTTGCTGGAGCTGGGCAGATTTTCAGATTTTGTCTCCCACCCCCATCACCCTCACCCTTATCCTGTAGACCTTAGCTTCCTGCTTAGATGTGGTTCTCCCTCATCGACCCACTCTAGAGCACCTCACCAGCATCCTGTTTACCCTGCTGTCTTCCTGTCACCTGAACACATCACCCCGATCTTGGAAGGCTTCCTATGCTGAGCCTGGACCTGAGGAGAGTCCTTTCTTGGTCACTGAGATCACATGCCCCCAGGAAACAACATCAGTTGCCCCCAGGTGGGACAGAAGTGGATATAGGAATGTCCCCACACTGATGCCAGTCTAAGGAGGGGTTTAGCCACAGTCAGAGGTGGAACATAGCCCAGAATGCAGTCTCCTGTTTCCTGTCATTTGACAGTTGGCTTGACCAGCACTGACATAAAAATACTCACTAGGGAGTCGGGCTGTAGCGCAGCGGGTTAAGCGCAGGTGGCGCAAAGCACAAGGACCGGCATAAGGATCCCGGTTCGAACCCCGGCTCCCCAACTGCAGGGGAGTCGCTTCACAGGTGGGGAAGCAGGTCTGCAGGTGTCTATCTTTCTCTCCTCCTCTCTGTCTTCCCCTCCTCTCTCCATTTCTACCTGTCCTATCCAACAATGACAACAACAATAATAACTACAACAATAAAAGAACAAGGGCAACAAAAGGGAATAAATAAATAAAATAAATATTAAAAAAAATAAAAATAAATACTCACTAAACATACAGTGCATTCTCCTCTTGCCACAGATAACAGAGCTCAGATTGCCCTAGTCATCTGCACTTGCCCTCCAGACACAGCCTATTAGGAGCTCAGCACACAGTAGGTTCTTTATTATCAACTCATCATCATGACAGTTAAAGGAAGGGAGTCAAGAGACCTGGTTCTGTCTCTATTTCATCTGTCTCCATGAGGGAGATGATCCCCCCCCCCCGGTTTCAAAAGTATTTTATTTTATTTATTTTGGATAGAGACAGAAAGAAATTGAGAGAGAGGGAGAGATAGAGACTGAGAGAGAAAAAGAGATACCTGCAGCACTGATTCATTGCTTATGAAACTTCCCCCTATAAATGGGGATCAGAGTCTTGAACCCAAATCCTTGGACATTGTAACATGTGTACTCTACCAGATGCACCATCACCTGGCCCCCATAAGAAATAATTTGAATATTTTCTTTTCATTCTTATTACCAGAACACTGTCAGCTCTGGCTGATGGGGGTGCTGGGGATAAAACCTAAGATTTTGGAGTCTCGAGCATGAGAATCATTTACATAACCATTATACTATCTTTCTATCACTTGCTAAACCCTTTCTCTCTAACTCATAAGAATCATATATGACTGTAACAAAGAGAAAGGTTTCCTTAAATCTTGCAAAATCAAAGCATAAAATAATCAATCACATCTCAAACAAGATTTTATAAAAAATATATTCAAACTCATTAGTTTATTCCATTCCATGTAGTTAATTCATAATATTTGTTAACATTTTTATAAGACCAGTTTTTTATGAGTTCTGTAATTCATTTTTATTGTACTTAAAAGTTTTGGGTAAATTTTTAATGCAGTTTTGGGTTTGGGTTTTTTGTTTATTTGTTTTTGGTCATCACTGTGGCTTGTTAGAGGCAGGCAATTTGCCCAAAATAAAGAGACAATATATGTGAGTTATGAATTAATAAGGTATTTTATTCTTTTATACAAAAAAAGTGTCCAGACCCATCAAGAATCAATGAGACTGACACAGTGGGCAGGAAGTCTACCTGTTTTTTATTTCTAACCCGGGTGTGAAACTACCTTGTTCTCCATGGTCTGTATACACAGATTCACAGTATTACCATGATTGGCTAAGAGAGGGAAGGTGGCACATGGGGTAGAACTCTTTCTTTCTTAGGTTAGGGGCCTGGTTGGGTAAAGTATTTTTCTACAGATGTAAAATGTGACCTTCCTCTTGAAGCTATGTGGGTCTCCTTATCAGCTGAGGATCTAAAACAAGCAGCCAAACTGTTTCCAGAAGATGACTTAACTCAACCAGGTACCCAAGCAGGAACTCTCTTTGAATGGAAAGACTTATTTCTTACAGGCTTTACTTGTCCATACCTATTTTTTAAGATATATAGAGATAGAGATAGAGATACAGATACAGATAGATACAGAAAAAGACACTATAACACAGACACTTCCACCACTGTGGTGGGTATAGGACTCAAATCTAAGCTATGCCCAGGACATAGCCAGTACAATACCCAAGTGAGCTATCTTGTCTACCAAGTTATGGAATTTTTCATTCAACTCAGTTCTATGATAAACCAGTATCCCCTAGTCTTTTTTAGTCTTCCATCTCTCTCTCTCTCTGGCCATAAAACACTGATAAAAGAATCAGAATAAATATATTCTATAAGTAACAGACTTTTTTAAAAGTAGATTTTATTTATTTATTTACTTTGAATAGAGACAGAAAAAGGGAGAGGGAAGGGGGAGACAGAGAGGAAGAGAGAAAGAATGACACCTGTAGCCCTACTTTACTGCTTGTAGTTGGGGACTAGGGGCTTGAACCTGGGTCCTTGTGCACTGTAATGCCTGTGCTTTAGCAGGTGTGTCACCACCCAGTCCCTAAGTAACAGACTTTTAAATGACTATATTTAAAGTGCTAATAATGTAACCGATAAGAAAATTTGATCAGCCTTGTGTTATACAAGTAATATACCATTTTTAGGATGGATGCATAGATACACAGGTAGATAGATGGATAGACAGACTGGAGCATAGCTCAGCTCTGGCTTATGGTGATCCTGGGGACTGAACCTGAGACTACACTCTCAGGCATGAGAGTCTTGTGCATAACCATTGTGCTCCCTCTCCAGCCCTAGTATCATTTATTTTTCTTTTACTTTTTTATAGTTTATGTATTTATTTATTTATTCATGGACTTATTAGATAGAGGGAAGGGGGAGATAGAGAAGGGGAGAGAAAGAGATATCTACAACACTGCTTCACCCCTTATGAAGCATCCCTTCTGTAGGTGGGGACCAGAGACTTGAACTCAGATCCTTGCATGTTGTACCAGGTGCATGCTATTAGATGCAGCACCAAGTGCCCCTCTTCTCCCAGTATCATTTACTTAACAGTGCTTTCAATGCAATCCAACAGGCCAAGTAAGCTTGTTTTTTTTTGAATTATCTCCCCCCACCCCCCACCGCACAAGGGAATAGGCTTTATACACTTTCAATTCAAAGGAGGTCTCGAAACTTTACATCAGGCTCAACCTGACACTGTTGACTGGCTACGGAAGAAGGGCAAACGCTAGAAGAAGAAGAATACCATTGAACAGCCTTCAGGGTTAAATTCCACTCCCTTCTTTTCTCTCCCTATTCCCTCTCCCTTTTTCTTCTTTTCTTTCCTCTTCTTTTTTCTTTTCTTTCTTTCAGAGGAAGGAGCCACCATGTCACTCCACCACTCAAAGATTTTCCTTGGTGTTGTCCTTAGTGCTCAGAACGGTGTACGCATATGTTGTGCCAGGACCTTAAGCAGGGCCATACAGGAACCCTGCTGAGTGAGCTATTTTCCAGGACCAAATAGTTCTCATTTTATAAGGAGGAAGAACAAATCTTACAAGATGTGACTCCAGGGATCTTGGCAAAATACTGCATGGTAGCCGAGTAAAAGAGACTTCATTTAGAATTTGATTTAAGGGATCGTTAAAAGCGTCAGAAGATGTTTTAGAACACAGAGATTATTATGAACCAACAATTATTTACTTAATAGAAGTGACAGGATTTCAAAGAATAGACTTCACACAGTTTGAAATAAAATTTAGTTCCTAATGTTGATAAGATTTGCCTTACTTATTTAATCAAAGACCTGATGGATAAAAGATAATATGAAGAACAAAATCTTTGTTTTTTAGATAAATTACTTGAAAAGAAGAAGAAAACTCATGATACCTTGCAGAAGCAGCTCAACACTCCAAGAAACCTGTCTTCTTAGCAGATGAAAGAAAGTTAAAATTAAATTTTATGTAAGCATATACATAAAATGCTAAGAATGTTAAGGCTTAATTAAAAATCAATTTGACAAATATATTAATCTTTTCCAGCTTGAACACACATACATATCTTTTATTGAGCTATTTCTTTACTTATTTATTTTATGGAACAGAAAGAAATTGAGAGAAGGGAGAGAAAAATAGAAACACTTGCAGCACTGCTTCACTATTCATGAAGCTTCCCCCAGCAGATGGGGATCAGGGGCTTGAACCTGCGTCCCTGTGCACAGTAACACACATAAATTTCTTTTTACAGGATTAATTTCCTATAAATCTTTTATTTACAGATTTTGCTCTATTTCTTTCCTAATGTCTACTCCAAAAATAACTGTTGTAATTCTGAAAACAAAATTAACTTTATTTTTGTTCTTAACAAAAACACAGCTCCATTTCTTCTTCCTTCCTTCTTTCCCCCCCTCCCTCCCTCTCTCCCTCCCTACCTGTTGCATTTTTGCTGATGAATCAATAGCTTACTGTGGACATTTTTCATTCTTTTTTTTAAATTAAAATCTATTTATTTATTGGATAGAGACAGCCAGAAATTGAGAGGTAAGGGGGAGATAGAGAGGGAGAGAAAGACACCTGCAGCACTGCTTCACCACTTGCAAAGCTTCCCCCTGCTTGTGGGGAAAAAAAAGACTTCATGTCCCCCTTCTGTTTCTAGCCCTCTGAAGCTTACAGGCACAGAGAAATGATCCAGGTGAGGTAATACCTGACTTGCAAGGCTCTGGAGATGCCTGTAGACTTGCATTTCCAATTTTGCAAAGTAGAAAACCTTTCTTTTCCCCTTTGGATACATTCAGCTTAAAGAAGAAAGAAAAAAATTACTCCTTGCAGGTTCTGAATACCAGTTTCCAAACAGATGAGAATTTTGACTACAAAGTTATAAAAAAAAATGCTTTCCAATATCTTTTGAGGTTTTGGTGGGACTAAAAGTATGCATTTTTGGCAGGCTCAGACAATTTCATGAGCCCTAGATGATGCAAAGGATATTATTCTGCTCAACAATTTGTTTGGCTTTGTATGTTAACTCTCTTTTCAGCCACCAGGTTCCAGATGCCATCAGGATGCCAGCCAGGCTTCCCTGGACTGAAGACCCCACCAATGTTTCCTGGAGCTCCGCTTCCCCAGAGACCCACCCTACTAGGGAAAGAGAGAGGCAGACTGGGAATATGGACCTACCAGTCAACGTCCATGTTCAGCGGGGAAGCAATTACAGAAGCCAGACCTTCCACCTTCTGCAACCCACAACGACCCTGGGTCCATGCTCCCAGAGGGATAGAGAATGGGAAAGCTATCAGGGGAGGGGATGGGATATGGAGATTGGGTGGTGGGAATTGTGTGGAGCTGTACCCCTCCTACCCTATGGTTTTGTTAACTTATCCTTTCTTAAATAAAAAATAAATTAAAAAAGGATATTATTCTAAGACACACAACCACTCCTAAGGATGGTCAAGATAAAATAGTCAAACAAACAAACATACACATACAGCTGAATAATTCCACAAAGCTGGGAATAGACCTAGCCACAAATAGGTCTTAGCAATAATTTTGTTCAGCTGTATTTTGAGGAGGTGGAGGGGTTCTTAGAACATGAGGGACAATACATAGAAATTTTTTCCCAGTACTTTCCCTTTTGCTTGACAAACAACAACAGATGGATAGGCAATAGTAGAACTTATGGAGAAGTTTATGAGATTCCAAACATTTTCTTTTATCTTAGTATTGTTGTACAGGACATGGTTTTATGAGTTTCGATATTTCCTGGAGGTTTTTAAAATCCCAGTGACAATAAATGCCCCACTCAATTTTCTAAATCTGTATTTTTCTAAATTAGAGCATAGGAGGAGTAGTTTGGGAATGAAGAGCTTCACAGTGATTACTATCTTTTGCTTTATCAGTTCAGAAGAATAAGGGCCACATATTTTGTTAAGAAGGAATATTTGTGTTAAATGGAGGTTTTAATTTATTTTTAAAAATTTTTATTATCTTTATTTATTTATTGAATAGATGCAGCCAGAGACTGAGAGGGAAGGGGGAATAGGAGAAAAGAGAGACAGAGAGACACCTACAGCACTGCTTTACCATTCGTGAACAGGAATGGTTCAACACCTGCAAGTCAGTCAATATAATCCATCATATCAATAAAAAGAAAGATGAAGATGAAACTTACATGAGTTTATTAAATGACGCAGAAAAAACATTTGATAAGGCCCAACACCCATTTATGATACTGACCCTAAAAAATTGGGAGTGGAAAGAAAATTCCTCAACATAATAAAGGCTATATATGAGAAGCCCATAGCTAAAATCATACTTGAGGGGGGAAAATTGAAAGCTTTCCCCCTAAAATCAGGAACTAGACAAGGATGTTTACTCTTACCACTTCTATTCAGCATAGTCCTAGAAGTTCTCACCATCACAATCAGGCAAGAAAGAATCCAAACTGGGAAGTATGAAGTTATATTATTATTATTTGCAGATGTTATGATGTTATACCTAGAGGACCCCAAAAAATTTTGCCAAAAACTACTGGAAATCATCAGTAAATTCAGTAAAGTAGCAGGTTACAAATCATTACTCATAAACCCGTGGCATTTCATTATAAAAAGACGGGCCACAGGAAAGGGTACTCAAGGAAGCAATCCCATTTACAATTGAATCCAAAAAGATAAAATATCAAGGAATACACCTAACAAATGAGGTGAAGGACTTTTTCAATGAAAACTATAAGACATTGTTAAAAGAAATAGAGGACAACACAAAGAAATAGAAGAACATCCCATGCTCATGGATTAGAAGAGTAAAACAATCTATTGATTCAGTGCAATCCCTATTAAAATTCCAATGACCATATTTCAAGGAAATTGAACAACTTATCCAAATATTGGTGTGGAACTTAAAACAACAAAAACAAAAACATGAATAGTAGAAGCACTCCTGAGGAAAAGAAGAAAAATTGAGGCATCACAATTCTGGACCTTGGTTTCTATTGCAAAGCAGTAGTAGTTAAAGCAGTGTGATATTGGAACAAAAATGAACATATGGCTAATGGAACAGGCTAGAGAGTCCAGAACTAAACCACACATGTACAGAAACATTGTATATGATAAAGGGGCCAAAACTGCCCAGTGGGGAAAAGAACATCTCTTTAACAAATAGTGTTGGATGAATTGGACAAACAAAAAACTAGACCACAATCTACATCATGCACCAAAATTAACTCAAAATTGATTGTATATTTGGATATTAGGCCTGAAACTATAAAATACGTTGGTGAAACATTCCATCACCTTAACATTAAATATGTGTTTGACTCCACTCCATGGGCAAGGGAAACAAAAACAATAATGAGCAAATGGGACTATAAAAAACTGAAATTTTATTCCAAAGGATAATCAGGAAACTCAGCAAATGGGAACAGATATTTGCACACCACATCTCAGACAAGCAACTGACAGCAAACATCTATAAAGAACTCATACAGTTCAACAAAAAGAAAAAATAGCCAGAAAAAATAATAAAGTGGGCAAAAAATAGGAATAGATGGTTCTCTAAAGAAGAGATACACATGGCCTACAGATATATATGGAAATGCTCCAATTTACTCATCATTAGAGAAATTCAAATTAAAGCCACACTGATATTCCATCTCACACCTGTGAGAATGTGCTGCATCAATAAAACAAGAGAACATAAATGTTAGAGAGAATGTGGAGAGAAAGGAACTCTACTACATTGCTGCTGGGAATGCAAATTGGTGCAGCCATTATGGAGAACAGTATGGAGAATCTTTGAACAAATACAAATGGAAACATCTTCTGATTCTGATTCAGCAATTTCATTTCCTAGGCATTTACCGAAAGTATTGTAACACTTTTTTGAATGAATATATGCACCCCCATATTCATAGTGGCTTTATTCACAATAGCAAAAACTTGGAAACAGCCAAAATGCCCTTTCATAGATGACTGGTAAAAAAAGGTATGGGACATATACTCAATGGAATATTACTCAGAAAAAAAATGTGATTGTGTCCTTTGGGATAAAGTGGATAGGAGTGGAAAAGATTATGCTGAGTGAAGCAAGTAAGAAGGTGAAGAACAACTCCAGAATGGTTCCACTCATACACAGAATATAGAGAATTGAACATATAAACGTGGAAAAAAAATGTATATCTAAGACAGTGGGACAACTATAATGGTTAGCTATGGGGATAGGGTTAGGAATGGGGACACAGACCTTTGGTGATGGGAGTGGTGAGAAAAAAAGGAGATAAAATGATATCATCCACAATATTCTTCAGCATTGATTGTATTGTAGCAGTGATTTGATTTTTGAAACATAAAAATCCTAAGTAAAATATACACTTGAAATAATGCAAAATAACTTGCTTAGTAAAAAATATTATGTACATGTGTAGAAATATATGTGCAATTTACTTCTTAGATACATTTCGTTGGTTATTTTTCAAATTATGAACTCCTGAAAAAATTAAATAAGTTTTTTAAAAAGATAGAAAATATACCTAAAAAAAGTAGTGTCCAGTCATTATAGTAGGTTTCTTCACGGAGAGAAAGGAACTCTGTTACAAACTGCTGGGGAGATGGATGGGAAATTTCCCTTTATTCTTTTGTTTACTGAAAAACAGAATAAACAAAAACTTCTCTCTCTTTCTATTTATTTGTTGGAAAGAGGAAGAGAGAAATTGAGAGGGGAGGGAAAGATAGGGAGAGAGACAGAGACACTTGCAACACTGCTTTACTGATCCTGAAGCTTCCCCCTGCAGGTGGGGATTGGGAGCTTGAACTGTGGTCCTTGTCAATCTAGCATGTGTGCATTTCCAGGAGGGTCATCTGTCACCAGTCTAGGTCTCTTATTCCCTTAAGACAAAACCCAGCCCTGAAGTTCATTCTTTTGCCATAGCTCTTATCATGTGGCGCCAGGACCCATTTTTCTTTTTATTTTTTTAGTATCTATCTTTAATTCCCAATGAACACTGAAATTTAAGGGCTATTTTCTAGTAGTCTGTATTTTTGAATGACAAGATCATCATTTTCTTTTCCTTCAGTCTCTAAGGACAGTGTTCAGATTTTCTCTTCTAGGTGTTTTCTTTCCAATGCCTGGTAAATATACTTAAGGAGATGGAGTAAAAGTTCACTGTTTTCAAATCCCAGAATTTTGGGGGTATATTTTTCTATTATTATAAGTTTAGGGTAACTGTTACTTAAATGCTACCTCTTTCCCTAGGGATTGTATTTTTTATTATTCCAATCAGACTTACCACAAGTGCTGTGCTCTTAATTAATGGCAGTTCTGTTTTCTCAGTTTTGTGAAGTAGTAAGTTAACATCTTTAATTTTGATTTTTTTCTTAGTCCATGATCAGTCATATATGTAGCACAACTGATTAAAATAAGGTATGATATTGTACCCTTTGAAGGTTATATTCTTTAAGCAGTTTATGAGAACACATAATTTAAAGGAAGGAAATGGAAAGTCTTAGATTGCATGAGTTCTGTTTTAATGTCAAATGCAGTCTCAACATTTCATTCTATGTATTTTTAATCCCATTCTAGAAAGAGCCAGTTTTATCTTGAGATAGAGTTTTCACTTCTAGCAAAATATTTTTTTGTTACTAAAACATGCATATTGATTTTTATATCCAGTTATTTCTTTTATTTTTAAAAGCTTTAACTTCATAGAATATTTACAATCTTTAACTATTAAGACCTAAATTTCAATTTTTTAAAATAAAAGTACTAGCATCTTTTAGAAAACTCACGAATGAATTTTTATAAATTTCAGAACGTGTTTTTACTTATAGGTGATTTTCCAAGTGACACAGACATATCTCAATAGTTGGTCTAAATGCCCAGCTTAAAATGGAATTGCTTTATGATCCAGTAGGCTTCAATCCAAAGGGCCATATGCATCCCTATGTTCATAGCTGCGTTATTCATAATAGCTGAAGAGTGTTAACAGCCTAAATACCCATGGAGAGATGCCTGGATAATGAAGTTATGTGGGGTATACACTATATGGACTACTACTTTTCAGTAAGGAAAGATGATATTGTGTGCTTTGGGACAAAATGGATGGAACTGGAGGTTTTTCTTAGTGAATTAGGCAAAGAGATGAAAGATAGCTATTGGATAGCTTAACTCACATATGTAATTTAGAGAACTGAAACAAGTGTATTTGAAAAAAAAAAAGAAGCAAACAATCTTTAGGATTTTGTGAGAATTATGGCAGTTATAATTGGTATGATACCCTGAACTACTTTTCTCCTTCTTCTTCTACTTCTTCTTCTACTTCTTCTTCTACTTCTTCTTCTTCTTCTTCTTCTTCTTCTTCTTCTTCTTCTTCTTCTTCTTCTTCTTCTTCTTCTTCTTCTTCTTCTTCTTCTTCTTCTTCTTCTTCTCATTCTTCTTCTCATTCTTCTTCTTCTCATTCTTCTTCTTCTCATTCTTCTTCCAATTCTTCTCTTCTTCTTCTTCTTCTTCTTCTTCTTCTTCTTCTTCTTCTTCTTCTTCTTCTCCTCCTCCTCCTCCTCCTCCTCCTCCTCCTCCTCCTCCTCCTCCACCTTCGCCTCCTTCTTTTTCTTTAATTTCTTTATTTGGGGATTAAAGTTTTACAGTTAACAGTAAATACAAAAGTTTGTACATGCATAACATTTCTCAGTTTTCCACATAATAATACAACCCCCACTAGGTCCTCTGTCACCCTTTTCTAGGACATGTACTTTCCCCCCCCCCCCACCGAGTCTTTTACTTTGGTGCAATACACCAACTCCAGTTCAGGTTCTACTTGTGTTTTCTCTTCTGATCTTGTTTTTCAACTTCTGCCTGAGAGTGAGATCATCCCACATTCATCCTTCTGTTTCTGACTTATTTCACTTAACATGAATTTTTCAAAGTCCAATCAAGATGCGTTGAAAACAGTGAAGTCACTGTTTTTAATAGCTGAATAGTATTCCATTGTGTATATATACCACAACTTACTCAGCCACTCATCTGTTGTTGGACACCTGGGTTGCTTCCAGGTTTTGGCTATTATAAATTGTGCTGCTAAGAACATATATGTACACAGATCTTTTTGGATGGGTGTGTTGGGTTCCCTAGGATATATCCCCAGGAGAGGAATTGCAGGATTACAGGGTAGATCCATTAGTAGCCTTTTGAGAGTTCTCCAGACTATTCTCCACAGAGGTTGGACCAATTTAGATTCCTACCAGCAGTGCAGGAAGGTTCCTTTGACCCCACAACCTCTCCAGCAATTGTTACCTTTTCTAATGTATGACATTCTTACAGAAGTGAAGTGGTATCTCACTGTTGCCTTTATTTACATTTATTTGACAATCAAAGACTTGGAACATTTTTTCACATGTTTATCAGCCTTTTGGATCTCTTCTGTGGTGAATATTCTGTCCATGTCCTCTTCCCATTTTTGTATGGGGTCATTTGTTTTCTTGTTGTTGATTTTGGCAAGCTCTTTATATATTTCGGTTATTCGCCTCTTGTCTGTCCATGTCCTCTCCCCATTTTTGTATGGGGTCATTTGTTTTCTTGTTGTTGATTTTGGCAAGCTCTTTATATATTTCGGTTATTCGCCTCTTGTCTGATGTATGGCATGCAAAGATCTTCTCCCATTCTGTGAGGGGTCTCTTGGTTTGGGTAGTGATTTCTTTTGCTGTGCAGAAGCCTTTTAATTTGACGTAGTCCCATAGGTTTATACTTGCCTTCGTCTTCTTTGTATTTGGATTCATTTCATTGAAGATGTCTTTAAAATTAATGCGGAAAAAAGTTCTGCCAATATTTTCCTCTCAGTATCTGATAGTTTGTGGTCTAACATCCAAGTCCTTGATCCACTTGGAATTTACTTTTTTATTTGGTGAAATATAGTGGTTCAGTTTCATTCTTCTGCATGTTCCAACCCATTGTTTCCAACACCATTTGTTGAAGAGACTCTGCTTTCCCCATTTAATAGTCTGGGCCCCTTTGTCAAAGATTAGATGTCCATAGGTGTGGGTACTTACTTTTAGGCTCTCAGTTCTATTCCACTGTTCAGTGTGTCTATTTATGTTCCATTACCAAGCAGTTGTGATGACAATGGCCCTATAATACAATTTGAGATCTGGGAGTGTGATGCCTCCAGTTATGTTCTTTCTTCTCAAGATTGTTTTGGCAATTCTAGGTCTTTCTGGTTCCAGATAAACATTTGTAACTTCTGTTCTAGTCTCCTAAAATATGTTTGGAATCTTGGATATGTTTGGATGAGGACAGCATTAAATTTGTATTTGGCTCTGGGTAGTATATTCATTTTGATGACATTAATTCTTCCAACCCATGAACATGGAATATCTTTCCAATTCTTGTGTCTTTTTCTATTTCCTTGGGTAGTGAGTCATACTTTTCAGATATAAGTCTTTTACTTATTTTGTTAGGTATATTCCTAGATATTTTATTGTTTTTGTTTCCATAGTAAAAGGAAATGATTTCTGGATTTCATTTTCTTCTAACTTAATGTTTGCATAGAGGAATGCCACTGATTTTTGTATGTTAATTTTGTAGCTTGACACCTTTCTGTACTGCCTGATGATTTCCAAAAGCTTCCTACCGGATTCTGTAGGTTTGTCTGTGTATACTATCATATCATCTGCAAATAGGGTTAGCTTGACTTCTCTTCCAATCTGTATCCCTTTTATTCCTTGCTCCTGTCAGATTGTAGAACTTTCGTGGTAGATTTGGTGGAACTATATCCTGGAATCTCACAACCTTGTTAACCACTATTAATTACAAATAAAACATGACTTGATAAACAAGTAAGCCCAAATTTACTAATTAACATTCTAATGATATGATTTAAATATTCAATGCCTTTTTTCTTTTCTTTTTAAAATTATTATTTATTTATTTTCCCTTTTGTGGCAGTTATTATTGTTGTTGTTATTGATGTTGTCATTGTTAGATAGGACAGAGAGAAATGGAAAGAGGAGGGGAAGATAGAGGGGGAAGAGAAAGATAGACACCTGCAGACCTGCTTCACCTCCTGTGAAGCGACCCCCCTGCAAGTGGGGAGCCGGGGCTCGAACCGGGATCCTTATGCCAGTCCTTGGGCTTTGTGCCAAGTGCATCTTAACCTGCTGCGCGACCGCCCGACTCCCTGCCTTTTTTTATTTTCTTAGTTTCCCTTCTTAGTCTTTAGTCACATAGATTTTCAAAGATTTAAAAGTCTATTATTGATCTAAGAAGCTTCTCCTTATGTGAAAATTTATCAGTAAATTCTATTACGTTGTAGAGACAAATTTAATCAAATGAAAAAGATACACAGACAGGTATGTGAAAAATGAGACATGAAATTCACCAGTTTCCAATTTAATCTCTTTCTACTTAGGTAGTCATTTGTTAATGTAATTTTTGAAGATTTTATTTGTTTTCATAAGAGAGTGACACAGTGGGAAAGAGGAGAGAGAAAGAGAGCAAGAAAAGAGCATTGGTCAGCTTTGCAAATGGTAATAGTTTTGGGAATTGAACCTGAAACCTCTGATGCCTGAAGGTAGTCTTCTATGCTACCTCTTTACAATCTCCCCAGAGTGCTTGCACATGTATAAATAACCTGTGGGAGTGTTGGCTAATGCTTCAGAGTCTCAGTAAAGGCCCTGAAGATTATCTCTTTTTGTATTACCTTATGCTGAGCCACCAAGTAAAATGTCTACTTTCAGTCACTGGGTTAATTCACTGATTTTTTTTTTAATATTTATTTTATTTATTCCCTTTTGTTGCCCTTGTTGTTTTATTGTTGTAGTTATTATTGTTGTTGTCATTGTTGGATAGGACAGAGAGAAATGGAGAGAGGAGGGGAAGACAGAGAGGAGGAGAGAAAGATAGACACCTACAGACCTGCTTCACCGCCTGTGAAGCGACTCCCCTGCAGGTGGGGAGCCGGGGTTCGAACCGGGATCCTTATGCCGGTCCTTGCGCTTTGCACCACCTGCGCTTAACCCACTGCGCTACCGCCCGACTCCCAATTCATTGATTTTTTTTCTGTTCCCACTGGAATCCCTTTTGCTATCTCCCCTATGGAGAAATCTGCCTTCACTAAGACAGCTTCTTTTTTTTCCCCTTCTTCATTTTTGTGACAGAGGATACTCTGTCATTACCAGGACTAATTATTCAATAATAACTCAAGGATCATCCACCAAGGAGGAAGGTCTGAGGCCCCAGAGTCAACCACTCTCCCACCTATACAGGCTCTGGAGGACCCAGTGGCCTTCACCAGGTCTTTACTGGTCCCAACAGTTTCTTTCTTACTCAGGTGGCCAAATAATCTGTGTGGGTCCCTTTCTCAGTCACCAAGTAACTGTTGACTGAAAAACAAAACAAGCTTAGATTTTCAGCTGAGTTTGTATAAAGAATCAGCTAAAGGCTCAAGCCCAGGAGAGATGTAACCCTGGGGAAGTCCTCACATTGCTCTGAAATAACTGGTTTAAAAACTGGGTCACAGTGTAGATTTTATCCACTGTACATAAGTGAAGGGGAAGTTGTAATTAGTATCTAGGGAAATTGTAAAACAGCAATAGAGAATATTAGCTGTGACTTGATATTATATAGTTCCTTTCTATTCATGGTATGGACTTCTTTTCACTCTTTGTGGGGCTAAGTTCTGTCTTATCATTTAAGTAGAGTCCTAACAGCAACCTCAGAATGTTGATCAGTTAATTTCAGTACCTAAGTTATATGGGGATTGATTTCTTTTTCCTCTGAGAAAGGTCACACTTTTCTGACTTTTGAATACCACGTGATTTTGTGTTATGCTGTAGAGACTCTGGATTTGGTCAGATTCCTCAGAAAAGTTGCAACTCGCAGCATTTTGACTGGTAATCTATTTGGTTGAACTCAAATTAGAATGTCTATTGTGACCAGTTCAGTTTCTTTGTTCCTAGCTCATGGGGTTCTTCTTTCTTCATATAGAGTTGATAAACTGGCAAAGCTTGTATCTGGAATTTGTTGATCTTCCTTTCTGATTTCATGTTTGTAATCTCTTACTTTTCATTGGCTTTGATTGTTCCAAACTCTGTCATCCAGCTCTTAAGATCAGGAATAATTTTCTACAGGAGTATCTGTTGTACCTTTGTGTTCTTATTAGACTAATCAAGCAACAGAATTGACATCAGACAGATGAGTAAAGGAAACACTGTTAATTATTTAAGTCTGAGGAATCAACTTAGACATTCATTCTAAAGATAAAGGGTGAATAAGGATATTTATCCTAATCATGGGGTGGGAATGGTTCTGCTTGGGCTTACAGGAGAATAGGAGAACTTACATGGAAGGTGACTCATGACAAAGACCAGATGTTGTATGATTAGATATTTGCCATACTGTATAGGCTTCCTATATAGTAAATTTCTTTGGGGATGAGGATGGGTGGTGGAGCAACTGGTAAAACCCACAAGTTACCATGTGAAAGGACCTGTGCTTGAACCCCTGCCTCACTAATGGTGAATGGATCAGGTTGCCGGTGTCTTTCTTTCTCTCTCCCTCTCTTATTCTATTTCTCTCTGTCTTTATCATGGTAAAAGAAAGAAAGGAAGAAAGAAAGAAAGAAAGAGAAAATGAAAGAGTGAAATAGTGAAAGAAAGAAAAGAATAAAGGAGAATTGGGAACTTGGGAACACAGCATAATGGTTATGCAAAAGACTCTCCTGTTTGAGACTCTGAAGTGCCAGGTTCACTCCCCAGCACCATCATAAGCCAAAACTGAGCAGTGCTCTGGTTTAGTATCTATCTATCTATCTATCTATCTATCTATCTATCTATCTATCTATCTACTTATTTATCTCTTCTTCACGAAATATAAAAAATGAAATATTAAAAATAGTAAGAGAAAAAAAGGCCACCAGGAGTGCTGAGTTTGTTGTGTGGGTACCAAGCCCCAGTGATAAACCTGATGGTAAAAGTTTCTTTTCTTGAAAAAGAAAAAAAAAACCTTTTGTCTTTAAAATTTTACTTTATTAATGTGTAGTTACACACACACACACACACACACACACACACACACACACACACACACACACACACACCACATCAAATAGATGCCATCATATCAAGTAGAACACTCCACTTACCCACCCTACCCTCTCAGTCCCTCTGATCATCACCATAGTTTTCAAAGTGTAAAAGTTAGTTCAGTTGCTTTCAAATAATTTTTTTTTGTAAGTTAGTTGGCTGTAGTCATTTATAGAGCACATATGACTGAAGTCATTCAGTAGTGATCTTTCATTCTTTATTTATTTCACTTAGGATAATCACCTACAGACTCATCTATGACAATCTTACTTTTTAACAGCCAAATGTTCATAGTATTGCATTGCAAAACTTATTTATACAGTCATCTTCAATGAGTATTTAGGTTAATATTTTGGCTATTGTGAGTGTTACAGCTATAAACACAGGGTGCTTGCAGCTTTTCAAATTATATCACTTGGATATATGCCTATGTGTCATATTATTGGATCATATGGGATTTCCATCTTGATTTTTTAAGAACTCTCCATATGATTTACACAAGGACATATCATTTTGAAGGCCCACCAAAAGTGTCCTGGAGTTCCTTCTTCTCCATATTCTCACCACCATGTGTAGTTTTTAATGTTTTGAAGACCATCTGAGAATGTTCAGCCTCATTGTATCAAATTTTGGCTTTGAATTCTCATTCTGGGTCAGATAAGCAGCATTTGTACTTTGAGGTTGCTAAGGGACTGGTCAAAGTTTCTTATGAGTCTTCAGGGTCTTGATTGGCCTCAAAACAAAATTATCAGCATACCAAAGTGACACACCTTTGGGAAGCCTGTACTAAGCATCTGGAAGAGTTCTTTCTTCCTGACATTGGTTACTTATCAGAGGGTATGAGTGTATGTGTGTGTGTGTGTGTGTGTGTGGAGGGGGCTGATATCATGCTGATTGTCATGCAGAATATCAGATGGAAAGATACAAGCTTCTGAAGGATCATTCGGCAGGGGGCAGGGAGTGAATCACATGATTCAGGGAGAACTTCATGGGCTTCCATATCACAAGTGACAATGATGGTGATGTAATTGGAGATGATCAAGACATCATGCCAGCCACACCTGTGATGATCATCGCAGTAGTCTGGTGAGGTAATGGTTGCTATTTTCCAATTTTACAGGTGAGTAACTTGCTCAAGGTCATAGAGCCCATTAGTGGTAGAGCTGGGGCTTGAACTCAGGCAATACCTCTTGAATCCATAGCCTTAAAGTGATTATTTCAGAAGATAACTATGTAAGTTACTGTTCTCAGGGAGCTTCAAGGCCATAAAGTAAAACCCACCGGCAAGTCAGCTCACTCCAGATTTTACTGGAGGAGATTTGAGTGGAGAGGTTGCAGGAAAGGGGACCGGGCTGTGTGGTAGTGCACTGGGTTAAGCACACATGGTATGAAGCACAAGGACATGATCAAGGATCTCAGTTCAAGTCCCCAGCTCCCCACCTGCAGAGGGGTCACTTCACAAGTGGTGAAGCAGATCTTCAGGTGTCTGTTTCTCTCCCCCCTCTCTGTCTCCCCCTCCCGTCTTGATTTTCTCTGTCCTATCCAGTAACAACAACAATAACAATGGCAACAAAGTAGAAAAAAATGGCTTCCAGGAGCAGTGGATTCATAGTAAAAGGTTGCAGGGAGAAATAGTTCCGGACACATTGGAAGAGTTCCGATGGCTGACATTCCCCATCGAGACAGACGTATAATTCACCCCCTGGCAATTCTTTGGTGGACATCTGCTTTGGACTTCTATAGGACTCACTGGTACACCTCGGACACTTTGCACAAAACTTGCAGCTTCCCTTATGCTGCTGGGTTTCTCAAAGACTGACTGCAGCCATGCCTTGGGACTCTAGGCCTCACCCTCCCCCCATGCTAGAAAATGCCCGTGGAGGCAAGTACGCTCCCCAGAGGCAGAAAATGTTTTTTTTTAAGCTGATAAAGTTTTGCCCAGAGGCAAAAAATGGTCCCCTCAGGCCTTCCCTTGGCAGCACACTGGTTCTTGTTACTCGCTTACATGTTCCTCCATGTTTGTGCCAGTTTCTTTTTTGAAAATGCCTGTACGATATAGGTTTCTGTTCACCCCACACCCCTGATACTGTAGTCATTTAGTTAAAAAGAAAAGGGGAAGTTGTTGTATGCTTTACATTGGTTTGGTCTAGCTCTCCCCCCGCCAGAAAAATTGGTTTGGCCCCTGCTAGTTTCGCAGCCCACTTGTCCCCACCCCAAGGGAACCCCTACAGAGTTCCAGAGTTCTTGGCGCTGCTGCATGAGGAGAAGGATGCAGGAGAGTTCTGTGTGGTGGTTAGTTTAAGGGTCTCTCTCTGCCGCCAGAGGAGAAAGACAAGAGAGCACAAGTTTGCCCGCTCGTGAATAAAGATATACAGCTTCCCAGCCCAGCCGTGTGTCCCCAAGTCTCTGTTCACCACCGTGAAGCTAGCCCGGCCTGCTGGAGCCCCCCAAAACATTAACAACAAGAGGAGGGGAAGACAGAGGGGGGAAAGAAAGATAGACACCTACAGACCTGCTTCACTACTTGTGAAGTGACCCCCTTGCAGGTAGAGAGAAAATAAATCATTTTAAAAAGAGGGAAATAAATATTAATTATGTATAAGGCCTGATAAACCAGGGACCAACCATGTGTGAAAAGTATGAAAAGGAGGCAGAGCCAAGATGGCGACTTGGAGACATCTGGTGTGGGCGCTAGAGAAAAAGCAGCTTTCAACCTGGGATTCTCAGGAGAGAGAAGGATTTCTGATCATCAGTGGTAAAGGAGAGCAAGGGGTGGTCACCAAAAGAGTCCTATAACCCACTCTTGGGCTGGCAAACAGAGACCAAAAGGACAAAGGAAAGGAAAATCTTTGGATTGACTATTTCTGAACTCACCCTTTGCACCCACCCCAAAACCAGCCCCCACAGGCTGGCCAGCTGCCCCTAGCAGGCTTCCTGTGGAGCTACTTTCTTTACTAGGATTTCTGGCCCAGCAGGGGTGCCATTCCAAGCCTTTTTTTTGTTTGTTTGTTTGTTTGTTTTTTCTTTTTGAAGGGGGCTGGAGCTCTATTTGAGTAACAGAATGCGTGACCAATCAGGGCCTCAGCCCTGCCTGGGAAAGACTAGCTGTAAGTTTTGTTTGTTTTTTTGATACTTCTTATATAATTGGTTGTTTTGCTTTGTTTAGGAAGGGGACTAGACTGTGTGCAGCCAATCTGGAGTGGTCTAAGCTGCAGACTGACTTTTAGAGTTTTTAAATCTATTTTACTTTATTATTACTTTTATTATATACACGTGTCCTTTTTCCCTCCTCTTCAGGTTGACCAAAGTTAACTGTTGTTGCTTTTTCCATTGATAGGTGACTGGGTGTGCTATCCACTGTGGGAGGAACTTGTTTCTTTCCCTCTTCCCTCCACCCTCCTTTTTCTCTCCTCCTAGCTATTTAAAAAAAAAAAAAAAATCTCTTTCCTTTCACTGCTTTTTTTTTTTCTCTTCCCTTCTTCTTCCTTCTTTTGCTTTCTGAATTCACTGACACTCGTTTGTGAATTATTTTGTGGGAGAAATCAGACTGATTGTGGACTGTCTCTCTCTTTCTCTGTCTCTCTTTTCTCCTTTCC
This sequence comes from Erinaceus europaeus, assembly GCF_950295315.1. Classification (NCBI taxonomy): domain Eukaryota; kingdom Metazoa; phylum Chordata; class Mammalia; order Eulipotyphla; family Erinaceidae; genus Erinaceus; species Erinaceus europaeus. Next base: position 46,047,768 of record NC_080174.1, on the reverse strand, counting down.
TTTCTACTCTTGCTATCTCTAGAATTTATAGTGGACAGCAGATTGGCATAATTGTCTATTATTGCTTTGTCTTTTTCCTTTCTCTTCTTTTTCCTTTTTTTTTTTTTCTTGGACTGGATGTGTTTGGCTAACTGGTATTGGTTGAACTACATCAATCTTTGCTTCAGTTGCTATTGTTGTACTTTCTCAGGTTTGTGACTGCATTTGTGAAAAGACTTTAGTTTAGCATGGCTTGTACTCAAAATACAACAACTGAATACAAACCACATTAAAAAAATGGTTAAATCAAGAGCAAATAAAACTGCTACCACAATGAATCAGGACAGGAGCTCGGAAGAAACTCCAAGTCAGTCAGAAGTAACCATAGATAAGAAGAGTATGCAAGTAACAATAAACCTAATAATCACAGAAAAGAAGACAACTATGGAGGAAAGGGCTATCAGAAATAGGGAAACAGCAGATGAGACCCTCAGGGAAGATACTAGCTACCTTGAGGTAATTAGAGAACTGAAAGCTGAAATAGCTGAGCTAAAAGGCCAATTAGCACAACATGCTAATACTATAACTGAACTGAAGAAAAGTATGAAAAGTAGAGGACAAGAAATGTTCTTCAAGGAGATCTCTTAATGTACAGCATGAACACCTCAGGATGCAAGTCTTGCAGAAAATCATTTTGATTTGTATTTAACAGTGTGGGATGACCAGTTGTGCCAGAGAAGTAACATGGTGGTGCTGGATCCCTTTATCCTCACCAGCACACAGCTCCTTTTTAGCCCTCAATCGCTCCATAAAACCCAAGTCCAAGAGCAAGATGGCTTTGGAGACATGTGCCTGCCATCTTTTTAAGTAGTTAGTACTTGAAAATAAGCCTGCTTACTTCTAGTCATCATTTGCCTACTGTATTGACTTTTAGGCAGCAAGTGCTAATAATCACCAGCATTTAGTCTTCCATTCCTCACATTTATTTATTTATTTTAATAGTAAGAGGGAATCCAGTGCTTATGAACTCAAATTCCACATGACAAAAAGGAATCAGAAAAGTATTTGAGTTGTCTCCTGAAGTTTCAGGAAAAAGTTTCTGAAGAGGCAGGAAGCGGTGATTTAAGGAAAGTAGAGTGGGGCTTTAAATTTCCTGAATGTAAAGAAAATATTCACATTCCTTGCAAAGGAAGTAGGATATTGAGCAACTTTAATGTTTCTGTTCAAGCCAATGAGAGAATTCAAGTAAAAATTTTAAGCCATCTGTTAAATTTCTTAATGTAGAGGAAAACTGATCCTACAGCTTAGAGTTTTCCTAGCTGTGACCATGGACTGTGAGCACAGACTGGCATGGACTCAGAGGTTACACAAGCTTCTCTGCTAAATGTGAATACATATGGGCTCTGAGTCAGATTGATGGGGGTAAACAATTAACTGTATTTATATATTTTCTTCAAGTTTGGGAGCTACTCTCTGTCCTAATACAGTTTTCTAGCCCTAGTCTCAACTCTGACACTATCTTTTTAGAGAATATGTTTAGTTCACCTCCATGTTAGCTATCAAGCTCCAGCAAACATTATCACAGTCATGGGCTGCAAAGAACATACCTAAAATAGATTTCCTAGCTTCTTTTCACTATAAAATCCCTGTCCTCATCTGCTCTATTCCTACTTTTTGGTTCTTGTTTATTAAACTTCTTGTCCTGCTTTATATCTTACTGTCTTTCAGATGCCAAGTTGCAGATGCTACTATGATTCTATCCTGAATTCCTTGGGCAGATGACCACACCATTGTATCCCATAACCTCACCTCTCCAGAGTCCTACCCCACTAGGGGAAGATAGAAACAGGTTGAGGGTATGGATGGACCTACCAACGTAATTACAGAAGCCACACCTTCCACTTTCTACACCCCATAAGGAATTTTGGTCCATATGCCCAGAGGGGGAGAAATGTTAGGGAAGACAGATGATAAGAGGGCTCTGAACTCCAGCTCTATGAGGACCCAGAGTGAGAAGGGGGGGGCTACTTAGAAGTTGTAGGTGTGACATAGGAAGAGAAGGCAGGGCCAGATAAAAAATGGGCAGATACATATGTATACAGATAGTCAAAGAAATAATAGTCAACTCATTTCTGTGATCTTGAGAGGAGAACTAATACAGTTTCCAATGGAGAGAATGGGGACACGAAACTCTGGTGGTGGGAAAGGTGTGGAATTATGTCCCTTAAAATCTTGTAAATGAAGATTAAATAATAAAAATAAATAATTGAATTTCTTAATGTAAATCACACCCCAAATTACAAATATCAGTGAATGTTATTTTTACCCATTCCAGTTTTTCAGAGAGGATCAGTTCCCATATTATATATAAGTGCTGTTAATAACCGGGTCATCCATCTCCAAATTCAGTGTCAACCTTCTATAGTTAAAAAACAAAAACACTTCTCCTTTATTCTGTAGATTGAATTACACCAACCTCACTCCTCAGATCGAAACATTCCCCTTCTCTCACTCCAAACCAGTTCAACCTCCGTTCATACAGCCTGTGTAGAAAAGTTGGAAAATTCAAAGATCTCATCACAACCAAGACTGGTGGACTTTCTTCGTAGCATACATCAGAAAGAACAAAAGCATAACAAAATGTGGATAAACTTCTAAAGCATTTAAAAAAAAAAAAAGACTTTAATAACAGGGAAATGCCCATGGATAAAGATTAACAAAATGTCTGGATACAAACTCCCTACTGTGAGAAAGACATGTACCGGTCTGAAACATAGTCAAATATCCACAGTGATCACAAGGGTCAACTTTTAAGGATCAGAAAGACAGTGGGAAGCTTAGATTTCTAAGGCCTGGCGTCGAGGTGCTCTAAATAATCTAGAAAGGGTTTGTTCCCAAAGGCAAGTGTTGGCGCTGACGTGGGGAAGAGGGGTGGGGAGGGGGCGTGCAAGTGGGGGCTTGGAGGGAGGGCGTGGCCGGCCAGTGACGCACTGACTTTGTGACGTACTTGGGGTTATATAAAGTCGGCGCAACAATCGCGGTTGCTACTCAGCCCCGCCGCCTGCAGTTTGCAGCTTGTCTCCTGGATCTCACGGTCCCTTCTGCAGCTGCTTGGAGTGGGCGAGAGCCAAGCACCGACTGAAGAAACATGAATAGAGGGCTGTTAATGAAACTCCAGCTGGCTCTGCTGCTTCTGGCGCTGCTCCTACCCCAGCAGACTTACTCAAACAGCTCACCTGCTCCCGCTGCCACTGCTGGTCCTGCTGCGGCGGCCGGCACCAGCGCCAAGCCTCCAGCAGGGGCCAGCACCATGCATTCAGTGAGCGTCCTGGTGGTTTTGCTCTCCCTTCTTCTCCACCTCTACTGAGAGACTCGGGCCCAGAAACATTTTCACGTTTCCAACTCATCTCTTATAACCCAACCCGAATGAATGGTTCCAGTTACGTCTTCATCAAATCGAATGGTACCTCATGTTTTATCGGCATCGTGTTGAGAGCATCAGATTGTGAAAAGCACCTCAAGGAACTGAATGGAAAAGAATAGCTGAGCTAGTGGATAAGCTGCCGTCATTCGTCATTCATGAGGGCTTGGAGGGATATGGACTTTAAAGATTCTACCTTGAAAATTACTCGATATCGCCTTGATCTAGAGCTGAGAGATGGGGTGTGGATCGGAAATGTTTCATTTTGATTCACCAAATCTGTAAGGCCATTAAAATGAGCTGTTAAAGCCAAAGGTTTCTGTGATTCTCTTTTCGTACATTGGCAGGAACTTGTCAAGCAGTCAGCACGAATCAGTATGAAGTCAAGTTCATATTAAATTTTAAGGTGGTTGAGTGTTTCCTGTTTTCTTGGAAACTGGTTTTGTCTGCCTTATCCACTACAAGGACCAGCTTTTTAAGGGGGGAAGGAGAGAAAAGAAGCTTGAGGGAAAGGAGGAGGGAGGGGATAAGGGGGGAGGGTGGGGGATAGAGGAAGAGGGGGAATGGAGGGGGGGAGAAGGCTACATATACTTAATGTAGAATCTGGTCTTCTGTGAAGAAATCTCTCATTATACTGCAAGGGAGTTTTTCTTACTCCCTTTCGCAGATAGACACATTAATACACATAGGCTTTTCAGCACTCAACATTGCCAATAGACCTTGGAAAGAACTGGAAAGTTCCTTGGAAACTGGTCTGGTGCCAGGACTGGGGGCTGGCTTGATATCAAGGTAGGTAGGAAGCAGCGGGGAGAGTAAACCCTAGGACCCAGATAGGAAGCCTGACTTCAAGCATCTGGGGCTTCCTGCACGTATGTGTCTTTCCTGATGGACAGGTCACCTTACCCTTTTGTGTCTGTTTTATCACCTGTAAAGCAGAGATAGTGATCATTTTTGTTCAAGTTGTACAAGTTAAATAAGTTATTGACACTTTGCTTGGCACAAGGTAAGTATAGAAAAAGGCTCTCACAGTAGTCCCTATTCTAAATGGTTTTTGTGTGAATTTTAAGAACTTTTTAAAGTTCCACTTTAGTTGCCGTAAGTATATCTAACCTTCAGCAAAATATACTTTTTTTTTTTTTTTAAACCAGAGCACTGCTCAGCTTTGGTTTATGGTGGTGCAGGGGCTGAACCTGGGACTTTGGAGCCTCAGGCATGAGAGCCTCTTTGCAAATAACCATAATGCTATCTGCTCCTGCAGCAAGATACATTTTTTAAAATATTTTTTTAATTTGTATATAAAAAACCCAATATATAAATTTAAATTTATAAAAACCAATATATAAATATATAGGTGGTTTTTTTTTTTGCCACTAGGGTTTTCCTAGGGTCCGTTCTTTCTTTCTTTCTTTCTTTCTTTCTTTCTTTCTTTCTTTCTTTCTTTCTTTCTTCAGACTTCAACTTCTCAGGGCAGACTCTTTTCCTTCCAGACAGAAGCTGACAAACAGAATGGGGTAAGGAGAGAGAGTGGAGAGACGCTATGCTGTCCATCCACTACTTGTGAAGTTTCCTTTTTGTATGGTGCTTCCATGTGACCAGGCACTTGAGCCTGGATCCTCCCTCACTCATGGTTCGTGACTCCTTCTCCCAGACCCCAGCAATATTCTATAAGTATTCTTTTCACCCTCTGACTTTACATAGTTTTATTTGCATTTTTTCCTGTTAAAATATTTTGTATTCCATAGTTTTCCCTCCCAGAGTAATAGTAGTTGAAGATTGTCTGAGCAAAGTGATAGCTGGGTACTTAAAAAAATGTTCCAGTCATTATTTTATTTGTGATTAATAGCATTTTACAAGATTGCAGGGTATGTAGTTCCATCTGCCATTAATTTAGCTGGATACTTTTAAAAAATATTTATTTTCCCCTTTTGTTGCCCTTATTTATTTTGTTTTATTGTTGTAGTTATTACTGGTGTTGTTATTGATGTCATTGTTGTTGGATAGGACAGAGAGAAATGGAGAGAGGAGGGAAAGACAGAGGGGGAGAGAAAGACAGACACCTGCAGACCTGCTTCACCGCCTGTGAAGCGACTCCCCTGCAGGTGGGGAGCCAGGGGCTGGAACTGGGATCCTTACACCGGTCCTTGCGCTTTGCTAGCTGGGTACTTTTTAACTACAATTCAGATTTTTGTCTTCAGCTCTTTTGGTAAGTTGAAATATTCAACAAATGTGAAGTTTGTTTTCCTGGTGGGTTCATCTGCACATGTGATTTTCCCCTAACTTCAATGAAGATCTGACTGACCTCACAGAGCAGCCCAAGACCTGGCCCCCGGTTCTGAGTGTCTGCTTACTGCCACCTCCCTGTGGATGCTTGTTTGCTTTCTGTGTGGATTATTTGTTTTTTTTTTAAATGAAGTAATGTAAATTTTACTATTCTAAGCATTTTTTAAAAAGATTTGCTCATTAATGTGTGAGAGAGGAGTGTGATAAAGAAAACCAGAGCATCAACCTGGTACATTTGATACCAGAACTCATACTTGGGACACCAGGCTTGAGAGTTCAATTCTCTAGCCTCTGTGTCTGCCATATCCTGGGCTGTCTTACCCATTAAAAATGTTTTGTGAATGAGACACTAGAGTGCTGTAACAGAGCCTGGACCTCACTATCCTCCTATCTCCTGTCTATATATATCCCTGGACTTCATCTTAATTACAGTATGTGCACAGATCAATGGTATTAAATACAGGTTTGTTGTTGTGCAGTTATCACCAGCACCACACATTTTTTTTACATTTTTTAAAAAATGTAAATTTATTTATTCCCTTTTGTTGCCCTTGTTTTATTGTTGTAGTCATTATTGTTGTCATCATTGGATAGGATAGAGGAAAATGGAGAGAGGAGGGGGGAAGACAGAGAGGGGGAGAGAAAGCTAGACACCTGCAGACCTGCTTCACTGCTTGTGAAGTGACTCCCCTGCAGGTGGGGAGCCAGGGCTCAAACTGGAATCCTTATGCCAGTCCTTGCACATTGTGCCACCTCCGCTTAACCTGCTGTGCTTCAGCCCGACTCCCAGCACCACGCATTTCTACAAATAGATGCAATTCTGGGGATTGAACAAATGCAATTGAGGCATATGCTGTACCACAAAGCCACCTTCTAGTGCTGGGAGTAGAACCTTAGCAATTGTTTTCTCCCAGGCAAATTGGACCATTTCCTTCACTTGTGCCAGTTGTGCTGCTACCTGTGGTGAGGTGAGGTGGCTGGGGGAGGCACTGGGGGAAGGGCCTTGGCAGGCCTCAGTTCATTTTTCTCCTCTTGGGACTAAAGCTACAATTCATGGGCAACTGGTGTTTTTCAGTGATATGTGTAGCTATCATTGTAGCAATTTTTCACGGTATCTATTAAAATGAGAGAGGGTTCCCGAAATGAATGCAGCCTAGAATGTTTGGAGTATGGCACCAAAGTAAGAAAGCAGAAGTACACTAGAGTTTGCAGTGAGTACCTCCCTAATACTTCCTCTCCACTTTTCCAAGCTTTGGGTCCATGATTGCTCAACAATTTGTTTGGCTTTGTATGTTAACTCTCTTTTCAGTCACCAGGTTCCAGGTGTCATCAGGATGCCGGCCAGACTTCCCTGGATTGAAGACCCCACCAATATGTCCTGGAGCTCAGCTTCCCCAGAGATCCACCCTACTAGGGAAAGAGAGAGGCAGGCTGGGAGTATGGACCGACCAGTCAACGCCCATGTTCAGCGGGGAAGCAATTACAGAAGCCAGACCTTCTACCTTCTGCAACCCACAATGACCCTGGGTCCATGCTCCCAGAGGGATAGAGAATGGGAAAGCTATCTGGGCAGGGGGTGGGATATGGAGATTGGGTGGTGGGAATTGTGTGGAGTTGTACCCCTCCTACCCTATGGTTTTGTTAATTAATCCTTTCTTAAATAAAAAAAAATAAAAAATAAAAAAATAAAAAAAAGAATGTGCCTAGCTATGACCATGGAATGTGAGCTCAGACCTACAAGGATGCAGATGTTACACAGGCTCCTGTGCTGAATAAAGGCCCTAGATCAGATTGATAGGGTGTAAAAGTTAATGGTGCTTATATACTTTCTCCACATTTAAGAGTTACTTTCTTCCCTGATCCAGCTTTCTAGTCCTATTTCCAACTTTGACAACATTTCCCCAGACAATACCGTTAGCCCACCTGTTTGTTAGCTGTCAGACTCAAGTAAAGTTAGTAATGTCATGGGCCCCTTGGAATATACCTAAAATAGACTTACTAGCTTCTTCCAAAATGCAGACCCCAAATCTCATCTGCTATATTCTTACCCTTAAGCTCATGATTATTAAACAATTTGTTTTGCTTTATATCTTAATGCTTTTCAGCTACCAAGTTGCAGATGCTACCATGACACTAACTTGACTTCCCTGGGCAGACGACCTCACCAATGTGTCCTGGAACTCACCTCTCCAGAGCCCTGCTCCACTAAGAAAAGATAGAAACAGGCTGGGGGTATGGATCAACCTGCCAATGTCCATGTCCAGTGGAGAAGCAATTACAGAAGCCAGACCTTCCACCTTCTGCACCCCATAATGATCCTGGGTCCATGCTTCTAGAGGGATAAAGAATAGGAAAGCTTCCAAAGGAGGGGATAGGTTATAGAATTCTGGTGGTGGGAATTGTGCCCCTCTTATACTATGGTCTTGTCAATCATTATTAAACCAATAATACATATAAATAAATAAACAAAAGTAAAATGAGAGAGGGTGGCACAATGGATAGAATCATGTATACTGGAATTAGACAGCCTGAATTTTCCTATCACCTATCTATCTATCTGTCTATCTATCTATCTATCTATCTATCTATCTATCTATCTATCTATCTACCTATATCATCTGTTTTGATCCTACTCATATTGGTTTATGGTGGTACTGTAGATCAAATCTGGGATCTCACAGACTAGATGTGAAAGTTCTTTTGCCTAACCACTGTTCTATCTCCTTGGCCCTCTGGTTGTCCAAATTTTAATTGCAGCTCTGGACTTTGGGAGACAATAATTCAACCATCTCTAAATCATTTTCCTTGTGCATATAGTGACTGACTTAAGACAAAAACATGACCTAACAGAGGCCAATGGTTCAGGAACTGACCTCTCTTTGGTAATGTGAAAATCCTACAACTACTGAGACCAGAAAAGAGCTTTAGTTCTCTGTAGTCACACAGGTCTACCTGTTGTTCCATGGAAAGGTCCCAACTCTCTTTTCCTTCTGCCCTATGCCCTACTTCCACTGCCCACCCCCAAGTCACTGGCACTGGGCCTCCATACTTTAATTTGGATGTGGTCTGCATTGAAAAGCTGTCCTCCAAATCCTGGGCAGTTCCTCCGGGCATCACAAACTACCAACACTTACAACTATCACTGCATCAACAGCAGATACCACCCCCAAATAGTCATGTCCCTTCTAAGCCCCAGGTATTGATCCAGAAGGTTGGGGATTCAGCTTTGAGTCAAGTAAACTGAAATATTCTATTTCAGTCTTTTACTTTTTCACCCATGGGTGCTCTCTGGGGTCAGGAGGTAAGTCTGTTTCCTTATGATTTATCAAGCATTGTGCAGGGTATATGGAAGCAGACTCTTTGTGAATGATGCAGGCTACAGTTCTCCAGATTTCTGAATCATTGGCCTGATATATCTAGAGACTATACTTCGGGAACATCCACATGGTGAACATTATTAGAGCAAGACTCAGGGAAACAGGCTGGGTTGACTGGCCCAAGGTGACATGGGTAGTGTGGAGCTCAGCTGAGACTGGGGTTCTGGTTTACTAACTCAGTTTCAGCTCACATAGCCTTTCCTGGGATTGTTCTTTGAAGCGGGTTGACTTTCAGGTTTGTGTGCTTTTTTGCTGTTATTATCACCAGGACTTCACTGATCCAGGTTAGCTTTTTCAGGTAGAGACAGAGGGAGAGAGGGAAAGATGCCATAGCACTGAAGCTTCCTTCTTCCACTGTGCAGGGGATCTGGCTTGAACCTGGGTCATGCACCCGAAAAGACAGCTATACAACCCAAGTAAGTGAGCTCTTTCTGCCAGTGTGTTTGCTTGTTTATTGCTACCAGGGTTATCTATGGGGGTTGATGCTTGCACGACCTATCTGCCACTCCCTGTGGCCATTTCCCCCCATTTTTTAAAAATTGTATTTTGTTAGGATCGAGAGAAAGTGAGAGGGAAGGGGGAGACTGAGAGGGAGAGAAAAGGAGACACCTGCAGGCCTGCTTCACCATTTGTAAAGCTTTCCATCTGCAGGTGGGGTCCAGAGGCTTGAATCCAGGTCCTTGTGCATGATGAACTCCACCACCTGACCCCAAATTTATTTTAAACAAAGTGTTTTTTTTTTTTTTTAGGGTAATGGATAACCATTTGTATCTTTTTAAAATATTTTATATTGGTTAGAGACCAAGAATAATTTAGAGGAAAGGACAAGATTGAGAGGGGGAGAGAGAGAGAGAGAGAGAGAGAGAGAGAGAAAGAGAGACACCTGCAACACTGCTTCACCACTTGTGAACCTTCTCCCCTGCAGGTGGGACCAGGAGCTTGAACCTGGCTCCTTGAGCACTGTGACCTATTTGTTCTACTGAATGCTCCACCCTCATGCTCTTCCTGTTGATGTGATTGTGGGTCACCTCATGAGTCTTGTAACCCTCTTACAGGCTTCCTCTGAGTCAATTATAAAAACATAAGGTGGCAACCAGAGAAGTAGCTCAGTTGATCAAGAACAGGGCCTGTATGTCTGAGGCTCGCGGTTTGATGGCATGTGTCAGAAAGGTATTCTTGCTCTAATGTGAAACTATCGCATATGAAATAAGATCTTAGAAAAAGCACATGGTGACTATCTTAAGCTCTGTGTATCAGCCATTTTTCTACCGGCTTTGCCTACGTTAATGACTACCTTCTCATAGTCATCTGTGAAGTCTACAATTATTCCCACTTTACAGAAATTAAGCACAGAATAATTAAGTCAAATAGCTTATTTTTCCTATAGTCGAAACCACATTACTACAAAGAACACGACAAGGAGGCCCATTCAAGTCATCTGGCCTGAGGATCAATGCTCTGTGATTATGAATCAAAGCTGGATTTGAATGTGGACTGTCTGGAGTCCTCTGAGGTAAACCATCTCTCTCTATGGTACTCAGTCTACGATAGTACCTTCCTGTTTATGACACACTTTTCCTGAACATTCTTTCTTTCTTTTAAAAAATAATCTTTTTAAAAATAATATTTTATGTACTCAATTTTAGTAACAGAGACACACACAGAGAGAAAGATACAGAGACCAGAGCACTGCTCTACTCTGGTTTATAGTGGTGCTGGGGATTGAACCTGGAATCTTGAAATTTCAGGCATAAAAATCTTTTGCATAGCTACTATGCTATTTTCCTGGTCTTACATGCCTATTTTTGCCACCATACTATGGGCCTCTCACATTCATTGTATTGTATTGTATTGTACTGTACTGTATTGTATTGTATTATATTGTATTGTATTTTTTTTTTTGTCCCAGTTTACAGCATAGGGCCTGGTACCTAGTGGGAACCTTGTGCTTGAATTGAGAGCCAAGTCGAGCTCCCCTCTTCCTCAAGGTCAATCCCCATCCCACCACATATCATCAGGGTGACTAGTCCACTGAGTTTCAGAACCACAGAGGATGGGGGTAGGCTTCTGGAAGTCTCCCAAATGCGGGGCACAGTTTCAGACAGAAGGTGAGGTGTTGACTGAAGCAACAGAAGGTGACTTGTTGCTTATGAGACATGGCAGAGGGGCAGTCCTCATTATGACCCTCCAGGTTGTCACCCTGGGTGACAACATAACCACCATCTTAAGTTTGTCAGAGAGAAATGAGTTCTGGAGAGTCTCACACCACAGTTAGATGTTGGGACTGGACACCAGTAAGATTCCTGTTCACAATTCTTGACCAGCATCAGCCAGGTGAGCTGGGCTCTGACCTCCTTGGACAATGCCCATCCCTTTCTGCCCACCTCCTTTTAGTTGCTCATAATTTCAGTCAAGGAGATGAATATTTGTTTGTTGATTTTGCCACTAGGGCTTAGTGTTTACATGACTACACCATTCCCTGTAACTTCTGTATCTTCCTCTTTCTCTCTTTCTGTCCTTCCTTTCCCTTCTTCTCTCCCTCTTCCTTTGTCTCATTCTCCTCCTCCTTTTATTGATAGAGGATGAGAGACACAGACAGACAGACAGACAGACAGACTCCTTCAGCACTGCTTCATCACTCAGAAAGTTTCCTTCCTGCTGGTGGGGACCAAAGGCCTGAGCCTGGGTCCTTGTACATGGTCCTTGTATATGTGTGCTCCCACGATACTGCAAAGTACAATTGTCCTAAAATATGGAAGCTCACAGCATTTGAATCACTTGTTTAGACTCTCAGAGCTAGGAAAAGTGAGGTTTTAAACATCGATCTGCCTTACTCTGCCGCTGACCTTCCTCTCTCTGAGCTACAATGGCCCACAGAATGCTGGAGCTCAGTCAGAGGAGAGAAGTGAGATGGAAAAGGTAGGTGAAGGGTCAGGGGAGGGGAGTGGCTAGGAAGTGGTGATGCAGAGGAGAGAATGGACTCAGACGTGGAAGTTGTCCTGAGTAGGTTCCCAGAAGTAGGGAAGCGCTGGCAAAATAGCTTATTTGGGGGGGTACCTGCTTTGTCTGGCCCTCACCCTCTGGGGGAAACTTTGGTACAGAGCTATCTATCCCTCTCGTATGCTGTCTCTATCTAATTCTATCAAAAAATGTTGATGAAACCCTGGGATGAACAAAATAAATGAAATAAGCCCAGGAGTCCATGGTAAGGTTTGTAAACTCTAGCTTCTGATCTCCCAGTTCTGGGGCAGGGCCTCAGTCTATATTTATTTCTCTTTTTAATATACTTTATTTTGGATAGAGGCAGTTAAAAATTGAGAGGGGGAGAGAGAGAGAGAGAGAGAGAGAGAGAGAGCTGCAGCACTGCTTCTCCACTGATGAAGCATTCTCCCTGTAGGTGGCCCTTTCATCGTACATTTCTTCTCCTTCTTCTTCTTCTTCTTCTTCTTCTTCTTCTTCTTCTTCTTCTTCTTCTTCTTCTTCTTCTTCTTCTTCTTCTTCTTCTTCTCTCTCTTTTTAAGTTATATTCTTATTTTCTCTTAAATTATAATAGAGATAGAAGCAGAGAGATAGAGAGATGAGGAGAGAGAGAAAGACAACTGCAACACTGCTCCACCGTTTGTGAAACCTTCCCTCTGCAGGTGGAGACCAGGGACTTGCCTGGGTCCTTGCACACGGCAATGTGTGCGCTTTACCAGATGTGCCACCACTCAGACCCCCAGCTTACATCTCTAGCAAGTTCCCATGTGATGCCTGTGTAGCTGGCCCATGGACCACACTAGGTAGATGCTTCAAGCAGACATGGGCTTGAAACTTGGTCCTGCCACCTCTTCACCCATATGGCAATTGCTGAAGCTCTCAGAACCTAGTACCCTCATCTATGAGATGGATTTCCCCCAACAGGAGTGTGGGGGTAGAGGAGGCCCAGCTTGCTTAGACACCCAGTGGTTATCAGGTAGTGAATGATAGCCAACAAGGACAGGGACAGTAACAGAGAGAATCAGCACTCCCTTTGTGCCATGCCCTGTGCCAATTTCTCTGCATGAATAAGCCACCAAAGCCTCTGGTCTATTCTACCACAGGGTTTGAGCTTCCCTTTCATTTAACAAGTGTAGAAAATAGAGCCAGAGAGGCTGAGGCTGGAGGTCACTCAGGTGGTCCCTAGTTGAGTATGCGGTTTGCTTTTTCATAGGGGCTGGAGAAAGGCTGATTCCCAAGTTCCTAGTGAGTATTCAGACAATGAACTAGTCTACAGCCTTACTTATCTGAACACACCTGATCTCATCAGACACTGAGCCTTCGCCCATACCTGCTTTCATCTTGGCAAATGCAGAGCCTGCCTTCCAATAGCTCAGTCTTCCCCTAGAGAGAACCACTGTTATCACAGAAGACAAGGCTAGGAGGCCAATTAAAGCCATTTGGTCTTAGAATCACTGTGAAAATGGATGACCTATGACCATGAAACCAGCATCTGTCTGTCCATCAGCAGCTGCCCAATTCCAGCTGGGTCTCTGCAAGCTCCTCATCAGGCCCACCTGCACCAGAATTGGCAGAGCAGTTTCCAGACCATCATCTCTCTCTCCACCAAAGCCTACTCATGAAATACAGATCTGCTGTTACTTGGCCATCAGCTTGGCAGCAAAGCAGAAATGCTACCAGAATGTGGCCATAGTAGCATTTTAAGGCTCACCCTTTGAGGTTGTGCCACTATCCCTCTCAACCCTGGATCTTGGTCCTATGGTTCTGTTCAGGAGCATTGATGTCTTTACTGTTTCAACTTTGTCACTGAGTGAAAGGAGCAAAACTATCAATATGTTGTTAACATCAGATATTCCCAGGGATGTGCAGACTCCCCTCTTCTTTACCCAAAGTGTCAAGTCTTCTCTCTGCCCCCTAGCTCCTACCCTGCCTTTGCCATCCCTCGCCTGTACTCTGTGCTCTCACACTATGCTGTTCTCCTTGCTGGTAGCTTGCCCCTCATGCCTCTACCCTGACCCCACCCAGCAAGTGCAGAGGTAACTCCCAGGAAGGGTGTGGCTGTTTTTTTTCCCTTCCCTCCAGGGTTATCGATGGGGCTTGGTGCTGGCACTATAAATCCACTGCTCCTGGCAGCCCCTTTTTTTTTCCCCCATTTTATTTGACAGGACAGAATTAAATTGTGTGGGGAGGGAGAAGAAGAAAGACACTGGCAGACCTGCTTCATAGCTTGTAAAGTGCTCCCTCTGCAGGTAAGGGAGTCAAGGACTCAAAGTCAGATCCTTGAGCAGGTCCTTAAGCCATTACGTGGCCCTCCTAGGCCTGGTTTTCAAATGGCCAAATGGCAGCAGAATTTAGTGAAGAAGTCCTCAGCCCACCCAGTAGCCCTTTTCTGTCCCACATGCATGGGGCTGTGTGCTGGGCAGATTGCTTCACACTCCTCATGCATCGGAAGGCACATACATTAAGTCATCTGTCAATTCAAGCCACCATGAACCAGCCTGTTTGGTCCTCATGCATGATAAGGTACATGGTCTGCCTCTGCCAGGTGAGCTATTTCCTGCCTCCCTCTCACTTCTTCTTCTTCTTCTTCTTTTTTTTTTTTTTTTTTTAATATTTTTAATATTTATTTATTTATCCCATTTTGTTGCCCTCATTATTTTATTGTTGTAGTCGCTGTTGGATAGGACAGAGAGAAATGGAGAGAGGAGGGGAAGACAGAGAGGGGGACAGAAAGACAGACACCTGCAGACCTGCTTCACCGCCTGTGAAGCGACTCCCCTGCAGGTGGGGAGCTGAGGGCTCGAACCGGGATCCTTAGGCTGGTCCTTGCGTTTTGTGCCACGTGCACTTAATCCACTGAGCTATCGCCCTACTCCTTCCCTCTCACTTCTTGATTTCTTCCTACAACTTCTGACATCTGAACCACAAGTCTATGCTGTGTGAGGATGTGTTCAAGGAGAGTTACAGTAGCCAGCTCACTCCTAGCTGTGGCCTAAGTGCCTGGGACTTCATAGCTGTCTGCAAAGTGAATATCAACATTATGAAGGTGTCCTATTTATTCTTGCACTAATTTTGGTAATTTGTGTCTTAAAAGAGTTTGATTATCTTGCCTGAATTGTCTAATGTCGACATATTAATAATGTCTATTTATTTATTTGTTGTCCCTCAGGTTTCACTGCTCCTGGCCAAATTATTTCAGATAGAAGAGGAGGAGGAGGAGAGAGAGGGGGAGGGAGAGAGAAGGGGAGAAGGAGGGGGTGAGAGAGAGAAGGGAAGAGGGAGGGGGAGAAAGAAGGAAAGGGATGGGGAGGGAGAAAGAGGGAGGGGAGGGGGGAACAGTGGGAGAGGAAGGGAGAGGGAGGAAGAGGGGGAGATAGAAAGGGAGGAGAAGGAGAGGGAGGAGGAGGGAGAGAGAGGAGAGAGAGGGAGAGGCAGGAAGAGGGGGAAAGGAAGGGAGAGAGAGGGAGGAGGAGAGGGGAGATAGGGGAGGAGGAAGGGGGAGACTGGGGAGGGGGAGAGGGGGATAGGGAGAGACCATGATATTGAATCTTCCCCCATTACTCTGGGGAACAGGAACTTGAACTTGGGTCATGCACATGGTAAAGCAGGCACCTTCCCAATGAGCTATCTCACTGGCTCTTATTAGTAATAGCTCATTATAGTTTGATTTTTATAAAAATCTGTAGTTTTTCTTGTTTCATTCTTGACATCTGTACTTTGAGACTTCTCTCCTTTGTTCTTGATTAATCTGGCTAAAGATTCACCTCTTCTCAAAGAATATCAGTTTTTGGTGTTCCATTTTGGTTTATGAACTTAATTATTACCATAAAATTATTTCCACTCCTATTATTTCTGTTGCCCTTGTTCTGGTTTTATTTACTCTTTTATTTCTTTTTTAATGTTACAATAAAAATTTCAGTGATTACATTCTATTCCTTTCATCTTTTCTAAGTGATTAAGGTATAACTTTTCCTTGTAAGCAGCATTTTATTACTTATAAGATTTATAAACTTTGATGTGTGTATTTTATTGCTATTCACATGAAAGTATTACAATTGTGATTATATTTATTATAATATTTATTTTTTTATTAATTATGATGAGAAGGGAAGAGAAAGATTAGAATACTGCTCAACTCTGGAATAAAGTGGTGCCAGGGGTTGAACTTAGCTATGTTAGGGTCTCAGGTATGCAAGCTGGTGCTCTAACAGACTGAGCTATTTCCCTGGCCCAATCCATGGGTTATTTAGATGTGAGAATTCTGTTTCTAAATCTTAGGAACTATAGTTATCTGCTACTAATTTCTTATTTAATCAATGATGTTGTAATCAATGTTTATAATCAGTAGAATTTTAATCATTACTACAAAAATGCCTGAAGATTTATTTGTAGTTCAGCACCTGGCATACTGGAACCTTACTTGAAACCATACTTGAACCTGGAACCTTACTTGAAAACAACCGTTATTTGCAAAGAGTGGCTGGTTCCCCTTTGTTAGGTAGCATTTACATAGCAGTCACATCAGGAGGGTGTCATTCAAGTCTTCCATATTATACTGACTTCACTGTGGGCTTCTCTAATTTCCTTTTTGATTTTGTCAGCTTTTGCTTCCTCCTGAGTCTTTTAATTTTTTATTTGGTCACATGATGCACATATATTTATAAATTTTATGAAATATTGATTAATTGGTATTTTATCATGAAATGTCTTTCTTGAGCTCAGTTACTATCCTGAATAATGTCTAATTTACTGATATTAACATCACCAGTCTAGCTTTCTTATGACTGGTATAAGCTTGGTATATCTTTTCTCATCTGTTCCTTCAATTAGTCTTAAGTATATAAAATGAGAGTTTCTTATAGATAGCAGAAAATGGTCTCAAATCCAGTTTGACAATTTCTGCATTTTTATTTAATGTTTAAACTATATGTACTTAATATAATTAATAACATAGCTAGAATTAAATCTTATCCAATAAATCTCTCAAGTGCTGTTTACTTTCTATTTGTTTAATTTTTGTTTTTTGGTCCTACTTTCTCTTTTCCTGCTAGCTTTTCAGTAGAATGTATACTTTTAGTACTGTTTGTTCTTCTCTATAATGATGTATACAACTTTTTAAGTTATTTGTTTTAGATATTATTTTGATAAAATAACTTTAATCTAGAAGTCTATCTTTAGTTAATATTATGCTACATCAAATGCACTGTGAAAATCTTTTAGGGCTGAGCAGTGTCACACCTGGTGAGGTACACACACTACAGTCCACAAGGACTCTGATTTGAGCGCCCACTCCCCATCTGTAAGGAGGTGGGGATGCTTCAGAGCTGTGACGCAAATACTGAGGTTGTCTATCTATCTCTCTCCCTCTCCATTTTTAAATTTTATTTTATCTATCTATCTATCTATCTATCTATCTATCTATTTTTTGTTTCCACAAAGGTTATTGCTGGGAGCCCGGTGCTGGCATTATAAATCCACTGCTCCTGGTGGACATTTGTTTTCCCTTCCTAATTTTTATTAGATAGGACAGAAAGAGAAATTGAGAAGGAGGAGAGATAGAAAGAGGGAGAGACCTGCTTCAATGGCTCATGAGGCAGATCCCTCTGCAGGCGGGGATTGGGGGCTTGAACCCAGGGGTTGCACTTGGTAATATATATGTGCTTAACTGGGTTTGCCACCACCTGGTTGCTCTCCCTCTCTATCTCCCAATTCCTCTCAATTTCTCTGTCTCTATCCAGTACTAAATAATGAATAATAAATATTAAAATAAAATAAAAAATAAAGTAAGAAAAAAGAAAAGAAAAAAATGGCCGCCCAGAGCAGTAGGTTTGTCACGCAGGCACCAAGCTCCAGCTATAACTCTGAGGGGACACACACACACACACACACACACACACACACACAATCTCAATGTTAAAGCATAGAACTTGGATGCTTGAAACCAAAGAGGCTACAAGTTCAGTCCCCAGTATCTCTTTATGCCAGGGCTGAGTAATGCTATGATCTTTCTCAACCTTATAAAATAGATAACACAACCTAAAGAAAGAAGAGTTTTTTGAATGCATACTTTATTCTCCTCATCCTGTCCTTTGTGCTGTCATCGCCCTCATATCTTTTACTCCACATGCTATGTATTTTGCCATGTGTTGTGATTGTGTTGGCTTTAAATGATCACTTTTTATAGATATTTTTAAAAATGAGAGAGAAATCCTTTTTATACTTATCCACATAGTGACCACTTCCAGAGCACTTCATTAATTTGTTAAACCTTAGCTTTCATTTGCAATCATTTTCTTTCCTCGGCCATGTCCAGTCTGCTAATAAACCATTAAAATCACCCTTTATTTCTGGTATGATATTTCTAGCCTTTAATACTTCTTTTGTTCCCTTGGACACCAACTCCTGTTTACATTGCACACTGTCTACTTTATCCATTAGCATTTTTAGCATATTAATTATAGCTTAAAATTCCTGGTCTGATCATTCCAACCTCCCTGCCACGCCTGGTTCTGATGCTTGCTTTGTCTTTTCCAGTTATGCACATACCTGTGAGCATGCCCTGTAATTTTCCTTGATAGTCTGACATGTGTTGGTAAAAGAACCTTCTTTATATAGCCTTTAGTTATGTGACAGTAAGGTGTGAAGGGAGGGACACACTCTAAATTTCTGTGATTAGGTCTTGGTCTTTCAGAGCTTGTGCCTCTAAACTGTCAGTGTCCTAATTGTTTCCTATTTCTTAGGATGACTGTGGTGGGCTGGAGTTAGGTGTCCCCCTCTGGATCAGTGAGAGTCTTACCTGCTGGGATGCCTGACCATATCAACTTCTGCCCTCTATCCACACAGCTGGCTCCTAGTGTTTTCTCTGTATACTTTCCTCTTTTCTGCCACTTAGAGATTCTAGCCACTTTCTGTCTCCCAACCGTCAGTTTGCTCCATCAGCTCAGCACAGCCCCATTCCACTTTTGTGATCCCTGCCTTTGTTGTGGCCTGTAGGTGCTGCCAGGCTGATAGTGGGTGTGCTTCTGGGCTCCTCTCCTTCCTCTTCCTTCTCTCCAAATGTACAGTTCTTCCCAGCCTGCTGTCTGGAATAGCTATTTCATGTGTTTTACCCATTTTCCTTTCACCTGCGTGTGTGTGTACAACAGTAATGTTGGGGTCTAGATATTAGGATCTAAGTAGAAAGTAGGGACATTGGCCTAAGTCTCAAAGGTGGATGGGAAACCTGCCATGGAAAGTTTACTGCAACTGAAGACATAGGTGCATGTTAAGTTCCTAGAGTCACACAACATGAAGAACACTTTCTCCAGGTTTCTGATAGTGGACTCCTTCCCTCCACTCTAGAGAACCAAGCAGTAACAGTCAACTGAAAGAACAACTCAAGCCTGGAACCGGTGTGGGAGTAATTTCTCTGCTGTTGACCGTGTCAAGCCCAGGCAATCTTGACTGATGGAAAGTCTACCACCTGCGGCCCATGGCAGTCATACCTGGCATGGGACTGGACCAGGCAATACACACTTCTTGGCTATGTCATCCTATTGGACTTTGGACATTAGGTGAGCATGAGTGATAATTGGAAGGAAAACTCTATCAAGACCCTGATCTGGAGGAGAACTGGGCACTCTCGCCCTTGAGGATGCCCATTTCCATCTCCCACTCTATGAATATGTCATTCCTCCTTTCTTCCTTCCTTCCTTTTTTCCTTCCTTCCTCCCTTCTTTCCTTCCTTCCTTCCTTCCTTCCTTGCTTCCTTCCTTCATTCATTCATTCTCTTACTCTTGGCAGCCATTTATTTTCTCTCTCTGCCTCTTTACTTTCTATTTATATTTGACAGGACAAAGAACTTGAAAGGAAATAGAAAGGGAGGGAGAGAAAGAAATAGCACTGCTTCACTGCTTGTGAAATTTCATCCCTGAAGGTGAAGACTGGGGGCTTGAACCCCAGTGCATGGAAACATGTCTGCTCAACTGGGTGTGCCACACCTAGCCTCTTTCTTTTTTTCTTTTTTCCCCTACATAAACAGTAAGGGAATGTGGGATTCTTTCTAAATTTATCTTTATTTTTATTTATTTATAAAAAGGAAACCTTGACGAAACCATAGGACAAGAGGGGTACAACTCCACACAATTCCCACCACCAGAACTCCATATCCCATTCCCTCCCCTGATAGCTTTCCTGTTCTTTATCCCTCTGGGAGTATGGACCCAAGGGCATTGTGGGATGTAGAAGGTGGAAGGTCTGGCTTCTGTAATTGCTTCCCCACTGAACATGGATGTTGGCAGGTTGATCCATACTCCCAGACTACCTCTCTCTTTCCATAGTGGGGAAGGGCTCTGGGGAAATAGAGCTCCAGGACACATTGGGGGGGGGTTGTCCGTCTAGGGCAATCTGGTTGGCATCATGGTAGCATCTGGATCCTGGTGGCTGAAAAAAGAGTTAACATATAAAGCCAAACAAGTTGTTGACTAATCATGAACCTAAAGGCTGTAGTAGTGAAGATGAAGATTTGGGGGGGGGGGTCTCCATTTTATAGTAGGCATATTTTAGTTATATTCCAAAGAGGCTGTGGTTTTTTTTTTTTTCTCCCTGAGCCTGAAATATGATATGCAGGTAGATCCAAGTTATTGTCTGGGGAGATGATGTCATGGCTGGAAAAGGACCAGAAAGCTGGATCAGGGAAGAGAGTAGCTCCCAAATATGGGAAAGGTATATAAATATTGTTGACTGTAAACCCCATCTATTTGATGTGATCTGCTGCCCATATTCAGCTTAGGATCCTATGTGACCTCTGCATCCCTGTAGATCTGAGCTCATTCTGTGGTCATAAGTAGGAACGTTCCAAGCTGCCCCAATATCAGGACCCATCTTCTTCAGGTATGTTCTTCTTCTTCATAGAGTATGTTGTCCAGCCTCCTTTTGGGGGATGGAGCATTCTCTACCATTGTTGATCCAAGTTGAGGGTAAGGTCCGATGGGGGCCCACAAAGGGGTCTATTGTGTTGTTCCTGATAGAGATGACCGGTAACAGTGGAGAGAGGAGTTTATTTAAGGTCTAGGCCCATCATGTCTGTTTGGGAATCTCAGGACTCCCCGATTAGGGCCCTAGCTGATGGGGTGCTTGGCCTCTTTCTTAATGAAGTTTTAAAGTGTACTCTAAAAATATTTGCTTGTGCTCGCTTCAGCAGCACATATACTAAAAATATTTGCTCATCTGTCCAGCAGCTTTGCTGTTCCCTCCACATCCCCATTCCTCTTTTTTGGGTCTCTTTGCCTTAACCATCTTCCCAAAAAACAGTGTTTCTTTGTTACTGTCACTGTGTCTCTTTTTCCTAAATAAGGAACACAAGGATTCCCACCCTGCTGGGGAAACCTCTGCCCATCAGGAAGACCCCTGGTGACAGTGATCCCAGTAACAAGGCCACTTATTTCTCCACTACCAAAGCAATGGTCAAAAGTGTTTTTTAAAAATTATTATTAATTTTTTTCTCACCAGAGTTATTGCTAGGGCTTAGTGCCTGTACGATGAATCCACTACTCCTGATGGCCATTTTTCCTTATCTCCACCCCTCCCCCTTTTTTGATTTGATAGGACAAATTGAAATTGAGAGGGGAAGGGAAGATAGGGAGAAAGAGAGAAACTGGTGTTCACCACTTGTGAAGTGTCCCCACAGCAGGGTGGGGGTGGGTGGGGCTCAAACCCAGGTCCTCATGTATTGTTAAGTATGCTTAACCTGGTGTGCCACCACCTGACCGCCCCCTCCTCCCAAGTAAGTGTGGGTTTTAAGATTGAAACTGACTCTGCCAGTTTCTCGCTCAACTTGCCAGAACCTACAAACTCTCATACATAAATTGGTTAATGTCTCTGCCCCTCAGAGCGACTGTGGGATGAAATTACACCATATTGTACCATCCACTGGTGCCTGGCACCAAGTAGGTGTTCAATCAATGAAGGGTATTATTATGAATAAGTGCACAGTCCCCAGGCTTCTGCAAGATGTGATGAGGGCTAAACTTCCAGCAATAAAGGCCCCAGGAGACCAGCATGTCTGCAGCCCTGGGCTAGCCTTTCAAGTGATGAATTGTAGTCTTAAATATTTAAGCAGTCTTGGCTGCTCAGCTTTAAAAGTTAATGCTTTACTACTGAGCTCCTGTCAGCTGATTTTTAATATTCTGGTCCTGCCCTGTTCAAAACTAGGTTCTTCTTTGGGTGATGCAGAGGGACCTGTGGATGATCTCCAAGGTGTTGGCACAGAGGAGCCATCATCCTGTGCCAGGATGAGAAAGGCTGCTATACTTTCCTCTCCAGTATCCCAGGAGCCTTTCACTGATAACCTGCTTCACACCATCCATGTCACTGCAGGACTGGATTTCTGGAAGGCAACCCCGGGGTTACATGAGCCCTCCCATTGCCCGGAGCAGGTCCAGCCAGCTGTGAGGAAGAGGAGGATGTAAGGGGAACAGGAGGGCTGGGACAGGCAGGGGAGAAGGAACTGAGGTCAGGCCTCCAAGAGGGTTTGTTTACTCCTCTTCTCTCCAGCTTCTCTTGAAAGGGGATAAAAATATCCCCCCTAATCCTCTCTCAGCTCAGTGCTTCTCAAGGAGAGACACTTGACATTTAAGGCTGTTGGAAAAGGGAAAGAAAAAAATAATACAAATATGAGAGAAATATATGCATACTATTCAGTGGAAATCATTTTAGGGGACTCACATCAGGAATCTCCTCACTGTCTCAGAAAAAAAAAAAAAAACAGCACTCAGAAAGGAGACATGGTGAGATCAACGCCAGTTCTCCTATGGGAGGTGTGTTCAGGGTGCATCCTCTCCTTGGAGAGGATGAGAGGAGAGGAGAGAGGGGAAAGGAAAGGAGAGGAGAGGAGAGGAGAGGAGAAGAGAGTAGAGGAGGGGAAAGGAGAGGAGAGGAGAGGAGAGGAGAGGAGGGGAAAAGAGAGGTGAGGAGAGGAGAGGAGAGGAGGGGAGGGGAAAGGAGAGGAGAGGAGAGGAGGGGAAAGGAGAGGAGAGGAGAGGAGAGGAGAGGAGGGGAAAGGAGAGGAGAGGAGAGGAGGGGAAAGGAGAGGAGAGGAGAGGAGGGGAAAGGAGAGGAGAGGAGAAGAGAGGAGAGGAGAGGAGAGGAGAGGAGAGGAGAGGAGAGGAGAGGAGGGGAATGGAAAGGAGAGGAGAGGAGAGAGAAGAGAGGAGAGGAGAGGAGAGGAGAGGAGAGGAGAGGAGAGGAGAGGAGAGGAGGGAAATAGAAAGGAGAGGAGAGGAGAAGAGAGGAGAGGAGGGGAAAGGAAAGGAGAGGAGAGGAGTGGAGAGGAGAGGAGGGGAAAGGAGAGGAGAGGAGAGGAGAGGAGGGGTAAGGAGAGGAGAGGAGGGGAAAGGAGAGGAGAGGAGAGGAGAGGAAAGGAAAGGAAAGGAGATGAGAGGAGAGGAGAAGAGAGGAGAGGAGAGGAGAGGAGGGGAATGGAAAGGAGAGGAGAGGAGAGGAGAGGAGGGGAATGGAAAGGAGAAGGGAGGAGAAGAGAGGAGAGGAGGGGAAAGGAAAGGAGAGGAGAGGAGTGGAGAGGAGAGGAGAGGAGAGGAGGGGAGGGGAGGGGAGGGGAGGGGAGGGGAGAGGAGAGGAGAGGAGAGGAGAGGAGAGGAGAGGAGAGGAGAGGAGAGGAAGGAGGCTTTGGTTCTTCACACCTGGCAGCCCCGCTAAGGATGCCATAATGCCTGTCATACTATGTCCCTTCCCCATTTCATCCCTGCTCATTCTTCCCTTTTTCATCCACTGACTGTCTACAAAGCAAAACATTTAATTTATTTTAATGCCATTCAGGAGATCAAACTCAGGATCTTTCCATAAATATTGCCTCTGAGTCACTTCCCTGGTCCTACTCTTTCTTTTCCTTTTATTATTTTCCTACAGAGTTAATGGTTTACAGTATAGCTGTTGACACATCGCTACAATTTCTCATTTCCTTGTGATACAGGGTCTGTGAAATACTCTCACCCCAATTTAGGTCCTTTTCTACTATCATGTACCAGCACCCCCAAGCCTTCCACCCCAAGTCCTGCCCCTACATAAAATTGAAAAACTTTTGCAAGGCAAAAAGAAATGCAATCAAAACAGAGAGGCTCCTTATGGAATGGGAGATCTTTACATGCCATACATGAGACAAAGGCAAATATGTAATATATAAAGAGCTCACCAAACTCAGCAACAAAATAGCAACCAAACCCATCCAAAAAAAAAAAAAAGGTAAGTCATGGGCAGAATATTCACCAAGGAAGAGATCCAGAGGGTCAACAGACATGAAAAAATTTGATTGTCAATGTCAAGACATTGATTGTTAGAGGAATACAAATAAAGACAGCAATGAGATACTACCTCACCCCTACAAGAGTGTCATACATTAGAAACAACAACAACAACAAGTTTGGAGAGGCTGTGGGAATTAAGAAACCCTTCTACACTGCTGGTGAGAATGCAAATTGGTCCAACCCATGTGGAGAGCTTCTGAGGAACTCTCAGAAGGCTAGAAGTGGACCTACCCTGTCACCCTGGAATTCCTCTCCTGGGGATATATCCTAAGGAACCAAACAGATCCAGGAAGAGATTGATGTACGCCTGTGTTCATATAGGCACGATTTGTAATAGTCCAAACTTGGAAGCAATTCAGGTGTCCAACCACAGGCGAATGATTCTCTTGTTTTTCCATTGTTAGAGAAAGAGAGAAGGAGACAGAGTGAAACACTGTTTCACTATCTAGGAGAGCTCCTTGCTGCCTGATCTTTTTGATTTTGGTGAGGATCAAGCCCAGAGACTCACACAGGTGAGGTGGGGGCTCTGCTGCTCTGCCATCTCTTTGCCTCCCTGGTTCCCTCCCCAACAGCTGAAGAAGTGTACCTCCCTGCCCCTCCTCCTTTCACTGCCTGCAGATAACAAAAGGATGTTGTGACTAAGTGATGCTGTTGTGACTAAGCTTCCCTTCTGGGTGCTTTTCATTTGCCACAAACCACTTTTGGGAGTGCGGGATAGTGCATCACCCCAAAGACACACACAAAGGAGTGCTGAGGGTACTGGATCCAGGAGGAGGGTCTTTGGCCTAGACTCCAAGAGAGATACATTCTCAATGCCTTGAAATGCTCTGTTAGAAGAGGCATGGTGTGCCTTCGCCATTCAACTAGCATGCCAGGATTGCATGTCTATGAGTCCGTAAAGCTTAAGCATTGGACTTAAAAGCTTGAGGTCTTAAGTTTGGTTCCTGGAATCACATATGCCGGAGTGTTGCTCTGATGTTCTTTCTCTCTCATATAAATAAATAAACCTTTAAAAATAAAAATAAGACATTTAAAAAGTTTGTATGAAGGAGAATGAGCTGGTTCATTTTGTGTCAGGAGGTGGCAAAGAGTGATTAAGAGTGTAATAATCTTCTGGGTGGATCCTGGTTCCACTGTTGACTGACTGTGTGACCTTGGGGAGCTTATCCAACTTCTTTCTGCCTCAAATTCCTAATTAGGAAAATGAGGCTGATGACAGAAACACGATCTCGCTGTGAGGACTAAAGAGGTGATCCTATTGTGCTGGATAATCCGATTCCTAGAACACAGTGGTGCTCAATAGTTTTAGTTATTATTTTGATAGCTTACTTGAGTACAGATAACATGGGGCAAGGCTAGAGGGTGGAGACCAGTTAACTGATTACTAAACTTACCTCCTAGGTGACAAATTTCTGAATAAAAGGCTTGAAAGCAATTTGCTTGTTAAAGTAGGATAAATATTCATACTTCCTGCCTTGTTGACATTATTAAGAGGTTTAGGAAAACATTTTTCCCATAAATAAGGCAAAGGTGTCCAGGATTATGAATACTTTGAATTAATGAGATTTCATTGTACTTTAAAAAATAGATTTCTTAATATGACCGTGAAATATATATGTATGTATCATATTTTGCATATATAAAAATATTTGTTACTTGGAAGCTCTTTTCGAGTTTTAGAAGAATTTTGCCATAGTGTCATGTTAGGGAAAATTGTGACTTCAGTAACATTTTCCTCTCGTGTGTACTGAATTTTCCTTTCTTTTAAAATTTTTTTTTTGAAATTTATTCCTTTTTGTTGCCCTTGTTTTATTGTTGTAATTATTGTAGTTCTAATTGATGTCATTGTTGTTGGATAGGACAGAGAGAAATGGAGAGAGGAGGGGAAAACAGAAAGGGGGAGAGGAAGATAGACACCTGCACCTGCTTCATCGCTTGTGAAGCAACTCCCCTGCAGGTGGGGAGCCGGGGGCTCGAACTGGGATCCTTACACTGGTTCATGTGGTTCATGCGCTTAACCCACTGCACTACTGCCTGACTCCCTGAATTTTCTTTATACATCTGTCTTAAGATGCTTGGGAGACAAGTCCCCTAAGGGGTTTCCTGTCTCTTTGGGGCCCTGCATGGGGCCCCCCACTTGGACCAAGATGGAGTCTTTAGTGACACTCAAATTAGGGGACAATATCAAAGATCAAGTATCCCAATAGCTTCTTTTTCAGATGAAGTCCCATCTGGGAGATGGGAACCTGCTTCCTAGGGATCCTAGTAGGAGTGTGTCTGTGGGTAAGGATCTCTGCCTACAAATCACCAAAGCCACAGAATATGGGAAGCTGTTGTCCTTCCAAAGAAAGTAAAAATAACAATTTTGTCATAAAGTATCCTTCATTCATCCATTCTACCAGTGTGTTTTGATGCCCACCATACACTAGGCAATGTGGAGAAAATAGAGGAGAGTGAGTGTAATTGATCCTTGCTTTTAAAAATCCATTGTGTGTGTGTGTGGGGGGGTGGTGGTGAGGGTAGCAGGAAGTGGCCACCCAGTTGAGCACACGTGTTACAATGTTCAAAGATCAGGGTTCAAGACCCCAGATGGGAGGCTTCACAAGTGATGAAGCAGTACTTGAAAGTGACTCTCTTCCTCTTTAACTCCCCTCCTCTCTCACTTTCTCTCTGCCCTATCAAATAAAAGATTTTTTTTTTTGCCTCCAGGCTTATCGCTGGAGCTTGGCACTATGAATCCACTTCTCCTGGTGGCTATTTTTTTCTTTGCATTTTATTGGATAGGCAGAGGGAAACTGAGAGAGGAGGGAGAGATAGAGAGGGAGAGAGAAAGATAGACACCTGCAGATCTGCTTTGCTGCTTGTGAAGTGTGCCCACTAGAGTTGGAGAGCCAGGGGCTTGAATCCAGATCCTTGTGCAGGTCCTTGCACTTTGTACTATGTGAGCTTAACCAGGTACATGAAATATATATGTACATATCATATTTTATACATATAAAATATATTTGCTATTCAGAAGCTCTTCTCCAGTTTTAGAAGAGCTTTTTGCCTTAGTGTCATATTAGGGAGAACTATGCCTTCAGTAACATTCTCTCTTGTGTGTACTAAAAAAAACATTTTTTTAAAAAACCAAGTGCCTAGATCTTGTGTTTTATTGATTTTTTTATGAGAGAGAAAGAGTGAGAGAGAGAGAGAGAGAGGAAATGAAAGAGATGTGAAACACTAGAGCACTTTCAGCTCTGGTTTATGGTGGTGCTGGGGATTGAACCTGCTTAGGCATGAGAAAGTTTTGCATAACCATTATGTTGTCTCCACAGCCCTGATAAACAGTTTTTTAAAAATTCACTGTGGGGTCATTATGATGGGACCAATGCTTTGAAGCATGTTACTTAAACCTTAGTTCACAGAAATCTCAGTGGAACCACCCATACATTTCAGCAACAGCATTTCCTCAGGCTCTTTGACAGCAGTTGTGTTGGTAAGAGAGATGCTCTTAACAAAATGAAAACATCTCATTACCCCCACCGCCATAGGCAGCAGAGGCAGCTGGTGTGAGTTTCCCAGTCTATAAAATGGAACTTCCTTTCCCTCTTCCATTATGATTCATAATCTCCTTTGTTTCATCTGTATCTTGGCTCCTCTGGTTCTTTCCCTGAGTTAAGATTTAGCCTGTGTCTCTAAGTTGCTAGATACTGTGCCAGGTGCTGTCTCACTTCCACATATTCTCTGAACAAGCCTGTCTCCCCATTTGGCTGTGTGGCAGTTTGATGGAAGGACTTGAGCCCAAGGCTGTGGGTTGAGTGCCTCTGGTCAATGGCTGACTCTCTCTAGACCTTCATGCTCTCATCTGCAAAGTGGTCACCAACAGAAGTTGGTTATTTTTTAAGGTTCAACATGGCCATTGGTTGTGATCCAGAGTGGAAGGCAACCAATCCCTAAATAATTCACAAGGATTTATTTGTGCTGTAAGGGACATGCCTATGAATATTCCTATGTGACAACCTACAGTCCCCGACTCTGCCTACAGTTCAATCCCTGTTGCCTGGGCCAAGAGCTCTTAGGGGTGGACCTGTGCTTGTCTTATGCTTTCTTTTTTCTGGAAAGAGAGAGGGAGATATTCCTCTTTGCACAAGTGGGCTCCCAGGAAGGAAACCCTTTAGTGCCACCTACTGGTAACATTCAGGACACAGTCTCACCTACAAGGGGAAATAAATATTTCTTTTCCCCCCACCCCCCACCCACCCCCCACCCCTGATACATTCACCTATCTCAACATTTTTGTCACTTGACTTTCCTTAGTGGGAAAGTTTATTATTTCTTCTCTTCTTTTGTTTTATTATCTATATTTATTAATTAGATAGAGACAACCAGAAATTGAGAAGGTAGGGGGTGATAGAGAGGGAGAGAGACAGAGAGACACTTGCAACACTGCTTCACCACTCACAAAAGTTTCCCCCTGCAGGTGGAGACTGGGGACTCGAACCTGGGTCTTTGTGCATTGTAGCATGTGCACTCAACCAGATGAGCCACCACTTGCCCCCTATTTATTCTCTTCTACCTCTTACCCCTCATCTCCCACCCCTCTGCCTCTACCCCCAATTAAGGTTTCATTTCAGGGACTAATTGCTTCTCTTACCAGTCAGTTTCAGTCAGTGCAGCCAAGACCTTTCTAACATATTTTAAGATCTTTGAATCTCAGAGAACAGAAATTGATTTGCTGGTCTGTTCTTTCTCAGAAGACCTTCAGCTACTTAGGAAAATTACCCACTCCAAACTCTGCCATCCTTCAAGTCTGTGGTTCAATAGTTTTCTTACAAATACAATAATAAAAAAAAATCAAGTTCCAACCCACTGGATCCACTGCAACACAAATAAATAGGTTTTTTTTTTTTTAGCTCAAGATAAGGGTTGCAAATATTTGCTGAGTGACGGCCATGAGCCTGTCGCCATGTACAAATTGCATCATTCTTTTCTCACTAGAGCTCTAAGCAGGAGGTACCTATATCAGTCTGGGACCATTCAGTAGATAAACCACACAGTAATTTAAGCAGAGTAGGTTTAATAAGATTCATTTATTCCAGCAGGAGAGTAATTATAAAGTTGAGAAGAGGACTATGGCTGAGGGGGAGTAGCAAGGAAGGAAATTCTGGGCAGAAGGCCCTTCACAAAGTCAGGCTTCAATCCTCAGTGGAGAATAAGTGCCTGAGCCGCAGGGTGGAAGAGGTCACTGGGTTGTTTGCTGCAATCACCAGGCACGCGGGAGGCTCCTTCTGGCTGAGTGGAGGCTGGTGGGTTGTGGCTAGTTGATGCCACAGTAGCATGAGTATTGGAGTACATGATGCCTGTGGCTCAGAAAATAGAGGTTCATCCATCTTCACTGGAATCAGATGCATGTTCTGTATATGGATTTGTCTTCTGTGCCCATAATTCCACTCGACATCCATGCGTTTCTTGAAGACATCAACCACCATTATGATGTCTGCCACAGAATGGGGAGTGTAACCATCAACTCTTGCTCATGGAATTAGGGGTGATGGTCTGATGCCTAGTATGGCCAGTCTAACTGAAAGGGAGAAGGACTGATTATAAGACCTGGCTGCTGAGCCAGTCAGGAGAAAACACATGGAAAAGATGTCATTCACTTATAGGATGCAGGCTATGCTGGGGATTCAAAGGCAATGCTTCCTTATAGCCCGCACACCTGGGTGCAGGACACCAGGGCTGTGGGTGGGGCAGACTCCCTTATTGCCTCACCTAGGAGCCCACTTATAGTTTCTGCTTCGTATGCTGACAGCCTTGAGTTCTTCTGGCTTGAGGAGCGCAACTCTCAGTTGGGAGAAAACAAGGAGGTAGTGGAGAGTACACTAGTAGGTTTGCTGAGTTAGAAAGTGAACCTCATCATTTGGGCCTCCTTGGACTACTGAATCAACAGTTAAAGTTTAGCCAACATTAAGATGATCTGTTTATCCCAACTATCAAGGGGAGTTTGGAATGCTATTATATAATGCAGGCAAGTTAAGTTATGCTTGGATTCTCTGGGATGTCTCAGTACTCCTTTGCCTAACAGTCAAGATTAATAACAACAACAAAACCAAACAAGCGCACACACAAACAAAACCTGCAGTGACCAGGGCAAACAAAATAGTTCACCTGGATGGTGTATCTGCTTTGCCACTGTGTGACTCAGGTTGGAGTCTGGACCTCAGTGCATTGAACAATGTCTCAGTGCTGTCTCCCCATCCCACATCTCCCTCAGATGGCCTGGAGTAATGAATCTCCAGTGATTTCTCTCCCCACTCCTCTCCCTCTCTCTCTCTCTGACACACATACCTAAAGCAAACACAAAGGAAGAATAAATGGAGCTTCAGACCTTTCAGAAATGAAGGTTTGGGACATAGTACCATGTAAAGAACATGGACTGGCTGAGATTCTGACTGAGGACTGAGCAGTTGAAGAAGGAAGCCATCCATATCAACTCTGACTTCATGACCAGTTACAGAACTGAGAACTGCAGTGGCTTTGCATATTTGCTTATTTGTCTATGCACATATTTATCTCTGTATACTAAACATGTTCTCCTTTGCACTCCTTTCTATTTTTATTTAATATTTAAAGTGTTATTATTTTATTGCATAGAGACAGAAATCTAAAGGGAAGAGATAAAGAAGGAGAGAGACATCTTCACCATTGCTTCACCACTAAAGTGGGGGCCTGGGGCTCGAACCTTGTCTTTGAACATTGTCACGTGCATGCTGTACCAGATGCATCATCATCTAGTCCCTCTATTTTTATTTTATGGATCAATTGTTTTCCTGTCTGAACAACAAATTCACTGCTCTTGGTGGTCATTTTTCTCTTTCTTATCTATGATATGACAGAGAGAAATTGAGAGGGGGAAGAGGGAGGAGGTAGAGAGGAAAAGAGAAAAAGAGGCAACTGCAGCACTACTTCACGGCTTCCCCTTTGCAGGTGGGGACTGAGAGCTTGAACCTGGGGCTTTGTGCATGGTAGTGTATGTGTGCTCAACTGGGTGCACCACTGCCCAGCTGATTTTCAGCTTAACCCTTAGCTCACAGAAAACTCAAAGGAACCGTCAGTACATTTCAGCAGCAATAATCATCAAGTACAATAGCTGTGTGGAAGGGTGGCCATGTCTTCACTTGGGAAAGGATAACTGTATCTTGTCAGATATTGGCATGGAGTGGCTAGTTTTAGTATACTCACATGTTTGGAAGATGAGAGGTAGAGTCTCTTGTGTTCAAATTGAGGAGAAACGTAGAAGACTGGAATAGCAAGGTGGTGCCCTCATATGCTGAGCCTGATTTCTTGAGTCTTAAAGGGTCCCCCTGTCACCTACATTCAATCTACTTATCACGCTGGATTGACTTGTGTCTAAGTGAGTTACTTTAGAGTTTAAAGTTGTAAATTTTCATATTTTATTATTTATTTTCTTTGCTTCATCTCAGTTCCTGGGGTGAAGCAGGCAGCTGGTACTCCTTTGTTAATGCTGAGAGGAATTTGGCTGTGATTTATGTTCCCCAAGGGCCTCCAGGGCTTTTTAACTATATGTTGATTTTTCACTTAATTACTCACTTGTGACTGAGAAGACAGAGATAAGAAAGAGACCAGAAGAGCAGAGCCAAAAAAACAAAGAGAGAGAGAGAGAGAAAACAGTGACTTGGGAAAATATTTTCATCACACAACAGGAAGTGACATATTGGGGGTAGACCCCAAATTCTATTCCCTATTGCCCAGTAGCAAAATCTAGGTTCTGCCAAGCATTGGATTGACAGCCAGTGGTCTCAGAGAGATGACCTCCAGTGAGAAACTGGAGTACTCTCTTTGGTATTTTCTGGCCCCAGGTAAAGAGCTGAAGTGCTTCACTTCTAGTTTGGAGCCAAGTACAGCTTTGAGTTAGGAGAATGTCTTCCTCGCCCCCTTTCTACCCACCGGCCACATGTGTATATATTCACCTGTGGCTTAGTGAGTTTCTGGAGAGAGCCTGGATTTTGTTGAGTTTTCGGATGATTTTTTTTTTTGTAACTTTCTCTATTTTTCTTTCCTTTTTAATTTTTTAAAAATTTCATTATTGGGGAATTAATGTTTTATATTTGACAGTAAATACAATAGTTTGTACATGCATAATGTTTCCTAATTTTCCATATAATAATACAACCTACACTAGGTCCTCTGTCATCCTTTTTGGACCTGTATTCTTTCCACCCACCCACCCACCCCAGATTCTTTTACTTTGGCGCAATATGCAATTCCAGTTGCTTTTTTTTTTTTCCTAGTTTATCAGGGACTTGATCTGAAATGGCTCCCAATCCATAGCCACACCTTTAATACTTACATGTTTAATGATGCTTTGGTCAATATCCACTTATTTGATGGTATTCTCTGTATATATCCCAGACATAAAGTAAACTGTAACATCTGGGTTTGTGTAAGTGCACCCTCTGACTTACACATAGAGGCAAAACTGCCTAACCATGTTATTCTCAGAAAGTATCCTTGTTAAGGGACTCATGGCTGTATAACATTCATATTTGTGCAGTACATGCGTGAGGAAGCTGAGTGGCCAAAGGGGAGGATCGTACCTCTTATCAGTTTGATGTATCCCACTTTGAGATTCACCCCGCAGTTCTGCTCTGCAGTAATGGACTGGAATCTTACAGCAGTTACTCTTCACAGTGAGCATATTGCCAAGTCTTGTCATAAGAGGGCACTGGAAGGACACTGCAGGGGAAAGGGCATTTCCTTGGTTCTGGGTGACATGCTATTGTTCCCGCTACGCAGACAGATGCCTAACACTCATATGTCCATGGTTTCACAGCCCCAGCTCATTGTGGTGAAGAGGATAAGTATAATTAGTCTGCCACAGGGTAGAAGGCAAGTCACAACATGGCAACTTCCATATTGGAGCGGGGCCGGGATGGGGGCTCAGTGATGCCTTCGCTATTGACCAATCAGGCTCTCAGCTCATCACTGGCAAAGTCAGCCTTGAAAGGGGAGGCCCCTATCACTGACTCTTTGTATCACCTCCACCAGCAAGGTCACTTTCTTCATGAGTCTATTGCTGGTTTGTTATGGGATATTTTGTTCTGCAGCAAAAACTAACCAGTATGTGTTGGAAGGAGTCAAGCTTTGTGATATCTTCTACACTGTGCCAGGAATTGTGTACTTTGTACCAGTGCCTTAGAGCAAGTCAGAAGCGAGATGCCCCAGGATTCAAATCTCAGCTCCATGACTCACCAACTCCAAGACACTGAGCAAGTCAATGCTCCTCACCCTCATTTTTTCTTCCATCATTGGACAGTAGTAACACCTTTGCTTCACAGGGCAGAGACAGGATTAATTGAATATTTAAATACAAGAAAAAAATCTAAGCATAGTGCCTGGAACTTTCTGAGTAAGTGCTCAGGAAATGCTAGCCACTTATGTTAGCATTATCTAGTGGGTTCCCACTTTCGATTTCTGCAGCCTTCTGGGGCTTGGTCCACATCAGCTGAGTCCAAGCCCCAGTGCTGACTGAAGAGTTTGCCTGTGACTCTTAAGGCTGTGATGTGTGCTCCTGCCAGCCATGCCTTGGGTCTCACTGGATCCTGGGTAGCCCGGGCCCATCTCACTTTCTCCCCCACACAGCAGAGGCCTCCGTGTTTTAACAGAGATGTCTTCAGTGTGCCCTGGGAGAGTGTAATTACAGATGCACAGGTGGCAGTGCCATATTGTGGGTTGTTTCTCTAAACACCTGGACCTTTGGGTAATGACTGCATTTAAAATGATGTCAAAGAAATTAGAGATGACACTGATATTTCTGTGACAAGCTGCTTGCCTTGATTAGTTAGTGAAGTACTGAGCCCATCACACAGGGCTCTTAGCTCTGTGATGGGCAGAGGCACCTCTTATTTTATACTCCCAGCCTCAGAGCACCCTGAGGAACAAAGTCCAGTTTGGTTCTGATGCTGTAATCTCCACACATTCTTTTCCTAGCCCCCCCTGCAGAGCATCATAGTAACAGGCAGTTTTGTCAGTGCTGACATGAAATCAATATGAATAGAGCCACACGCCCTTGCTGAAGTCGTTCACCATAACTCATCCTCAGGGTCCATCTGGAAAATGGTGGCACTTGTATTGCTGTCATTGTAAAGACCTCTAGTTAGGGGCTCTGGACTCCTAGTCTCTCCTGAAGCACCAGTGTTGTGCTATATACAACCAACCCAGAGAGCACAGACTAGAGGCTCTGGAGGAGTGGGAGAGGGAAGGCTGTGGGGCAGTGTGGCTTGGTATAGACCTCAGCTTCCCTTCACTGGGGGCATGTTCACACTCTGGAGTAGAGTTCACTGTGTGTGAGGGGGTCACATAGGAAGTACAGATATAACTCCTGGATGTGGCTGGAGGGGCACTTGGATTGAGAATTCTGGGTTGTATAAAATTAATAATTTGTTGTATAATTCTGTGATGTATAAAATGGTCCTGGTGTGAATCTCCAATAATACCTGGAGCTGGAGGTATGGTTATGGAGTGGCAGAAGCAGTGTTTTTCTCTCCTCAGTCAACTAGGAAAAGCAATGAAAATCACCTGAGAACTCAACAAAGCACTACCAGGATTTCTTCAGAAACTCACCAAGCCACAGGTGAGTATAGACATGTATAGCTTTTGGATATAAAAGGGGCAAGGGAGAGATTCCTGGGACTAACAACCAGTGCTCAGGGATGGCTGACACCAAACTGGGAGATTGGTGACTAAGGTGCACCACTTCTAGCTCCAAGTTTAAGCAACAGGAACTGTTAAAAAGAAAAAAAAATCTCCTAAAAACTCATCAATCTACAACTGTGACTTACTGAGTTTCCAATGCTATTGCCCCACAGATGCTGGAACAACAGTAGGCAGACCCTGTATTGATATTAGGGACACTAATATCACCCAGCCTGGTGACTAAGGATAAAATCCCCCCTCCACCACTAAATTATGTTAACAGGGAAATGGAACACCTTAGCCACATTGCCTCCTACTGGTACAACAATGAAAGCTACACTAAATGCAGAAACTGAGAAATACACAGACAGCAATGGCTGAAATCCCAAATGACCAGACAGGCATAGAACTAGAAAATGACAGAGATAGAGTTCAGAAAACTCATTATGAAATCAATTCAAGAAACTAAAGTTAATATTCAAGAGCTCAGCAATCATTTTACCAAAGAATCATTATATATATTATCCAAACAGAACTACAGAGCCTAAAGTATACTTTGAATGTAGTTGAAGTAAGAGGTATTGGAAGCAGACTTAACCAGGTAGAAGAGAGAATATCAACACAAGAAGACACAACTACCTCCCTCTCTGAATTTAAAATTCTTGGAAAAATTTAGGAAAAATGAAAAACTTCTCAATGAAATAGCAGATTCCATTAGAAAGATGGGCATCAGAGTTATTGGAATCCATGAGGAAGAGAGGGAGAGAGGAGTAGTGACATATTCAAAAAAACTTAACAGTAAATATTCCATACCTGAAAAAAATTCAAAATATAGAAATGTAAGGTGAACACACACTTAAATTTTGAATCCAAAACAACACACATCAAGACAAATCTTTGTAAAACTATCCAAAGCCAGGGACATGGAAAACTATTGCAGGCTGGCAAGGAAAAGAAGAAAATGACATATAAAGGTAGAACCATCAGGCTTTGATCAGATTTCTCATCACAATTCCTAGAGACAAGAAGGGAGTGGAATGGCATAGTCAAAGTATTACAAGATAAGAATTGCCAGCCACAAATTCTGTATCCTGCTAAACTATCCTACAAATATGAGGGAGAAATAAAGATCTTTGCAAACATTCAGAAACTGAAGAGATTTCCCATTAGCAGACCTGCTTTGCAAGAACTAATGAATGAAATCCCACATGAAAAGAAACAAAAGAATTCCAACCTTTAATGAGGTGATCAGTATTAGAATAGAACCAGAAACTTAACAACAGCATTGAAAGCCAGACACAGAAAAGGAGGAGAGTGACACAGTCTAATGTTGGTGAGCCAAGGCCAACTTAAAAATCTCTTGGACCAAAGATATGGATATTGAATCTAAAACTATAAAATACATAAAAACTATAAAATACATAAAATACAAAATACATATAAAATACAAATACATTGGTGAAACATTTCAGGACCATAATATTAAAATGGTATTTGGAGACTACACTCCATGGGTAAGGGAAAAAAGAAAAACCAAAAATAAATAAATGGGACTATGTCAAATTAAAAAGTTTTTACAAATTAAAAGAAAATTCTGAAAGGATAAGCAGGAAACCCAGAAAATAGGAAAAGGTATTTACATATAATACTTCAGACATGCAGTTGATAGCAAACATCTATAATGAACTAATACAGGCCAACAGAAAAAAAAAGAAGGGGGCTGGGTGGTGGTGCACCAAGTTATGTGCACCTAAGTATGAAGCACAAGGACCCGTGCAAGGATCCAAGTTTGAGCCCCTGGGTCTCCACTTGTGTGTGTGTGGGGTGGTCACTTCACATGAGGTAAAGCAGGTCTGCAGATGTCTATTTTTCCTTCCCCCTCTCTATCTTCCCTTCCCCTCTCAATTTCTGTCATATCTAATGGAAAAAAGGGGCTACCAGGAACAGTGGATTTGTGGTGCCAGCACAGAGCCCTAGCAGGGGAAAATAAAAGATCACACCAATTAAAAAGTGGGCAAAAGATATGAATAGATTGTTCTCTAAAGAAAAGATGCACATATCCTACAGACATGTGTGGAAATGTTCTAACTCACTCATTATCAGAGAAATGCAGATTAAAACCACACTGAGAGTCCACCTCACACCTGTGAAAATGGATTCCATGAATAAAATAAAAGTGCACAAAGACATGTCACCATCTGGGCAGTCAGAGGACTGTTATTCTCAATCATTCTATTCTCTTTACAGGAATACTGGCCTCCAACTCAACTTCCTTCACCATGAGACCCACATTCTATGAGTTCCTAAACCCATTCCCTATTTTTTGAAGGAAAAACAAACAAAAGTTAATCTAGAAGTTCCCAGCTCCACCTTTTACCTCTGACACAGAGAGACAAGGAGGTAAATCTGAGCATTTCTCCTATCTCCCTGAACATGAGATGGCAGAAAAGTCTGTCCCTACTTGCAAATTCTTTAGTGACAGGGTGGTTCAGCAGAAGAAGATTAGCTTCCTTGAACAAGAGTCAGCAGGATATGGAAGTTATTTTTATGTCTCTAGGCCTATTCTCAAGTCTGACACCATCTTCCCAGACAATAAATTTCTAGTGCACCTGCATGTTAGCTATTTGGTTCAGGCAAAAATTACTAATGTCATGGGCCCCTTTTAACATAGCTATTTAGTAGCTTTATTTATAACAGCAAAAACTTGGAAACAACCAAAATGCCCTTCTACAGATGAATGGATAAAAAAGTTATAATCAACAGAATATTATATAGCAATAAAAAGGGATGATTTTGTGTCCTTTGGGATAAAATGGATGGAATTGGAGAAGATTATGCTTACTGAAGGAAGTAAGAAAGTGAATTACAACTACAGAATGGTTTCACTCATATGTGGAACATAAACAATTGAATATACAAATGTGAAAAAAAAGTCAGCCAATTTTCAAGATGGTGGGAGAACTATAGTGGTTATCTACTGCTTATGGGGATGGGGATATAAACCTTTGGTGATGAGAGTGGTGAAATAAGGAAATAAGATAATATTCTTGTAGATATTGTAAGTTAGATACAATATTCATGATAAGCACAAAACAAAAGACAATGAAATATACATACAATAGGCAAGACCATTATAGAAAACCACAGGCATAAAATAACAAACAGGAACAAACAGGAAAGGATTCAACAAGAACATAAAACAACCTCAAAACAAAAAACCAGAATGGGTATAAGAAACCATATTTGTCAACTATCACCCTTAATGTGAATGGATTAAATTCACCCATAAAAGACTCAGAGTGACTGAATATATTAAAAAGCAAGCCCCATCTATTCTGTGTCTCCAGAAAACACACCTCCAAAAGAAAGACAAAGAGAAGTTCTGGGGGCAGGCTGAAACAAGGAATTTCAATTCAATAACGCAAAGGCGAGGGCAGGAACAGCTACCACTCTAGTATCAGATAAATTTTCAAGGACTGACCATGTGTTTGGACAAAAAGATAGCCTTAATAAATATGTGAATATTGAAATCATAAAAAGTAACTTTTCTGACCATGAGGTTGTGAGGTTAGAAATCAGCCACAAAAAGAAACAAAGAAATATACTCAAACTATAGAGACTGAACAATACAGTTCTTAATAATACCTATGTCACTGATAAAATGAAAAGAGTAATTGAAAATTACTTGGAGAACAATGAAAATGAAGAGACTAACTACCAGACCCTGTGGAATGCAGCAACAGCTATCCAAAGAGGGAAGTAAATAACCATACCCGTCTGTATTAACAAAAAGTGAAGATTTCAAGTAAGCTACCTAATATCATAATTGAGTGAACTAGAAAAGGAGCTACAAAGAGGCCCAAAAGCCAGTGGGAAGAAATAGCCAAAATCAGAGTTGAAATTAATGAAATAGAATCCAGAAAGATGATCCAAAAGATAATGGAACAAAGAACTGGTTCTTCAAAAGGATAAATAAAATTCATGAACGACTAGATAGACTCACAAAAAGAAAGAAAAAAAGATAAAGCTATGACATAAACAATCAGTCCTGAGAGAGATGGAATTAAAATTGCAGATGGGGAGATAAAAAGAACCACATGTGAATATTATGAACATCTTTATGGAAATAAATTGGACAACCTACATGAAATGGATGCATTTCTAAAATCATACCACCTACCAAGCATAACCCAAGAGGAAGTAGATATCTTAAACAAGCCAGTCACTAATTTAGAAATTGAGTTAGTTATAAAAATCTTTGCATAAATAAAAGCCCAGGCCCAGATGACTTTACTGATGAATTCTATAATACTTTCAGAGAATAATTAACACCTATTTTACTCAAACAACTCCAGAAAACTGTAGAAGGGCAAACACAACTAAAGATGTTCTATGAGGTGAACATCACTTTGACCCCCAAGCAGAAAAGGACCAGAAAAGAAAACTATAAACCTAAATCCCTGATAAATATTGATGCAAAGATCATGAATAAGATCTTGGAAAATCAAGTCCAACATCATATCAAGAGATATGTTACCAAGATATAATTATATACCAAGAGATAATTATATAGCAGTTCACCAAGACCAAGTGGGATTCATCCCTGGAAAGAGGGATGGTCCAACATCCACAAACCAAACAATGTAATTTATCATATCAACAAAAAGAAAGATGAAAATCACATGGTCATATTTATTGATGCCAAAAAGACATTCAGCAAGATCCAACACCCATTTATGATAAAAACCCTCCAGAAATTGAGAATGGAAGGACCATTCCTCAACATAATAAAGACCATTTATGACAAACCCACAGCTAACATTATTCTCAATGGGGAAAATCAGAAAGCTTTCCCCTTAAATTGGGAACCAGACAAGGATGTCCATTATCTCCACTGTTATTTAACATAGTTCTTGAGGTCCTTGCCACCATAATCAGACAAGAAAAATATTTCAAAGACATACAGATCGGAAAAGAAGAAATCAACTATCACTCTTTGCTGATCACATGGTATTATACCTGGAGAACTCCAAAGACTCCACAACCCAAAAAATACTACTGGAAATAATAAATTCAGTAGGGTAGCAGGATACAAAATCAATACACAAAATCTGTAATATTTCTGTATGCAAACAAGAAGTTAGAGGAAAGGCAAATGAAAGACTCAATCCATTTAAAATTGAACCCAATGATAAAATACCTTGGGGTAAATCTAACAAAGGAGGTGAAGGACCTTTATAACAAAAACTATATGACATTGCTAAAAGAAATAAAGAAGACACAGAAATGGAGGAACATCCTTTGCTCTTGGACTGGAAGAATAAACATGAAAATGGCCATTCTACCAAAAGAAACCTACAATTTCAATGCAATTCCTATCAAAATTCTAATGACATTTTTCAAACAAATTTAACAACTTGTTCAAAAATTTGAGTGGAACCACAAAGCCCACAAATTGCCAATGCACTTCTGAGAAAAAAGTATCAGGCTCCCCAATTTCAGTTTATATCACAAAGCTATAGTAATCAAAACAACATGGTATTGGAATAAAAATGGACCCTTGGATCAATGGAGCAGAATAAAAAGTCCAGTAAAGATGCTACACATACACAGTTATTTAATCAATGACAAAGTATCCAACACTGTTCAATGGGGTAAAGAAGGTCTCTTCAATAGATAGTTCTGGGAAACTTAGACAGTCACATGTAGAAAAGTGAAGCTATGCCACCACCATACACCAAGGTCAAAACAAAATGAATTAAAGCTCTAGATATTAGACCAGAAGCTATAAAATTTATAGAATTAAATGTCAGTGAAAATTTGCAGGACCTTCACATCAAAGATTTATTTGGAGACTCAACCCTCTGGGCATGGGAAATGAAAAAAAAGTAAATAAATGGCATTACATGAAACTAAAAAGCTATACATCAAAAGCAAACTACACCAGGTAACCAGGTAAAACAGTAAATGGGAGAAAATATTTGCACATTAGACAACCGATATCAAACATCTATACAGAATTTGCATAGATCTACAAAAGAAGCAAAAAATACCCAACAGAAAGTGGGCCAAAGAACTAAATAATAGTTTTCTTTTTTAAAAAAAGATTTTTTATTTATTTATGAGAAATATAGGAGGAGAGAGAGAGAGAGAGAGAGAGAGAGAATGAACCAAGACGTCACTATGGTACATGTGTTGCTAGGGATCAAAGTCAAGACCTCAAGTCTGAGAGTCCAGTGCTTTCACTGCGCCACCTCCCAGACCACAACAGTTTTCTAAAGAAGAGATACACATGACCCACAGATATATGAAAAAATGCTCCACAGATATATGAAGAAACACTTCACTTCATTTATCATTAGGGAAATGCAACTTAAAAATACACTGAGATATCATCTTACACCTGGGAGAATGGTTTATATTAATAAACCAGGAAATGACAGGTGTTGGAGAGGTTGTGAAGAAAAGGGAACTCTGTTACATTGCTGGTGGAAATGCAAACTGGTATAGCCCCTTTTGAAGACTTTATGGAGAGTCCTTAAACAAATAAATATGGAATTACCTTATGATCCAGCAATTCCAGTCTTGGGCATGCATTTATCCAGTGGACACTCAAATACTAATTCATAGGCACATATGCACCCCTGTGTTCATAGCTGCATTGTTCACAATAGCCAAAGAATGGAAGCAGCTTAAATACTCATTAACAGATGACTGGCTAAAGAGGTTATGGTATATAAATCCCATGGAATATTATTTTGTGATTTAAAAAAATGTTATTGTGTCATTTGGGATATAATGGATAGAACTGGAGGTGATTATGCTTAGTGATATAAGTCAATGACCAGATAGTTTCACTCAGGTGGAATCTAGAGACATGATTTACATGAACTTGCCAAAAAAAAAAGTCCAAGTGAAACAGAAGCAAGCCAACTATAAGACTTGTGAGAACTGTGGTGATTATGTTTGGGAGGTGGGAAGGTAGGGGAATGGAACTTTGGTGGTGGGTGTGGTGTGGAGCTATACAGTGTAATCTCACAGTCTTGTAATAAATAATAAAATAAATATTAAAAAATAAATAAAGGGGCCCTGTGAAAAGGATGTGAATCCACTCATTTGAAGGGATACATGTTGACAGCTACACTATTCACAATAGCCAAGGAATGGAAACAGCTTAAATTCCCACCAACAGATGACTGGGAAAAAAAAAAAATATATATATATATGATCTATATTCCATGGAATACTACTTTGCAATCAAAAATAGTATTCATTGGGACAGAATGGATGAAAGTGGGAGTAATTAGTGAGATAAGGTAAAAGACAACTTACATGTGGAATCTAGAGGACCAAAGCACATGAACTTAGAAAATAGAATTTTAAATAAGAAAACAAACTGCAAACTCACTGAGATTTTATGAGAAAGATAGAGGTTAAGGAGGTAATTTGTGTGGTATGGAACCAAACCCTGCAATTTCATAATCTTGTAAACAACTTTTAAATCACTGATGAAAAATAAAGTAAAAAAAAAAAGAAATTGTACTCACATGACAATAGAAAAAGATAACAAAAATAAATAAATAAAAATAAAGGGGCCCTGTGGCTCTCTTCCTCCTGACCCTGCAGTGTCCTCAGCCTGTGGATAGAGTCCTATGGCAGAGCTGAGGGCTTCTCTAAGCACAGGAACCTCTGGCTTTAGGACAGCTCAGCCCTAGTGTCTTCATTTCCCTTCCCTACCCAGCCCTAAGCTGGTAAGAACACCAAGCCCCCCCCCAGTGGGCACCCCCCTGCAGAGCTGTCTATGCTCCATCCTCACTTCCTACAACTACTTTCCCCCTGCCCCCCTGCAATCCCCTGCTTTCCCCACCACTCAACCTAGCCCACTCACCCTTGTCCTCTGGTCCGCTCAGCTCTGCTCAGGTGAAATTGATGGAAACCTCTGAAAATGAGTTTTTCTGCTTGTCAACCCTTCATTTCTCACCATGCCACTCCTGGAGCATTTGAAAGCAGAGTAAAGAAAAAAAATTCTCAGACTTATGTTTCCTGAAATAACTATTGTAAGTTTGAGAGGCTCAAATGCTAAGCACATATCTGCTGCTGCTCTCCACTCTGCTGGGGCTTCCTGACGAGTCATTTTCACCATGTCCTCAGGTTCCCATGTCCCCATGTGCACAGCAAGTGCTTCCTTCCCACATGCTCCAGTCTCCTGGTGCTCAGGCTGCAGGGCAGCCTCCCACCCTGGTCCTCAGTGATTCTGCCCACATCAGCCTGTGTCATCATCCAGTCTGCAAATGGGGACCATCCAGTGGTGCCAACGCTCACTGGTCCCTGATCCTTCTTGAGTGTGGGAGTATGAATGGGGTGGGAGTGATGTGATCTGAGAGCCTCCTGTGGTTGGGGTCCTTTCAGAATCTCAGCACCAGGGGCCCAGACGGTGGTGGCACACCTGGTTAAGCACACCTATTACAGTGCACAAGGAGCCAAGTTCCAGCCACTGTCCCCACCTGCAGGGGGGAAGCTTCACAGGTGGTGAAGCAGGGCTGCAGCTGTCTCTCTGTCTCTCTCTCCCTCTCTCTTTCTTCTCCTGTCTCAATTTCTCTGTCTCTATCCTAAATAATGTACCTATATATAAACATATATGTACACACACACACACACACACACACACACACACACGGAGAGATGGAGAAAGAGGAAAAGAGGGAATCTCAGCACTGTCACAGCCATCTGCTGTGGAAGGGGTTGCTCACCCTTAGTGTTTGCTGGCCATGTGCTGGGCTCCATGTCTCTCCCTGCTTTTGGAAACATGATACTGAGGGAATTTGGCTTGGGTGGGGGCTCTGAAGAGCTTCAGCAACAAGTGGCCCGCTAAGGTCACAGGTGCACAGTGCAGGGGCAGGTGAAGAAAGGGGGAAATTATGCCTGACAGAAGAACATTTCAAAGGTTTAGATCCAAGAGTGGAT
Organism: Erinaceus europaeus; assembly: GCF_950295315.1. Classification (NCBI taxonomy): domain Eukaryota; kingdom Metazoa; phylum Chordata; class Mammalia; order Eulipotyphla; family Erinaceidae; genus Erinaceus; species Erinaceus europaeus. The sequence continues at coordinate 46,003,771 of NC_080174.1, read as the reverse complement.
CACAGACATCTCCAGGGTACAGAGAGCAGATCAGAAGAGATTTCTCCAAATTTACATGGCTGGAAAGGGCAAAGTCAGGATCCTAACAAAGGCTGCACTGCTTGCTGCAAACCTGGGGTTTGTTGTCACTGGAAGTGGTGAATGGGACAATCTTTGCAGCCACCTTCAGCCCACGGTCCTGGGGCTGGTTAGGTATTCAGTCCTAAAGAATATAGCCCAGGGCTGGCTCCCAGCAGGGGACTTTTCTGGCTAGTGGGGTTGAGCTCCATGTGGCTCCTCCCCAAGCCTGCTTGAGGGAACCCACAGCTAAACCTGAGGCATTATCAGGAGGCATGTGCTTGTTTGCAGAGACTGTGACCATCATTTGCCTGAAGGGGGGCCCACGTCCAGGCTGCACCTATGCAAGAGATCTAAGTTGCTTTTGTGGTTGTTAAAAGCTCCCAGATATGCCATCTTTGTAATGTACTTCTATATCTGGTTGGCTAGAATTTTGTTGAGATTCTTAGCATCTATGCTCATCAGAGATATTGGTCATTAGTCGTGTGTGTGTGTGTGTGTGTGTGTGTGTGTGTGTGTGTGTGTGTATGTATGTGTGTGATTATGCATATGCACACGCATGCAGGCACTTTTGATATCAGAGTGATGCTGGCTTCATAGAAGGAGGTAGGGAGTATTCCTGTGTCCTTGGTATTTTTTTTTTAATTTCTTTATTGGGGAATTAATGTTTTACAATCAACAGTAAATACAATAGTTTATACATGCATAACATTTCTCAGTTTTCCATATAACCATACAACTGCCACTAGGTACTCTGTCAGCCTTTTTGGACCTGTATTGTCCCCACCACCCCCAGAGTTTTTTAATTTGGTGCAATACACCAACTCCAGTTCAGGTTGTACTTCTGTTTTCTCTTCTAAACTTGTTTTTCATCTTCTGCCAGAGAGTGAGAGCATTCCATATTCATCCTTCTGGTTCTGACTTATTTCAGTTAACATGATTTTTCCAAGCTCCATCTAAGATTGGCTGCAAACGGTGAAGTCACTGTTTTTTATAGCTGAGTAGTATTCCATTGTGTATATATACCACAACTTGCTCAGCCACTCATCTGTTGCTTCCTGGGTTGCTTCCAGGTTTTGGCTATTACAAATTGTGCTGCAAAGAACATATGTGTACACAGATCTTTTTGGATGGATGTGTTGGGTTGCTTAGGATATATCCCCAGGAGGGGAATTGCAGGATAATAGGGTAGGTCCATTTCTAGCCTTCTGAGAGTTCTCCAGACTGCTCTCCACAGAGGTTGGACCAATTTACATTTCCAAAGCAGTGCAGGAGGGTTCCTTTGACCCCACAACCTCTCCAGCATTTGCTGCTGTTACCTTTTCTGATGTATAACATTCTCACAGGAGTGAAGTGGTATCTCATTGATGTCTTGATTTGCATTTCTCTGACAATCAAAGACCTGGAGCATTTTTTCATGTGTTTCTTGTCCTTTTGGATCTCTTCTGTGGTGAATATTATCTCCATATCCTCTCCCCATTTTTGGATGGGGTTATTTGTTTTCTTGTTGTTGATTTTGGCAAACTCTTTATATATTTTGGTTATTAAACTCTTGTCTGATGTATGGCATGCAAAGATCTTCTCCCATTCTGTGAGGGGGCTCTTGGTGTGGGTGGTGGTTTCTTTTGCTGTGCAGAAGCTTTTCAATGTGATGTAGTCCCATAGGCTTATACTTGCCTTAGTCTTCTTTGTTTCATTGAAGATGTCTTTAAAATTTATGCAGAAAAGAGTTCTACCAATATTTTTCTCTAAGTATCTGATAGTTTCTGGTCTAAAATACAAGTCCTTCATCCACTTGGAATTTATTTCTGTATTTGCTGAAGTATAGTGGTTCAGTTTCATTCTTCTACATGTTTCAACCCATTTTTTTCAACACCATTTGCTGAAGAGACTCTTCATTCCCTATTTAATAGTCTGGGCACCTTTGTCAAAGATTAGATGTCCATAGGTGTGGGGGCTTACGTCTGGGTTCTCAATTCTATTCCACAGGTCAGTGTGTTTATTCATGTTCCAGTATCAAGCAGCTTTGATGACAATGGCCCCATAGTACAATTTGAGATCTAGGAGCATGATGCCTCCAGTTCTGTTTTTTTCTTCTCAAGATTGTTTTGGCAATTCTAGGTCTTTTCTGGTTCCAGATTAACATTTGTAGTTTTTGTTCTATTCTCCTAAAAAATGAGGTTGGGATCTTGATGGGATAGCACTAAATATGTGGATGGTCCTGGATAGTATATTCATTTTGATGATGTTAATTCTTCCATCCCATGAACATGGAATATCTTTCCACTTCTTTGTGTCTTTTTCAATTTCCTTGAGTAGTGACTCATAATTTTTAGTATACAAGTCTTTCACTTCTTTGGTTAGGTTTATTTCTAGATATTTTATGGTTTTTGTTGCTATAGTAGAAGGAATTGATTTCTGGATTTCAACTTCCTCTAACTTAGTATTTGCATAAAGGAATGCCACTGACTTTTGAATGTTAATTTTGTAGCCTGATACTTTACTGTATTGCCTGATGATTTCCAGAAGCCTACTGCTGGATTCCTTAGGCTTTTCCTTATATACTATCATGTCATCTGCAAATAGGGAGAATTTGACTTCTTCTCTTCTAATCTGTATCCCTTGAATTCCTTGCTCCTGCCTGATTGCTATGGCAAGAGCTTCCAACACTATGTTGAATAGTAATGGTGATAGTAGGCAGCCCTGTCTAGTACATGATCTGAAGGGAAATGCTTCCAGTTTTTCACCATTGAGTATGATGTTGGCTGTAGGTTTGCTATATATAGACTCTACTATCTTGAGGAATTTTCCATCTATTCCCATTTTTGTAGTGTTTTGATTATAAAAGGTTGTTGGATTTTGTCAAAGGCTTTGCATGCATCTATTGATATGACCATGTGGTTTTTGGTCTTGCTTTTATTGATTTGGTGGATCACATTGATTGATTTATATATACTAAACCAACATTGCATCCCTAGGATAAACCCCATTTGGTCATGATGAACAATCTTTAATATGCTGCTGTACTCAGTTGGCTAGAATTTTGTTCAATATTTTAGCATCTATGTTCTTCAGAGATATGGGTCTGTAGTTTTCTTTTTTGGTTGTGTCCCTGTCTGCTTATGATATCAAAGTGATGCTGGCTTCATAGAAGCTGGAAGGGAGTATTCCAGTATCTTCAATCTTCTGGAAGACTTTTAAAAATAGAGGGAGAATTTTTGCAGAATTCATTTGTAAAACCAACTGGTCAAGGACTTTTATTCTTGGGAAGGTTTTTGATAGCTGTTTCAATTTCATTAGCTGTGATAGGCCTGTTCATGTTAGCTACTTCCTCTTTATTTAATTTTGGAAGTTCGTACGTATCTAGGAACTTGTCCATTTCTTCCAGGTCCTCTATCTTGGTGGCATATAGTTGTTCGTAGAAGCCTCACATGATATGCAGAATTTATGCATTATCTGTTGTGATACCTCCACTTTCATTTAGTATCCGATTTATTTGGGTCTTCTCCCTTTTTGTTTTGTGAGTATGGCTAAAGGTTTGTCTATTTTGTTCACTTTTTTGAAGAACCAACATGTACTTCTGTTGATCTTTTCTATGGTTTCCTTATTTTTACTGTTATTTATTTCTGCCCTAACTTTAGTTATTTCTGTCCTTCTGGTTTCTTTTGGGTTCCTTTGTTCTTCTTCTTTTAGGTCTTTAAGGTGTGCAATCAGGTTGTTTATTTGTGCTTTCTCTTGTTTCCTGATGTGTGCTTGTATGAACTTCCCTCTCAGTACTGCCTTAGCTGTGTCCCAAATATTTTGATAGCTTGTATCTTCATTTTCATTGAACTCTCAAAACATTTTGATTTCTTCCTTTTTCCCTCTTTGAACCAGTAGTTGTTAAGTAGTGTACTGTTGAGCTTCCACATTTCGGGACTATTACTAATCTTTTGTTGATTGCTACGTGTTAGTTTAATTCCACTGTGGTCTGAGAAGATGCTTGGGATGATTTCAATGCTCTTGAATTTGCTGATGCTGTCTTTGTGGCCTAACATATGGTCTATCCTTGAGAATGACCCATGTGGACTTGAGTAAAATGTGTATTCCTGTTTCTTGGGATGAATGATTCTGAAAATGTCCAATAGTTCTACTAGTTTATCTATCTCCTCATTTAGCTCCCTCATGTCTTTACTAATTTTCTGCCTGAATGATCTGTCAAGTTGAGAGAGTGGGGTGTTGAAGTTCCCCACTATTACTGTGTTGCTGTTAATATATTGCTGTAGCTCTTTCAGTAGATGTTTAATGTATTTAGATGGCTTCTCATTGGGTGCATAATTCCTCTTGATTGATTGATCTTCTGAGTGTTAAGTAGTGTCCATCCCTATGTTTTTTGATTTTATTTATTTTAAAGTCTATCATGCCAGGTATGAGAATAGCTGTTCCTGCCCTTTTTTGTGGTCATTAGCTTGCATGTTAGTTTTCCATCCTTTCATTTTGAGTCTCTGGTTGTCTTCTTGAGTTAGGTGGGTTTCCTGTAGACAGAAATATTGTTGGGTTGTGTTTTATGATCCATCTTCCTGCTCTGTGCCTTTTTATAGGTTAATTCAGGCCATTGACATTTATTGATATCAAAGATTGAAGATATTTTAATGTCATTCTTGTAGATTTTTAGGTATTCTGATATATATCATATTTATGGTGGTCTGACTGTTTATAGGAGATCTTTCAGAACTTCTTTCAGGGTAGGCTTGGTTATAGTTGATTCTTTCAACTGTTGCTTGTCTAAGAAGGTTTTTATGCATCCGTCTAGTCTGAATTACAGTCTAGCAGGATACAGTAGTCTTGGTTGAAAGCCTTTCTCATTGAACCCTCGATAGATATCTTGCCATTCTCTTCTGGCCTGTAGGGTTGGTATGGAGAATTCTGTTGCTAATTTTATGGGTTTTCCTCTGTAGGTGACTCTTTGTTTTTCTCCTGCTGCTTTCAGGATCCTTTCTTTATTCTTATTCCTTCCCATTCTAAATACAATGTGTCTTGGTGTCTTTAATTCTGGATTAATTCTGTTAGGGACCCTCTGGGCTTCTTGAACCTTTATGTCTTTGATGTTGTCTAGACTATAGAATTTCTCAGCTATTATGTCCTGAAGAATGCTTTCTTCCCCTCCCTCCTTTTCTTCCTCTGGTAAGCCAATATTGCGTATATTATTTCTTTTGAAGTCATCCCATAGGTCTCCGTTGTTGTTTTCAGTATCTCTTAATCTCTTTTTGAGATCTCTTACTTCTTTTTTAGTTGTCTCTAATTCATCCTTAATCTTACTAATTCTGTTTTCAGCCTCATTTATTCTATTCTCTCTCCCCTCTACTGTTTTCTGGAGTTCATCTATTTTGTTACCCTGTTCTGATACTGTTTTAGCTTGTTCAGCTAGCTGTGTTCTTAGGGTATCTATCAGCTATTTCAGCCTTCATCTCTCTAATAACTTTGAGATAATTAGTGTTTTCTTCCAGAGTCTCATTAGTTGTTTTTCCATTTCTGATGACAATTCTTTCAAACTCTTTACTCACTCCTGTGATTATTTCCTTAACTAGTGTTTGGATGTTGACCTCAATATTTTGTCCTTCAACCTTTGGGGGGCTTCTAGCTAGACTCTTGTCCTCGTTCATTTCTCCAATATTTCTTCTTGTTGGTTTAACCATTTTATATATTATGTTACGTGGTCCCTCTCTCAGCACTTTTCAAATTACTGATCACTCTTGCCTGGATTGACTTGTGTCTAAGTAAGGTAATTAAATGGTTCACAGTTGTGGAAATTGACAGTTGTTTCAATATTATTTTAATCCCTGAGTTGGAGCACAGTTGCTTAATAGCCTCTCTTGTTCTTTTTCTTCCCTTTAGGCTATGGGATCCTGAGGACTTTTAAACTCTAAGTAGGCTTATTAGTTTAATCACTGACTCCTGACCAAGAGATAAAGCAGGTGGGGCACAGATAATCTAGTGGTTATGCAAAGAGACTCTCACAGCCCCACCACTAGGCCACTGAGGTACAGATCTTCTCCTGAGTTTCTTGGTTAGTTCTCTGTCCCCTGATGTCGGTATAGGGCCTACCCGCCACTGCTCCAGATTTTGAGGGCAGTAGCCATGGAGACTCACAGTTGCATTTGGTGTGTCTTAGGGGAGTCCTCTCCTCCCTTCAGCTGTCTTTTTGTTGTTGAAACAGGCTGGAGGTGGTGTCTCAACTGGTAAGCTGCCGGACTGTTACTAGCCACTCAATCTCTCCCTAGGCTCCTTTCTGTCCATAAGCCACACATGATTGCACTCATCAGTGATTTGGTGGGTTCCTGAAGTCATTCTAGTCCTGTCTTGTTGAGGTCCCAGGTGGTCTCCTTTGGTATTCCTAGTTGATCCAGGAAAGGATAGATGTCCTTGGTCTTTTGGAAGAGCTTAAAAAGTATGAACATTAATTAGCTTTTTCCCTAAAGGCTTTGTAGAATTCATTTGTGATAACCCTCTGGGCCTGGACTTTTATGGTTGGGGAGGCTTTTAAAAAAAAATTTAAAAAGTTTTAGTGATTTAATATTGATTTATAAAATTATGAAATAACAAATATAATTCTACACCTTTCCAACCACCAGAGTTCTGTGTCCCCATTTCTTGCATTTTAAAATACAATGGTTCCTCCAAGATCATTATTGGGTTAACTATTATTTCCTTACGCCTGTGCTTTGCGCCATGTGCACTTAACCTGCTGTGCTATTTCCCAACCCCCAAGAGTTGACTATTATTTCTATGGCTATCTGTCTATATTTTTTCTATATCCTTGTCTTCACTTTCTTAAAAAATTTTTTCTTGGTATAATTTTTATTTGTTGGATAGAGATAGCCAGAAATCAAGAAGGAAGTGGGAGATAGAGAGGGATAAGACAGAGTGACACCTGCAGCACAGCTTCATCACTCATAAAGATTTCTCCCTACAGGTGGGGACTGGGGGATCAAACTTGGGTCCTTGAATATTGTAATGTGTGCACTGAACCAGGTGCACCACCACCCAGACCCCAACTTCCTTTCTAAGTCACACCTACACCTATTAATACTTCTAAATGTCTTTCCCTTTTTTCCTCTGGGTCCTGATGGAATTGGATTTCAGAACACTCTAGGCATCTTCCCTTAATATTCTCCCCCTCTGGGAGTATAGACCAAAATTTTTTTTTTCTTCTCATTGTGGTTGTTGCTGCTGCTGTTGTTGGATTGGACAGAGAAAAATTGAGAGAGGAGGGGAAGACAGAGAGGGTTAGTGAAAGATATACACCTGTTGACCTGCTTCACTGCTTGCAAAGGAACCCCCCCTGCAGGTGGGGAGCCTAGGGCTTGAACCAGGGTCCTTGTGCTTCACTCTATGTATGTTTAACCTAGTGTACTGCTGTCTGGCCCCTAGGTCAAAATTCTTTATAGCGTATAGAAGACTGGCTTCTGTAATTGCTTCTCTGCTGGACATGGATATTGGCAGATTGATCCAAACTCCAGCCTGTTTCCATCTTTCCCTAGTAGGCTGGGGCTCTGGAGAGGTGAGGTTCCAGGAAGGCTCTTGCTAACTATTTCAATGTACTTTGCTGTTATTGGTTTATTAATGTTTTCTAGATCCACCTGGCTCAGTTTTGGGGGGATATATGCTTCTAGGAACTTTTCCATCTCTTCTAGGTTCTCTATCTTAGTGGTATATAATTGTTCACAGAAGCTCTGCACAATATTGTGGATTTCTGGAATGTCTGTTGTGACATCTCCTCTCTCTGTTACAACCCTATTTATTTGTATTATTCTGCCTTTTAAAAAAGTCACTGTCTTGACCTCATTTTGGATGGAACTTGAAAAATTGTTAAGTGAGATAAGCCAGAAAGAGAAGGATGAATAGGGGATAATCTCACTCATAGGCAGAACTCAAGAAACAAGAACAGAAAAAGGAAACACAAAGTAAAAGTTGGACTGGGTTTGGCATAGTGCACAACAGCAAATGATTCTGAGGAAGAGGGGCTGTTGGGGTGGTGGGGGTGGTGGTTTGGCGTCCTGGTGCATGATGGTGGGAAATCTCCTAAGTTTGGCTGAGAGTGTTTTGCAGACACCTATCATTGTGAGATAAGAAATTTTACCCATGTCTCAATAACTTCACTGTGAACTATCACCCCCCACCCCAATTAAATGACAGAAAAATCACCAGACACAGGTTCTAGTCTGGCCTCCACTGCACTGAGGGAAGCTTTGATGCTGCGGTGCCTTTCTCCCTTTTTATTCCTGCCTCTACTGGAAAAAGTCAACTGGGAATGGTAAAAAGTGATAAAATAGCAAAGACTTCTTATTTTTAAAGTATTGCATTTTGTAATTGATTGTTACACAGAATTCTTTTGGTGGATGCATCTTCATAGGGTTCTTATGACAATGAAATAAGTAGTGTGAGGTTTGTAGAACCAGTACTGGACACCTTCCAAATCCTCAGTGGCCATCCACTACAGTTATCACCATTGAGCTGTTCAGACCTTGGAGGGACTTCTTTTTGTATTCAGTGAAGGGGGTGGGAAAGCGCCGTCTGCTGGCCTGCTGGCAGTCATTGCCCTGTGTGCCATCATTAGCCTGGTCTCTGCTATTGCCACTTGGTAGCTATGTGACTTTGGGTAAGTATTTGTGCCTTTCTCAGCATGGGGATGGAGCTGCCTGGTTGGGAACTTTCTTCTGAGGGTGGAGGAGACATTATAGTGGTTATCCAAAAGTATTTCATGCCTGAGGTTCTGAGGTCCCAGTATGACTATAGAATTGAGCAGTGCTTTGACAAGCAAACAAACAAAAAAACAATCAAACAAAATACACACACACACACACACACACACACACACACACACACACACACACCCCTCCTTCTGAAGTTGCAGCCTATGGGGTGAGTCATCTATGCTCCCTCTCCAGGAGTGTGGACGTGGAGCCCAAATAGGAAGCTGTAGGAAGTCCATTCAGCAGTGGTGAGGATGGAGCTAATTCCAACAAAGACCAAGGAGCCCTTCAAGGGGCAAGAGGGGCCAGGGACTCTGCAGGGTCCAGTATATCTGACACTGCCTCTATCAACCCCATGACCATTGTCAGTTCATTTCCTGAAACCCCTCTGGCCTGTGCACAAGTGAAGAGGGACTGATGTGAGCATGGGTACATTCCTGGCTGAGATACAAGGCCCAATTTCTCTTTGTCACCAGCTAAGACAGACCAGTGTTCCTAGCAGGGCTGGTGATGCTTAAGCTGCTCATGCTCCACAGAGGGTAGCTCTCCACAGGCCTGGGATGGTCATTCTGATTCCCCATTGTGTCCCTTCACCAAGCACAAAGACCAGTGCATAGTAGGTGCTCAGTAAATAGGAGGCCAGTGACATAAGTGAATCTCAAGTAGAAGAGATGGAAGGAGCAGCTGGAGAAACTGAAGCCCAGTGTGGCACAATGGATTGGTGACCTGTAAGAGAGACTAAGATTTGAACCCCTGGTCCTGGAATGAGGCTTTCTTTGTTATATACATAGGGTTATCTCTGAGGCTGGGTGTAAGCATAGCAAATCCACCACTCCCAGCAGTCATTTTTACCTTTAATTTTTTTTTTCTTTTTGGTAGTGACAGACAGAAATTGAGAAGGAATGTGGAGACAGACGGAGAGAGAAAGACATCTGCAGCACTGAGTCACCCCTTATGAAACTCCCAGCTATAACTGTGAAGTGGGGCTTGAACCTGGGTCCTTGTGCATGGTAACAGGTGTAGGCTCTACCATGTAACTCACTGCTCAGCTCCCTTGTTTATTTATGAATGAATGTCACTCTGGCACACACAATGCCAGGTATCACACTCAGCCCTAATGATTGAGTGTCCAAAGCCTTATGCACTGCACCACCTCCTGGGCTGCCCCCTAACAGGTCTTAAATCTGATATCCCAGATTGAAATCCTCACAGATGCACAATGCAGTGAAAGAAATCAGGCCAATAGCGATAGCAGGAAGAAGGTTGCCAACTGTCAACACCTCCCAAATGAGCGCCACCCGGCCCCAGCTTGGGAAATGTCGTGCGAAGGCATTTAAAAGTCAGCATGCTTTAGCGAGGAGCTGTGGCAGAACTGGCTGGACTTTCCTACAAGTTGGAGTGGCGTGTTGGGAGGCATGAGGCTGTCTGCTTCTCTCGGAGACATATGGAAGCTACCCCTCCCCCCACCATCTTAGATGGAGCTAGTATTCCTATGGGCAGGGGACACTAGAACAAACACTACTTTAATTTTTTATTAGTGATTTAGATAACAGGGGTACAATTTAGATTTAGATAACAGCGGTACAATTCCATACAGTTTCCATCACCAGAATTCCATGTCCCATCCCCTCCATTGGAAGCTTCCCTATTCTTTATCTCTCTTAGGACTATGGACCAAAATTCTTTATCAGGTGCAGAAGGTGAAAGGTCTGGCTCCTGTAATTGCTTCTCTGCTGGACATGGACATTGGCAGGTGGGTCCATACTCCCGGCCTGTTTCTGTCTTTCCCTAGTGGAGTAGGACTCTGGAGAAGTGAGGTTCCAGGATACATTGGTGAGGTCATCTGGCCAGGGAGGTCAGGATGGTGTCATGGTAGCAATTTGGTAGCTGAAAGATGGTAAGATATAAAACCAACTTGTTCAATAAACAGGAACCCACAGATAGGAATAGAACAAATGAAACTAGGGGTCTTCATGTGGAAAGAAGCTAGGTATGTTCCATGTGGCCCATAACTTTAGTAACTTTTGCCTGAGCTTGATAGCTAACATGCAGGTAGACTAAAAGTGTTGCTTGGGAAGATGGTGTCAGAATAGAGAATAGGGCTAGAAAGCTGCATCAGGGCAGACAATAGCTCCCAGGGATGTGGAAAGTATATAAATACTATAAATAAAATAAAATATAAACTATAGAAAAATAAAACAAAATAAAATAAAAAGCTGCTAACCCCATCTATCTGACCTAGGAGCCTGTGTAACCTCTGAGTCCCTGACTTAAGTTCATAGTTCATAGTGACAGGAATATTCTAGACTACACTCATTTCAGGACCAATTTTCTTCAAGTGGTGTAGTAGGTTGACCCAGCCTCCCTTCGGAGAGTGGGGACAGCCCCTATCATTGCTGTTTTACAGTGAAGGCAAGGTCCCACAAGAGGGCACTGAGGGCACTGTTCAGCTCTGACTTATGCTGGTGCAGGGGATTGAACCTGGGACTTTGGAGCCTCAGGCATGAAATCATAACCATTATGTTGTCTCCCCTGTCAAAACAGCCAGTACTTTTGGAAGTGTGAGAAGTTGGAAGTGAGGAGGATGGGGAGCCTGCAGAAAAAAGAGGAGAAGATAGCTGATGAGGTATTTGAGGAAAATTTAAGAAGGAGACTGTTAAGGAAGGTGTGAGCAGGGATAGAGGAAATTAAGGAGAGGGCTGCATGACTTGTTTGCTTAGACTCTACGGGGCAGGAAAGGAGCAATGAGGACCCCAGACACAGAGGAGAGAGCAGGTTGAGCTGCAGTCTACAAGGCCAGTCTTCATGCTTTGTGGGCATTGGGGGGGGGGGTGTTGAAAGACTAATGGGGCTCCCTGTGAACAAACCCACCAAGAAGTTAGAAATGCATCAGCTCCCCTTGATGCAGTCCCTAGGCCACCACCCCAGGAATACAGAGCAGAGGGGAGAAGCGAGAGGGAAGAGTGAGGATGTGAGGGTGGGAGCTCCCTAGGGACCTAAGCATTAGGGAGCGGTGTCACTTGAGAGTGCTGCTTGGGGTGGGTGACTTGGAGGAGAGGACACTGGGGCTGGTACCTGAAAATGAACAGGAATCAGATAGGGAAGAGCCAGGGTGAGAAGAGGAGGGCCTTATTTTCATTTGGTGGGAGGTAATGGGGGAAGTTAAGAACTAGAGACACATGACCTGACCCCTCTGTATGTATTGGGAGGTGGGGATGTATGTGGGGTGGGTGTGGTGTTGGCTTCAACAGGGAACAGGTGGGTAGGAGGAAACTGCAAAGAAGAGACTCAGACCAGGGCAGTGAGTGACCAGGATAGAGACCCATCCAGAGTTGGAAGTGAAGATTCTGGAGGGAGAATCTCAGAAAAGGCAGATGTGGGGGTGAAGGGCAGAGCAGTTAGGGCTTGGACCAAAACCATGGGGGAGGGGTGGGCTGTGCACTGAGCTGGAGCTGGGGAAGCGACTGCTTAAAGGAAGAAAGTAATACTTACAGATGCAGAGAATCTTCCCAGAGGAGATGACATAGCACATAGTTTAGGACTGGAATTGACAGAAGGGAATCTCAGAAAGAGGGGTCCTGTCTTGCTTTTGCCATGAATGCCACTTTAATAAAAGACTGCATTCATTTTTTTAAATGTATTATTTCAAATCTGACTTATGGTGGTGCTGGGGATGGGACTTGGAATCTTAAGGTTTTGTGACTTTATCTGGTTTAATAAACTTCATTCAACTCTGGAGAAGCTAAGGCCAAGAGAGAGAGAGAAGTAGTATTGCCCTAAGCTTAGGGTGAAACTGGGACTCATCCCTAAGCCTCTATTACCTAACCTGGGCTCTCTCTGCAGCCTCTTCCCATTGGCTCCAGCCCTAGCCACACCTGGTATCCGGGGACTTGCTGGTGACAGAAAGGCCGTGTTGATGTGGACAGTGCAGGGATAGAGAAGGAGGGATCCCTAGGCCTGACAGGACTATGCTCTCCTCAGCCTGGCCCAGGTCTCTGAATGACTCCCGAGGCCTGTGTAGAGAGTCTCTGGTCCCAGATGGACATAGTGACAGAAATGGGTGGCGTTTCTGTAGAACCATCTAAGCTCCACACACTCTGAAGAGGAGGAAAGGCAACGGCATAAAATTAGGCAGTGTCCTGGGCCTGGAACTGGGAGATGAACTCCTTCATATGGAATGGTCCTAGTAGGGCTTCTCTGCTGGAGGTTCTGATAGAGAGTTCCTGGCACCAGAAGCTGTGCTAACAGGTCAGTTATTGCTCTGGGAGTGATCAGTTCAGCTTGGTCAGTTCAGTGCTTCTTGATGCAAGGGTAGGCACCAGACTAAGGCTGTCTGGGGAAATAGATGCCATAGGAGGTTTGTCCTCAGGGACAGAGGGTGAGTGGGAGGCGGCAAGGTGAGAGGGTGGGCCATAGTGCAGGTGAACCTGACACTGGCAGGATAGGCCCTTGGGAGCTTGAGCAGGGCAGTGGGCCCAGGTCTCCTATGGCTTAATTTCCAGAATTTTTTCTATTCCAGCTTCACTATTCTGGCCATGAAACCCTGGCTGTGATCATCTCTTTCTGTGGCCAATTAATTTTAACTTGTCATAATTTTTTAATGGTTTGCTAATCGATATGAACTGGGCAGTCAGCCACAAGTGGGTCCCGAAGAGAGAGGGAAACAGAGCTTAAATGATGCCCGCTGGATTGTTGTGTTAATACACCTGTGTTCATCTTTATCGCCTGTTGTTTTGAGTTAATTACCTGGTACTAAATGCATCTCTGGTGACTCTCAAGTAATGTTCTCACTGTCCTTTCCTAGTGAGTTAACACAACTTAGTGGCAATGTATGGTTTGCCACCCAGAGCTGCCCCCCTCCCCCACCTTAACGGTAAGAAGGAGTGAGGAGCCCCTGGACACTCTTGGGGTGAGGAGGGTGCAGAGGGTGCGGGAAGGGTGGGTAGGAGGTGTTTACAGAGAGCAGGAGACCTGTCTGGACCTTGGAGCAGAGCCAGGTGCCTAGGTCAGTGCTCCTCTGTGGCTGCTTTCCAGACGCCTATCCAAGAGCGATAATGGAAAATCCAGATGCACTTAACCTGGTCTGACTCAGTTTGGGGTGAGTCATTCCCTCTGGTGCCTTGGCATCTCCCTTTAGAGAGGCTTCAGTGACAGCACCCCCTCCCCACCACCACCACTGTGGAAAGCAACTTCAAGGGGTGCCCTGCCCCTGGCATGCCTGATCAAAGCGTTTGCTGGTTGATGCTCATTTCCTGTGAGCCTAGGGAAGTCATGAATCCTCATAGAAACCCATGGGTCCTCAGGACAGCACTAGGGGTCCCCTTGAAGGAACTGGACCCCAGGGAGGTGAAATGGCTTCCTCAAGGTCATGTGGCTGAGCTGGTAGCTGGGGTTCAGAGAAGATAGCAAGTGCCACTCAGTGCCCATTTGTACCTGACCTACAAGGAGGCTTCTCACTTGCCTAGACAGGGGCCCCTAAACTCTCAGGAAGAGCAGCCATATCAGCACATGGCCCAGCCCACTGAGTTCACCCCCTCTTACCTCACCTCACCTCTGATTTCAGCTTCTGAGCCTGAAGGCCTTTCTCAATCCCTTCCCTAAAGGCAGGATTCTCTTCCCTCCTCTGGGCCCCTGCCTCTCAATCTCCATTCCTGCCTCATCTGTAGTATGGGGGAGAGAACTTGGGTTAAATATTTCTTTCTGGACAAGCCCTGGCTGGAGGAGCTAACTTGCTGCACACACACAGGCTTGTCTCTTGATGTTTATTCTGGAAGCTGGAGCATGCAGATGAGGTGAGCCACCAACACTGGGATCACAGAATAAATGTGCCTTTTCTCTGCCAACAGAGAGCAGCAGTCATTTAGCACTGGGGGTAGCAGTGCAGGTAGCAGGAGGAGCCAGCCCTCAGCCAAAGGAAGACTCCAGCGGTATCTATGCCTACACCCAGCACCTCAGTTATCAATGATTCTAGAGTTCTGGAGTCTTAAGAACCCAGTCTTAAAAATCACTTAAGAGTATACTATGGGAGTTGGGCAGCAGCGCAGTAGGTTAAGCACAGGTGACACAAAGCTCAAGGACAGGCGTAAGGATCCTGGTTCGAGTCCCGGCTCCCCACCTGCAGGGGAGTCGCTTCACAGGCAGTGAAGCAGGTCTACAGGTGTCTGTCTTTCTCTCCCTCTCTGTCTTCCCCTCCTCTCTCCATTTCTCTCTGTCCTATCTAACAATGACAACAATAATAACTACAACAATAAAACAACAAGGGCAACAAAAGGGAATAAATAAATATAAAAAAGTATATTAAAGGGTGGAGGTAAATAGCATAATGGGTATGCAAAAAGACTCTCATGCCTGAGGAGCCAAACTCTCAGCTTCAATCCCCCACACTACACCACCATAATCCA
Source organism: Erinaceus europaeus (assembly GCF_950295315.1). Classification (NCBI taxonomy): domain Eukaryota; kingdom Metazoa; phylum Chordata; class Mammalia; order Eulipotyphla; family Erinaceidae; genus Erinaceus; species Erinaceus europaeus. Next base: position 45,988,581 of record NC_080174.1, on the reverse strand, counting down.
GATCTGAGCAGTGCTCTAGTTAAAAAAAAAAAAAAAAAAAAAAAAAAGGATTTTCATGCCTGAAGCTCTGAGGTCCCAGATCCAATCCCCAGCACCACCATAAGGCAGAGCAGTGCTCTGGTATTTCTGTTTCTCTCTCATTAAAAAGTAAATAAATATTAAAACCATAGAATTTTGTTGGCCCAGGAGGCAGCACAGTGGCTACAGCCTTAAACCCGATAGCATGAGATCAGGAATGTGATCCCAGAGGGATGCTCTGTTTCTCTCCTTATGAATAAATAAATACATGCACCTTCAAAGAATCATAGCATTTTAATCCAGAATCACAGGATTTTAGGGAATTACTTTAGCCAGACCCTTGATCAGCATAAGTCCCCTCCACCATGTTCTAACAAATGATCTCTAGGATTCTCACCTGCCCAAGGCCAGTTCTCCCAGGCAGCCTCTGTGATCTCCCTCATTAGGTAAAATTTCCCCATCATCCAATGAAGATGCATTTGAACAAGAAGCTGAGTGAGTAAAGAAGCAAACATCAAAAACAAACAAATAGGAGAAGGTTGAGTGGTGATGCACCCAGCTGAAGGCACACATTACTATGCACAAGGACCCAGGTTCAAGACCCCACTCCCCACCTGCAGGGGGATGCCTCATGAGCAGTTAAGCAAGTATGTAGGTCTCTCTCTCTCTCTCTCTCTCTCTCTCTCTCTTCCTCTCTTCCTCTCTTTTTTCATCTCTATCTCCCCACTCCCCCTCAGTTTTTCTGTGTGCTATCAAATAAAGGAAACAAAAAGCAGGGGAAGGATGGCCATTAGGGACAGTGGACTCATAGTGCTGGCAATTCACAGAGCCCCAGCAATCACTCTGGTGGGAATAAAGAGCAATCAATCAATCAAGTAAACAAACAAAAAAATCCAAGGTGCTGAGGTAGGACAGAGCTGTCAGTGGGCAAAGGGATCACATGTCCACCCCCTGGGCCCTAGACAGGTGCTTCCCTGTGCAGTAGCCTTTCATGTGAAAGGGCTACTGGGCAGGTAGTCTTGGATCCAGATCTCATCATGACTCATGACTCTGGCTGTGGGAGATGGTGAGTCTGTTATAAATTCCTCCCTCTCCTCCACTGCCAAGTTCTGGCCTTTGTCCCCTTGTTTCTGAGTGACCCTGTTCCCAGTGTCCCAGACTGTGACCCACCTCTCTCCACCAAGGATGGGCTACAGTTGGTCTGCCTGATCCCATACACTTCCTTCTTGTGACCTTTGCTGTCTCCTTTGGGCAGTTTCCCCCTGTCATTGTGGGGGTCTGGGTGAAAGTTGTCTTCTGCAGGGTCCCCAAGGCATATCTGGGGACAGTGGGTGGATGTCCTGAGCATGATGTGTGTGTGTGTGTGTGTGTGTGTGTGTGTGTGTGTGTGTACAGCTGGGGAGGAGGTACAATCCTGGGGAGGTAGTAAGCTCCCTATTGTTGGAGGTGTGCACAGAAGGCTGGGGAGTGCTCCATAGGAAGGACTCACAGGCGGCAAACTTTCCCAGAGACTGAGGACAAAGGCTATGGAGAGAGATATGTGTGGGGGGTAGGGGGGTTGGAGGGTGGTGGTATACCTAGTAAAGCACACATATTACTGGGCTTGAGCCTCTGCTTCCCACCTGCAGGGGGGGATGCTTCATGAGCAGTGAAGCAGATCTGCAGTTGTCTATCTTTCTCTCTCCTCTCCCCTCCAATATCAATTTCTCTCTGTCTTATCAAATAAAATGGAAAAGAGAGAGAGAGAGAGAGAGAGAGAAAGAGAGGGGGGGGAGATATCTGGGACCAGTTGGTTCAAGGTGTCTGACCTTTGGCAACAACTACCACTGACTGAGTCTTGGTTTCATCATCTGGAAAATCAGGCAAAGTAATAGTCCCCACTTCCCAGGGTTGTCACAAAGGCAAGGGACATGACACATGCAAATCCCTAAGCACTGAGCTTACACAACTTTCATATGATAAATGTCTAAGTATCTCATTATCAGAAAGATTTACTCCTCTGAAGAAATTTTCAAATTACAAAACCCAAACCCAGGACTAATATATTCTGGTTCAGTTATCCCAAGATTATAAAACTCTTTTAGATTTTCTAAATTTTTAAAATATTTTTCCTTTTGCTGCCCTTGTTTATGTTTTATTGTTGTTGTAGTTATTATTGTTGTTATTGATGTCATCATTGTTAGGACAGAGAAAAATGGAGAGAGGAGGAGAAGACAGAGAGGGGGAGGAGGAGAGAAAGACAACTGCAGACCTGCTTCACCACCTGTGAAACAACTCCCCTGCAGGTGGGGAGCTGGGGGCTCCAACTGGGATCCTTACTCTGGTCCTTGTGCTTTGCACCACATGTGCTTAACCTGCTGTGCTACCACCTGACTCCCAACTCTTTTAGATTTTAAGGCTTTAAGTTATCATGATTTAGGGGACCAGGAGGTGGTTTAATGGGTAGAGAACACAAATTCTATGTCTGAGGTAATGTATTTTAGCAAGAATAGCACCATTAACACGAATGACACTCTATACATGGTGGAGTAGTGGTTTGGTGTTGCTTTCTCAACAAAATCACATTTCTTTGTAGTCAGAAGCCTGGATATCTGAAACCAACATGTTAAGAGGGTTAGCTTCTTTGGGAGGCTTTCAGGAAGCTCTTTTTTTTTTTCTGCCTTTCTCTAAGATATTTATACATATTGGAAGATTCCATAAAGACAACTGCCATGTGAAGGTGAAAGTAGAGACTGGAGCAACAACTCCACAAGCCAAGGGATTTCTGCTGCTCCAGTCTCTAACTTCACCTTCATATGGCAAACTCCTCTGTGTGTCTTCATGGAATCTTCTTACAGGGGACTGGTTTCTGCATTTAGGGCCAGTGGTAATCTAGCAGAACCTCATCTTCATTTAAATAATCATATCTTTAAACACTCTATTCCAAATAAGGCCACATCCTGAGATTTCAAGTCAATATGGAATTTTAGGGAATACTCATGGCATCTATTATAACCAAATCCAATAAAAGGCCAAGAAAGATCAAACTGTTTTCAAGTAATTTAACTGTATTTAAGATTGTTTGAAAAAAAAAACTCAAGTATATTTGTAGGAACACAAAAGTAGTCAATGAGCACAGGGGTAAAATTCACAATGTCTGGCATGCAAACCATGATCATCAGGCATAAAATGAGGCAAGAAGACATAACCTATAATGAGGAGGATAGTCAATCAATTGAAACCACTTGGAACTGACACCAATATTAGAATTAGAAAACAAGAACATGAACATAGTTATTAAACTGTACTCCCAATGCTCCAAAATTAAAATAGAAACACAGACTACATAATAATAAAAGTTCCAAATTGAATTCAGGAAATACAAACTACAATATCTGAGAAGTAAAACCCACTGGATAAGATTAAGACAAGAATAGACCTTACAGTACTAACAGAAGAACTACTACTAAATATAAAAACATAGGCGTAGAAACTATCCAAAATGAAATACATACAGAAAAATAATTAAAGGGTGAAGATTATTAATAATCTGGAACTAGTTCAAGAAACCTAACCTACTTCTACCGGAGTTCATAAAGGAATGGGAAAGGTATAAAAACACCATTTAAAATAAATCATAGCTAAAACAAATCCCTAATTTGATGCATAAAACCACAGATTCAGTGGGCATTCTGTGGAGTTGTACCCCTTTTATCCTATGGTTTTGTCAGTGTTTCCTTTTAATAAATAAAATTTAAAAAAAAAGAAAGACAAAAGACATGCCAAGACACAAGCTCAATTGAATATTACAATAACAAGAACATTATAAAAATGGCCAGATAATAAAACTATGTCACAGATCAAAAATGTCTACTTATAAGGTAAACAAACTTAAAGATAACAGAGAAACATCTATAGGGTACTGAGAGAAAAAAGGGGTTAAACCCAAATTTCTTTACCTTGCAAAAATATCTTCTAAAAAATGAAGGCAAAGTCAATATGTTTTCAGACATACAAAAAATGAAAAAGTAGTCATAGTATAATCTTCCTAAAAATGCCATAAAACCCTTTAGGACAAACAGGAAAGGGATGTAAGGTCATGAAGTCATCAAGTCTTCTAGACTATGGTGACTGATACTTCCTCCTAAAATAAAGCCTGTAACAAGTTGAAGCTTCACAGCTTGTCCTGTAAGCAAAGAGTAATTGGGAATGGATGCAAGTGTGAGTTTCTAGTTCTCTGTCCTTTCTTTGCAAATTCAGTTTTAACATCTAAATTATTCCTTGCAAGCAGTTTCTATGGGCAGAGTGCTAAAATTTGAGTAACCCAATTTGTCAATTTCAGGTCACCTCCTCCTTCTAGAACTGTCAGGTAGCTTGAGCTCTCTAGGGCCATAATTTGAAATTTTATATCTTCACAAAGGAATAAAAACAATCAGTAAAAATAATAACTATATTAGTAAATACAAAATTTTTTCCTTTTATACATGAAGAAGACAGTTGGCAATAATGATATGTTTATTTATTTTTTTAAATAAGGTTTTATTTATTTACTGGTGGGAGACAGAGGATGAAAGAAAGAAAGAACCATCACATCATTCTGTCACATGTGATACCAGGGACTGAACTTGTGGCCTCATGTTTGAAAGTTCAAAAACTTATCCACTGTGTCACCTTGCTGACCACATAATATATTTATATTATAATATATTTATATTATTGCAATGCACACAAGTTTATATATCGACTGTGCAAGTATAAAACATGTGACAATAAGTTAACATCTGGAAGGGGAGGAATGAAAATATATTGTAGAATTTTTATACTATATGAAAAATGGCACATTTCATTTGAAATTAGATCAGTATATCATAAGATATAGTATATAAATCTTAGAGCAAACAAGTAGCAAAGTAGAGAGTTATAGATAATCAAACAACAGAGAAGATAAATGGAGTAATGGAAATATTCAAATGAAGTGAGAAAAATTAAAGATAGTACAAATGGAAAATGAACTAAAAAATGATAAATGTAGCTATATCAATAATCTTATTATATAAACATGTTAAATGTTAAGTGTTATGAACCCAACCAAATAAAACAGAGATTAGCAGGCTGAACTTAAAGGGATCTTGAAACAATTATTTGCTGTCTATAGAAGGTATACTTTAAATATAAAGATAGTGATAGGTCATACAAAAATAATGAAAAACATGTCATACAATCATAAATTACAAAGAAACTGAGTTGTTAATACTAGACAATGCAAATTTCAGAGTAAAGAATATTTCTACAGATAGAGAAAGGTATTGTTAATGAGATAGAAGTAAATTTCTTCAGAGGACAAATCAATTATGTCTGTTTAAGCAAAACCACTTAAAATGCATATAACTGACAGAACTCCAAAGGAAAAGAAATCCACAACTTGAGTCAGAGATTTCACTACCTTCTTTCAATAACTGATAACAAAACATACACTGCTAGTCATTAAGGATATAGCAGATTTGAAAAATATCAACCAACTTAACCTAAATGACATTACAGAGGACTCCTCTCAACAACAGATGCACATTCTTTTAATGTGTATGTGGAACATTTATAAAGTTAGAGCATATTCTGAGTCATAAAATAAGTCTCAAATCATGAATGCACTGAACATACCTGATAGGTACTTGAGCTATAGTGGAATTTAATGAAAAAGAGCACATGTTAATGACTTAAGCTTCCACATTCAAATACAAGCAAAAGAACAAAATTTAAAACTGCCTGAAGCAAGCATGCAAGTAGAAAATAAAATTAGATTTGAAAATCAGTAAAACAGAGAGGAGAGATTTATTGAAAGCAAGAATTCACTGTTTGAGAAGTGTAAAACATATGCCCAAACACTCTACCCCAAATAATCAGTAGATAAAGGAAGGAAGAGTCTATGGTCATATCACCCTGAACATGCCCAATCTCGTCTGATAAAGAAAGGAAGAAAGGAAGGAAGGAAGAAAGAAAGAAAGAAAGAAATTGCTACTGTTAGGATGAGAGACATGACAATTTCTATACTTTTAGTATCTATTAGTATTAACATGTTGTCAAAGGACTATCATGAGCAACTGTCAATAAATTCATCAATTTAGATAAAATATATTATTTAAAAGTCAAGTACAACAAGATAAGCTCAAGAGAAATAATCATAGCATCACTTATCTACTAGAGAAATTGAATTTGTAGTTAAAAAAAAATCTTTCAACACTCCCAGAAGCAACTTTATTTTATTTTTTTCATTTTCATGATGTAGATAGAAACAGGGAGGGAGATAGAGTTTGATGAGAAAGAGAGAGAGAGAGAGAGAGAGAGAGAGAGAGAGAGAGAAGAAGAAGAAGAAGAAGAAGAAGAAGAAGAAGAAGAAGAAGAAGAAGAAGAAGAAGAAGAAGAAGAAGAAGAAGAAGAAGAATGTTGTTTTCGACGGGTTATGTTGTTTTCGCCGGGTTGGCTTCACGGGCAGGTAACAGACGACCAGGGACTCATAGTTGAGCTGTAGGCAGTATCTCTTTATTCATGCAGGACGCAGCACAATCTATGACGAGCTAAGCTAAACTCAAGGTACAGTACTGTGAAACTCACAATGCTGTCTTTATATATACTTGCCAAGTAAAGTGGAAACGGGATGTGACATAGAGAGGATGGAGAGAAAAGTGACTGGTGAAAATCAGAGTGTGACAAGGAGGGGGCAGATTAGGCGAGAATCCTATCACTGAACCACAAATGCCCTGGAGGGAGGGTGGAACTTGTTATCAGTGGTTATGTAAATAGAATGAAGTGGTTATGTAAATAGAATAGTGTTAAGCAGGGGGGATTTAAACCAAATGAAACAGAAAGGGTCTCATGCATACCAACAGAAGAAGAAGGAGGAGGAGGAGGAGGAGGAGGGAAGGGGAGGGGAGGGGAGAAAGAAGAGAAGAGAAGAGAAGAGAAGAGAAGAGAAGAGAAGAGAAGAGAAGAGAAGGGAAGAGAAGAGAAGAGAAGAGATTAGAGAACAGTTACCTGTAGCAATGTTTCACTGCTGGTAGAGATTCCCTTCTGCAGAGGAGGATGGGGGATTGAACCTGGCTGATCTACTTATCCGATATGCTGTGTACTTTACTGGGTGTGCCACTGACCAGCCTCTCAGACTAGATATTAAAGGCCATTCATTCTAATGGGGGCTGGATGGTGGCTCACTGAGTTAAGGACACAAAGTATGAAGCACAAGGATTCATGCAAGGATCTGGGTTAAGGGGATCACCTCACAGATGATGAAGCAGTTCTGTAGATGCCTATCTTTCTCTTTCCCCTCTATTTTCCCCTCCCCTCTCAATTTGTCTCTGTCCTAATTAAAAAAAAAATCAAAAGAATGGCCACAGGAGCAGTGGATTTGTAGTGCAGGCACTGAGCCCTCTGGAGACAAAAAAAAAAAAAATAGGTCATTCTAATTACAGAAAAGTATTACCTATAGCCCTATTTCTTATGAACATAATACAGTATGTTTTATTTATCTTGGACCCAGGCTAGAAATATATGTATACACACATACATGTAAATTTACCCAGAAAAAGCTATAGTGGTTGCTGACATGATATCAGTTCACAGAATGTTGTCATATTCTTGAGTATAATTCTACAGTGAATCATTGTGAAAATAAACACCACTTGAGTAATGACAGGAGATAATTTACATTCTTTATAGAGATTTTACACTCCACTGATTCAGGTTAAATAATGAATCACAGCTAATGATGGACAGATGTCTTTTAAATTAATTGCTATCCCATTCTATCATTTCTTTATCCCTCACTAAATTTCATTTTATGCAGGTTTTGCTATTTCTAAGAGGTTTTCATCCAAAAATATTTTTTGAACATTAAAAAAAATCTTTCAACAAACAAAATTCTAGTCCCAAATGCTTCACTAAGGAATTTCATAATATTTGAAGATCAAATGATGCCAATTCTACAATTATTTTTTTAGAAAAATGAAAAGAAACTCTTTCTTACCTTATTCTATGAAGACTGTTATCCTGTCACCCAAATAAGACCAAGACATCATTAAAACAAATAAATAAACAAAAACAAAACAAAACAAAAAATAAACTAAAAAGGTTTAATATCCATCATGAATACTTGCAAAAATCCTCTACAAAACTTTAACAATTGAGACTCATATGCCCTTTACAGAAAGATGTGAACCCTCTGGATTTTAATTTTCTCAGTTTCTTGATTCTCTGTCTACTTTTATGCCTTACTTTCCTAGCTTAATCCTAGGTAATTGTAATTCTCTAATTTAGTTCTTAGTACCTAAGTATTTTGGTTTGGGAATAGTAGTGACAGAAATGTAAGATATTTGGAAGAAATGGCTGATTTATTAGAAATTAAATAGCTTTGAAATTTCTAAGGGAAAATGTTGTTTCTCTTTCTTTTATATTTCTTTCTTTTCCCACTTACCAGAGTAACATGTTGATATAGAGAAAGAAAAAAAAACTTTAACAATTTAACCCAACTATACAAAAATTCTTCTAGCATTTGCCCTTCTTTCGTAGCCAGTCAACAGTGTCAGGTTGAGCCTGATGTAAAGTTTCGAGACCTCCTTTGAATCTGGAGAGGTGGCAGTCGTTGACTATGTGGGTCATAGTCTGTCTGTAGCCACAGGGGCAGTTCGGGTCATCTCTGGCTCCCCAGCGATGGAACATAGCAGCGCACCGGCCATGGCCTGTTCGATAGTGATTGAGGAGGGCCCAATCATAACGTGCTAGGTCAAAGCCGGGTTGGCGCTTGCAGGGGTCTGAGATGAGGTGTTTGTTCTTTACCTCAGCTGACTGCCAACTCTGTTTCTAAGAGTCTGGAACAGAGAAGTTCAGTGTAGGCGTAGGGGACCAGATTGGGTGACGAGACGTCAAGCGTTGGACAGGGTGGGCGAAGATATCCGCATATATTGGCAGGTCCGGTCAATCGTAGACGTGGGAAATGAACTTAGATGATGCCGCATCCCAACGAATATCTGGCGGGGCGGTGTTGCTAAGAACTGGCAGCCATGGAACCGGGGTGGAATGGATGGTTCCAGAAATTATCCTCATGGAGGAATATAATTTGGAATCGACCAAGTGGACAAAGTGATGATGTGTGATGACCAAGTAGGATTTGTCGCAGAAATACAAGGTTGTCTTAACATTTGAAAATAAATGAATGCAGTTTGCCATATATACAAGTCAAAAGAAAAAAATCATATGGTCAGAAAAAATTGATAAATTCCAAAATGCATTTCTAGTAAAAATACTACCAAAACAGTAATAGTGGCCATTTCCTTCATCTAATAAATATCATCTATGAAACACCTGTAACAATGGCTACTGTAACAAGGACCAGTAAACCCTGGCACACCCGAGTTTTTTACTTTGGTGCCATTTTTGGTGCACCAGACCTAGTTCAAGTTCTGCTTTATGTTTCCCCTTCTGTTCTTATTTCTCAATTTCTGTCTATGAATGAGATCATCCCATATTCATTCTTCTCTTTCTGGCTTATCTCAACATGATTCCTTTAAGCTCTGTCCAAGATGAGGTGAAGAAAGTGAATTTGTCATTTTCCCCCTATATTTGATTAGTGAGTTACAAAATTACAAAACATCAGGGGTACAGTTCCAGCACCACCATAGTTCTGTATTCCCATTCTCTCCGTTGGAAACTGCAGTGGAACCCAAACCCAAGGCCAAAGATACGGGTTGACTGTTGTTACTACTATTTTTTGGTTGAGCAAGATTTTCTTTAATAATATAACAACAAAGAATAGAGCTTAAGACTTAAATCTGGGAGTCTGGTGGTAGCGCAGCGGGTTAAGCGCACGTGGCGCAAAGCGCCAAGGACCTGCGTAAGGATCCTGGTTTGAGCCCGGCTCTCCACCTGCCCGGAAGTCCATTCACAGGCGGTGAAGCAGGTCTGCAGGTGTCTATCTTTCTCTTCCCCTCTCTGTTTTCGCCTCTTCTCTCCATTTCTGTCTGTCCTATCCAATACCAACAATAATAACTACAACAATAAAACAACAAGGGCAACAAAAGGGAAAATAAGTAAATATTAAAAAAAAGACTTAAATCTACCATTAATGGTGACCCTTCACTCCAAGAAGAATGAATAAAAATGGGGAGATGGGAAGCTTTACACATGTCAACAGCTGTCTTGTAAACCAAAATTTCTCACAATAAAATGACAAAAAAAAAAAAAAAAGGCCAGGAAAGGTATGAAGGAAACTGGAAACTGAGAGAGGCAGAAAAACCTGGCTACTGCAAGCTGGTGTATATTTCAACATTTCATATATTACATTTGATGTAATACAGTAAAAAAATTATTGACCTAAATTTTTTGCCTCCAGGGTTATTGCTGGGGCTTGGTGCCTGCACTACGAATTCACTGCTCCTGGAGGCTATTTTTTCCCATTTTGTTGCCTTTGTTGTTGTGCTTGTTGTAGTTGTTATTGGTGTTATAGCTGTTGTTGTTGGATAGGACAGAAAGAAATGGAGAGAGGAGGGGAAGACAGAGAGGGGGAGAGAAAGATAGAGCCCTGCAGACCTGCTTCACCGATTGCAGATTGCAAATCGACCTCCTGCAGGTGGAGAGCCGGGGCTCGAACCAGGATCCTTACTCTGGCCCTTGAGCTTTGCACCATGTACGCTTAACCTGCTGTGCTACTGCCCGACTCCCGAGACCTAAAATTTTTATATATTAATGAGAAAAGAGGAGAAAGAACCAGGCATAACTCTGATCCATGTGCTGCTGAGGATTGAACTTGGGATCTTGTGCTTGAGAGTCCAATGCTTTATCCACTGCAACACCTGCCAGACCCTGACTTTGTTTTCCTTATTGGTTTGAACCAACTATTTTTTTCTCCAGTTTTTTGTCATTGGTTGCATTTCATAGTATCTGGCTGAATACAATCCGTCTTCATAACAAAATACAAATTTTCAGAATATATATTCTGAAATCAGAATTACTGTTCTTTTCATCTTCCCCCCCCCCTTGAATGTGTAGGTGCTTGAATCTCTTGTGTTTCTTCTTTGACATCAGGTACAAGCTGTTTGAAAACTATTTCATCATCGTCGTTGTCATCATTTGTTTCAGCCACTTCAGATTTTCGTTTTTCCGGAAATGTTGATGTGCAAACTGGTGTGGAAGACTGGCAATCCTCAGTCTTCTCAGGAGTGTTATAACGGATTGAGACCATTTTCTTCTTTTTCTTGGATAAAACCTGACTCTTTGTAGACGTGTTAGAAGTAGCATTTGAAGCACTTTCTTTTTCATTTTTATGTAAAATCAATGAAGGAAAAAATCATAATTTATTTTTTAGCCAGTTTCTTCTTGAGTAAGTTTTTTCTTTCTCTTTTTAAATCTCTTCTCCATCTGTAGCTTTTGAAGAAGTGACCAGACATGGTTGTACCCGTTTCACCACTGGGAACGATGGTTTTTTGAACAGGACATAGCCATTTTTAAAAAGCTATTCATGTACTTTTTCATGTGGTATAAAATGACACTTTAAGAGTCTTTCGCCAAAAAGACTCTTAATTGTTCATTGTTTCTGCAATTACTTTGGCAACATCTTCAGACTCAAACTCCACAAAGACATAGCCTTTGCTACTTCCGGTCCTTTTAATTCTGGGTAGTCTGAATCTTTTAACAGCACCATACTGGGAGAAATATGACTATCTGGAGCTCATAAATTGTTGAAGGTAGGTAGTCGGGGCGGTGGCGCAGTGGATTAAGTGCATGTGGCGCAAAGCACAAGGATTGGAGGCAGGATCCCGGTTCGAGTCCCCAGCTCCCCACCTGCAGGGGAGTCATTTCACAGGTGGTGAAGTAGGTCTGCAGGTGTCTTTCTCTCCCCCTCTCTGTCTTCCTGTCCTCTCTCCATTTCTCTCTGTCCTATCCAACAACAATGACATGAATAACCACAACAATGTTAAACAACAAGGGCAACAAAAGGGTAAATAAGTAAATAAATAAATAAATTGTTGAAGGTAGGTGGCCCACATCACTCCAGAAGCAAGTTTTTCTTTCTTCTGTTGCCAGCGGACCTGCAACATCTCCTTCTGAAATATGGCATTGTCCTTTGGGCACAGGGACAGAAGCAGTTTACCTGGGCAGGCAAAGACTGACATGATGTAAGCCCACGTACCTAGGTGCTCTGTGTGGCGGTGCACCAGAAAAACTGACTATTATCTATCTATCTATCTACCCATTTTTTCTATGGTCCTTCTCTCTCTCTTTTTCTCTCTCTTTCTTCAACCAATACATCTTACTCATTCTGAATGTCTTTTGCTTTTTCCTCTTCTCTCTCTGGGTGCTAATGGAATTAGATTTCAGGGTCCTCTAATAATTTTCTCCTAACATTTCTCCCCCAATTGGAGTATGGACCAAAATTCTTTTGGGCGTGAAGAAGGTAAGAGTTCTGCCTTCTGTGATTACTTCTCTGCTGGACATTGGTGCTGGCAGGTAGATCCATACCCTCAGCCTGTTTCTATCTTTCCCTGGTGGGGTCGGGTTCTGGAAAGGTGATATTCCAGGACACTTTGGTGAAGTTGTCTGCCCATGGAGTTCAGGATGGAATCAATAATATATGAAACTTGGTATCTGAAAGGCAGCAAGTTATGAGGCAGGACAAAATGTTGAATAAATAGGAACCAGAAAGTAGTAATAGAGCAGTTGAAAATAGGGATTGTAGGTGGTAAGAAGATAGGAAGTCTGTTTTAGGTATGTTCCTAGGGGCTCATGACTTTAGTGATTTTTGCCTGTGAATAATCCAGTTAAAAATAAGCCAAAGGTGGTCCAGGAGGTGGCACAGTGGATAAAGAATTGGATTCTCAAGCATGAGGTCCTGAGGTCCCAAGTTCAATATTCGGCAGCACATGTACCAGAGTGATGTCTGGTTCTTTCTCTCTCTTCTTTTATCTTTCTCATACATAAATAAATTCTTAAAAAAAATAAGCCAAAGTTCCAAATGAACCTTTCACTAAAAGAAACATGTAGATACCAAACAAGCACATACAAATATTCTCAGCATCATTATCCATAAGTGAAATGCATACTCAGTCCACAATGAGCTACTGTTTAAAAACCAAAAAGAGGGGGTCAGGTGGTGGTACACCTATCTGAGTGCACATGCTATAATGCACAAGGACCAGGTTTAAGGCCCTGACCCTCCACCTGCAGATGGAAAGCTTCACAAGTTGAAAAGCAACCTTCCCTCAGTACAGCTACAGCTTAGCATCACAGCCCTGAGGCAGCACCTGCTTAGCCCCTGGGGCAAACCCAGAACAAGGCTGCCCTCCTTTCTCCTGATGATGTGATCCTCACTCTGACCACCACTGTCCCTATTCCATGTTGTTCCCAGCTGTCACATCCCTTCCCCCAAATCCTCTGTAACAGAACATGTGACCACTCTACCACAGTTGACATCAGAGGACGATACAGTGAACACATCACATGCAGGATCTCATCTCAGCCCTGCAGCATCCTGTGAAGTTCATTCCCAATGTCACACTGCTTTTAAGCCATGAACCAGCCTCCCCACATCCTTCAACTCCACCCTACAGCTGTTGAGAAGGTTCCCCTGGGATGTTATTTCCTCATTTTGCAGAAGGGAAATGAAGACCTGGAGAGGGCAAACAAAGTGCCCAAACTCACAAAGCCCATTAGCCTGCCAGAGCTTCTGACCCTTCCTGTTTTCTCTCTGAGTTTGCCACCTTTGCAGGCACTGGCTGGGAGATTGATTGTCCAAGAGAGGAGGACACTGGATAAGGGGGACCCAGGGAGTTCTGGAGGGTGCTGACTAGATGGTGGAAAACAGTGAGTGCACAAATGAGTGATGGCAGGTCTCCAGAAACCCACAGGGCAGGTAGGGAGCTGAGAGAGTGAGCTGGAAAGCAGAGGTGAGGGTGGCATGTGTTTCAGAATGCCTTCAGGGCTGAGATCTAAGGGGAGGGGTCATATCTGAGCCAGGAGCTGGGGCACATGGATGGTGGGAAGACAGTGGCACTAAAGGGAGAGGAAGGGACAGGTGGCGTGGAGCCCAGTGGGGAGCCCAGCACGTGAAGGGAGTGGTTCCTTGAGGCCAGAGCAGCACGCTGCAGGACTTGCAGGCAGCTGCAGTGAGTAGAGACTCAGCCCAAGTTTTCTGAGTGTTGGGGGCTTCAGAGAGGTCCTCATACAGAGGTGGTGTGGCATGGAGGAGAGTCCACCCCTTGCAGCTCTTGCCTTACCCCTGGCCCTTGGCTGCTGCCTCACCTTAGGCAGCCTCTGAGCTTCAGTTTTCTCTTCGGGATGATGGAGAAGGTAGTACTGACAGGGCCATTCTGCATGTGGTGGAGAAGGTAGTACTGACAGGGCCATTCTGCATGTGGACAAGGGTAAGCTATAAAGCCTCTGGATCCCAGCTAGTCCTCAGCAATGGTGGTGTCTTCACTATGGATTGCATGCGAATGGAGTCGGGATGGAAGGGTCAAGTGTACCGGGCTTCCATGGATAGGTTATTCCTACAGCTCCAGAAACCTGCCACTTGATTTCATTTGCCTGCGCAGCTAAGAGTACAGGATTCAGAGGCAGAGGGACATGGGCACAAGTGCCACCTGCTGCTCAGCTGCTGGGTATCTTGGGTCCTCACTGTACCTTGACGTTAGCATCATTCCTCTTGGAGGTTTTAGCTGTGACAAGTCAGTTCTGTCAGGCACAGAGACGTAAGTATGGCTACCACATGGCATGTACTGTGCATGGCACCTGGAAGGTGCGGACTAGGTTAATTGTGTTCTGAGGGTTATGCTCTTCATAGAGAGCTGTCTGGCCAAAGCAGCATGTTCAGCACTCTCAGATGACCCCAGTGCCCTGGATCTCCAACCACCAGGTAGGGCTGAGCTGGATTTGAGTCCATCCATCCATACTGTCTTCTACTTCCTTTAAAACAAACAAACAAAGCCATATTTATTTATGATTAAATAGAGACAGAGAGAAATTGAAGGGGGGAAATAGAGGGAGACACTTGCAGCCCTGCTTCACGAGTCGTGAAGCTTCCCCTTCTATAGGTGGGGATCAGAGGCTTGAACCCTGATCCTTGCGCACTGTAACATGTGCACCTAACTAGGGGCGACTGCCTAGCCCCTGGCATGCTACTTTCAATGCTGTTCCAGCCATGTTCGCAGTCATTCACTAGTTAGGGGAAGAAGACCACTCAGAGACCCAGTGTGATACCTGCTTCTAGGCAGGATCATCCCTGTCACTTGTTGCTTCCTTTGATGCTCTCTCTATGAATGAGTACCTGGGTCTCTCAGGGCTCTGTTTTCTTGTGTAAAATGAAAATTTTGGCTGAGATTCAACTTTGAAAGGTGGAGAGACATCCCTTGAGTGACAAGGGCCAATGGGAATCTCAGAGGCTCAGGTTGGGTGTTTTGAGCTGGGCATCACTGAAGAATGTGTTTGACATCACTACACACACTTCACCCACTTCAGTGTTTCCTCTATTTTTTTAAATAGCTATTTACTTATTACTGGCTAGAGACAGAGAGAAATCAAGAGGGGAAGGGTGACAGAGAGGGAGAGAGACAGAGACACCTGTAGCACTGCTTCACTACTTGTGAACCTTTCCGCTTACAGGTGGGGACCAGGGACTTGAACTTAGGTCCTTGCACACTGTCATGTGTGCACTTAACCAGGTGTGCCACTACCTGGCCCCATGTTCCCTCTGTCTCCCAGCTCTTCTCACTCTATCCTTTATGGCCAGCTTGCTCTTTGTACCTTTCAGCCTATAAGAATTACTGCTGACAGCGTGCTCTGTGCCCTGCAGCCAGGAAGATGGGAGCTTCAGATTAAATTTATCGTAGAGACTAGAACTGTAAACTCTAGGCCTTCCCTTGGGCCTGAATGCCTGAATTTTTAGAACTGTCCTATTTCAGCTGGGATACTGTGTCTTGCTCTGTTGCAACTCAGCTTTTCAGTGGGGATGGTGCTGGAGATGTGGCAGATGCTGGGTCCCTTGTTTTTGGAGCTTAGTGGTTAGCAGAAAGGGACTTCTTTGAGTGTCTTCTCTGCCCTCTGCTACATGCGAAGATCACTTACATTCTTTGCGTCTCAGTTTTCTCCTTTGGAAATGTCGTGAAGGGCCTGGCACATGGGGTAAGCTTGAGAGGCCTCTGACGGGAGTGAGTAGGCGATTGAGAGTGCATGAAGGGCTTCTCCTTGAGCTTTCTCAGTCCTGTTTTCCACAAGGGCTTCTCAAACCCTAGCCTTCAACTTGTAATCTCAGTGGAGTACCTGCTACCTTTCCTCCCTTCCAGTCACCACTAGTTGACGGAGAGACCGTTACATTCATGCTTTCACCCATTTGTCCACTAATCCATGTCCCAGTGCTCACTGTGTTACTACTATGCCCCAGGCTCTGTCTTAGAAGTGAACAACAAATATCTACCCCCTGCCTTGCCTGGTGGATTTCTATCTGAGGACAGAGGGATGACAAAGAAAGGAAGGGACTGACCCATAGTATCAGACAGCGAGGGACAGGGATAAGAGAGAGAGGGCAGGTCAGGGAAGATCTGGAGATTAAGGGGACCCTATTTCTTCTCTCATAGTGAGCAGGTTAAATCTGGAATATCTGGTAGTGGCCAAGCATAAAGGGTGAAAGTCAAGCGTGAGCACATGGGTGAAGGGAAGCGGTCTGGGCTGATGGTAAATATTTGTGAGTTGTTGCTACATTGATAGTCTATAAAAACACAAGATCAACTGAAGTCACTGAGGCAGGCATGTAGGGAAACCAGATGAAGACTGCTGCTCCACTTTAAGAAGTTAGAAATGGGCTGGGAGCTAGCAGAGAAGTTTATACAACAGACACTTAAGCCTGAGGCTCTAAGGTCCTAGGATCAATACCCAGCACCACATAAGCCAGAGAAGAGCAGTGCTCTGGTTAAAAAATAGAGAAGTCAAAATAAGAGAGCCAGCTCACCTGTGTGTTTGTGCTACTCTGTCATCTGTATGTCCCAGGTTTGAGCCTGGCTTCCACTGCACTGAAGGAGACTTTGGTACTGTGGTCTATCTATCTATCTACCATCTGTCTATCATCTATCTATCTATCTATCTATCTATCTATCTATCTATCTATCTATCTACCTATCTATTTTTCACCACTGGATTGGTGAAGCCATGGAAACAGAGGGAAAAGGAAGTTTAACAAAGGAAGAAAGAGCAGTGAACTTTCCTAAAGGTCAAGAGAGAAATAGTTTAAGAAGGAGTAATGGCAACTGTCAGGAGGAACTCATGATTCAGGGGAGGGTGGAGACTGACATTGGATGTGGGAACATGGCATGCAGGGTGCTAAGATGAGGGTCAGTACTGCTGCTTTTGACCCCACTGAACAAAGATCCAAGATAGAAGCTCCTCTGATTCTGTTCATCACACAGGAGAGGCTGTTCTTGGAGCCTGGGCTCAGGAGGTATTGCCACAAGGAAATGAAGGAGGGCGAGAGTGTGTTTCTGCCTGTCAGTCAGCAAGGCTCTTCAGAGAAGCTGGGAAGAAAGACTGTCAGTCATCAGGGCCACCCCAGCTCCAACCAGGTGGTGACCTTCCTCAAGCTCTGAAGCACTCCTAGCCTAGAAAAATCCACATGCCCACTGCAGGGCTGGTTGTGCTATGTAGAGACTATGTCTCAGAAGATCTGGCATAGTGTCTAGAGACTATGTCTCAGAAGATCTGGCATAGTCCCCAGGACATTACTTCTGGCATAGTCCCCAGGACATGTTCCCCAGTGAGGGCCATCTTGTCACATACCATGTCCCTGGGTGATGAAGATGCTGTCACTATCTTCCAGGTGACACTTGCACCCTCTTCCCCTTACTTCACCCAGATGGCAGCTTTGCCCAATGAGGCTGGGGAGGTGAGCAGAGGGAGCAGGCCCCTCATTGAGAGCCATGGGCATTATGTGACACAACTGGAACTCAGTCTTAAACCCATAGTTACACTGGTTTCAATGCCTGAGTTTCTAACCACTCTGCTCCACAGCCGGTCTGGGAGGGGTCAGATTCCAGCGGTTCCCTTGACAGGACTCTGTGGGTGATCTACAACTGGCACAACGGTTTTCAAATTCCATGAAAAGTGTCCAGGGTGGAGGTGCTTGGCACAAGGCAGGTGGGACCTTAAGATTATGCTGCCCAGGGCTAGTGGTCCGAACAGTGTGGGGTGGCCCCTCCTCCCCTGCCCCATCTAGTAAATAGAACAAGTTCCCACTTTCAGCTGCCTGGGACTGCCGGGAACTAAATTAGTTTTTTCTGTCAAACTGATCTGGCTGCAGGAACTGGACAAGGTAATTATTACCTCTCAAGGCCTGACTGTTGGCCCTACCTGGGACACATTCTGTATTCTGAGCCCCCAGGAAATGTGGCTGGGACAGTAATGGACCTGAGGTCACTAGCCAGGACCTGAGTTTGGGGCTTGGCTGCCCAGTCACTGGGGCCTGCCAGCTGCCTCCATAGGAGGTGCTCAGCTGACACCTCAGATCTGAGGGCATTGCAGAAGCAGGGGTGTCCGAACAGGCAGAATTTGCCTGGAGATATGGCAGAGAGCAGGGCAGAGACTGAAGAAGATGCAGGGTAGATAGTGGGGTAGAGAGCAGGTCTGAGCCTCCTCCTCCTGGGGCCCCTGTCTCTGTCACTCTGTCCTATGCCTGTCCCTAACTCCCTCCTGTCAGGGGGTGATTAGCTTGGCTGTTCACTCCCTCCCCCACTAGACTGTGGGCAGTGACTGTGCTCTGTTCCCTACCCCCCCACCCACCCCCCACACTGAGCATGGTGCCTGGCCCATGTCAGGTGCTCAGTAAGTACTAAGTGAATGTATGAATGAATGAATGAGTGAGTGAATAATTGCTGCAGACCAGAACAGAACATAGCTCTGTCTTATTCCAAATCCCACATTAAATGACACTTTTTTCTAACTTTTGATATAAATTGACATATAACATTGTATATGTTTAATATATGTCATATGGTGATTTGATAGATGAATATGCCATAAAATAACCAGCCAAGGTGATTATTATGTTAACTATTCTTACCAATAAGATTAGTTAACATACCTATCATCTCAAATTACTATTTTATTATGATTGTGATGAGAACATTTAAAGTCTGTTCTCTTTTTCCATCAATATTCACTGTGAGTCAAGATGCTACACACCTGGGGCTAATACAATGCTACATGTCAGCTACTTCTCCTCAATTAAAAATGCAAAAAAAAAACCCATCCTGCAATACACTCCTACATTGGAATACTATTTAGGAACAAAAAAGAAATTAAGTACTGATAAATATACAGCCACCACCCACAGCTAAACGAAAGGGCATTTGAAACCTTCCAATTGAATAAAGCTTTTAAAATGCAGGCTCCCAGTTCTCTCCTTCTAAGAGACTCCAAGGCAATTCAAGAAGAATAATGTTGTTAATCTCAACCCTTCAAAAGTCAAGCAGTGATAATACCACTGTGTGAATCTCTTTCAAGAAACGAAATCAAAATATCTTATGCAAGATGACTATTCATTATAAGACTATTTAAAATGCTCAAGAATTGCAACATCCCAAATGCCCAACAATAAAACGTGTTTAGGCAAGTTATGCCATATATATTAGCTAGAGAACATAGTGTTGATACTTAGAAAGCTCTAACTTGTAACATAGGAGTATTTATGAAATAGTATCCAGGAAGAATCCACTTACAAAATTAGAATGCAGTGATGTATAAATACATATAAGAAAATAATTTGGGAGTCGGGCTGTAGCGCAGCGGGTTAAGCGCAGGTGGCGCAAAGCACAAGGACTGGCATAAGGATCCCGGTTCGAACCCCGGCTCCCTACCTGCAGGGGAGTCGCTTCACAGGCGGTGAAGCAGGTCTGCAGGTGTCTATCTTTCTCTCCTCCTCTCTGTCTTCCCCTCCTCTCTCCATTTCTCTCTGTCCTATCCAACAACAACAACAACAATAATAACTACAACAATAAAACAACAAGGGCAACAAAAGGGAATAAATAAATAAAATAAATATTAAAAAAATTAAAAAAAAAAAAAGAAAAAGAAAATAATTTAGGAGTGGCCACATCCAAATAGTAGGAACTATACTAGAGCAGTACGATGAAGGTGATTTTATTTTCTCTCATTTTCTGAATCCCACGATGTCTCTCTGATATTTCACACCAAGGACAATCAAATTGACGTTAAAGGTAACACTTGCACATGAGAAGTGATTTGCCTTCTGAACAAATTTCAGATACACAAAAAAGGATGAACTAGAGTGACCATTTCACATATTAGTCCCTTAGAATTTATTCATTCATTCTATAACTGAAAGTGAGGACTCTTTGAAAAATATCTCTTTCACATAGCCTGGGAGGTGAGACAGTTTTGGACTTTCAAGCATGAGGTCCAGAATTCAATCCCCAGCATCACAAGTGCCCGAGTGGTACTCTGGCTCACTCTCTTTCCCATGTTCTCTCTCATTAATACACACATGTAAATCCTTTAAAAAATTTTTTTTATAATATTTATGTATTTATTCATTCCTTTTTGTTGCCCTTGTTTCTAATTATTGTGGTTATTTTGTTGTTATTGATGTCGTCCTTGTTGGATAAGACAGAGAGAAATGGAGAGAGGAAGGGAAAACAGAGAGGGAGAGAGAAAGACACCTGCAGACCTACTTCACCACCTGTGAAGTGACCCTCCTGGAGGTGGGGAGCCAGGGGCCCAAACTGGAATCTTTATGCTGGTTCTTGCACTTTGGGCCACCTGCACTTAACCGACTGTGCTACCGCCCGACTCCTGATCCTTTTATTTTATTTTATTTTTTTTTAAAGAAAAAGCACTTGTTCATAATAAGGCACTAGCAATGTTGCTGTATTCTCTGTTCCTATGACATTAGCTTTAAAAGAATACACACATGGGGGCTGTGTGGTGGCACACCCAGTAGGGTGCATACTGGAAGAGTCTGGGCTCAAGACCCTGCTCCCCAACTTTCATGAGCAGTGAAAAAAATGCTGCAGGTGTCTCTTTTTCTCTTCCCATCTCTATCTCCCATCACCCTTTCAATTTCTTTCTGTCCAATCAAATAAATAAAGGAAAGGAAAAAAGCGGGGGGGAATGGTTTCTGGGAGTGGTAGATTCATTGTGTAAGCACTGAGCTTTAGTGATAACTATGGTGGCAGTAAAGTAAAATAAAAAAATACATACTGAGGTTACACAGGTTTTGCTTTAAATTTTAAAATCTATTTTACTCTTATATGGTGATGGATATAATGTAACATATACACATGTTGATGTGTAAGTCTGCACACAGGAAACCTATATCATGTTATAAATCAGTATAAACCATGTGACTTCAATAACAAAAATAAAAGAGGAAAGTAAAGCCCCGAAAGGGGAATGACTTGTTCCAGGCCACGTGGGAAGGGGAATTCAGAACTGATTCAACAGCCTAGTACTCTGACTCCCAGAGTGAATGTTCTGCTTTGCCCTTACTTTCTCCTGGGACCAAAGATGGCAGAGGAGCTGGGGATCCACAGTTTCCTGTACCAGGATCATAGCACAAGCCGTTTATTTGTGTTTTCTTTGTGACATCATGTCCTTCCACACCCAGTAAAGGGGCAATATGAGTGTTGCTTTCGTCACTTGTCACTTGTGTCCTGAGATGTAGAGAGCTGAGTGGTAATGACTGAGGCATTGTCAAGGACCTAATGTCAACCGCAGCTGGCATCAGAACTGCCTGTGTGACTCCTCTGATCACTCAGAATCTATTCTTCCTTCCCTAATCCTCCAGTGCTGTTTTAGACTATTTCCTACTTAAAGCCCACAACAATACCTTACCCCTTCTTTTGCACCAGCTCATTTAGCCCCACCATCCAGTGTAACCCAGAAGTCTACCTAGCTTGTCACCCTGTCCACCAGTACCCATTATTCCTTCTGTAATGCTATCTGTTCCCTGGAGACTCCCTGCCAGGACGAGTCCCCAGGCAGGAAAATGAGCTTCTTGGTGGGAGATTCTGGCTTTGGCTAAATAAAGGTTACAGGAACCCAGTAAAATGCTATTATAATGTGACATAATTCAATGCCACCTTCCAGCAGATGTCGCCTTGGAGATGGATTTTGTCCCAGCTGGACTCCAGAGCTCATTCAGAAGTACCACCTGTGGCTATGGAAATGGTAATTTCTGCAAATCAACTTATTCAGCCCAAGTGTGTGGAGCAGAGCTTCCAGCAGGAGGATTTAAAGTCCTTGCTGGGGAGGTGAAGCAACTGCTGTCAAGCTCATGGAGACCACCTTCAGCTTAGAAGCCCCCTGGGGACAAGGTGCTTGGGAATGCTGGGGACTCAGATCTTGGTGCTATGAGAGGTGGTTCTCACAGATGAGGCCAAGGAATGTAGAGGCCAAAGACGACTGCCCTAGCTCACACACACCAAGTCAGGAGCAGACCTGGGAATCAAAGTATCAATACTAATATATATGGCATAATTTGCCTGAATTTGGATCTAGCCAGATTATGTGGTAATTCACATGGGACTCTCTGAGGAACAGTCAAACTCTTCTACCTATTTTATATTCCCATCAATACCGTAGGACTTTTAATTCTCCACACCCTTCCCAATAGTTATTTTCTGCCCTTTTGCTTATAGTCATCCTAAGTAGATAAAAGGTGGCATTTTACCATAGTTTGCTATGACTTTTTTTTTTATTTCTGTCAGGACAAGATTATGCCTTGACTCAAAGCTCTAAAGCTCATGATAGCATTAGCTCAAAGCTCAAGTTTTGCAAACTCAAGGCATCTTTGCACCTGATGCTGATTGATGTGATGTTGACCATTTGCACATGATACTGATTAACGTAATGTTACACCTGATGCTGATTGGTGTAATGTATAAAGCCTGTTTGAAAAGGCAATGAAAGGGGAAGCTAGCAAGCAGGAGCTAGCTAGCAGCCCTGGAGCCTCTCTCTGGCTTTTGTCTACTCCACTGTTGATGGTTTTGCATACTTACAACCTCGCCCCTCCTGAGCTATCCCTATTCAGCCCTCTGAGCCTGACCCTCAGCCTGACCCACACTCTTTTTTGGGATCATCACAGAGGTTTCACCACTGACTTTGGAGGGAGAGGGAGATGGAGAGTGGGAGTGGGAGGGGCAGCAGCAGAGGGAGGGGGAGGGAGAGACACCACTGAAGTTCCCCTAGTGCTATAGTATTGCAGGTGTTGTACATGCTTGGCGAAGTGATCTATCTCCCTGGCCACATAAGTCTTTTTCTCATGACTAATTATATGCTATTATTTGTATACCTTCTTTAAAGAAATGTTTACTGAAATCCTTTTCCCATTTTAAACTTGAGTTGTTGATATTTTTTTTTATGAAGTTGTAAGACTTTGTATATTCTAGAATTAAGTTCCTTATCAGATATGTGGCTAGCACAGATTTTCTTGCATTCTAAGCGTATTTTCACTTTTTAAAAAAAGAGATTTTATTTATTTATTAATGAGAAAGATAGGAGAGAGAGAAATAACCAGACATCATTCTGGTACATGTGCTGCCGGAGACTGAACTCAGGACTTCACTCTTGAGAGTCCGATGCCCTAGCCACTGCACCACCTCCAGGACCACAATATTTTCACTTTCTTCATACTGTCCTTGGAAGTACAAATCTTTCTGATGTGGTCTGGGAGGTGGCGCAGTGGACAAAGCATTGGGTGAGATCCTGAGTTCGATCCCCGGCAGCCTATGTACTTGAGTGATGTCTGGTTCTTTCTCTCCTCCTATCTTTCTCATGAATAAATAAATAAGTTCTTTAAAAAAAACTTTTTGATTTTTGACAATCAATTTATACATTTTTGTCCTTTACTCCTGTGCTTTTGGTTTATTATCTAAGAAACCACTGCCTAACTCAAGGTCATAATCACTTCTGCCTATGTTTACTTCTGATTTTAACTCTTTCAGGTAGGTCCCAAGTTAATTTTTTTGTATATAGAATGTGAGATAGAGGTCTACTCTCATTGTTCTGTATGTTACTAGCCACTTTTCTCAGAACTGTTTGTTGAAAACAAAACAAAACAAAAACAAAAAAATGCTCTTGGGGCCAGGTGGTGGCACACCTGGGTAAGTGCACATGTTACAGTGTACAAGGACCCAGATTGGAACCTCTGGTCCCCACCTGCAGGAAAGAAAGCTTCACAAGTGGTGAAACAGTGCATCAGAAAGTGTCTGTCTCTCTCCCTCTCTACTTCCCCGATCCTCTTGATTTCTGCTGTGTCTGTCCAATAAATAAAGATAATAAAAAATTAAAAAAACAAACTACTCTTTCTGCAGCAACTTGTCAGGAACCCTTTTTTGAAGGTCCCTTGGCTATAAAGCAACTGTTTACTCCTAAATACTGTTTCACTGATGCATACCTTTATCTTTGTGCTGACAACATGCTCTTTTGCTTAGTGTAGTTCAGAATTTTATTTAATGCAGTGTCAAGGAATGTACCTAGGGTCTTGCACACTTTTGATTCAGTCAAGTAACCTCCCCAGCTCAATATTCTAGGGTCTGTTGTTGTTGTTATTGTTATTATTATTATTGAGAGACAGAGTGAGAGAGTACTGAAGCTTCTTTCAATGCGGTGGAGGCTGCACTTAAACCTGGCTTGTACACAGGACAAAACAACATGCTATTCAGGTATTTCTGACCTTCTAGTGTTTAATATTTTTTGAAGAAAAAAACATGTTTATTGCACATACCCATACATGCCATCACCACTAACCACCATACCACTGCTCAAACAACCCCACAGTATATATATATGGGGGGGGGGGTTGGGGGAGACAGAGACAGACCGTGGGAGCACACACTACCACTCACACTGTTCCACCATCCAAGGAGCTTCCCCAGTGCTTCTATGCGGTGCCAGATGTTGATCCAGGGCCTCCTACATGGCAAAGTGTATACTCTGCTTGGTAAGCACTGTCCCAGCCACAGATTACTGTAGTCTCACAGTAAGTTTGAAAATTAGAGAAATAAGCCATTCATCTTTATTCTGTTTTTCAGGATTATGCTGGGTGTTCTGAAGTTCCCTGTCCATCCAGTTCACTGCCCTGCATCCCTTCTTCAGAGATGCCTGTCTATTATCACCCAGGGGAGAGCAACTCATGCCCCTTCTAATGATTTAGCTGCATTTCCTAAAGAGCAAGGACACCAGAATGATTGCATGGTGGTGGCCCTGGCCTCCTAGGAGAACTTCTTTGTCCCCAGGGTAAACAAGGCAGGTGGCTACCAGCCTTGTTCTTTGAACTTCCCAAGTAATGTTTTAATCTGTGCACACTTTACCTTCTATGATCTCTCTGTGGTGCCTTTAATATAAGATAATGGACATTTTCTCTAATCAGGCAGTAAAACTCAAACCCTGGGAAGATGCCCTAGGCCTACTCCATGGCTCCCTGCTATGTGTTCGCCCAGAGAGAAGGAGTTAGAAGGTAGGACTGGGGCATCTTTCTGAATGTCAGTTTTTCTCAGTTTTCTCCATAACATTCTAACCCACCTCTTAGGTCCTCCTCCACCATCACGTTTCAGGACCTGAAAGCCTCCCCTGCCCCAACTCCAGAATCTTTTTCTTTGGTGCAGTACACAAACTCCAGTCCAAGTTCTGCTTTGTGTTTTCCCTTCTGTTCTGATTTTTCAACTTCTGTCTATGAGTGAGATCATCCCATATTCACTCTTCTCTTTCTGATTTATCTCACTTAACATGATTCCTTCAAGCTCCATTCAAGACAAGGTGAAGAAAGTGAAAGTAGATGTCTTTCTTTTTTTCTCTCCTTCCTCCCATCCCCTCTCAGTTTCTTTCTGTCTTATCAAGTAAAATGGGGGGTGGGATAGCTACCAGGAGCAGTAGATTTGTAGTGCCAGCACTGAGTCTATGCAGTAACCCTAGTGGCAATTAAAAAAAATCCCAGAACCTCAATTTTCTCATCTGTAAAATGGTAAGAATGCTCCCCCTCTGGAGACTGGTGTGCGGTGTGAGGATGGAGATGATTGTGCAGAGCACTTGGGCTTCTGACCCCTGCCCAGGGATCTTTAGCTCCACCACTCCTTCTCTGCCAAGCACTCTGCTCCCTCACCTGGAGAGAGCAGTGCGCTCTTCCTGCAGGGCCAGTGTGGAGGACTTCAGCGTCCCTCATGCAGGCCTGGGCACCTAGTCAGTGCTCAGAAAAGCAACTTCTGGCCATCATCTGGGCTGTGGTTCCATCCTGGGAGGGCACATGGACAGGGAGGAAACCCAGCTGTTGGTGACAGCTCTGCCTCAACAAGGAATGGCTGGCTGAGGCCCTCCCCCTGCCTGGTCTCAGTTTCCCCATCTGCCAGCAGGGACTTGTGTTGTGATGCAAGTGATCACTCCTCACACACTGTACTCACCTAGCTTATTACCTCCAGTCTGTCCCTTTCTTGCCTTGCTCCTACTCTACCTCCCTCTCCTGCTTTGGCCCAAACCAAGGAGGCCATGCAGGTCCCCTGGTCCACACTGAGTGTGCGCCTATCACATCTTCAAGAGCACAGATGCAAGGACCCAGGACAGTCAGCTGCATACTCATTACCATGGAAACCATAACCGCCCTCCGGTGAGTGTTATTTCAGCATGGATTCAGTTCACTGCTTTGATTACCTGTGAGTGGGGGTTTCCAGAATAAAGGGGCAGAGGTGGGAAAATTGTACTCTACGGGGTCCATTTGAGAGTAAAGGTGAAAGGAAGCTCTAAGCATTGAATATAGGCTCTATTTGCAGCTGTGAATAAGTTTGCTTCACATCTGAGGAAAAAGAGGCTCGGAGAGTTTGGATCATTCACCTGAGGTCACACAGCTACTATGAGGTAGAGGCAGGGGAGGGGGCAGAAGGTGATGTACCTAGTGGAGAGCACACATTAAAGTACACAGTGACCTGGATTCAAGCCCTTGCCCCCATCTGCAAGAGAGAAGTTTCAGGAACAGTAAAGCAGTAGGTCTCTCTCTCTCTCTCTCTCTCAATCTCTATTTTTCCATGTTCCCTGCTTTCTTCTCAATTGGTATCAAAAATGCATAAATTAATAAATAATAAAAAAGAGGTAGAGATGGAGCATTCACCTATCCACTGCTTGCTTTCCTTCAGAGCTGTTCTGGGCTTTGGCTATGGGATACCCGCTTGCCTCTTTTGGAATCAAGATCCCTTATTGTCTTGTTTTCATGGGACAGGCTGCTGAATAAACAGCAGGACTCTGCACAGTCAGAAAGTGGAGCCCAGCTTGCCATGACCCTTATTCCTTTGGGACTGCTGAGTGGAGGAAACTCCTGTAACTACCAAATCTATACCTAGACTGGGCTCCAGGCAGAACATCACTCCCAGAACCACACTATATTTTCTCTAGGTTCAGTCCTGTTGGGAAGCTGTGCTATTTTTGTAGCCTTGTTTTCTCTTGGGCTGAGGAGCACTAATCTGGGAAGAGACCTAGCTTGCCACATGTCCCAACACCATCAATTATAAACTGTGTGGACTTGGGCAAGTCGCTGAACTTCCCTGAGTTTCTGGTTCCTCTGATAGCCCCTACCTTGTTAGGTCTTCATGAAGATTAAGATAAATGTAAAATAAATGTCAATGACTGGGGCTGGAGAGATAGCTCACCTGGTAAAGTGTATGCTTTGTCGTGCTTGTGTACCACCCTGGTTTAAGCCCTGGCACCGCATGAGAATGCTTCAAAACTGAGGAAATTTCTGCTGTCCCCCCCCATTTTAAAATTGAATAAAAAATTGGCCTTGGAGTGATAATTGTGTGTACATAAGCCCTGGCACTGCCAGAGAAAAAAAGATGCCAATTACTATCACTTTGTTCAAAATCTTTTTAATCACCTAGAATTGTTTCCTATTATACTCTTATTATAATCAGGCCATTATATAGTTCTGTGTGGTCCTCTGTTTATTGTCTACTTTCCCACCTGTGGCTCCTTGCTAGTAACAGACAAGGGACAAAAAAGGAGAGAATAAGTGACAGGTGTTTAACAACGGGTCTTTCTTGGGGGGGGGGGAGAGAATACTGCTTAACTGGTTTATGGTGGTTCTAGAAATGGAATCTAGGAGCTGAGAGCCTTAGACCTGAAAAGTCATTTGCATGACCATCATGCTGTGTTTCAAGCCCAGTGGGGGGGCTCTTTCTAACCTTTTAACCTTCCCCAGGCCACTGTGCTACATTCAGGCTCTTGTCCTCTGAATTCTACTTGCTTCCTGCTGGCCTTTGGGCAGGAAGCCTCAGTCCTAGAAAGGCTGGCAATAGGATAGTTTCATCCTCCTCTCATGCAAGGGACAACAATCCCACCCTGCGAGCTCCATTCCTGCCAATGATAATGACACATATCCTGCACTCAGATGCAGCCCTGTCACCAGAGAGCAGTAGCTCTCCTGCTTTAAAGGAAGAAACTGTCTGACCCCATTGATTTATGTTGCTCTGTGAGTTTTGTTCCTGGACATGACTCTCATTATTACTATCTCCCTTCCATTCCCACCAATGTGAAAACTGAGAAGAAAATCTCAGAATTTGATTGCCCAGGTCAGCTATACCTAGAAAGTAAACATTTGAGCTTTTGAGGTGATTTTTCTTGCCCTTCCATCTGATTGCATTTCAGTGAGCCAATGCCTCTGCCATACAGTCTGCATGCTAAGTCTCTCCCAGCTGCTCTACCTTGGGGCTAATGTCTCCACTGGTGTTTGGAGTAGGCAGAAAACCATCTACTAACCCTGACAACTGCCATCTTTTGGGTCAACCGCTCTATCTGCTCAGCTTCAGGTCTATCTTGGGCTCTGGGGCTGCAGGGCTGCCTGGGACATTGGCCTTGACCCTGTGGAGCTCATTCTTGGGCTAGTGAGCACAGTGTGCTGACACCTATCTTGAGAAGATGTGAAACTGTACCTCTATGACAATAACAGTCTTATAAATCAACATGGCCTCAATAAAGTGATAAAAGGAAAATAAATAAATAAGGCCCGGAGAGGGGCTGGGACTGCTCAGGGGCCCATAGCCAGGCAGTGGGCTGATGCCCAGGTTGCTCAACTCAAATGCACTCTCAAGCTATTAGTAGGGGGGAGGTGTGTGTGGCGGTGGGTGGGGGATGTTTTCAAGGGAATAACTGATTCAAGACCTTAATTGGGATCAAAAGGAAGGGAACTGGCCAGTCTCACCCCACCTCTGGTCCCCAGTTTCCAACCTCATTCACTCCTGTCTTCCAGAAAGGCCCTGCACCAGTGATATAACTGGCACAAACAGGTGACATGTTGTAACAGCAAATGTGGGTGTCCACTGGCTCAGTGAGCCTAAATCTGCAGAGGGAGGCCTGCCCAGACTTCATTTGTCTGCCCGCTTCTGCTGCTGATGTCACCCCTGGGCTTGAGAACCCTTATACCTGGAGGCAGGAGACAAGCCAGCATTCTTCCTGTTCTTCCTATCAACTGAGGAGACTGCGGACCTCTGGGGAACACCTCCCTTTTATTGACCTGAGATGGGGTCATGTGCCTTCACTGAACCAATCATATGACACCAGGAAGAGGCAGGCCGACTGTTTAAGCCAATTAGGTGCCACCCTGAATCTGAGGGTGTGCCATCCAGATTACTGAGCAGAGGAAGGGCTCTTCCCCAAGGCAGATGCTGGGTGGGCCTGGTGAGACAGGAGCCAGTGGGCAGTGAAGAATTGTGGTACCGCCACCACCTGAGGTGACCAACAATATCCAATCAGTGAGAAGTCTTCCATGGTGCTCCAGCAATATCACCCATACCCTGCTTTTGCCCAAGTCTGCTGATGGCCCTGTGACTGCCAGTTCCTACCATCCTGGATCCTGACCCCATGGTTTGCCCTCACCATGCCCTCCATTCTCTGTCACCACCCCCCAGTCCTTTAGACCATAGCTCAAGAGTTTACCATTCCAGCTATGAAATACACGGCTTCTGCGGGGGGCTCTCACAACAACTGCTTATTGGTCAGGCTTCCCGTTTTCCTTGTGCCCCACCCCCTTGTGAAGTGAGCTTGCCAGTTCCTTGAAGGAATGCACCTGCACATGTCTTAATTAATCTCTCTTGCTCAAGCCCCTGGGTGCTGCCTGACTTAGAGTAAGGAGTCAAGTATTATTTGAATTAATGAAAAGAGGTTGGGTTGGGTTGTGAAATTGTTTGTGTTTTAACAAAGGACAAAGCCTAAAGCCATCAGCTTGGAGAAAACAGTGAAGTGTCAATGGCAGAATTTCAGGCACCAGTAAACTGGGGCCAGAATGCTCCTCTACTGACTAGTTTGTGCCTGGAGGAGGAACAGCAGGTGGAATTTTCCATTCACGGCTTCCCAGTGCAAAAGCAATCACATGGTCTCCTGCAAACATAAGTGTGTCATGGAAACAAATGTATTTCCCTTTGGCTTTCTGGTGGGAGGAAACTTCTCTAGTCCTGTCAGGTTTCCAGTCCCAGTCTTGGATGACAGCCTGCTCCTTCTTCACAGACTCCCTCCCTTTGTCGTGGTCTTTCCATGGCTGACCTGACCTCCCCTCCACCTTACCTCTAATGTGCAATTACTAAGCCTCACATGTCAGTGCAGCCCTGTCTTTGGGGGGAGGGGGAGGTGACCCTAAAATTAAGTGGGAGTCTGAAGAAATCTACTTTTCAGCTCAGACATTTCTATGTCAAGTCCACTGGCCGGACAGCTTCTCTTGAGGTGACCTAGGGTTTGTTCGAATGAATGGGTCCCCACTAAGTTATCCCATCACCCCCTTGTGCCCCAATTTTATGCACTGACTATCTCTCTTTCCTCAAGTCTGTGTCTTCCAGCCCACCCTCCACAATGCCCCATTCTGGCACAGAGCTGACTGGCCCTGCCGCATTGTCTGTTCACCATCAGACTCCTCAGCCCTGCACCAGGCAGAGGCACAGCAAGAACCAGGTACACCAGGCAACCCCTGCTCACACCTGACCTTCCCTTTGCCTGACTGCCTTTCCTTTCCTGTCACCTCACAAGGTCTGACTCACTCTTGTATCCTCAGCCTCAACACTCTCTTCTCTGTGCAGCTCGCCCTGCAGGTCCTGTTTCTCTCTCTGCCCAGGGCCCACCATGGCTGTCCTGGCCCATCTCCCTATTAAACCATGAGCCACACTGATCAGAAGCCAAGTCTGCTTCCCTTGGCTCCAGCAGCTGGTAGCAGAAGAGATGTCCTCACATGTCTGGAGGGTTAGTAGGTGAAGGGCTTATGATGCTAAGATAACAACAGCAACTGCACCTCTCCTTTCCAGTCGTCATGTGCTGGCACCTATTAGACAGCTGCACTGTTTTCCTTTCCTTTTCCTTTCCTTTCCTTTCCTTTCCTTTCCTTTCCTTTCCTTTCCTTTCCTTTCCTTTCCTTTCCTTTCCTTTCCTTTCCTTTCCTTTCCTTTCCTTTCCTTTCCTTTCCTTCCCTTCCCTTCCCTTCCCTTCCCTTCCCTTTCCTTTCCTTTCCTTTCCTTTCCTTTCCTTTCCTTTCCTTTTCTTTTCTTTACTTCTCTTTTCTTTCCATTACTTTTCTCTTCTCTTCTCTTCTTTTATTTTCTCTTGCCACCAGGATTATCTCTGGGGTTTGGGGCCTGCATAAAGAATCCACCACTCCTGGCAATCTTTTTTTTCTCTCCCTATCTCCTTTCTTCTTATTTGATAGGTAAGAGATAAACTGAGAGGGGAGGGGGCGATAGAGAGGAAGAAAGACATTGGTAGCATAGATACACTGCTTGTAACTCCCTTCCCCCTTTACAGGGTCAAAATCCAGGTCCTTGAAAACTGGGGAGGCCAAGAAATACAAGAAATAGTAAGGGCCAAGGCCCTGGGGCCAGAAAGGCTTAGTTTGTTTGAGGAAGAGTCTGAGGGAAGTATGGCATTATGGTTACAACTGGTGAGTGGGGGAATCTGAGGGGGGAAGATCAGAGGAGCAGCTTTGGGTAGGTGTGAAATAGGCTGATATGCCTCACCCACTTGGATTCTCCTCTGAGTGAGCCCAGAAACTATAGAAACCTGGAGAAGAGGAGTGTGATCAACTCTACCTGTTGAAAGGTTTTCTGTAAGCTCTGAGAGGAGCTTGGTCAGGAGGGTAGGGGCAAATGGAAGCTGGAGATTAATTGGAAGTCTGTGATTAGTAGTTTCTGACCACTGGCCCAGGCCCCACCTGCTCCAGGTCTCTGGACCTGCCTAGTTTTGTTGACCCACCTCCCCAGATTCAGTCTCTGACCCTGAACTCATCCTATGGCCTGGCTCCTCTCTCCCTTACCCTTTCTCTCTTGCCCTGAGTGACTGTCCTGCACACCCCCTTCTTGACAGTAGATCACAGATGCCAAGGCTGTCCCTGTCACCTGGATTTTTGGAGCCTCAGTGTTCTCAGCCTCTGTCATAGTCTCTGCCTGCATGAAGCAAAGATTGTCACTGGACTGAGTGGCAACCTGCACTTGATGGTATCTGCTTATCCATTCAGACTTTACCTGTTCCTGGTCTGGAGACCTGCCTATGGTGGCTGAGACCATTTCTCAATGTCCAGCCAAAAGGATAATACTTACTGGATGTAACTAAAGTAAGAAGACACTGACTGGCCCAGTGGGATCCTGAGGGTCTGGAGCCAGCAGGGCCCACTGCAGATGGGCAGGAATCTGACTAGCTTACCCAGTGAGACCTCAGGGACACTGATGGGGGCTCAGTTTCTGCTTATCTGCTTAGACCTTACCTCCTCCTGGTCTGGAGACCCGATCTCCTGAGTTGACAGGGAATCTTTCAACTGATAAATTGTATCATCCAGTCTCTTGGATAAAGCTGTTCTGTGGCTGCTGAGGGGACAGGGAACTCTGGCCTTCAATGCTGAGTCAGTCCTGTGACCCCCCCCCCAACCCCCAGTCACCCAGACGCAAACTGTAGCCACAGTATAACTCCTTCGCCCCTGTGTTTTCCAGTAATTTTAGTCCTCACAATAGCTGCACCCCCACCGCCACCCCACTCCACCACCAGTACAGAGTGAGGCTCACCTTGCCTGGAAGTCAGCTGAAGTTCCCAGAAAGGATGCATTCAAACTTACACTGCTTGGCAATAGTAGATCTGTGCCACCCTGGCCCAGGGCCCCAGTCAGCCTCTCTGAGGTCTTACTGGGCAAAGTGGTCAGATGCCTGCTTGTCTGCAGCCAGCCCTGCTGGACTCAGATCCCCGGACTCTGGTGGCTGGGCCAGCCAGTGCTTTATTACTTAAGTCACATCCAATAAGTATTACCCCTTTGGCTGGACACTGAGAAATGGTCTCAGCTGCCAAGGTAGGAGGTGAAAGAGGAATTGCTGGAGAAGAGGAAAAGAAGCTCAACTCTGCAGAGGCCAGTGCTCAGGGCCACAGAGGGAGACCCGGAGCTGCAGAGACTGCTCAGAGATCCTGGGAAACAGGTATCTGACCCAGTGACCTAGCTGCCACTCCCAGCTAGCACAGTAGGACCAGCTACTTCTCCAGACTTGACTGCCTCCTGGGAAAACAGCTCTGACCAGTGTAGTCTTTGGATGCCTGACTCTTGGAACATTCCCTGATAGCTGACTTTGTGGGATCCTCCCACCTTCTTTCACCACTCAGCCTTGGCACTTCCGGTGGTTCTTCCTAGAATCTATTCCTTCCTTGTGACCCAGCTGCCCTGGCTCATCCTCTTGAACCTGCCCCACAGAAGCCCCCATCTCACTTGTGCTGGCTTGTCCACCCTGTTGTGCTCATATCTGGTGCCCCACTGCCTGGGGTGTTGAGCCTGTGCTGCTCTGTGCTATATCCTGACTCCTAGTACAGGGCCTCATGTGTAGTAGGTGCTCAGCAAATGGATGACATTTATGATTTGATAAGTATGTATTGGGCATCAACTGTATGACAAGTGCTACCTGGGTACTGGGCATCTGATGGAGGAAGGGAAACAGATTGTGGAGGGTTGATTGGCACCATCAAGACTGTCTGGGCTTCTATGGACCCCACTCATAGCTTCTGGTCCCCTCCCCATCCTTGCACCCCAGCTCTCCTCCCCAAAAAGACCCCATTGTTGACATCACAGGACCAAGAGTAGAGCTGACCATCCTGACTACCTGTGTGGACCTAGTCTGTAGTCTGCATGGAAATGGCGCAGGCCAAGCAGGGGGTGGTCTGGGTTGAGGTGCTTCGCTGGGCATATCTGCAGCTTAGCACAGAGGTCAGGGCTCAGGAGGAAGCCCTGGAGCTGCCCAATAATGGATATTGAGAATAGCTCTCAGGAGGTGCTATAGGGCAACGCAAAAGAGACACTGAGTCTTAACAAGCATGCTAAGTCCCCAAACTGGGCTCCAGGTGGCTGGGGATGTTGTATGTAACTGGAGGGGAAGTTTATCCTAGTTCTTTCCATGAGACCTGGCTCTGCTGCCTCTTTGGGTGCCACGTCTCTTCCCCAGAGCTACCCTGGGCATCCCACTTCCTCCTGTGTCCCATAGTGTCCAGTAGCTTTCTCCATTGGAAACACCTTTCCCTTCTCCTGCTGCCTTTGCCCAGACCCTATGAAGACATTGTTCTTTCCTTGGGTCCCTGGGAGTGAGAGGAGAGAGCACTGGGGAAGTCAGATCAGCAGGGTTTACATCCAGCTCCTCACTGCCTGGCTGTGTGACCTGGGAATGTGTCTTTCCCTCTCTGATTCTGCTTCCTCATCTGTGGTGTGGAGTGTGGCCTGACTCTCAGTAAGGCAGTTAGTAAATGCTGGCTTGGACTTCACCTTAGAATGTTTTCTTTTCTCTTTATCTCTTCTTTCCATTCCTCTTTTCCTTTTCCTTCTCTTTTTCCATCCTTTCTTCTTCCCTCCCTCCCTCCTTCCTTCCTTCCTTCCTTCCTTCCTTCCTTCCTTCCTTCCTTCCTTCCTTATTTTCTCCCTTCCCCTCTCTCCCACTTTTGTCAAATATATGTCCATTCATCCTTCCTTCCTTCCTTCCTTCCTTCCTTCCTTCCTTCCTTCCTTCCTTCCTTCCTCTCTCTCCCACTTTTGACAAGTATATGTCCCTTCCCACTTCCTTCCTTCCTTCCTTCTTTCTCCCTCATTTCCTCTCTCCTTCCCTCCCTCCCTTGCTGCCCCTCTCCTTCCTTCCTTCCTTCCTTCCTTCCTTCCTTCCTTCCTTCCTTCCTTCCATCTTTGCTTCCTTCCTCCCTTCCTTCCTTTCTTTCTTCCTTCTTTCTTCAATTTTTCCTTTTTTGATAGAGACAGAGATAGCAGGAAGAGAGAGTGAGTGACCACAGCCCCCAAGCTTCTTTCATTGTGATGGGAACCAGCCTCAAAATGGGTCACACACATGGCAAAGTAGTATACTATGCAAGGAAGCTACTTTTGCCATTATAGGACAGTATCTGATTCATTCCTTGGTTGCCCATAGTAATTCTGGTACAGTGAAGTTCTACAGGCAAGCACAGTCCTCTGCCTGAGTCTCTTCATTAACTCAGATCATATTTGTGCTTTGTTTCCTCTGCACCAGCAGTAACCCCCTCCTCAATCCTTTGGAGCTTGCAGTGTCTTTACATCACAGGACAGGATGGCCTGACTCCCAGCAGCCCTAGTGTCAACAAGGTTCTGAATTTGAAGAACTGGTCCATCAGCCACAAATGATCTCAATAGGGATTTTCAATTTTTATTTCCATCTTCCAGGGAAAACACAGGTGGGTGTAGTTTCCAGTCCTGGCCTCTCTCCTGTAGCCCCGTTTCTCACCTTGGAGACCTGTAGAGTCTGAAGCCAAGCCAGGCCTCCAAAATGCCCAGCCACATGCTTCCCCAGCATTCCTCACCATTATGTGCCCCCCCCATCTTCATCACAGAAATGGACTCAGCCTCCTGGACCCTCTCTGTCTTCGCTTTTCCCTCTGCAGCCCCCACAATTTTGCAGTCATATTACAAACCTAGTGCTCTTCTTAGAGAGCCAAAGGAGGGAAAGATCTGGGGTGGGTGCAGAGATGGGGTTCTGATGGAGCAGAATGGAGGGGCTGGCTGTAGATATCTGTGGCGTAACCAGCCTGACTCCACCACATTCAGGGTCTCTGCCAAGGCCAAGATCACACAGGTCACTATGGCTCTAAGATGCTGTGAATCTCTCATTTTGAAATAGAACCTGGTGCTCCCCAAGGGGCCCAAGATAGGGAACTGAAAGCACCTATATCATGTAGGCAGTCCGTGAGGGAACTGAGACAGAGAGGATAGAGAAGTGGCAGAGGTCTCCCCTGCTCCAGTCGTTCTGTGCTGGACATTAAGGCCTGGGGTGGTGACAGGAGTGACCTCGATCTATTGACCTAATGCTCCTACTTGCAGCCACTGGTTCATGCCCTCAATCTTTCACTGACCTCTGAAAGGGTCCTGGCCTTGGAGATGGAGGATGGGGACACACATGATGACTCTGTATTATGAAGCTGGTTCCTTTATCTCTCTGAGTTTATGTCATCACCTGGTTATTAGGGATAGGGGGAGCGACACAGAAAGAGGGCAGGTCCTTATCAACCTGGCCATGAGGTTTCTGTCGCTCCTATTGTGCCTCACTTTTCTCCAGAGCACAGGCCTGAAGGCTGGCACCAAGCTGGCCCTGTAGGACAGTGAGGTAGCAGAGAAATAGGCTAATGCTTATTCTTCCTAACAGGCCAGAGCCACTGGTGACTCTGCTGGACGGTCACTGCCTGACATTGGCTTCTGCCTGGCATGCCCTGGGATCAAGCATGTAGCCTGCACACAGTAGGTGCTCCAGGCTTCCAGATATTGGAGGACTTGGGGTAGAAGCAGAGGTGCATGCCCCTGTACTACGGAGTTCTCTAAAAATGAAAGCATGTTGTTCAACAACATATACTCTATCCTTTTGTCACAATACAACTGTTTATAACAGCTGAGCAAGCCAGGTTGGTCTAAAAGCAAGCTCCATGTTCCTCACCAGGATGTGAAGGCACAGGGAAAACCTGGCTTTGGCCCTGGGCTTCCAGCTGCTCATCTCCTATCCCAGACCTACCCAATACCCTGCACTTGGAGGCCTCTGAACTTCTGCCACAACCTTTGCCGGCAGTGGCCTCTTTTCTTATTATTAAATTTTATGGGGGTAGGTAGTGGTTTACAATATAGTCTTTAACACATAAGCCCAACTTCTCATCTCCCCTTAATTAGTGTCTAGGAGACACAACACAACTCCAATACCCCTTATCCTGTCCCTTTCCATCCTTCCCCATAGTCTTTTGCTTTCGTGCAATATGTTACACCCTGTTCAAGTCTCATCTTTTTTTAAAAAAATTTTTATTTATAAAAATGAAACATTGACAAAACCATAGGATAAGAAGGGTACAACTTCACACAGTTTCCACCACCAGAATTCTGTATCCCTTCCCCTCCCCTGATAGCATTCCTATTCTTTAACCCTCTGGGAATATGGACCCAAGGTCATTGTGGGGTGCAGAAAGTGGAAGGTCTGACTTCTGTAATTGCTTCCCTGCTGAACATGGGTGTTGACAGGTTGATCCATACTCCAAGTTTCATCTTATGGCCTCCCTTACTGTCTTCTATTCTTAAGTTCCATTTATATGTAATATCATTTGGTATTGATCTTTCTATTTCTGGCTTGTCTCACTACACATGATGCCTTCAAGTTCTGATCACAATACTGTAAAGGAGATGACCTCATCATTTTTAACAGTTACATAGTACTTCATTGTGTATATGTACCACAAATTTCTTCACCAGTACCAAAAATTTCTTTGCCATTCATCGGTTGTTAGGCATATGGGTTGCTTCCCAGTTTGGGAACACAATTGTGTTGCTGTGAACATTAGTGTTCATAGGTCATAAGTGTTTTTGTTTTTCCTGGTTAAATCCCTAAGAGAGAGATTGCTGGGTCCTAAGGTAGGTAGGTCCATTTTTAGTGTTCTGATGAATCTCCAAACTGTTTTCCATAGAGCTTGGACAAATTTACATTTCTAAGTAGAGTCCCTTCTCCTACCCTCCCATAGCCTCTCAGTCAGCTGGTGTTTCTGTTTTTTTTTTTCTAACATGAGACTTTCTTACAGGTTTAAGGTGGTATCTCATTGTTATTTTCATTTCCCTGACCATCAATGACTTTGAGCATTTTTTTCATATGTCTGCTGGCCCTTTATATCTCTTCTTAAGAGAAGATTCTAGCAGTAGTCTCTTGGACCTCTGTGCTCACACAGGGTCCTGGTCTACACTGTGGTGCATGAGCACAGGTTAGAGGTCCTCCTGGAAAGTGGCCTGTGGACCACATGGGCAGAGAATTGTCTAGTCCTGTGTACCAGAACTATCTGGGATGTACCATCTGGGGTGATGGGGTTGAAAGCCTGATGGGCACAGCTCTGCAGCCATGTGGATTTCCCATCCTGGGGAGCAGAGCAGGAAAGCCAGAGAGGACCCTTCTAAGTACAGGGCTCAGCATAAAGGAATTCTTGCCCAGATCTGGAGATCTACATCCCTCTGTCAGGCTATTTGTCCAGCTCTACAGTGAGAAGGGTTCAAGATTAGGCCAGTAGGGATACTGAGACTTCAAGATACAATATCAAAGTGAGGGACAAAAACCCAGAGACAGGAGTGTCAATGAGCAGTGACCAACTTCCTAGTTGCTCCTGACTTTCCTGAAAATGTCCTCAGTCCTAGGCAATTAGAGATAACTGGTTACCCTATTTGCCGGGATAGACTGAGGGTGCTTCTTCCCGAGCAAGTGCTCTCTGGGTTGGAGAGAACTCAACTGGAGCCAACCTAGGCTGCTGCGTGGTAGAGGGATCAGGAACTCGTGCCGGGCTAGCTTTGCGGGGGTGGGAGAGAGACGACCAGGGACTCATGGCTGAGCTGGGAATGCAGTTCAATCTTTATTGAGCGGGAACGCAGTGTGATCTAGCTATCTCTAATCACAATCTTGTCTTTATGTATCTCCTGAGGTGGAAGTGTCAGGAAGAGGAAGTATCTAGGATAGGGGTTGGGGAGAAGGAAAAAGCGGCAGGAACCAGTGGGGATTAAACCAATGCTGGCAAAACAATCATTATGTAAATAGACCACAGCGGCAAGCAATGCAACAGAAGGGGTCTTAGAAGCAGAATTTAGAAGCAGACCAACACCTATTGAAGAAAGAGCTGTAACAGGAAAGACCAACTTTTTGCATTGTCCAACTTTAGTGTTCCTATGTGCACATAGCAAATAGGCAATAGGTAGAAGCTTCTGTCGTCTTCCACCTGTACAGATGGCAGAATCCAAGTGGAAGGGTACCTGGCCACCCTGCAGAGGCCCAGCAGAGCTGAGACCCAGCCAAATCCTCACTGCTTTGTTGAGCTTGTAACAGAAGCATGAGCACCAGTTAGGAGCAATATTTGCAGATGGATCTCCAGTGAAACAATTCAGTTCACCTTCAATGAGCTCATGGTTTAATACTCACATATCTACTGCAAGTAAATACACTTATAAAGAGCCATAGCTTTTCAAGAGTTCATGACTTTTTCTAGATTTCATCTCCCTTAATGGATTTTCCTTAAGAGAGAATATGAGATGCTCTCACTTAAAAGAAAAGAAAGAGGCAAAGGTGATCAGTTAGTAGACAGGGAATTCTGCTTTTAAAATAATGTGGCCTGAAAGGAATACTGGGTTTTGCCAAGTAGCTAGTGATGAGCCTTTTATCATTGTTTGTTTGGGAAGATAAAGGAAAAGGACACAGATATGGCTCCAAGTTATTTGCCAGGCAGATGAGGGATGCTGGAGAGCTTTCAGTGGAATACTCGAAACAAATGGAGTGTCATGAGCACAGAGAATTTATTTTTGCAGGCTGAGTTCAAGAAAGATACCCCCCCCCCACACACACACATCACAGTCCCATCAAAGCAGGGAGACGAGATGGCAGGGGGCAGCAGAGGGACACTCGGGGTCCTAACTCTGATCCAGGAAGAGACACAGGAGGGGTAGTTGTAGGAAAAGTAATCCATTATGTGGGCCCAGACCTTCACTGAAAAAAAGGGTCCCTGCAGATGTCCACCCCCAGCCCCACTTCAGGTGATGCTGCTGTGTCTGATCCGTATTCCCCAGGTAAAGACACTGAGGCTTACAGGAGCAGAACATCCACTCTGGCTCCCACCATCAGCAACAGCATGCCATGCTCCCATGCCCATTAACACACCAGCACCCACATGTTTGCCCATGCCCACAGCCTTGCCTGTGGCTACAAGGGCACACCCCTTGTCTCCAGGATGAGAAGCCCGGTGTGTCTCCATGAACATGCCCTAGTGATGTCCTTCTCTGGAGCACAGCTAGTCTCCTCACTTCTCTTCTTTTCCTCCTTTCTCCTCTCTCCTTTCTCCTCCTGCTCCAGGTTGGTAGGACAGCCTGTGGAGCAACCTCCAAGAGCAACCTCCAATCATACCTCCCATGTCAAGCCCTGGGTGGGTGCAGGGAGCACCCTCTACTGTCAGCATGCTGGCCATGGGTGCCAGAGGCCCTCGTTTCTACCCTTCTCCTGGCACTCAGTACCCATCCAGGAAGCCAGCCTTCCCCTCCCCAGCAGCAGAGAAGAAAATAGATGGAGAACATGGCTTAATCAGCTCCAGTGTGGGGGCTTGGGTGTGAATTCCATGCTCCCCGCACTTACTTCATCACCCTTAGTTACTGTCCTATCTTTATTCATGCTGGCAAATTAGATTGGCACTATCTCTCCAGTCTTGTTCTCCGGGAGGAATTAAACAGCCGTGGTGGTGAAGACAGAACTAGCCAAGATGGGTATGCTTGATATGCTTTTGACCTTGACTCCCGCATCTGGGAGGCCCACAGCCCAAGAAAAGGCCAGGCAGGCGATGTGCTGAGAAGCACTCAGCATCCAACCATTGACCCTTCTTCATTTCTCTTCATCCCAAACCAGGAAGAGCGTCAGCAGCACTC
Organism: Erinaceus europaeus; assembly: GCF_950295315.1. Taxonomy (NCBI): domain Eukaryota; kingdom Metazoa; phylum Chordata; class Mammalia; order Eulipotyphla; family Erinaceidae; genus Erinaceus; species Erinaceus europaeus. The sequence goes on along the minus strand of NC_080174.1, from coordinate 45,947,648 downwards.
CCTCCATTCGGTTTGCCCAGCCTGGAAGTATTGGTGAGCTATCAGCCATTCTCCCCATTTCCCACAGGCAGAAGCTGGGGCTCACAGAGCTCAGGTGCTCACCTTCTTTGTGGCCAGCCAGGGGCAACAAAGCCACTGCAGCCTGCCTCTCCGTGGAGATGGGCTGCATCTTGCCTGAGGGACTTCAGGCTGTGCCTGTGTCCAGGCGCTGTGACTCAGGAATCAGCAGGGAGAACCAGGCAGCTCCAAGATCCAAATGCCAGCCTGCCGCTCTCCTCCTGCTAGGCTGGCTCAGGTACTGAGACTAAAGGGCAGAGCCCTACCCAGTGCAGAGGGCTTCTATCCTGCTTCTCTGCCCAGGAGCCAGGGGAGGGCATAGTGCGTCTGGGTGACTGGACCTGATAGAATTGACTGTCCTTCCTTCCTTCCTTCCTTCCTTCCTTCCTTCCTTCCTTCCTTCCTTCCTTCCTTCATTTCCTATTTCCTTCTCTCTCTCTCTCACTTCCTTCATTCTTCTTCTCCTTTTTTTTAATTGCCATCAGATTTATTGCTGGGGCTTGGTGCTGGCACTAGGAATTTACTGCTCCTGGCAGATTTTTTTCCTTTTCTCCTCCTCGTCCTCTATCTTCCTCTTCTCCTCCTCCTCCTTCTTCTTTTTCTCCTTCTTCTTTTGTCTATTTTATGTGACAGGACAGAGAGGAATTGAGAGGAGAGGAGGAGATAGAGGAGAGAGACAGACACCAGCAGGCCTGCTTGAACACTCATGAAGAGTGTTCAGCCCCCAACAACTGTAGTTGGGGAGTGGGGCTCGAACCTGGTGCACCACCATCTGGCCTCCAGAATGTACTTCTCCACTCAGGCTCTTGTAAGCCAAATCAGGTGGCCAGGTGGCGGAGAAGCAAGAGGTTGCGGGTGGGGCAGGGGAGGGGAGTGAGCTCCCAGCATCTAACTGCTTCAGGGTCTGCCAGCTCTGGTGTTTCTTCAGCTTTCTCCCTGCCTTTCCCCTGACTTCCTCTGTGTGTACATTAATCTCTCCCTATCTTTCATTTTTCCTGCTTTACTATCTGTACCCTTCTTTCTTCTCTGCACTCACTCCATTCTCTCTCTCTGCCTGTCTGAATTCTATCTCTCTCTCTCCATCTCTGGGCTTTGTGTTGGGTCAGCAGCTGTGCGTGTGCAGATTTCTCATTCTCTCTGTGTCTCTGTCATTCTCTCATCTCACTCCCCTCTCCGGCAGTGCTTTCTTTATCTGTGTGTGTATGTGTGATTCTGGTTCATCTGGCTTTGTTGTGTATTTTTCTGCCTCTATCTCCCTCTAGGTGTCTCTTTATTCTTTCTTTCTTTTTTGTTTTGGTTCATGCTGTGTGAATCTCTTTCCTTTTCTCTCTGTGCTGGTTGCCTTCTCTCTCTTCTCCTTCAGTTCTGCTTTTACATCTCTCTCCCTCTCATCAAACACCTGTAGGGGTGACCTGACTTTGTCTCCCTGACCTTATGGTGGGGACAGGACACAGGAAGGCTGGGGCGAGAACATAATGGTTATGCAAATCATATTCATGCCTGAGGCTCCAACCAAGTTTCAATCCCCAGCACCAAAATAAACCAGAGCTGAGCAGTGCTCTGGCATCTTTCTCTCTTTGTCTCTCTCTCTCTCTCCCTTTCTCTCTCTCATTAAAATAAAACAAATATTTATTTATCTTTAAAAAAGAATCCTGAGTCTGTGTGGTGGTGGTGTACCTGTTTGAGCACACATGTTAACAATGTACAAGGGCCCAGGTTCAAGACTTCGGTCCCTACCTGCAGGGGGAAAACTTTGCCAGTGGTAAAACAATACTGCAGATGTCTCTCTGTTTCTCTCCCTCTCTATTATCCCCTTCCCTCTTGGTTTCTGGCTGTAACTATTCAATAAATAAATATAATAAAATATTTTAAAACAATCCTTTCCTTTATTCAGTTAAAAGGAAAAAAAAGACTCAGGTGACCTCTCTGGAGACTGTGAAGAGCTGAAGGGACCACACAACCTGGAAGAGGGCAGACATGAACAAGGGCTGTTCTTTTGTGTCTGTGCACTGGGAGGGGAAGACAGAGGGGCCTCAGGGAGGAGACAGCTTGGATCTAAGGGCCCAGTCTGTGCTGAGTCAGAGAATCTGGATGCATGTCCTGCCTGGCCAGACTTGGCACCATTTGGCCTGGTGCCTTTGGGCTTAGCACGTTCGCTCCTGAGTCTGAGTTCCTCAAGTCTGAGCTCCTTGTCTGTCACAAAGAGTTGAATTCAGTCCCTGGGAGCCAGCTGCTGCTGTGTGTCCCTGGGCAAGTTGCTTTCCTTCTCTGAGCCTTTGTTTCTTTGTCTGGAAAGTAGGGTAACAGTGGTAAGTCCCCTCATCCCACAACATCATTCTGGGAACTATTTGTGAGTCCCACCTGTGAGTGGTATATCTGCTTACCATCTAGTAGATCTTTGTTATGTACTTCCTGTGAGCTTTGAAAAGCCTACGCTGTCACCGGCACCCCAGCTACTGTGTATGTGTACGTATGCTGAGCGGCTCCACTTTGTCCCCCTGTACCACGGCTGTAACTCCTGCTCCTGCAGCCAAGGGCTGTCTCTCCACCCAAGGGAACCCCTGCTCTGAGAGTAGAGGCTGCCCAGGAGTGAAGTCCTTTGAGCTAGCTGTTCAGGGCCCACAGACCCGAGTTCTCACTGTCTGCTTTTCCAGGGAAATGCAGGAAAACCATAGTAGTGTAAGAGGAAATAGCAACATGTTCTTAAGAAATAAGCTCATCGCTGAGCTCTCACTGTGTGCTGGCTCACTATCAGCTCCACCCAGGATGGGTGTTGAGCCCAGCTTCAGTGGTCAGGTGTTGGGCCCTGCTAGCAGTGGGGAGTCCAGGGGGGTGGGGGTGCCAGCTGCCTTGGAGCAGAGCACAGAGCACAGAGCACAGGATCTGTGGGGAGACAAGATGAGCATGATTTTTAGGGGCCTAGCAGGGCTTATCTCTCCTCAAGCCTTCTCTTTCATCCCTCCTTCTAGGTTCTCTTGAACCCTGTCATGGGCTCTCTGCTCCTCTTCCTCCACATCTCACGTTCTTTTCCTCTTTTGGCCTCTCTCACTTTTTCTCCACAATCTCCTTTTCTCACTTGGGCTGTTTCTCCCGGGCCTTCCTGCCATCTGTCTCCCTGTGAGTCTCCTCAGCTCTGTCTCCTTTCATCTGATCGCTCTCTCAATCTGTGTACACCTCTCTCTTTCATACACACTTTCCCCCAGCTTCTGGCCTCCGGCCCAGCTCCTTCCTGTTGTCTGAGAGACAAGTCCAGGGTCAGGCAATAGCTTCTCAGTGGGCAGGCTGCAGACATCTGTGTGAGGGACAGAGGCAGCCAGCAGGAGCCCTAAATGTAGGGAGGGAGCTAGAGGGAGAATCAGAACCACAGGAGGGACTACCTGGATCTGGAAGGAAGCTCTGATTTTCAAAGTATAGGCATGTGAACCTTTAATCTGGAGTGTTCTCTGTCTCTTTGTTCAGCCTTATATTACCTGATCTTTTTCTCTTCCCCCATACCCCATTCTTGTCTCTAGCAAGATTCCTTAAGTGCCAGCATTCAACATCACAGGAAGGGATAGAGCCAGAAGAAGGAATGGCAGGGGATCTGGGGGCTCAGTCTCAAGCTTCCAGAGTCAGCCTGATACCCCTCTGCACTAATGAGGACTCCTTGTCTACTCTCTGTCCAGCCCACTTGAATTCTAAACTCTTCTGTTAAGATGGTCAGTGACAGCCCTCACCTTCAAGATCACAGAACACTGAGTGCTGTCCCCAGATAGCCCAGACCTGGGGTTGCAGTAAGGAAGAGGCAGGGCTGGATGGTGGAGCTATGCTTTGCCTCAGTCTTTATATAAATAAAATAATAATTGAGGGGCAGAGAGACAGCTCATCTGGTAGAGCACACACTTTACTTACTTTTGGCTCTGAAGGTCTGGGCCCCCCATCTTCCTGACCATCACATGGGAATACCTGCAGAAGGTAAGTTTCATGAGCAGCGGAATGAGTGTGGAGCACTGATAAAGAACCCCTTGATGTTTCTTCACTGTTTCTTTAAAGAACACCTCACCATAGTGTGACCCTATAGTGACTGTTCAAACATGCACATGTGAAAATGCACAGTTATTTTTGTTTTGCTTTGTTTGTCTTTTCTGCATGAGGTAGGGTTCTGGAGAGGCGAGCTTCTAGGATACATTGGTGAGGTTGTCTGCCCAAGGAACTCAGGATGGAATCATGATAGTATCTGTAACTTGATGGCTGTAAGGCAGTAAGATATAAGGGAGGACAAAATGGTTAATAAACAGAAACCAAACAGTAGGGATAGAACAGATCAGAATAGGGATTTGGGAGTGGAAAAATTCTAGGAAGTTTAGCTTAGGTATGTTTCGAGGGGCCCATGACTTCAGTAGTTTTTGCTTGGGTTTGATAGCTCACATGGCAATGGACTTAAAATGTTATTTGAGAAGATGGACTCAAAGTTGAGAATAGGGTTAGAAAGTTGGATTAGTGGAGAGAGTAGCTTCCAAACTTGAAGTAAATATATAAGTTCATTAACTATGTAATCACTAACCTGACCTAGGGCCCACATATATTCATATTTAGCACAGGTGCCTGTATAACCTGTCAGTCTGAGCTCACAGCCTATGGTCACAGCTGGGAACATTCTAGGTGCACTAGTGCCAGGACCAGTCTTCCTCAAGTGGCAGAGTAGGATGACCCAGCCTCCCTTTGGAGACTGGGACAGTTCCTACCATTGCTTCTTTAGAGTGAACACAAGTTTCTGGAGAGGTCCACAAGAGGGCTTACGCTAACGTTCCTGATAGAAGTGACCAGTGATGGTGGAGAGAGGGGTCTGTTAGAGGTCTAGGACTATTATATCTATGTAGGAATCCACAGATTCCCTGACTAGGGCCTCAGGTGATGGAGTGGTCTGGTACTGACCAAAAATGCCATCACTGAGTGAGCCAGTCTCTATTCCTTATCCAACTTTTGTAGTTCTTTCTTTATCTGACAAGCTTGGACTTTCTCCCAGTTGTTAAAGTGCTGAGTGTCATTTATTGTATTTAAACCAGTACTAGGTTTATGTGGTCTGCCTTCTTTGGGTCTTTCTGCTAGATTGCTGAGCTTATTAGGTCTATGTCTAATTAGTTCAGAATTAATGATTTTTTTTCTTTAGGCCCTTTAACTAGGATCCCAGGCTCATTAAGTCCTCCTAGTTTTATAGTGGGTCCAGGATTGGGGTAAGTGTGCTGAGGCATACACATATTGAGTCAATCTGATTTACAGCCCCTCCCCCCCCGGCCCTATCTTTAATGATTAGTCATTATTATCTTCTGGTGTGCATGTCTGCATCCTATGGCCTCCAGCCAGACGAAAGGGGGAGATATTGGTGCTACTTGGGGACATCCTAGCATCTGGTCTCTTTTCCAGGTTACCTGAGGAAAGTGCAAGGGGAGGGGGGCTTCTTTGCCAGTTTAGTTGTATGTTTTCTAATGTCCTTCTAGCACCTTTCTGGCCCATCCATACGTGGCAGAGGAAGTGTCTGTCTCTAAATAGCCCTTAACAACTAGCTCCACCTGAAGACATTCAGTCTTAGAGAGCTGGAGAAGACAAGACCACAGACATCTCCAGTCAGGTAGCTGATCAAGGCTCACTCATTATCTTTAGAGATGATTACCTGTCAAGGCTCATTTGAGTTCTTAGTCTTCTTAGAGTGTTCTAGGGCAAACGCTAGAAGAAGAGTGTTCTAGCCCTCACCAGGCAATCCTGTTGGCAGCTGAGGAGTTGCACCCCTGGAAGCAAAGGGAGAGGAATTACTTCCCCTGCCTCTGTTAGATCTAGCAGGTGGGTACAATGACATTTCAGTCCCACTAGGGACTGTCGTGGTTGGCCTGGCCTTGGGAGGTGAGCGGCAAGGGATTCTGGACATAGTGGAGAGTGCGTGCCACATCTCAACTTAGATAGGCTCCGGGGGGGGGGGGGGTACTGTAGACTATAAAGTGCTTCCCCCACTCTTCTCCCCTGACCTTCAGCAGAACCTGCTCTGGTACTGTTCTCCGTCTGCCGGCTCCTAAAGACCACCAGAGACAGCTGTGTCTGCAGTGGAGACCTTGGGTAGCAGCATGTCAGGGTTCTACTACAGCAGGTCACTTACAATGATGTGGAGAAATGGGCATAGTTATATTTCTCACTGGCTCCATTTCTAATACAAGGGACAAAAATTTCAGTTAATTTTAGCCAGATAAGGGGATTTTCAGATTCTTGGAACTGGGGGGTGCAGGGGACTAGGTATGGCTGGATCTGGGTGCTAAGATGAAGTTGTCAGGTATCAGTCACACCTGCCTTCATTGCTCTGGTCTCATCTGAGTGAGTTCATGTCCAGGCAACCCCTCTCCTCCTAGTGGTCCTCAGTGGCTTCAGCTGCCAAGAGCACTTGATTCCACTCAGACACACATCTCTTAACAAGGGGCATGCAGTCAGAGAAATGTATCAGGGAATTTTGTCATCAAAAAGAAATCCTGCAGCACTATTCCATTGCTAAGGAAGGGTCTCCCTGCAGGGGCTGCCACGTGGCGCCTTGGGGCTTGACCCAGGTACTTGCACATAGCAATGTGTGCACTGTACCTGGTGAGCCACCTGTTGGTTCCCTAAGCAAGTTTGAAAACAAAAAGTGATGCTGCTCTAGTGGGTGCACCACCACCCAATGCAGTGCCTGTCTCTTTCCATCAGAACAAGATCATTTGAAGTGGTGAAGCCCTGGCAGTCAGAGCTCCTTTCTTTCTTTCTTTCTTTCTTTCTTTCTTTCTTTCTTTCTTTCTTTCTTTCTTTCTTTCTTTCTTTCCTTCCTTCTCTCTCTCTCTCTTTCTTTCTTTCTTTTTTAATTTATAAAAACAAAACATTGACAAAACCATAGGATAAGAGGGGTACAACTCCATACAGTTCCCACCACCAGAAACCCATATCCCATCTCCTCCCCTGATAGCTTTCCTGTTCTTTATCCCTCTGGGAGTATGGACCCAAGGTCATTGTGGGATGCAGAAGGTGGAAGGTCTGGCTTCTGTAATTGCTTCCCCGCTGAACATGGGTGTTGCCAGGTCAATCCATACTCACAGCCTGCCTCTCTCTTTCACTAATAGGGTGGGGATCTGGGGAAGTGGGGCTCTAGGACACATTGGTGGGGTTGTCTGACCAGGGAAGTCTGGTCAGCATCATGCTAGCATCTGGAACCTGGTGGCTGAAAAGAGAGTTAACATACAAAGCCAAACAAATTGTTGACCAATCATGAACCTAAAGGTTGGAATAGTGCATATGAAGAGTTGGGGGGTCTCCATTTTGTAGATAGCTAGTAGGCATATTTTAGTTATATTTCAAAAGGCCTGTGGCTATGCTAGTTTTTTTTTTCCCCTGAGCTTGAAATCTGATATGCAAGTGGACCCAAGTTATTGTCTGGAGAGATGATGTCATGGCTGGAAAAGGAACAGAAACTTGGACCAGGGAAGAGAGTTCAGAGTTCATTTTCACTTACTGTCAGGGAATGTAAATCAAAATGTAAGTTGACCCAGCCCCAATGGGGGAAGAAACAATAACACATTATAGAGTTTCACATTTACTGTAGGCTCTAAACCGGGCCACTCAGTCTCTGTCATCAAGCTCTTCACTCAGAGCCAGCACCTAGGTTCATCCTGCTACGGTGACTCATCTTAGAAATCCCAGGCTTCACCCAGTCTTCTTTCTCCTCCTTCCTGTCCAAGCAAAAAGGAAATGCTCAGCTTGTTTTTCAGCCTGAGGAAAAGTGAAGCCTTGCAGGACTGGGCAGTGGCTCACCTGGTTGAGTGTGCACATTACAATGAGTAAAGACCTAGCTCCAAGCCCCCACCTGTAGGGGAGAAACTTCACTGAAGGTGAAACAGTGTCTCTCTTTCTCTCTCTATCATTCCCCCCACCACTTCCCTCTCAATTTCTCTCTGTCCTATCAAATAAGTAAATTAAATAAAACTTTAAAAAAGTGAAATCTTTCTGATGGGGAGGGATGAGCTGTCTCTCAGGGTTGACTATTTTGAGAGACTATTTAATTTTTCATGTTTTTATTTGTGATTAATAGTAGGTTACAAGATTATAATATTACAGAGTTCCACACCTACCACCAAAGCTCTGTGTTCCACCCTTCCACCTCCCTAAGATATTATAGGTTCTCAGTAGTCTGAGGCCAAAACTGTGTGTAGGGCAGGGAGATGCTTTATTACACTGGTGGAATCCAGTGGACACCTGCCATTCCCACCAGCAGTATGGCAGAAGATCCCTTTTCTCCACAATCTCTCCAACACCTGTCATTTCCTGGTTTGTTGATGTAATGTATTCTTTCAGGTATGGGATGGTATCTCAATGCATTTTTAAAAAATATTTATTTATTTATTTATTTATTCCCTTCTGTTGTCCTGGTTGTTTTATTGTTGTAGTTATTATTGTTGTCATCGTTGTTGAATAGGACAGAGAGAAATGGAGAGAGGAGGGGAAGACAGAGGGGGAGAGAAAGACAGACACCTGCAGACCTGCTTCACCTATTGTGAAGTGACTCCCCTGCAGGTGGGGAGCCGGGGGCTCGAACTGGGATCCTTACGCCGGGCCTTGTGCTTTGCGCCATGTGCGCTTAACCCACTGTGCTACTGTCTGACTCCACTCAATGTATTTTTAACTTGCATTTCTTTAACGATAAGTGAAGTGAAGCATCTCTCCATGTGTCTGTGGGCCACATGTATCTCTTCTTAGAAAACAGTCTGTTTAGTTCTTTGGCCTCATTTTTATTGGGTTATTTTTTACTACTTTTGTAGATCTATGCCAATTCTGTGTAGATGTTTAATATCAGCTGCTTGTTTGATATGTGATGTGCAAATACTGGGTTGCCTGGCTATCCTTATATAATTTGTTTTCGATGTGTGGAAGCTTTTTCGTTTCATGTAATCCTACTTATTTACTCTTGTTTTCACTTTCTATGCCTAGGAGGTTGAGTCTTCAAATACATCTTTGGTGTGAAGATCTTGCAGTTTCACTGACATATTCTTCTATAAATATTAGAGTGTCTGGTTTAATATCCATATTGATCCATTGGATTTGACCTTGGTGTATGGTGTTAGGTGGTGGAATAGTTTCATTCTTCTATAAGTGGCTGTCCAGTTTTCCCAGTACTATTTGTTGAAGAGGCCTTCTTTACTACTGGATGTTTTTGACTTCTTTGTCATATATTAGGTTGTTGTATATGTATGGGTTCATTTCTGAGCTTTAAATTCTGCTCATTGATGCAAGTGTCCATTTCTATTCCATTACCATGCTGTTTTGGTTATTACTGCTTTGTAGTATAAGCTTAAGTTGGGGAGCATGATATGTCCATATTTTTCCTTTTTCTTTCAGAAGTGCTTTGGCTCTTTGTGGCTCTTTGTGGTTCCACACAAATTTTTATACAAGATGTTCCATTTAATTAAGAATATCATTAGGGTTTTGATAGGGAATGCATCAAAACTGTAGATTTCTTTTGGTAGAATGGTCATTTTAATGTTTATTCTCTAGTTCAGGAACAAGGAATGTTTTAATTTCTGTGTGTCCTTCTCTATTACTTTTAAAAATGCCCTACAGTTTTCCTTGTAAAGGTCCTTCACCTCCTTTGTAATTTATCTTTTTTGGTTCAATTGTAAATGGGATTGAGTCTTTTATTTACTTTCCTCTGATTCCTTATTTGTAAACAGAAATGGCACAGATTTATGTGTATTGATTTTGTATCCTACTACTCTACTGAATTTATTAATTATTTCCAGTAGTTTTTTGGTGCAGTCTTTGGGGTTTTCTAGGTATATTACCATGTCATCAGCAAATAGTGATAGTTTGATTTTTTCCTTTTATTTATAATTTTAAAAAAATATTTATTTTATTTATTTATTCCCTTTTGTTGCCCTTGTTGTTTTATTGTTGTAGTTATTATTGTTGTTGTTGTTGTTGGATAGGACAGAGAGAAATGGAGAGAGGAGGGGAAGACAGAGAGGAGGAGAGAAAGATAGACACCTGCAGACCTGCTTCACCACCTGTGAAGTGACTCCCCTGCAGGTGGGGAGCCGGGGTTCGAACCGGGATCCTTATGCCGGTCCTTGTGCTTTGTGCCACCTGCGCTTAACCGGCTGCGCTACAGCCCGACTCCCTATTTATAATTTTTAAAAGTTATCTTTATTTATTTATTGGATAGAGACAGCCAGAAATCAAGGAGGAAGAGGATGATAGAGAGGGAGAGAGGTAGAGAGACACCTGCAACACTGCTTTACCACTCACAAAGCTGTCTTCCTACAGGTGGGTATCAGGGGCTCAAACCTGGTGTGCTCACCCAGGTGTGCCACCACCCTGTCCCTCTTCACATATATACCTTTGATATCTCTTTCTTATCTGATTGTAGTGCAAAGGACCTTGAGGTCTATATTGAATACTAGTTGAGAAAGTGTGCCGGGATAGCCTGAGGGTACTTCTTCCCAAGCTAGTCCTCTCTGGGTTGGAGAGAACTCAACTGGAGCCGATCTAGGCTGCTGCGTGGGAGAGGGATCAGGAACTCATGCCGCACCAACTTTGCAGGAGATACACTCTGGAACTCTCGGAGCCGGAAAGCAATTTCCAAGTGTCTTTAATCAGAAGAGCAGCTGTTTTTATACTCTCCAAGTAGGGTGGAAACAGGATGTGATATAGAGAGGGTGGAGAGAAAAGTGACTGGTGAAAATCAGAGTGTGACAAGGAGGGGGCGGAACAGGCGAGAATCCTATCACTGAACCACCAATGCCCTGGAGGGAGTGCTTTATGTAAATGTAAAAGTGATTTATGTAAATAGACCAAAGCTTTGAATAGGATCAATAAATCCCTATATAGGCATATGGTTAAGCAGAAGCCAGGGGGAGGTGGCATACTACCCAACAATAGTGGACATCTTTGTCTGGTTTTTGAGGGACTCTTGACTGTTTGCTATGTAGTGTTTACTCCATCCACATGACCACGTTGTATTACCTGTAGTTTCCTGGGTCATTGCCCTTAGAAATGGATTGCAAACTCCCTTGAGAAAAGGAAAATTGGCCTCTGAAAAGAATACTGCAGACAATTAAGCTTGTGAGCACTTGAGTGGAACAAGTTTTAAATAATACTCAATGAGACTTTGCCCAAGACAGAATACACAACCAAGCCCCAGCCCCATCTCTCTGCACCCCTTGCAGAGACTATCTATCCAATTAACCAAGAGTGGAATTACCATGAATCATTTCTCTACCAAAGCAGTTAGAGGGGGACATGTGACTCCCCTTTCTTCTCCCTCTGTGGTGGTGGCCCCAAAGACCATGTGTCACAGGTGGGAGAGGCAACCTGGTCTGCCTTGTTCCAGCACACTGAGAGGTAGGAATCAAGTGAAAAGTGGGCAATAAATGCACAAAATCAATACACAATGCATGATCAAACTTGCCCAGCTCTAGGGGAGGGGGAGGTTAAGTGACTAGGAACACCCCTCCCACCCCTGCCAGCACAGCAAGAGTGGGAAGAACCTCCCCTTCCTCCCTGTACTAATTAATGATATAATATCTCTCTGTGCCAGGCACTTCTGTCACTATCTTATAGAGAGGTAGGGCAGGGTGCCCTGTACTTACTCTTTGTGCACTAGTCTTGTGTATGTCAAACCTTCTGCTTATACATCAGGGTTTGTCCCCAAGGTGGGAAAGTCATCTGTGAGTAGATCTAGTCAAGTCATCTTGTTCTTCCTTGCATTGGCCATGCAGTCTTACTCTAGTCTCAGGTCTCTGCTCTGCTCTAAGGGGACACCACTTTGTCACTTCCCTGGGTAGGCAGGGAGAGTATATCACAGAAGTGGTGGTTCCAGGTGAAAACAGTGGAGAAACTCATTTAAACACAACTCCCCTGTCTCAGAACAAATGGAAGACAGCACCCAATAACTAACCAGGAGTGGGAGTATTGTTTCCACTATTATTTAGATCAGATATGAGTCACAGCTCTGTCTATATGTATAAAGTATTTTTGTTGGGTGCAGTGAAATTTAGACAAGAAGAGAAAAGAAGTGGTAGTCAGGTGGTGGTACACCTGCTTGAGCTGACATGTTACCATGTGCAAGGATCCAGGTTCAATCCCCTGGCCCCAACTTGCAGGGGGAATCTCTGTGAGTAGTTCCGTAGTGTCATAACTACCTCACTTTCTCTCTATCTTCCTTTCCTTCTCAATTTCTCTCTTTCTTATTAAGTAATATTAACAGCAATAATAATATAAATTAAAAAGAGAGAGAGGGGGGCTTATAAAGTCACTCACTTTCCCACTTCCTGGAAAATGTGTCTCTGGAAGTGGACCCTCTAGATCCTGGGTCGTTTGCTCCTCACTGTTTGCCCTGCCCCACAGTGACCACACCAGAATGCACTTTACTGGTTCCAGGCTGCCTAGGCCCTCACCTTGAGTGATGGCCAGCTCTGACTTGCAGGAACTGAGTCTTCCCTGTGACTTCCAGTCTGCCTTATGAGAAAACCTGCCATCTGAGTCCTTGTTTTGCCCTCTGGAGTCATACAGTGAGTTTAATCTGCTCAGTAACTGCAAAACAAATTTAATAAACGCCATTAAAGAGTGTAATCTCATAGACGGTACAAAATTTCTGTGTTTCTGACTTTTTTTTCTTCTTCATAATTACCATCACCATGGGAATTGCAGGGATTAGAGACTTGGCTGGAAATGAGGATGGGTTGTGTCACCAAAAAAGCACAAGTGAACTGAAACTCTGGCACAGTAAAATGGGCTGGAATCTGCACTTAGTTAGGAAGCAGTTAACCCTATGGGGATCTGTAGACAGTGATTCTCTAGGATTTTCTTAGGACATAGGGAAAGAGAGGAAAGAGTGAGAACAGGTCAGATCACTAGGAAACTGGTTAAATGCAGGTCCCCTGGCCCACCTTACCCTCACAGGCTCTGATTCCTGGGACTGGGAAGTGTTCAGAAAAGCTGCATTTTTCCAAGTCTGTCCACCACTCAGAGGCTGCTTTCCAAGCTTGGGGAGGAGGAGGTCCTGAGGTGATCTCTTGAACTTGAGCTGGAGTTGGAGGACAGAGTCGGCCAAAAGAAGACCAGAATGACGGTGGTAGGAGTAGAGTGACCTCAGTCAAACCACTGTCCCTCTGAACTGTGGTTTTCTAACTTGAGAAATCTGAAGCCGAGGGGGCTGGGCAGTGGAGCACCCAGTTAAGCACACATAGTACTATACATAAGGACTGGAGTTTGAGCCCCCTACGCCCCACCTATAAGGTGAGCAGTGAAGCAGGTTTGCAAGTGTCTATCTTCCTCTTTCCCTCTCTACCTCCCCCTCCTCTCTCAATTTCTTTCTGTCCTATTGAATACAAAATATTAGGAAGAAAAAAAGAAATCATGGATGGTTCTAACCCTCTTAGGAGAGATGCGCAGAGTGTGTGAGTGTGCCCATTCTATAGCACACAGGAGCCCAGAAGCTCTTTCTGTCTCTGTTTCTGCCTTTCCCCAGCCCCAGGCAGCCAAGCTCCCTGACTGCATAGTAAGTTCGGAAACCACACCCATGGCCCAGCTTGGGTACCCTTTGACTCTCTGACCCACTCCTTAAGTGGTGTCTTCAAAAATAAGCTGTATTTCCTGGTGACCCAAGTGGGAAACACATTGCTTGGAAAGTGCTGTTCACACAGAATTGTCAAAAGCTTTCATCATTGGAGCAGGTGTTGTGAGGCAGACATCTGGTGAGGTGTCAATTATCTTAATAAACTAGACCTTCCCCAGACTCCTGACTCAAGTCTGTCAGCAGGAGCCACCTGCTCTGTGAGAATGGAGGTGGGCTGGAAGGAGGGACTGGAGCTGCTGCACCCCTGTGGGAGCTCTGGTTGCACAGGTGCTCCCTCCTCCCTGGTGGGGCAGCTGGGGGTGGTAGTGCTCACCTGAATACTCTTGTTAGTGTCTCCTGAGACATGAAAACAGCAGCCTGGAAGCACAGTCACCAGTGACACCAGGACAGGCCACAGCTGCAAGTGTGAGCACCTACTGTGTGCTGGGTCCTGAGTGTGGATTCTGTGCACCTGAACTCATTTCACCCTGCTGGCACCCGATTCTTGGTTCTGGTCCTGACCAGATATTCAGAGAGTAGAAGGGGTGGGGCAGAGAAGACCTACTCTAATGACCCCTTGACACACACTTTGGAGGGTCCTGCCTCACCTCAGCTCACTCCATGCTCCTCCTCTGAGCCCATGCTGCTCAGTTCCTGAGGTCACCCACTTCCTGTCATATGCCACTCACATTGCTCACATTCCATCCTGTCCAGTCTCTTCTCTATCCACAGGGTTGGTGTCACTCCCATGTAGTCTGTCAGTGAAGAGATTCAGAAACAACTCCCACCTGCACATCTTCTTCCCCCTCCGCAGATAAGCGGGGTCTGGCTTCTGAATGGTTTAGAGCTGAGGGCAATGAATCTTGAAGCTGCAGAGAAGCCCTTTCCTATTCCCGAGCTGGCCAGACGTGAGATGGTGCCTACCCACAGCAGAAGGGCTGCCAGCACCTGTGTGACCTGCCTAAAGGGCAGGGCAGATACCTCAGCACCAGCACCTGCTGCTTCCTGCCCACCTCCTCCCCGGGATCCTCACCTCCTCTACTGGAAGCCCTGTCTCCTCCCATGAAAACATTGCCCACCCACTCTGATTCCCTGGTGGAGTGACTTTACTTTCCTGCCTGTCTTCAGATGCCCTGACTATATGGCTTCCCACACGTGTGTGTCTAAACCACCTGTTGATCTGCCCGATGTTAAATTTGTGATTCCATCATTTGGGAATTCCCTCTTCTTTATATCAGTCCTGTGTGTATTTGTCTCTTTCTCCATCACCCAGGGCCTGTGAGGGAGGGATTGGGTCTCCTCAGACAGTGACTGTGCCAGAGTCTAGAAGAGAGCAGGTCCTTAGCAGCTGCTCACCTAAGGATGGGTGGGTAGTAGGTGGATGTATGAGAGGCTGTAGAAGGGTGAGAGGCTGAGTAAATAGACACATGGGCAGAGAGGTGGAATGAGAGCATAGATAACATGAGTGGGTAGATGGGTAGGGTGGATGGCAGTTAAGTAAATTAATAAACATGAAATAGAAGATCCGGGATGTGAGCTCCTGTCTTCTCTCTAAGGGACTTTGCTGGAATAAGATCCCACTTGGAGGAAACTGCTGCAATCCTCACTAATTTTGCAGTGCCTGAGGGCTGAGCTCAGTACTGCTGGGAGTTGGGTGTTAAGTGGTTGAGCCCAAGTGAGACCCTGGTGTTAGAAACAGTCTGCAGAGAACTTGACTGTCACTCACAAAACACCACAATGGTCTGTCATGTTGGGATCTGAGGGGTAGGAAAGCACTTAAGATGCCCCAGTAAAAACTAGCCTAAGAAAAGCACGAGCAGTACACCCCACTGGTTTGGGGTTTACCATCTCAGTAAAAAAGCTACCTGTTTGGAGAAGCAAGAGAAGATTCTGCAGCAGAACAGGGCCATGGTATACCTGATTCAGTTCATAAATCAGCATGGATTCAGGATCAAGCCCTCAGTCCCCACCTGCAGGGAGGAAATTTCATGAACAGTGAAGCAGTGCTGTAGGTCTCTTTTTCTCCCTATTAGTCTGCCCCTTCCCTCTTGATTTCCTCTGTCTGTATTTAACAGATAATAATTTAAATATTAACAAAAGATTCTGGGGCTAGGTGGTGATGCACCTGGTTGAGCACACACATTACAGTGCACAAGGACCCTAGTTCAAGCCCCCACCCCATCTCCACCTTCAGGGGGAAAGCTTCACAAGTGGTGAATCAGGGCGGCAGGTGTCTCTCTCTCTTCTTCTCTATCAACCCTCTCCTTATCAATTTCTGGTTGTCTCTTGTCTCTATCCAGTTAATATAGATATAGATGTGTGTGTATGTGTGTGTATGTGTGTGTGTGTGTGTGTGTGTGTGCGCTTTGGGATAGCAGCACAAATTGCTCTGTGACTTAGGACTAGGACACTGAGGGTCTAGTGATGCTTGAAGTGTCTGTGGTCAGTCAGGTGCAGCATGGGGCCTTTGGGCAACACTGATAGGGGAATGCTAAGATCTAACCAAGGGTTTCCCCCCATAGCTTTAGTATGGTTAATTTATATAGTTGAGAGTGCATTCTCTAAAACTTGGAAGAGGAATGTGAAAAGTGAGCTCAGGCAGGCCAGCACAGTACAAGACAATTGCATGGGCAGATAGCTTAGAATTTGAAAACCAACCTCCACCACAGAGCTTTCTCCCCTTTAGTATACATACCTGAACTGTTCCTTATGTCTGCGTGAAAAAGAAAAAAACTTGAGCCTGGTTTGTCCACACAGTATGCTGTCATCATCCCAAGGCAGGCAGGTGCCTCACCATGGCACCATCTAGGGGTGACCCTGAAGGATTGCTATTGATAGAAGACCTCCCGGGGGCAGGATTTTGAGTAGAGCATATGGTAGTTCACTACGCCCAGGGCACAGATACATGTGCATGTGAATGGTTTGGCAGACGGGCAGGGAGTTGGAAGAAAGATAGTTGAAGACTGTTGATGAGATAGCCTGGGGGAAACAATATGTGGCTAGACCTCTCAGAAGTTGTGTAGTTGTTGGAGATAGCTGTGCCCCCTGTAATCCTCAAGAAAGGGAACCCATTAAGAATGGCATACTGTCATTTTCCACATAGCCTCTTCATGGTCGCCTGTGTTCTTGCTTATTGGGCCCATGAATAAAGTGTCCAGGATGGCTGAATTGGGGCTTATGCATGGGATCTCAGCTTGGGCAGCTCCTCACTAAGGCTGATCTGATGAGATTCATCTACCAACAACCAAGCCAACAGCAAGGCCAGCATGGTCCTATTTCCCAGAAAAGTTTGACAGTTGCCTTGTGGCAGGTTGATTACAGTGGACCTCTGCTTCATGTGTGTGTGTATGTGTGTGTGTGTGTGTGTGTGCGCATGTGTGTGCATGTGTGTTTCATTCTGACTGTAGTAGATGCATGTTCTGGACATGGATTTGTCTTCTCTTCCTATAAAGCATTTCCACCAGGGTCAGCATCCATGACCTTATCCTCCACCATAGATTTGCTCACAGAATTGCTTCTGATCAGGAACGTCTGATATAACAAGGGGAGTGCAATAATTGGTTGGTGTCTGTGAAATCAGCCAGTGTTATCACATGCTTGGCATGGATGGTCTGATTGAAAGGTGGAGTGACTATTGAAGACATAGTTGGGAACCAATCAGCAGACAACACCCTAAAAAGGTAGGGTTCTCTTAGAGGAAACAGACTACTTTTGGATCCCAAAGACTTCATCCACAGCCTGCACACTTGGTTTTAGGAGACTAAGGCTAGAAGTGAGAGACACTCCTCCACCGCCTCTGCTGGTAATCCATTCATAGCTTCTGCTTCCTGTCCTGGCAGTGTAGTATTCTGCTGCTTGGGGGGCTGAATTCCTATGGGCATAAGACTTCCACCAGGGGGCACGACAGTGACTCAACTGTCTTGCCATCTGGCCATCTTGGGCTTGTGTTGAGTCAACAGTCAGGATGGTTTATCTGAAATAACTATTTGCCATTGTGACTGATATCAGTTACAATGGGAAAGCAGATTACTTCTAGAAGATGTGGCGAGAGGGAAGGAGTACTGTTTCTTCAACTCCGTAGTCTCTCTGAGGTGCATCTTACTGCTGCACTTCATGCCTCATAATGATGACTAGTGGGGAACCACAGAAACCACTGTACAACTCCCCACACCCTCAATAAAGGGAGAATGATTGAAGATTCAGATGCTCCATTAACTAAGTTTTGTGCTGTCCTACCAGGCAGAGAACCCTGACCATCTGTACATGTGGCTGAGGGGAGGGCAGGTGGGGGACTATGAATGATTGATGGAATAAGGAAGCCATCAATATCAACCTAATTATGGCTTCATGACCAACTGGGAAAATGGGGATTGGCACAGCCTTGCATGTTTTCTATCTGCTTACTGCATTTCTGTTTTTACTTAAGTATGCAAGTCCTCTCTCTCTCTCTTGTTTCCCATTTTCATCTTACATATAAGGAGTTGCCAGTTACGTGCCAATTTAGTCCTTGGAAATAGAGTAGTCAGTGAGCTGTGAATGAATTTAAGTAAGTTATAGCTAGCGGTGGAGGCAATGAACCTTGGGGCCTTGGATTTCCTCATTTGGGAGAAAGCTCTCATTCACTTGTAAAACAGATAGCTGCCTCTTGTTAGGTGGAGATAGAGAGTTCATTTGCGGCTGTCGGGGGATGGATGTGGAAGATGAGTAGCCAGAGGTACAGATGGTGCTGCTCTTGGCTCCGATTCATTTTGTTGTATTGGCTGATCTATGAAAGCAGAATTTTTCTTTTTTTTTTTTAGTACTAATTTTTTTTTTTCGGGGAATTAATGCTTTACATTCAACAGTAAGTACAATAGTTTGTACATACATAACATTCCCCAGATTCCCATATAACAATACAACCCCCACTAGGTCCTTTGAATCCTTCTTGGACCTGTATTCTCCCCACCCACCCACACCCACCCCTGAGTCTTTTACTTTGGTGAGATATGCCAATTCCATTTCAGGTTCTACTTATGTTTTCTTTTCTGATTTTGTTTTTCAACTTCTGCCTGAGAGGGAGATAATCCCATATTCATCCTCCTGTTTATGACTTATTTCACTCAACATGATTTTTTCAAGGTCCATCCAAGGTCGGCTGAAAACGCTGAAGTCACCATTTTTAACAGCTGAGTAGTATTCCATTGTGGTATTCCATTGTGGTATTCCATACCACAACTTGCTCAACCACTCATCTGTTGTTGGACACCTGGGTTGCTTCCAGGTTTTGCCTATTACAAATTGTGCTGCCAAGAACATATGTGGGGAGTCGGGCTGTAGCGCAGCGGGTTAAGCGCAGGTGGCGCAAAGCACAAGGACCGGCATAAGGATCCCGGTTCGAACCCCGGCTCCCCACCTGCAGGGGAGTCGCTTCACAGGCGGTGAAGCAGGTCTGCAGGTGTCTATCTTTCTCTCCTCCTCTCTGTCTTCCCCTCTGCTCTCCATTTCTCTCTGTCCTATCCAACAACGACGACAACAACAATAATAACTACAATAAAACAACAAGGGCAACAAAAGGGAATAAATAAATAAAATAAATACTTTAAAAAAAAAAAGAACATATGTGTACACAGATCTTTTTGGATGGATATGTTGGGTTCCTTAGGATATATCCCCAGGAGAGGAATTGCAGGGTCATAGGGTAGGTCCATTTCTAGCCTTCTGAGAGTTCTCCAGACTGTTCTCCACAGAGGATGGACCAATTTACATTCCCACCAGCAGTGTAGGAGGGTTCCTTTGACCCCACACCCTCTCCAGCATTTACTGCTGTTACCTTTTCTGATGTATGACATGCTCACAGGAGTGAAGTGGTATCTCGTTGTTGTCTTTATTTGCATTTCTCTGACAATCAGAGACTTGAAGCATTTTTTTTTTCACAGCACTGCACCGCTAACTATTGTGGTGTCAGAAAAGTCATGATAATTTTACTTTGGCATAGAAGAATATAGAGCACTGCATCATGATTTTGCAGACACCCTCGTGTTTTCTTTTCCAGGAGGTCCAATGTTAACTAATCAGCAGAGGGCAGTCAAGAAACATTTTGGGGGGAAGGTGGTTTCCGTCCCATTTCTGATGTCCTCTGCCTCCTCCCTGACTCTTATTAGATGACTTTGAGCACAGTACCTGCTGCCCAGCGGCCAGGTTATGGGCACAGAGATGTCTTAGCAGCACTCCCTGTGCCACACATTGCTGCCCCAGCATTCATCTTCTGCAGCACAAGCTTCCTGCAGCAGTCCAGGCAGCCTTCCTGGAGTGACTCTCCGGCACACAGTGGTTAACAGCCCTCACGGTCCACCAGCCCCTCCTCCAGTAGCTTCCCTAAAGAGATTTTATAAAGAAAAGTGTCTAGTGAGTCACCTTCCCATAAACAGCTCACCCTGGCATCTAGACGGCAGATTTCAGGTGAATTTGTGGGGGGGGGGGGGAATTCCAGCAAGTTTCACCTGCACATTGTCACAGCACAAATATGCCCTTTCCTTCAGAATCTGGGCCCCCTTCCCTGAATGCTCTCTCAGCCCTCCACTTATAGGAAGCCCCCATTTTAACAGCTTTCTCAGAAACCAACACTTTTTAAATGAAAACTGAACTGAAGCAGGTTCTCAAGCTATGTCTTTCCAATTCTGTGTAAGCTGGGGCTGTTGTTTTCTCACTGTGTTGTGATGAGGCCACTTTGAATAAGCTGATGTTATATCACAACCTGATTGAATGGTGGGCTTGCTATCTGTTGCTCTGGGTTCTACAGTAGTCTCTTCACTTCTCTACCAGCCACTCTCTTGGTACTCAGTATATGGTTGGAGTTAGAAACTTTGGTGGGGATTTGTCCCCACTATTGCATGATCTGGGTCCTCATGGGACCCAGGGTCTGATGCACTGGGCTGAGCTCCCACAGCATGGTAGGGAAGCAGAGAAGTGCTTAGGGACTTGGGCAACTGGAACTGTGCTCAGCTCCCAGCAGAGCTGGGAGAAGGGAGAGGACATGGCCTGACAGGCCCCCACTCCTATCTAACAGCTGTGTGACTTCATCGCTCCTTTCCTGTGCCGGGGTGGGGCTGCTGTGAACATGAAGGGAGTGAGAGAGGTAGGTCATTGGGTCTTAGAGAAGGAAGGGGCTCCTCAGACTGTCCCCAGCATGCACAGCATTTCTAAGTGGGTGTCCCTTTCTCCCACCTGCCAGCAACTTGCTCTGCCAGTGCAGCTTATTACAGTCTCAACCAACTAGGGGTTCAGAAACTTGGGCTGTTCACTCCTCTTCAGCCATTCACTCATTAGCACCCCAAGTAGCAAACTTAGGAAGGAGGGAGTCAGTGGTAATAGAATCTAAAGTTAGAATCTGTCAGTTTCTATGATCAGGACAGGAGAGTTTAACTGGGCATCTTGGTTTCACCAGGAGTTCTCCTTGGATCCCTCTTATAAATCTTTCCCGAGGTCAGAGACTGACAAGAAGGGTGACTGTGAGTAAAAGGTTCCCCCACGGTGTGACAATGCCAAAGCAGGCCAGAGGGGCTTCAAGGGGGTGCCTTGGGACTGGCCCTTCACTCTGTGCCTCAAAATCCTTGTCTGGAAAACGGGCCCACCCCCTAAGACACCTGTGAGGAGGAAGTGAAGTCCCACTTCTGAAGTGCTCAGCGCATGTCCAGCACACAGTAGGTCCTCTCCATTAGTGTGATGGTCTAGTTTCTTCAGCAGAAGTGCATGCACCAATTTTGCTGTGTAGCTTTGCTCACTGTCTTCAGTTTCTCTATATGAACACAGGGTGGGGAGGATGACAAGGGGTTTCCTATGCAGTCTTGGGGTCAGGGTCTGAGTCAGCGGCAGGTCCCCCACCCCCAAGGGCACCTAGGGATGACTGGGTCATAGCACCTATTGGTCAAGAGGCTGCTGGGTTGATCAAGAGGGTTGTGGGTGGAGGCACCCTCCACAGCTATGGAAGCCACTTGGCATTTTGTCATTGATTTTGTTTGTTTGATTTTGTGAGAGTACTGCTCTGCTGGGAATTGAACCTGGGAACTCAGAGCCTCATGTATGAAGGTCTATTGCATAACCACTGCTCTCTCCCCAGCCCTGTAGTCTCTTTCTCAACCCACCACACAAGATGCTCTGAGGCCTCAGCCCTGGCCTGTCCTGGGGAATGATAGTGGCTAAAGCTTTCAGGACTCCCACTTTATAAAGCTGACTAAGGACAGGGTCCACCTCTGTTCATACAGGACCCCTGACATGAAGCATGACACACAGCAGGGGCTTTGTAGAGGTCTGGAAAATGGATTGGTGAATGAAGGAGTGAGTACGGTGACAGTTGGCCTAGAACCCCTGGACTCTACCCATCAGGCATCACCAGTGCCTGGCCCCAGGGGTACATTGAAAATCCTTTGCATCCCTTCTGTTCTTTTATTCTTTGTTTGGCTCTAATCTTTAGAGCAAGTGTCACTGAGACTACTTTACAAATGAGCAAAGGGAAGAGGGGGAGGACTGGGAAGGAGATAGAGTCTGGAGCCTGGAGTGACATCTAGGTCAGTCCCCCACATATGTTCACCCCAGGGCTCTGGAGGGCTCTGGACCTTCCTACAGGGAGGGGCCCTCCTACTTTCCAAGCTTGGTTCTGAAAGCTGATTTTTACTCCTGCAGAAGGCCTCTAATAACCTTGCTCCAGGTGTGTGTGTGTGTGTGTGTGTGTGTGTGTGTGTGTGTGTGTGTGTGTGTGTTAGGAAGCATTTGGGAGGGGCTCTGTAGACCCGCTTGCTGGGTCAGAGGTGCAGCCCTTGGAACAGAATGTGCCCCTCAGGTCTTGTACCGGGGAAGAGAATGACTGAAGCAGCAAAGTGGAAGAGCAGCACTTGCCAGGAGAGACAACAAAAGGAGGAGGAAGACACACACACATACACACAGAGTCAGGAGAGTGAGTGGTAGAGCTCCAAGTGGCTGACTCCTTCAGGAAGTGTCCTCTCACGTCAGAGGGGCTCCTCCACTGCTACTTTCTTTGGATACATGGCTCTTTCTGGTGGCCCCGGGTGGCTGACTGTGCATGGGTATATCTCCCCTACCTGTGGCCTGTCCAGGAGCACACAGCACCAAGAGCAGAATCAGAATGAAGCCAGGTTGGCTGGCTCTGATGTCTGGGTTCTGACTTGCTCATAGTGCACTCACTGAACTGAACCTTGAAACTAATCACTTCCCAAAAGGCAAAGGCTTCTTCTCCTAGTGACTTGGATGGTGGGGGTGGGGGATCCAGTGACAGGTGAATCTGACAAATCACTCCTGTTTTCAATGACAGGTGAACTCATCCCTTAGAATCCACTCAGCTGGGGTCCTGCCTGCCTCATCTCTTGACTCCTGGAGTAACAGATACCAAAAATCGCAGTCTGGCACACAGTGGGCACATGAGGAACTTACTCTTTCCTTCTCATCTTCATTTACTGAAGGGCCAGTGCTGAGTACCCACTACACTCACGGGATGCAGCCTTGAAAAACTTAGTTTCTCCCTGGAGGATGCAATTAAATACACACATTAGTGTGCACTTCTAATGCGTGTGGAGGGCTCTGCTGGAAAGAAAGCTACTCCTAGAGAGAGACTCAGGAGGGTAAATTAATGTAGATATGAATGTGGAGGGCAAGGTTTGGTGGTCAGGGAAGGTTCTCTGAGGAGGGAGTTTAAGCAGAAAGCCTTGAAGGAGAAGTGTCACATTCACCCTCCTGTGACCGTGACAGGGGGACTTGATCTGAGAGCTGGAGGGACACTGAGGAGAGCCAACAGATGGGAACAAGGCATGTCTTTGAGACAGGGCTGCTGAGGAGGTGGAGGCAGGCAGGTGGCAGGGGAGCAGGGAGGAGGCTATAGTGTCACACCTGTGGGGGTCTGGGGAAGACAGGAGTCACAGGAGGAGTGGCCATTCTGGGCCATGAGTGGCCAGAGTAGAAGGGGTGATGGTGACAGCTGAAGATGGGGGGACAGCAAGGGGCGCCTCCTGTGACTCCAGGACCCCTGTAGGCCCAGGTGCTTAGACCTGGGGACCGCACTGTACCCACCCAGAAAATTCCCCACCTTACGGCTCCTTATGTCACAGTCCTCTCAGCCGGGGCAGCATTCTGGGGGGCTAGAGGTGGTTTGGGAAGGTGCCAGCCCCTCCTCCAACTCTTCCTGAAGGGACTTGTCCTTTGGCCTCAGGTAGGTTGTCTCTCCTTGAGTCCCCAGGGAACACTGCAAGAGAAAGAGGGGACCCGGGGGTCAGAGTCCCCAAAGGGGCTCCCAGTGGTGGCTTCCCTGCTACCCTGAAGCCCTGGCCTCTGCGCTCAGTGAGGACTGAGGGGTTAACACCTAGCTGCCTGCCCCTCTGCCATGATTAATTCAGTTTAGTAAAGCGGTGTTTACGCTGGAAATTTAATAGTCATTTCTGATGGTGAAGGAATTGAAAAATAAATTCAAAGTGTCAGAGGATACATTAGGGTGAGTGGAAGCAGGGCCGCCCACCCGGCCTCCCCATTGGGCGATTCATGGGCTGCAGAAATTAGCCAGGTCTCTGCTTCCACCACTGAGGGACGATGATCCGGTGGTGATGAGGGGGATCTCCTGGGTGGCGAGACAGGAAGAGAGCCCAGAAGAGGCATGGAGGCAGTGTTGGTTGTCACAGAGGAGGCACTGGGTCCAGAGAGGGGTGGGACACTGATAGAGATACAGCCTTCCAGGAGAAGGTGATTTGGGCAGCTCTGCCCCAGAGCAAACACATGGAGGGGAGCAGCCACATCCCCAAGCTGCCTCTCTGTCCTGGGGAGAGGGTGCAAAACTCTGATAGGGCTCCTTACTGCCAGTCTCTGTCAGGACAATGAAGCTCATGTCTATGTGTCTACAGGCCCCCTTCACACCTCAGGAACCCTGCTAGTGCTGACCAGGACTCCCCCACTAGACTGAATGTTTCTAAGGCAAGGCTCTCCCCATCAGACAGGGTGGGCTGCTTGGATCAAGATAGGCTCTCTTGAAGTCAGAACTCCCATCCAGGGTGGGAACTCTGAGGCATTTTCTGGGAGAGTGACACAGTTGTGTATGCTCTTATGAGGTCACAAACTTGCTGTCATGGGTAATATAGTAGGGGAAGTGGAGAGGACTGTCACCTGGCAGAGCCACTGCAGGTGTCCAGGTGAGTGCTGGCACCCTGGCCCAGGCTGGAGGGGGTGTAGACGGAGAAGCAGACGGAATCCAGGCACACCACACCTCTCAGACACCTTCCTGATAAAGGCTCAACTCCTCTATTTCCCATTTAGGAATAAAAGATATCATAGTTAGCACTTCCCTCCCCTGGCCTCTCTCTTCCAGCAGGAAACTGGTCAGCTTGCTTTCTTCCAAAGGAATCTTATACTTCTCCACTCAGGATGACTTCAAAAGTGCAGCTCTGAATAAGATTTTCAGGAGGAGCTTGGGTGTCCTTGACCTACAGATTCTGCTTTCTCCAGTGAAAAAGAAGTGTGGGGTGTGGACTTGTGCTTTGAAATGCTGCTTTTTGATGTGAACTGCCTGTGCTTTTTGCACCTTGAACAAATTTTCAGGTACGAAGAGGCATCTTAGTGAAATTAACCATTAGGAAGGGGGAAAGGAGTTGCAGGCACTGTTACCCCCAGGGGGCACACCTGCAGCTACCACTCACTCCATAGGTCTTCTGATACCCTTCTCATCACACCTTACTCTGTCTTCCGTGCTCTGCTTCCACTCCTGCCTTGCCATCTCCCTAACCATTGCACAGGCACAAAGTACATGCTTCTGCATGCTGGCACATGTCCTCAAGCACACACAAACTCATGCAACTCCTCCCCCCATGTGTACACACACACCTCCAGATGTGTATCTATATCCACATTTATCTCTAGCCTCCTTACTGTAAGAATGTCCTTCCAGGCAATTCCAGGTGTGCACTGATAGTCACCATCAGATTGAAAGCTGAGAGGAGAAAAGGGGAAAGGAGGAGCCAATTTCCTTTTAATTATCTGTGGCAGGGCCCCATTTTTCAGGTGATAATTCTAATAATTAAAAGCTCTGTTATCAGCTCTCTTGGGGGAAGCTTCACAGCCCACTGCAGGACAGGGAGTTCGGAGAGTGTTCTGATAAGGAGAGTCAGCCCAAACCTCCCAGCTTCAGCTAGGCCCCAAGGTGACTCTGCTGGTTGTCCTGGACCTGGAAGTGGAGGTTGTGAGTTCTGAAAGAGGAAGCTTGGGGCTACTCATATGACAAAGTGGCCTTCTCCTATTCTTGGAAAGGCCTGGGGCGGGGGGCAAGGGAAAACAGGAAATCTCTTGATCTCCACCATGAACTGGTGCTGCCATAGAACTTGAACTGCACTGGGAGGTAACCTCACTGGTTTGTAAGGCTGCAAATCCACAAGGTGGGTGTCATTGCAGGAGTGTGTCGGGTGTCTGTGCCAGTGCCAGCCTGGCCAGGATTGAGTGTCACCCACCTACTGCACTGTCTTGGTTCTTGATTCCTTACGAATGTCTCCCCAGCAGGCAACTCACCACAGCTATCCAGAACCCCACTAGACCGATGCTTCAAGAGAGCAGAAGCTCAAGTGGACATGCTCACTTCCACACCCAAAGTGTCCAGACCAAGGCTGGAATCCTCACGACAGGCTCCCTATAAGAGTAAATAGGAAAACAGATACATTCATGCTGTAGACATTCTATTCCTGCCTAAGAGAAAAGACAGGCTAGAGAAGTGGAGTTCTCACACAAAATCACATGGTTGGTGAAGTGTAGAGGCTAGGAAGGGGAAGGTCAGTGGTAGGATTGGGGGAAGAGCATGGGTTCTAGGGAGAGGTAGCCTGGTCCTGTGTCTTGCAAAGCTGAGTTCTGTGGAAACTCTGGCTGCATGCAAGCCAGTCATGACAGCTTGGGGAGAAGGGGTACTATGGAGTACCCTCATATGCATAAAGGTCCTCCTTTCTCCTACCAGCTGGGTTCTCAGGGGCGGAGCATCAAGCCCTGGCCAATCACCAGAGGCCATAAGTCCCCCCCCCCCCAGCTTTTGTCCTCCCAACCCAGTGCCTAGGGTGGAATCAATCTCCCAACTCTGCAGATGTGCCCCTGAGAAGTCATGTGACTGGCCAAGGTCCAGAGACAGTCAGCAGCACAACCAGAGCTGACCCAGTTCCTGAGTTCTAATCCTGGGTGCTGAATCCTGTCCCTCTGCCAAGGTTTTGCAGGGCACCCTACTATATGTGGCCTGTCCTCTGTGACTTCCAGACCTGTTTCCTCTAAGTGCCCTCACACAGGGGTTAGCTCAGAGCTACTGATTTACAAAGTTTGTCTCCACCCCCCATTCAGAAGTTCAGAGCCTTAGCTCCTGCAGCTCCCAGACCATGTGAGTGTATAAAATACCAGGTTGGATTGGATACAGAGTTCTGGTGGTGGAAATTGTGTAGAATTGTACCCTTCTTATCCTATGGTCTTGTCAATATTTCCATTTTATAAATAAATTCAAAATAATTAAAAAAATAAAGTTTCTATCATAAAAACCTAACTACTAAAAACAAAAACAAACAAACACACCAGGTTAGGGGGCCCCAGGAAGCAAGCAGCTGGTCCATCCCCTTGGAATCACAGATGGGGGCAATGGTCCCTTAGGGTCACTATCCCTTTCATTCTTCCCAGAGTTCCCTAGGGTGCATCCTAAGGTACTGCTCTTCCCAAACCTCTTTTGCTTCCTGTCTCACCCACCCTCAGCAGATTCTGTAGAGTCAGAATCTACACACTTCCTGGGAAGGAGGCTTCTGTCTGCACCTGCAGTTGCTGAGAGGCCTGGTGGCTTACTTTGCAGGAAATAGATCTTCTCATCCCTGCCACTTTGAAGGCTGGGTTTACCAAAGCTTCCCTTTGCTAGGGAGCTACCTAGTGATCTGGGAAAGAGGACTAATAGCAGAGGTGGAGGAGTCTTAGGGACCCCCATGTAGTAAACCAGCCTCATCATCATGACTGAGAGGAAGAAGATAAACTACAAGGTCACCAGGGGTGACCTTGGAGCTGGTCACTTAAGCTCCAGGCCTTGATGTTCTCATCTGTAAAATGGGCACAATGACACAGTGAGGTTGATGATATTTTCCTAATGAGATGATGAGATCTGGATGGTATATAAAGATGCTTGGTACATAGTTGGTGTGCAGGAAAATTGGAATCTCCTCTTTAGCCCTTCAAGACCTATCTTTGCCTGTTCAGATGATCTATTCCAGGGCTTCCCTTTAGCTTTCCTCCAAGATCCCCCCCCCCCATCTGTCTCTAGCCTTAGGGAGAGCAGACCCTGTCAGCCTTGTATGCCCCACCTCCCTGTCTCTCAGGAAAGGGAGCAGTGTGCCAGGATGCACATATGCTTCTGATGTCCAGGGATTGTTAGCAGTGTGGCCGCTTCTCTGATAATGAATTCACAAATCTGGCTTCTAGGAAGGACCCTTGGCAGAGTCAGGGTTATGTGGGGCCCAGAGTTCTGCTGTGATCTGAGAGATCAGCAGAAATCTTTAATGCATCTAATTTCTAATAAAGCAGGGAGGGAACTAGAAAGCATTCTGGCCTAATTAGCTCAGATGATGCAGAGTCTGAGCAGTTTGGGCAGGAACTAGGGCCCAACCACTGGGCTAGAGATGAACAGGAAGCGTTATGAGGGGGCCCAGGGACTCCAGCCAGCTGTGGTCTATCCCAAAGGCATCTCTAGCACCCCCACATCTGATGAGAAACTAATGATAAAACTCACTCCATTCTGAAAATGGAGTGTGTGGAGGAGGGTGCTCTGAAGCAGACCTGTCAGTCTCCAGAGGGCCACCAGTACTGGGAACACGGAAATTCAGCAGCCCCTCATTTTCCTGATCCTCAGCCCTGTCATTTAAAAAATGGGAATGGTGATCCTTTCCTCATCTGGTTATCCGGAGAGTCAGGTGAGATGAGATAAACCCTGACACATGGTAACCCACCTTCCCACCCCATGAGGGGAGCTGTGGTTAAGGCAGGCGGAACAATGGCCCCTCGAGATGCCCATGTCCTAATCCTTGGAGCCGGAGGACATGTTTGTTACCTTATGCTGCATGGCAAAGGGAAATTAAGGTTGCAGACAGAAGCAAACTTGCTAATTAACACCTTAGATTAAGGGTTCTCTTGGATTACCTAAGTAAGCCCTTCATGTGGAAGAAGGAGGCAGAGGAGGAGGTTGGAAGGATGTAATGTGCAGAGGATGTGCCCTGCTGTTGTTAACTCTGAAGATGGAAGAGTTGCCAGGAGCCAAGAAATGCAGGTGACCTCAGAATTTGGGAAAGACAGGGGCCAGAATCTCCCACAGAGCCCAGAGAGAAAGGAACAAAGCTCTGTACAGATGTTAATTGCAGCACAGTGAGATTCATTTTGGGATTTTGATCTCTGGAACTGAAAGAAATAATTTGTGTTACTTAAGTCAGTGGGTTTATGGTGTTCAGTTACAACCCCAGTAGGAAACCTACACCAAGGTACAAGGTCAGTCAGGGGTAAACATCGGAACCGGGCTGTGGATTTGATACCTGCCTGGCCTAGACAGTGCTGTGGATTGAGGAAATGACCTAATCCTTCTGTCCCCAATTTTACCATATTTAAAAGGGAGTAATAATAGTAGTTCCTTTATGAGGGGGTTTCAAAGACACAATAAGATATTTGTAAAATTCTAGAATAGTTCTGGGCACAGAAAAAGCTGTTAACAATAGTCAGAATCACTAGAATATAATATATATTACTTAATTTTTTTGATTTTTTGGTGGAGGAGTGTCTTTGCTTTGTGCTCCATTTACCTGGGGATTATAGAAAGCTGTGTGGAAAACATAGATCTGGGTAAGATCCTGAACACATCAAATTCTGGCTTGGTTTCTTTGGACACAGTACCTCTGAGTCTCAGTTTTCTTATCTGACCATGTGACAGGCCATGTGACAAGGGATATTGGACATTGTGGGAATTAAATGGAATAACCCAGGTAGATCACCAGGCCCAGTGTCTAGCACACAGTGGTGGCTGCTGTTATTATATAGCACTGCTCCAAACACTACTATTAGATTCCATTGACTGAAGAAATACATAATGGACAGGCCACTAGGAATGCAGAATGGTATTCAGTAAGCTTGTCATTGTAATCACTGTAGCATACATGCATAATATAATAGGAGAGTGATTTCATCCACAGACAGTGCTTGGTGCACAGCTAAACTCAGGGGCCCCTTCCAGGAAGCACCCCAGGAGTTGTGGGGGACAGGTAAGAAGTCTGCGCTATGGCTGTGGCACATGTCAGAGTCACAGGGGGTTGTATCCACATGATGGTGACAGTGTAGTTGTGGTGGCCACCTGGGCCCAGACTCTCCTCACTCTCTCTTTCCATCTCAGACACAATGTTTGTGGTCCTCTTTTCTCCATGAATACATAATCGACTCACAGAATGGGCCAAGATGAGTGTGTAATAAAACTGGTTCATTACATCGCTCTATACAGAGCCCTTTAATGAGCACGTGTTGGTGCTCTGTGGCCCCTTTGAACCAAATGCAAATGAAACACATTCCACAGATCCATTTAATTAACTTTGGAAGGTGGAGAGAGATGGCAAGAAGAGGTGGTATTATGGAGTTGTGGCAGAGAAAGGAGAGGGTGAAGGAGTGAAGGTCTGGGGAGCAGTGGGGAGCGGCAGATAGAACAGGGAAAAGAGGGGGGAAGGGAAGGAAAAAGTAAGCCAGGAACTGGGAAGAGGAGAAGGTATTATTGTTGGTTTTGTTTTTTTCTTCCTCATTTATTTCTTAGTTCTTTGTTATTTTCAACCAAATTACTTGGTTGAGGGAATACAGATTTCTCAGACTATTGTCACAGTTTCACATCTTCTCATGGTAAGTGTAAGCACACCTCATCCAACAAGTTGTCTTCTTCCTCCACCCTTGGACACTGGGTCCCCAACCTCTTTGACATCTCCAGCTTCTCCCCTTGAGTCCTTGAATTTGCTGCAACGGACCCCAGTTTGTTCCTCTTCTACCCTGTGCTTTCCCTTGCTTTGTTTCCTAAGTCCCACCTATGAATGAGATCATCCAGTATTTCTTTCTCTTTCTGATGCACATAGCCCTCCTGAAGGGTTGAGCAACCTTGTTCTCTCCCTTGGAGGAGTGAGGACCTCAATTCTATTCTGTGCATGGTGATGTGGATAGGGGACATCACAATGGACTAGACAGGGTTCTGCCTTGTAGGGTTCACAGTAGAGTACAGAAGGCAGCCACAGAACAACTGTTCATTCATACTTGGATGCGGATTTGAGTGCTTCTATAAGCACCTGCATGTGAGAGTGTGTTGATGTGTGTGAGCACATGTTTATGTGAGATCATGTGTGCTTGCACCTGTGTGTATTGGCTATGCCTTAGTAAATGTACATATGTAAATGTATGTATATATGAGACTCTGATAATATTCATGAGTGTGTCCATGAGCAATAGTGTGTAAACATATGCACAAGTATTTGTGAGTGGGCTTAGGAATATTTATTTGAGTGCATGTATCTGAGTGAATATACATGTGATCCTGTTTCTGTGTGTGCATACAGATGTCTGGGTGTGTGAGCCCATGTGCACATGCAACAACACATGACAATACAAGTGAATGCATTTATGAGTGTGTGTAAGAGCTTTATGTATATGAATATGAGTTTTCTTGCATTTATTTTTGAGTTCCAGAGTCCCAAAGCTCTAGCTACTGGGCCACCTCTCAGGCCACGCATTTATTTTTTGTGCTTATGAAAGTCATGACGACCAATATGACTATGTTTGGAGAAAGAAAAGTGTAATTATTTTGGGAAAAGTATTGGGTGAAAGGTGACCACCTAGCCTAGAATGCCAACTCTACCACATGCTGACTGTGTGCCTCCGGAGACACTTACCTAGGCTCTTTGGACGTTAGTTTCCTAGTCTACAAAGACACCATACAGTAGCTTCAGGATTGGCTGGATCTAGAGACTCATATCATTACAGAACATGGTATTAAATAGTATCTTTTTTTTTTTTTTTGCTTCCAGGGTTATTGCTGGGGCTCGGTGCCTGTACTACGAATCCACTGATCCTGGAGAGCATTTTCTTCCTGTTTTGTTGCCCTTGTTGTCACCCTTGTTGTTGTCATTTTTATTGTTGTTATTGTTGTTGGATAAGACAGACAGAAATTGAGAGAGGAGGGGAAGACAGAGAGAGTAGAGAAAGATAGAGACCTGCTTCACCACCTGTGAAGTGACCCCCCTGCAGGTGGGGAGCCGGGGGCTTGAATTGGGATCCTTACACTGGTCCTTAATCTGGTCTCAATGAGTTGAGTTATAGACTATGAAAAGGCTCTGACGAAGAAGAGAAAATTGTGGTAAAATCAAGAAGCTCAGATGATGCCTTCATGGTCATAGCAATGCAAAGGAGCTGTGAGTGCTTGTATCAGGGCTCAGAGAGACCAAAATCTCGGGTGAGGATATGAGGATATATATTTCTTTTGACCTTTTTTTTTTTTTTTTAGAAATTTTATTAGTGATTTAATAATGTTTAACAAGATTATAAGACAAGAGGGGTACAATTCCTATAATTCCCACCTCCAGAGTTCTGTATCCGGCATCCCCTCCATTAGAAGTTTCCTATTATTTATCCCTCTGGGAGTATAAACAACAATTCTTTAGGGGAACATAAGGTGGAAGGTCTGACTTATGTAATTGCTTCTCCACTGAGCATCGATGATGGCAGGTTGATCCATACCCCAAGCCTGTTTCTATCTTTTCCTAGTGGGATAGGGCTTCAGGGAGGTAAGGTTCCAGGACACATTGGTGAGGTCTCCTTTTGACCATTATTTCAAAGCTGGGGTCCTCTCCAAGTCTGCCCTTATCATTTTTGGTTCTCAGTTAACACTATGTCTGGCTGCATCCATCTCTAAATCTTGACTTAAAGACTGAGAAGGGAGGGTTTATAGAGTCCATAAGTAGCGTCTAATCCTGTGTCTCCTTAATTTAATAATTCATATTATTATGTTTTATTTTACTTATTTTTTATCAAGTAACATATGAATAAATTATCTTGGTAAAAACAAAATATAATAATGTGAAAAAGCAGTTAGCTTTATTTATTTATTTATTTTTAAATTTTTTATTTAAGAAAGGATTAGTGAACAAAAGCATAAGGTAGGAGGGGTACAACTCCACACAATTCCCACCACCCAATCCCCATAACCCACCCCCTCCCATGGTAGCTTTCCCATTCTCTAGCCCTCTGGGAGCATGGACCCAGGGTCGTTGTGGGTTGCAGAAGGTAGAAGGTCTGGCTTCTGTAATTGCTTCCCTGCTGAACATGGGCGTTGACTGGTCGGTCCATACCCCCAGTCTGCCTCTCTCTTTCCCTAGTAGGGTGTGTCTCTGGGGAAGCTGAGCTCCAGGACACGTTGGTGGGGTCTTCAATCCAGGGAAGCCTGGCCAGCATCCTGGTGGCATCTGGAACCTGGTGATTGAAAAGAGAGTTAACATATGAAGCCAAACAATTTGTTGAGCAATCATGGATCCCAAGCTTGGAATAGTGGAGAGGAAGTGTTAGGGAGGTACTCACTGCAAACTCTAGTGTAATCCTGCTTTCAGGTATATATTTTGCAGTAGTTTATGGATACGTGTGCACATAAGCTCTCTCTCACAGAAACTGGTGTATATCTAGGTTATGGGACTTTGTTAGAAAGTGAACTACCTGAGATGAAATTAGAGTGTACTATTAAAGGAAAGGTCTCACCCGAGTAATGAAGCTGAAGGGTTGTCATTCCACACGTGAAGTCTCTGGATACAGTCTGAGGTGAAGCATGTTGAGATGGCAATCGTTGCTTTGGTTAGGTTGTGATCGGCGGATGCAATATTATTTGGTTTGGATTGGGAGATGCATACAGGAAAGTGGGCCCTATCCAAGGGTGCCAGGACTGGGGGAAGTAGGGGCTCTATAGTGAAGATGTGAGGTTCCTGCTGTCTTAGGGTTCAAAAAGACAATCAATAGTTGATATTATTATCACATTATTTGTTAATTGGTTTATTTTTAACAGTTAGATTATATAACTGATGAAAATTATTTAGTAATTGTGACACACCTCTGGGGTCATGAAAAATTTCTTAATTATTTTTACCTTATGCAATAAATCTCTTGGGGGATAATAATGCTAAGGGTAGCAACAACAACAGGTGAATTTTTAGCACTGATCATGTGCTGGCTACTATAGTTGGGGCTTTGTCTTCTTTATTTTGATGTAGTCCTCATCAAAATTCTGTGAAGTTGCTGCTACCAGTGTTTTCCATATATAACAGACATGGCATCCATAGCCCAGAGATTAAGTAACTTCTCTTGAGCTCTCTTTAAGAATGGGTTGACTGGAATAGAACACAAGGAAGGCTAGATACCTGTTTTAAAGGCTCCTTTTATTATAAGGTACTTTGACTAAAGCCTTATAACCTTCGTTGTATTAAGACATAACTTGAATATATTAAGATGCACAAATCTTAAATGTTCATGTGGTGTACTTGTGAAAATAACCATGAATTATTTTCTTCTTGGTATCCATTTTCTGTTACTTTTGGTGGCACTGAGGACTGAATCTAGGACCTTAGAGCCTGAGGTGTGAAAATCTGTTTGCATAACCATTATGTTATCTCTCTAGCTGTGAATACTCACAAATAGTAGTTGGGCTTAAAAGTGCTTGCACATTGGAATTGTCCCTTTCTTGCTGCATCTGGAGACAAGAATGAATCTGAGTTAGCCTACTGGAAAGAAAGGTAAAGCATATGTGGAGGGAAATAAAGATGCTCTGACCGAGAGCTTGTCACCTTCCAGATGTGAGGTACCACTGTAGTATGCCATGTAACTAAATGCAGACCCACAAGATATAGTGTCAGAAAGAAGCTGAGATAGCTTAGAGCTGGGCAGTTAGACAGACAGCCAATTGAATTGCAGGCTACATAAATTGTTATTTTCACTACCAAATTAGTTTAGTGTAAAGCAAAAGCTGATAGGGATATTTCTATGAAGTTTTACAAATGTGTAACTTCATTCAACCATTAACCAAATTAAGATATCAAACACTTATTGTACTCCAGAAAGTTTGTGTCTTTCACTTTCTAGTTAATGATATCAAACACTTATTGTACTCCAGAAAGTTTGTGTCTTTCACTTTCTAGTTAATCCTACCACCCTGAGAGAGATCTATCATTTTGAATTCTATCTCTATAGATTAGTTTATATAAGTGAAATCATGAAGTGTATATCTTTTGTGTCTAACATCTAATATGCCTGTGATGATCATACATGTTTTATGTGTGTTGTTAGCTTGTTCATTTTTTGCAAGTGCTGTGTTTTCATTTTTATTCATCTACCATAGTTAATCCATTCATTCTCTTATAAATGGGGCATCTTTATTATTTTCTTTGTGAGTACTAGCCATATAACGTCTATGAACATGAACACATTAAGTGACTTGTGGACATATAATATGTTTTAACTTGAGTACATACAGCTGTGGATTAATTTGTACTTTTTTGCTCATAGATTAAAGTCTTACCACTCAGTATGGTTAGGCTTTAATCTGGTGTAACAGGTGTCCCTGAAAGGAGGTTAGGACATTGCCACAAAAAGGAATATCATGGGAAAATAATAGTAGGAAATGATGGGCAGGGAAATACCAAGAGGAGAGAAATCTCAGAAGAAAACAATTTTGTTGAGTCTTGGTCTTGGACTTCCAGCCTTAAGAATAATGAGGAAATAAAAAGTTTCTGTTGTTTAGGTCACTGAGTCTGTGGCATTTTGTCATGATAGTTCTATAAAAGTAATACAGTCCTTAATGTATGTTAAAGCTAACCAGTACTAGGTGCTAAAGAAATGCAAATACCTTATAGGATGCTCACAATACCCCCAAGAGAAGATGCCTCAGTGCTCTCTGTTACAGATAAGTAAACTGAGGTTTCACAGGTTTTATCAAGTTGCCAGGGTTGAACAGTACCATTAGGTTTCTTCATGATTACCTTATTACAACTCAGCACCAACTAAACACTTACTTGTAAATTTACTTAAATTTGGTCTCTTCCAGGCTGGAGAAATAGTACCAACACAATTGACTTTCATGCCTTTCTGAGGTCCCAGGTTCAATCCCTAGCACTGCCATAAGAACTGAGCAAATCTCTGTTGTATGCTTTACATTGGGTTGTTCTAGTTCTCCCCCGCCAAGAGAATTGGATCAGTCCTGCTAATTTCGCGGGCCCGCTTGGCCCCGCCTGAAGGAACCCCGCCAGAGTTCCAGGGAGAGGGTTCCTGAGTGCCAGAGTTTCAGAGTTCGAGAGTTCCGGAGTTGGGGAGGGTTCCTGAGTTCCAGAGTAAGAGAGAGTGCTTGTGCCGCCGCAAAGAGACAGCAGAGTTCTGTTTGGTGATTAGTTTGGTTTAGTTTATGAATCGTTGTTCCTGAATAAAGAAATACAGCTTCCCTGCCCAGCCGTTGTCTCTGCATCTCTGTTACCCGCCCGTGAAGCTAGCCCGGCCAGCAAGAACCTCCGAATTTTAACAACAAATCTCTGCTGAGAAAGAACCAAATAAAAATAAAAATAGAAGCCTGGTCTCTTCCTACATGGTGAGGTCTGTGAAGATGGGACTGCTGTACCCCCGTGCCATCACAGCTTATAGCAACATGTTATAATAGCTGATTTGAATTCCTAGATTGTCAAACCCCCTCCCATTCCTGGGCTCTGTGATGGAAGGCGGGGAGGGGGCCTGCCACGCAGGCTGCCTGCTTCTCTGAAGACAATTTGGGGAAGATGCTTTCCAGAAAGAGCAGCCGTGATTAACTCAAATGAACTGTAAAATTGTTTTTAGTTTAAAGGCTTTGCTTACTGAAGTATTGGGGAGTGGGAGGAGAGAGTGGGAGTAGGAGTATCCCAAACACCAGAAGAGATGCCACCCCACCACTCCTTGGGCAGCAGACTTGCCTGGGCTTTGGGCATCAGAGAGAACTGAGGCCCATGTGGGCATGGAGGCCTCCAAACCAGGAGGAGACGGGGAAAGAGTCAGGCACATGCTGGGGAGACAGGGGTGTGGAAGAGGGAACTGCAAGGAGAAAGACACACTGATGTGGCCTCCGTTCAAGTCCTAGCTTCACCACCTCCCTGCCTCTGACCTTGGCCAGATGATTCCTGACTTGGAACTTTAATTTCCCCTTCAGTAAAAATTGGTGTAGCACACATGCCCAGTTATTGTATTAACAGCGACAGTCACCAGAGCCTGGGACGTAGTCACCCCAGCTCTGACCTTGACCTGAGCACAGATGAGCAAAAAGGTGGTGTTAGAAAGGAAGTGGAGAGGTGTCTGGGGACCTGGACCAGCACACGCACAGGGGCACATATGGCCCCTCAGAATAGGAGCTGGGGTTGAGAGTGGGGCTGGGGGTCTACTTGCATTGCTAGGATTTTAGCCCTCAGATCAGTGGAAGCCATGGGAGAAACTTGAGGGAGGACATAAAGGAACAGGGCTGCTGAGCTTTATCTGGGAGAGAAGGTGAGACCCTGGGCCAGGTGAGGACAGAGTGCATAGGGAAGGGGAGAGGAGGGCTGGGACCACCCCCACCCCCAAAGCCTCCAACAAGGAGGCTCCCAGAGACATAGCAGCTAAGAATGTTCCTAGTTTTCTGACTCTTCAACAGAAGTAAAATGGTGCTTATCTAAGTGCTGAGACCCAGAGGTGAGGGCAGGAGTGGTGTCTAGAGTTAGGGATGGTAGCCAGACCCTAAGATGCCCTCTGCCCTAGCAAGGCTGGCTCTGCCCCCAGGCCAATGACTTCTAGACTCTGATCTTCAGTGGAACCTTCCAGAGCCCAGTGTGGGCCAGACAGCCTGGCTCTGCAGGAGCTTCTGAGGGAGCTCGGGCTATTGTCCACTCATGTGACTCTGCTTACTCCACTGCCCCAGATGCCAGGGCATGACTTTGAGCAAGTCACACAGGGCCGCCTCCTCCATACAGAAGGAACATGATCTGGCAGAGAAAAGGGGTCCAGGGAGGGTGCTTATGTCTAGGGCTAGGGAAGCCTGGCCAGGAGAGAATTGGGGACAAGGAAACAGAGATGCTGGGGGGAAAGGAGTCAGGAGGCCTCACACAGTGCATTCAGATTCTCCGAGAAATAATATCACTCTCCATCTAATTAATCTAATTAGATATAATCAAGTTGTAGGGATCTGTGCATCAGGGTGAGTGATTAGGAAAAAAATCACTTCTCTGCAAGGAGTTTAAATAGAATTTTTGTTTCATAATCTAAAGACCAAATAGAAATAACCAGGTGCCTTGCTGCTCTTGGCCAAGGGCCAGGAATTCTCTGGGGAGCGTGTATGGGGACCCCCCTCAGAAAGAATGCCATGCCTCCTGCACACAGTGTACTTGCAAGGATCCAGCATGGCCCTGGGGCAGCCACAAGGAAGCCACTCACTCACTCACTCACTCACTCACTCAAATCCACATCTTACAACAATGTATTCATGTCCTTATGACCTTTACATGTGTGTCAAATACACAGCTTCAGTCAGCCATTTAACAACAGAAGAACCTCCCCTCAACCCTGCAGGGGAGATGTACATTAACACAGACACACACAGGCCACTCCACACAGATACACATAAGGGTCAGCTCTGAACTTCCTGCCAGTGCCTAAGTTTCCTCATCAGCAACAAGTGACACTTAAAAATCAGAGTTTTGTGGCCTCGTGCAACTATGATAGCTTGGGATTTGATTTTCTTACTTTCTTCTTCTTTCATATGGAAGTGACTGAGAAAACCTTGCTGGGTGGTGGTGGCCCAGGACACTTGTCAGGTGGCTTCTGTGTGAGGTCACCTTCAGGAAGCCAGGATGCTCCCATAGCCCAAGGTTAGCATAGGGCAGAGGCTTTTGTCCCCATACCACACCTGCCTCTCACATTGGGATACCTGTTTCATCTCCCAGGCCAGCCCGGTATCTCAAGCTCAGATCCCAGGTCAGGCCCCTCCCACTCATGGCTCAGGAGAAAACACCTGCTCCTGGGGGGCTTCTCTGAGAGTTTAGCTGTGAGGGAGCAGGCAGGGAGGGCAGAGGACAGAACATCTGGAGTGAGCAGGTGGAGGAGGGCTGAGTTGATGCCCTGGGGGTTCTCAGCTAAAATGGGACTTGTGGACACTTGGGGGAAGGAGGCACAGTGAGAATGGACTAGAGGCCCGTTGTCCGCAAGTGGAAGCAACACTGGAAAGAACCAGAAGCTGAGTGTATCCTACTCCATCCTTATCCTCTTAGGCTCAGTTTACCATCTGTAAAGTGGAGTGACTGTACACACCCTCTCAGGCTCATGGGGTAGTTGCTGGGTGCCAGGATAGCCTGAGGGTGCTTCTTCCCGAGCAAGTGCTCTCTGGGTTGGAGAGAACTCGACTGGAGCCAACCTAGTCTGCTGCGTGGGAGAAGGATCAGGAACTCATGCCAGGCTAGCGTCACAGGAGAGAGACTGGGACTCTTGGAACCGGAAGGCAATCCCAAGTGTGTTTAATCAGAAGAGCCTCTGTATTTATACTTGCCAAAAAGGAAATAGTAGGGTGGAAAACAGGATGTGACATAGAGAGGGTGGAGTGAAAAGAGAGTGTGAACCAGTGAGATTAAACCAGTGCCCTGCAGGCAGGGCGGTTCTCAGGTAAAACAGTGATTATGTAAATAGACCACAGCGTTAAGCAGGGGGGAGCTGGCATACTGCCCAACAGCCGAGTACCAGTGCTGCATTTTGGTTAGTTCCAAGGCTTTTTGGAGTTTTGTTGTTGCTGTTGCATTCCAGATAGCCAAACCTGTCAGATATTTAATTTTTGTGGACAAGCGAGATGTGGCTGAGAGGATTGTTCTGCTGTAGTACAGTCTAACAGATTTGCTTATTCAATCAACTAATATTCATTTGGAGCCCTCCTCTGTGCCAGAAGTGTTACGGATATCTACCCATTCTGTCATGCAATAATTAAAACACATAATTAAATAATTTGATTACAGCAATAACTATTGCCTTCTTTAACCCTAAGACAGCAGGAACCTCTTGCTTCCTCTATAGAGTCTATATTTACTCCAGTCCTGGAACCTGTAGGGTGGGGCTCACTTTCCTGCAAGCTTCTCTCAGTTCATACCAAATGACATTGCATTCGCTGATGCCAACTTAATCAATGCAACAAGTATATGCTTCACTACAGACTGTGTCCAGAGACATCAGGCATGGAATGTCAGCCCTTCACCCTCATTACTATGGTGAGACCTTTCCTTTCATAGGATTCTCTAATTCCACTCCAGGGGGTTCACTTCCTAACAAAGTCCCAGAAACCTAGATATAGACCAGGTCCCATGACATAGAACATATGTTCACATGTATCCATAAATTAGGGCAAAATATATACCTGAAAGCAAAAGTACACAATAGTTTACAGTGAGTCAGTAGAAAATTCATAATGAAATAATGTTTACTTAGACTTAGTTATCTTCTTCACCTATTTCCTGTTATAGTTCTCTCACTCACTTCAAAGCTAACCTTAGCAAAGCCAGGACTGCAAAAGCTGAATAAGGGCAAGAGACTGGCATACTTTAACAATTTATTCTTGAGTCACTATCAGGCCACCCCATCAGCTGGGGCCCTATTTGGGGAGTCCTGAGATTCCCAAACAGACATGATGAGTGTAGACCTCAAATAAATCTCTCTCTCCATTGTTACTGATCATCTCTATCAGGAACAACACAATAGACACCTTTGTGGGGCTCCATAGGACCTTGCCCTCAACTTGGGTCAACAACAGTACAGAATGTTCCATCCTCCGAAGGAAGGCTGAACAACATACTCTATGCTATAATTGAGGAAGATGGGTTCTGATATTGGTGCAGCTTGGAACATTCCTACTCATGACCACAGAATGTGAA
The DNA here is from genome assembly GCF_950295315.1 of Erinaceus europaeus. Classification (NCBI taxonomy): domain Eukaryota; kingdom Metazoa; phylum Chordata; class Mammalia; order Eulipotyphla; family Erinaceidae; genus Erinaceus; species Erinaceus europaeus. Next base: position 45,907,040 of record NC_080174.1, on the reverse strand, counting down.
ATCAGATCTAGAGGGATACAGAGGTCACATAGGCTCCTAAGCTGAATATGGGCCCCAGATCACATCATATCAGTGGGGTTTATAGTCAACAATATTTATACACCTTTCCCATGTTTAGGAACTACTCTCTTCCCTGATCCAGCTTTTTGGTCCTTTTTCCAGCCATGACATCATCTCCCCAGACAATAACTTGGATCCACCTACATATCAGATTTCAGGCTCAGGGAAAATCAGAGAGAGAGAGAGAGAGAGAGAGAGAGATTGAACTACTATAGCCGCAGGCCCTTTGGGGTATAACTAAAATATGCCTACTAGCTATCTACAAAATGGAAACCCCCCAACTCTTTATCTGCACTATTCCAACCTTTAGGTTCATGATTAATCAACAATTTGTTTGGCTTTGTATGTTAATTCCCTTTTCAACCACCAGGTTCCAGATGCTAGCATGATGCCAACCAGACTTCCCTGGACAGACAACCCCACCAATGTGTCCTGGAGCTCCAATTCCCCAGAACTCCACCCCACTAGGAAAAGAGAGAGGCAGGCTGGGAGTATGGATCGACCTGCCAATGCCCATATTCAGCAGGGAAGCAATTACAGAAGCCAGACCTTCCACCTTCTGCATCCCACAATGACTTTGGGTCCACACTCCCTTAGGGTTAAAGAATAGGAAAGTTATCAAGGGAGGGGATGGGATACAGAGTTCTGGTGGTGGTAACTGTGTGGAGATGTGCCCCTCTTATCCTATAGTTTGTCAATGTTTCCTTTTTATAAATAAAAAAATAATAAAGTTCAGAGATCAGGAAACTCAGTGAATTCTAAGCAGAATAAACATAAGGGCAGAATCTCTCGACCTTCATAGATTTCTCTCCCCAGAGATAAATGAACATTCACATTTAGAGGAAGTCAGAATGGAAGTGAGAATGTAATACAAGGGAACAAGGATAATGGAGAAGAATGACTGAACTACAGGTAAGTGGAAGCCTTAAGACAAGGTAACATATCTAAAGTTCTAGAAAGGAGAGACAACTTTTAGTCTAGAAACACTTTACACAAGAAAAAAATACCCCAAACAAAAAAACCCTTTCCTTTTTAAATTAAGATGAATTAAAAAGCACCTTCAGATAAATGAAAGATGATCATACTTGCTGTCAACAGGCCCTCACTACAGATGTCCTAAAGGAAGTTCTTCAGTCTGAAAGGAAATAATATTAGATCAAATTTCAGATCTGCAGAAAAGATGGAGGAGCACTGGGAATGGTAAATAAAAAAATGATTTCCTCTTCAATTCTGTAAAAGTTAGTTAACAGTTTAGAGTAGAAATTATAACAATGCATTATGGGGTTTATAACACAGGGAGAAGTAAGTTGCATGGCAATAATGATCAATGAATGGGAGTGAGAACAAATGAAATGGTATTGCTATAGGCTCTTCCATACATAAAACAATCTGGTATTAATTTAAGTTGGACTGAGATAAGTTAAGGATGCAGACTGACTAAACAAGTATGTGCCAGTGAGACTTCAATGAGCCACAAAATAAAACATACTGTAATTGTTAGGAAAAAAACAAAGAATAACCTATAGAAGCATAATTAAATCACCAATAAAAAAAGAAAGATTAGAATGCTAAAAAAATGCTTGGTTAGCCTCATAGAAAACAATAAAGGAGTTACAATGAAACCAGGAGCAAATGGGACAAATGGAAAACAAAAAGAAGACAAAACCAATGTAGACACAATACTTGCAGTGAAAGAGATTCTCATATTAGTTTCAAAAACAAGCTCAAATGTCAAAACAAGATAGCTCACCTAGATAGTGTGCCTGCTTTATTATGCAACCCACCAAGGCTCAAGTTGATCTTCCACTGTACTAGAGGAAGCTTTGGTGCTGTGATATCTTTCCCTATTTCTATCTGAAAAAAAGCTGTTTTTCTTTCTTTCTTTCTTTTCTTTTTTTGAGCAGGGATGCTCTAGAGACAAGCCCCACAAAAACGAAGATTCAACTATATGATTATTAAAAACACACAATTAAAATGTAAAGATACTGGCTAAGAGGACAAAATAAAAAGATAATGAGCTAAGAATAAGGAAATTAGTGTGGCTAAAAATAATGCTAGAGATAGGAGACTTCAAGTCAATGAGCATAAAAAACCAAAGTGAACACATGCAAAAGACAGCATGGGGAAAATGAAAGAAACATAAATTACCAATACAAAGGATGGTAGAGGAGATACGACTCAATTTTATTACTTTTTTTTTTAAAGAAGTGTTGAGGCAGAGAGTAAGAAGATACCACAGTACTGAAGCTACCTTCAATAGGTTAAGGTTTAGGTTCCAAGCTGGGTAGTGCACACAGCAAAGAAACATACAGCAAAGCAACACACTATCCAAATGAGCTACTACCTGGAGCCAATATCACTACAAATCACACAGACATTAAGATTGTAGTGAGGAGTTATTGTAAATAACATTATGCTGGCAATTCAACAACTTAGATAAGCTAAGAAAATACTTGAAATAGGTAACCTGCTAAAACAAAAAAAATAGAAACTCTGAGTAGACTTATATCTAGTATTTCAAATGAATTTATAATTAAAAACCTTTTCTACAAAGGAAGCTCTAGACACAAGTTATGAATTATGTTAAATTTTTTAATAAATATCAACTAATTAATCAACCACAAATTCTTACAGATTACAGGAAGGAGGGACCATTTCACATTTCATTTTGACAAGCATAACCCTGACATCACGCACTGATGAGGACATTACAAGATAAAGATAATTATCTCTAATTAGTTCAAGGACATAAATGCAAAGTTCCTACAACTATTAAAACACAAAATACAGATAATGTATCATGATCAAGCAGTATTTGTTCCAAGAATGCAAGATTGATTCAACTTCTGAAAATTAGCCAAAGTAGCTCACCATAGTGGTATAACAATGGTGCAAACTCGTGTTCATCTCAGTAAAGGCCAAGAAAATATATACAGCAAAGTGCAACAAGACCAGTTAATAAATAAATAAAACTGAACACTCATTCATGACAAAAACTCCCAGCAAACTAGAAATAGAAGGAAACTTCCTTAATTTTATCAAAGGCCTCAGTATTAAAGCCAACAGCTAACATCAGATACAAAGGCAAAAGATTGAATGCATTCTACCTGTAAGGAACAAGTCAAGATGCTTATTAATACCATTTCTATTCAATATTGCCTAGAAGATCTAGTTATTTCAATATGACAAGAAAAGGAGGTAAGTGTCCAGGCATTTGGAAAATATGAATTAAGAACTTTTAAAACAATATTATTCTTCTGTTATTTCTTTTTGAATGTAATAGTAGAATTACCCAACATATTGATATTCTCTGATTTCTTACATATTTATTTCTGGCTAATGTTAAGTATTTTAGCTATGGGAGCAGGAAAACCATCCATTAAAGTAACATATCTGAAGAATAAATGTCCTAAATTGACCTTTCTGCCCATACCTTTGTCAGTCCGGAGCTACAGGAGACAAACTACAATGTGGATAACAGAGAGCACCCTCGAACAACATGCAGTGAAGTTAAACTTTTAAAAACAAACATCTTCTTTGTTTATAGAGACTAAGATGGTAAAAGGAAAGCGCTGTTTTTCTCTTAACCCTTTTATTGGTGTGCTTTGTCTCCACTAAGCAACTAAAAATTGAGGAACTGTGACTAGTAAAAACCAGCTTATTTAAAGACCTTGACTGGAAGGTACTTTACATTCTCAAAAGCACATAAACCATTCCCAGTTCCTGGAGTTTGATTTTTATTGAGCAGAGACTATAGACTGTTGAGGGTTGAAGCTGCTGATGCTTTTGAAAAATATGTTATTGTTTATTCATTTTGGAGAGACAGAGAAGTTGAGAGGAAAAGGAGAGAGTTAGAGATAGATAGATAGATAGATAGATAGATAGATAGATAGATTGATTGATAGGGAAAGATTGACACCTGCAGCATTACTACATCACCAGTGAATCTTCTTCCCTGCAGGTGGGAACTTGGGGCTTAAATCCAGGTCTTCTAGCATGTTAACATGTGCACTCAAGTAGGTGTGCCACTGCCCATCCCCAGAGATGGTGTTTCTTTGACTCCTGGCTGCTGATTGTGAGTGGTGATCTTCCTCATTGTTGTGCTTTCTTACATGGCACCATCTCCAAGACTTCCTGTTGTAGAGGGATGGTTTCAAGGGATCTAGACTATTGTTTGTAAACCTGAACTTGACCTGGGAATCTATAACTCCCTGTCAAAGTTTTTCTAAGGTGTGGACCTTGGTGATAACATCTCTACTGGCATAATGCACATAACCCCTCCTTTGAGATCTACAGAATCCAAGCTCAGCAGCTCTATGATCAGACTCTCACCCCAAGTATTTTTGGTCAGTCCCTTTGTCTTCAAAGTTCTTGACAATCTGCTCCAGCTCTTGGACCTTTCCCAGAACACAATTGCATTATAGACAACCCCACATTGTGAATGAGTTTTACAAGGTCCAGGGTACAACTATAAGAAGGTCTGTAAGATGAGAAGTGGATTTAACAAGTTGCCAGAGTGTGTCCAAGCATAAAAATCAATTGATTTATCTATGCCAGTTGTGGCCTACAAGTCAACTTTACTCTGCCACCTGAGTTTTATGACCTGTGAGCTAAGAATGCTTTCGAATTTCCTAGATAGTTAAAGATAACCCCCAAATAATATTTTGACATAAAAATTATGTGAAATCAAATTCAGTGCACGTAAATAAACTGTTACTGGAATACAACCAAAGCTCATTTTCATATTGTCTATGGCTCCATTCACACTCTAATAGTAGAGGTAAATGATAGTGAAGGTGTATGCTGCTTAAATCTTAAAAATGAGTACTTTTTGGCCTTTTTACAGACCAGGTTTGCTGTGTCCTGCTCTGCACTGAAAATAAACACTTGTTATAAAATATTAAGACAGTCTTATTTCAGTAGCATCAAAAGCAAGACGTTTAAGGAGGTTTTTATGTTCAGGAACTGCCGGGCTAGTGTGGGTGTGCCAACCACAACCTCACAGTTTCCTGACAAGGAACTCTATGCTAATTGTTATAAATTATTTTGCACCAAGATTCGGAAGGACAAATAGACATATCCTGTTTATGCATACATTAGAAACTCAAGATTGGTCCTTACATATCACACACACACACACACACACACACACACACACACACACACACACACACACACACACACACACACACACGTGTGCGTGCACATGTGTGAAAGGAGTGCTACTCACTCTAGGTTGCTGTGGCCTCTCCTCCTTTCACTCCTCACTGTGCCCCCAGGCTCCCTGAGCCTCTCCCCCTTCCCCTATGCTATCCACCTTGCTATCACTGCTGAGGGTCCCAGTGTTGTCTGGGTCTGGACTTCTCCAGAAGGTGGTACACTTGATTGAATGCTCATGTTACCATGCACTAGGAACCAGCTTCAAGTCCCAGGTCTCCACCTGCAGGGGGAAGCTTCATGAGCAGTTAAGCAGTGCTGCAGGTGTTTCTTTCTCCCTCTTTATCTCCACCTTCCCCCATCAACTTTTCTATGTTTTGTATAATAATAATAATAAATAATGTAATGGACCTATGGACTTGCTGGAGAGCTAAAGGTTTGAGTCAGAAAAAGCACTTGAATTATTCATGGTTCCAGAGCTCAGAGAGGAGGAAACAGTGGGTGGGAAGGGAGAAAATTCCTAAAAGCTGAGTCAGGCTGGTCCTGGGAGACCCTGGAGGACATGAAAGAATATGGCTCATACCTGACCTTCAGAGGGATGCTGGTGTTGATCTATTTACTTACCACTTCTGGGTGTTATTTCAGTTCCCACAGCTGGTCAAGCTCCCAAAACAGAACCCCTAGGTGGAGAAACAGAGGGAGAGGGCCTGAGGGGTGAGGTCAGGAGCCAGGGATAGCCAACCACAGCTAGGGGTTACCACAGCGGGCCCAGGTGATTCTTTTGCAGGATTCTTTCTTCAAGCTCTGAATCTCTCACCTGGCTAATGTCTTTTCCTGAAAGGGCCTGATGCTTTTAGCAGGCCCAGGCTATAAGCACGGCTCCTTATGAACATTCACACCCCATCTCAGCTCCACCCAGCAGAGCACCCAACTCCACGCTAAATGCATAATTTGCTGCAAATTAAACTTAGTGGGACTAGAATAATTATGTTGACTTTTTAAAGTACTTAGAGATAAATACATACTTAGATATTTCAGAATATAAAATTTTCCCCATTGTATTCTGAGGGAGACAGGAGAGAGGAGGCTGAGGCAGCATTCAGAAAGGGAATCTTGAAGAAGGTGGCCCAGAGGCAGGGGAATCCCATCTGAGGATGGGGAGTGGAGCTCAGACCAACTTTCCAGCAGGTCAACCGCAGAATGTATATCCTGAGTCTTAAAAATGCCCATTCCTTTTTGATGTGGTGAATCCAGAAATCACAGTAAGGAGCAGCCAGACTTAGAGAAAGACCCATGCACAGGAAGTCATGCCAGGTGTGTCTATCATGGCCATAGTTACACTGGAACCATCTCCTTGCTTAAAGGGAGTGGCTGAGCTCAGTTAGTTAGGGAACACTCCACATGATGGGCTTTTTTGTGGACACCAAAAATGAGACCTTCAAAAAGTAATGGACCATCAACAGAAGTTGAGAAAGAAGATCTGAAAGGGAAACTAAAAGCAGGATTTGACTAAATATGGAGTAGGGCACCAAAGTAAAAACCCTGTGGTGAGGGGTAGACATGCAGCTTCCTGGGGCGGTGGGGGGTGGGGGTGGGTGGGTGGGATGGGACATAGTCTTTTGGTGGTGGGAATGGTGTTTATGTACACTCCTAGTAAAGTGTAGTCATATAAATCACTAGTTAATTAATATGAGAGAGGGAAAATTAATTGTATGTCTTGAAGTTTTTAAAACACAGACTGAGTCTTTTTAATATACAGGTTGTGTATTTGATATGCGGACTCTCTCAAAAGCCTAGACCAAGTAGATCAGAAGCAACCAATGGCACAGCTACATACAAGATACTGGGTACTATACAGCAAACTCTAACAAAAGGACTTTTCAAAGTTAACCCAATTACCAAATAATGTGATGATAACATTAACTATCCATTGTCTTTTTGAACTCTAAGACAATAGGAACCTCACATCTCCACTAGAGAGCCTATATTTCCCCCAGTCCTGGAACCTTAGGGTAGGGCCCACTTTCCCGCATGCCTCTCCCAATCCATATCAAATAATATAGCATCTGCTGATCGCAACCTAATCAACGCAACGATTGCCACCTCAACATGCTTCAGCTCAGACTGTGTCCAGAGACTTCAGGTGTGGAATGACAACCCTTCAGCTTCATTACTCGGGTGAGACCTTTCTTTTCATAGTATTCTCTAATTCCATCTCAGGTGGTTCACTTTCTAACAAAGTCCCAAAACCTGGATATAGACCAGGTTCTGTGAGAGAGAGCATATGTTCACACTTATCCATAAAGTAGTGCAAAATATATACCGAAAGCGGAAGTACACTAGAGTTTGCAGTGAGTACCCCCCTAACACTTCCTCTCCACTATTCCAACCATTGGGTCCATGATTGCTCAACAATTTGTTTGGCTTTGTATGTTAACTCTGTTTTCAGCCACCAGGTTCCAGATGCCATCAGGATGCCAGCCAGGCTTCCCTGGACTGAAGACCCTACCAATGTGCCCTGGAGCTCCTCTTCCCCAGAGACCCACCCTACTAGGGAAAGAGAGAGGCAGACTGGGAGTATGGACTGACCAGTCAACGTCCATGTTCAGCGGGGAAGCAATTACAGAAGCAAGACCTTCTACCTTCTGCAACCCACAATGACCCTGGGTCCATGCTCCCAGAGGGATAGAGAATGGGAAAGCTATCAGGGGAGGGGAGGGGTTATGGAGATTGGGTGGTGGGAATTGTGTGGAATTGTACCCCTCCTACCCTATTGTTTTGTTAATTTATCCTTATCCTTGCTTAAATAAAAAATAAATTAAAAAAAAAGTAATGGACCTGGAACCCAGTTTGGTGTACACATTAACCATGTGCAAGGATCCAGGTTCAAGCTCAGGGGAAGCTTCAGAAAGGGTGAAACAGTGTTGCAATTGTTTCTCTTTTACCCCTCTCCATATCCCCTCTCCACCCAATCTGTCTTTCTGTCCTGCAAAAGAAAAAAAAAATTCTCACCAGAAGTAGTGGATAAGTCCTGCAGACATCTAGCCCTGGCAATAACCCTGGTGGTAAACAAACAAACACAAAATAAATAAAACAGAGAGGGAGAGAGAGAGATGAATGGGAGGAGAGAGAGAGAGAGAGAGAGAGAGAGAGAGAGAGAGAGAGAGAGAGAGAAATCAAGTGGTGGTACACTTGATTGAGTGCTCTTGTTACCATGCACTAGGAACCAGCTTCAAGCCCCAGGTCTCCACCTGCGGGGGGGTGGGGGGAATCTTCAAGAGCAGTGAAGCAGTGCTGCAGGTGTTTCTCTCTCTCTATTTCCACTTTCCCCATCAACTTTTCTATATTTTGAATAATAATAATAATAATAATGTAATGGACCTATGGACTTACTGGAGAGCTAAAGGTTTGAGTCAGAAAAAGCAATGGGCACACAGATTGGTTTATGTGTGCTTGATTCTTAATACTTGAGTATAGTTAACTTGTGTGTGTCCTTAGACAAGTTGCTTCAGCAGGGACAAAGAAGAGGCAAAACAATTACTTACATAAACTAGAGCCATGGCTGTCATGGAAGTGGTGGGAATAGTGACTGGTTAGAAAATGGCATGAGGGAGCTTTCTGGTTTGATGACAATTTACTATATTTTGATTTGGCTGGTGGTAACTAGGATGTATAAATGTGTCAAACCTTATCAAATCGTGCATTTAAGATGTGTGATTTTTATTACTTGCACAGTATGTCTCAATAAAGGAAAAACGCATTTGGGGATGGCCAGCCTGAAAACAAAGAAATAATTCATGCTGGGAGAGTGCTTATAAAAATAAAGGTAGGGAATAAAAGCAGAGCATAAAACTGGACAAAAAGTAAACTCCTCATTTTGCTAAAATAAGCAAAGGAAACATAAAACCCAGAAGGATGTATCCAAAAAATACCAACAGATGTTATCTCTGTAAGGGGGATTATAAAGGATGCTGAATTTCTTTTCTTTTCTTTTCTTTTTGTTTGTGTTATTTCTGCAATAGGCATCTATTGCTGAAATATTATTTTTAATTTGTTTTTAAAGTGGAGGCTGTTATTCCATCTTTATCACAAGGAGACATCTTGGCTTGAGTGATGAGAGTAGAGTTTTTGGCTGAAGGTCTCTTGGTCATTGTTTAAATCTCCTACTCAAAAGGTAGAACATGGGCTGTCATTTAAAGTCCTGCTGCCTCTCTTCTAGTGACAGAAAACCATTGTTGTAGGCTGTGTCCCACTTGGATTTTCTACATACCAGCCCCAGCCTCCCCTCAGATAGTGATGGTCAATAATATATGACCAGATGTGTTCATTGAGGCCTTCAGAAAAGTTCTTTGATGGGAGCTTAGCACCTGGCAGAACCCTCTTTGCTTCCCTATCTTTGCCTTTTATTTTTCCCTTCCAGTCTTGAATACTACAGAAATTTCAAGAGCATTGGCAGCCATCATGTAACCAACAGACAATCTTGAGGATGACATTTTCACTATAGACAGAAAAACAAAAACAAGGAAACACCCTGAAATGCTGATAAAAGATGTGGAGCTAACACTACATACTGGGGCCTCCTATATGCCAAATGTCCTTAAATGACAGAACAATGAATTGTTTAAGGTACTACTAGCAGCTGAATGCAGTTCCTCAAAGATACAATGGGGGACAGTCCAGGATGGCAGAGACCAGGCAAAACCAGCTAATCTACAAAAAAAAAAAAAAAAAAAAAAACTCTAATGAAAATTAGTGAGAAAATAACAAAATCTTTTGGAGCCAGGGACCAGTAGGCTTGTGCTAAAATGGACTTAGCAGGAAAGTCTGTAAGTGGAAGTAATACTTGTAAAAATAACACTTAATGGAATCAAGCTGGGCTAGGTTACAGGCTACCTACCTCTAAAGGTGGATCAGCCCTGGCAAGGAGTTTTATTCAGGACAATAGGGCCAAGAGATTTAGTACTGAATACTTAATAGAATACTGAGTCAATAATGTAGGGTGAAGTATAGAGTTAAACTGAGCATGGGACGTCTCGAGTTTCCAGGTCTTCTAATAGAGGAAGCTGGACCCTGAGGACATTAACAGCAGCCATTATCTGCTGTCTGCATTCATCTGCATAGCGGGCAGGTGGAAATGTAGATACCTGTAAAGGGTGCAGACATTTCAGTAGGAACTGGCCCCTCTTCCAGGCTACTTGCAGGGTACAGAGGGAGGGGTTCCTAATACCCTTCTTCTAGAGAAGTCTTTCTCTAAACAGCCCCATAACACTAGGAAGACAAGACTTGGTGAGTGAGCTTTGTCTGACATCAATCACCTAGCTTATAGTGTCCCGCCCCAATGCTTGAACTGGAAGGTATTTTGGTGGACTTGTGGTACACTCCTCCCCTGATGCTTGAGCTCCTTCTTCAATAGCTACCCACAAAACCACACACCACCAGCACAACCATCATTGATGACATCTGAGTTACCTTCCTCACTTACCCCATCATCATAATCACCATCACCACTGGGTGAGTAGATGCCTCTCAGTCCTCCTCACTTCCTCCCCAGTTCTGAGCCTTCTCCCAAGTCTTCTGTTATAAACCCAGCAATCAAAGTGACTTCTTTAAGATGGATTAGGTCAAGCTACTCTTGTGTTCAAAACTCTGCAGTCAACTCCATGTTAAAAGTAAAGTCCAAATGTCCAGTATATTCTGTTTGTTGACTACTCACCTCACCTCCTGTTATTTCCCCTCTACTTACTGTATTCCAGCTATACTCATCTCTCCACCATCCTTTGAGTACAAGCTCACTACTACCACAGGGCCTTTGCACCTGCTGCTCCCTGTGATCAAGACATTCCTTTGACAATTACTATCACTGCCCATTCCATTTCTCTAGACCCATGGATTAGGATGAAAACTAGTTTTTTTTGCCTACTGACCATGGGTTGAGAACCCAGGAGCCGTTTAGAAGCCCAACTCCATGTTCCCAGGCTAGGAAACTCTGCTACCTTTTCTTTGCTATAAGCAGAGTGGCAAGTGGGTTGACTAGGCTGCTGACAAAAGGTCTCTTGAAGGTACATATGGTGGTGCATAGAAGCTCCCTAAAGAAGGAGAGCTCCACCCACTGCTTTTCAAGGGGCTTCCTTATATAAGCTGGAGATGGAACAAGCCCGGCTGTAGAAGAAATAAAGACAGGAGAGGAGGGGAGAGAAAGAGTAGGGAAGAAGCAGAGAGATGGATGGGACTGCACACCACTGTAACTCCATCTGGTGGGTATGAGAAAGAGTGAGGGGAGTGGGAAATGGGGAGAGAGAAAAAGGGAGGGAGAGAAAGATAGGGAGAGAGGGTGAGGGTGAGGGAGAGGGAGAGAGAGATTGAGATTCTGAGAAGAGGTGACCCTGGACTTGCTGGAGTGTCAGGGGTCTTTGAGGGGGTACATTGGGGTTCTGGAAAGACTGATAGGTTGCAGTTTAGGAGATCTGTGGCCTTTCTCCAAGCTAATCTGTTGGCTTTACTGTGCTTATTGGGGGGCTGGAAATGATTTTTTTATTGCCACCAGAGTTAGCGGCCAATTACCTTTTTTTTTTTTTTTAATGTAATAGAGAAATTGAGGGAGGAAAGGGAGATAGGAAGGGAAAGAGAAAGAAAAACACCTACAGACCCGTTTTCCTGCTTGTGAAACTCCCCCCACCCCGTAGGTGGGGGGCAGAGGCTTGAACCTAGGTCCTCACTATGGTAATCTGTGCACTTAGCTATGTGGGCCACCACTTAGAACCCTGGAAATGAAACTTTCTGAGGACTTTTAAATATCTGGGTCAGGTTGGGCCTCCATGGTTCTCAGTGGAGAAGTTACTGGCACAGACCTCCCTTCCTTTGGGAGATCTCCCTAGCCAGATCAAACACGAAATCTGAACAGCGGTAGTGGGTTGTCTTTTGAGCTCCCCGGTCTGTAGGGAACCGCAAGGGTTGGGGGAGAGTCAGTTCTTGTCACAGGGTGGCACGAGGCTTGTCGTGGGGGCTCAGGCATTTCCAGGTTGGACTTGAGAGGTTCATTCACTTACTGAAAAGAAACATCGATTGAGCTGTTTCTGAGTTTTTGTTATTACAAGGGAAGCTGCTGTGAACATTCCTGTACAAGTCTCCAACACAAATGTACAGGAGAGTCTCTGGGGCTTGTTCTCCAGGTAGAGCTGCTGAATTAGAAGGTGTGTGCATGTTCAACTTTACAGGCGAATGCCAAATTGATTTCCAAAGGGCCCGTCTTCTTCCCACTGTCTGTGCCTGGCCTTGGGATATCTATCAGCCCCCAGCCACCCCACCCAGACAGTTGCCTGCCTCCCTGAGAGTTGGGGGGATGATAAATCATACTAACTGTATGGTTTTGAGTGGAAAAGGAGCTATTTGATTAAAAAAAGAAGACAAAATGTGTCGAGCACAAAGGAAATGATGGACAGATGTGACCCAGTTTAAATAAAAGATTCTGCTCACCAATTGTTTGCGTAAATACACACAGCTGGTAAGGTCTACAATACAGGAACTGACATTATATCTATCAGATAAGCACACTGGGCTCTAACCTAAATAGCTACAGACTCACTCCCTAGAAAGTCCAAGAAACCAATTAAGAATCCAACAGCAAATCAGGTGAGGGCTGCAGAGATAGCTACAGCTCACCAGGTAGGGTGCCTGCACCACCTTGCACATGATCCAGGTCTGTGTCCAAGGCAAGTGCCATGGCCAATCTAAGCCGAGCTAAGCTAAACTCAAGTTACTGTAAAACTCACAATGCTGTCTTTATATATACTTGCCAAGTAGGGTGGAAACAGGATGTGACATAGAGAGGGTGGAGAGAAAAGTGACTGGTGAAAATCAGAGTGTGACAAGGAGAGGATCAGGGTGTGACAAGGAGAGGGTGTGGAGCAGGCGAGAATTCTATCACTGAACCACTAATGCCCTGGAGGGAGGGTGATGCTTGTTAACAGCGGTTATGTAAATAGAATGAAGTGGTTATGTAAATAGAATAGTGTTAAGCAGGGGGGATTTAAACCAAATGAAACAGAAGGGATCTCATGCATACCAACATCACACAGCAAAGGAGAGGCAGATTCAGGACCAGAACTCAGCTTGAGCTGGTTCTAGATTGCATCAGCCTGTCCATTCCTTGTGGTCAGAAACCTGTCTTTTTAGTACCATCAACTCTTTCTCAGTGTACTATTAATGCTTTGGGGGCTAGGAGAGAGGGGGTATTAGCTTGAGCAGGGACCATGGATACATTTTTAGGAGGTTCAGGCCTTTCCCTGGAGGAGCCTGATCCTATCTTAGTGTGGAAGGAACAAGGGTCTGTAAAAAAGATGGACTGTGTGACTGGGGTAAGCACCTTGCCCTCTCTGTGTCCTGGCTATTACTGTCACTCCATGTGCTCTTAGCCCATATGGGCTACAGTGATGTCAGGCTTACAGGAGGAGCTGCTGCCAGGACTGGGCTTACCATCTCCAGCTATGTGACCTTGGGGAAGTCACTCCTCCTCCCTGCACCCAATTCACAGCTGCAGATGGGGATGTCCTAGTCACAGTGTGAGGCACCTGTGTTTGTGATGATCAGGAGTGACTCACAGAAGCCCAATGAGTCTGAACCCAGCAAACTCAGCACAAAGTCTGTGCAGATGTTTATCACTGCTGGCTCAGCTGCCCTGTCCCACCCAACCTGCTGGTGTCCTCGGTGCTCCCCAGCACCTCCAGCTGATGTTAATGAGCTGAGGCACCAGTAATAAGGCTGCTTCCTCACTGAGTACTCTGGAACAGCCTGGGGGGTGAGAGAGAGTTAGGTGAGAGAGTTGGTCTGCTCATAGAGCCCCCTCTACTCTGCAGTGCTCAGCAGCTGGGCAGAGAGGGCTTTCTACTGCCCCTGAAGCTCTCCTAGAGGAATGGAGGCCAGGAATCCCCTCCCCAGATTATGATGGTGCACCTGTGCAATTAACTAACCTTGGAAAGTGAAAGTCTCTGTTTTCTTCTGGTTTGTTCCTTTCTTATAACGGGACCTCTGCTCAGCTCTGGCTTATGGTGGTGCTGGGAAGTAAACTGGGACCTGAGAGCATGAAAATCTTTTGCATAACCATTTTGCTATCTCCCCAGATAGGAAGTCTCTGTTCTGAGTAGTTGTATGCAAAGCCTTGATTAATAAGACCATTACGCAAGTGCTGTGGTCCGGATGACAAGCCTTGGCTCATAGTACTGCTTTTCTCTGCCTCTTCCAGGTAAGCAGCACCTCAAAGATCAGTGGAGACCCTGGCCATGGGGCAGCAAAATAGCTTGTGGCTGGACCCACTTTTGAGGGTGGGAAAACCCTGTAGACTGGGGCTGTGGATGTTGGGCTAGGAGAAAGGGTTCTGCTGAGCTGGATGAGACTCAGCTGATACTGTGGTAGTAAAAGGTCAAAGGGATTGGGGTGGGGGTCAAGGCGGGAGATATATGGTCTGGGACCTGACACCCAGGGAAGGGCCAGCAGAGGCTAGGCTGATAGACTTCAAACTGGGGGCTGTAACTGTGGCTTTGACTTGATCAGGCCTGACTCAGTGCACATCTGGGGACCTCCGGGCCCCAGCCTCAAGATTCTGCAATGAGGCCACCCTGGGTGATGGCCCACCTGGTTAAGGGCACGTTATAGTGTGCAAGAACCTGAGTTCTAGCCCCCAATCCCCACCTGCAGGGAGAAAGCTTTATGAGTGGTCAAACAGTACTGCAGGTCTCTCTCTCTCTCTCTCCCTTCCCTTTTGATATCTATCTCTCTATCTCTATTCAAATAAATAGATAAATAAATACATAGATAAATAAATAAATAAATAAATAAATAAATAAATAAATAAATAAGCACAATGCAGGCACTGCTAGGATGCCCTGGAAGGATGGGGAGGCATCTGGCTCAGCAAACTCAGGTCTTGAGCTCTGTCCACTCTTGTCTGGTTATCACCAGTAAGCCTTGCCTAGGGATGGTCTGGCCCCACCTCTTTGCTGACAGCCAGGGCCTCCTAGCCCTCAGTTCCATTGCTCTGATTGGTTCTTCCCTGACTCCATCACACTGTGAGGAGTATGCAAGATTCTGATTGGTCCAACCTGTGGCTCCATGCTTTGCTCTGTCTGTGAGTGGAGTGGTTGCTCAGGACCCCAAACACAAAAAACTGTGGGGCCGATCCTAAGGCCACCTGTTACCCAGGACTCAGTGGACTTCAGTACCGGTCAATCATCCCCACTTTACCAACTCTCTAATCCCCTGGCCCCTTTCCAGAGGAGACATTTCTGTATTTTAAAGGCTCCCATTGTGTTTTACTTTTGAGATCTGGAGTGTTCAGGATGGCCTGAACTGAGAAAAGGAAAGATTTCTTCTTCTCCTGTTTCTTCTTCTCCTCCTCCTCCTTCTTCTATCTTTTCCTTTCCTTCTTCTTCTTCTTCCTCTTCCTCTTCCTCTTCTTTCCCATCGTCCTTCTCCTTCTCAGTTTTTAAACATAGGCAAAAAGATACCACACCATGAAGCTCCCTTCAAGACAGTGGGCCCCTGCTTTGAACACATGGCAAAGCAGCCCACTATCCAAAACTGCTCACTATCCAAGTGAGCTACTGGGTTTTTGGAAAAGTCAACATTTTAACAAAGAAAAAAATCATGACTTCTGGACAATCAAATATTTCACCGACCCAAGGCAAGTCTTCTTGAGGAAGCAAAAACTAGTACTTTATTTCATCATCATAACATAAAGGAAATAGAGGTTCAGGGAGGTTGAAGGCATGCCCAGGGTCACACAGCATGAGGTAATGCAGGACTTCTGAACACTCTTGTAGTCTAGGCATCACAGGAATTACCATCACACTCAACCAATGAGGAAATGAATTAGTTGACCAGAGCCACAATATGGAGTGACACAGCCAGGACTCAAGCCCAGATTTGCAAAAAACAAACAAACAAACCTCTTGTCCTCCACTAGCTGGAATGGCCACTCTTCACTGCTGATCCAACATTGAGTGACACCCTCAGAAAACAGACCTAGCAGCAGCAACAACAAGACACCTTTTCTGGCTGGCCTTTGATCCAGGGCCCAGACACCAAGCCACTACAATGTGGGCATACACCTTGTGAAGCCAGGTCCCCTCAAGGACATATTAGAAGCAAGCAACATCATTACCACTCTGTCACATTGCTCAGTATGAGGGGCCCAACCTCCCTGCCAGCACATGAGGGCTCAGGTCAATCAGCTCAGACCACTCCAGGAGACTCTTGAGGTGCATGTAGGGGCTTAGGAATGGGACTTGTCCATTCCTCATGGTCAAGTCCTATGAGTTCTGAGTTCAGGGGCCCCTTCTCTGCTACAGTTTTTTCAGAGATTCAAGGTGCTCACAGAATTCTCAAATCCTAAAATCTGAGCATCTGGTCCCTTTCGCAGAACTTTCACATTCTAGAATCATTCCTAGATTCATGGGCCTGAGAATATCAGTATTAAAGAGTCTCTGGAGAGACCCTGGAACTTCACTACAGCTTATTGGACCCATAGAATCACAAACTTGATCTAGAGAAACATGGTCTTGAAATAGATACCCCAGAGTCAGAATCAGCATAGGAGGTGGTCTGAGTCCAGCTCCCACCACAGCTCCATTGCAGAAGGCCCTCTCTTTCCTGTCCTGTAAGTAACAGTGTGGCCTCCTGTGGAAATGGGAGCCCACCACCTGGCAGGGGAATCTGCCACATGACCAATCAGTCTGCAGATGCTGAACCCACAGGCTACTCCATATTATAACCCAACCCCCTCCAAAATGCTCCTTTTTTTGTTCATTTAGTCATTATTCCAGACCACCTTTTACAGAGAGAGAGAGAGAGAAAGACCAGAGCAGTGAAGTTCCCTTCAGTGTACTGGAGGCTGGGCTAGAACCTGGGCTGTGCACATAGAAAAGCAGGTACACTATCCAGGTGAGCTAGCTTGCCAGGCCTCCAGCACACACCTACTACATTCTGTTCCAATGAGAGGTAACTGTAAAATCTTACATTGCTGTAGAAGCTGTTTTTGGATATTATGGGCAAGGAAGGTGGAAGCAACATGCCCATTATACTGCAGAGCTAACTCTCCAGGGTAGTTCACTACGACTAGAGACAACTTGAAAACATGTAGACACAAAGATATATAGAGAGTCTTACCTGGGAGGGCAAGGAATTATACCTCTCAAGGGGTAGGTGGAAGATTGAGCTCAGACCTACAGGGATGCAGAGGTTACATAGGCTCCTATGCTGAATATGGGCCCTAGATGAAATTGATGGGGTCTACAGTCAACAGTATTTATATACTTTGCCCATATTTGGGGGCTACTCTATTCCCTGTTCCAGCTTTATGGTCTTTTTTCCAACTATGACACCATTCCCCCAGACAAAAACTTGGGTCCACTTACATATCAGATGTCAAGCTCAGGCAAAAACTAGTAAAGTCATCCCTTTGGAATATACCTAAAATAGACCCACTAGCTATTTCCAAAACGAGACCCCCAAATCTTCATCTGCGATATTCCAGCCTTTAGGTTCATGATTAGTCAATTTGTTTGGCTTTATATGTTAATTCATTTTTAGCCACCAGGTTCCAGATGCTTCCATTATGTCAACAAGACTTCCCTGGGCAGAGGACCTCACCACTGCATCCTAGAGCCCCACCTCCCTAGAACTCTGCCCCACTAGGGAAAGAGAGAGACAGGCTGGGAGTATAGATCGATCTGCCAGCACTCATGTTCAGTGGGAAGCAATTACAGAAGCCAGACCTTCCACCTTCTGCACCCCACAATGATCCTGGGTCCATATACCCAGAGGGTTGAAGAATAGAAATGGTATCAGGGGAGAGGATAGGATACAGAGTTCTGGTGGTATGAATTGTGTGGAGTTGTACCCCTCTTATCCTATGGTTTTGTCAGTGTGTCCACTTTATAAATAAGAATTAAAAGAAGAAGAAGAATGTCCAGAGTTAGGGATGGGACTGTGGGTCAACTGGCCTTGTCAAAATTTATCCTGACCTGCCACTGTCTACTAGGAGACACAGAAGAGCTATTGAACATCTTAGAGTCTTATTTTCTCCACCTGTGAAATAGGCTAGGGAGGATCCCTCTGGTGGTGATGCCCAAGTTGCAGTGAACTCCCTGAGAGGACCCACCTGCGGCACATGGCAGGCAGGCACATAGGTTAGCCCCTACCTCCCCGCCTCGCCTAGGCCTGGGGATGGGCAGGGTTTCTCTGGATGCATAAGGTGTACAGAGGCCTCTCAAGGGAGGGAAAGCTGTGCTAAGGTCTGTGAGTCTGGTGTGTGTGTGTGTGTGTGTGTGTGTGTGTGTGTGTGTGTGTGTCACAACACATGTCTTTCTACAGAGTTAGGAGGTGAGGGTGAGTTAAAGGTATAAGGGTGTTGTAGAATTCTGCTACTGCTTAGGAGAATGGAGTGAGGCTGCTGGAGCAGGCATAGGCATCTCCTGAGAGGACATTGAGCCCTCCCCTGTGCCTGACCTCAGCCTGTGATGGCATAAAGCCACCCGGCCTCCTGGGATCCCCTATAACCCAGAGCATATTGTCTATGACCTGCCCTTGAAAAGAGTTAAAGGACAGAGTAGTTTCACCAAAAAATATTACCAGAGGGGTGAAGTTTGGGCTTTGTAGGATACACAGAAGTTTCACAGTGGAGGATGGAGAAGAAGGGAGGCGTTACAGCAGGACAGGAGCAGAGTCCTGGCAGGATAACAGTGGGCCCAGTGGGCTCTGGTGTGGGGAGCACAGGGAAAACCTACCTTGCAAGGAGTTTCCTGGAGGGAAGGATGGGGAGGAGGCTGGCAGGAGAAGGTCATGATGGCACTGATGGTGGGAGTTGTAGCAGGCCCTGAAGTAGTGATGTTTGTGAGGTGGAGGATAGCTCTTCTGCACAGGGGCTACTTATATCACACAAGGGAAGAGGAGAGGTGGGAGGAGGACTTACAAGGAGCGCTGCTAGTCTTGGCAACCCTCCTTTGCTCTGAATCTTGCTTTGCCTGGTGGAGTTTGCTAATCCATGGACTGGCCTCCAAGATTCAGCCTTTCGTTCTAAAGCTCCTTAAGAAAGAAACCCACACCTGGAAGTGAGTCCTGCTTTCCAGAGAGCAGGGGATGTTAATTATCACTGAGGCTTCCTTGCAACCCTCTTGTCTGAGCTCTCTGATAAGGAGTTAGGCTCCGATTAAAGGCAGGCTGCACCATTCTAAGATCACATTACTCTGCCCTCGGAGATGAAAATAAGCAGAAAGAGAAAATAAGCAGGAGAACCGGGGGCAAGTGCAGAGAAGAAGAGAAGAGAAGGAAACAGGAAGGGATGGAAGCCGCCTGTAGGTTCTGTGGTGGAGTGGAAGCAAGGTTCTGGGTGCACAGCTTGGCTGCAGGCAAGCTACCCAGAAAAGGGCAGCTGCCTAGAGAAGGTGAAATCATCAAGCCTTGGGATCGGATCTCTGTTCTTCTCCCTCTAGTGGCTGGATGCCCTAGAATCTCCACACTGTCTGGCTGTGGTGGGTATCTGACTTACTCAAACAAAATAAGTGTTGACTTTGTTCAATGTCCAGGTATAAGTCTGATGAGGTGGTATGGCACTCAGCAGCTGTGTGCCCATGGTAGACCCAGGGTGCCAGCCTGTATATATGGTAGTGATCATGGGCTCTGGAAGTATTAGAGCTTTTCAACAAAAAAGGCCCCATTGTCCTGCTATGGCTCCACTCTGTTCAGTCACCTAAGGGAGAAGCAGGCCTGAGGGCACAGGAAGGAGTGCACATACAGTCTGGGGGCTCACAGTCTCTTAATGTCTCTGGATCTCACTGGCTTTGGTGGAAAGCAGATGGCATCAAACTGGTCAGGCCTCACAAGCTCTTGAGTCTCTCTTGTACCTGAATTAACTGGCTCCATTTCCCTTCCCAGCCCCTAGTTTGAGGGTCCCTTGGGGCCTCATATGATTGCTAGTGGACTCTGCTTGGTGACCCCTGCTGCCAGCACTAGTCTGAGTTTGGGAAATCACTGGGTATGCCTGTAATCTGCCCTGTTGGCTATGCCCCATGGGGATGACAGTGTCACCTACATGCCAAGGGCCTGCATCTCTATCCTCACGGGGCAGCCGGAGCTCCAGTAACTGGAGTAGCTCCCTGCCCTGGGGTGGGTGCAGGGGAGCAGGGAAAATCTTCTTCCCTTTCTCTGTGATGCACTTGGTTTCCTGTCTCTGTGCCAAGGTCCTACTGACAGTGACACTCAAGAAAGCAGGCTTTGGGGTTTGTCCTTTGGAGAGGATAGCATCTCCTTGGGATGTTGGGGACACTAGCCCATACCTAGTTGCAAGTCTTAGCAGATCACTTCCCTCCCATCTATATTCAAGTTCAGCTGTGTGGCTGTGTAGACAGATGATGAACAAGTCATGTGTTAGTGGGTAAGGACATATAAGAAAGAAGTAAGATAATTTAGAAGATAGATGCTGGAGGGAGGGGGTATAACCAGGGGAAGAACCAGGGTCCAGGCTGCTCAAACCAGGCTCAGTCTCCAGATGTGAGCATTCAAGTTAACCTAGTCTCTCTCTCTCTCTGTGTGTGTGTGTGTGTGTGTGTGTGTGTGTGTGTGTGTGTGTGTGTGTGTGGGTGTGTGTGTGTGCACAGGAAATTGCTATTGGGGTCTGTCCCTGACTTGGGTGCGATGCTGAGAAGGATGTGACTCCTAGAGCACTTTAGCAGGTGCCAGGAATGCCGGGCTATGCAGGACACATGCTCAGCATACAGTGACTTGAGCTCATGTCCCAGCTGCCTTTGCACAGAAATGTCACACGGTTGATGTGCACTTTTGAGCCTCAGTTTCCTTTTCTGTAAGATGAATATGATAGCACAACTGTGCTTTACAGAGTGTAAGGGTTAAACACACTTAGCCCAGAGTTGTGAGAAAGAGAACAGGGCTTATTCATCATGTCAAGATGCTGATCATAGGATGAAGGCCAGTCCTTTTCACAGCAGCTGGGGGCCCTGCACTGGCCAGACACACATCAGGTGCTCAGCTTTCACTGTCTACCTACACAGCTGGATGGAACCCCTGACACCCTGAAACTGGAGAGGCAGCAGCAGCCCCAAGTGAGTCTGAAGGAAACAGTAGTTTCCTGGACACCTTCTCCCCAAAGCCCCACCCATCTCCTTACTGGCTGCAGGGCTATGGTGCCAGCTCCTCTCAGGACTCAAGACAAAATGACAGAGAGTGAGGGCTCCATGCCCTTTGCTCTGGGTTCTATCTACCTGATTTTATGTGGCTGGAGTTCCAGCTGCCACTCAACTGGGGAATGTCCAAAGTGCATCTAATCTCATGAAGTCTCACTCTTTTCCTTATATATTATTTTTCCTATGCATATTCTAAATTTTCTTTTTTTCTTTTTACAAAATAAAAGTATATGGTACCCACTAATTCGTAATCTGCTTTTCATTTAAGAATATTTTCTGATGTAAGTCTCCTTTGATTTCAATGGCCTTGTGCCTGGCTTTCTGTTGTAATTGGCACTATCATTTATTTTAGTCAGTTCCCTTCAGATGTATTTGTATTTAGATTGCTTTTTTTTGCTTTTGCAAGCAAAATATATTGCCTGCCATTTTATTTGTCCTCACTCATTAAAAATGACTTCTAATTATACAACTTCCCTGCAAAATTTTACCCACATCTATACTATGCACTAAAGTGGTATATAATTATTATAGACCTTTATCCATTTACACACACATGTATGTGCAGGCTTATTATATTTTTATGTTGACACCAGGTTATCATTGGGGTTTGGTGCCTGCACAATGAATCCTCCATTCCCAGTGGTCAATATTTTCCATGTTTTAATAGAGACAGAAAGAGAGACAGGGAGAGAGAGAGAAAGAAAGAGAGGGAGAGAGAGAGATCTGCAACAATGTTTCATCACTCCTGAAGCTTCTCCTTGGCAGCTGGGCACCTAGGTCTTTGTGGATGGTAATGTGTGCTCTCTGTCAGGTGCACCACCACCCAGCCCCCCTCATGCTTATTTTAAAATAGATGAAAGGTGTCATAAGATATGTATCTGTGTATCTAGTTGTTTAATCATTTTGTAATGCCATGGAAATCTTTCTTTGTCAGTACAATAGGAACTGTATTCATTTTAATCAAGTAATTTATCTCCAATACTTGGGTGTTTCTCCTAAAGCCCTACTTCTCTTTCTTTCTTCATCTTGCCTCCTTCCTCCCTCTTCTTCCCTCCTCATTCTACTTTGCTTTTTCTCTCTTCCTTTACCATTGCCATTTTTTCAACTCAAGGTTATTTTACTTGTCTCCATCCCCTTCCTATACAGGCATCTTCACCCTGCAATACATCTTTTTGTGTGCTCACTGTGTCTGTGGAAGTCTATCTGTGATACTCTGGAGTTGAATTGCTAGCTTACAATGTTTACCAGACCAGGTCTTCTGTGAGGCTCCAGGGTTTTGGGGAAGGTGTGGTTGCAAGTCTCAGATGGCTGCTAGCCCCAGGCTTCATGGGATGAGATGGGAAGGGATCTTTACCTACTCATTCGCTGCCTTAGCCATGTCCTTGGACAGCTCCCAAGGGCACTTCCAGCTCCTATTCTGTAGCTTCCTTTATAGAAAAGATGTTCTGGTAGAATAGTCTTAGAAGAATAGCCCTTATATGCTATTGACTCCCTCCCTGAATTTTCTTTTTCTTTTTTTTTCTTTTTTTTGTTACTCTTGAGGGTGGGGGATTTCCTATTACCTTTGGAATCATGATGTTGGAAACATTTGAGGCTTCTTCTCTGTTTCCACTGACCATTTCACAGGTAGAATTGGAAAGGATGAGGCTACTTTAAAGAAGGAAACAGGGATGAAACATAGGTATGGTAGAGTCCCAAAGGCAGAGGTGAACATTCTTTTTTCCGTCTAGCTCTTGAATTCACTCATCCTGGGACTAACTATTCCTTCTCAAGTCTCAGCTATTGGACTGTCCTGGGGCCCATTGTCCTGGATAGTGTGAGTGGGCTCATGAGTCCGTAAGGGCTCAGCATCAGCAGCAAGTGAGTTTGCTAGATTTGTACACAGCTCTTCTTCAACTTGACCCAACTCCCTGTCCTCAGGACCTCCTCCAGTGGTCCACCCTTCAGTCTGCCTACTGTCTTCTAGCTCAGGTCTGGCTCTGCCATGCTCTTGCTTACACTTTAGTCACTGCCTCCTGATTTTAGCATCAAAGGTGCACTTCTTATTCTGGTATGTGTCTGGCTCCTGAGTGCCTCATTTCTCACTCATTATGCCTGCATACAATATACTGACTCTGGACCGAGTCTGTATGCTCTACATGTTACCCAGGCTCACCCCTCCACGTCCGGCATATGCTGCTTCCTCTGGCTGACACTTAGCTTCTTTTGTGTTTCATGCTGTGTCAGAGATGGAACCCAGGGACTTGGGTATATACTCTGCTTCTGTGTCACCTCTGGTCCAATATATATTTTGTGAATTTTATGGGAGAATTTTACATGTATGTGCATGATATATGTAACTCACATATGCAATTCATAGAGTTCTACTCATTTTCTCTATGCTCCTCTCACAACACTGGAAACAAAATCCACAATCTCAAGAATCCAAGGTAGATGCATCACCCTGAGCCACTGCCTTACCCCCTATTCTTTCCCCCTTCCTCTCTTTGTATCAGGATGCTTCTTCAGTCAGATCCGATAAGAAGCATCCATTCTTCCAGAACCACCTCCCTCATTTCTCTCCGGTGTGTTTGCATCATCCACAGCTGAACACTGTCTAGTAGTGCTTGATCAGAATATTGCAGTAAGGAGTCGGGTGGTAGTACAAAAAGTGTTACAAAGTACAAGGACCGGCCTAAGGATCCCGGTTCCAGCCCCCGGCTTCCCACCTGTAGGGGAGTCGTTTCACAGGTGGTGAAGCAGGTCTGCAGGTGTCTATCTTTCTTTCCCCCTTTCTGCCTTCCCCCGCTTCTCTCCATTTTTCTCTGTCCTATCTAACAATGATGATATCAATAACAACAATAATAACTACAACAACAATGAAAAACAACAAGGGCAACAAAAGGGAAAATAATAAAAAAAAAAAGAACATTGCAGTGGACTTGAATCCCATGAAGGTAAGTTTCAAGTCCCCTGTGTATACACTGTGACCCTTGTTTTTGGCACAAGTTCCATAATTACCTCTGCAATCTCTCACTGAACAGGGGTGTGTGTGTGTATGTGTGTGTGTGTGTGTGTGTGTGTGTGTGTGTGTGTAGGGGGAGAGTAGAAGAGCACAGCTATGGAAACAAAGTGGACCTGGGACAAGCCCTATGCCAAGCCTGCTCTACCCTGCATGTCCTCATCCTCCAATGCAAAATGAAAACATTATCGCCCACTCCTTGGGGAAAAGATGAGTGTGACAGTGTTTGGCAAATGTGTTATACAAATACTCATCTAGAAAGTAATAGTCAGTCAGCCAAATTCAATGTCTACAAATTGTTCTGACAAATCTGATAGCATTTCCTTAGGATGAAAATGAAAGACTCTCAGGCAGGGGTAGACAGAAATGCATATTTAATGAAATGTTACAACATGCCACATATATATCAGGCAGATCCAAGTATTCATTTTCTACATAAAGAACTTGATTTTGGTTAGATTTATTTATCTAAGAAATGTGGTGTATTTTCTTTTTATTTCAAATGGCACCTTTATTTCTGTATTTTGTTTTCGAACCCTGACAACATGTTAAACTCTCTTATTTTATGGGGACTCTTGGATTTTTTTCCAAAGAGACAATCACACAATATGTAAATGATGACAGTTTTTACTCTTCCTTTCCAATTCGTATACCTGTTATGCCTTTTCTTGCTAAGTATTCTAGAAAGGACCACCCGTGTTGAATAGTAATGATGTTGGCAGTCATCCTGGGCTTGTTCCTGAGCTTAAGAGGACAGCTTTCAATGCTTCATCATGATGTGATGTTTTCTGTAGGCTTTTGGTTTGGTAAAATGTCTTTGGCTCTTTTTATTCCTATTTTGTTGGTAGTTTTAATTTTTTTTATTACGACTAGCCTCTGACTTCTATCAAGTGCTTTTATTCAGATGATCACAGATCTCCCATATGATAAATTACATTAATATGGTGATACTATCCTGACATCATATCCCTAAGAAAAATCAAAGTTTATTATAGGATATCATCTATTAAATTTATTGCTGGAGTTGTCTTGGTAAATGTTGAAAGACAGTATTTTGCATTTCCTTTTTTTTTTTTTTAATCTGCTCTTTGATGACCATTGTTGGTGTGACTTGAACTTTAGGGCTCCATTAGTTTTGTGAATGAAAATATTAGTACAAAAAGAAAATTTTTGAGAAAATTTGTAAAAATGCATAGTAAGAATATTTTATTTGTGAGGATATTTCCTTTCCAGTACTGAGTTCATTCACTTAGTGGTTATAAACTTATAGAGAATTAAAATAAATGGGGGTCACTTTTGGTAGTCACATTTTATTAGGAATGCATTTAATCAATATAAAAGTTCAAATGCATTGGCATAAAGTTATTCATACAATTTTCCTGTGTGTTACTTCTATACACTCTGTACTTCTGTAGTGATTGTCCCTTCCACTGCTTCAATATCCTATTTATACTCTTTTTGTTCAATTTTTCCTGGCATCTCTGCTTTTTACCCCTTTTTTCTCTATTGGAAGGAGTAATCATCTCTGCTTTTTAACTTAATTTTAGATAGCAAACTCTTGGTTCTGTTGATCCCCTACATATATCTTGGACTTACCCTCTCTATGCCTCATGTGATGAAGAATAACCCAGTTACCTGAATAGGCATACATGGGGTATACAGGGGGTCAAAGGTTGATTGGAACCTGTCCACAGTCATCCACCCAAGTAGGGACAGATGAGAGGTCACTGGGATGCCCAAGTGATGAGTGAGGAAAGGGAAGTTTCCTCTATGTTACTATGAACTGATTGTATCTTCTTCAAATTCATATACTGAAACCTATCTTCCCCCTTTTGAAAGGAAATTCAGCTCATGAGAGTGGAGCCCACAGGAATTGGATTAGTACCTTTATAACTCAGACAACCTTGTCCATGTGTGGGCACAGCAAGAAAACTGTCCACGAACCAAACCTGTTGGTATCTTAATCATGCGATTTTGCGGTCTTAGAACTGTGATCCACACATTCTACTTCTTTTAAAAAAAAAAAAAATATATATATATATATATATATATATATATGTATTTATTCCTTTTTGTTGCCCTTGTTGTTTATTATTATTGTAGTTATTGATGCCTTCGTTCTTGGATGGGACAGACAGAAATGGAGAGAGGAGGGTAAGACAGAGAGGGGAAGAGAAACATAAGACACCTGGAGACCTGCTTCACCACTTGTGAAGCGACTCCACTGCAGGTGGGAAGCCAGGGGCTCAAACCGGGATTCTTAGTGCCCGTCCTTGCGCTTTGCGCCACCTGCGCTTAACCTGCTGCGATTTCGCCTGACTCCCCTCACATTCTACTTCTATGCTACTTGTGTTATAGCAGTTTGAATAGACACACATGGAGGTGGCAGAATTTCACTGGGCCTAGAGTCTCTTTGCAGTCTCATTGGGAGGAAAGAATCCTAGTAGAAGAGTGAACTGAACAAGGAGAGTATTTGGGGATGGGTGTGTCCGGGGGTGGGGGTGGGGGGAGATCAGTTTCTTCTAGCGTTTGCCCTTCTTCCATAGCCAGTCAACAGCATCAGGTTGAGCCTGATGTAAAGTTTCGAGACCTCCTTTGAATCTGGAGAGGTGGCAGTCATTGACTATGTGGGTCATAGTCTGTCTGGAGCCGCAGGGGCAGTTCTGGTCGTCTCTGGCTCCCCAGCGATGGAACATAGCGGCGCACCGGTCATGGCCTGTTCGATAGCGATTGGAGATCAGTAAGAGAAAGCATGTTGATTTTCAGGAACATATTCACCTTTGTCCCCAGAGAGAGTTGGCATGTACATGCCCAACTTGGCCATGTTCCACCATTGTGAAATGACTGCAAACTTTACCAGGCAAGTAACAAACAGAGTCCTTTTGCTCTTTCGAGGTTCCTCTCCTCTCCCAAAGATCTTGGAGGGAAAAGAAGAGGGAAGCAGCAGATAGACATACACTCCACCTACCCACCCCTTCACTTGTGTGATCCCTGTCCTGATGAGCCAGACCTAAATCGGGGACAGGACTATAACTGGACTTTCACTGCTGATGAGCATAGTGATCTTGACTATACAAGATGCTGGAAAGAGGAGGAAGAGTCCAAGGCTAAAGCAGAAACTGTGTTGCCCTTTGTTTAAGTTGTGGGGAGGATGTTGAACAGAGCTTATTTGAATCAGGAAAACAGCATTGATACTGTTCCTATTGGTGATCATCAGATGTTGGCCATTCAATAGTTAATAAGTAGCACATTGTATATATTGTCTGGGCTCTCTCCTACTGTTATCTCTAGAGGCTTTAAAGTGTAGGATTATTTATAATAACAAGAAGTTAAGAACAACTCAATCAATTGAGTTCAGTCAACTACACTGAAGCTTATATAGTTGATGGGATGCATCACCATAAATAAAGTCCTCGCTGTGTTTATAACAGCATGGTGGTTGCTTGACACCCACCATACTGCAGGTCAAAAGCCAGAAGGAAAGTAAACAAAAACAAGGTAATTATCACACCGATCAGTAATAACTATGCCAAAAGGACTACAAAAGAAAGTACTAGAAGCAATGAAACTGAAATATCAATAGATCACTGGTTTTCAAGTGTTGAGAATAGCTCTCTCTCTCTCTCTCTCTCTCTCTCAATTTCTTTATTGGAGAATCAATGTTTTACAATCGACATTAATACAATAGTTTGTACATGCATAACATTTCCCAGTTTTCCATATAACGATACAACCCCCTCTAGGTCTTCTCTCATCCTTTTTGGACCTGTATTCTTCCCCCCCACACACACACACCCCAGAGTCTTTTACTCTGGTGCAATATGCCAATTCCAGTTTGGGTTCTACTTGGGTTTTCTCTACTGATCTTGTTTTTCAACTTCTGCTACAGAGTGACATCATCCCTAATTCATCCTTCTGTTTCTGGCTTATGTCACTTAAAATGATTTTTTTCTAGGTCCATCCAGGATTGGCTGAAAACAGTGAATTCAGTGATTTTAATAGCCGAGTAGTATTCCATTGTGTATATATACCACAACTTGCTCAGTCACTCATCTGTTGTTGGACACCTATGCTTCCAGGTTTTAGCTATTACAAATTGTGCTGCTTGAGAACATATGTATATACAGATCTTTTTGGATGGGTGTGTTGGGTTCCTTAGGCTATATCCCCAGGAAAGGAATTGCAGGATCATAGGGTAGGTCCATTTCTAGCCTTCTGACATTTCTCCAGACTGTTCTCCATAGAGGATGCCAATTTACATTCCCACCAGGAGTGCAGGAGGGTTACTTTGCCCCCACAACCTCTCCAGCATTTGCTGCTGTTACCTTTTCTGTTGTATGACATTCTCACAGGAGTGAAGTGGTATCTCATTGTTGTCTTTATTTGCATTTCTCTGACAATCAAAGGTTTGGAGCACTCTTTTATATGTTTCTCAGCATTTTGGATCTCTTCTGTGGTGAATATTCTGCCCATGTCCTCTCCCCATTTTTGGTTGGGAAGATTTGTTGTCTTGTTGTCGAGTTTGGAAAGCTCTTTATATATTTTTATTATTAGCCTCTTGTCTGATATATGGCATGTAAAAAATCTTCTCCCATACTGTGAGGGGTCTCTTGGTTTGAGTAGTGCTTTCTTCTGCTGTGCAGAAAGTTTTTAATTTGATGTAGTCGCATAGGCTTATACTTGCCTTAGTCTTCTTTGTAATTTTATTCATTTCATTGAAGATGTCCTTAAAATTTATACAGAAAAGAGTTCTGCCAATATTTTCCTCCAAGTATCTGATAGTTTGTGGTCTAACATTCAAGTCCTTGATCTACTTGGAATTTATTTTTGTATTTGGTGAAATATAGTGGTTCAGTTTCATTCTTCTGCATGTTTCAACACATTTTTCCAACACCATTTGTTGAAGAGACTCTGCTTTCCCCACTTAATAGTCTGGGCACCTTTGTCAAGAATTAGATGTCCATAGGTGTCGGGGCTTACTTCTGGGCTCTCAGTTCTATTCCACTGGTCAGCGTGTCTATTCATGTACCAGTACCAAGCAGTTTTGATGACAATGGCCCTATAATACAATTGGACATCTGGGAGTGTGATGCCTCCAGTTGTTTTTTCTTCTTAAGACTGTTTTGACAATTCTTGGTCTTTTCTGGTTCCAGATAAACATATGTAGCATTTGTTCTATTCTCCTAAAAATGTGGTTGGGATCTTTATGGGGTTAACATTTAATTTGTATATGGCTCTGGGTAGTATATTCATTTTGATGATGTTAATTCTTCCAACCCATGAACATGGAATATCTTTCTACTTCTTTGTTTCTTTTTCAATTTCCTTGAGTAGTGACTCATAATTTTCCTTATACAAGTCTTTTGTTTCTTTGGTTAGGTTTATTTCTAGATATTTTATTGTTTTTATTGCTATAATAAAAGGAATAGAGTTCTGATTTCAACTTCTTCTACCTTAGTGTTTGCATAGAGGAATGCCACTGACTTTTCAGTGTTAATTTTGTAGCCTGACACCTTACTGTATTTCCTGATAATTTCCAAAAGCTTCTTTCTGGATTCCTTAGGCTTTTTCTATGTATACTATCATGTCATCTGCAACTAGGGAGAGTTTGACTTCTTTTCTTCCAATCTGTATTCCTTTAATTCTTTGCTCCTGCCTGATTTCTATGGCAAGAACTTCCAACACTATGTCGAATAATAGTGGTGAGAATGGGCAGCCCTGTCTAATACCTGATCTGAGGGGAAATGCTTCCAGTTTTTTTTTTTTTTTTACCATTGGGTATGATGTTGGCTGTAGGTTTGCTATATATAGACTCCACTATCTTCAGGAATTTTCCATCTATTCCCATGTTTGTAGTATTTTGATCATAAAGGGATGTTGTATTTTGTCAAAGGCTTTGTCTGCATCTATTGCTATGACCATTTGGTTTTTGGTCTTGCTTGTATTGATGTGGTGGATCATATTGATTTATTTATGAATATTAAACCAATCTTGCATCCCTGGGATAAACCCCACTTGGTCATGATGAAAAATATTTTTAGGGAGTCGGGGGTTAGCACAGCGGGTTAAGCACACGTGGTGCAAAGCACAAGGACCTGCATTAAGGATCCTGGTTCAGCCCCTGGCTCCCCACCTGCAGGGGAGTCACTTCACAAGTGGTGAAGCAGGTCTGCAGGTGTCTATCTTTCTCTCCCCCTCTTTGTCTTCCCCTCCTCTCTCCATTTCTCTCTGTCCTATCCAACAACGACAATATCAATGACAACAACAATAAAAAACAACAAGGATAGCAAAAGGGAATAAATAAATATTAAAAAAATAAAAAAACAAAGGAAAAGAAAACTATTTTTAATATAATGCTGTATCCAGTTGACTAGAATTTTGTTCAGTATTTTAGCATCTATATTCATCAGAGTTGTGATTCTGTAGTTTTCTTTTTAGGTTGTGTCCCTGTCTGCTTTTAGTATCGAAGTGATGTTGGCTTCATAGAAGCTGAAAGGGAGTATTCCAGTGTCTTCAGTCTTCTGGAAGACTTTTAAAAGTAGAGGCACTAGTTCTTCTATGAAAGTTTTGTAGAATTCATTTGTGAAACTATCTGGTTCATAACTTTTATTCTTGGGAAAGTTTCTGATAACTCTTTCAATTTCATAAATTGTGATGGGTCTGTTCAGATTATCTAGTTTCTCTTTATTTAATTTTGGAAGTTTGTAGGTATTGAGGAACTTGTTCATTTCTTCTAGGTTCTCTAGCTTGGTGGCATATAGTTGTTCGTAGAAGCCTCACATGATATGCTGAATTTCTGTGGTGTCTGTTGTGATATCTCCTCTTTCATTTACAATCCAATTTATTTGGGTCTTTTCCCTCTTTTGTTTTGTGAGTCTGGCTAAATGTTTGTTGGTTTTGTTCACTCAAGAAACCAACATTTACTTTCACTGATCTTTTATATGGCTTTTTATTTTCAATGTTATTTATTTTTGCCCCAAATTTAGTTATTTTTGTCCTTCTGTTTGCTTTAGGGTTCCTTTGTTCTTCTTCTATGTCTTTAAGATGTGTAATCAGGTGGTTTAATTGTGCTTTTTTGTTATTTCCTAATGTGTGCTTGTATGGCTATGAACTTTCTTCTCAGTACTGCCTTACCTGTGTCCCAAATATTTTGATAGTTTCTGTCTTCATTTTCTAGGAATTCTTCCATTTCCTCCAGATTTTCTAGCTTGGTGGCGTATAGTTCTTCATAGAAGTTTCGCATGATTTTCTGAATTTCTATGCTGTCAGTTGTGATATCTCCTCTATTGTTTACGATTCTATCAATTTGAGTGTTCTCCTTTTTTTTTTTTTTTCAGTGAGTTTGGCTAGGGGTTTGTCAATCTTGTTTAATTTCTCATAGAACCAACATTTGGCTTCATTGATCTTTTGCATGGTTCTCTTATTTTCGATATTGTATATTTCTGCTCTAATTTTAGTGATTTCTGTCTTTCTGGGTGCTTTGTGTCTTCATTTTCATTGAACTTTTGAAACATTTGAATTTCTTCCTTTATTTCCTCTTTGACCCAGTAGTTGTTAAGGAGTGTACTGTTGAGCTTCCACACTTTTGGAATATTACTAATCTTTTGTTGATTGTAAAGTATTAGTTTAATTCCACTGTGGTTTGAGAAGATGCTTGGGATGATTTCAATGCTATTGAATTTGCAGATGATGTCTTTGTGGCCTAACATATGGTCTATTACCCCTGTGGACTTGAGTAGAATATGTATTCCAATTTCTTACAAACTCTTTACTCACTCCTGTGATCATTTCCCTTTGGACGTTGACGTCATTATTTTGTGCTTTAACCTTTGTGGAGCTTTTAGCTGGACTCTTGTCCTGGTTCATTTCTCCAATATTTCTTCTTGTTGGTTTAACCATTCTTTTTTTTTTTTTTTTACCTTCCATTCTTTATTAGTATTTTTTTTTTTAATTCTTTTTTTTTTTTTTTTAATTTTTTATTTAAGAAAGGATTAGTGAACAAAGGCATAAGGTAGGAGGGGTACAACTCCACACAATTCCCACCACCCAATCCCCATAACCCACCCTCTCCCATGATAGCCTTCCCATTCTCTAGCCCTCTGGGAGCATGGACCCAGGGTCTTGAGGGTTGCAGAAGGTAGAGGGTCTGGCTTCTGTAATTGCTTCCCCGCTGAACATGGGCGTTGACTGGTCGGTCCATACTCCCAGTCTGCCTCTCTCTTGGTTTAACCATTCTATATAGTATGTTACGAGGTCCCTCTCTCAGTATTTTTGAAATTACTGATCACTCTTGCCTGGATTTGACTTTTGTCTAAGTAAGGTACTTAAAGGGTTCACAGTTGTGGAAATTGACAGTTGTTTCAACATTATTTTAATCCCTGAGCTGGATCACAGTGCAGCAAAAGCCTCTTTTGTTTTGTTTCTTCCCTGTAGGCTATGGGAGTCTGAGAGCTTTTAAACTCTAAGTAGGCTTCTTAGTTTAGACTAACACTGACTTCTGACCAAGAGATAAAGCAGGATGGGGCAGATATAATTCAGTGGTTATGAAAAGAGACTGTCATAGCCCCACTTCTTGGCCACTGAGGTATAAATCTTCTCCTGTGTTTCTTCTTTAGTTCTCTGTCCCTTTGTGTCAGTCAGCACAGGGCCTCCCCACCCTCTTACCCCCCCACCCCCAGATCCAGATTCTGAGAGCAGTAGCAATGAAGACGCTAGTTGCATTTGGTGAGTCTTAGGGGAGTCCTCTCCTCCCTTCAGCCATCTTTTTGTTGGTGAAACAGACTGAATGTTGTGTCTCAACTGGTAATCTGGTGAACTGTTACCAGCCACTTAATCTCTCCCAAGGCTCCTCTTTGTCCACAACACACACATATTTTCACTCACTGGTGATTTGGTGGGTTCCTATAGTCATTCTAGTCCTGTCTTGTTGCTGTCCCCAGGTGGTCTTCTTTGGTATTCCTAGTTGACCCAGGGAGGAGAGCAGAGAAACACAGTTGTTGCTGCTCTGTAGCCCCACCTCCAAAAGTCTAAACCATCTCTTTTTTAGTTTTAGATATTTAAAAAATTGACTTCATTGTTCAAAATAGTTTTAGCTTTACTGCAGGACTGGGGATATAGCACAATGGTTATGCAAAAAACCTTTCATACCTGAGGCTCCAAGTTTCAATTCCCAGCACCATCATAAACCGGAACTGAGCAGGGCTGTGGTAAAGAATGTATGAATGTATGAATGAATGAAGGAAGGAAGGAAGGAATGACATTAGACTTACTGGAAAAAAATGAGGCAATAGACTTTTTTTCAGAGACACCATAGATGTCCTTATGTTATCTTGATATGTTTGCCACAAGTAATCAAACAGTGTTGGTATATTATTATCACCTAGAGCCCCAATTTATGCAGGTTTTTATGTACTATACATTTTCTGTTCCAAAATGGAGCCATGATGTCACATTATGTTTGGTCACCATGCCACCTTGGGCTTCACCTGACTATGCCAGTTTCTCAGACTTTCCTCACTTTTGATGGCCTTAACTGCTTTGAGGAGTACTGGGGAGGTATTTTTAGGAGACCCCTCTATTGGAATTGGCCTGATTTGTTCTTTATGATTACACTCATATTGTGAAATTTTGGTAAACCAGAGAGTGGTCTGCTTTTACCCTTCCTGGTGAGGGTTCATACCATCAGCATGAAATTTTGTAGTCGCTGTTGGTCTTATCACCTGGATAAGATGGATTTTTCTCTATGGAGAGTTACCCCTCCTCTCTTCTTCCCATGCACATTTTCTTACTGTACTCTCTGCAAAGAAATTATTATGTACAGTCTACACAGGTTATCTAACACCTCCAAATAGGGCAGAGTAGCTACGTAAATTATTTGGAGTTATTAATTGGAGATGTGTCTCATCTTATCCATTTATTATTTTATTCAATCATTTATTTATATTCGTAAAAATTCACATGTATTTAATTTACGTTTTGGGTTTTGACTCTGTCTGCTTCTGCAGAAAGTACAATTAATGGGCTATTTACAGAGGTAAGGTCAGGGCAATGGAACTCCACAAAGTGGCCAGTGGGTTAACTGCACTTGTTATAAGGAGAGTTGGCGAGACTACTGACTTCTAAATTATATGCCAGTATGTTCTCCCCACCTCCCCTTTGGAGAGGTTGTTTGATACATTTGTAACACAATGAGATTGTTTTGCTATTGTCTGCTTTGCATCCTGAGAGCCTTTGACCAACTAAATGATATTATAAAGAATTGCATACATTAAGATTCACACTCTGTGCCTTAAAGTTCTTTTCTATTCCCTCATCATTGTAAGTTCATACTTTGTTAGAACACAGTGTCACTTTGAGTCCCCATGAATTAATGTCAATTCAGATTCAGTGTGGAGAACTCCTCTAAATGAATTCCCTTCCCCAGTGTGCATTTGCTCTAATAAATGGCTGCAGGCTTCTTTGGAGAAGGCTTGGGGAAGATTAATGAAACATGCTTGTAATGATGGTACAGAGCCTTTCTTTGAAGGTGTCAGGCCTCCTCTTCAATCAAGGGATTCTGTATCTGTGATCAGCTTTAGGTCTTAAAAATGAGCAAGAGGCCATGACCTTCTTTTTGTTGGATTCATTCCAAGGTATTTCAACTTTTTGGGTTCAATTGTAAATGGAATTGCTTTCTTTATTTCCTTTTCAGGATCTCTGGTAAGCATTCCCGTATCAATGTGTTGGTCCTAATTTTGTTTCTTGTTCCTTCTTGGTCTAAAAGCTATAGGACCCACTCCTCCTAAATGTTCTGCAGATTGACTTCAATATATTATTGTTAACAAAGAAATGCTTTTGTTTTTTTAGGTGATATCTTACTGAATCGTACTGACAGTACTCTTTAGGGCTTGGCTGCAACTTGATCACAGTTATGGGTCTAGTGGCCCCAAATGGTGGTGCTGTGTGTCTCCAGGCATGTGAGCATCTCATCTGAAGGAACCTGCCCCAGAGGAGTTACCTGAAAAACCACAGTATTTTTAAACTTAGGATAGAAATTGTCCTCAGGCACCGAGTATGGAGAATGCATACATCCCCACTATAAAGGAGTGCCGAGTGACTTGGAAGTTCAAGATTTTGCCTTCACATCCAGGAGGTGGCACAAGTAGATAAAGCATGGTTCTCAAGCATGAGGTCCTGAATTCTATCTCCATATCACATGAGCCAGTATTATACTCTGGTTCTCTCTCTCTTTCTCTCCTCTCTCTCCCTCATATATGAAAAGGTCTTTCAAAAAAGATTTTTGACTCACAGTGCAAAGTTCAGGATCCCAATATTTTTCTAGTATAAGTAATTCCTCAATGATCACAAATAATTTTTTTATATTTACTTTATTAGTGATTTAATATTGATCAACAAGATTGTGGGATGAGAGATCTACAATTACACACAAATTCCACCAACAGAGTTTCACATCCCATCTCATCAATTTGGAGGGTTCCCTATTCTCTATGCCTCTGGGAGTATGGAACAGTGATCTTTATGGGGTGCAGAAGGTAGAAGGCCTGGCTTCTGTAACTGCTTCCCCACTGGACATGGGTGTTGATAGATCAATCCATAACCCCAGCCTGTTACTATCTTTCCCTAGTGGAGTATGGTTCTAGGGAGTTGGGGCTCCTGGACTCATTTTTGAAATCATCTGCCCAGAGAAGTCAGGTTGGCATCACTGTAGTATCTGCAACTTGTTGGCTGAAAAACATTAAGGTATAAAGCAAAAAAGATTGTTTAGTAATCAGGAAAATAAAGCTAAGAATATAGCAGATGATATTTGGGGTACTCATGTTGGAAGAAGCTAGGAAGTCTATTTTAGGTATATTCCAAGGGCCCCATACCTTTATTAACTTTTGTCTGAGTCTGATAGCTAATATGCAGGTGGGCTGAAAGTATTGTCTAG
Organism: Erinaceus europaeus; assembly: GCF_950295315.1. NCBI lineage: Eukaryota > Metazoa > Chordata > Mammalia > Eulipotyphla > Erinaceidae > Erinaceus > Erinaceus europaeus. The sequence goes on along the minus strand of NC_080174.1, from coordinate 45,870,703 downwards.
GAAGATGGTATCAGAGTTGGGAATAGGACTTGAAAGCTGGATCAGGGCAAAGAGTGGCTCCCAAATATGGGGAAAGTGTATATATTGCTAATTAAAACCCCATTTATCTGACCTGGGACCCATGTCTATCCATACTTAGCACACGAGCTTGTGAAACCTCTGCTTCCACACTGGTCTGAACTTTGGTCATATCTAGGAACATTAGGCTGCACTCATTTCAGGACCAGTTTTCCTTGAGTGGTAAAGTATGTTGACCCTCTCTTCAAAGAGTTGGGCAGTTTCTATCATTGTTATTCTACATTGAAGACAAGGTCTTGTAGAGGCCTACAAGAGGGTTTATGATGCTGTTCCTGATTAAGATGACCAGTGATGGTCTAGACTTTTTTTTTTGGTCTAGACCCATCATATCTATGTGGGAATCCCAGGATTCCCTAACTAGGGCCTAGGATGATGGGGTGGCCTGGTGTTGACCAAAAAGACCATCATTAAAATGTGTTGGTCTCTTGCCCTTATCCAGTTTTTGTAGTCATTACTTTACCTTACAGGGTTAGGCTTAGAGTGATGAGGGAAGTGACATAGGAAGAATGAGAGGAGAGTTTCTAAGTCTAAGTAGAAAATATTTGATTAAATACTTTATATTGTCTTTTTCTGGGCTCCTGTCCTGATTCATTATGGTAGCAATTTTATTTTGATTATGACCATTTTTTTTATTGATGTGGTTTATATTTTTCTGTTCTGTCATTCTTCAGTTGTGTTTTAGAACAAGCCATGCTAAACTAAAGTCTTTTTACAAATGCTGTCACAAACCTCAGAAAGTACAATAACAACTGAAGCAAAGATTGATGCAGTTCAACCAATACCAGTCAAACAACACCTCCAATTCAAGAAAAAAAAAAGAAAGAAAAAGAAGAGAAAGAAAAAAAGACAAATCACAAACAAATAATTAGGCAAATCTACTGGCACTATAAATTCTAGAGATAGCAAGAGGAGAAAGGAAAGGAGAAAAGACGTGCTGGCATACACACATACACAGAGAGAGATAGAGAGAGAGAGAGAGAAAGAATCCACTTCGAGTCAGATTTCCTTCACAAAATAATTCACAAATGAGTGTCAGTGAATTCAGAAAGCAAAAGAAAGAAGAAAAAGGGAAGAAAAAAAGTGGTGAAAGAAAAGAGATTTGTTTTGAATTATCTAGCAAGAGAGACAAAGGAGGGTGGAGGGAAGAGAGAGAGAGAAACAAATTCCTCCCACAATGGATAGCACAGCCAGTCACTTATCAGTGGAAAAAGCAATAACAGTTAATTTTTGTAAACCTGAAGAGGAGGGAAAAGGGACACGCATATATAATAATAACAATATAATAAAATAGAGTTAAAAACCCTAACAGTCAGCCTGCAGCTTGGACTGCTCCAGATTGGCTGCATGCAGCCTGGACTCCTTCCTAAACCAAGCAAAGACAACAATTATAAGAAGTATCAAAAAAAAAAAAAAAAAAAAAACAACAAAGAAAAACTCCAGCTAGCCTTTCCCAGGCAGGGCTGAAGCCTTGATTGGTCAGGTATTCTCTTACTCAAGTAGAGTTCCAGCCCCCTTCAAAAAGAAAAAAGAGGGGGGAAAAAGGACTTGGAATGACACCCCTGCTGAGCCAGTAATATTCATAAAGAACATAGCTCCATAGGAAGCCTGCTAGGAGCAGCTGGCCAAAATGTAGGGGCTGGTTTTGGTGAGGGGAGGGGGAGGGGGAGTTCAGAAATAATCAAGCCAAAGATCTCATTTCCTTTGTCCTTTATGGCCTTTGTTTGTCAGCCCAAGAGTGGTTTATAGGACTTTTTTTTGGTGTCACCCTGACCCCCCATTGCTCTCTCTTTCCACCGATGTCCCAGAAATCTTATACTCTCCCAAGAATTCCAGGTGGAAAGCTGCTTCTTTTCAGAGCTCACACTAGGTATTGTCTCCAAGTCGCCATCTTGGCTCCAACTCTATATTGTCTTTTTTAGGTCTTTCTACTTGCTTGTTGCACTTACTGAGTCACTGTACACTACTGTTTTTACTTTAAAGTATATATTTTCCCTATCTTACGCATACATGTGTGTGCCCTATCTTATGTGCCCTGGTCTTTATCTAGGTTATATAACTCTGCCAGGAGGTACCCAAAATGGAACTTAAGAGTTCTATTGGCTAGGAAGTGTCTCATTCAAGTATTGGAGTTGGAGGGTTGACTACCCAGGCCTGGCGTCTCTGGACACAGTCCTAAGTGAAACATGTTAAAGTGACCCTGGTTGCATTGATTTGGTTGAGAGCAGTGGATGTAGTGTCAAGTAGCATGGATCAAAAGAAGCATGAAGGAAAATGAGCAAAGCCCCAGAGGTTCCATATCAGGCCTTGCCATGGTTTATGTCATTTAATGCTATTTACAAATAACTATATCTTATATACTAACAAGACCAGTTGCTTCTGGTCTCCCTGGTCTAAGATGATTTAATATTTCAAAAAAGTTATTATTAAAAATACATTAGCAATTTAATCCCATTGTTGAAATTCACTTTAACTAATTTGAAACCTTATGTGCTTAGGTTGGAGGGATATATACTCAGAACTGAAGTCTATGCATTAAAAAGCTAAAGATATTCAATTTATTTTCCCCTTTCATATTGATTAAATAGTGATTTATGAGACTATAAGTTAATAAGATTTTATATTACACCATTCTTGCTACCCAGGGTCTGTGTTCCTACAATAGAGCTGAAAATCTACCCTCCCTGCCCTCTTTTTTTTACTTTGGTGAAATAATCCAGATTCAGTCAAATTCTGCTTCATGTTTCCCTTTCTGTTCTTCTTTCTCAACTTCTGCTTATGAGTGGGTCAATCTCATACTCTTTTTTCTCTTTCTGGCTTATCTCACTTAACGTAATTCTTTCTAGCATCATCCAAGGTGGGTCAAAGAAGGTAGATTCATTATTCTTTTAGCTGGGTGGTATACGATTGTGTGTATATACCACATTTTTTTCAGCCATTCTTCTGTTGTTGGGCAGCTGGGTTGCATCCAGGTTTTGGCTATTTATTACAAATTGTGCTGCTATGAACATACACATATTTTTGGATGGGTATGTTTGACTCTTTAGAATATATCCCCAGGAGAGGAATTACTAGGTCATTAGGAAGGTCCAATTCTAGCCTTGTGAGGGTTCTTCAGACTGTTCATCACAGGGATTGGACCAATTGACATTCCCACCAGCAGTGCAGGAGGATTCTTTTGTCCCCACAACCTCTCCAGCATTTGTTGTTGGTGTTGTTTTTGATGTATGCCATTCTCACAGGAGTGAAGTGGTATCTCATTGTTGTCTTTATTTACATTTCTCTGACAGTCAGTGATTTGGAGAAATTTTTCATGTCTGTTGGCCTTTGTATCTCTTGGTAGTGAGTATTCTGTTCATATCCCCCACACACACACTTTTGAATTGGGTCATTTGATTTTTATGTTGCTAAGTTTTATTAACTCTTTATATATTTTGGTTATTAGCCTCTGGTCTGATGTATGGCATATAAAAATCATTTCCCATTCTGTGAGGAGTCTCTTTACTTGGGTGATAGTTTATTTTGCTGTGCATAAGCTTTTCAATTTGATGTAGGATGTAGTCCCATTGGTTTATTTTTGTTTTAGTCTTCCTTGCAACTGGATCTGTATCATCAAAGATGCTCTTTAGATTTAGAAGGGAAAGAGTTCCACCAATATTTTCCTTTAAATGTTTGATAGTTTCTGGCCTATCATCCAGGTCCTTGATCCATCTGGAGTTTACTTTTGTTTCTAGTGCGATACAGTGGTTCAGTCTCATTCATCTGTATGTTTCAACCTAATTTTCCCAGCACCATTTATTGAAGAGACCCTCATTTCTCCATTTAATGTTTTGGCCCCCCTTATTAAAAATTAGATGTTCATAGGTGTGGGGAATTCTTATGTACTTCTCTAACTCCTCAAACACCTAACACTCACATGAGAAACCTGTCAAGACTAGAAGTTCCACCAATGCTGGAATCCAGCAAATTTCATGCCTTTGTCTATGATTTGGGGGCACTCTCCATTCTGTGGCTGCAAGGAAGAAGATTTGTTTAGTGTTGTCATTACATAGAGCAAAAGGACCAAATTCATCATCTTTTCTGTGTGCTCCAGTGCACACAGGAAGAGCACTGCAACCCCATCACCATTGTCATCATTATGGTCACAGTCAAGTGCTGCAGTTACTTGGGCTCCCACTGGAGTTGGCTTCTGTTAGAATTCCATCACAACCAAGCTCAGGTGACAGCCTCATGAATGACAGTGCCACAGGGTCCCAAAGAGCTCAGCACAGTGTCCAAACCCAAGGTCACAGCCTTGCTCAGGCTTCATATCTCATTTTTTGCCAGTCTGCTACCTAGGTGTCATACCTTATACTGACTCTTCATTAGATTTGGGGAGGAGACAGAAGCTGTCTGGGGTAGGGAAAGTTTAACAGACATAGTTATTAAGTACAGCTGGGGACTGTCTCTGAGGGCAGTCAAAACTCTAAACATGCAGAAATAGTAGCTATTAAAAGCAGCCATCTCATCTGGGGACCCATGTGAGGAAGGGACAAATCTGGAAGGACCTTCTTTCTGCATTTCCTCCAACACCAGGGTTCAGGTATCGTAAGAAAGAGTGTGGCATTACATTGGATGGTGTAGGAATTTCTGAGATGTCATGCCAGAGGAACTTGTTGGGGACCTGGGAGGGATTATGCAAATGGACTTGGGGGACAAAAAATGGATACCATCCTACAATACTGGCCTTTACATGCTCTGGAGCAATCAGACAGAAAGCAGGAAGCAGGAAGAAACAAGAAATGTCCTCCTTCTGTTTCTCTTAGTCTCTTACAGTGTCAGTCAATGGCAAGACTTAACCTCCATCAGCTGTCAGGGGAGACACATCCCAGCAACACAAGCAGGTGATAGAGGATTTAGAGCTAGGAGATAATTGATAAATGACACATTTGGGCACTGTGTGTTCCATTGTGGAAATTTGGGAAAGGTATTTTCCTTCTCTGAGTCTCAGTATTCTCACCTATAAAGAGGAACAGTTACCACCTTGCTGCTGGGTTGCTGTCAGGACTGAGGTCACCATCCCATCCAGTGTCCTGGGTGGTGGGTACCTGCCAGGAAAGGAGCACACCCTGGCAGTCACACTTGAAGGAGCTGGCCTCTGGGGATCTCCCCACTCCTGTCTTGGTCCTTCCTGTGTTCCAGAGAGCTGAACCTTGAGCTGAAGAGACAATGAGCCAGCAAAGCACAGTTCTTGTGAATCTCTGGACAAATGGCCTACCACCTATGAACCTCAGTCCCCCCAATCTATCTATCACCTGACAGACTGCCTCCTGCTAGCCTAGTCATGACCAACTGACAGTGAGCTCCTATTTAGCCAGGTGTGCTGACAACAGCCTGCACTGCTTTCTAGGGGAGCTGGAATGCAGCCCACTTCTGTTACTACCCTGCTGTGTGTCCTTGGGCAGATGTCCTTCCCTCTCAGGACCTTGGCTTTCCCTTCTGTCCAATAAAGGGGTGATTCTCCCAGTTATGCCCCACCTCTCAGGAGCTTGTTTCTCTTCGATCCTCAAGTGATTTCAGGAATCAAATGCCACCCGTTGTACCACATCCCTGCAGGCTATAGCATTGAGAGGCTGGGCACATTCGCAGTTCCTGCCTAATTACTCTGCTTCTGTTCATTGCCTCCCTGACTCCCCCAGCAGACCTCTCCAGTGCTGGGAGGGATTTACTGGCCCCAGATTACACTGCCAGGAGTGGAAGCTTCCAGGCACACCCCGCCCCAGCCCTACAACCTGGATGGGTGCAAAGAATGCCCCAAGCCTCTGGGGATGTTTGGTCTGGCTCTTTGGGTCCTCACTATTCACTCTTTCAGACTGTTGACTATAGCCAAATAGTCAGAGCATTAACTTGAAGGTGCATAGCCCCAGCCAGTGGGACTATGCAGCTTACTTCCAATGTGAATTCAGGCAGAGAGAGGGTTCATGTGTTCTGGGCATAGATGAGCTCTTTTAAGCCCTTGCTACCTAACCCATACCACTTCATAGATGTCCCAGGGAAGGGAAACAGGAAATGAGCCCCATTTTCAGCCTCTCACTCCCTTGCCTACACCAGGAGGCACAGACCTAAGCCCCTTGGTTTTGTAGAGCATCAGACCCTGAGGCAAATTGAGAATGAGGGTTTATCTGGAACAGGTGATAGGCAAGCACTCTTCCCCAGCCAGGGTGCCTCTCCCCACAGGCTCTCCTGCCTTTGTCTGGGGCCTGGTGAGCCTTGCTCGGTGCTGGTGAGTTTCAGGCAGGCTGGGCAGCAGCTGCTCACCTTGTTGGGGGTCTCCCTGTGGCACTCTCTGAGTCCAGAGGCTTCCTGCTGATCCCCTAGCCCTGGGCAGAATGTGGGCCTGGGGAGACTGAGCTTCAGCCATCCCAGTACACGCCCAGAAGAGGCCTTTGGTTCCTCAACAAGTGGATTTAGCAAGTAGGTTCTTAATCTATTTCCAGGGGGAGGAGGGGTGTTACAGCTCCTGGAACAGGCCTGAGGCTGTGCCTCTGATTCACAGTGGCCTTGGGTAGGAAGGTATTGACATGACCTGAGACTATGAGAGGCAAAGATAATGAGGCTGAGGAAAACCCAGCTTTAGGGAGATTATCCTGGGGCACCTGAAGATAGAATTCGTACTTCTGATGCTCACGCATTATCTGTGGATACTGAGTGGGTAGAGGATACTCTTCTTGGGGAGCAGTTTCTGGTTTTGCAGAGGGCTGTAGCCTGCAAGGTCTCTGACAAATGCAGAGTTCAGGAGATGAGGCTGGCTGTCCAGCTTATCTTCTTACAGTCCCAGTTGCTCTTCACCTCCATCTCTGGCCTGCTGATTCCCGCTGAACAATCTTAAATAAGAAGAGAGGAGGAAATCACCTTTGTCCTAGATCTTGAGTCTTTCATATTCTTGCTGGATAACTCTTAGCTGAACTCCATGCCCATGCTGGGCCTTAGTTTCCTCTTCTATAAAGCTGGGATGATGATAAAGAGTTCAGGTACAAGTGAAACACTGTCTCTGCCAGGCACTGCTTACAGGCTTTTCAATGTCCTTTGCAGTCCATACAGAGTTAGCCCCTGCTTACAGGCAATGAGACTGAGACTCAAGCCCTAGAAATTAGACCAGAGATGCAACTCATAAGACAAGGGTACCGGTGTTGCTCTGCATGCAGCCCAGCTTTGAGCCCCATCACAGGGGAAAGCTTTGGTATTGTGGTATCGTTCCCCTTTCTTTATCTCTCACCTGTTTGAATGAAACAAAATTGATCTAAGAGCAGTGGAATGGTGTGTGTGTACAAGGACAGCTCCTCAAAACAGCAACAAAAGCACAGGGAATCATTTGTTCAAGGTAACTAGGAAGTGTTGACATCAGATCTGAACCCAGAAAGTCTGCCTCTAGAGCTCATGCAAGACCTTGCCTGCTGGACTGGGCAGTGGTGTACCTGGCTGAACACATGTTACCACATAGATCCCAGTTTAAGCCCCTAGTTCCCACCTGCACAGAGGAATCATCATGGATGGGTAAGCGGTTCTCTAGATGTCTCTCTTTTTCCCTGTCTCTCACTTCTATATAGAGTTATCTCTGTCCTATCAAATAAAACAAACAAATAAATAAATTTTTAAAACTTTGCTTAAAAAAGACAATGTCTTTTTCTTGGGGTCCTTAGCATCCCCTAAGAAGAGCATGGATGGGCCCTGCAAACTGTAGACAATGGCAGGCCTGGTCCTCTTCTACGGGAATGAAGACCTGAACCCAGCAGAGACAGGTGTGTTCTGTAAACTCAGCATCGTATTCTGCTGTGACTTCTTGCATCTTAGAAGAAGGAAGGTGTCTGTGGTCTGAATCATGGTGACTGGAACCTGGAGAAATCACGGGAGACTTCCTGGAGGGGCTGGACTACACACTCAGGGTATAAGAGTAGGAAACACAGACTGGCCTCAGTCTAGAGAAAGTGCTGGGAAGACAGAGTTCATTGAGTATAAGGAAGGCAAGCCCAGGTCTCACGTCCAGTCCAGGGCTTACTTTGGAGCCAGGCTCTAATGTTCCCTGTAGCATGCCTTATCCCTTCAGCTGGTTTCCTGCTTCTTTTGCTAAGAAGTTGCAGGTTTCTTCATATCGCAGTGTCTTTGTTTTTATCAATTCAGTGTCTTCAACCTTCTAATCAAGAGTGAGTTGTGGCTTCCCTCTCCTTTTCATTTAGTCAGTCCTATTGACTTCTCTCCCTCATTATTCCGCTGGTAATTCTTTTCAGGAGCGACTATTGATTTCCATATTGAAATATCTCTTTGTGCCCTTTGAGATGAGAATCTATTTCACGTATCCTAACATGGGGGTGAGAGCATTTTGCCATTGGATTGTGCAAACAACATCAATGCCTCACAGAGGAGGCTAGCTTTGTTTCTCCAACCTGTGCTTTTGCCTTTTAGCACACAATAGAGTTTGTTGTTGAGAACTAGACATGAGGTGTTGGGTCAAAAGAAAACTCAGGTCGGTGGGTCGATAGGTGTTTAATATAAAGGTTGATGTTTATCTGGCTAGGAACTAAGCTGTTTACTTGTGCCGTAGTTGTGGGATGGGCCCAAACTTCCTCCAATGCCCTTGTGTATGTCTCCCCTATCACACTGTGTTTCTTAGAGACACCTCACACGGGGTATGAGACTGACAGTCCTTTTAGCTGTCCTTAGCACACAGAAGTGCTATTAAAGTGTCAGTGAGGTGTGGGGCCAGAGAAGCACTCTGAAGACCTATGAGTTGGTCTCAGTCTCTCTCTGAGCCTGGTCTGGGGATTTCTCATGCTGGGTGTAGTTAGTCTCTGGTAAGATCCATCCCCTTGGAGCAGACATTGGAAACACATCACTTTTCATTTCCCTCCCCTCCTATTGGAAATAGGGGATTTTTCTCTTATTATACTGAGAACATGGCTTCTGGAGGTAAAATTCACAAAAATATGGGCATCCCACTGAGACTTAACTTCCCTGGATATTTGAAAGAGAATATATTTATGTTACCTGTATCTATCTATACCTTAAAGAGAGAGGGAGAAAGAGAGTAGAGAAATACTCACTTTTAGTTTATGAAGCTACTGGGGACTGAACCTATGGAGGGTCTCTGTGGCCTCAGGCACAAAGGTCTGGTGCACTATCATTGTGCTATCCCTCCAGCCCTGCTTTGGAGCATTTTACATTCAAACTAGTCTCCAAGGACTCATCAGATTCATCACTTAGAATTCAATGTGTTCTACAGTTGATGGCTCAGACATGGGATTCTGTCCCTGGTAAACTCGATCCTCATCATCTGCCCATCTCTCTGGTTTTCGGGACACTGTTTTGTCTATGAATTTAGTTCTCTGATGGATCACGAAGATGATTATTAAGGGGCCTTGAGGGGCACACCTGGTAAGGAGCACATGTTACTATGCCCAAGGACCTGGGTTCAAGGCTCTGGTCCCCACCTGCTGGGGAATGCTTCACAAGCTGTGAAGCAGGTTTACAGGTCTCTCTCTCTCTCTCTTCCTCTCTCTTCTCCTTCTCTAACTCCCTGTGGAAAAAATGACTGCTGGGAGCCATGGATTCATAATGCTGGCACCAAGCTCCTGCAATAATTCTGGTGACAATAATAATAAAAATATTATGATTATTTTTTTTTTACTTTATTCATCTGTTTTTTCCCCCACTGTGAGAATGGAAATGGTACCTTTCAAGTTCTTTACGTTAATTAACAGAAGACCAATCTTGTATATTTATGGTGAAATATTTTATTTCCTTTGGAGATTGTAACATGGCTAGCTCATGGTTAGTGTTCAGAAGTATACTAGATGGCTAATATTTTGTGCTATAAATGTCCCTCTCAGCACTGACTTAGCTGAAACACACATACACACACACACACACACACACACACACACACACACACACACACACACAGTGTGGTTTTCACACAGCTCTATATAATTTTTTAATTATCTCTTTGGTTTATGAATTATCTAGAATCATGTTGCTTAATTCTATATTCAGTATTTTTCTAATGTCTTTCTCTTACTGATTTCGAATTTTATTCCAATATGCCAAAGAATTCCTTCTGTATCTTTTTCAAAAGTTCTTTTTGACCATAACACTGTTCAGCTCTGGCTTATGCTAGGAACTGAACCTGGGGCCTCTGGGGCCTCAGGGGCCTCAGCCTTAAAAGTCTGTTGCCTAAACAAACAAACAAAATGTGATATTTCCCCAGCACATTCTGTATTATTTCTTTTTAAAAAGTTGCCAAGGTTTTTTATAGCCTGTTTTATAGTCTATCTTGGAGAATGTTTCTTGAGTACTTGAATAACGAGGACTCAGATGTTGTCAGGTGAAATGTTGTATACAGGTCTATTAGACTGGATCCTGCTGGTTGACTGTGTTGTGATATTATTTTACCAGTTTATCAGTTTCTGATAATGGAGTGGTGAGTTTCCCCACTGTAAGTGAAAATTCTTCTGCTTCACCTTTTATTCCTATCAGTTTTTCATGTATGTATTTTGAGGTTTTTATTTCTGAGTGCATAGATCTTTGAAGTTGTTAGGTTTTTCTTGGTATATGAATCTTTTCATCATTACGTATTCTTTTGCTTCTGGTGGCTTCATCTGCTCTGAATTATATATCATTTTATATTAATATAGATGATTCCGCCCTTCTTAGGTTCATGTTTGAGTGGTAGATCTTTTGCATATCCCATTTCTTTCATCCTTCCCATGTCCTTGAATCTGAAGTGGGTTTCTTATAAGCAGCAGTTTCTTATAAGATAGGCTGTATTTTTAATCTTCTGAACCACTTTCAGATCTTTGACTTATCACTTAAATTCAAATTTACATTTACAACAATTTAAATTTTCATTTAAAATAAATATGACATATCTGTGTCATCTTACTGATAGATTTCTGTTGGTTTCCTTTGGTTATTTTTCTTCTGTTTCTCTTTGCTTGGTTCCCTGTGGGTTATTTGGACATTCTTCATACTACACTTTGATCTATTTATTATGTTTTTGAGTGCATCTTTTGATATAGATGTCCTACTTTTACTCTTACTATAAGACACAAAGTCTAGAATAGCTTGTTTGTCATGATTGGGTCCCCTCTTCTGGTTCCACTCACCTACCCCAACTCTAGGAATATATTGAAATCCCTGGAAAAAATAAAATCATTTTGCTTCTGAGGTTGTATCTGCCTGCTCTAACCCCCCTGATCTAGAGAAGGACCCAGAGTAGTAGCTCCAAAGGTTTGTTGCTTGGCACTAAGAAGAAGAAATTGGGATCTGGGTGGTGGCTCACCACTGGTTCCAGGCATTGCTATGTGGAAAACTGAGAAATGTATAAACATGTATAAACTACTATGTTTCACTGTAGACTTTAAACCATTAATTGCCCCATTAGAGGGAAAAGAAAGTGTTTGGAATCACTTCCTACAAACAGATGCTAGACTTAACCCTCCTATTTTCCACCCTAACTCACTGCATCTCCATGGTGACCTGGTTAAGGGTGGGCAGAATCAGTGACTGAGAAGCCAGAGGGTCACCTTCTACAAGGTCCTCTATCTCTTCTGCCTCAGACTCCAGCACCCTCTTGGTGACTAGTTCCAAGAAAATGGACAAAGCACATCTGGGTGACAAGGCTAGGGTTATGGGAGAGACATAAGGTTCTGGAAAGGAGAGGTGGCAGGACTAGTATATCCCTGTGCTCAGCACATTGTCCTGATTGATTATAGGGGAGCTTTGGTTCAGACTCATCAGTGTGATGCCCTAGTCTTTTGGGGATGCTGTAACAGATGGCCACAGGCTGGGAGGCTTAAACAACAAAAGTTCATTTTCTCCCTGTTCTAAAGGCTATAAGTTTAGATCAGGTATGAGCAAAGCTGGTGACTCCTGAAAGCTCTTTCCTCAGGCTTCAGATGATGTCTTCCCCCATCCCACCCCCCCCATGACTTCATATTCTCTTCTTTGTGTATACTTTCAGTATTTCCTTCCTTTCTTCTTTTCTTTCTTAAACTTGTTCTGCCATCATGGTTATTGCTTAGACTTGGTGGCTGCATGACAAATCCACCTCTCCACTTGGTTTTTTAGAAATTCATACAGAGAGAAATTGAGAAGGAAGTGGGGAATAGACAGGGGGAGAGAGAGAGATATCGAGAGAGAGAGAGAGAGAGAGAGAAAGAGAGAGAGAAAGAGAGAGAGAGAGGGGGGGGATCTGCAGCACTGCTCCATTTCTCATGAAGTTTCCCCTCATAGGTGGGGACCAGGGACTAAAACTTGGGTCCTTGCACATTGTAATGTGTGTGTTTTATCAAGTGTCTATCAAGTGCCTGACCACTATTATTTCCTCTTCTTACATGGAGATCAGTCTTACTGGATTAGGGTTCTGCCTCTACAACTACATTTAATCTTGATTACTTCCTTGAAATCCCTGTCCAAATAGTCACATTGGAGATTGAAGTTTCATCATAAGGATTTGAGAAGATACAGTTAGGCCTGTAATAGGAAGTCAAAGCCTCCAAGGAATATTATAGGGGCTCCCCTGGACTCTGAAAAGGGTCCCTTGTGATGCATTCTTGTTCTGACATATACCCCACTCATTACCTTTGAGAACACTTGGTCCAGGCTACTTCTCATTTCATCCTTGGATAAGGTGGCTTAAATGTATAGGTGATGCAGCAGAAAGGAAGTTCCGGGAGGACAGTGGCCTCCTGACTGCTCTGGGATTCTTCTGGGTACTAGTGACCAGGATGCTGAGAAATCAGGTAGCCGGCACTGGGCCTTGTGATGGTAGGGACCTGGGTCTGTAGTGAGAATGCCTCTGTGCCAAGTGGCTGCTTTTGTCTCAAGTCCAAATTTTATTTCTCTCTTAATGACTCCAATTCCAAGAGGAGCTTTTGTCTGTGTTTCATGTTCTTGTCTTTCATTGTGCTTTCTCTCTGGGTAATCTGAAGCTTGCAGGCAGCTAAGTGCGCTGTGTACATTTGAATGAAATGCAGTAAAAATAATTGAGCATACTTCTTTCACATCTGAGTGGAGATTAATCTCCCTGGCACATCCTGTTTCCTCTAGTTTCTCTGCTTTTTCTCTAAGATTTTCTTCTCCTCCCCAGGCCTTTGGGGGATTCAAATAGCCCCTGCTCACTGGAGACACACAAACAATCTGACTTTTCTTGTTTATGCTAGAGAACTGCTCAGCTCTGGTTTATGGTGGTGTGGGAGACTTTGGAGATTCAATCATGGTTATCTTTTACATAACCACAATTCTATCTCTCTAACCCCTATTTCTTTACTTACTTGCTTTGATAAATGGTAAGAGATAGAAGGAGAAGAAGAAGAGGGAGGGCAGTGCTCACTCATGAAGCTTCCTATCTGCAGGTATGGACCTGGAGCCTGAGCCCAAGCCCTCACACATGGTAATGTGTATGCTCTACTGAGCACCAAAGTCTGACTCTGCAGTCTGAGTCCTTGTGGTCCACGGATGATGCTTCCAGGGACAAGGACAAAGAAATTTCCAGCCCGAGTGGAGAGGAGAGTGAGGGCTCTTCCATCAAAGAGCAGAGAGAATGTCTTTGGGCAGCATTGCCCAAATCTTGTCAGTTAGGTAGAGACACCCCTGCAGATGCCCTCACCCCTGCATGTGCAGTGTAAAAAGGAAGGACCTTCACTGTTGCTCTAGAACTGAGACTGAGTTTTATGATAAAGACTTTCAGCCAAGTCCTCTGTCATGGTCCCTCTTGAGCAGTGAGGGCAGTGAAGATGCCCTTGCCGTTGTCATGCTGTGTGCTGAGCACAGAAGCAGAGGCAGTAGGTAAAGGTAGTGCTCATGCTTACCCATAGCCTGCCTTTACAATGATCCCCTTCCAGCACCAGCGGTTTCCACATCTGCAATGTAGGCAGATGTCCAGACACAGAGGGGTTGTAGGTAGTGCTAGATGAGATGATACTTATGAAATGCTTAGTGGGTGAGCCAGGATACAGTCCATCTTAAAATATTCAGGCAAACTCTCAGTATTTGCAGATGATATAATAATATACATAGAAAAACCTAAAGAAACCAGCAGGAAGCTTTTGGAAATTATCAGGAAATCTAGTAAGGTGTCAGGCTACAAAATAAATATACAAAAGTCAGTAACATTGCTCTATGCAAACACTAAGGTAGCAGAAGAAGAAATGCAGAAATCCATTCCTTTTACTATAGCAACAAAAAACAATAAAATACCTAGGAATAAACCTAACAAAAGAAGTAAAAGACTTGTATACTGAAAATTATGAGTCCCTAGTCAAGGAAATAGAAAAAGAAGTGGAAAGATATTCCATGTTCATTGGTTGAAAGAATTAACATCATCAAATGAATATACTACCCAGAGCCATCTACAAATTTAATACAATCTCCATCAATATCCCAACCACATCTTTTAGGAGAATAGAACAAATGCTACAAATGTTTATCTGGAACCATAAAAGACCTAGAATTGCCAAAAACAATCTTGAGAAGAAAGAACTAGAGGCCTCACACTCCCAGATGTCACATTGTATTATAGGGCCACTGTAATCAAAACTGCTTGGTACTGGAACATGAATAGACTCACTAACCAATGGAAATAGAATTGAGAGCCCATAAGTAAGCCCCCACACCTATGGACATCTTAATCTTTTTTTTTTTTTTTTGCACTTCTTTTTTTTTAATATTTATTTTATTTATTTATTCCCTTTTGTTGCCCTTGTTGTTTTATTGTTGTAGTTAGTATTGTTGTTGTCGTTGTTGGATAGGACAGAGAGAAATGGAGAGAGGAGGGGAAGACAGAGAGGAGGAGAGAAAGATAGACACCTGCAGACCTGCTTCACCGCCTGTGAAGCGACTCCCCTGCAGGTGGGGAGCCGGGGTTCGAACCGGGATCCTTATGCCGGTCCTTGTGCTTTGCGCCACCTGTGCTTAACCCGCTGCGCTACAGCCCGACTCCCGGACATCTTAATCTTTAACAAAGGTGTCCAGACTATTAAATGGGGAAAGCAGAGTCTCTTCAACAAATGGTGTTGGAAAAATGGGTAGAAACATGTAGAAGAGTGAAACTGAACCACTATATTTCACCAAGCACAAAAGTAAATTGCAAGTGGATCAAGGACTTGAATGTTAGACCAGAAACTATCAGATATAATGAGCTTGCCAAACTCAACAACAAGCAAACAAATGACCCCATCCAAAAAAGGGGAGAGGATATGAACAGAATATTTACCATAGAAGAGATCTGAAAGGCTGGTAAACATATGAAAAAATGCTCCAAGCCATTGATTGTCAGCGAAATGCAAATAAAGGCAACAGTGAGATACCACTTTACTCCTGTGAGAATGTTATGAAATGACAGCAACAACAAATGCTGTAGAGGTTATGGGGACAAAGGAACCCTCCTGCACTGCTGGTGGGAATGCCCATTGGTCCAGTCCCTGTGGAGAGCAGTCTGGAGAACTTTCACAAGGCTAGCAATGGACCTGCCCTATGACCCAGTAATTCCTCTCCTGGGGATATACCCTGAGGAACCAAACATACCTATCCCAAAATATCTGTATATACCTTTGTTCATAGCAGCACAATTTGTAATAGCCAAAACCTGGAAGCAACCCAGGTGTCCAACAACAGAAGAGTGGTTGAGTAAGTTTTGACCTATATACAGAATGGAATACTACTCAGCTATTAAAAATGGTAACAATATTTATATACTAATCTCTTCCCTGATCCAGCTTTCTGGTCCTTTTTCCAACTGTGACACAATCCCCCCGGACAATAGTTTAGGTCACCTGTATATTAGATGTCATGCACAGGCAAAAACTAGTTGAGTCATGGGCACTTTGGACTATACCTAAAATACACCTATGAGCTTTCTCCAAAATGGAAACCCCAAGTCAGCATCTGCAATATTCTTGCTTTTAAGTTCACAATTAGTCAACAATTTTCTCTGCTTTCTATCTTAACTCTTTTTTCAGCCACCAGGTTCCAGATGTTTCCATAATGCAAACCAGACTTCCCAGAGCAGATGTCCTGGAGTCCCACCTCTCCAGATCCCCACCAGGGAAAGAGAGAGACAGGCTGGCAGTATGAATGGACCTGTCAACACCCATGCTCAGTGGGGAAGCAATTACAGAAACCAGACCTTCCACCTCCTGCACCCCATAATGACCCTGGGTCCATGCTCCCAGAGGGTTAAAGAATAAGAAAGCTATCAGGGGAGGGAGTGGGATATGGAGTTCTGGTGGTGGGAATTGTGTGGAATTTTATCCCTCTTATACTATGGTCTTGTCAGTGTTTCCATTTTATAAATAAAAACTGAAAGAAAAGAAAAGAAAAGAAAAGAAAAGAAAAGAAAAATGGTGAATTAATCTTCTTTTTTCTTTCTTTCTTTTTTTGCCTCCAGGGTTATTGCTGGGGCTGGGTGTCTGCACTAAAAATTCACTGTTTCTGGCAGCCATTTTTTCCCATTTTATTGCTCTTGTTTTTTGTTGCTGTTGTTGTTATTGTGGTTAGTGCTGTTGCTGTTGTTGTTGGATAGGGCAGAGAGAAATGGAGAATGGAGGGGAAGACAGAAAGAAGGAAGAAAGATAGACACCTGCAGACCTGCTTCAACGCTTGTGAAGTGACCCTCCTGCAGTTGGGGAGCTGAGGGCTTGAACCGGGGTCCTTATACCTGTCCATGCGCTTGGCGCCATGTGCACTTAACTTGCTGCACTACCACCTGACCCCCTAGTGAATTCACTTTCTTTACCCTATCTTGGATGGAGCTTGAAGATACCATGTTAAGCGAGACAAATCAGAAACAAAAGGATGAATATGAGATAATCTGACTCATAGACAGAAACTGAAAAAATAATCTCAGAAGGGAGAACACTAAGCAGAACTTGGACTGGAGTTGGTGTACTGCACCTAAATAAAAGACAGGGTTGGTGGGGGTGGCATTTCAAGTCCTAGGACATGATGGCAGAGGAGAACCTAGTGGGGGTTATATTGTTACATGGAAATGTTATATATAGATACAAAGTATTGTATCTTACTGTTGACTATGAGCCATTAATCCCCCAATTATAAACAAATAAATAAATAAAACCTCAGAAACATGGAGGCAAACAATATCCACACATCCATCCACCCAATCAGCCAGACATTCCACTTTGTAAACCTACTATGTGTCATGTAACTGACATCAAGAAAAGAAGAATAAGATATTCTTCTGTGACTCCCTCCAGTAACTCACAGTCTTGTGGTCAGATGGAAACAAGCTCTGGAAGAGGATACCTGAGGATTTTTTGGGGAATAGAGAAAAGACAAGGTAGACTTGAGCTATGTCTTGAAGGAGACTTGAGTTTCAGAAGCAGAGGTGAGGGAGGATGTTCCAGGAGAGGGAATGAAAGAACGAAATCCAGGAATCATGGAGTAAGAGTTGGGACCCCGGGGTGGTCTGGCTAGGTATGGATCCTGGGCACAGTGGGGACAATGGAGGAAGATAAGTTCCCAAACAAGGCCTCACCTTGTTTGGAAGGCTGAGGAGAGAAAATGCTGGAGACAAGAGGAAGGAATGTGTTTCAGGATGTGGAACAACTTGTACAAAGACCCTGTGGTAGAGGAGGGTGATAAATTCATGCCATGGTCATCCTGGAGTCTGGGGTGAAGGTGGGGTGGCAGAGAAAAAAGCAGGTGAGGTTGAGGTGCAGGCTTTGGGACCAGGCACTGGGTCAACTGAGGGAAGCAGTTTTCATCCTGAGAGTTCTGGGCAACTCTGGAAGCCAAAGCAGATGATGGAATGACTACGGTGAACCTAACTTTGTGGCCTCTGGTGTGGAGAGGGTGGTGATCAGTGGGCAAGGAGGAAGCTGCTATAGAGCCCAAGTGGAAGGTGTTGTAGAGTAGAAAGGTTCTGGAGAAAAAGGAACTCTGCTACACTGCTGGTGGGAATGCACACTGGTGCAGCCCCTTCGGAAGACTGAATAAAGAGTCCTTGCAGGACCAAGTGGTGGTGCCCTGGGTTATATACACACATTACAGTGTAAAAAGATCTGGGTTCACGCCTCCAGTCCCCACCTTCAGGGAAGAAGCATCATGAGCAGTGAAACAGTGCTGCAGGTGTCTCTCTATCTCCCCTTCCCTCTTAATTACTCTTAGCCACTATACAAAAGAAATAAAACAGTAACATCTAATAATAATAATAAGTTTTTAAACAAATAAAAATGAAGTTACTTTATGATACAGCAATATCATTCTTAAACATTTATTCTAAGGACATACAAACACTTAATCAAAGGGGCATATGCATCCCTATGTTCATAGTTGCATTATTCACAATGGCCAAAGGGTGGAAGCAGCCTAAATGCCCATCAACAAATGACTGGCTAAAGAAGGTGTGGGATATATATACTCCATGGAATGCCATTTTGTAATTAAAACAGATAATATTATGTTCTTTGGGACAAAATGAATGGAATTCATAGAGAAATAAGAAATAAAAGAAAACTACAGGATGGTTTCACTATGTGGAATCCAGAGAACTGAACATGAACTCACAAACAAACAAAGCAAAAAAAAAAAAAGAAAGAAAGAAAGAAAAACAAAACACCAGACACAAGCAGACTATCTCCAAAACTTTGGGAGAATGAGGTCACAGAATTTTAGTGATAGGTAAGGTATCAAATTATATCCTGTATGTAGCCCTACAATCTTGTAAGCCACTATTAATCACAAATAAAAACAATAGAAAATAAACAAGAAAAAAAACTCAATGAGTGACAGAAGGAAGGAAGGGAGAAAGGAAGGAAGGAAGGAAAGAAGGGAGGGAGGGAGAGAGGAAGAAAGGGAGGGAGAGAGGAAGGCAGGCAGGCAGGCAGGATGGAAGGAAGGAAGGAAGGAAGGAAGGAAGGAAGGAAGGAAGGAAGGAAGGAAGGAAGGAGTGTGGTCTGCAGGTAGGTAAGAGGGTGATCAGGCTGTAGAATCTAAGTGCACTGAGACTTGAGGAGTCTGCCTGTCAATTTCCCATGGTCAGAGTATCCCTCTCTCTCTGTGTGGTGAGCATTCCCAGCATGCCCACCAGCTGGTGTCCTGCAGTTTCTGTAGAGAAGGGTGCTGTCATCTGGACTAGGCTGGAAGGACTCTACACTGCTGGCCAGCTTCCTGTATCACTTCATTCACATGCATAATGAGTGAATAAATGAATGGATGGGTGGGTGACTAGAAGGTAGATGTCTGTTTCTGGTTTCTCAGGTAAGACTAATGGAGGGCAGAGCCTGGGTCCTGGGAATGATTCCCAGTGGGTATTAAGGGGTGTCATTATCTGTGTCTTCCCACACTGGGAGAAGGAATGTAGGGGATAGGGAGAGGCAGTGAAGGAGCCTGGAGGCAGAAGGAGAAGGATTTATTGATGTCAGAAAATGGGCTCTGTCTACATTGTCCTTTAATCCTGCTAACTCTTCCAGTGGGCACTGCAAAGAAGCCTGCTTTGTCTGTGTAGATACTGAGGAGTAACTAACTGGCTGCTGTCAGGTTGGGGATCCAGGTTCCCTGACTTCCAGATTCTCATCCTATAGGGCTGCTGACCAGGATCCCTAACTCCTCCTGCAGCCTGCTGGGCCCTGCTGAAGCCTGTGCCCATGTTCACTCAGACACACTGACACAGTGGTGCAGCAGTTTACACAACAGCCTCTATTCTGACCAGCCACAGATCTGAGTCATCCCTCCTGGGTCCATGGCTCCACCCAGATGGCGAGGAAATCCTCACAAGCCTCTAGACAGAGCTCAGGACTTCTGCTCTGAGTCAGAGCTGCTAGGCAGGTCCTGACAGGCTCAGGGGCAGCTCTCGCCCTCTCACCTGCCCCTGCTATGTTCTGGGTCCCAGATGGGTCACACATAGGCATTACACCTGCACCAACCCCAGTGTTGGTGAGCTTTAGACTTCATGCTTCTTTGAATATGTGTGTCTGCAGACCCCAGATCTCAGTCATGGGCATTCTCAAGTCTAGGCAGGTCTAGCATTCTAGGAGGGAGGGGCATTACATGCCAAAGTCTACACTTTGTGTGCAAAGTCTATGCTCTGGTGAATCCAAGACTCTGTGACTTTGAGCTTGGTGATTCAAGGTGCCACCCATCTATCCTTGCACTGAGCTGGCACCCATCTGACCTCAGGCAGCCCTGGACATTGAATGCATTGGAATTTGATGCTGCACTCAGCACTGTGTAAACTTCAATGCTCCCAGCCTCAGTCTCCTCATGGGTGCACTGGGGGCAGGGGCTGCTAATGGCAGGGTTTAGAACTCTGCCCACATCACTAAGAGAATCCTGTTCAGGGTGCTGACTTCAGAAACAATGACCACTGTGCAGAGGGGAGGAAGAACTTTAATTGCTAGAGTTAACTTGAAGGCTGACCTGGGGAAAAATAATTCTCTGTAGAGAGAATGCTGATAAGCTGATTCCCCTGTCCCCATGTAAGTTCCACATTATATATGGGTGCAGCTGGTTGGCTGTTCTCAAGAAGAGGAAATTTACAGTATATCAAAGTAACAAAGCAACTGTCTTGTGAAGGCATATGGTAATTCCTCATATCCAGGCCAATAAGAAAATGCATAATCTGCACTGGGGAGATAGATATCTCTGAGGCAGAAATGCTTCTAGATATGTGGAAATGCAAATTTCAGAAACACAAACAAGAAACTATTCAATTTTTCCATTTAGGACAACACTTGACCCTGGTCCTTACAGTTGTTTTGATTAGCCCCTTGCTGCCAGCCCAGCAGGTGGCCTGGACAAGAAGCCACAAGCACTTCTCAGCCAAGGGGAGAGGATGTACTGTCACTTTTCCAGGACAAAGCCTCTATAAATTTACCTTCTCTGTGCGCTGTGTTTTCCTTCAGGATTATTACCAGGACTCTGTGCCTCAATACTATTTCTTGTAGGACCATTTGTTTCTCTTCTAGATAAAACATAAGATATGGGAAGGGGAATGAAAGACATCACACAAACAGTTGCACTGTCTTTCATCATCCCTTGTGATGCCCCAAGGCTCTAATCTAGGCCCTTGTACATGGTGATGTGTGCGCTCTACTGCATGAGCTTCCTGCTCCCCCACCCCACATCCACTTTTGCAAACTCTTTCCCTTACATATGTGAGTGACTGCACACAAGACACAAGCTTGACCACTGCTTCTGGAGGCTTAAGGAGGAAGCAAATCAGCAATCAGCCTGAACTTGGGGTCTAGATCGGCTCTGTCAATAGCACTGTAGTGGGAGTCACCTAGGCTGTTCGAAGTTTTGTTGAAGCCACATAAAAAAGTAAAATCTACTCTAACAATGTATTTTACTTAACCCAGTGCTTACTGTCAACCTGTAATTTGTATTAGAGTATTAACAGTGAGTTAGCACATTTTTCCCATTGTCAAGTGTAAACTCTGGATGCCTTGCAAAGCTATCCCTTTCCAATTTCCAACAGGTGCATGTGGCCAGTGGCTGTGCGCCATGATCAACAGACTGTGTGACCTTCTAAAGTAATTCTACCTTAGTGGCTGGCTGGTGGATGTGATGGTGTTAAACTTGCACGCAGGAATGTCCCAGTGCAGCTTCCATGAAGAATAATGGACTGAGGTATGTTGGCATCTTGGTTCTGCCCAGGTTAACTGGTAACCACAAACAAAAGAGCCTTAGATTCCTTCTGTGAGAAAGACAGCAGTCAGAGAACCTGCTTCCTGATGTTTGCAGGGCAATGTGAATGGGCCACTTGTCCCAGCACAGTGTCCCATGGTGGGACCAGAGCTCAAAAAAAAATTGGCTTTTCTATGGCCGTTTCTGGGAACTCACAGTAAGAAAGAAACAGAACCTGAGATGAAGAGCAGAGACAGACCAGGAGTGGGGAGGGGAATGGAAAAATGCCAGAGCACTAAAGCTTCCTCCAGTGAGGTGGAGGCTGAGCTCAATAACAGCAGTTATTTTTACCGATTGGGCTGCCCACTGGGAGGAGAGGCTGTTTTTAGTGTCTTTGCCTTAGCAGCAAAATGGAAAGAGTCCTACAAAACTTGCCAGGCCTGGGTATAAGGGACATGTGGGCATACTGCAGATTTCCTGAGTGGTTCTGAGGCAACACCAGGCCATATGCACCTGGCTCACTTATGGTGGGCTGGCTCGGCAGGGGTTAGCCTGAAGAGTAAAGGACACAGGCCACTCATGCCTAAGTGGAGCTGTAGTGACTCTCCTCCTGACATTGCAGAGTGAAATAGGACCAGACCCAGTGAGGTGAGGTGTGTAGGTATAAGGGCAGTTTCAAGTATGTGTAGAAGAACTCACAAAGGCAAAGTATAGAAGAAATCAAAGCAAGGGGAGCTTGATCAGGAAATTTACAAATAAGAGAGCTGTAGGCAGGAGGCCAAGAGAGCTCAGTTGTAAGCTCAACATTGACCAACAAGGTAGAGTAGACAGAAAACAGAGCATAGCCAACTGGAAAGAGGTGGAAAAAAACTCAGTGTTTATGTGGGCAATCTGATAGCTGGCTTATAGTGGTATTTTTCAGGCCCTTTCATCATGTTTGTTTGCTTCTGGTTTATTTTGCAAGTCATCTGTCCTATGACTGGGGGGCCACTTCTCCCATCCAAGCACTAACCAGGCCTGACCCTGCTTAACTTCTGAGATCAGACATCATCGGACATGTTCATGGGGGTGTGGTCATAGACTGGAGATCCACTTCTTTGGAGATGGTGATGCCCTTAGTGTTCTGCTTGATTTAGCATACACTGTAAAATCTGGACATGATTATGAAAGACAGAAAAACAGAGCACACTGGAAAATGTATAGCATTGTGAAAAATAATACCTGAGAGTATAAACGCAGAATATGCTGGGGAGTGTGTGGTCTGCATTTATACTTGAACCAGAGCATCTTGTTTGGAATTACTAATTAAACTTCACTGTCATCACATCAACAGATGTGTGATGTGTAATTCACCAGGTAACCACAAGGTTTATTTTGAAGAATAATGTTTGCTTCATAATCAGGGTAAACAGATCCAGAACATATGTTGAATGCTGTTAGTGGAGTCTCTTTCTTTCATTCTCTCTCTCTCTCTCTCTCTCCCTCTCTCTCTCCCTTCTCTCTCTTCTCCCTTTCCCTGGACCACTGGCGCCTCTTTCAGAGATAGTATCAGAAGGTCACCTTCAGCATTTGGAGACTGTGGGGTCTTGTACACACACACACACACACACACACACACACACACACACACACACGCTGGTTGTTGTGGTCACTTGTTCACATGATTCTTTCAGAGAAGAAGCTGCCCTGCATCATTCTCACTGCTTTTGAAAACAGGAAAGCTCCAAATTGTATCAGGCTAGGCAGAGAGATAGACTGGAGGGGATTCAAGAAGCTTTTTCTGCAGACTCACATGTTCCAGGCTCTATCCTGAGAGTCTGAGGATAAATCAGGTGGCAAGGAAGCATCTACCTCTGCAGACCTCACTGTGGCCCCCCTCACAAAGCCCCTGCAGGCAGGTGTATGCTCATTTTCTCTCTTAGAGCACATCAGAAGTGCAAGGTCACTGGTAGAACTGGGATTAGAACCTGGATTGTTTCAAAGCCAGTGTCTTCACATCAACCAATGCCAACACAAGAGTGCCGCTCAGTGGTGATGCCTTTGCCTGCTGTGGCTATAGCCACCAGGATTGTTGCCAAGACCCTGTACTTCCCCAGTCTCCAAATGGCCTATTGGGGATCACAGTAAGCTGGAGGCCTACTCTGCACTGCCGTGTGCTGTTGCACCTGTGCTTACTGAAGTTGCAGTCATGTGTTCTAGAAGAGGAGGCTGATGCTCAGAATGCGTGAGTGACTGAGGCCAATCCCAGGTTTGACTAAGCACTCGAAGGTTGCTCTGGGGACAGAAACTGTGGCCAGTCACAAGTCACTGAAGCACACGCAGCCTCTGCACCTTTGACGGAAGCCGAAATGTGCCTGTTTAAGCAATGACAGTTCTGAATGAATAAAGCTTTGTCCCTTGCCAAGTAGGGGAAACCAAGGCCCAGAGCAGAGCATGAATGGCTTCCGGACAGAGAAAGAGGCTGGGGTTCTCCACTGCTGCTTCCCCTGGGTTGACAGAACACAGAAGGGCAGACATGGGGCCTCTCAGGTGTCCAGCCACCTCCACTTCACCCTTGATGCACCCCCTATCACAGGTAATTTGCAGGCTTGGGGGTAGGGGATGCAAATTTCCAGTTTTGCCAAAATCTCACCTCCATTCAGCTAAGCAGTTAGCAGAGTTCTCACAGAGGAATGTGCTTTGTTTAATTCCTTGATCTGTTGTCTGCTAGGGGAAAAAAAAATGAAGTCTGTCAAATCTCTTAAGCCAACTTGTCAAAGGAAGGCATTTTGGGAGAGACAGATCTCTTACTGTGATGGCAAAATTCATTTGATTTGATCCCTTTATCCAGTCTCTCTGCAAAACCTGGAGCTAAGATTCTGAAAGCCCTTTGCCCTAAAGAGTTTCTTTCCACTCCTCCCTGCTGCTTTCTCCCCTTAGTACCCACCCCTTCTCCACCTCTGAAAAATAAGGCAGCAAACAACTGTAGCAGTGGACAATGATGTAGCTCACTTGGATAGTGTGCAGCTTTGCCATGTGTGCAACCCAGGTTGGAACCCGGCCCCCACCACATTGAAGCTTTGCTGCTGAAGCCTCTTTCACTCTGCCTATCTAGGCAAGACAAACATGAGAGTGGCATGTGTTTGAACTATTTGCTTTGTCTTACGGATAGTGATTTTTGAGAGAGAAAATGGCTGGGCTCAAAGTCCCATGTGTCTGTTGGGGAGGAAGAGGTGCACTTGTTGCCAAAGACCTTTGAGGCCTCAGGAAGTGATTGAGCGATGGGAGGAAAAACAGGCAGGTGCTTAGCATTTTAAAAACCTGCAGTGTGGGAGCTGGATGGAGGGGGGGGGTTGCCCCTTTTCCGCTGTCCCCTGTTCTCCACCCTCTTCCCCTCTCCACCTGTAGCTTCTTTCCTGAATCCACTTTTGCATCTGGACTCAGCATGTGACAGTTTATGAAGCATTTTCAAACCTGCTATGGTCACTTACTCTGTAACTGTCCTTTCATTGGTTCTTTCCTCTATGTTATTCATGCCTGGGGACTGAAGACCATTGTGAGAGGTGGCATATGGGACACATGGTTACTGCAGAGGCCCATAGACACAGCCGTTACTATAGGACTCTAGGGTCTGAAGGGAGGAGATGAATGTGGACAGATATCCCTGACCCTGCTTGGTGAGACTTACACCAAGCAGTGCCAGACATAGAGTAGGTACTGGTATGACTTAAGTTGCTTCCTGTGACATGTAACTGATAAGTCCCTCCCCAAGCAGTGGAGATATGGCAGTGTACTTATATAAACAGAGGTCTGGAGGGAGGTGTTGTAGTTTGGTTAGAGGTTCAGAGATGTCAGCGAAGACTCCGACTTCTTAGTCTCTTTGGTCTTTACCATCCTTGGCTGTGCTATCATTTTGTCACTACTTGATTGCCTCCTGGTTTCACTGTGGCTGCTGCAGCTCCAAACTCCACATTTCACAGTGTAACACTTCTGTTGAATTGAAGGGACTAGGATGAGGCAGAAAAATTATTTCCCAAAAGCATCTCTTCTACTATTAGAAACTCACTCATACCCCCAGTGGTCAGATGTGGCTCACACATCCTCCTTGAATCTCTAGAGAGAGGGACAGGATATGAAATTGGGCTTCACTCAGGACTGGAGGGCCCCCCCCCAAGTTTGGACCTGTTGCTACAGGACAAGAGTGAAGGAAGAAGACGGCAAGCTGCTGGGTGTGGTCTTCCTCATCAGTGGCTGTGACCCAGGAGCCCAGGCCTTGTGGGGGCTGGGATGGGGGTGTGCCCAGGGAACAGAATCTCTGCTCTGGCCTCTGCCCTGTGAGCAGTAAGATCAGGGAACCTTGGACCCACCCTGGACACAGCTCCTGCCCTGTAGGGGTGTGGGGCAGAGCTGCTCCTGTGGATGGTGGGATGCTGTGGGCACTATACATGGTGCACCACAGCCGTGAGCTGGTGCAGGCAGGATCTACCTGTGAAAGGCCCTGCTTCCTCAAATTGCCCTGGCATCTGCCCTTGTCTGTCACCCACACAGCAGGGCTGCTTCCTCCTCTTGCAGCTGAGCACTGAGCCAGAGCTACCAACACACTCCAAGGGCTTAGGCTTCCAGCTGCTCTTTACCCCCTGTAGGGGTGGGGGGTGGCTGCATGGACAGGTGTTCAGGTTATCATTTGTGGGTCCAGACTAGGAGCTGGGTTGGGCTTTCTCTTGACCCCACTATCTTCCACACTGGGAACTCTAGGGTCCCAGAACCTATTCTTCTGTGTGTGGTGGTCTGTCTACCATCCCAGCTGTCTGTCCTCCCCAGGTCCTTGAAGAGCAGGGAGGGGTGCAGACAGATGCTTAGATGAGCAACTTCCCACTCCCCCCACACCCTTCCTGATGATCATTCTAGATCCAGGCTGGTAGCTGGGCTGGCGTCTCTCTCAGCCTTTTTCTCTGTACCACCTAGAATCCCAGGTCCCAGAACCTGCCCCTAGCTGTTGCTACCCCATTTGATAAGCAAGCAATAAAATTAATGTGATCAGTCATGTCCTTGTTCCATGAATTGTCAACTTCCATTCTTTGGGGAAAATAATACACTACACATCCTCACAGAGAACAGAATATGCTAATGTGGGTGGCATGTTCCATATTTACAGCATCACTGAAATATGCAAAACACTTCCACCAATTATCCACCTGCAAGTGCATCACAGCTCAATAACTGCACCTGAGACTCCTAGCTGGCACTGTACCCACAAGCTTGGCACAAATCATGGACTTAAACGTTCAGCCCAGGGGGTTGGGCGGTGGTGCAGTGGGTTAAGCGGACATGGCATAAGGACCGGCATAAGGATCATGATTCGAGTCCCTGGCTCTCCACCTGCAGGGGAATCACTTCATGGGTGGTGAAGCAAGTCTGCAGGTGTCTATCTTTCTCTCCCCTTCTCTGTCTTCCCCTTATCTCTCCATTTCTCTCTGTCCTATCAAATAATAAATGACATCAACAACAACAATAATAACTAAAACAACAAGGGTAACAATGGGGGGGGGGATGGCCTCCAGGAGCAGTGGATTCATGGTGCAGGTACTGAGCCCCAGCAATAACCCTGGAGGCAAAAAAAAAGTGCTCAGCCCAGTCAGCCCTACTTAGGGGCCTTGGGTGTCAGCCCTGCAAGACCCCCACTGTGTCCAACCTTTCTGACTTCCCAGAGAAATGGCCCACAGGAAATGAAAGGCACTGAGGAGACCCCAGAATTGACTTGCAGTTGGTCTGCTTCTAAATTCTGCTTCTAAGACCCCTTCTGTTGCATTGCTTGCTGCTTGTTGCATTCATTGGTTTAATCCCCACTGGTTTGTGAGATTTTTCCTTCTCCCCACCCCCTATCCTATGTACTTCCTCTTCCTGACACTTCTGCCTCAGGAGATATATATAGGACAGGATTGTGATTAGAGATAGCTAGCTTGCACTGGAATGAGGCTAGGAATGCCTCATCAATAAAGACTGAACTGCGTCCCACTCAGCCATGAGTCCCTGGTCGTCGCTCTCTCTCTGGCAAAGCTAGCCCGGCAACTGGCACCCAGAACTGGGACCTGCATATGGTGCCCGACCAATGTGGGACCTAACTCGCCCATCCCCCAGATAAGTAAAGCCATTTGGCTACCTATCCACTATGGGCTGCCTTTCTACTTATGAAGAGGTTTCCCAAAGCCTCTACTCTTTCTTCATGAGACAGTTTCTCTGTCTCTGGAACATTTTGCTCTGGGCCACACTTTGGTTCCCTGACCAAGAACTTTGGTTCCTTATGACTGTGATTGTAGAGCTTGGGAGATGCGTGGAGATTTCTCCTTGAACTTTCTGGACTCCCTCTCCCATGTTTCCTGAGGAGAAGGACTACATTTTGCTCCAGGCCACACTTTGGTTTCTTATGACTGTGATCGTAGAGCTTGGGAGATGCATGGAGATTTCTCCTTGGATTTTCTGGACTTCCTCTCGCATGTTTCCCGCGAAGAAGGACTACTCTAACTTGAAGAGCATTCTCCAGTACCCTGGCAGTCCCCAAGAATGGAGACATGTGGTTAGTTCTACCCTCCTGATTCAATTCTTTCTTCTATGGGAAGACATTTTTTAAAATGGGTGCCTGCAGCAATCCAGCAGGAACAGTCAGAAGTACCCTAAATGGAATTTCAAGGAGCTTTTTGAACTAGGACACCCTCCAGGGACTCATGATGCTATATGGTGAGATCTGGATAATCTGCTTCAAGGTGAAAGAAGCAAAAACTGCCTACCACTTTTCTCTCGATTCCCCCTGCTTTCAGTTGCGTTTCATAAGAGTGATTTGAATGACTGCATTTTTGTATGACATTGACTTTAAAAAAATGCTGGACACAGCCATGTTTCTAGAGACATCCAGAAACAATCCAAAAAATTGCTTTTTCCTCTTTTGATTTTTTTACATCTTGGTATAAATCTGAAACGTTTAATCCTGAAAACTGTATGAGTTATGGGTGGGGTAGATAGTGCAATGATCATGCTAATGATTCTCATGCCTGAGGCTTCTAACCACGGTTCTTCTATTGAGCTTATACTGTTTAAACAACCTTGAAATCATACTAGAAAGGACTTCCAAAATTATAAAGGTACTTAAACCAATTATAATGGAGTTATCAATTATAGTAAACTTCTAATCTGCTACAAGTTTTGCTTCACAAGTAAGTGAATTACAGCTTTCAAGTCTTCACATGAAAAAGAATCTGCTCAAATGGAATCCCTGGAAATCCATTTGGACCCCTGTTCTCTGACATCGCCCACAAGATGGCATGACTACAGCAGCCCCCCCCCCCAAAACCAATTATGTGACCTGGCACGACCTGAAGAAACAGATTCACAGACTCCAAAGCTCACTCTCTACAGAAAAGTGAAATTCCGTTGGCTGACCTTCCCCATCAAGACAGACGTGCAGCATTTGATCCCCTGGAATTTCTTCCATGGTTATCTGCTTTGGACTGACACTTCTATTGGACTTACTGGTACACCTCTTGGACACTTTACACAACTTTACAGCAGCTTCCCTTTATGCTGCTGGGTTTCTCAAAGACTGACCGCAGCAGTCCATGGGCCTTTCTGCCAAGCTATCTTGGGACTTTGCAATGCCAGATTATCCCTCTTGCCCCTCGGCTTATCAGCCCCCCCCCATCATGCAGCCCTCCTCTCTGCCTACCAGACCTCTCTTCAGTCTCACTCTGTCCCTTGCTACTCTTACTTATCCCTCCCTGTCTTGTGCTAGTTCTTTTTGAAGACGCTTACATGCTATCATTCCAGTTTCTTCCCAACAGGTTTCTGTTCACCCCTACACTGCTATTCCCTTGACAGAGATGGAGCCTTTTACAGACATTGACCCATTTATATATGGCCATTAAGTAAGAGGGAGATGTTGAGAAATTGTGAGGATGTGGTTGATCTGGGAAGGATTTGAGCCTGAGGGGTGTGTCAATACTGTTAGGCTCTCTATCTACTGAGAGGTTGAGCAAGGAGAGACAGTAGCACCCCAAAGGTGTGCCTCCTCCTATCAGTCTCCCTGCCTCACAAAGTGCCCCGAACTTCTGATACTATGGCCATTAGTTAAAAAGAAAGGGGGAGATGTTGGGCAGTATGCCAGCTTCCCCCTGCTTAACTCTGCTGTCTATTTACATAACCACTGTTACCTGGGAACTGCCCTGCCTACAGGGCACTGGTTTAATCCCCACTGGTTCATACTCTTTTTGCTCCCCCCTCTCTACGTCACATCCTGTTTCCACCCTACTTGGCGAGTATATATACAGCTGCTCTTCTGATTGAACACACTTGGGATTGCCTTCCGGCTCCAAGAGTCCCAGAGTCTCTCTCCTGCGACACTAGCCTGGCACGAGTTCCTAATCCCTCTCCCACGCAGCATCGTAGGTTGGCTCCAGTTGAGTTATCTCCAACCCAGAGAGGACTTGCTCAGGATGAAGCACCCTCAGGCTATCCTGGCAACTTGCTCTTTTACCTGATGAGTAAACCAAAGTTCATTCACCTTGCATTCACATACAGTTTCCTCAGCATCTACTATATGCCAGGCTGTTTACTGGGCCTAGAGGACTCAGCTGCTATCCTGGCAGGAGATGGAGGATACTATAGGATTGGTAAGCAACATGCAGACACCAAACAAGCTGGTGATGATGGTGGTGGAGGTGTATGTGTGTTTTCGGGGGGGTTGACAAAGACTGTGACAGTTATGGTTAAATTTGGCATTGCCATCCTTTGGTTCTCATGTTCAGTGAGTGTGGTCTTATGAAATTTCCTGTCCTAAGAACAGGCAGTTCCATCCCCCCCATCCTGAGTCTCCCTAAGGCTTTGAACTCCTCACTTTTTCCCTACTGAATCCCATTCAAGACACCCAAGCCTCTCCTTTCTCTGGGGCCCAAGCTACACTTAGTGATTTTTATGGTATCACAAAATGCTACTAGCCATGACAGTGTCAGTTAGGACAAATAATATGGATGAGGAACTCCCTTTGAATTTAGAACTGAGAGGAAGTCACTCCTTGGAGTCACTAAGCACTGTGTTTGATGAGTCACCCAGGCCTGGGATAAAATGGCTGTTGGGTACCAGACACTCCTTGCCCATCCTTTTCTGGTCCCCTGTTTATAGGACAATATCTTGTTCCTTATTTTGAGATTTTACCCCCGGAGGGAATTACTGTACTGATTCCAATAGGACGGAAAGATGCAGTCCATTCCATGACTATGAGCCCCAGGCTCATAGGAGAGCTGAATGTGAACCTCTGATTAGCACAGGCTTTGCCTGTGCCTCCTCTTTCTAGAGCAGAGCTGCCCCTGGAGTCTGAGGCTAGTGCAGCCCACTGAGGGCACTAAGTGGGTACTGACTGAGGAAGTGCAAGTGTGTGCTTCTGTGTGGGCTCAGACTCATATGTCAGAGACTACCTGGATGAGACATTGCTGCCTTACTCTGCTGACAGATCTGCAGTGAGAGTTCCAAGGATGTTCTAGTTTTCAAGGAAGACATGTGTGATTGTCTTCACAGCAGGCAATGGGGTAGGGGTTGGATTCCCACTCACTGTCAGGTCAAGACTATCCTCTGATACCTGCTCCCTAACTTTTAGACAAGTATTATGCTGCTCTGGAGTGTTCCAGAAAGAGCATAAATGTTGAGTAGCATATTTAATGGCCTAGCCACACCACTGCCAACACTGAAGATCTGGCTTATTTGATGGGGAACAAAGGAAGTGAAACCCTGCTTACTTTCACAACTTGTGACGCCAGATACTGCTGGGCCATAGAGGGGACACACAGATGCCAAGGGACCAGGACACGCTATGGCAGAGGAAAAGGTCTGTTTGATCCTGTGGGTCAGTCTGTTCACCCCCACAGCTTCCTCACCATCCACCAATGACTCCCATCTTTGTCTGTTTGCCCTGAGATTTAGTCACTGTACCCTTGGAAATCCCTAAAAAGGGGTGACACAGATACACAGACTACTTCCAGAAAGGGGGCGGGGACTGCTGTCAGTAGCCAGTTCACCTGCTGAGTCTCCAGGAAAAGATGCTCTCAGGTGGTTCACTTAATAGGACCAATCGGTCTTCTCTCTTATCTGAGGTGATTGGATGTGGGATGAATTCATAACAATTTTCCCTAAAACACACATCCTTTGCTGCTCCACTCTGGGCATCTTGTTACTCACTTCATACATCAGGGCTCCCCCAAGTCAATGATCCCAAACCTGAGTGGACCACCTGTCTCCAAAACATGACCCCCCCCGGCGAGTTGACCCCTCACCAGAGGCTCCATGCTTCACATGGAGACCATGTTACCTTCCTGTTCATATCACCATCCTTCCTCCCTCTCCTTCCACCCAGTCACTCCAAAGTTCCCCCTACCTTCCCAGGGTCAGGAGACCCTAAGCTCTATGACGCATTCCTGCACCAGGAACCCCACTGCACCTGAACTTACTTCTCTTTGCTTACACTATAGTACATTTATGTTATTTGCAAAGTGCCCTGGATCAAATGTCAAGGAAACCTGTTTGTTTGTTTAATTAAAATCAATTAAAAAAACATGCAATCTTTATAACAATGAATCTCTCTTTCCCTCTCAGAGAGGCCTCATCAAATAAGATAAATGAGGATTTTTTTTTTTCAAACCTAGACAAATTAAACCCGCAATCTGGGCACATACTTATTTGAAAAGTGATAATTAACTGCTGACAATATAATTTCAGCTTGGACACAAATATGTGTTTCATTAAAAAGTAATCAAAGAGATCCCCCTCTTTAGGTCTCATCTGTGGAGCTCAGCCCCTCTGCTGACAGTCTCGGAGTAGGTGGTAAGTGTCCCCTGCTCCATGACAAGTGACACTTGGACCCCAGCAGTGACACTTGGAAAGGCCTGGTGGCTCTCTGGGTCTCATAGACTCCAGACAATTCCCAGGAGGCAGCTCAGTCAATCCCTCTCCCACTAAGTGGCTGTTCTGCCTTCTGAGCCTCTCAGACTCAGGTGAGCTTGGGACCCAACTTGGCTTCAGGAAGGAGGGGGTCTCTCCTCTGTGTGCCTGGCCAGGCCCTTAGTGCTGCAGGGGTCCTAACCTGTGCCCCTCTGGACAGAAGAGAAAACTGAAGCTCAGAAAGCTGGAATCACCTGTTCACAGCCCCTCAGTAGTCAAGGCACAAGATGGGGCTGTGGATTGAACTGTCTGATTCCTCCTCTGTGCCACCATCCCCTCCCCAGCTCCCTTCTCCAGTGAACTGTGCTCTGTGCTTCATTTTCCTCATCTGTAAGGTAAGGCTAGTTCTAGTACTCCCCTTTGGGCCATTTGACAGTGAAACAAACTATTACACACAGAGAATTTAGAAGAGTTTTCATCAAATTCAAGACTTCAGTACCTATAATTCATAATGTTTATTATTATCAACATTTATATTCACTGCAGACTGAATGTGACCCTTTTCCACCCATCCAAGTGCTGAAAACCCATTGTATCCCTAATGTGAGGGAAGTTGGAGGGGAGGTACTTGGGAGATGATTAGGTCATGAGAGGAAGTATGGCCCTCATGAAAGAGACCCCTGCCCCCAAATGCTCATAGCCTCTTCAGCCATGAGGAGAGAAAGAGAAGACAAGTGTTAAGGGTCAGGACTCAGCTCTCTTCAAACACCAAATGTGTCTGGACCTTGATCTGGGACTTCTCTGCCTCTGGAACTGTGAGAAGTAAATTCCTGTAGTTTCTAAGCCATTAGGTCTTCTATTACAGCAGTAGCCTGGAAGGAAGGCAGCAGCAAAATGTAAGGATCCACAGAATGCTGGCATTATGAGGCAAACTGCTCCACCTCTACTGGCAATATTCTGTCCTTTGAGTCCTAAGCAGAAGACCACAATGCAAACTGAGCTCAGGCCAACAATGCAGTGAGAGAGAGCTGACAGCAATAGCTAAGGGAGAGAAGACACAGGACTTGCAGGGAATGACAAATAGGCAGCCACCCCTCCCAACCATGCCAGCAGACAGAGACCTGGGGAGGATTTGTCTTCAGTGCTAAGTGAAATTAGCAAAGCAGAAGTCTAAACTTGAAGAAATAATCATTCATAACTCATTGAAAAAAACATATGTTCACCCAAAAGCACACTCATAGGCCTTTATAAAAATTATTTACTTTTTTTTTTTTTTTTTGCTGGGATTGTCACGAGGGCTTCACTGCTCCAGACTCACTTCTTTGGATAGAAAGAAAAAGATAGAGAGATAAAAGGAGAGAGGGAAAGATAGCATAGCAGTGAAGTTTCCCCCAGTGCAGTGGGGACTGGGCTTGAATTTAGGTTTGCTTATGGTTTAGCAGGTCTCTCCCAGGAGAGCTGTGCTGCTGACCTAAGGAAAAAATATTTAAAAAGAGAAAGAAGGGGGCTGGGGCAACAGCATAATGGTTATGCAAATGACTTTGATGCTTGAGGCTCAGAGGTGACAGGTTCAATCTCTAGCACCACCATAACTCAGAGCTGAGCAATGTTC